>NW_026892644.1:3903616-5204822 GCF_033815535.1 Pezoporus flaviventris
ACCAAGGGTTCCAAGGAAGGAAAGTATATTTCTTTTTTTCAGGTGCACACAAAAGCTTGCAACAGTGCTGTGCTGCAAGTTACCACCTTGGACACTGAGCACCTTTCAACAAACCCAGTTGAGAATTACCTGATGGTTTGTTGATTCTTTCTTTCCTAGCAGCATACTGCTGGTCTGTGTTGGAGAAGCCCCACTTGGATGGGCTGGTCTGGAAGGGCTCTTTTTACTTTGGGAAAGAAAAGAGGACAGAAAGCCTCCCCGGGACTGGAGAGAATGTGCAGTACCCCTCTGACTGCAGGTCATATCGCTAATAAAAAATAAAGATAAATAAAACACAAGCCAAACAAAAACACCAAACAGAATATGAAAGTGTAGCCAGACAACCTCAAAGACCACCCAACAAGTGCCAGCTGTTTGACCCACTGGAGCAGTGATGTTCCTTTCCAAGCTGATGGACCACTATGCATTAAAACACTGTTTTAAAACACCCTCTTGGTTCCTGGAGCAGAACATTAGAATTACTGTAACCAAAGCTCACTTCTCAGAGATGCCATTCAGATTGCAGGCTCAAAGGGGCACCTCAAATTCCTTCCACTCCATCTGGTGAGTTTAGAAAGATCTCAAAGGAAAGGCAGGGGAATCCAGATTTCCAAAGAACCTATTCAGCTGTGATTCCCAATTCAAAGTGTAACACAGCCCTACTTTGAGGGGCATTCAGTATTCATTGTTTCACTGAATACCCTCAGATATTTAGCAAGTCATGTTCAGCAACTCTAAAGCACAGGCCCTCAATATCTCAAAAACTGGACCCAAAGACAACAAGAAATTTTAGGCCCATTTCTGTGATTACACACAGTAATCAGTACTCCCTGCTCAGCCCACAACGCTAAGAGCAGCAGCTGCTTCCCAGAACATAATTGTCTGACCTCACCCTGCTACAGCTCCTTTGGAGCAGAGCAGCATGCAGGAGAAGTGGAATATTATCATCTTCACTGTGTCCATTCTCTGTTCTAGGAAGGAACACTTCTACCAAAGTTGGGTTTTGGGTTGAGCAGAGACACGGAAAAAGCAACCAGAACTAGCCCCCAGACTAACAGAGAAGTTGCACACAAAAAAAAAAATGCCACTTCTTAGACAAGTTTTTCCAATGCAAATGGGCAAATATGAATATGGGAATAAATGATCCCATCCTCCATGTTGCTCTCCCCCACGTGTGCAGATGAACATCAGGGTTTTCCACTTAAGAGGTTAAACAAAACAAACAAGAATAATCTCAAACTCTGTAGCCTGTCTCATGCAGAAAGTGCAGAGCAGTTATCTAAATCGTTCACCGGACACTTAGGTCTATTTAATCAGACAATTTTTACACTAAAATTAAAACTTTGTGTGTGGTCACTGCTAAAATTTTTATTTGTCCTTGTCAGCAGATCAATTTTATCAATCCCCCTCCCATCTGAAGTGAAAGAAGAACATGAGAAAGTGAAAGCCCTGGCAGTTACTAATACCTTGTGCTGAGATAGATACATCTGCTTTCAGATCTTTTTAAAGCAAGAAAAAAAATAAATCCCTAACACAATGAATTCAAACTCCCAGACCTGCTTTGCATGACTGCATAATGGGGCAAAAAGAAACAATTAAACAAGCTGTATCGCTGTGTATGTTGCCTAATTTCCACAGATCAGAATACAGAAGATGCAGCTATAGAACACACTTTAACTGCAGCAAGTCTATGAAGAATTCTGAGCCTCACAGAAGAGAAGCTCCTTTTTCCTTGACTTTGCAAAAGTAAGAAAGCATCTCTATAATAATGACCCCTCTGGGTTATACAGTAACAGCGGCTACAGAACAACATAGGACACTCACCTACTGCTCTGCAAGCACTAACATAAGTAAGAGTCAAGAGACAATCCACTTTATTTGAGCAATACAGCTGGGTATTGCACTGCTATCAGTACCCTGGCTGCCCAGACCACCCTGCTGATGAGAGCAGAGCAGAATCACTTCCATGTGTGCTTGGGCTCTTACTGATTGGCAAAAATCTCTCTCCCAAATGGTGTGAGAGATGCCCATCATGAATTCTCCCATTAAACCACTTAGGTCACCAGAAATTTTACTTGGATGCCTTTCTGCATTGACTTGCAGGGCAGGAAACATGGAAATGACCCTTCAGGGTCCTCCCTAACCCATTAAAAGCAGCAGAGCCTGTCCCTTGCAGGCACTCACAGCTCAGAGTCCCCTAGTCGATCCATGTTGGCCACATATGCAGGCAACTTGTGATGCATGACTGCTTGTTCCACCTCCACTTCCTCTTTCTTCATGCGGGAGGATTCAGCCTGCAAAGCAAACAGCTACAACAAGAGAAGAGAGCCAAATAAACAGAGGGTCACTGAGATTCACCTCCTTCCCACTTGCCGAGGCTGTTTGCTCCTTTTATTTCAACAACCCTCAAGGATGTGGACAGAAGAAAGTTGTTCTCACTAGCTGAGCTCCACATTAGTCCAAGTAGTCAAAACAGTCAGTACTTTACACACATGAAACTGGGGCCGACTTAAAACCCTTCATTCTTCTCCTTGAACTGCTGCTGTAGGGACATTAATGGTGATGGGAAGCAAGAGCCAGCTACAGCAAAGCTAATCAGCCACATGGCGCAGGCATTTCAAGGCCAGGGCAATGCATGTGACTGGCAGTAGTGATGTATGGGCACTGAGCCTAGAAGGTAATCTTCCCACAGCTAAGGGGTCGATGAGCTGGCAGTGTACTGAAGCCAACACCATCAGGTCACCCTGAAATCCAGCTCTGCACACTGCCCAACTCCTTCCCAAGCTTGACAATGAGATTTACCTCATTATGGGGAAGAGCTATTTTTCTCCCCCGCCCCCCCAGCAGAAAGGAACCTCAGGACAGATCTTTTTATGCCTGTGACTCTTTTTCACATTAACAGTTCCTTAGGCTTTTCTATTTCCATGAATTTGTTTTTCAGATGTTACTCTTCGTTTTCCTTTCATCATAGTATTTAAGGAAAGAAATTACAAGAAAAAGGAGCTTCAGAAATTCAGCTTGTTATTCCAGTATTTGTGTTGTTTCAACAGTGAAATCAGAATCACTACTTAATTTCAACTAGCATCAAATTCAATATTCATTCACACCATTTTTTATTTAAACCCCTACTTGGAACACTGTGTGCAGTTCTGATGTCCTCAACATCAAGGCCAGGTTGGACGAAGCCTTGGGTGAGATGGTTTAGTGTGAGGTGTCCCTGCCCATGGCAGGGGGGTTGGAACTAGATGATCTTCAGGTCCTTTCCAACCCCAACTATTCTATAATTCTATGAACATAAGCAGAACATGGAGCTGCTGGAGCAAGTCCAGAGGAAGGTCATGAGGGTTGCTGGAGCAGCTCCCATATGAAGACAGAATGAGAAAGTTGAGGCTGTTCAGCCTGGAGAAGACAAGGCTGCATGGAGACCTCATAGCTGCCTTCCAGTATCTGAAGGGCTCTTTCCAGCCCTAACCATTCTATGATTCTATAGGTAGCCTCTTCCTTTTCTGACCTGATCAGTTCTCCAAAAAGAAGTCTAGTTTTACCTCTACTATTTGTCAGAGAACACTCATCCAGTCTGCAAAATATCAGTCAGCATACAAAACAAAAACAAAGCAAAACAAACAAACAAAAAAACCCAAAACCACAAAAAGCAGCTTTGACTAAAGTACAGAATACAAAAACCAAGGAAATAAAAGAGCTCAATTTCAAAACATACCTTATCCTGCTGTCCCTATTTACTGACCATCTTTGCAGAATTCTCCTATCAAAATCTGCCTGAACCACTGAATCCATACAGTTTACAGCAACAAACCTTGTTTTCCTTTCACAAAAAGTGCCTCCATTTAGAAATCAATTATTCTCTTCAACATTTTTAGGACAAATGAACAGTCCTGATCAACTATCAAAACAGTTGAAACAGGAAGCACAACATACAACATAGTGTTTTATAACACAGGAGGTAAAGCACAAAACTTACTGAAGTATTTATACAGAGCAAGTTTTTAGTTGGTATGTTTGAGGAAGTGGAACTAAAAGTCCTCCTTGCATGAATAAGGCTTCCCACTTATATGCTGTCATCCACATGTGATCTATAGCTTATAAAGCTCTTAAACTGTAGATTTCACAAATCTCTTTAACAGGAAATTACACTGGCAAAGGAACAACACATTACATATTCATACAGTCTCTTTAAGCATCTACTGATGATACTGCCAAAAATAAGACACGGAGATGGGCAACATTTTGTCTGAACTGGTCAGCCCTTCTCATGATTTACTGCAAGGTCTTGAGTTGGAAAACAGGCATTCACAATGTTATCATTAGCTGATCTAAACTGCATGTCAACCACAGTGAACTGGCTACTCAGAAGAAACAGTTCTGCCTCTTTGGCAGAAGTTATTGCCAGTTTCTATTGCTCCATCAGCTAAAATCTGAAAGTGACTGAATGCTATTCACAAGTTTCCATGCAGTCAGCCATATATGCTCCTAACTTGCTACTAGTTTCACCTTGTCTTGTCTTTGTAGTGTAGCAGGAAAGGAGCTTGCACATTATCTAGCCACCTACCAGATAGTACAGGGAGAGGGACAGTCACCTCCAGTGAAGGGACAGTAATACCCTAAACAGGCAACCCTAAGTTTACTGGACACAGCTGAAAGATAAGCCGAAATAACAAATGCCTTATAGAAGAATCTTCCTGGAATAAGTGTCCTTAATTGCAACTGTCTTGAACAGATGGAACCAATTTTACAAAACTCACAGCCTCATGCAGTCAGCAGCTAAAAGAGTGACTTCAGTTCTGACCTTATGCCGCAAGGATTCATTTTCTTCTTGTACAAGACTGCTCTTAAGACATTCAGCTTCAAAGTTCAAAATGACTGGAACTGGTGAGGAAAGTTAAAGAAAATCCAGGCTCAATTCTACAAGCCAGCACTCCATACTGCCATTTGCCTGTAAAATGGCAAAGCTGCCTAGTCCGAGTCCGTACTACTAGCAGGAAGTATGTGCAAGGCCATTAGACTAGTAACAGTGTAGTTACCCAAGCCAAACCATTAGCCATAGTTTAACTCCAGCCAGCTGCTTGCTCACTCCCCCACCCCCTTTGCAGCAGGATGGGGAGGAGAATCAGAAAAAGGTAAACCTATGGGTTGAGGTAAGAGCAGTTTAATAATTGAAATAAAATATAATAGTAAAATATTATAATAGGAAAGAGAGAGGAATAAAACCCAAGAAAAAAAGTGATGCACAATACAACTGCTTACCATCCACTGACTAATGCCCAGCTCATCCCCAAACCACGATCAGCCCCTTCCTTCTAATTCCCCACAGTTTATATACTGGGCATGATGTACTGGGGTATGGAATACCCCTGTGGCTAGGTTGGGTCAGGTACCCTGTCTCTGCTCCCTCAATAGCTTCTCGTGCCCCTCCTCACTGGCAAGGCCTGACAGACTTCTGAAAAGTCCTTGATCAGGGTAAGACTACTTAGCAACAACTAAAACATCAGTACGTTATCAGCATTGCTCCCAAACTAAAGCCAAAACACAGCACTGCACCAGCTACTGGGAAGAAAATTAACTCTATCCCAGCCAAAACCAGAACACTATTTCACACAGGCTTTGCAAGGATTTTTAGATTCTTCCTTTTTACATACCAGAAGTGAAGGACACAACAGGTTGTATTACAGCGTTAATATACACTGAAGAAACAGTTCAAGATGAGCTGTACTCTAGCTGCAGCGCAAACCTGCCAATCATCCAACAAACAAGGTCAGAACTCTGTAGTGTGAGACAAAACCTATTATTTCTGCCAACACTGAACTACCCTATTATAGAGAGCTATCACTCGAGTGATAGGGTTTAATAGGAGCTACTAGCTCAGTTGTGGACTATGACCCAAGGCTGCATGCCTGGTTTGTACTATGCCAAGCAAAGCGGAAAAAGTGTTTCAGAACAAGATGCGCACAAGATTTCTAGTCATTAACATAGGGATGAGTTCAGAGCAAGCAACAACCACAATTATTTATGCCCAGGGAATATAACATCATCGGATATTTGAACAATAAACATTCCAACATCCTCTGGTAAACACCAGCTTCCTATTAAGTCTTGTCTCTAGACAATAACCTGAAAGCAGCAAGTTCTGTAATACTATATTCTTGGCACCACTGTTAATGGTGAGCATAACACCAAGGCAAGGGAGATTTAACTATTAGTTGCAGAAAAGGATATGCATGCACTGAAATAAGACACTCAGGAAGTTGTGCAGAGAAACGATAAACGTATCTGCCCACTGTCGGGAGAAATAGGTGGCGAACGTGGGGTTGGAGTCTGGAGCAGGGAGGAAGGGCAGGACAAACCAATCCTTCCACTCTGCCTGGTTCTGGAGCTCGGAGGCCTGCTTGAGGAAAAACTCCTGCGCCTTGTCATTGCGGCCGGTCTGAAACACAGCAAGAAGAACAGGGCTCATGCTTCCATTAATGCCATCAAATGGGTTCTAGAAATAGTTGCTCTGTGTTATAAACACAGTAATAAATACTGTCACCACCCAACAAAACAAGCGGTTAGAGTTAACAGATTCATCAGGGAATAGAAGAATCTCAAACACAGTAGGAGAAGCTCGCAAATGCACTTAATCCAACCTTTTTTCTAGTCACCACAGTCTTGCTTACGGGCAAATCAAACTAATCATACTGATTTCCAGCTAACCAATGCAGTCTGTGCACTGATGTCAGACATAAGCATTTGTATACAGGACCAAAGTAGCAGATGCATTAGATGGAAACCTTTTCAAGCTACATTATTCAGACACGACAGTCACACCTTCGGGTAAGCACAGGGCAAAACAATACACAAAAAAGCACATTTCCAGAAATGTGCATTAGATT
This sequence comes from Pezoporus flaviventris, assembly GCF_033815535.1. Taxonomy (NCBI): domain Eukaryota; kingdom Metazoa; phylum Chordata; class Aves; order Psittaciformes; family Psittacidae; genus Pezoporus; species Pezoporus flaviventris. Next base: position 3,910,543 of record NW_026892644.1, read on the forward strand.
GACTCCTCCACCAACACCCATCATTAAAGATTTTCAGTCAGAAAATGGAATCAAGGGGGAAACTTCACTTCTAAATGGCAAGAAATGGAACATGAATTCCTTACAGGTATTCATCTGTTCTGTTTGCCAAAGCCCACTCTGTGTAGTATATTCCATTCACTTTCCTGGAGTTTCAATAGGATAATCTTTGCTCCCTTTTAAGCTCATTATTTTCTGTTTGATTCAAAGCAAACAAACAAACAAAAAAAGCACTCATTTTCTCTAACAAATTGTCTTGTACAGATTTGAAGCCTACTTCTCCACTCTCTTATAAAATAAAACTCCACCAACTACAATGCTAGACAAAGACTGAATAATTACAGGATCCATATATAAATGAGAGTCAATACAGAACTCAAAAGTGTCACAAGGTACAGCAGACAGTGACAGCAAATACAATCGTAAATATACCTTGGTTCTGAGCTCCCATGGAGGTGCGAGTAGTCATTTTTTTTTAATTCTGGCCCCTTTTACCCTCTTGGTGTTGTAAAGCCTGTGGTGCCTGGAAGGACCAGCTGAGTCCTGCCAGCAGGTTACAGTGGAAGGAACAGAGAATCCTGCCTGTCAGTCCCCTGCACTACCACTGCCTGCTAAATCATTCCTCATTGTGCATCAGAGCAATTGACTACTCCAACCTACATACAGGTGCTTGCGACTTTTTTTCCTGTCTGTTTCTTTAACTTATGAAGATTGCTTTGAGCACTGTTCCTGTCCTCCTCTGTTCTCACAGCAATGCCCCACGGGGAGGCATTTGCAAACCTTGTGGTATCTCCTGGTATCCAATTTATTAACAGAGGCTGAGCAGGACTGAGCTAGCAGTACAGCCAACCTGTCTGAGGGGGACCTACTTTCATGTCCAAGTGTATCTTGCTCACAGCTAAGCATGTAACCCTCTTGCTGGAGCTTCCTTTATCCTGCTTACAAGGTTGTCATGTGAGTCTTCACTAAATCCGCCACTATACTCCTGATGTATGACATGTGAATTGCTTGCCCCTAACCCATCAGGCCTGCCAGAGGCTCACAAGGGTATTTTATTGCTCTGATTTCAGACATCAGGATCTTTGTTTAAAACAAAGCCTAAAAAACAAGTAGTACCTGAACAGTATGGACAAGGTAGTATCGGAATAAGCTGGTTTTCAGCTTGTTCACTGTTGGCCTGTACACATCTTCCAAACGGCTGAAAAGACGTCGGTCCAGATAACTCCAGTAATCCCGCAGGGCTGCCAGATCATAGCTCTGAACAAACTGCTGCAGCTGGTCCACTATCTTATCCACCTAAAGAGGGCAAAACAAGGGAAACTGCAGTCACAAGGGCTCTTCCAGCACAAGAGATTTTCTGTAACTTAATGCTGAGAAGCTTTAACCACACAAATAATATTACAGTTCAGCACTTATGCATTAGCTGCTTGCCTAACCCTTGAAACACTCTGCATTTGGCATCAGCATTCTTCCACTCTGGAGCACCTTTACAAATAAAAAAAAAAAAAGAAAAAAGAAGAAACTTGAAAGAACATAGCCAAACAGATTTTTGACAAAAAAAAAAAAAAAAAAAATCACATTTTGTTAAACACAGCTGATGGGGTGTTTTGCAAGCAAGCAAAACTTTCCTCTTCTTTTAGAAGTCAGTTGATAATGAAGAAACAGGAATAATATGATTAAATGTTGAAAACTTAAGTGCAATGTGGAAAATTTTATTACTTTTAGACTGAAAAAGCTCTATTTAGCCAACAGAAAGAGGAAGGTCCATTGTGCTGCAATCTTTCAAGTACCTTTATCTTTAGTAATATCATCTACTAACAAGGCAGGCATAGAAGTCTGCAACAGATTTCTTTTTGTCCTCATGCTTCTTTGAAAATCATCTCTGCATATGAGTAAGGCAGAATGGTGGTGTGGAAACCAATTTTTTTGTTCAGTGATCTTCTGATGGCCAAGACAGGCATCAGAAAAAACATCTGCACCCTATACAAAATTCAACTACCAAAGTTGTTTACTATGTGGTTTGCTTCCCCCTCATCACTTAATACCTTAGGACATCATCTAGCCTCTGCAGCTTCCTACAGATAAAGGAAATGACAGTCTGTGACCCCAGCGGTCCTATTTTGTTTGATATCATTGCAACTAAATCAAATGTTTGCTGACCTCTAAAAGTTAGCAAAGTGCTGGTGCTCTAAAAATAAAAGCAACATACTTTATGAATAATGAGGTATACTGGTTGCAGTCCTAGTTAAAAGAAAAATCTGACTATTCAGAACACTACATGCAGTGCCCAGAACTGCTGCTACAGAACAAGACACTTGCACAACGGACTGTATTTTTGAGGGTGGCAAATCCCGCGCCAGTTTCCACCCATCCAGCAAGTGAGCTGGTGCTTCAGATATCCAAATTAAGGAGCAGACCTGCAAACCCGCTGGATAAAAAGCCTCATGACTGAGAGCAGCTCCAGGCAAAGCGACATCCGCCTGCCACTGCTCTCTCGTACACACATCTCCACCTTTCCTCTCGGGACGAAACTGAGAATCCTCTGGTGGTTCACAGGTCAGACACAAGGTCCGTGGACAGCAGTTTAGGACGGGCCACGCAGACACGGCCAGCGCGGGGGTAAGCCGGCCGGGAATGACAACTCCCGGCAGCGAAAGCAGGCGAGGGGATGGAGCCCACGGTCCACCGCCGCTGCCCTGTGCTAACGCCGCTTCAGAACCAAGCAGGAGGAGAGCCTTAAACCGACTGAAGCCGCTCAACCGGGAGGCTGCGCCAACAAAAACCGGCGACGAGGCCGGGCGGCGGCCCCTGCCACCGGGACGAGAGGGGTCCCGCCTGCACGGCCCACCAGGCCCAGGCGGGGGGGGGCCCTGAGGCAAGCCGCTTCAGCGGGGGAGCGCGGGGACTCCGGGAGTTTCCCCACTGCCGCCCGGTCCGATCCACGCACCCAGCCCCGGGAGCGGGTAAGCGAAGGGCTCCCCTGGGCCTGCCCGGATGCCGCGCCCTCCCCGGCGGCCACCCGCGCCTGGCAGGGGGAAAACGGCCGCCGCTCACCCGAAAGCCCTTCTCCCGGTCCGCTTTGATCTCCACATCCAGCTGCTTGAGGGCGGCAGTGAAGCCGCGGAAAAGCAAATACTCCCGCACTAGCTCGTCAGTCCGCTCCGCTGCCGCCGCCATGGACACCCCACGACACCGCCCGCCCACGGGCGGGGAAGGAAGAGCCCGGCCCAACGCCAGGGGAACTACAGCTCCCAGCGTGCCTTGCCGTGCCTGTACAGCGCAAGGCATGACGGAGCTTGTAGTCCCCGCAGCTGCACATGCGCACCACTAACCCATCTCGTCGTTGCCCCCTCCCAGCCAGCACCTAAAGCCCGCGTTTTCTTCGCCTCCTTATTGGCTGTCGGCGAGCTCCGGCTGCGTCCCGATTGGCCCTCTGCCACGTGCGGCTCGAGTCGCTGGGCGCGGATGGGCAGGGGAGCGGCGAACATGAGAGGGGGTCGGGCCGAAGCCGGGCCGAGCCGAGCCGAGCCGAGCCGAGCCGGGCAGGGCAGGGCGGGTTCGATCGATCGATCGCTCGGTCGATCCACGGAAGCTTCTGGCAGATTTCCGCAGGGGCTTATCCGGGCTGGCCTCTTCCCTCCCGGCTGCAGAAGAAACAGCAGGGGTAGGCGTTCTTATCTCTAGGCCGTGCTTGCAGTCGGTAAGGGGGCAGGGAGCACTCGTCCAGTGCCAGGAAGGGCTTCCCAAGGCGGGCAGTTTGTGCTCTCTCAGGCTGGAGGTGTGGCTGCAGCGGGCCTGGGTGGGCAAGTATCTGGCTCTCTCACACGTGTACATTTTGTATCGATGCCTGCTCAGATGTCACAGTTAATTGGAGAAAGAATTCCGGCGTGGAGAAGAAGTCTGTCTTTACCATTGGTGGGCCTGAGGAGCCTCAGCACAATGTGAAGCTGAGCCCCACATAGCCCATGAAAATGGAGCATCATGTCATTGTGGGGACAGGTGCAGGAGGCGGTAGGCTTGTCTCAGCTGTGTTTCATGCCCCACAGTTTATCATTAGTGATAGGTTAGGCCTTATTCAGTACTTAGAGGTGACATCCCTCAGGCAAAAAAGAAGATTTCAAACTCATTACTTCCTGTGGAAAAATGAGCTGGAGTGCTCTTTTGAGTCACCCAAGCTTGCCTTTTTCGTCAGTCCACTATGCAGGCTTTAAGGTTTCTTTTTCTTCACTTACATATTTATTCAATATAAATAAATGTTGCATTGCAGCTTTTGATGGAGACAGCTGGAGGCTGTAGGAAGACGCATGCCAGAGTGAATCCCAGTCCCCTGAGACAACTGCAAGAGGCAAAGCCTCACGTGGCCAAGCAGCGCTCATCACAGGCACGCCACCGGGCTACGCTGGCAAACCTCTTCAGCAGCTTGCAGGAAGCTGTTTTGTCCCGGTCAGGCAGTTCAGCATCAAAGGTGCGCAGCAGTGACTGCACTTTGTGCAGTGCTTGTTATATGTGGGTGTGTTTAATTTTAACCAGCTTCCTTAGGATGGCCACTGTATCTTTATGGATGCCAGTCTGTGTGTAATTTCACGTGTGCAGCTTTCCTCGATTGCATTTACTTTAAAGCAGGCAGGTCAGTGTAAGAAAATTGCCCACTTTGTAAATTATGGATCATGGGTTCATCATGGGCCCTATCTGCACTTTTCTCAGAGGGTTTTTGCAGCTTCTTTATAGCTTTGCGGCTTCTTTATGTTTTGTAAACAAACCAAGGGATCCCATGATGAAGTATCTTCATTTTGCAGCATTTTGTTGTGAAATCAGAATAGTGTGTTTAAGGATTAAGAGAATAAGTTGTAGGGGAGGGAGTAATTCATTCAGCCTTATGAGGGTGCACTCTCTATTCAACACACTGGAAAAATAAGTCAGGAAAAAACAACCACCAGTACTGTTTATTGGTCTCTACTAAACTACAACCAAAAAAACCAAACCCAACAAAGCAAAACCCCCAAAACTATTTCCTTAAAACAAAATTGTTTATAAAGATAAAATTGACCCAAAAATGCTACTAGAAAGACGGATATTACTATTCTCAAGGCAGAGGAATAAACACAGGGAGTCCTTTTTATCCTCAACTCCACCACCGCTTCATTTAGTAAGATCAGTTACTTTTCAGTTTTCCAGTTTGTAAAATGGAGAGCATAATGATTGCTTAGGAAGGGAATTGTCCTTGTAAATGGTTTTAAGGCTCCAAATATGCAAAGTACTGCTATCTGGGGCTTGTGCCTGCTGAGCCCCTTACCTCTCATGCCGGTTGAGGTAGGAGTTCAGTTTGCCATGTTCTGAACAAGATGCAAGTTAAGCTGATATCACCATTATCTCAGAAGCCAGGACTAAACAGATAACTTATTTTGTCTAGTCTAAGGGGACTATCTTCACATCAATTCTTGAAATTGCATTTTCATACTATCATGTGCCCCTTGTGTGACACTTAAAGGCCAAGGAGGCTCAGTATCTGTGAGAGCCTAAACACAGACGTTCACTTGTAATCCCAGTGGTTAGTGTCTGACTAAAATAACCCATGTGAAAACTCTACAAGATATTCACCCTGCCTATGGCAATTGTGGATCGTGTCACCAATCACATAAATCTTGAAATATTTTTGAGCTGCATATGTTTAAATGTATTGGCCATATGTTCTCAGCTGTGTTTTCTATAAATGATGGAATGATGTGCAGCAAACTGAAGTTACTCCAGTTTACATAAGTGTAGCTGAGACTACAACAGGGCAAAGGCTTCTCCTGGCAAAATTCTCATGGGAAATGATTAGTAAAGTCTTATGCCTGAATATGGTAGATATCCAGCAAGACTTCAAAGCATGGTATTTCTGGACATGCTCCAAGAAGAGAGTGAGCCAAACAAGACCATCCGCTGACGAAAGAAGGTCAGAGTTAAGTAACAAATGTCTATGTAACTAGGTGTTACGTGTTTGTATTGCATAATATAATTATATATTTATATCCTGTATTTAAGTTTGTTCTGGTATTAGTTCTTTTCCCTTTTCATATGCATGACAGTTGCTGGTGAAAAAACACAGTTGTTTTCACAGAGACACTGATATAACTGAAGGTCAAAATGAAGGAAAAGTGAAGAAAGCAACCAAGGCATGTTAAAGCAGGAATCTAGTCAGAGCAGAGAGCAATCAGTTCTCATTTCTTCTTATGTTTAGTATCAGGTTTTGCGTAAGGCCAAGAAATCTATCCAGAAGCTGGAGCAAACCTTGGGTTCTTTGCTGAAGATGAAAGGTAACTGTATGCAACTGCATTTGCTGTGGACAGAGTGCCTAGTTTTGTTTTGTTAATTTATTTGTTAAATAGAGACAGACAGGTACACGACTGAGCCCATTAAAACATTAAACTGTGGCTTTAGTTGTAGCAGTAAGCAGGGGATAGCAAAAAGTGTATTGACCCACTAAACACTGCACCTCAGAAATCCCCCTCTGACTCTCAGTTGTTCCTACCCCGTCCTCAGCCTAGGTGAAGGAAGGAAACAAGTAATTCCTGCTAACCCATGGCAGCAAGTAGTTCAGGCAGAGTGTCCTTGTCACCCTTCTGCCAATTCACCCCTGGCAGGTTTGGGGCTGGCATGGGTCCCTAGGCTGCATGCTTGGGCTCCCAGTGAGAGGCTGCAGGAGCATCTGCGCTCCTCACAGCTGCAGCAACATGGCACAGTCCAAGTTGAGCCCAGCCAGGACTTAAAACTTCAGAACAGCAGGCTCTGGGTGAGGTAAAGGAGGGGGACAGAGAAGGTTTTGAGGATTTCCTAGAATAGGAAACAGAAGCCTCTAATTAAGAACCTCTCATAGAAATGGGTAAGAGAGATGCTGCAGTTTTGGTTTTTTTCAGCGTGATGGGTCATCTTCATGCACTCTTCCATTATCACTTGTGACAGCATGCATCACACCAGTCTAGCGTGTGCTGTCAGCAGTTGAGGCAGCTCCCACTTTGGAACTTCACACCCTTGCCAACATGCCTTCTGTTTACTGATGCTGGCTACTGCCCTCAGTGGCAGCAAGTAGGACTGGGGGCTGATGGGGTAGAGACTTTGACCATATTTTTATGTCCCTTCAAGCGTGCAAATTAATGTTGGCTAGAAAAAATACCCAGACATTGCTATTCTTTCAACTTGCTCCTCCCAATAATTTGCAACTGTTAGAAGTCCCAGTGCTTAAAATGAGCAATTTCCTCTGAGCACACATTCTTTCATAAATCATAAAAGTCAGCCATAGGTACAGGGAGTAGTTTGACAGAGTAAACCTCTCCTATGAAGAGAGGCTGAAAGAGTTCAGTCTGGAGAAGGCTCAGGGGAGACATAACAGTCTTCTAATACATAAAGGGGGCCTACAAGAAATCTGGAGACAAAGTTTTTACAAGGGCATGTAGTGACAGGACAAGAGGGAATAGATTTAAACTGAAAGGTCGGTTTATATTAGATATTAGGAAGAAATTCTTTACTGTGAGGGTGGTGAGGCACTGGCACAGGTTGCCCAGAGAAGCTACGGCTGCCCCATCCCTGGCAGTGTTCAAGGCCAGGTTGGACGGGGCTTTGAGCAACCTGGTGTGGTGGAAGATGTCCTTGCTCATGGCAGGGGGCTGGAAGCAGATGACGTTTAAGGTCCTATCCAACACAAACTGTTCTGTTGTTTTACAAAATTGAAGGGATCACAAGCAGTGAGGCTGGTTGAGGAGAGTTTGGAGGTAAACTTCCCCTTGCATTTATTTGCATACTAATTAATTCATACTGCTTGTGAATACTGTATTGACTAGTACTTGCCTGGACATTGATTTGCTGGTTGTTTTCACCATCAGGTCTATCAGACCAACATTAGGAAGAAGGTATCGATTCAAAGTTCCTCAATAATCATACACACACACACCCCCCCCCCCCCAATGGTAATTACATTGTAGAAGAGGAAGAAGTTTCTCCTTTTACATCATTTTTGCCTTATGAAAAGCTCTGGCTTGTGAAGAACCAGTTGTTGAAACTATTCTGTTTGACTGGGGCTGAGGGTGAGAGGGAAGCCTAGAGTACCACTGATGTGACAGTAACTTCTCCGCTGACAACAGAATCCTTCAGTCTGGAGGATTGGAATCCATCTGGCTTGGAGGAACTCAGGGAGGAATATGTCAAGAGGCACTTCAGCAATCACAGGTAAGGACTTATACCAATCAAAGAAAGATGATAATACTTTGCACTTGTTTTCATCCCAGCATCTCTGAACCTCTTCGTCATTGTTGTTGTATTTCCAAGCAGAGGCCTTTCAGTGTGAGGTAAAGAGATTTCACCTGGACCCCTGTAATATCGGTGCTGTGAAAAAACACTCTAAGCATGTTGTTGGTCTCGTTTCTAGTCAGTGCTTGTATTTCCTTCCCTCCTATGCAGCTGATCTCCAGCAAGGACTTCTCATTTGCCTGCAAACAAAAAGAGGATGAGAAGGCTGGCTTGGAAAGAATGGCCCTTCACTCGGGAGTGAGCATGACAAGGGTCTTATTAATTCAATTCATAAGTTGTTCATGTGGCTTTTTATTCTGTGTATTCTTGTGTTCTTTCCAGCACTGCAGCAGCCTCCGAAGCTGTAAGTGAGACTGACTCTTCTGTCTCGTATTTGATTCAAGAATGTGAAAAGCCAACGCTGGAAGAGGATAGGAAGCCAGAATTGATCCAGTCTTCAGACACTTCATCCCCAGATCTAGTGGAATTTGAACGGTAGATGCATCCCATGTTGACTTCAGTTTTTTAAGTTGTTTGAAATAGCTGCTGTTCCAGTTGCTGCTGTTCATGCAGCCCTACTGGAACTTGTATCTGCCTTGCAGGAGCTTTATGCCAGCAATTTTAACCCTGCTGGTGATGAACCTGAGCACCTCCTAAGTCCCTTACTGGCAACTTGCATGTCAATGGACTCCCAGCATCATAGCAGCCCCCAGCTCTCCAGGCCTTGGAAAATCCCTGGGGGTTTTCCATGCATCCTCAAGAAAGGGAAAAAAAATTCTTTTAAATATGTCAGTCCATGCATGGCCATGTTTTACCACTGTCCGTACTGCTTGCAGGGTCAGATGCAACAGACCTCCTAACAAAAGTGGTTCAATAGGCAAGGAATAGGAGATTATTCATCCAGAGAGTGCTTTACGTAGGTGCATGTCCGTGTGTATTTGTGGCATCAGTACCACTATCAAGTTGTATCTATGCAACAGGGCTAGATTTTAGGAATGTAAGAATTGCTGTATGTCTAGCTGTATGTGTTCTGGGGAGGTGCAGGAGCCAGAGGTATGCAGACACTTTCCCCCACAGTGATGTTCATTCTGCCTGTAATAGCATTGTTACGAGGAGCTTGGACACTTATTGCCCCTCACAGAAATAGACCTTTAGCTCCTGACAGCTTGCAGTACTTTTTTGTGGGATCAGAGCAGGATGAGGCTGGATCCAGTCAGGGAAGATCATGTAGTCCTCAGCCTGTGGGCTGCAAAATAGTGGTGGTCTGAAAGATACCAGAAAGCACTCTTCAGAATGTCTGCAACATGGCGGGGGGAGAAGGGGAACGTAAACACCTGTATGTGTCAGACTTCTAGCTAGTGGGTACAAGCCTGTAACCTCCTTTACAATCATCTCCCAAGTGCCTAATGCAGGACCTAAAAATCAAAGACCACTGTTCTTGTGTCAGTGATCCATATATTTTAGTCTCTGGTTGAAATGGTAAAAATTACTGGGTTTATTTCGAAGTTATTGGTATCTTAAGAGTGAGTACATTATTCATCACATTCTTCCTCTTGCTGTCAGACAGCACTAGGAGGTACGTAGAGGTCATGGATGCTTTCCAAAAGCATAAATGATAATTTAGTTGTAAAGATTTGAGAAACAGATGGGTATCTAATCTATCCTGTACCATCAAGCAGAGTCAGTTTCACCCTAACCATTTCAGAGTTAAGAATATGCAGTGCAGGAGAATCCACAGGTGCGCCTGGCATCCTCTTCCACATAAACAAAAACTTCCGCGGTTCCTTCTCTTTTCCTTTGAGCCGGTGCTTATTTATAAAATTCCCTTGGATTATTGAGTTTTTCATCAAAGTGAGGCTTCAGTTGTGCCAGCAGATGGCACTAGCCTCTCGCTCCTGTTCCTGCTTTTGCTCCTGTGAGAATCGGCGGTGGCTGTAGTAAGGTATCATTTATAAGACCTTGAAATGTGCTGACTCAAGATTTTCTGGGGGAAGTAAGCTCTACTGCATGAAAGCATGCACGACAGAGCCATAAAGAGCTTCTTCACTGACGAGGCAGACCAGGGCCTGTACTGTATGGACTCTGGCAGTTGTTCTACAGTCATATGGCAGACCACAGTTGGTTCATAGCTTCTCAAAAGCATCTTCTCAAAAAATGGTCTTTTATAACAGGCATAAAACAATAGGGACTCTTCATCAAAGAAAGTAACAGCCTTTTGGTGACTGCATAATCATATTATTTGGGCAGCATCAGAAATGCTTTGAGCTTCAACTGTTTTTTTTTTTTGTTGGTTTTTTTTTTTTCCCATGTCCAGCAACAGGAGCTACATTGGTAGGGTACCCTGTCCAGTGCAAAATGTTGTTGTATCCTTCCAGCCAGAAAGGAGATAGTTGAGTCATGGTTCAAGCTTAATTTCTTTGGCGCAGCAGTTTAATGACCATTCATATTCTTCTGTTTGAGAAACTCCAGATCCTTTGGTTGGAGCTGGACATACAGAATCTTTAGTGAGAGCAATACTGTACATGAGAATGCTTATTCTCCTTCTGTTATTTTGTCTCCAGCAATGAAGGAAAATACTCCAGAGTGTGGAAACCGGAGTTTGAATATGTTTATGCTTGTGTGCAGAATCTTAAGATTTTTCGATATTGGTTTGCTGAAACAACTATGAGGAGAGGGTAGGAGAGGAGAAAATGAGAAAAGAAAGGAAAATGAGTAAAGAAAAGAGACTGAACTCTTCTGAGTTATTTTCTCTCATGCAATACTGTTCAGTTAATCAGGAAATGTGCTCATCTGGGACATCTTCAAGGAATCATTTTGAGCCCAAACTTAGTAAGAGTGACTGCTGTTTATAGAACTCTTAGTTTGTATTCTTTTGATCTTGTTATTTTCATCTGAGAGGCTCTAAGCATTTAATTAACATAAAATAACCTTTCCAAAGTAGATATTATTATCCCTAGTTCACTGTGCCACACAGTGGTAACAGAAGAAGTGGGCTCATTCTGAGGTTAGTAACAGGGTTGAAATTATGGCACATATGTTCCATTACAAATTTCACTACAGACTGCACAGAAGTCAGTGTTAAGGATGTGTTTCTTCAGATATAAAACGGAGGAAATTGAGCTCCTATGCTTATTTAAGTCAGAGCATCCAGGCCTAGGGTAGTCTCTTTCTATCTGTATGTATAGTACCATCAGGATATAGCCTCAGCCAAGGCTAAGTTAGTGCGATGCCACTAAAAGTATAAAAAGTGAATTACAACGTAAAATCCTCAGATATAAAGGCAAGTAACTCAAAATTTATGAAATGCCAGAATGAGGTTTTCGTGTGCAACAAGTACAGTGTGAAGTGCCTGGAGCTTCTGTTGTGAGGCAGCTTTGCTTGGACTGTAGCTAGAACGTGCCTCTTGCAGATGAAACCTTGGCAAAGAGTTGCTAAGACCTTCAAACAGTGTTGGACAACCTGCAGTAATTGTATGAAGTCTTAGGGGGAGAGTGAGCGAAGTAGTTATGAATCAGAGCTACTCCCCAGGCTCCTGCTGAATTATAGTAAATGGCTGGATCATAGCCTGCTCTTAAGAGATGCTCACTTTCTGTTCATTGCAGATACCTGTATTTTTATAAGCACACAGTGGATCTACTGATAGAACATGGAATTGTTTGCACTGAGGAGGTGCCTCTTCCTGAGGTATCCACGGCTATTTCCCACCTCTGGCAAGAGCTTTCAGAAGACAGGAGAGACAGCATCTTGCAGTACTGTAGCCAGAGAGATTTCCTCATGGATCCTAAGGCTGCTTGCCAGGAGCCTGCATGCACTGAAGGTAGTGTGAGGGACAGTCGAGGTAACAGTGAGGAAGCCAGTGATTCCTCAGTCTCCACACCAGAGGAAGTAAGTGCTCAGTAACATACATCTGCCTCTGAAACTCCAAGCTTTCAGATGCTAATTGGCTCTGCAGCTTTTAATTTTTAACATACAGTAGTTGCAATTAAGCTTTCCAAGACCACTTGAATGCAAAAAGTGAAGACAATAAGTAGTCTTTGAGTAAATGTCTGCACTAAATTCTCTTGGTAAAAGAGAGAATTGTCTCCTTGGCAAGCTATAGGAGTGCAGTGGTAGTAATCCCGATATTCTCCACTGACCGGTAGTTTTTGTGCTAAGTAACAGTTAAATTTGCTCTAACTTGCTCCAGGGGTAGGAAGCAAGGACAAGAATTACCTAGTTACTGTTCTCTGCAAACTCTCCAAGGAGCACAGATGATCTAAATCCAGAAGGAATACCCAGTTTGCCAAGGCCTGCTGTGTTTTGGGTTGTGTGGCTTCTTTTCATCAAAGCACTTGGTAGCAAAGAGAAAGTTCCAGTGATACAGGGCTAATGACTGCCTGTGTCATGCACCTCTGCAGAGCCAAGAACTTAGTGACTGAGTAGACCGAGCATTTGTTAAAAAGAGATGAAATAACAGCCAACTCTTTGTAAACTGTTCCTGGAGCACTGATTACTTAAGCAACTAGCTGCTCAAAGACATGTAATTTTATTAGCTGCAGATGTCCACCTTTAGCATGCAAGTAAATGGTATTGACAAGTTCTTTTTGAGTCACATGACACAACTTATATTGCTGACCTCCTTAGGAAATGTCATGGCGGTGTTGCATGTACAGTACTTTCTGGCACAGAAAATGTGTGAACTGCATTATGGCACAGTAAACTAATGAGTTTATCAGTCTGTCGCAGGGAGCATCTAAATTCCTTTGCAAGCCATGTCGCACACAGCGGAATGAGATTTGGGGAGACTGAGGTCTCCAGCCAGAAGCAGCAGCCCATGGTCAAGTCTCTAAAGCACTGATACAATTCATGTTTTACTGATTTTTGGGAGATGTAATGTTAAGTCTAATTCCTAGAAGTTGAAACGCAGGCTGAAGGGAATGTACTAACCTTATGTTCCTAGTCATGAAATACAGTTATTCCCTATTAATCCTGTCTTCACAAAACCCTCTTGGTTTACTCTAGCCGTAAGCATACTTGTAAAAGGAAAGAAAGAATATCATGCTTTTAAAAGCTTCATTTATAAAATTATGTACTAGGTAGAACTTCTGGGTGGCTGGATATGTTGACATCTGAAATGTTTCTCCAATAGGTAATGTTTGAAGATGCGTTTGATGTTGCTGCTGGTTTCCTTGACAGAAGTGAGACTCAGGGAATGTCTAGCCAGAGGTAAATTGCAAACTCACCCCTTTTGCTAGACAGACTAAGTTAGTAGCCCACTATCAATTCTCCATGGCAAGTTTTCTGCATAGTAAGGCAATAGCTTAGCTTCTCTTTTTGTGCCTGATTTTCAGTAAATGGTTACAATAGCAGGCTCCAGCAATTGTGCTCATAATAATACTGTCTCTTAGGGTGCATAAGTGAAATGATTAATAGGCATTTACGACAGAATTAGTAAGAATCACTTACTAAGAACACCCCATCGCTTCAAAGTAGCTGGGCTCCTTCTGATTTTCTTCACTACTCTGCATAGCTTTCCATCTTTTCAAATTACAGTATTTGTAATGCTTTCCTTTTCTCTCTCTCACTTACCAGGTCTAGGAGGACTATAAGGCATTCCCTGGATAAGTCAGCTAGTCATAACTCTACCCACATTTAATGAGATAAAAAAGATAATTTTCTAACATTGCCTCCCTTACCTTTTTCAAGTACCCCAATTCAATCACAAGGAAGTGATCAAGCTAAAGTGTGGTTGACCTGAGTAGTTACATGAAAGAAATACAAGACCTATTAAATAGAAACATCTTTTTCCTCTACAGGTCAGATGAGTTACCTAAAAGAGAACATGTCAGATGCAAAGCTGGCACTGCCTTTGATTTTCAGACCAAAGAAAGAAAAGGGTGCTTTCCTGAAGAGGAAAATCACATTAAAACTCATCTTTATGCATTCTTGTTACTTCATTAGGATTGTTTCTTTTTGCAAATAATGTTTTTATTCTGGGTTTGGTTTTTGTTTTGGTTTGGGTTTTTTTTAATCCCTTTTCCCACTTATTTTTCCATATTTAGAGTTCTTTATTGTGAATCTCTTTTACCACCATTCCACCTTGCACTTCCAGAGCAGAATGAATGGAAAAAAGGCTGTTTTGGCTGTTGATCAGAATATGCTTGAATATATAATAGGGCTTAAGAAATACATATCTATTCAATAACATTTATTAGGTCACAATTGTTGTTTGTTTTTAAAATAAGATTAACTATTCCTTAATACCGCAGTGTATTGCCATCATCTTTGCAATCTGTTTTAGGTCCCAAATTAGATTAGTATTTCAATAGTCAACGTTTATCCTCTTCTCTTCCTTCCCTGTCGCTCTGTGCCTTGTAATTCTAGACAGAGACATGATGGCAGAACTTTGTAAAATTCCAGGGAGGATATAGAGGAGAGGAACAAAATGCATAGCTTTTTTGACAGAAGTACCTGTTACCTGAATACAAACCTGCCAGCAATAGGTGATTGTCATTTCATGACCACACGTTACTGCATTCACTCAAAAACTTTACAAAAGAAGTCAAAGCTGTTCCTCTAAACAACCCTAAAAAAATACACCAACAAATAACCATTGTTGCTCTCTGTTATAATGGATAGATACTTCTCCCCAAAACAATGTTACTAAAGCTGTTACATGGATCTATTTGTTGTGATTCTGGTTTCTTCTATTGTGTTCTCTTCTCTTACATATTTTCCTTGCATTTGTTAGAAAGTATCTCATCAGTACATCTACTTCCACTCTTCCCTGTCTTGCTTGGCTATTGTATTTAATATCAGAATTATCTTGAAAACAATTTGAATATTTTTTTAATTTATAAGAAAAATATGAAGAAGAGAAAGTAAAAATATGGAAGAGCTAAAGTAGGAGGAGAAATGAAGGAATGGAAAGTTGAATGTATTGTCTGGTCCCATTTTCAGTTCAGCATTTGCAAGCTGCACTTACGAAAATCCAAAGGATCACCACATGCTCTATCTGCAGACCACTGACTTCCTAAAAAAACTCTTCTTTGCTGATACACAGTTTTGCCAGGTAAGCTTTGCCAAAGGATTTCTTATCTAAACAGTATGTTTCTGTCATTGTCAAGAAAGAATTTCTGTTTTCTGTGCTTCTGATCATATTGTCCAGAACCATTACAAATGACAGCTTGGGGCTCATCACTTCAGATGTGTCATTTCAAAAGGTCAGTAGGATTGCCTTTGTAAGAGGCAAAGTGTGAGGTGTTGATAGTGCTTAGAAATTATTCAAAATGGCAAATTACATGAGGATCTCTTTTTTTCTTTTTCTTTTTTTAATTATTTTCATGGAAGTTCGTTTTGGAAAAGCTTGAGTGATCTCATCTGAGCAGGCAAAGCTGACTTTGCAGTTCTCCGTTAACATCCAGCCACTCCATTCTGAACTCAGTAGGACCACCTTCTGCTTGTCTGGGTGCCAGGTTCCCTAGGCTGAGCCATCCACTGGCAGGCCTTAGGAGTAGGGTATTCATGTTCTTGAAAGGGCTGATAAACAGCTGCTGAGCTGCCTCTTAACCTCAGCCTTACAGTTGCAGGTTCCCTGAGCCAGAAGTCATGGTGTTTGCATTCTTGCTTTCCTCCCAAGGAGGTGGCTCAGAGCTTGCACATGGGTGGAGGAGCGAAAGGGAGCTATACCTCAGCCAGAGTTGCTTGTTCAGATTCAGAGTCAATTGTACCTCCACAGTAGCCACTCTTTTGCTATTTTTCATCACTTATATTCCGTCCAGTCACTGTTACTTGAGCAGATGCTCCTTTGACGGGAGTATTTCTGATGAGGGGTAACTGGGACAGAAAACTAAGCAGAAACTAGTGATGCACCATTAAGCACGTAGCAACTGCTGCATGCCACTTGATTGCCCCCATCTCAGGGAGACAGTAGCATTAAAGGAAGCTCAGAGAATGGCAGCAGGCACACCAGAAGGCATTAAAGAGGAGCAACTAAGTAGGACTTCTCCACAAAAAAGACTGACATGTACTGTGAGAGAATTTTGATCTGAAATGGTGTGGATTTGGTACCCAAAACGATTATTCACTGTGTCTAACATGAGAATAACTAGAAAATACTCCATGAAATTAAAAAAGAAAAAAACAACCCAACATTAAAAAACACTTGCACATGAAAATTACCAGATTTAACTCCTGGGCACCAATCCATTGACAGTTACTAAATCTGAAGGTCCAGATACAATTCCCAGCTCAGAAGGTCCTCACAGCACAGTTTGCCATAATGTTGGAGCATATATTGTGGAACAGAACACACTGCATGCACAGTTCTTGGACTTTTTGCCTGAACATCTGCTCCTGGCCTTTGTCAGAGACCAAGCACTGATCTACACAGCCTTATTACATAGAATAACTATGTTCTGCATCAAAGCAGAGCTCTTCCATATTTATGTAAATGACCACGAACTGTGCAGGCCTAGAAAACAAAGATACATTATTTTCCAGTTTTAAATTGCTTTTGTGAATGTCATTCCTGGCAGCATTGAGTGGTCCCATTTTGTCCTTCTGCTTGGTGCTGCATTATTATGTGTGAGCCCAAGTCCTTCCCACAGCTCCCAGATGAGGTGGTATAAGAGATAGTATCCCTTTCAAGCTTTGAAGAGGGACATTTGAAATAAGACTAGGAAAATATGAGTAATGGGAAGACAAGCAGGAAAAGAAGCTTAAGTACTGCAGATTGGCAGTTGACTGAGCTCTCTGAATCCAAAAGAAAATAAAAGGATGTGTGCACTTCTTTTAGGGAGGAACTTTGAGTTGTCTGTGATAAGACAATAAAAAGGGTGTGTGAGCAGAAATCAAGGCTAGGGAGTACTGATAATAAGAAGGTCAGAGTCTGTTTTGGTTTAGAGAACTGCAGTACAGCAAATTGCACCAAGAGGCAAAAAAAAAAAAAGGAAATGACAAGATTTTTTTTTGTTTTGAGAGCAGAAATTTGGCTCCATCTCAAACAAACAAATTGAGGCAGTTATGGAAGTGGTTGTATAGATAACTAACCCAAGCAGCAGCAGACAGCTCAGTATAGGCTACATACATTACCCCAGAAA
Organism: Pezoporus flaviventris; assembly: GCF_033815535.1. Lineage (NCBI taxonomy): Eukaryota > Metazoa > Chordata > Aves > Psittaciformes > Psittacidae > Pezoporus > Pezoporus flaviventris. The sequence continues at coordinate 3,927,903 of NW_026892644.1, forward strand.
CTGGGCTACTTGGAACATCAGCGACTCCTGGACTTGACAGGGAAAGGAGCTCTTCCTGCCCACTGAACCCCATCCCTTGATGCAGTACCTGTGCTAGTGCTACGCTAGCCCAGGAGTCTGGGCAGTGCTGAGATAAATTATCCCAAGGATAATGTGAAGTCTTGGTGCACTGTGCACACACTTTGTAGAAGGCATAGAGGTGGGTAGCAGGTCCAGTGTGAAGGCGAGGCATGCAGTTTGCACCTAACTGAAATACAAAAGACAGCTTATGGTCTCCTTTCATCTGCAGAGCTGATGAGGTGATGGGTTTTATTGCTGCTCAACATATGCCAGTGCTATGTTATGCCATTTCTGGGTAACTGTCCAGGTACAAAGTATTACTGTTGCGTTGTGTATATTCAGGATTTTGTAATCTCAGATCCACTGAGCACAGCCTTTCTTGAGCTGCTGTCCTGGCTCTCAAGGCTGCCAAGGGCATGCACCCCATTGGTACAAAAATCTTGAGAAAGACTTTTGCACAAGAGGAGAGACTAAATCATTTGGACAAGGATGGGGCGGACTCTTAAAAGGATAGTGACCCAAAAATGAGAACAGGAGCATACTTCCATCATAGATGGTAGAGAAATATTTCTGAGTGTGAGATTAAAGCCGTCTTGTCATTTTTCGAGAGCTGTTGTCTTAAGGTCACATAAGAGATGTTTAGCAGCAAAAGTAGTAAAGAATTAGTTTAGATTGAGGTCCAAAGGTTTTCCAGTATCTAAGTAAAAATCTGAGGGTCTTTTCTAAATGGCACTGAGAGCTTTTGCTTCTTCGAAGGCCCAATTTCTGTTAAAACTACAGATTCTTAGGTGAGACACTTAAAAAAACAAGTTGGATTTAGTGCTCCTTACACTATTCATTTTTTAAATGGCACCTATTTTTAAAAAGTAGTTTTGCTCTAAAGAGTCTTGCATCAGTGCAGAAAGTGGATTAGATGGAATGCAGGCATGAACACCTTTATCTCCTACACTTACATTTTTCTCAAGAGCCACTTTCTCTCTTTAAGCTGGTGAAAGACAAAACTATTTCCTGTTGTTGCTAAAAGAGCAGCAAAGCCTGAAGTCAGTAGAAATTAAGGGCTCACAAAGAAGCTCTCATATCTTCAGAGCCTGTTATGTGACCCACTTGCTACCACACTCGGGCCCAGTTGTCTAAATGACATTGATAGACACAGGGTGGAGCCCTGTGATTTTAAAAAGAAATTGATTGAAGATTTGAGCTATTCTTCATCTGGCACCTCAGGCACCTGGCAAGTGTTGGTTGCTGATTCAGAGGAGGGCTCATGACACATCAGCTGGCACATGTCAGCACTTGACCAACCCACTGTATATTTGAAATTCAATCAACTCCTGTAGTTTTTAACCCTGCTTGACTTTGGGGGGGGGTTTCAGGAAGAAGATCTTCAGTTTGATTATGAGACTGTCATGCTGAGATGCACTGAGACCTTCGACGATGAAGATTTCTAAACAGTTTCTCTGTTTGCTAATGTTTTGCCAAGCATTTCTGGGTACACCAAGAGACTGCACCTCTTTCAGTGAAACACCTCTCTCAGCAGAGTGTGGAGATGCTGTGTTAAAGTGGTTTGTTATGGTTAATTTCCCATTCCCTCATCCGTGCTTCTTGGTGTATTGGTTGCGTAATTTATACCTTTGTTACAGGTTTTAGATACTTATAAAATGTTAAGAAATACTTTTGTCTATTGCAGCTTAATGCTTAACCTCACTTCACAGGTAAACTGAGCCATGTACAGTTAAGTGACTCGCCTAGCATAAGCTGTGAAAGAGCTGCAGAGAGGTCACATTAGGCTACTCACCTTCATAGGATGCAGGTCTCAAACTGCAACCTGAAAAAGTCACAAAGTACCTGCACCCTTGCAGTGATTACTATTCTGGTGCAATTTTTCAGCTTGGGCTGACAAGGAGAGAGGGATTGCCTCACAGAGAAATGAGGCTTTTGCATCTCTTTTTAAGGACAGCAGCAGTGACTACCCATTTCCAAATCACCTGGCCCCCGCAGGCACAATACTACACTGGTTTATTTACTTTTGCAAAGTGTGTAAAGCCGAGTGGTCAGCCCTGTGCTCCTCTGTCACATTTCATTCTTTGATGAGTAATGCTGCTCAGATAGTGTCTCAGAATTAAAAATGCTGTGAAGATGAATAAAATCCTTTACATCTCAGAACTATGTTCAAGGGTTAACAACCTTTCTTTATTAGCCCTTCATCCCCCACTTTTGAAGGCCAGTTCAGGACAGAAGTTAGAGAATAGAATATTTCATTTTCAAATGGCTTTCAGCCTGCCAGGTACTAGGGGATGCAGTTTTAAATGGATACCATACACTGTGGAGATGCATTCCTGTGATCGTTACACATGCTTCACTAGCAGAATTTTAGGCTAAGGCTGGCCTGAACAGTAATGCGAAACAACAGGTGTATTCAGGTAATGTGAAAATAATAACTCCTCCAAAAGGTAGCAGGCTTTGTGGAGATGTTCCAACATTAAGGAGAAGATGAAGAACTTACTACTTTGGTCCCTCTGTAGTTTACAAGAGTGCAGGCCTGTACGTCCTCTCCTGCAGAGCCAACGCTACACAGACAATAGCTGTTCTGCCCTGGTGTGCAGGAGGGCTGCTCTGCCTTGGCAGGGAAGCAGCCTTAATTCCTTAGCATGTTATTGCTGAGTGCAGCACAGCAGCCCCTCACTTTACAGCACACTGAGCACAACATAGAATGGTTAAAATTGGAAGGGACCTTAAGGATCATCTATTTCTAACCTCTCTGCCACAGGCAGGGACACCTTCCACTAGACCAGATTGATGAAAGTCCCACCCAGCCTGGTCTTGACCACTGCCAGGGATGGGGCATTCACAACACAGGGCAGTCCTACTGCCCAGGTCCCATCTTTTTATGAGAAAGCTGTGAAAACGAGCCTCTGATTAGCTGTTCTAGAGCCAGTGCACCTTGGTATGAGCAAATACCCATCACCAGGTCTCCTCAGCCAGAACAGCGGGAGCATGTGCTGCGGCTCCCCAGTTGGCTGTCTGACTCTGCACAGCTGCAAGCAGGGTGACCCCACTCCTGGCTGGAATCGGGAAGTCTTGCTGCGCTTAGGATTCAACAGTAGCCCAAAGGGTAGTACAGTCAACAGGTAGCTGGCTGTTCTCAAAGCAATCCAGAACAGCACTCAAGTGTTCACTTTCACACTTGAGGATACCCTGGTTTTCATTTATTTTCATTAAGTAGCAAACAAACAGAAGCTGTGTCGTTGCAGTGCAAAGCCAAAGCTGTTTCCAAACCTCAAGTGGCCACATGCAGCTGGGAGGAGTGGTGGCCCTGCAGCCTAACCACTGCCTACTTCATTTTAACATTTGAAAATGTCCTCCTAAGGCAAATAAAAGGATATTTTATATATTTACAACAAACACACCAAAGGGAGGATTTTAAAGGATATTTAGAAGCCTGAGCTTGAAATAGGGACATAAACAGCTTCTGAAAAACTGCCTTCTAAGCCTTAACAACAGCAGATATGGCTGTCCCAGACCAGCATGCATACCCACCCACCCACACAGAGCTGTCTGTACCTCTTGGGCTGTAGGATGTGCTAGGGTAACCCCCTCCATTGGGAATTGGGGTTTCTCATCGCAGGAGCTGTGAAGTTGCACCCAGCTCTACTCTAGGGAGCTTGCAAGCCAAATATAAGATGGAGACACACAGACAATGTTCTCCACCCTTGGCGTGGGGAACTAGAAGCCAAATGAAGACTTACATTTGCAGGAAAACCTGGGGCAATAGTTTGGGTTTTTTTGAACAGAGCTAAAGCAAATACAAACCTCTGGCACTTGCCAGAATCCTAACATGTCTTAATGAGGAAAAGTAAAAAGATATGGCTGCAGCCTCCACAGAGCTGACACAGAGCCAGTAATTACCAAGGGTTCCCCATCTGTGCTTCCCACCTCGCTTTTTCCATGTGGGGATCCCAACTGCAGCACTGAAGGAAAAGGTCTCACTTGGCAGATGGAGCACCTGAAGGCTATAGAGTACAGCAGGTTTTGGCCCTGCTGGTGTGGCTTGTGTACCTTTGTCATTAGCTGTGGATTCTGTTCCAGTCAAAACTACTCCTCCAGTGTGTGGCAGGTCTGGCCAGCAGCAGCCTGGCAGGTTCAGTACAGGACACGGGAACAGGCTGAGGTAGAGTAACAACTTGCTTTCACACGTGCTGCAGCACAAGTAAATTTGTGAGCGATGATGAGTAACACCATGGGTTTCTTTGCTAGATCTCTGGGAGAACAGGCTGGCTCTAAATAAGCCTAGAGATGTAATCTAGGTTGTGGAAGATGCAGATGCCAGAGTTGAGATGCCTGGGACTAGTCATCTCTGTAAAATCTCTGATGATGGGGAGGGATCAGATTATACTTGTGCAAATTATTTTTTCTCCCAAAGGCATAACAACCACAATCTTCAACAGAGGCACTGCAATCTGCCCATAACAGCAAACTATTTGTACCACAATCTTTCCTCCTTTTGGATCCCAGTGCTCATACAGTTGATCTATTCAGACTTCATTCACTCCCAAAGGAAAAAAAAAACAATATATCCCTTACTGGTAAAATAAGCCACATACTGCTACAGCTGCAGGATGGGACTGAAGAACAGGACTGTAATAAGCATAAGGAACTAAAACTTTACAATTAAACTACCCAGGTTTTGTTCAGTCTTGACCCAAGAGGGCAAAGTGGACATCATATCATGGCCTTCAGCTGTCGAGTGGGGGGTACAGAGAAGATGGGGTCAGACTTTCCTCAGAGAAGAACAGTCATAGGACAAGAGACAACAGACTCAAGGTGAAGCATTAGAAATTCCAGGTAGACATGAGGCAAAATGCTTTTCACCACAGGGGTGGTCAGACACTGGAACAGGCTGCCCCTGAGAGGCTGTGGCTCTCCACCTGTAACTCAACTGGACACAGTCCTCTGCAACCTGGTCTAACAGGACCAGCTCTGGGCAGGGGCTGGCCCAGATGACCTCCAAAGGTCCTTATACACTGATTCTTAGAATGCTATCAGCCACTCACTATGGTGATCACCCTGAGAAATACCATTACACTGTACATTTCATTTATTTTCAATAAAAACCCAACTAAGTTATAAATCTCAGTACTGGAAACACAAGCTCATACTACAACAATGTTATTACACACCACCAGCAGCCAGCACTGCATGCAACTGCATTGGACATGGCCATATAGGTTAAGGCTGTTTCTGCTGACAGTGGACAGGAATAAGAATCTGCAAACTGTTTTCCAGAGAAGTGGTTGTAACTGCAGAATCACCAGACCAAACAAGTACAGTGGAGGGGACACAGGACATAGCAGTAACAGGGATGCATCTCACTGTGAGCAGAAGAATTGTCGCCTTCATCTTTGTAGGGTTTGGTGCTCTGGGGAAGCTGGCTTCCCTGAGACTGCTCAGGGATTCATTGCAGTGAAGCTGGGTTTTTGTTAGGTCAAGAACAGAAGGTCTCTAGATTCCCTCTGCAGTCTAAGATAGGAGAGGCACGTTCAGAAGACAGTCAAGCCCATTAACCTTAGACGCCTCTCTTGCAACCACATTCATTTGACTGACTTTAAATTATGGGAATATGGAATGAGAACAATCATGACCTAAAGGTGCCCACTCCTTCCCCCTGGCCAGGATGAGTGTGAAACACAAGCTGAGAGGTGGGCATTGCCCTTACAGATCTTTTAAGGTGGTGGGGATTAGCCTCAGCCCTAGGGATGCCTGAGAGTGGTACAGGGCCCGCATCAGGGATATCTTCTGTGGTTCCTTGGGCAGCCAGGACAGAGGACAGGAACAGCTCTGCTTCAGCTAAACAGCTGCTCCTTGGGGTCCCCAAGGTTTGGTGCAAGGAAGGAAATTGAACATCTTTTCCAAGCATTTCTTGGCCTTTGGTGTTCCCTGAAGAAGGAATATGTTCTTCCTAGAGGTGGGCAGGCAGGAGCAGAGAGGAGAAAAATTACCCCCTCGAGGTGCAGGGGGCAGAGCTGGGAAGAGAAAGGCATTATCATTCTCCTGGTCTAGCCTCTGACAGCTGCCAGCTCATGTTCAAATGTTGTGGGCTGCAGACATCCTTTTCAGACCTCAGCTTCCGAGATAGGAAGGTGCTTATATCCTTGTATCAGCACCTATCTCAGAGTCTCTTTCTGAGCTTGCTCTAACACTGCTTTCCTGTTTGGCAGCTTTCAGTTCATCCATTCTCTTGCCACCGGATAGCCCTTTGGGGCAAGCAGGGAGATACCGAAACCAAGAGACAGCACAGTATTTGGTGCCTATGCCAAATGGAAGATCATACACCTTGGAAATGAGCTGAGAGATGTCTGCCTCTCCCATGTGGCTGTGCTTCCATGCCAGGAGCCCTCGCTCCTCCTGTGTTCCTGCAACAGCAAAACCGAGAATACTGTGTTTAAAACAGCAGGTGTTTGAGCACAGGACTACCTTGAGTGCCTCACACCCACTTCCGAAAGCCCGGCAGACGCAGCACGACATACAGGTCCCTTGCACTTATACCCTTCTAGCTCCAAATCTCTTTACAAAACTCACTAACCAGCTTCTAGACAATACCCATCTTCCTTCAATGGCTTTCAGTCTTAAGCAGTCTTCTCCATTGCTTGCCCTGGGAATCAGGTATACCTAGACAGGTTTTCACAAGCCACCTGAGATCCAAGAACTGTTCAAAGGGGGATTCATACAGTGCTAGGAAAGCAAAGCTGAATGGTAACTGCCCAGATACTGCAGAATAGAGGAATAAGGTTTAGCTGGCAATTAGTAGTCTGTCATAGGTGTTTACCCCAGCCAAGGAATTGCAAGTGCCTGTAGCTGTTGCAACAGCCGAGTCCCTCTTGGGTAAAGGGAGTGAGCACATCTGTAAATCCTGCCTGGAGGAGCTGAAGATCAAGAGCTACAAGAAAAGTAATGAGACAGAAGGAGATTCACTTTCCAAGGAGCCTGAGACAGTAGAAGCAGTTGGTTAACACGGAGTATCCTTCCTGCTCTTTTTCTGTAGCAGAAAAGACGGCTTCCTCTCCTGTTCTTAAGCCATCCCTCCTCAGGCTCAATGAAAATCAAAGGCTCTTTCCTGGCTGTGTGGACTAGCTGCAGGTGCTACATCCTATCTTTGGTCACCAGACTTTCCTACTGCTTTCCACTGCTGTAGCCCCAGTTCAAGCCTCAGTTTTAGCAGCAAACATAAGGAGGCACACGTTTGGGCTTTCCACTTCTTCTGGTTGCCTTTCTCTCTCCTTTCAACCAGCAAAATGGCCCTAGGCTGGTATTTTCCCTAAAAGACATTTTTCCCAAATAAATCTTTCTCTCAGACTAGGTTGTTCCCGAAAAAATGAGTTAGTTTTTTTATAATCTGCTGTTTTCCATCCGGATACCATGTCAGTGATGTCTGCTGTTTCTCACCCCTCTCTGGGAGAGTTCAGTCACATGGTGTTTCATGGCTGGTAGCACAACTCCTGCCCATAGAGCAGTAGTCATGAAGACAAAAATACGCTAGGAAACAAACCTTAGGGCAGGCACAAACTAGTAGCTTAGCTCATTTCAGCAAATCCTACCTGGAATGGTGTTGTCAAGGATAAACCCCAGGAGTCCACCTACAAACATGCCAGTGGTGAGAAGCACCTGGATCACCTGGTCCAGCTGGATGATTCCTAGCAAAAAAACAAAGCTTTGGTGTAGAGACGCATGTTTGACCGGCAACATACCCAGTGCCAAGAGGCTGCAAGCTGCATGCTTGTTTAGACAAGACTTGCAAATCCCAAAGCAGAACTTAAGATTTGGCAATGCAAGAGAGATTGATCTCACTGCCAGTTCCAAACCTACAGTTTTCTTCTGTGTAATTATCCACTGACCCAGCTGCCAGTGGGCAGGAGGTAACTCATGAACATATTAAGAGCCTACTAACAGTGTAGACCACACCACTGGCCCAGAAAAAGCTGCCTTCTGCTCCAAACTCACTCTGCACCTCCACAACATAACACCAAGCAGTTTCCTACAAAAGCACAAGCTTCAGTTCCCATTAAAACACAGGTATATTTAGCATGTGATTTCACCACGAATTAACCAGGTGTAATGTTTCTCTGTGAGGGCTAACAGACATGAGCAGAGCCCAGTGGCACTGTTAGACCACCTACACAGTGAGTGATTTGTGAGCCCAACTCTTTCAACAGCCCACCGAGCATGCCAGATATACCTTAACAGAGGACACTGCAGCCTTTATGATGAACACATTAGTCACACAAGACACGATGAAGGGGTAAGTGTTGGAGCACTGGAAATGTCAATAAAGTGATCTTGATAGAATTTGGGCATTTTGGAAATACAAAGTGAAATTGCGTATGAGCCCATAAGGAAGCCTCATTCATTAAGATGCTGATCAAAATTCAGCCCTGGAGTATTCTCTTGCTCCATCCTGGGAATGTGTCCCAGGGAAGCACTCTGCAGTTCTTAGCACAACAGGAATCTGGTGAGGTGCAGTCACTGATCGAGACCAGAGATTTCTGCACCAGAGCTGTGCATCAGAGCAAAGGACAAGAGCAGCACTCCCAGAAAGAAACAGGCAACAGTCAAAGCATTTTTCAGGGGGTTATCAGGAAAAAGTGCATTTTATAAGATTTCTATGGATCAGCCTTTGCTTCAGTTTTATGCTACAGGAAATGCTTCTGATGTTGCTTCTTACCTGTTTCCAGCAGCATGCTATTTTTGTTTGCCCAGTTGGGAACTGTGAGGCCAGCAAATACAGAAAATCCAAAGATAAAGATGTTTCTTGAGGAGTTCATATCAGTGTACTGCATAGAGAAATTGTATACATTACATTTGGAATTACCCAAGCCTATGGATTACTGTCATGTTCATGAGACATGCTTGGATGTAAACACTGCCTGCAGGAGCGGACACGGGCAGCAGCCCTGTTGCTGCTGGGGTGTTGGTGATCCTGCTCCTGTCAGTGCCAGCAAACCCTGATCTGACCAGGGAACCCTCTGTGATTTAGCCCTTCTGGGAACATCCCCTCATCTTCTCCCAAGGAACTGCCAATGCAAATGTTTGCATCTGACTCAGCGTGGTAATAACCTGACTTGAAACAGAAGTCCCCTTCCCTAGGGAAGCAGTGGCACTTGCACAGCCATTACCTGCAAATTGGAAATCCCCACTGCCGTGATAACTCCAAACATCACAAGGAACATGCCTCCGATCACGGGGGTGGGTATGCTGGCAAGCATTGCCCCGACTTTCCCGGAGATACCGCTGAGGAGCATGGTGCAGGCACCGGCAATGATCACCATTCGACTCCCTACCTGGGGCAAGAGGAAGAGGCAAAGACAGTCACACGCTGACCGGCACAGAGAGGTGAGGGATGGCAGGCTCCAGCTCCAGCCTGCCGGGCAGGGGTTACACCTCTTGATGAAGCACTCAGTGGCACATTTGGTCACAGGTTCAGATGCAGCCACCGGTGACCTGGGATTTTCACACTGCGTGGGAAGCATCTGTATTTGTGCACTATTAAATGTGCATCATGAAAGGCACTCTGAGAGCAGTCATGGATCCACACCTATTTACATGGTTTTATCCTCGTTCCTACTGTTGTCATGACTTTAACGGTTTGCTCTTAAACAAAAAGAGTATTATTACATTAAAAGCACACTAATCCCCACACACAGCTTTGCTCTCACTGAAGCCTAGAAATGTCTTGGCATACCCACAGCGCTGCAACCACTCAGTCAATCCACTGGATAATCCTTCCACCAGTGTTTGGGTTGCTACCTAAAAATGGTTTTCAATGAGGTGTCCCACACCGATCCTCGTAGACCAAGATTTGGGAGACCAGAGCTGGCTGGCTGCTCCAGTGCCAAACTGTGGGATCTGATATATCCATTCCCTGGTCAACAAATGGCTAATCAGAAACGGGGAAGTATCTTGGTCTGTCCCTATCTCTCCTCACCCATTGCTTCAGTAAAACCATTTTTACCCTCATTTTTTCCCCCTAGAAAGAGCCAGGGTGGCCTTTTCTGGGTTGGGCACTACAACAAAGACTGCATGAAGCACCAAGCCATGCCTTTCATTCAGATCTGTTAGAGCATGAAAATAGGGGAAAAAAAAAAAAGTATCATCTGCCAAACAAAGGGATGAAAGAGGCATTTACATACTATGGAAGCTAAAAAGAAAAGCAGCAGTCTATGAGACTTTCAAGTTGAGATATGCCTTGCCACACCAAAACTTGGACAGCTTAAAGAATCACGCTAAGATTTACAACATTTGTGTCTTAGGCAGGGAATTCTGTAATCCTCTGCAAACATTTTATAATTCAATTAAATATTTTAATCCCTCCCTTTAAATACCTGAAGAACGTCATATTTACAGGCAGGGCTTTTTGTGAATGCTTTAAACAAAAAACATTCTTAGTAACTAATTCTGTTTCTTTTTAAGTATTTCTTAAACATGTCCTTTTAAAATGTTTTAAGTATTACTTGATTGTGAAAGATAAATGAAAAAGATTTGGTAGGGAGCTTCAAAATAAAATCATTCACTGCCTTCAGGTGGGCTTTCTATATTCCTTGGCTTAAAACCTTGGTACACCATTACCATCAAAACTGTAATTTAATATAAGCCAACAGATCTATTTGTTCCAAGATTAGAATGAAGCTTCAGATTCTTAATTTGCCAAAATGTCAAATTACCCAGTATATGGAATTGGCCTTGAAGGCAAATTACGTAATCCACTGATACCACAAGTGTGAGCATATGCTGCTAAAGCCTCTAGCTTAGAGTTTGTTTCAATTATGTCAGGAAAACATGAAAATAATTTCTCTTTCTTAAGACTGAAGAAACTGCAGAGTTCCCTGCTATCTACATGGTGACTGTGAGGTCTTTACCTCTCCTTAAAATCCTCTTTTTCTGGGAAATCCTCTTTTACTGGCATGCTGGGCTTGATCAAGCAGCTTAAATATAGGTGCTTGGTGCCATTTAAGTTGCTGCATCTTGGCAGCTTCCAGCAGCTTCTCCTTGCCTTATCTGACAGATCCTGTGGATATCTGAAACCTCCAAAGATTTTTCAGTTGGAGCTGGACACCTCTGTTAAACAGGGGAAACAAGGCCCTTATGTTTCCATTTGTTATGGAAAAATGTGTTTCCTGTGTTTTTTAAATAAAATTTGCATTATGGTCTCAGCACCCCCACCAATTCCAGCCAGAGTCTTTACACTGATTTAGGGTTGACTGAAACGAGACTATTTTCTGCTCTGTTTACCCACTGCACACAGCACTGTGTGAACACAGTGAACAGAAGTGGGATCTAAGGGAAACATCTCTCCTAAATCAGCAAGGATGGCATGTCCACCTGGAGGACTTGAAGTACATGGGAGAACATGTCCTATGATCTGGTAATTATGATTCTGGGCACTTCTGCACTGTGCTACATCCCATATGCACAATGTATGCAGCAAACTATATGTTACAGAATCACAGAATCAGAATGGTTTTGGCTGGAAAGGACCTTAAAGCTCATCTAGTTCCAACCCCCCTGCCATGAGCAGGGACACCTCACCCTCGACCATGTCACCCAAGGCTCTGTCCAACCTGGCCTTGAACACTGCCAGGGATGGAGCATTCACTACTTTGTTAGGCAGCCTGTTCCAGTGCCTCACCACCCTCACAGGGAAGAACTTCTTCCTTATATCTAACCTGAACTTCCACTGTTTAAGTTTAAACCTGTTACACCCCTTGGCCTATCACTACAGTCCCTTATGAAAGAAAGAATGGGCTCAGGTATATTGTCAGTATCCTCAGATTTCACAGGGACAAGATGTATGTGATGACAGGCTAAACTGGACTCCAAGCAGACATCCAGAGGGCCTTTTTGCTGGAAGCAGCCATCTTGGTCAAACACTAACATTTCACGCTGAAAAATGGTTATTGTGAGTGAGGTTTATAAAATCCAGTGAAATCAGCAATGTTACAGAGTGGGAGCCATAAATCAAATTCTGCATTTATTTACTGACTCACAGCTCTGCTGACATGACATTGTTTATTTGACAATGGTTTAAAAATGGTCTCCAGTTGGCTGCTGGATGTACCCATCCCCTGGCTGCAAAGCTTAGTGAAAATCTATGATCTGATTGTCAAGCTTATCTCTTGAAATTTCTTTCCCTTATAAAAGCAGTAAGGTATTCAAGGGATTCACAAAACTTTATGGAAAGGTAAAAACATAACCCTTTGCCATCACATTTTACAATCCCAAAGAAATAGTCTACCTTTCACATGATTGCCATCCTTGTGTTATAAAAACAGGAATTTGAAGTTTTAATAAAGCTTCCCTTTTCCCTTCCCTTCCCCTTTCCTTTTCTCTCATTTTCAGGTTAGCACAAGCTCTCTTAGTCTCAGCTAAGCCATGTGCCATGAATAACAGCAGTGTGCACTCATCCCAGGCACAGACAACAAGCAGAGAAAAAGCAGGACTGGCCACCTCTGTTAGGTGCTTCACAGTGCTGCTGAGCTGGTCACCAATGTGCCAAGGCACATCCTCCAGCATGCCTTGCAGAAGGTGGGGTAAGATCACACCCCAGGTCCAGCACATACCCATGTGCACCACCCCTTTGTACAGACACTCCTGGGGTAAACCTCCAGGAGCCACCCCGCTGTCGTGAGGCTCACCTTGGTGATGCCCAGGGCCCCCACGTTCTCGCTGTATGAGGTGGTGCCGTTCCCCGTCCCCCAGGCACCAGCCAGGAGGCAGCCGATGCCTTCTACCCCGATGCCACGGCTGATGGCGTGCTTTGGTGGCGGCGGGGCCCCGGCCAGGCGAGCACAGGCATAGTAATCTCCCACAGACTCCAGCATGGAGGAAATCACCCCAGCTAAGATGCCAAATATTCCAGCCAGGCTGACTGTTGGCATTCCCCACTGGCCTGCAAGTAAAGAGCTCGGTTCAGGTTGGTTTGTCCTGAAATCTATTGCAGGGGATTAGGGGAGAACAGCAGGGATGCTTGTGGGTGTTTGCCTGCTTTTTGGCATTTACTCTCCCCCTGCTAGCCATAAGCGGAGGTGAAAGCCGGAGCAGGGAGCAGCGTGGCAGGATGAGGAAAGGCGGAACAGTGGTACCTGGGTAAGGCAGCCGAAACCAGGGAGCCTGGGATAAAACATCCCCACGAATGTCCGTCCGGGCCAGGTGGCCATAGGCAGTGGGGTCTGCAGGGAGGACGTCGGTCACCGTCAGCACGTAGCAAAGCAGCCAGCTCAGGGACAGCCCCATCAGCACCTGCCCATCACACGCAGCAGTGGGGTCTGGTTAGGGTATGGCCGCATCTCTAGCATGCTCGAGGTGGAAAAGGTGCCTCCCCACCCAATCCTTTCCCCTGCACATGGAATGGAAGCAGAGGGATGACAGTGGGTCCTAGTGATCCTCCCTTCTTCCCTCCCTCCCGATGGTGAGGGCCATGGGGACCTTCTTCCCCTCTGCCCCCTCACTGCATAGGGTGGGCTGGGAAGCACCAGTTTGGCTGGATGTGAGTGGAAAGAGCCAAGGCAGCTTGGAGCAGGTGAGGCCTGCTGCCACATCCCTGGGAACCCCTACGTACCGGGAAGATCTGGAAGAGGTAGACTGGGGAGAGGTGGCACTTCATGCCTCCCTGGTAAGATGGCAGTGGCACAGGGACGTCTTTCAGGTACTGAGAGAACAGAACTATGAAAGAAATAGTCCTAGAAGGAGGGTAAACCAGATCATTAACGAAGTGGGTGCCCACCTGTCCCCACAATAACTGAAGACCTGTTACCCGAGGAAACAGGCTTCCAGAGGACCAAAGAAAACCAGGCTCTCAGCACTAGAGAGTGGCTCCCCACTTCAGCAAGCCTGAGGTGGAACAAGCGCCTCTGCATTTGCAAGTATTTCCCCCCCACACTTTGCTTCAAGACTGACACCACCACCCCCCCCCCCCGCTTAGTGCATCAATGAGTATGAGACAGTTGCAGGAAATTTAAGGATGCAGCTTCAGTAAAAGAAGGCCCTGAGAGACGTGCAAGGTCCAGGCAGGTTTTGTAGGAAACTTTCCCTGACCTTCTGTGCAATCCAGATGTGGTGGAAATGCAGGATGTATTGGTTTCCTGATTTCAGGTTTACCTATACTGCTATCCAGTCAAGAAGACTTGAGCTGCATGGAGTAAAAGAAAGAGGATCCGATTTTGCTGTGCAAGTTCCTGTTTTCAAAGAAAAAAAACATGGTAGGGCTGTGGGGCTGCACATGGCACCCACAGAACCCTCCCAGCCAGGCAAGAAGGGGAGAGCATGGCCCTCTGGTCTGCCCAAGTCAGGGGTTCTCATGTGTGCCCATAGCAGTACCTGGGGCTCATTCTGGTGGAATCAACAATGAGGCGCAGCTCCTCTCCCATCTCTTGTGTAGGACACATCTCCTGCGAGCAGCAGCACAGCTGGGTCTCTCATAGCAAGCCCTGTCTGCCCCCAAGTGTCTGCCCCTCAGAAAGGGCAACTAGATGAAGCTGGAGGCTGCCACATGCAGTGAGGGGGCAGGGACTTGGGCACCTCACTTTGACTGCTGAATTGGTAAAAGACCTTGGACATTTTCCTCCTATGTTAACCAGGCCTCTGAAGGGCTGTTCCTTTTTTTATAACAACTCTAAATTGTATACATTGAATGAGTTAATCCAGGTAGGATTTGGTGAGAAGTCAACTGCATCAGCTGAAGTGCACTGACAGTGCAGGAAAAACTGGTACCTTTCCATGTGTGAAAAAGTGATGAGCTGTAGGTCCAATATTTATGTGCAGGCAGAATACCAGCAGTGCAAAGGAAACACTAACCTCACCTCTCTGCAGAGACACACTACAACATACAGCCAAAGGTTATCTATCAATCACAACTGAATGACTGGAGGCAGGAAGTCTGAGGAGGAACTGGTTTCCATTCATGGTTTCTAAAGCTACAGAGCCCAGACAGACTGCATCAGTGCACATTTTGTACATTTGCAGTGACAAAGGTGCTCACAGCCTTATGAATCACTGCAGAGCAGAGCTCTCGTCTATGTTGGGTAGGTGTCACTGCTTATCATTCAAGTTGCCTGGCACATTCCATTAACAAACACTATTTTCAGCTGCTTTGAATTCTACCTAACTTTACCCATTCAGGATGAAAATTTCCATGGAAAACATCAGCCTTAGGCTAAATGTTTCTGGAAAAAATATATCCCAAACCTTTTTTGAAAGAGTGATCCTCAGGAAACTGACATAGTACATAGCCTGCATTGAGAAGGTCATTTTGCCTTTAGCAGTAGCAGGGTCTGCTTATGAGCTGGAGCAGAAAATTGAGGTTTAGTAGAACTTGCTCTTTGGGCTCTATTTGAACAAAAACATGTTCAGGTATGCTCAGTCTGTAACAATGATCACTCATCCCAGGTCCCAGGCAGTCAGCAGAGACATCTCGGGCATTAGCATTTGCAGCCCCTAAAGATTCTGAGCCTTCTGAATATGTCCAGGCCCTGCCCAGCAACGAACTGTTTATGCACCATCACAGAGAGCAAGTGAGCACACTCTACATCAGTTTCTTGAGGCAACAGTGGGTATCACCCATCACGGGGGCTTTGGGATGGGGTGGGGCTGAACAGCAGTGCTGGGACCACATGGCTCATGTCTTCTACTTTCTCCATTATCGCCCTTCCTCTTTCCCTAATGACACCCATGGAGCATGGAGAAGGCAGCAAAACAGGGCACAGAGATGGCTCAGAGCATAATGATCAAGTTGGAGCTAAGGCACTTGAGTCAGGAAAGTCAGGACTAGGACTGGCACAGGTAGAAGATGGGACAGAAATGAACCAGAGAGAAAGGGTGACCTAGGTTGAGAGCAGGGACACAGGCTGGAGGGGCAGGGTTGGGTTGGAGGCAGGGTTTGGGCTTGTACAGGGTGCTGGTGGAAGACAGCAGTTAAGTGAGGAACTGGGGGTGGAGAAGGGTGGTGGTTTTGGGGTCTGGGAGGGCACGTTTAGGGAGAAAAGAAGGAGAGGGAAGTGGACTGGAGCAGGTCCCCAGACCAGCAAGCTGCCTTGTGGGGCTGCAGTCAAGCCTGGACTTTGAGTCTCCAAAGGCAGGTCTGAAAGTGCTAACAAACTGATGGGAGGCCATAGGGAGGGTAACAACCTACTCCTGCTGCATGTTATCCCAAGCTGAAGTCTGCATTAGGGATCTGAAGGTACCAAGTCTGCATTAGGGATCTGAAGGTACCAAATCTGCATTAGGGATCTGAAGGTACCAAATCTGCAGGGGAACCATGCAGTGGGATTTCTAGTTCTTAAATTAATTCCTGAAATACCATGGGAATTCTGCCACCAAGCACACTTGTACACTGATGCCCAAGGGCACGCACACAAATACCCTTGAGAGAGCACTCGCTGCCACAAAGTCACATGGGTAGACATTTCCAGAGCACCCTGTGGAGAAAACAATTCCTCCTCGACATGCGAAACCAATGCAAAAAGCTATTTTAACTCGAGGAATACCTAACTCTGGGTGCTCAGCTTTGTCATTTTAGGAATGCATTTTTAACTTAAATAATGGGGTGTGAAACAGTGTGCGCAAACAACCGTGACAGAGACTGCCCCCTGGAAAGCCTTGTTTCTCTACTGACCTATGAAGAAACTTTGGATTCTCACAAAAAAACAGATTTTTTAACTCATTTTTGGGGTTTGCTTTGTTGCCGAGGGCTCTAACTTCCTGCTAGTTTCCACTGCTTTCCCACCGTGCCGCCTTGCACAAGGCCACTGTATGTTAGTGCTCAGTGAATAATCCTTGAACCCAGAGGAACCCTGCTACAGACTGTGACATTTGGTTTCGTATTAGAGGTAAGTGGTTTGTGTGTGCTCAGCTTTTGCATGGGGAAGTCAGACTTACATGAACGCTATGCCCCAGTGCTGCCCAGCCTCGTCACCAGCCGAGTCAAAGAGAGGAAGTGCAACCAAGGTGATGGTGGGCGCGATTGTCAGGGGGCCGATGAACTTCATCAGGAATCCAATCAGGCCAGAAAATCCAACGAAGATTTGGAAGCAAGAAGCTACAATGATAGCTCCTTGCAACTGGAATAAAAGGGAGGGGGGGAGAGAGCAGAGGTTGAAAGGAGCTCCAGCTGCCTCACACAAATCCAGTGTGAGAGCCAGGCTCAGAGGCCTCCCACTGACTACAGCAAAGCCTGGCTGAGCATCATGTGTGGGAAAGGACCCCCAAAGTACCAGCACACCAACTCCTTCTCAGCTGATGGATTTAGTCCTCTCCAGGACTCATTTTGTTCCAGGGACCCCCTTCTCTCTGTCCTCCTGGGCCAAGCAAGCAAGCATCAGCTTCCCTACACTGTTTCTCCCTGTTCCCCCAAAACACAAGGGAAAAGCTCTTGCCCTGAAAACAGGAGCAGGGCCATGATCTCCACTCATCTACCATCTGGGAAGGGCTTCTGGCACTTCAGCACACTGGTATGACAGGTGGATCTTTACAGCCTCTGTTTTGTTCTGAGTATCAGTTTCCCTCGGGGGACACATTCATCACCCTGAACTTTCCCATGTTTGACAGTCACTGCTAAGTAGCTAGCAATTACATCCAGAAATGCTGCTTGTACATATCAGCTCCATGCAGGGGACACAGGGGTGAGGCTGCTCCCTGCCTTCACAGATTCGGTGATAAAACCAGGCTGGGTTCTTTGTGGTGCTGAGCACTTTCCTCCCCTGCCTTCAAGCTGAAGAGGAACACAGGGGCTGGGGTAAAGGCCCTTTGGAGCTATGAATGCTTCCCAAGAGCTTTGCAAAGCACCCAGTGAATGGATCAACAGAAGCAAATTTAGCCACTTGGGCTCATAAGGCAACAGACGTAGAACGAGGCAGTGAGATCCCTGACCTTTCCTTATCTCTTTTGACTACCTAAGGATACACTTCTCCTTAATATTTACAGTAAGTTCTGCATTTCCTTTCTGCCCCTTACAGTAAGTTCTGTATTTCTTTTTACTATTTTCTGTGCTTAGACAGGGTCCCTTCCTTGGAAGCATCTTGCCTTCTTTCCTTCCTCAAGGCTAACCATGCTTCATGGGGAATGGATCTGGCTGGATCACTTAAGACTTTGCAGGCATCATAAATCAATTATCTGAGGCCTGTACGTCCCTCTGTTTAGCAGCAGTGAAGCACCTGCTTTTTTTGCTAGGGAATAGATGCTTAGGAAGCTGCAACTGGGTGAAGGGCCAATGTGTACTGGGGATAGAGGGATCTCCAGAATTGATGGCCCTGACATGGTCAGGCACTTTTCTGAAAGCAAACAGCCCTGATACAGAGTAGGCGACACTGAAAATGTAATGTACTTCTCGCATCCGCGTCTGCCAGACTTCAATGAACTCTGGTGAAGAGGCATTCACCAGGGTGGCATTCTGTGTCCAAGAAGGGCATTTCCACTTGGGGAGAGACAGCATGGCCAGGGTGGGGGTCAGGAATGCAAAAGTTCCTCCTTGAATAATAGGCAACCTGGAAGGAGAGCAGAGGCAAAAGATGCTGAGTCAGAATGCAAGAAACCCAGCTCCATAGGGGAGAGAGAAAGCAGAATAACCTAAAAAAGCAGTCTGCCCATGGCCTCTGGCAGTATATTTTGAAATACTCTGGCAGTTCTCCATCACTGACCATGGGTGGGAATTGCTGCCCATCGCACTCAAGAGCAGTGACCCGGGGAGAAGAGCTCAGGGTTAGCGTTGGAGGCGCACGTCAGTGCTGCAGTCAAACTCTCCTGCCCTGCATTAAGGAAAAAGTAGCCCTGTTAAGGTAAGATGAGACCATGGAGCTGCACAGAGTAGAACAACAACAAAAGTAAAAAGCTGGAGGAGGGGAAAACCCCAAGGAAGGAAGATAGTAAGCTCAGCATTGATCTAAGCCCAAATCTTGCTAATATCTAGCTTCTTCCTCTGTCCCCTTCAGCTGCCTCAGGTTTCTTCACAACCTGCTCATGAACACAAGGATATGCACTGGCTACAACCACCTGAAGGCAGTAGAAAATGTGACCTGGCTTTTAGTACACTGGGTTTGAAAGCTAATTCCTCTGCCTCGTTTCCACTGACACTGCCAAGGAAACCTGCATGGATGGGTCTGAGCATGCTGGCTGGGTGAGACCTTGGCTTTCCCCACACCACGCATGCCTCCTGGCTTAGAGTAACCCTCACTCTGCAAATCCCTCAGGCTAGCAAGGAACTTGCATGTCCAGAGGCACTCAGCACTGGCTTTTACTGCAGAGCCAATGCTCCTGTGAGCTACGCCAGCCTCTTTCCATGCATGGAGAAATGGAGAAAGAGACCTAAAAGGTCTGACTGGTTCTTCAAACTCCCACAGGCATTAAGTCCTCATTGCAGTGCAAGTTGTTCTGGCTGCCCTCTAGCACGCTTGGGAAAGCCAAAGCTGCCTGAGGGTGCAGGCCGGCACAGCAGCTCTGAACCAGTCAAAGGTGCTTCTGCTCCCTCTGTTTAGGAAGGAAGCAGTCCCCAGAGCAACCCCTCCTTGCACCAGAAGTCTCATGGCTCTTGCTCAGAAAAGCAGCAGGGCAGAAAGCCAGGTGAGTGCAGGGCATGGATTCCCCTGAAACAGAAGCATTTTGACCATTCTCTGAAAAGCACTGGAAAATAAGAGATGGCATAGCTGTAACAGCATCATGTCTCCATCACCTAAAGCAAATATTTATACCACTGCAATTACTCATGCCATGCACAATCGAAGCGCTGCCAAAGCATTGCCAGTAAGTGGTATTTGAATATCAGTCATCTGTGGAGTTACTTATTTATGGCATTTGGCCAAATATGCTGCAGCCTGCAAAAGATTTTGCTTGGCAAGGCAAAAAGTCAAACAAAAGGAAACAGAGAAGGCCCAGTGCCACCACTGTTGAATTAACAATAGATTTATAGCCCCTGATGCGTTGGCCCTCAAGCTATTTCACAGACAGTGCTGGCAATGGTTGTGCTCAGAGGAAACTGGGGTGCCAAAGCAAGGCAAACAGGGCACACTAAGCTTTTTCCCATGAGGTTTGCAAGAGGAAAAGATGCAGGTTTAGGGAAGGAAATGTGATGTTCTGATAACCACTACATGATGTCCAAGAATCTGCTAAGGGGGGCTCGCCATAATTGCAAGTGACATCTGTCTCCCCTCAGGAACCTCTTGAATAGTATCTCCAGTTACTGTCTGTGACCCATCACTGCTTTTTCACGCTGTGTAACATGACTGAGCTGCAAGTTGCAGCAAGTCAGGCTTTTTCCTTGGCTATTGCTTCTGGAGGGCTGCTTCTGAACCATGCTTGGTCTTGGTGGGAACCTCCTCATCTTCATGGCCTGTTCCCATCCATTCATTCATGTGCCAACAATGTCTTTTAGCCAGAATGGTTTGTCCTGCCTGATGACCCCCATTTCTCTTCCAGACTAGTAGCAGACAGCAGCTGTACCCTTCTGAGCCACCACTTTGCCATGCTAACCAGGCCAGCCTCTGTAACACAAACAAACAGTCCCCCATGCCACAATAACAGACCATCTCCTTACCTCCTATCCTCTGAATTAGTCTTTTTTTAAATGCGGGCACTGACAACTGGGCAAAGCACTCAGCTGCAGGCTCCCCAGGGCCTCAGAGAGTGGCATGGGTATTTTCCAGTAAAAAGCATCTCCTCCAGCTCATTATTCACCATTTTTCTGGCTGACTTGTTGGTGACTTATGGTTGTCAACAACTACTGCGGGGTTTCAGAAAACAGAAAAGGAGAAAAAAAAAAAGGAGAGAAAAAAAAATAAAATCTGCCCACTAGCTCCTCAGGCTTGGTTTGCCTCCAGCCAAACTACAGGCTGAATCCCACCTTCCCGTCAGGAATACCCTCATGCCTTACAGTTGGGGCCAGCAACACGGCAATTGCATCCTCGGCATAGCAAAGGCTATTCAAGCTTATCCTATGGGAACAGCTCCTTACTACTTAATTGGATCTGCTGCTCCTCATTTAGCCACTCAGCTACAGGAGAGGATCCCTGTTACTCCTTCATCCTCAGCTAACAGCAAGCAGAGGACATCACAGCTCTCAGGTATTCACTGAGGCATTTGGGGGTGCCTGGGAGGACACCAGCCTGAATTGCACCAGGAGCCACAGCCATGGTCATGTACCCCAGCCTGACTTTAACACAACTATGAAGAACCAGATTCTCTCTTTTTCATGGCCAGGATGTCCATCCTCCTTCACTAATCCTTTAGCAACGTAAAAGAAGGAGAGCACCCTCTGAGGAGATGTTTGCCCACAGCCACTTCTTAAGACAGACAGAGATGGGGGAAGAAACAGGAGAAATAAAAACATGTTGTGGAGCTGGCAGTTGACCAGTGATTTGATGGTAGAAGAGTTTTAACCAGTTTTCTCCCAGTTATCCTTTGCCCTACAGTTTCCTGTGGGATCTGTGATCTTGATCCCAGGTCCAGATCAGAAGGGTCCTGCCTCAGCTGGAGGATCCCTGGGGTAAGGAGCAAGCAGATACTGTTTACTGCATGTGTCAATACTTTAGTTTTTACACGAGAGAATTGTATAAACCCAACAAAAGGTGCACAAAGTCCCAGGAGATGTAAAAGCCAGGACAGCAAATAGCTATTAACGTACAGCAATTTCAGGATGCTTTCGTATGTGTCCTGATTGCCCAAGAGTAGAAAATGACCCTCACTCTATACCAAGCTGGTGCTGTGCATGCAGTAATTATACAGGCATTCTACTAAAACTGCATCTACAAGCCCTTCTGCCATGTATCCCATTTCTTGCATTTGTCCTACCTGACTCCAAAGAGGACCTGCAGCAGGGTGCAAATCCCTGAGACAAAGAAGATGGTGCTGATCAGGTGGCTCTGGGTGAGAAGGTCATGCTGGAGGCAAAGCTCTTTGGAGAGGATCAGTGGGATGGCTATGAGACCTCCCAGGGCTGTCAGGAAATGCTAGGAGCCATAGAGAAAGACCGGGTGAAAAAGGACACAGAACTGGCTGTACGTTAATACTGTGTTGTTGAGGGAAATCTAATAGTGCAAGGATTTGTGTTTGGGAGATACTAGTACTACCCATTCTCTTTTTTTGGCAACTGGAAAGCTCTGTTAGGCGCTGTTCCAAAACACCTACAAGAACTGCAATGCACCCCCACAAACTTCTCCCTCTTTCCATGCCCAAAGAGCTTTTGCAGTGCTCTGGACTCCACAGACTACTGTCAGGCACAACCAGTTTACCCACAGCACCTGCAGACAAAGCTGTCTGCGGCTCTCTTACAGGAAGGTAGGGACATCCCAAGGTAGAGGGAGATCAGGCAAAGTGAATGCAATGTTTCAGCCCATCTCATTTGCACCACAAAGGATGACATAAGAAGTTGGCAAATTGGTCCTACCAATTCTTTGCTTTTCTCACCCAGTGCAGTTACGGATAACCATGAAAAATGAATGCCAAACAATGG
This sequence comes from Pezoporus flaviventris, assembly GCF_033815535.1. Taxonomy (NCBI): domain Eukaryota; kingdom Metazoa; phylum Chordata; class Aves; order Psittaciformes; family Psittacidae; genus Pezoporus; species Pezoporus flaviventris. The sequence goes on from NW_026892644.1 coordinate 3,950,440, forward strand.
AAAAATCAGGCATTGCGTTTTGCAGAAATCACAGACATATTTCTACAACAATCTTCAGTTAATTACTGGAAATTATGTTTCAAATTTTTGCTTTAAATATTAACCTTAGTTATCAGTTCTTACAGGAGCACAGGTCTGCAGTGGAAGTGGTGGCGCTCAGAAACTCACTGTGTTCATTAGAGGCATGCTTTATTAAAATTACGATGCAGATGTGTTCAGAAAACTTGGTTTAATACACTCTAAATCTGAGGTGATCATTTAGGAAATCAAAGTACAAAATGTCCACCAAGATCCAAGTGATAACCTTAATCATTCTGAGGTCTCTCTTCCCTGAGGCTCTGTACCCAGCATTGCATTGGTGCATTGGGTCATTCAACTTACCTGGGCACCAACACCAGCCAAAGCAGTGTGGCCCTTCTGTGCAGTTTATATTGCCATGGGAAGTTTATATTACAGCACGTACACATCCTCAGCTGAGGTATCTGACCTGTTCTTATTCACTATTTGGCCCTAACTGTGGGACCCTGCCTTCCCACTTGCACTTCAAGAGGTGCAGTGTAGCTGAGGGCACAAGGTTAACAGTCTGTGCTGAGGAGGTGGTAGAAGGGACTTGAGCTCACAAGATCCAGCCTCAAAGCTCCAGCCATGCCCAGTGATGGTAAAGCACTTCCAAATTCAGGTTTCACCCTCATTAACCAGCTGAAGAGCCATTAAACTCTCACCCAGTCCCAGCCTCCCCCTGCTCCCCCATCACACCTGAATGCCCAGCAGGATGCACAGGTACCAGGGGGGCATGTCCATGACAGTGTAGGCAAGCTTGATACCACCGTGGCCCATGTCCCTGCCTTCCTCTGGGCCCTGGGCATCACGATCCAGTGAGGAGCAGTAGTGTTTCCCATCTTCACCCTGGACAATAGGAGAGACCCTTCATTAGCCACGGTCTGTCCTTGCAGGCACCCAGCAGCCACCTCTCTTGTGACCATGCTCCATGTCTTGCAGGAATATCTCATATGTAGCTTTCAACAATGCCAGGATAAAAAGGAAGAGCAAAGGGGAAAATTAAAAGAGAGGTACAAACACCTTGGAAAATTTTTATATGCACATGTCTGTCCAGACCAGAAGAAATATTAGAGGGTGTCTCAGCCTCGGAGGGACAACTGGAGAAAGGGCGCTGGAATCATTAACATCTAGCTAAGGGTGGAGAAACTGCAATCAGAAGCAAGGAAGAGTGTGGAATGGGTTAATCAGTGAAAGCTGCACTCTCCCATAGGTCCTGTCCATCCTGGCTGTCCCACCCAAACAGTGCTTTTGATAAAATATGGTAAAGCAACTTGGTCTCCGCTAATACAGAGTAGAAGCATTTTTACATTTAATTTCTTCTTAAGTCTTCTCTTTCCAACCTCCTTACACTCACCCTTACGAATGTTCTGCCTTGATGAACGCAACTGCCCTTTGTCTTACTAGGAAACCTCAACCCTCCAGAGGAACCCGGTAAAAAACACAGGGACACCAGTGGATGAGGAGTCCCGGTGCCCAGTTCAAAGGAGCTGGCTCAAAGCAGGGCTACTGGGGTGCTGCCCCAGCTCAACCACATGCTGCGGGGAATGGCACCCAGCAGGATGCCCCAGGGCAGGAGCAGCATTGGGGACCAGGAAGCAGCATGGGGACCTGGAGCCTCAGGGAAGTGGCAGGGTCTGAAACAGCTCCCCAGGAAGACTTGAATCTCCTCCCAGAAGCCCCAGGGCTCCCCAGAGAGCTGCACGCCCTGTACAGTTTATTTATACAAAGACATGTTTTGCCAAGGAAAACAAAATACTGCTTTGCTTCACTTGCCACAGCTTTTAAGCTATGTAAATGCCCCCGGTTGTCCACTCCTCCTCCCAACCCACCCTGACCCCTGTGCATATACACGCACACACACACGTTGCCTGTGCACATGGACACCCCATGTGCACACACACAGACATGCACATCCCTGCACACATGCACGTAATGGAAGGAGGCTGCCTGGGAAGCCACAATGTTTTGAGCCAAACGCAAAAGCTAATTCAGATCCCAAGCCATTTGTTTCACTGACCCTTCTCCAGCCAGAGAGTCCTTGGTGCCCTGGCAGCAGAGGGTTTTTCTGGGCTAGGATGCCCTGCTCAGTCAGGGACAGAAACCTGTCGTCAAGAGAAGCTCAACCAGTTTGTCAGCACCAGACTTCTGTTTTTTTTTTATCATCCAAGTCCTGCTGGAAGCTGAAGACACTGAAATGCTCAGCAAAGCAAGCTAGCTGCAGTAGTGCTCATGGCCTGCCTACCAGTAGGGGCAAACAGCTAACGACGAGGTCAGGGAATAGGGATGTAAAATTAATGTTACATTCAGTCATAAATATTGCAGGTGGGGCAGATTAATCCTGAAGGACTTCATCGTTTGCCTGAATCCTCCAGGTTTCCATTCTCATAGCTGAGTCTCCAAAGTCCCATTTTAGACCAGGCTGTTGAAATAACGCTATGTAATACCTTTTATTTATTTATATTACCTTTGTATATATCCAGCCTAGGTAGGCTGGGAGCATTATAGGTACTTCAAAATAGATAGGTGACAGCAGAGTTAATTCAAACTGAACTCAGGCATGAACTTCGAGAGCAAGAGGCATCCCTGAATAACTCCCTGTGGAGGCATTTTCACTTCAAAACAGGAGAGCCTGATTAACAAATGTACAGCAAGGTACTTCAGGCTGCCCATGCACGGAGTCATCTGAGGACAGCTACTCCTGAATAACACCACGGGTAGACGAATCCTAAGCTAGGCAGACAGCAGTAAGCTCCTTTCCTTGCACTGCAACTTTTCCCATGTTATCCAGGAGGCATATTCGAGCCAGGCAGAGCCTGTGCCAGTAGTAGCCCCACATGATTACCACATGAAGGCCTGAATCACCCCAGGAGCTGGAAGGGAGAGAGTGAGCAGGGTTCAGTGGGAGAAGGATGGAGTGGAGATGACAGGATGACAGGACTGGAGGCAACGGGCTCAAAATGAAACACAGGAGGTCCCATCTTAACATGAGGAAATATTTTTTCACTGTGAGGGTGACCAAGTACTGCATAGGCTGCCCAGAGAGGTTGTGGATTCTTTATCCTTACAGATATTTAACTGTCTAGACACAGTCCTGGGCAACTGGCTCTAGATAACCCTGCTTGAGCAAAGGGGTTGAAAGAGCTGACCTCCAGAGATCCCTTCCAACTTCAGCCAGTCTGTGATGCTGAGATGCTGGAGAAGGACAAGGCAGGAGCAGTCTGGAGCAGAGAAAAGGAAGTGCTGCTGGTGGTTTTCAGCCCAGATGCTCCCAGCAACCCAGGAGACCAGGACACCTCCACGTATCTCAGGCTCAAGTCATAGCATAAGGACCCTCAACAGCATCTTAAATAAGCACATCGGGAAGGTAGTCAGATACTGAACTGCTTGAACCACAGGTAAAAGACCTCTGTCTTCTACCTTCTCTGGGGTGACTCAAACCAGAGGAAGTCACAATCCTGATCTGTGTTATGTCAGAACAGGTAGAAACAGAAACCCTGTTACCAATACCAAAAGACCTCTTACTGTCCCTGAGCACCTCCTGGAGGCTCTGCCCAGAGCTGGCAGAGCACTCCCACCTCCACTGCTACAGCAAGCTCACCAAGAGCTAGCCAAGAAATGGGGCACTTTGCACACCGGGAAGTTAAATGCCTCCTCCAAGGTCCTCCAAGATGGGTGCTCTGTACCAAGGTAGGAAGATGGTTGCAGGACCTCACTCCTTCACACCTGCTGTCAGAACATAGGCAGCTCTTTTAGATTCTAATGGAGATGACCCCTGCTGTGGGACAGGAAGGGGGCTGCTGTGCCTCAGGCCCTTGCCCTATGGCTGTAATAGCCTGCAGCATTTCCAGGGCACTGCTTGCCCCTGAACTGACACATTTACAGCTTTTACTACCCTGCTATAACTCTACAGCATGCTTTCTCCCAGTGACTCACAAATCCCTTTTTCACCCATCTCTCTGACAATTCATCCCATTAGAAACAGGCAGAAGACACACAGAAAATAAACATTCTTCACTAGGCTAAATTTCTATTGCAATTTTACTAATTATTAGGCAAAGTGCTCTACCCAGGGACACAGCCACAAGGTGCCACAAGCCCGCTTGCTTTTCAGTACAGATACAAGTGTGCTGCCATTCATCTATGATACCATTTTAGAAATAATGGAGAAAAAAAAAGCTTAAAAAGCACTATAGAGCAGGCAGTATGCTGAGTCCACAGCAGCAGGCTGTAGTGTAGAAATCATTCCTTAGATTCCTGTTGATAAAGGAGCAGAGACAGACGTTTACAACACACCAGCATCTTTGCAGCCAGTCAGAAAAGCCCCTGGCTTTCCCTTTCTCCTCCTTTTTCAGGTCTCATACCTGTTAATGCAAGAATTACCCGTCAGAGATAAGCAGACTCACCATGAAGCTGGGGTTATCTAGCCCGTTGAGCTCTTTGTCTGAGGAGGGGGTCATGCCTTCCACTTGCCTTCACCAACTGCCTTGAAAAAGAAAGGCTAGTAAGAAGAGGAAAGCCTCCTAAATTGCCACTTCTCCCAGTCAACTCAGCCCTAAAGAATCAGGGTGAGAAGATGCAGAAACTGGACTTTGGGAGACAACCAGCGCTCAGTCCTAGCTCTTCATGTGATCTGTATCACAGAAGCATTTCCTTTCCTTTGGCTTATATAAGTGACTCCTTTTCTCCAGCTGATTAGAGGACCGGCATTCAAACCAAACTGGAAAGCAGCCCTTCCCTGGACTGAGTGAATCAGTAACTGATGGCAGAAAAAAACTTCCTCCGTAGGTAAGGATGCGAAGGGAGAGACATTTCCCTGTTTTCCTGGCATAGCCTTGAAACTTGTTGCTTCATTGTTGATTCAACAGCACCTTGTATTTTCCGTTTGGGTTGGGCCTGTTTCAAGAGCTTTGTGCTGATCTTTAGAAAATTCAGTTTCTAGATGGTTGCACTTATTCTGCATGTAAACTACTGTGTATTTTGTCTTAGGTGCAAATACCCTCATCTTGTATGATAATCCTATTACAATATGAAAAGAATCAGGATTTTACTGGGAACCTATTTAACACAGCAACCAATAATCACATCATCAGACCATGACATCATGGAGGTAAAAAAGTAGTAAGATAGAAAAAGGGCTACTTCAGGGCATATGATTATCTCCATTCAGCTAAGGTTCCTAGCTGAATGGTGATCATGGATGGCTCAAAGCACAGTTACCCTACTCTCAATAAGTAGCAAACAGTGTTAATATTCCATCAAGCTTTTCTGGCCACCCCAGCCCAGCCCTCTTCAGATTAAATATCTGTTTAATTTATTGGCTTCCTGAGGCAGTAAACTTCCCAGACCAGCTGCAGAGAGCTCCTGTGGAGAGAGGCATGCTATCGCCTACACGCAGCGACCGCCCTTTGGGAACATCTCCTGATTTCCACGCAGGAAGTGGTGTAACTGAAATAAACTCTGGTCCCTGTTTTTCCTGTAGAGCTTTGGTATTCTCAGATGTCAGACCAGGACTACATTATAGGATGAGACAACCTCGCCCTAAACACCATCAGCGAAGTGAAGAGCTGCTGGGCAGCTAACTTTTAAGGCATCAGAATGAATAGATGTTAACAGTTTTGCCGGATCTCCTCTCTGAAGTCCCATTATATAGGAACCTCCCTGTATTTTTAACTGCAGGAAGTGCATTTCCAGCTGCACTGATCTTGGCACAAGGGCGCTGCTTTTTTTTTTTCCCTCTAGTTCTAAGTAAGAATTCTAAGTAAGAATTCTTTTCCTGGTCAAACTACAACTTTCACCTTCAACTCTACCAATTCCCAGCACAGAGGGAGCAGCACAACCACCCCACCCTGTTGTACAGGCTTGCTAATCTTTTGTTATCCAATGCACTGTATGGTTGGGTTTCATTGTATATTTACTGTTTGGTTGTATATACTGGCAGCGTCCATTAAGCAATGCTAGTGAGGATGGCAATACCAGGGGGGATGCACTATTGCAAGGCTCAAAGGAAAGGAGTACTGAATTTTTCCATTCCTTTTTTGAAGGTACATTCCTGTTTGCATTTCTGGATGGATACAGTGCAGTCCTCCAAGCAGTCATCTGAGTCTGTCTATTCTGATATATGCCACTGACCCTACTCCACTGCATGAATCATCAAACCACCCTCAACATTCCTCTGGGGCTAGTCTGTCTTCCCAGTAGACTTTTATGAGACCACACTTCAAAAAAGTCCTGCACCTCCTAACTTCAGGCCAGCACCCATTCAATGACACCTCAGACCTGCCATGCCCTTATTTTCACATGAGGGTCTCTTCTCTTTGGTTGTATAAACTTGTGTAACCCAAAGGTGAAGGGGCATAACAGTGCCTGTGTCATCTAGAAAAGCATGTGCAATTGCCCAGAGCATTAAGTGAACAGGAAGATAAGAAGACAAACCAAATCAAAAACTAAAAAAAAATACCAAAACCCAAACCAAAAAGAAGCCAGTAATAACGATAATTCCTTTCCTCAAAAAAAAGCTGGGTAAAAGTAATTTTTCCATTCTGGGAAAGTCTGTGGTGCAAAAAATCCACTTTAAGAGTACCAAGACACTGCGGGTTTTCATGAAAAACACAGGAAATAAGTCCTACGTATCCAAAAGCCTGGGCATCAGAGTACGCCTGTTAGGAATGAAGAGTTTAACAGCACCAGCCTCTGGCCAACAAAAGGTTAATGCTGTAATCTGGAATCTAGAAGGAGGTTATGAAATAGCACAATGTACATGTCAAAGTAGAAGTTTATGGAGTCCACATGAAATGCCCCTGTCTGGAATACCCTGCCTTTGGAAATAAGCAAAGCAAGTAGGAAGTCTCTGCGTGCATGCAAATGTCTGTGTACATGATATGCATGTGTACATCATATGCATATGTACATGCATATATTTGTGCATATATAAGAGGATTAGCAATAAATAACTAAACTATGAGATTTTTCAGGGGAAGGAATTATTCAGTTAGCAAAATGCATGCTTAAGTGGCAATATTGTCATTTACTGGTTATTTATGACAGCTTAATCATTGCATGAATGGCTTTTAGGAATAAATGGGCAGGTATCCACCTGTCCAAGTCATTCATGATGTGTTAGGAAAGAAAACATACACACACATATACCCAGTACAGATTCTCTTTAGACTCCTGTGTCTGGCATATCTCCTGCTATCAGTCAAGCTATGTAGCCAGCTCATGTCAGTAGAGGCTGTCTCAGTTTATGCCCCTGGGGGCAGAAGCAACCAACTAAGTGTGAATAGCAGCTATCACAGAAAAGGCTGGGGACATGGGTGACCAAATTAAAATCTTCAGACTCGATCCTAAGGCTCCTGTAACCGCAAGGGGAGCTTGGTCCATCTGTATGCTGCCTCTCCTTTTGGGGTCATTTTCTCTCTTACGCTGAAACTCAAAGCCTTTCCAAGGGCGTCTTTCACAATGGATCAACTTATAATGCCACCCTGACATGCAAACCTGAACTGTCCCTGGTCATGCCTTCAGGACCACAGAGCTTCTTGCACTCCTTAGGTGTCCCCACCTAATCACGGTTGGAATGACACCAGCACGCCAACTTCCAAGGCCCTACTGGGTTGATGTAAGTGTGGCAAGGGCTTGCCAAGCGCAATCCCCCAGAAATCTGCGTAGTGACAAATCTGCACATGCTGGCAGATTCATCCGCTGCCAGTGGATACAGGCAAGGTCGGTGTCTGAGGGTCCTCCCAGCAACTTTACCCATCTGCAGTGCAGGCACTGCTACATGAGCTGCCTTTGCAGTCAGGGGGCACCTCTTAAAAATTCCAGCGCATCTTGAAATAGGAGTCCCACATGGGCTGGATAAAGCAAGTCCTTATTCTTACCCGAACGATGAAACAACCAAAAGTGACTGGCACAGATGAAGATTTCTAAAGTCGAGTGAGAGGAGTCCTTTCATGGGGGGCTGTACACACATAACCCAGGGAGGTGCAGACTTGGTGAGTCACTTGCTGGGAGGTCAGGTCCATCCGCAGTGCTCTTGCAAACCTGTGGCACCGAGCCCCAGTTACTGGAGCTGCGGAAAGGTGGGTTTAGAGGGAACCCAGGGCTATGTAGCGTGTACGTATGTGGTATAGAAACAGCATGACACGAAGACCTTGCACCTAAACACCCTGGAATCAGCTTTCTGGAGAGCTATTTGTTTCCACAGAGCTAGCCCTGGTTGCGTTGCATGAAGGATGGACTAGCAAGAGAGCTAAGCAAGTGACTCGCAATGAGTAATTTGTACTCATTGTTCTTCTGTAACTCTATGTTCTTCTGTCTGCAGAACCTTCTGCAAGTAGAGAGGATCATCCATTGTCACTGACTTGAAATTAGGACTTACACATTCAGTAGTGGAGATTTGGCTTCTGCAGAGTTCTGCACTGTTCACAAGCTGACCTAGGTGAGCCCAGTGCTTTTAGTCTTGGCCTGTGCAAACACTACTTCCCATGAGAAACAGGATCTCCTTATTTAAGTGCAACCAATGCAACACACTACAATGGACTTGAGGCATACAACAAAGTCTACCTGCAAGAATGTGTGATTAAAATGCAACACAGGAATAAACATGACCAAAGTAAATCCCCTTAAACAGTCAGGGATGTTTGCTTTCTGTTGTTTTTTTTTTTTACCAGGATCTCTACGGCACAGAAAGAAACTGAGTAGAGAGTTCTGGATGGAGAATTACCAATGTACTTCACCTACCCCTCCCACATCTCTCGGTTGCCTTTTCTCCTCCAAAGGACCTGAGATATAAAAGGCAGATGAGGCACTGAGGCATACATCTACATTCTGGTTGGCAGTTCCCCACGTATGCAACAGCAAGTGTCCCAGGGAAATTGCATAGGCTGCAGTCAGACATCAACACCCACTCAGCTGGCTGCAGCACAAGCTTCCCCAGCTCTTTTCTGGCAAGACTCCTGCAGTCACCCAGCTCTCCCAGCAAGTGTCCCCTGACCCAGTCCCTTCTTCTTTCCTCTTGTCTGATCATCCAATTTCACCACATCCCCCCCCCCCGGAGTACAGGTCCAGGATCCCACTGCTGCCAGGTGAGCATGTCAGCCCCAGGGAATGAGTGCTTCTCCATGCAGGGCTGAACCTGCCCACGATGCCCAGCCCCTCCACAGGCCACACCATGGGGCACACTGTGATCAAAATCCCACAAGGCAGGACGCCATGTAGCCTTCTCTGATTACCCTTGCATTTCATCTATCTGTGCTCCTCCAGGGACTCTCCTGAAGACAACCTCACATCACACGATGCAAGTGCTTGTTTTTCTGGGGCTTGTGCTTTTGGTGTCAAAGCTGCACAAAACTGCAGATCTGACAAGGGCTGTGCCAAAACCAGGAGAATGGTATGAGGGTGTAGGCCTGGCCAGGATGGAAAAAAACACCTACAAGGGGTTTAAGGAGGGATCTTGATGGTGCCATGGTCCCATGTTTATGTCCATACACCTCTGTTTGGCTGCCTGTGCCAGAGGAAGGGGGATACTGCCTTCTCTGGCCAGGCACACCATCATGAGGGGAAGCAGGGCACAGGGGTCTGGACAAGGTACCCACAGGTGATGTGCTGGGAAAGTGGAAACTGCCAGCCAAGATCCTGGAGCTGGGATAGCTCCAGCCCCTTGGCCACACCAACTCCCCTGCTAGCTACCCCTTCCTCCTTGCCTTCCCTGCAAGGAAAGGGCTTGTTGAGCTGGGATATGGACTGCTTCTTTCCTGAGCCCACGGTCACTCCTTGCACACACAGCTCGGTGCCTGGCTCCCCAGGTCTGCACAGACAGCCACCACCAGAAGGCAGGGAGCGGGAAACAGAGCTGAAATCCCACCCTAGCAGGATATTGATTATGCAATAATAAGCCCCTTTGTCTCCTTCAGCCCCAGGAAAATCTCTTAAGAGCATTAGCAAATGAATAATCCATGTCATCTACTCAGCATTTTGAGCACAAGCTCAAGCACAGTTATTGTGTCCCCAGGGTTTTGCTGATCCCATTCATTTCCCGGCACATATGACAAGACTTAACCACCACTGGCCCTGTGCTGAAGGCCATGCTTGCAGCATGTGCTCGGTCCACAGCTATTTAGCATCGGGACACATGCAGCAGTGGGGAGGGGGACAGGGCACTGCCTTTGGCTCTTCCCACTGTCCTCCAGCCACCATGGTGGAGGTGTCCTCCAGCCACCAGCAGTGGTAAGGCCAGCTCTTAAACCCAGCAGGAGTTATATGGGCACCAGTCTCATCTCAGCAGAGGAGCCAGTTCAGGGTTGGTCCCATGTGACCATATGGGTGCATCCTCAGTGCCCATAGGGTTGTCTGCACCCCAGCTCCTCACTGCCAGGAGATGGCTGTATTTGCAGCCAGGGCATGCCCCAAGGCCAGCTCCTTGGCTGTCAGGGTCACACTCGCACACAGCTCAGCCTGCCTCAGAGCTTACCTTCATTGCACAAACAGCAAAATCCCTGCAGTCAGAAGGGGAAGGGAAAACAACAGCAATATTCACAGAGCTGGGGAGGACCCTCCCTTCTTGGCCCACTCTCCAAGGGAAGCCAAGGAAATCTCACTGTTTAAGGATTACCCAGAGAAGAGAAGAAATTAAAGTAATTTCTGAGCAAGATTGTTCTGAGTTATGGGAGGTTGAAACAGATTTTCCTGGGAAAACAAGTAAATCCCCTGGAGAGAAGCCCAGAGAGGTACCAGCACAGCCAAAACCGAAAGGGAGTGTCTGAGAGGCAGACAGACAGAGAGAGAGAATTAAGGCATTCTCAGGTCCAAAGGCCCATGAAGGCGACAAAAAACGTCTCTGCAAGTGCAAGGAGGGCTGAAGCACTGCTGAGCTGCCTCTGGCTTTTCAAGAGGGGTAAAGGGAGCTCCCGGGGGTGCAAGGAGGGGAGAGGATAGCCTTAGGAGGGGATGCTCCAAGAACCACCACAAAGCACTGCTCATTATGCAGGCAGTGGACTGGCCATTGGCTTCAGCACAGAGGCACTGCCTGCTCCAAAGCATCTTGGTCTCAAGGGCTTGGGCAACGTAGGGCACCTTGCCTCTTCCTGGGTGCACACAGGGACTAGGCAGATAGGTGCAGGTAAGAGCAATCTACAGCCCAGGAGGCAAGAGGTGGTCGCTACCACAGCACCTCTATCTATAAGACATTATAAAACATCAGGGCCTGAAGAGACAAGCAGAGAGATGCTGGACAGAGGGAACCCCCAAGGAAAAAGAAAACAGATTGCGGTTCCCACGGTGGCAAAGCTGGCAGAGTTGCTGCTATGAAACCTTTTTGATTCCTATGGCTTTTATCCCACTCCACTGCTGTTTACAGAAAACCAGTCCTAGGCTCTGGCAGGAGGGAAGACGAGCATGAGAGGGTCTCAGCAGCGAGCATGAATGTGTATTTTGGCAGATAAGGGAGGAGGAGGGTGCCTAGTTTGAAGCTGCAGCAGCCGGGGAGATGGTGAAAGCCAGTCCCTGCAGGAGGGATCTGTAAAAGGTGAATTCCAAGCACTTGCTGCTTCTCACTCGCCTTCCCATGCCTGGTTTCCCTGCAGAGCTTCTCAGCCAAGCAGCCAGAGCAGGGCTGGCAGTGCCAGGAGAAGGGATGTGGGGTTTGTGCCGACACAGAGAAGAAGCAAGCCCTGGGGGAAAGGCAGCTGCTAGCTTTGCCACTCAAGGCTTAATGCCCTAAGAGCCCTGCTGACTCCTGCTCAGAATCAAAGGGGAAACTGCAGGCACTCTGGACGGCCGGGCACCCGATGATGCTGCATTTCCTCAAATCATGATGGGACAAAGGCTCAGAAAATGCATCGCCCTTTGCCTGCTGCCCTGGAGCTGCCTGGGCTTTGCCTGGAGTGATGCTGCTGGGCCCGGGACTGCCTCACCCAGGGAAGGACACGTCAGCAAGGGGCTGCCCCGAGACACTGCCAATGGGACCTACTTGCACAGCAACATCTCAGGTACTCGAGTGAGTGATTACCCATCTCTCCCTCTGCCAGGCTGCCTCACTGTGCAGGCAGACAGGGTGAAAGGCGGGGGATGCATTGATGATGGCATTGTGGTGCTTCTCCTGGTGGGCATGGAGGGAGGCACACTGAAGGGGCTGCAGGGCTTTGTGTGGTCCCCATGGCCACAGCAGCTTCTGTAGTCTGTGAGAGGTGTATCATGTCAGAGGAAAAGTCGCTGGGCACAGGGAGAAAATTTAACTCGACTGTCTTCCTTGGAGAGTAAATTCCTCCTCCATGTTAACCTCTATACAATATCATGATGGACCAGCTCCCTGCCCAGGGCATGGGCACACTGAACACATCCTTGTCCCCAAAAGATGAGCTGGGACCCCTGGGTAGAAATGAGGATGGACATTCTTTAGAAGCACAGATGATCTCCAAGTGCTTGGGGTGATTATTTTTTCTTAATCCACTTGCTAGAGCAGAGCCCACACTGCTTCCCAGCAAGTGGGACATGGCACTGGGGCTGCTGTGGAATGAGCACCTGCCCAGTGCAGGCAGAGGCACAGAGCAGCCCATGCCATACTACTGAACCCTTCACCTTCCTAAATCTTTATGAACTACATGTAATTTCCAAAATGCTTGTTGGGAACAGTCCCTGGACCACCCTATGTCTAAACAACAGCAAGGAATTGTTGGGCAAGGTGCTATCCAGTGTCAGACAGTTTAACTGTGCAACAAATCCAGTCCAGGCATCTGGGCAGCCTCCCTGGCACTGCTGAATTTACTCATATAGACATCTCCACTACCTGTTAACAGCATTGCTAACCTAGAGAAAGTCTGATCTTGCTCAACCTGGTCTGTTTCTTGTCAGCCCCTCTGGAAGAGAAGCCTACATTGACTCAACAAACACAGAGGCAGACCAAACCTCTCTCACACATTAGCTTTACTGTTGCACTCAGAATTTCCCTCAGAAGTTCCCTCTATGCTAGATAAAGCACATTTCTGCCTGCAAGTTCTAAGCTTATCTTAACTAGAGCTAATCAGAGTATTTTCCTTTAATTCAGGTTATTGGCACTGTGATACCTGTTACACGAGAATGTACTCACCCACATTTTCTTGGTATCTGTTAGTATATCCAGGGATTTTCTGCACGCACACAGTCAGATTGGCATCCCTTTTGGAGTCTGTCTCACCCCTGGCTCTTGACAGATACTAGGAGAAACAAACAGCACTAAAGATACAAAGGGTGCAATACAAAAAGGATGATCTAAGCAGGATAACTGAGTAGCTCTGAATAGCTGTGGGCAACAAATTAGGAAAAAAATAAAGGCTGGGATGGAAAAAGTATCTTCCTACAGCATAGAACAGTATTTCATTGCTTTGAGTTCCAGCCAACAATATTCTCCCAGAATACTGGGGTATTTAGAAATTGCCTGTCCTCTTCCTTTCCCTCCTAAGAGTTGCTCTCTGCACACTCTCCCCATCCTGTACCTTTCCAGTCCCACTTCTGTTCAGTAGCTGCTCACATTGCAGAGTTTGCAACTAGAAGACTTGTTTTTCAGATAAAGCCACCAGACTTCCCTACATCTTTCCTTTAGGATTACACACACACATAATAAATAAATTAGAGACTTGCAGGACCTGCAGGAGTGACACAGCGTACGGAAGCATTTTCAGGAGCATCACCAGCAGGGGCTTTGTCATCACCTGCACTTAACGTCCTCCCTTCTCCCCAGCACCATGCACAGCACTCCTCCCACCACGCTATGGGTTCTACTCCGTGGACAGAGGCTCGGGCGTCTCCCTGGGCTCGGTGCTCGTGTACTGGTGCCAGGATGGGTACCAGCTGGTGGGCAGCCAGAGGCTGTCCTGCCTCCGCCGGGACAGCGCTTCTTCCTGGAGCCACCCTCCGCCCCGCTGTCAGGGTAAGGAGCTGCTCACAGGGTCTCGGGGGGGGGGGCAGGTGATCATCACCCCATCACTAACGCTGGAGGGGAGGCACAGGACCTCACACAAGGGTGTCCTCGCTCTGGCCAAGCCAGTGAGGGCAGGGGGACAAGCTGGGGTGCTCCTGCCACCCTGAAGGGGACAGCAGAGGTCCAGCTTGTCCCGTTAAGCGGTTGTCAGCACAGGTGATGTGTTGTGATTCAGCTGGGTCCCTGCAGTAGCGCTTCATGAGCTAAGGGGTTGCCAAAGGGTGAATTCCCCAGGCAACAACAGCACAGCAAACGATCAGGCTTCCTCTCATTCCCAGTAACTGGTACAGGCAGCACTGAGCTGGTACCTGGTACAGGCAGCACTGAGCTGGTACCTGGTACCAGCTGATATCTGACTCCGGGTGCCAGGCATAGGGACTACAGGGCACAGGTACAATTTTCAATAGGAGGAAAGCTGGACTTTGAATTAACCCAGCACATTCTGTTTACGAAAGCACATGCAGAACAAATCTCGGTTGCAAATGGCCCTCACATTTGTTGTGGTACCAGCTCATTGAGAACAAACGGCTTAACATTGATGGAACAAAGCTTATTGCTTTAAAAGCTTTCTCTCACACACCACGTACTGTGTGTACACATTAAATAACTTCAGGAAAACTGCCCCCAAGAAAGGTATATATTTTTGCAGCACAAGCAAAAACACCTCAGTTGTAAATGCTACATAGTTTATGCGTGAATTGTATTGCTCATGCTGGGAATCAGACCTGGGACTCTTTCAGGAACAGCTGACAGGCAAACCTGTGGTGCAAGAGCTGGCTAAAAAGAGTTGGAAATGGAAAAAGTCTGCCTTTTGCTGCTTCTCTCTCACTTGCTCAAGAAATGTCATCTCTATCATTTGCTCAAAACATGCAAATCCATTTTAAACAGGTAGCATCTCAAAATTAGAAGCCAAAGTGCTTCAACCATAGGACATCCACACAGGTGCTTCAGCTCAGAAGCACTCCAGGCAGCTCCCCCTTTAAAGATGAGAACAGAAATAAAGCAATTCATCTCAATTCAGAGCTGTAAAACTTGCTGATATGCTATCAGTCACTGTCTGTCGCTCATAAAAGTAAGCATTGCAAAATAAAAGCAATGAACTTTGTTGCAATGAGTTACAGATGCTTCTGCAGTAAAACACTGCTAATGCTCAGCAGCAGTATTTGCCTTCTCAGCCCTAAACAGAGGCTGCAGTTTGTGCACTACTGAATGCAGAAACAACTTGGGGGAACCAAAAAACCCTCCAAACGTTAAATCACACCCTGGGTTCCCCAGAATAGAAGGCTTTTAAGACAGCTTTAAGGGGAAAATCCCTATATGCTTTTTCTCCTTAAAACAAAAAGCAAATCTCCGTAGTTTCAGATGTCTTAGTTTGGTTATTTTGCAAGGATTGTAAGGCTGGGGATTGTTCATGGATTTTTTTTACTTTGAAAACCAAAACATGCAATTTTTGCAGACATTAGTGAACTGTTTCATATTATTTTGCTCTTGGGATGGGAGCCACTTTCTTAGTTTAGACATTGGCAATGCAAACACCATTTAGGCTTCCTTTATGGTTTGATCAGGATGTAATTCATCTGCTCCTTCCAACACTGGTCTTACGGCAGCTACGGGTCACACACTTGGATGGCCCATACACCATCCAAGAAAATTCTGGCACAGGCTGCCCAGAGAAGCTGTGGCTGCCTCATCCCTGGAAGTGTTCAAGGCCAGGTTGGACGGGGCTTGGGGCAACCTGGTCTAGTGGAAGGTTTCCCCTGTGGCAGGGAGTGGGAACTGGATGAACTTCTAGATCCCTTCCAACCCAAACATTTCTATGATTCTATGATTACACTCACCAAAGTTTCCAATTTATCATTTTTTTTTAAACTTCACAAGCCCATTTTTCTCTTAAATACTCATGTTTCCTTAATACTTTTCCCCCTTTTTCCCCCTCTTTCCACTTTTGTTCCCTTTTAACTTTTTGCTTCTTTTTTTTTTTCACTTTTCTTCACTTTTCCACTCCCCCCCCTTTTCCACTCTTTTTACTCTTTTCCCCACTTTTCCCCCTTTCCCACTGTTATTCCCCTTTTTCTCCTTTTCCCCCTTTTCCACTTCTCCCCTTTTTTCCCCTTTCCCACACTCTTCCCCTTCTCCATTTTATTTCTCTTTTTCAACTTTTTCCCTATCCCAATCCCCATGCAACAGACATCCAAAAATACACATTCCATTAAAAAAAACAACCAACAGCAAGGCTACCACCATTTCCTTTTCATCGTGCTTCATTCCTCCTCCGTTTGCGCTTCACCCAAGCTGCATCCAGCATTTCACATTTTCCCTCCGATGTGACTATTTCACCTCAATTACCCGAAGAAAATATTAACTCTTAATGTGATTTTGGGGATCCCCGTCCCCACACA
Organism: Pezoporus flaviventris; assembly: GCF_033815535.1. Lineage (NCBI taxonomy): Eukaryota > Metazoa > Chordata > Aves > Psittaciformes > Psittacidae > Pezoporus > Pezoporus flaviventris. Next base: position 3,966,850 of record NW_026892644.1, read on the forward strand.
CACACTCACTTCTGTGTTTATGGAGCTGTCTTTACATGCTTCTTCCTAAAAACAATGCCCTGAAGTGTAATTATAAGGGGGAGCAGGGCCGGTGCGGTTGGATGCACAATGCCTGCTTCGGCCCTGCTCCCATGGGCCCATCCTGATCTCTCCCCGCAGCCACCCCGAAGCCCCCAGGCACTGGCTCCCGCGCTGCGGTGGCCGCATCGCTGCTCAGTGGAGCTGTTATCCTGGTGCTGTCCATCTCCTTCGCCGTCTGCTGCTGGCGCGACAGGGCGAGGAGGAGGTGTGCGGGGTGAGTACGGAGGCAGGGCAACGGGGGGGGGTCACATCCAAAACCAGACGCAGTTTGGCACAGTCATGGCTCCAAAGCAATGGCGCGTTTGGCGCTGATGGGGAAGATGGGTCTTGGGAGGGATAGTGGCCCCAGGGATGAGGGATGTGGTGGGTGATTGCAGAGAGGCGTCCTGCAAGGGATGCCGTTAGCTTGGTGGTTGACAAAAAGCTCTCCAGAACAGAGGAAGGGAACAGACAGAAAGGATAGTGAGTGGGAACAGCCCTGCCACGTTGTGTGTACAACCCAAGGTAGGCAGATGCTGTGTACAGTTCTGGTGTCCTCACCATAAAAAGCACATGGAACTGTTGGAACAAGTCCAGAGAAGGGCCACGAGGATGATCAAGGGACTGGAGCACCTCCTGTATGAAGACAGGCTGAGGAAGTTGGGGCTGTTCAGCCTGGAGAAGAGAAGGCTGCGTGGAGACCTCATAGCAGCCTTCCAGTATCCAAAGGGGGCCTATAGGGATGCTAGGGAGGGACTCTTCATTAGGGACTGTAGTGATAGGACAAGGGGTAACGGGTTCAAACTTAAACAGGGGAAGTTTAGATTGGATATAAGGAGGAAGTTCTTTACTGTGAGGGTGGTGAGGCACGGGAAAGGGTTGCCCAGGGAAGTTGTGAATGCTCCATCCCTGGTGGTGTTCAAGGCCAGGTTGGACAGAGCCTTGGGTGACATGGTTTAGTGTGAGGTGTCCCTGCCCATGGCAGAGGGGTTGGAACCTGATGATCTTTAGGTCCTTTCCAACCCTAACTATTCTATGATTCTAAAAAAGGAGCATCCTCCCCTGGTAAGCACTGGGAGAGAAGCAGGTGGGGAGCAGGGCCACCAGTCAGGACCATTCTTACAGAGCAGCAGCACTGCCCTGCTTTCCCATCCTAAGGTCCAGGGGGACCCCTTGTTTTTGCCAATGATGGTGTCCTGAACAAGTGATGGCAGCAAAAGTTACCATGCAGGAGCCTACCTGGGGATGTGGCTTTAACTGAGAGCCTAGCTCCTTACTATAAGTGCAAAAGAACAATGAGTAAAAAACCCTGCAAGAGACGATGTCTCAATCTCCCAGCAAGCACCAGCCAGACCTCCCCCCACTGTCCTGCTCTTCCCCAGTCTGCACCAGTACCCCTTTTTTGCAGGGCTGAAACAGTTTTGGTGCTTTCCTCTGGGAGCAGAGGAAAGAGGTCAAAATCATGGGATAACAACTTGGGTTTAGGATGCAAACATGCCAAATCTGTCTGGAGGTGTAAATGAAAACAACCGGCCCCCAGTGAGCAAAGAAAGCATCTGCATCTCTCTCTCTCTACCTTGCAGGCAGCAGCAGCAAAGGAGGAAAGCCAGAGGAGGATGGAGACATGACCACTCCACTCCTGACAGGACAAGGAAGGCTTTTGGGAGACTGAAACACTATCACCGGTGCGATTACCACCTTTCAGCCCTTTCCAGCTCTGTGTTCCCAGGGGCGCTGGCAGGCTGCAATAACCTGGCTTTCCAAAGGTACCGCTCAGACCCTGGTGCTGGTACTGCCCCCCAGTTCCTCACACAGGGGCCAAGGGCTGCTCCCAGTCTCCCTGGAGGCAGGAGAGGCCAGATGTAAAAGCCCACATCGCTTGGGCAGTCACTCACTCCCCTGCCTTACCCTCTTATGTGCTCCCCACCTAGCGCCTAACAGCAATGAAACCCTTGCATATGCTCTTTTCAAGGGGGCAGTTGAACCAGAGGACCACAGTTCCCCTTTGCCCTGCCTCAGCATCGCCTGGGTGGGCTGCGGGCTCCCTGCAATGCTGCAGCCCCCTTTCACCTCTCCCTCTTGCCTTTGCCAGCAGCCCTGAAAGCCTGTTGAAGCTGCCCCTGCAGAGCTGGCACCCCACAGCGCAGGTCCTGCCCCGGCTGGTGTCACCCAGCAGCGCCCTGCCCAGCCAGCCGCACCACAGCATCCTGCCGCACATCCTGCCCAGCCAGTCCCACGGGCCCAGGGACCTGCTGCCCCTCTACCACAGAAGCCTTGAGGAACACCAGCTCTTCAACAAGTTCGGGAGGCCGGTTTAAAAATTTAAACTGCTGTTTGACCTTTTTTTCGGTTTCCTTTTTTCTTTTAACACCATAGATTCCTTGGAACTCTGCAGAGCTCAGGGAAAAATCTCGTAAGAGCCAGTTCCTGCACCTGGATTTTCAAATGGACAAAATTTGATGTGTTATGTTGAAAGGCTTTTTTGATATAATCCCACCTGTCCAGAAATGCACATCTCAAACAAGAGTGCCTGGGACAAGCTTCTTAATTCATCATTAAGATGTGAGATGTATAAAGCCAAGCCTGAGCAGCTCCAGCTTAACCAGGCTGAGCATGTGCGGACTTTCAGGTTTTAAACACAAGGGCCTGATTTTCTGTTTCCTGCTCTTTCAAAGGCTGGAAGTGAAGACAGCCAGTTACCAGCAACAAGGAATCTATGTCATTGCATAATTGGAAGCATTTACAATTCACTGCACTTGAATGTAGGCTGAGATTTAAAAGTGGGGAATTTTTGCTGTTCAGAACTCACCATATCCTCCTATTTCTACAGAGACAGTCTTAGACTTGCAGGAGGCAGTGACAAGTGTGCAAAGAGAGCCAGTCAAGATGAAAAAACAAATTTATCTGGAAGCTGTGGCTGCCCCATCCCTGGCAGTGTTCAAGGCCAGGCTGGACAGGGCTTTGAGCAACCTGGTCTAGTGCAAGCTGTCCCTGCCTGTCCATGGCAGGGGGTTAGAACTGGATGAGCTTTAAGGTCCATTCCAACCCAAACCGTTCTGCGATTTCTATGACCCAGCACATCTGAAGGGGGAAAAAAAAAAATTAAAACCAAAACAAAGACAAAAGCCCCAAAACAACCAAAACCCAACCAAACAAAAAAACAAGCACCAAAACTTGAAGGTTTTCATCCCTTCTCCCCTGCAACAGAAATTCACATCAGGTGTATTAGACCTACAGCAGCACCCAAAGTGCTAGCCTAAATGCCATCATTGCATTTAGAAAGCAATGACACTCATTTCTGTCCAGGATTTCCTGGGTGGAAATAGAGGAGCACGCTCCAGGCAGCACATGCAGAGCCTGGCCAAGGAGCTTCAGGACAGCTCGGCTGCCATTTGCACCACAGGACAGACCTCTGCCTGTGTACCACAACTGACACAGTGTGGGCACATGGGACTTGTCGAGTAACACAGCATCATGTGTGCACAGAGATGCTGTGCAGGTATTACACTGTTAGAAGAGGTGCCAGCATCCCCAGGAGCTGCTGCGTATATGGGGCAGCGAATGAGAACGAGCACCCAGGATGTGAACCCCAGCATCACCTGCCATCCGCTGCTCAAGAATGCAAACTGCGATACTCAAACCTGCTACAGAGGCGAGGAGTTTGTCTGCCAACTACATTTCTATCCACATTTGAATCATGTTTCAAGGAAAAAAAAACTTAGAAGACACAAGGTAGTACATTCTTGTGATAAGGCAAAACTTACTAGTGGACATGTGGTAACCACTGCCACTTCTCCCTGGAAAAAAGGCTAGAGACATTGTTTTTTCTATTTCTAATAATAATAAAGGAAGCTTTCCCCCATTCCACCTCCTATGCCTTTTTTTCACATCAGCAATCTATGGGAAGTCTGGTCTGGGGGCTGGGTTTCAAGGGGAGGGAGCAGATGGCAAAGCTTTTACAGATTCCTAGCAAAAGACAGCGATGCCCACAGCAGCCATTTACCAGCAACAGCACCACGAGAAGGAAAAACCTTGCCATTCTCCTAAGACAACTGAAGTCGTAGAAAGGACAGGAAAACCAGGACCTGCTCTGCACTTCCCTTCAGCTCACGTCCTAACCTTACCTTTCTGTCCTCCCTCTTTTTCCAGCCAAGTCTAACACACAGGGAGGGGAATAATCCTGCTTCAAGGTAAGATGTTCTTTGGTCCCCTCCCATCTGCCCAGACAACCTGTGGGAATGGTGCTCTGCATGCAGAGATGCCAGCCATGGATTCGGACACAAGCCCTATGGGCGTTCTGTGCTCTCACGAGTACCATACCCACAGACCACTGTACCACTTCTGTCTCACCAAAACAGGTTTCATGGCCAGGAATTCAGCCCAGGATTGGCCCTGGGAATAGCACTGCCCAATGTCTTGTTCACGTAGGAAGAAGCTGTCTTTTGTCCAAGAGACAAAATCAGGGAAAAAACAAAGGGAAAGTGATGAAGACAGGAATGACACTTTTCCTTCTCTGTTTCTCTCCCTTGTCATGCTTTAAGGAATAAATAAAACCTCGCTATGATTTCCCCTCTTTCCAAGGAGATTTTTTATTGAAAAAAAAAACAAAAAACAACACAACACATCTGGGACACAGAATTAGAGTGACGCTTTAGAACCAAAAGTGGGATTTTTTGTTTTTGCTACATGAGATGAGGCTGACACCTGCTCTCACTGCAAACTGAAACAACACACACTTTAAACACAAAAATCTTTGCCAAACATGTCCAGAAAGGTGCTGATTTTGAAATACCATAACAAAAAGTGACCATGTTCCATAAAACACCTGATACCACAGCTTTACACACAGTGTCAGCTGTCAACTCGAAACAAGCATTTCATACAACCGATACTTAAAAAAAATATTTACTTGACAAATTTGAGAAGTTTCCTTGCTGCAACATTCTCCTGACTTCTTGGGGATTATTTTTGGATGCAAACTTTAGCTTCCTACCACAAAAACCTGATGCCAAAACCTTGTCAGACATAGCCACGTTCTTCAGCAGGGAGAAGCACAGCCAGGTCTTCCTCGAAAGTCATCTCAAGCTTGCAGGAGGCTGAAACCAACAGCAGAAATGTGGGTTAAGGGCAGGAAGCCCAACTCTACCACAGTTTCCCTATGTCACCCTTAGTTCCTTCTCCTCTTGGACCAGCCTGTCAAAGAGCAGAGTGAAGGTTTTGAAGAGCCACACTCAGCTTCAGCCTGGGAAGGCACCATTAGGAAAGCACCAAGCAGCACTGTTTATCTGCCAAAGAGGAAGGAGAAGGAAGGTAACCATGTAGAAGCTGCAAGTAATCTGTAAACAGGAAGAAAACAACCTCACAAGCTTATATCCCACATATTCTATGTTACTCAGCGATTCCTGTTAAGAGCCACCATCTACTCAACTGTTTTTCATCAGAGCAGTACATGAGGTGCTGCTCTCGCCACCGGTTCCCCCCCTGCAGACCACCAGAGAAACTCACCTTCTCTAGGATAGGGAAGGGGGTTTCCAGCTGTCTCAGAGGCTGGCTTCCCTAGAGGGAAGCTGAAGCTCCAAGAAGTTTAGTTGTAATGTTTTATACAAAACCAAATGCAATATCCAATTATGCAACACATCACATATCGCATTTCTACTTATTTAAATTGTATACCAGTCAGGTAACTTGTTCACTCACTCCCAGTGAGTGGTGCCGAGCTGACAACAATCGAGGTCTGTGTCCGTCTCCCCCTCCCACCCCGCACCGGGGCTCTCCCCTTCCCCACTCCCGGAGGAACGGGGAGGAGGATCGAGAGAGTGCAACTCCTACGGGTTGAGACAAGAACAGTCCAGCAACAAATCACCACCGCTACTATCAGCTATAACAATGATAAGGGAAAATAACAAGGGAAGAGAATACGATACCACCGGCCAAGAAAACGAGTTCCACCCGGAAGCCCGTGTCCTTCCGGGTAACTCCCAGTTACCCCCCACCCCGGGCATGACGTGCTGTGGTATGGAATACCTCCCCGGCCAGCCCGGGTCAGGCGCCCCGTCTCTGCCTCCTCACAGCTTCCCCTCCTCCCTGGCAGAGCATGAGCCTCACAGAGTCCTTGGTCAGGGTAAACATCACTTAGCAACAACCGAAAACATCGGCTTCACCAACACTGTTCTCAAGCTAGAAGTCAAAACACAGCACTGCACCAGTTAACACAAAGGAAAAAACATGACTGCTACTGCTGAACCCAGGACAACCCAACAGAAAGGTAGGCTCTAAAACCAGAGGAAACCATTTAAAGAGGGACAGAGATAGCTGCAAGGTCAGCTCATTGCAGATTCTGTTCCAGGCAAGCCTTACAATCAGTCACTTTCTGCTCAGCATCTGAGCAAAGAGAAAGCACTCTCAGTTCTTCATAAAAAAAAAAACAGGATTTGGGGATTTTAAACTTCAGACTCCACACAGGAAACCTCACTGAGCCCCGCAAACTCAACCAGAAAGAGCTGAGCAAGTTCTGGTGACAGCTTTACATTCTTCACTGAAGTTTAACATAGCACCCTCCTAGGACTGTGCGCACTAACAGAAGAGGTTTCAGACCCACTCTACAGATATGGACAAGGTTAAGGCCAAGACTTGTAACATTCAAATGCTAAAGCCATGAAACTCCAAAAAGATATTAACTGCAAACTTGAAAAGAACAGCCACCCACCATGGCTTTCTAGACTACCATTTTGAGTGCCGCTGTGCTGGTAGAAAGAAGAGAGCAAGCAAGTTCCAGTCTCTCCCCAGGTATCTCTGGAATGGAGGAGGTATTTGGCAAATTTGTAAGTCTGAGGACTGGGGGAGATAAAGAGCAGTCTAGCAGGATCCACAGGAGAAAGCAACAGTAAATGTGCCATGATTGTATCCCACTGAAACACTCCACCTCAAATGAGCTGCAGTAGATGGGCTCCTCATGACTGCCACAGGTCAGGCAGATCACTATTCCATCAGCTTTAGATTAACAACAATCTTTCTATACTGATTTTCTGATACAACCAACCTCTGTTCAAATTACTTCCACACCTAGTCTCAGTGCATCAGACCACCCTAAACACGTGGTTTTCATCAACAAAGCTGGTAACACATCTGTTGCTGCCACAATCACCCAACTCACCTCAGACCTTCACAGTGCAGCAGTTCAGGCTCCTGCATCCCTGCAAGTCACCCTAGCTCCCTGTACTTATGTGGCAGGAACTGCATTTGACCATTTCTACCTCAGGAGCCTTCACTTTACCACATAAAGCAGTAAGCTAAGGGCAAAGGCAAACCCCAGAAGGATAGGGAGATGAAGATCCTGCTCATATACAGTGATCTTTCACATAGACCAGAGCATAATGAGGCTACACCATTTCTTATAACTGTAAGCCAATGCTACAATGATACTACACCTTCTTCCTCTTTAGGAGCTTTGTTTACAGTCACAACCATAAACAGAGGAAGACCTGAGAGCTGTTTCCCATCAGTGGAACGTCCCAGAGTAGGGTGAAAGATGCTGGGGTTTGGGTGAAGAGAAAGGCACACAAGCTCTTACAGTTAGTACATACACATGTAGCTAGAACAAATGATAATCAGTGAAGTGGAAGGCACTCCTGTAGCTAGCCATATAGGCACATGCTGCTACAATATGTAAAGCAACAAGTATTCTTAATGCATGGATTCAAGTCAACAAGCACTTCACATTATTTGCTTTGTCTCTGCTAAAAATACACACCACTGGTAGCTGGACTGGAGAAGAGTTCACTCCCCTAAAGATGTTGCAAGTACCTACAATCCCTTCAAGCAGGGCTGGTCCCCTAACACTTCAAGCATCGTGCTGCCTCTCAGTGTTTCTCAACACACCTCAGTTATGAGCAGTAAGTTTTTATTCCAGCACTATAGTTTTCACCAGAAGGAATCAGTCCCAGGCAATACAGCACCTGCTGTGCAGTGGATTTAGGCATGCTGGAGACCAACACCAAGTCTAAGCTCCTTTACAACCTAAGGCAACTTCCATACATCCTGAGAAGAGGGATGGACAAGAAGCACCTAGGTAACTGTTCTACAATGAAGTGTATTTTTCCAAGCTCCCTTGCACGGGTGAGGGAGGAAATTGGTGCATGACCCCCTTCTCCCTTCCTTTGACTTCTTTGCTCAAGTAAAAAAATCTCCACAGCAGGATAGCCAGCTCTACAAACTGTAAAAACCAAACCAACCCAAATCACAAAGCAAAAAACCAAATCCCCCCAAACCACCACCAAAAAACCCAAACCAAAAGCAAACCACATCCCACAAGACAAACTAAACGCACTGCATTCTTCTTACAATCCAACATCTTGAATGCCTGTCACTAAACGAGCATCTTAGAAAAATAAAAGCAAAACAAAACTTTCAGACAACAGAGTCTACAAGGAAGGGGAAGGAAAACAACAGTTTGAAGTTCAGGAACTAGAATACAAACTCAACTTCATAGTTAAAAACTGTCATGGAAATTGGCAATGGTGTTTTGAGTACGGTTAAAGCAGTCCTGTCTAGACACTGCATTTATAAGGGCACATACCTGCTCATGTTTTACTCGCAAGGAGGAAAGGAGAGTTATAAAAGGAAGAAAAAGGAATTTATGCAGGGCTCTTCACCTTACCTGGAAGCTGTAATTCAGAAAAAGATTGTTCCTTTATTACATACTAAAAAGAAAATAAAAAATAAAAAATAACAAAAACGGCAGCAGCCAGGAACCCTTCGGAGCAATCCAGCACTGCTGCCCCCCAAATTACTACATTTGAATTAACAATTCTTTGAAAATGCAACACAACTTGTTGTACCAACATGTTCATGGCTAACAATGAATAATAAATAATAATAAATCATGGCTCAATACATATTCATGTCTGTTTTGGAGGAGTCTGGTCCATTCTCCTTCTCCAATTTCATCTGTACCAGACACCATCTACCAAATGTGTTGCTAGTGCTAGGACACCAGCCTTTTAGTCAAGGACTGCTCTTTGCTTAAGAGCTGCAAGAGTCTAATATGTAAAATAGCAACAGACCATACACTGAGACAATAGCATGGACAAAGCAGACACAAGTATGCTCTCCTTTCAGTAGCTGTTCCTGTACATATCTTTTGTCACAGCAAAAGTCCATCAACAGAAATCTCAAGAGAAACTAACTGAGCTCCACATGGTCAAACAGTGAATTACCAGGTTGCTTTGCCATTGGGGTAGGGGGACATGCAGGAATTATCATCAAACAGTAGATAAAATTAAGGTAAGGGAGGCAGAAGCTGCACCCCCACACAACATGAACTGATGCATTTTAGTAACACCAATGTTACCCCCAGAGAAGTCTCTTGGGGAGGGCAGCACCATAAAGAGAAAAATCACTCGTTGTAAACCTTGGGCTGAAGGCTAAGAGTTTGTAAGCAGGACAACCACACAAGCTCTTGTGTGGTTCTCTCGAGGAGACGAAGCCTATTCTCTAGTGGTAGCAAGCCATGGACACAGGTTTCCCTCAACACATCCTAAACTGTGACAGAGACAAATCAAAACCCAGTAAGCTTCAGGAATTGCTGTGACACATAGGAAACAATTACAGCTGCTTTGGGAGGCTGGCTTATTTTCAGGGTCAGGAAGGGGACCCTTCTAAAATGGAAATCCAAAAGGTCAAAAATGCTCATGTCTAACAAGTGAGGAAGGAGAGAAAAAAAGAAAAGCCCCTTACAGCTTCACCAGCACCTCCAGCAGACTGTTCCTGCTGGGTTGCATCCCCAGTTGCAGAGGTAGCAGCAGGCACTGCCACTAGAGAGGATGTCCCAAGTCTGCAGCGCTTCTCCTTCCACCACCAACAGTTAAGAGTGGAGGATTGAGCAAGGACTGAGTGGCAAAACTGTTGTCTGCTTTGCAGGGGAATGCCGGCATCAATGGGTGTGTGCGTTGCCCCAGGTAACCAGAGCACACAGACCGCTGATCTGCAGCAACCATGCCTGTCCAGAAACAGTACATGCAGTTCCTTAAATAGACAGCAAATAGAGTACTAAACATCAACACAAGTAAGAGAAGAGCAACAGCAGGTAACTGCCAACAAGTAATGTTTTACAAAGCAGGACATTTAGAGTAATTTTATGCAGATTCAATGCCTGGTACCCCTCTCCAGTGATTGATTCAGGACTTGCTCCCACTCCCTGGACTGTGAAAGGCCAGCGCCCCCCACACTCATTAGGTGCCCAAAGTTCCACAGTGGGAATTCCCATCCTTTCCCCTGCCAGCAGTAAATACTTAGGAGGGGAGCCAGGCAGAACTATAGGTAACACCAAGTGAGAAATCCTTCTGCACAGGTATCTCTAGGATTTCAGGCTCTCAGCCATCCTTACGAGCTCCATCAATGCAGCACCCCAATCACAAGGTTGCTGGTTTTAAACATATCTGGCTGGAAGCACAAGAGCTTGTTGGAGGCCTTCTGTATGTTAAGATTTTGTCATTTCCTGTTGTGCAGTGACAGTATTTTACACCTTTAAGCGAGGTTGCTGACAGAAACTGAAGTTGTAGCTAGAATTCTCTGCCACACCTTCAAACACATTACTGCATGCTATCTGTCCCAAGTGCCATGGCATTTAAATCAGAACATACAAACAAGGTTTCACGCTTCAGATCTAAACAGATACCACCAATAAAGGTTAGAAACACAGCCTCTAGCTACTGCCATGAGTGAAGACAACAATCCCTTTAAAAATGTAAACACTGTACGCTTTTTCCACCCTCCAGTACAGAAGTCATCATGCAAAGCAGTATTCCCATGAAAAAAGTATCTCCAGTCTAGATGAACAGGAAATAACACGCCATGCAATGACATACAGTTAAACCAGATGCAGTAATTAAAAACTCAAAGAAATGAAAAGCAAACACAAAGTCATCATCAAGTTTTCTGTTTTATTTAAGATTTTAGTTTTAATTCTGAAGAAAGAGGTACATTTCCTTGGTTTTAGTTTTAGCGTCAGGTTATAACCATGTTTATTTATCTGTTTCTTTTTTTCCTGTCTTTTCAATACTGCACAAACGTCCAGAAACTACAGGGTTAAGTAAAAGCTGCAGGCAGAGGAGGTCAGAGGTTGCTCCTGATGGTGATCATGTGGCCCCAATGCAGTGCTATCCCAGAGTGCCCTAATCAGGTGGATTTTTTTTAATACAAAAAAACCCTAAAAATAAAATTAAAAAAAAAAAAAAAAAGAAAGAGAGACTAAACAGAGGAGACAGAAAGACTGAAGTAAATATCACTCGTGTTTCAGCTGCTTATATTATGTATATGCTAGGTATTAAATCTGTGAATACTTTTAAAACATTAAGGTTTACTTTAAATCTAAAGCCAAAATTAAAGAAAAATCTTATTCTCCCCTCTTTAAGCCACTCTTTAGCAACATGCCAGTTACTCATAGCTATAAGTGTTCTGTCTTTCAACACACTTCATGTCAAACTGACTGACACAATAAAGTCCCTTTCTCAAAGAAATAAAAAATAAAAAACCAAACCAAACCCCAACACAGCAATTTCCCTGTGTAGTGCCACACTGAATGCAAAATAAATGCTAGGCCACTGCTTGCCCCACATGTTCAGTAATGTCATTTAAATGAAATACCCTTTTCATGTCTCTGCATTTGATTCTGCATTGCATTTTTCCCTACTGCAGATTGACACTTTTCCACTAGGCAGAAATACTCATATGCAAAAGACGTAAGACAGTACTATTCTCCTTAAGCACTGAGACTGCATTTTGATTGCTCTCTCTCTTTTTTTTTTTTTCCTTAGAATGGTTAGAAATATTTCAAACAGTGTATTTCAAACACCGGCTCAGCAGAAACTTAACAAAAAGATACAGTCATGACCCTGTGATGGCATTGCATTTGGGGGGGGAAGTTTGATCAGGAACTGGATTCTTCAGAAAGAAAGATATGACAGGAAACAGTAGGTGGGCATAGGGAGGAGTCAGGGAGGGACACTTCCTGCATTTCTAACGTTTTGGGTTTTCTTTTTCTTTTTTTAATTCTTCCTCCTTTCCTAATGACGATCCAGCGCTGAGCTCTGTAGTAGATCTGTGGGGGTTTTACTGGGGGGTCTGAAGGCTGTCTGAAAGCCTGGAGGTGGGGAATGGAAGCTGGTGGGGTTTGACGGAGGAGAGTAGGGATTCCAACTGGCTCTGTGCAGAGGGATCTGTGTGCCGAAGGGGTTACTGTGGTGCGTCTGTGATGGTGCTGCACTGGGGCCGTCCACCTCTGTGAGGGCCTGAAGAGATTTTAGCCAATGTGGAGGATTGTCATCTTGAAGGGTGTCTAAACTGTTTCCTGTGGAAGCTGGGATACCTATGAAAAGAAGAAAAAAACAGGGATACAAGCAAGTCAGAGCAGAAGCAATAAGCTGAGCATGAAGGAGGTCAATTTAACCTAACAAACAGCAACAGTGAGAAAACATGATTAGTTTGTACAGCAAATGCATTTTACATTATTATATATAATTACCCTGCCCGCAAAACATTTAACATTAAATCCAGACAGGAAAAAGTTCCCCCTCAGAGCACTTCATAACCACACATTTTTCTATCAAACAACCTTTGCAAGAACTGCATCCCTGTTGACGTGACCTTACCACACCAAACTATCAGTACGCTGCATGCTTCACCTCCTACTCTGCCTGCCTGAATCATGCTTCAGCCTCTCTAATAGGGAAACACAACCAGACAGCCTTATAAAAGAGAGCTTTATAAACAAGTGGAGTATGTCCCCTTTTTAAATAACAAAGTCCAGTGAATGCCTTCAGTGCCTCAGGACCAGCGGCGCACATACCGGACATGCCACTCAACAGAAGGGACACCTACAGATTGACCCTATAGATAAGTGCTGATCCACCTGACTGCCTGCAAAGGTCCTGGGCATGCATTGCAAAGGCCTAAGTGACACTTTGTTATACCTAGCAGTTCCACAAAAATTCCTGGACCCTTGAGGTTTTGTGGATGGAAGCTGGAAGAGACCACCGCATACTGACTTTTTCTTTTTTCCAGATGTCAAATCAGTTTGTGCCAAATACCCATTTGATGGTTTGCCAGCGGAGCTGAAGGAGTGAGAAACGGTTACCTGTGATGATTGCGGGGTCCATCCAGCTGCCAGGGCTGTCCCAATTCAGGCTGTCGGTGGTGGCAGTGTTGGACGTTGGTACACTGTGGTTGGCGTTGGAGGGGGAAGAAGCATTGGGCAGTCCACCAAAGTTGATGTTAATGTTCGGTAGAAGTGCCCTTAGCCCGTCCTGCCATTCCTTCATATTTAAACTCTCTACAGAACTGCTGTTGTCTGGGAGATTTACCAACAAAAAAAAAAATGAAAGATAAAAAAATAAAAAGCTGAAGTTAGAAACAGATGTCCTTCTTTGGTGGGGTATGGGATTTTCTTTTTATGCTAAGCATGTAATACTTCCCCTGTCCAAAAACTAGGGTCAGTGTTTGTGGGATTGATGAATTATTCAGAGGGGCTGGCAGGTTTTAAACCAGGTATAAGGGAATGGGAGAAAGATTTAACTCCTCCCCCAGTTTGTACTTCCCCCCCCTTTTTTTTTTCAGTTCAGAGACTCAAATTATCAAGGCCGCAGTGGTTCTCCCTCTATTACTAATAGGGGAAAATCTACCAGATCCTTTATGTGAATACTTCTTGTTGCAAGCTAGACAACCCAATTTGGCTGCTTTATTAAACAGGCAGCAGGCTTGAAAGGTTTGTTTTCTTTGAAGTGTATCAAAATGAAGAAAGGCTAGGTAGGGCTTTGCAATAGAAACCGAACATGAGGAACCAGGGAGGTGGAGGAATATCACAGAAGCTTTTTGTTTTGTTACAGCTTGCTCATTCACAGCCCTACAGATGTTCTTCCGAAGGAAATGGTAATTAGGTTCTCATGAAGTCGGAGGGAGTGCAATTTCCTCTTGCAGTTGAAGAACAGTAGTGAAAATTCTTTAGAGACCTTTAAGAATAAGTCCCGACACAGCAACAGCCTCAAAACTTTGGGAGGCAAACCAGCTGGACACCAAAACAGACAAGTCTCAACTATTTGCCTGGATGTTTCAGGGCACGTAGTAAAATAGGACAACAGGAGAACATGGCTATTAGCACTACAGCAAATGATCCCTAAACACAGATGTTAAACCATTCTATCTAGAACAGACTACCAGGTTCTAAGATCCATCTCCTTTAGGTATATTAAAGCAAAACAAATCAGGCAGGAGCATCCCAGTATTTATCAGCCAATACAAAAAGTAACAATTAACTTGTGGTCAAATACATTTTAAAAGAAAGTGCTGGGTAGTACACTGGCAGCACACTCTCCTTAACAAAATCCTATAATATAATTTTAACTATTTCTGCCTGTCCAAATAGAAGAAATGACCTTGATGGCAATCAGAAGTCTTACAGTGAGTTACTTACACAATATTGTTAACTTCATCAACAACAGAAGAGACTTAAGCCTTCACGGAAAACAAGAGGGTATCACTAACTTGCAACTCTATGTTAGGGGGTGAAGAAAGTTTCACTTGCTATGAAAACCTGCCTTGGCAATTTTTGTAAAGCTGAATGCTCAGAAAGAACTGATATTTTGAGCAATTATCATTTTGTAACTAGAGGGGGTGGGAAGAGAAGCAAGTTCTTGAAAGCCTGTGCTTTCATGTAGAACTCTCCTTCCCCAGGCCAAATAATTTTTAGAGTAAGATTTATATAAGATTCTGCTTCTGTACAGAATTGCAGCAAGCAACTTCAATCACACATCACAGCTCAGTCATACCTCAGTCCATGTAACCAACTAAACTTCAAAACAAATTACTATGCAAATCTGCTATATCCACTTTGCCTACGATGACTGTTGGAGCAAAACATTCATTTCTAACCCTATGCATACCTAATGCAATTGTTTTAGTGCAAGCATCCAACCTTCAAGCATAAATGTCCCCACATAGCAAGCAGGACAGAAGCTAACATCTAGAACTCCTGTGGCCAGACTGATACTGTGCAGGGAGCCTGGACAAGGATAACAGCACAGATGCTAACAGCATACTAAAATCATCCTCTGTGCCTGGGCAAGATTGCAGCATACATCTGCCCACAGACTTTGCAAAGTTTACAGCTGACTGCTGTCATCGCCATGCACTGACTGAAGCTGGGGAATCACTCTTCATCAGAGGTTACAGCATGAAGTACCTTCATGGGGGAAACGGACAATTCCTAAGCATTCCCATAAACAAACAAGAGACGGATCAAAATTCAGGTAGTGGAAATAAACCCCAAAGCCTGCCTATTACAACATGCACCATGATGTATCTAAAGATAAAATTTTGAAGTGCTACAGGAGAAAAAGTAGCAGTGACAGAACTGCAGCTCTGCCTCAAGCAAGTAACTTAGGAACAGCTTTTTAGTAGCACTTTAGCACACACACAATCAAGTGGCCAGACTTAAGTGTGACCATCCACACACTGTGTGCAGCAATGTGCTCATGGGGCATACAAGGCACTTAGGGTGAAAAAAAAAAACCCCACCAAAACAGGCTTATCAGCAATTTTTCTGCATTCATTCAGCAGTTAGCCATAGTGCATACAACTACATTCATTTCTCCCACTGTGAATCAAGTATACTTCCTGTTCCCTTCCTGTTTTCTTTGCGATACTAATGCACACAATAAACAATTTTAGAGCTTGGTGCAGTATATTTTTCATTCAAACCTATGCTCCTAGGGTTAAAAAAAAAATAATCGAGATTTCAAAAAGTATTAGCCAGAATTATCCTCAACAGTTATTCGCTCACAGCCCTCTTGAACATCCATAAGCCTATTTGAGACATTTCTTAATTCATTTTCTGGAACAGAAGTAGCCAGCTCATGATCACAGAAATAACTGCAACAGATTCTGCAGTTTCTACTTTATTTTCTCACAGCTGCTTCCAACAGCTTGGGCAAATAAATACATTTCAGTTTAATTACTTGCTTCTGCAAAATGCATACACAAGATGCTTACTAGAAGCACGCATTACTGAGCATACTCACTGCAATGCCTGTGAGCCCTGCAAGAACATAGTGATCTTAATCATGGACATTACTAACCACTAATATGCCCTCCTCAAAGTTCATGGGCAAGTAAATAAACGTGGTAAACTACACACCTGCAAAATGTCATTGAGGAAGTCTAATGAAGACAAAGCCAGCAACATTTCCCAAGGAATGGGACATGAAAAAAATCTAGTAGGACATTAGGCCACCTGGGGCTAAGAAAATACATGTATTTTTGTTATGTTATTCTCCATCTAAAAATAGACATAACACGGCATACGTAAGAGTCCAGAAAGATAACAAGCAGTTTTGATACAAGATTTTCATGGAACAGAAAAGGCTGGCATTGTTTGGTGAGGAGACAATCTGTGTGACAGGCATGGTGCACCACTGCTGTGTACCCTCACACAGAACAGAAGAAAGTTAGAAGAAACTGAGGAAGAATGTCTTTATCTCAACTGTCAGTACAAAATTCAGTTAGAGCCACAGACATCCATGTTTTATTTGCTAGCAATAAGGAAGTTACTTATTAAAGTCTTGTGCTCCTGGGTGCAAAAGTGACAAACCAGAAAATTCCCAAAGATTTATCATCTTTCCCAGCAGCTGGGCTTGCAGGGCTGAAAGGCAAGCTCTGATAAAAACATTGCCCTCTAACACAAAAGGAAAAGCAAGAAAAATATTACTCAGGTGTCTCTAACAGGGTTTTCCATCTTGGCTAACAAGTGCACATGGTAAAGGAAAAAGAAGCCCCAAACATGACCAAAGTTCACAGCTCTGTCATACTCCCAGCCCTTAAGCTGCAATTAAATTATTCTTGTAATATGGGATCTGGTAAGGGATTAAAATGCATTAAGGCGTTAAAGTAGATGGGATCAGTGGAGAATGCAAGGCTTTATGACACTCCCTGCATTGCCCTCTGAGGCCTCAGTTACTGTCTGTGATAGGTAAAACACCCAATTAGAAAAACTCCTGATGGCAACCCCAAGTACGTGAGCCATCTCCAGGCACCATGCACCTGTACCCAAACCAAACAATTAAATGAGCATGTCTTTGCTGGAGTCTGACAAGTTTTAAACAAGAGCCTAAGTGAAAATACAAGTCCACCCCAGAGTCAGGAGTTACTTCCACCATCTAAAGAAAACAAGTATATTCGGAAGACCACAGAAAGGTCTGGGTTAGACAAGACCTCTAAAGGTCATCTTATCCAGCCCCCCTGCCACCTTTAGAGACATCTTTCACTAGATCAGGATGTTCAGAACCCTATCCCATCTGGCCCTGAACACTTCCAAGGCCAGGACAAGGAGAACCAAACCCAAACTCATGCACACACCACCTTCTCCTCCCCTCAGCTAGCTGTTCTGTTACTTAGATTTATACTCCCCCATGAAGCCAGCCCTGTAGTTAAAAAAGATCTATTAAAAGGGCATTTGCTTATTATCTTTCCCTAATTCTAAATTTAACAGGTTAAAGGGAGTAATTTTTAGAGTAGCTAAAAGACTTCTCAGTTGGACGTCATAACACAGGGGCGTGAGAACCAATACATCACTGTCTCCCTCTCTCAAGGAGTGGAAATACTGCCGCCTTCCACGAACTCATCCTACTTTAAAGCAGTATGTCCACAGACAGTAGGAAAATGTAGAAGAAAACAAGTTAAAACCCAGTTGACTTCAGTGAGAAGATTTTACACACCAAGATAAATTGGAGATTTCTTCCCCCATGCCCCAGCTTTGTCTCTGAGAGAATAATCTGATGAAGCATCACTGAAAGCACCACTACGCACATGAAAAATATGCTTGAATACACATCCCGAACTCCCGTCTATCCTTGCTGTGCATTTCATAATCCTCTCTGGTCTAGCAGAAATTTGTGTTTACAGAGGTGAACAGATCCCACAGTTCTAGCACTGAACTTTTTCATGTGTCTGAGGCAGTATGCCAGTATGAAATACTTGTATGTAAAATTTTCAAAGCCAACCACTATCTTAAAGTGAGCAAAAGGAAGGGAAAAAAACTTTATAACAAACTTGCCCACCCAATTTAAATTAAAAAATATTACTTAAAGTCAGCTCAAAATGGAATATGATTGAGAAGCCTGAACATTCAAATGTATAAAACCTGGTTATTAGTGAATTTTTAAATAAAATCATCATCCAGTCATGACATCCTACCAGTCTGGTAGTGTTACGTCAGTACCTGTAACACCTTAACATCACTCCTTCAAATCAGGAAAGAGTGGTTTTCTTTTCTGGTGGAGAGACAGCAGAGAAGATGATGGCCAAGCAAGAAACACTGTTCTGCTGTACACAGTAAATACCCTAGAAGATGTCTGCACTAGTGTCAGCTGCATTGACACAGGGTGTTCCCTGACTTCATAAATTCTGACAAATGCAAACCCAGAAGCGTTTTAGACTAGGCTGCACTACATTTGTGATTTTGATGCACTTGACCTTTTACATTGAGGGTAATGGGACAGCATGTCTCACAGTTCACTTGATGGAAGACAAGCACAGTAAAACAAATGTCCTACAAAGACTAGACCATTTCAAATTATTGCTCCAATTCTGATACAAATCTACGGTCAAATCCATATTAAAATTCATACAGTACACAAATAAATACAACTAATAGCAAAGATTGCAAGACCACCACATTAAGCGTAAAGCAAGTGTATTTTTTTGCTCTGCCAAAATTATATTCCAAGCTATTACATGAGCCTGTTTTTGTACTAATTGTGTAAGACCATTAAATACCTTTATGCCAAGAGTCCTAAATATCCTAGTTCCACAGAAAAACAAGCAGTCCTGCAAATGTAGGTTGCAATTTAAAAAAAAAAAAAATGGCTGAGGCGAGTAGCTCGAGAGAGGATGCTTTCAACACCAGAGCGGGGCAGGGGGCAGAGATCAGCGTCCAGGAGCCTCAACTCAGAGCGACAAGAGCCACCGAGGGAGCCTCAAGTCCTTGACAGGACCTGCCCAGGAGCCAGCAGCTCAGCTGACAAGAGCGAGCAGCTGACTCACACGGGGCAGAGCCAGGAGGAACAGCGGGTCATTTGCTGAGGTGAGTAGCTCGAGAGAGGACGCCTTCAACATGGGCTGCTATGACTGGAGTGTTGGAATGGAAGGTTACAGGCTCTTTAGAAAAGACAGGCCTGGCAGGCAGGGAGGGGGAGTTGCCCTTTATGTTAGGGATAGGCTGGAGAGTATGGAACTCTGTCTGGGGACAGGTGAGCAGTCCACAGAGAGTTTGTGGGTCAGGGTTAAAGGGAAAACAGCTGTGGGAGACATTACTGTGGGGATCTGTTACAGAACGCCTGATCAAGGAGAACCTGCAGATGAAGCACTCCATAGACAGATAGGAAAAGCCTCACACTCGCAGGCCCTTGTTCTCATGGGTGACTTCAACCACCCTGACATCTGTTGGAAGGACGGTACGGCCAGGCACAAGCAATCCAGGAGGTTCCTCGATTGTGTGGAAGACAACTTCCTTCTGCAAGTAATAGAAGAGCTGACAAGGAGAGGTGCCATGCTTGACCTTGTGCTCACCAACAGGGAAGGGCTCGTTGGAAATGTGATGCTCCAGGGCAGCCTTGGATGCAGCGATCACGAGATGCTCTAATTTGAGATCCTCAGGACAGTGAGAAGAGCGTGCAGCAAGCTCACTGCCCTGGACTTCAAAAGAGCAGACTTTGGCCTCTTCAGGAACCTGCTTAGCAAGGTTCCATGGGATACAGCCCTAGAGGGCAGGGGGGCCCAAGACTGTTGGTTGATATTCAAGGATCACCTGCTACAAGCTCAGGAGTGTTGCATCCCAACCAGAAGGAAGTGCAGCAGGAGGGCCAGGAGACCTCCTTGGATGGATAAGGAGCTCCTGAGGAAAATTCAAATGAAAAAAGAGGCTTATAATAAGTGGAAGCAAGGACAGGCAGCCTGGGAAGAGTACAGGGATGCTGTTCGGGAAGCTAGGGACCAGGTTAGGAAAGCTAAGGCCCAGTTAGAATTAAACTTGGCTAGGGATATAAAGGATAACAGGAAGGGATTCTGCAGGTACATAGCAAATAAAAAACAGACTAGGGAGAACGCAGGCCCCCTCAGGAAGCTCTTGGGAGAACTGGCTACACAGGATTTGGAGAAGGCTGAGGCTCCGAATGACTTCTTTGCCTCGGTCTTCACTGCCAAAGGCTCTGACCAAACCACCCAAGTCTTGGAAGGCAGACGCAGGGACTGTGAGAATGAAGACCTTAGCCCCACTGTAGGAGAGGATCTGGTTTGAGACCATCTTAAAAATCTGAACATGCAGAAGTCCATGGGTCCTGATGAAATCCATCCACGGGTCCTGAAGGAGCTGGCAAATGAAGTTGCGAAGCTGCTGGCCATCATATTTGATGAGAAATCATGGCAGTCAGGTGAAGTTCCCGATGACTGGAAAAAGGGAAATATAACCCCCATTTTCAAGGGGAAAATGGATGACCCAGGGAATTACAGACCAGTCAGTCTCACCTCTGTGCCTGGCAAAATCTTGGAGCAGATTCTCCTGGAAGGCATGCTAAGGCACATGAAAAACAACAAGGTGCTTGGTGACAGCCAGCATGGCTTCACTAAGGGGAAATCCTGCCTGACCAATCTGGGGGCCTTCTATGATGGGGCTACAGAACTGATGGACGGGGTAGAGCAGTTGATGTCATCTACGTGGACTTGTGCAAAGCGTTCGACACTGTCCCACACAACATCCTTGTCTCTAAATTGGAGAGACATCAATTTGATGGGTGGACCACTCAGTGGATAAAGAACTGGCTGGATGGCTGCACACAAAGAGTTGTGGTCAATGGCTCAATGTCCGGCTGGAGACCAGTAAGGAGTAGTGTCCCTCAGGGATCGGTGTTGGGACCGGTCTTGTTCAACATCTTCGTTGCTGACATGGACAGTGGGATTGAGTGCACCCTCAGCAAGTTTGCCAATGACACCAAGCTGTGTGGTTCAGTTGATACGCTGGACAGAAGGAATGCCATCCAGAGGGACCTAGACACACTTGTGAGGTGGGCTGATGCCAACCTCATGAAGTTTAACCATGCCAAGTGCAAGGTACTACAGCTGGATCAGAGCAACCCCAGGCACAGCTACAGGTTGGGAAAAGAATAGATTCAGAGCAGCCCTGTGGAGAAGGACTTGGGGGTGCTGGTTGATGAGAAAATGAACATGAGCCGGCAGTGTGCACTTGCAGCCCAGAAAGCCAAGCGTATCCTGGCCTGCATCAAAAGGAGCGTGACCAGCAGGTCAAAGGAGGTGATCCTGCCGCTCTACTCTGCTCTCGTGAGACCTCACTTGGAGTAGTTTGTGCAGTTCTGGTGTCCTCACCATAAAAAGGACATGGAACTGTTGGAACAAGTCCAGAGAAGGGCCACGAGGATGATCAGGGGACTGGAGCACCTCCCGTATGAGGACGGGCTGAGAAAGTTGGGGCTGTTCAGCTTGGAGAAGAGAAGGCTGCATGGAGACCTCATAGCAGCCTTCCAGTATCTGAAGGGAGCCTATAGGGATGCTGGGGAGGGGCTCTTCATTAGAGACTGTAGCAATAGGAAAAGGGGTAATGGGTTGAAACTTAAACAGGGGAAGTTTAGATTGGATCTAAGGAGGAAATTCTTTCCTGTTAGGGTGGTGAGGCACTGGAATGGTTTGCCCAGGGAGGTTGTGAATGCTCCATCCCTGTTGGTGTTCAAGGCCAGGTTGGAGAGAGCCTTGTGTGATATGGTCTAGTGTGAGGTGTCCCTGCCCATGGCAGGGGGGCTGGAACTTGATGATCTTAAGTTCCTTTCCAACCCTAACTATTCTATGATTCTATTCTTTAAGAACCTATCAGTATACCATGTGCGTGACAAAGGCACAAAACAGCACTACAGAAAAGCAGCAAATAAGCAAAAGAAATTCGGAAAATCAACATGTGAAATAAACTCAGTTATCAGCATCTTGTACCTAACTGCACAGACTGAAGAGGCTACCAAGGTGTATTGTGTAACAGGCTGGCTATTGCAATGACCAGCTTGTAAGAAGGCCTGTGTGAAATCTTCAAAGGCACTGTACAGTAACAGTTTTGAGGCCATGGCAAGACAATCAGAATGCTGAATTTCAGCTGTGGGAAGGGGGGGGAGGAAGAGGAGGGGGGAGGAAGGGGGGGGGGGGGTGGTGGAGACAGACTACTAGAAGGAGTTCACCAGGAGTCTTTCAACACAGTTAGAAATAAAGGGGCCACCAGAAAAACATATCCTTTGCAGTGACATCTCTTGAGACTTCACTGATTTTGTGTGCTTGTGATTTCGAGGAACCCCACAATGCTTAAGCCAAATGATGGAGTTTCACACATTCACATAGGCCTGAGAATGTCACTGGCAGATTAAAGAAAACTGAATCTATCTTCATTTAACCAGCGTAAATAGCAGGGCTGCCCATCAGGAATACAAATAACCATTTTATATTAGGGAGGTATCAAGTGACAGAAGCACTGGCAGATAAAGCTGCTTGCAGGGAACATTTAAAAGCCTCACCAACATTTCTGACACACAGGAAGCAACTTGCCAATCCATGAAAACAGCTTTCTAAGTGTCATACCACAATGTGGATTTCACATGGAAGACTTACAGTCTTGAGCTCTAAGAGCTGGTGCAACAAGAAGTGTACATATATACATGCACATGTATATGTACATCCACACACCTACAAAATTGTCTTTGTTAGTCAAGAGACACACGTCCCCCCTCAGCTTTAAACAGTGCACGTAAAGCAGCTTTTATTTTGATTCCATATTGATTTCCGTTGTCAGATTGCTCAGTTTGAAAGACAGCCATGTAAACAAAAAAGCACTATTTTTTAATTCAAAATAAATCAAGTGCAACGTAACATGCCAGTAAGCCAAATTATCAAGTAGAAGAGGAATATACTGAATTTGAAAGTATACACTTCAAAGGGAAAGTAATTTTTTCTCAATAATTTTCCTTTTTGTTGAAGATCTGACAGCACAAGTTTTAAGCTGTCTGTGACTAAGTTAGTATAAAGAGTCAGACAATTTCTTTCCAGGGGAAATCCCTTCTATAACATCAGTGAGGGGACATCTCATCTTAGATATTCAACAGGAAGATTCATATTTGCTTATATGTACAGTATCAGGATTTTAGTAGGCTTGAAAAAAGCAATTTTACATTAAGTATTCCAGAGAGCTCTTGTGATTTACTCATACTTACCATGACTCAAGAGACCAAATCTAATACATAGTTATAGCAGCCAGCCACCCAATTTTAAGCTCTAAATAAACTTAAAATTGAGACTCCAACTTGCTTTGAAAAACATGCTTGACTTCATATTCAGTGTTTCCACGGTATCCCACTTTTTATTATTGACTTTTTAATCATATATTGCTAAAACCACATAGTGGTCAATTGCAGGACTTCAATCTAGTTGGGGCCCACTGTCCTGCATACAAAAAAGACAATATATTCTGTAATGATTCCACCTTAGTCAATAGCCTCTTTTCCATGTGAGCTAGCAAGATGCTTCTCATCCAAACAAAAAAAAAAAAAGCACCCCATAAGAAAAAAGCCAGCTCTTACCACTGATAATCTTCAATATTAACAGAAACCTAAGCTGAACATACAAAGACTTAAGATACTGAAACCTACATATAGAACAGTTCGATTAAAAAGCTTAGAAAAACCATGCATTTCTATTAATCTGAGAAAAAAACGTTCATTTAATCCATGTATATACATGCTGCTTACTCTCAGATCCTGTACCATGCTTTAACATCACCAGGATGCCCTGTGTCCTGGGTTCCCTAGTAGTAGTAAGAGAAAAATGACTGCTACTGCTGAACCCAGGATACTCTGTCTGTCAACAAAAACCAGTACTTTGACCTTACGTGAAAATCCTGGGTATACAAGTGTACTTATAGATATACGCATAAATAAGAATACATGGAATTTGCCCTATGGCAAATGCAATAACTAGAACGGGGGGGAATCAGATCCTCAAGCTGTATAGATAATTAGCAAGAGCTTTTCTAGTTATGGAGATTCTAGATTCCAGGAGTCCCCAAAACCAATTCTAACCAAAGCTGTGAGACCAGCATTAGCACAGCAAATGCATACTCTGAGAAATGATAAATTATTTTTTCCAGAGCTGTAACAAACAATTAAGGCTAATGTACATTTATAGATACTTCAATCATTCTGTGGGAAGATCAGATAAAGCTGAGAAGAAAAAAAACCTTCCATGATATGAAATTAATCCTGATTACTAAATACTGTCTTCCAGTAGAGGTGACCTACTTTTTAAACACATGGGTTTTTTAAAGTAATTCCTTTGGGAACAAGCTGAAGTTCAAATGAGGTTGTGACGTAGAAGGAACCAAGAGACAGCAAAGCATAGAAAAGATCAGATTTTTTTTCTTTATATCCCCCCCCCCCCCGAAATGTGATTTGGTATTGCTGAAGGAGACACACTTCTTGTAAAGCTGCTTTTTCAATTGCTGTTATCCCTTCAGGATATTTCATTTACACTCCTCCCCAGTACAATTTCTAAAAAGATTGTGTTTGCTCTTTCTCAATGATTCTTCAAGTTGGTGCATTTCAAAATATGTTTCTGCATAAAGCAGATGAACTGTCTGTGCTTTCTCCTAAAGTTCATCAGTCATAATTGGTATTCTGTGAGATGGACTTGACTTAGAAGGAACTGAGGTTTCAGATCCGTGCCCAAGGCACAGCCTCTTGTCAAACACTGCCACTAACAGGTGGCACTGCCAAGTATACTAATTCCCAGGCTTACAAGGAAAAATGCCAGGTTTTTAACATCACTAAGACAATTACATCTCTTAACTCATGCTGGTGGTTTATTGTGTATTTTGAAGTGCCAGTCTGTAGTTTAGAAAAGCACTGAATAGAACACAGCACCCCTAAACTGAGCATCTGCCTGCTGGAGGAGACACATGCTACATCAGCCAACAGATCTGCCTTTTAACACCACTGCAGAGCAGTCCCAAGATCTTACAGGTTACCTGTGAAAGGAAACAGCTTTTTCTAACTTTTGGTGAAGCAGGCCTAAAGAGGAAGGAAAAGTTCTTGTTCTGAAAGGAATAAATGCAGTCTTCCATCCCTAAAACACAAAGGTCCAGTATCTAATGCAGCTGAAGCTCATTTGATGACAGTACTACAGACACACACAGTCAAGGAATTTGATGTGAAATACCTCCTGTATACTTGCTTCCCCCATTTCTGGGAAAGAGTTACCCCAAAAGCTGTCAGGATTGATGGTCTAGAATGCAAATTAGGTCAGCCACTCAGGCCACGTATTTCAGTGAATAATGCGTTTATTTCAAGTCTAGCAGTGTTAAAGTGATTAGTCATTCCTCTGATGTACTGCAGCCAAAAAAGCGGATCTTCCCCCCACCTTTTTCTTTGCATTTTTATCACATTTTCATCTTCCGAAATAAAATTACACATTTAAAAACAAGCATCTTACTACTCAAAAAGGATGCCTATTTTTCACTGCCATCCCTAATCTTTACAATCAAGGATTAAGAAATATTTAAGACCTTAAAACCAAGCTCCTGGAGATGAGGCACAGATACTTATATGTCAGGCTTCATTTGAAACAGTATCTCCTATATAATAATATGAAAAAAACTGACAGCTTTTACAAGCAATTGCAACATTAACACTGAAAAGGCACTAGGAGGGAAGGGTGGGTATGTGAGGTGAGATGTTGGAACAGATGAAGAAGCAGCAGGACTTAAAGGACAGGTGCTCTGGATGAAGTTCTCCCAGAGACTGTGACAAGATTATGCTAAGGAAGGGAGGCCTTAGTAGGAAATGTAACAAGTATAGGGGAGTTAAGGGATAAGACACCAGAGGTAGGACAAGGAACATCCATAGGAGATTTCAAACAGTGTGACTTCAATCTTGACACTGATTTAGTATTTGAGATTAATCCAAAATGCCATTTACTTCATTTGAAACCTGGCAGCACCTAGGTACATTAAAAAAAAAACACCCCCAGAGCAACGGAAGCAAGCAAGCCAATAGTTCATTTTCAAATCAAATTTGTTCCATACTGTGCTAAACACTTCATCTCCAGTGAAACAAAATTAGTTATGATGGGAAATAAATGAAGAATTCATTTTGTGCGTGGGGGATACACACAGACACAAAGCACCTCCTAAAGAAGGGCTGTGGAGGCCCAAAAACCTCTATGGAAAGAAATGGGATGGACTGGGTGAAAGGACTGCTAAGAACAAAATGTTCAGTGGCAAAAACTGCACTAGGAACAGTTATTTTTGCTGAGGAAAATGGGATACGCAGGGTCTATGCAAGGGTCAGTAAAAGCAATACTGGTAACAGCTGAGGGTTGTTTACAAACAATTCTTTTTATTTTACCATTTCAAATCAGTGTTCAGGCCTTTATTTTCAAATGAGGAGTGACCCTGATAATCAGGGTAACACATCCACTTCTGAGAGGAGCTGCTCTGCACTGTGTAAAGACACAAGCCTTTGGAGGCGACACACACAGCACCTACAAGTAATACTGTTAGGTCAAGAGAAAAAGTGTAGCAAAACCTTCTTTCAACCACTGCATCCATATAAAGGGATGTGAGGCAACACCGTTTAAGTCACATTGCCAGTTGCTAGGGCATAGGATTAAATGTGTTTTGTACACAGCATCTGAAGAGTTTTACATTTTACAACATGCTGAATTCAAACAGCCATACCACATGGGCTCTTTCAAAAAGGCAAAAAAGAAACAGAACCCCTCTCCAAACCCCATACCAAATTTTAATCTTGAGACCACAGAAGAGTGTCAGCTGCAAATTCAATTTTTTTTGTCCATGACTATATAAAACCAGCCATGTTTTCCTTTGTTCAGGAGACAGAATCATCTATTAAGAATCAACCTAGAGAGAGGAGACAAAGTCAAAAGGACAAAGGTCAAATAAGAAGTGTGCACCCCAAATGGAAATGTGTTGACATGCTCTGTTCTCAAAACAACCACTAATTCTGATATCCCACCCTTCTCTGTGGTCTGAATAAAGTCTTTTAAACAATACAATCAGAGCCAACATAGAGGGACCTTCCCTTCTTTTACTAAGAAGTTACCCAAAAGGTAGCATTAAGCAAGAAAAGATTTTATGTTCAAGACAAATTTATTAGGTGGGGGCACAGAGGCCAGAAAGTAAAAAGCCAGACAAGATATAACACCATCAGCTGTTCAGATATGGAAGAGCTCAGGACATAAAATAAGCAGTAAGGCTGTGGACCTTCTTAATATAATCTCCACTGCTTTGCCCTCCCTGCTACTCGCTATTGCTTCACAACCTAAATGCAGGCAAGACTTGAAAATGTGCACGCTAATAGGAGTCTTGATAAGGAATGCAACACCACTATCACAAAGACTGTTGGATGGCACTCAAAGTTAATACAATTGTAAACTTAAAGATGAGACTGAGACAATAAATAGGTACACATAATTCCATCAATTAGGCTGTGCATATTCAAGAGATATAAGCCACAATATCAAAACAAAAGGCCAAGAGAACAGAATTTTGATTTGTCAACTATATTTGGCTATGAAGACTTAGGACATTCAAGCCTCCTGTTTTGAAATTTCAAGAACAGTCCCAATCTGAACAGGGTTTAATTCTTTGTACTTCCTATCTGTCTCTGTGTCCATTTGACTATATCCTTTCATATTTCTAACATATGCATGGTACACGTAAATTGCCCATGTTCAAGAAGCATTTGGACAATGCTCTGAGAGGTATGGTTTAACTTTTAGGCTGCCCTGTGTGAAGTCACAAGTCGGGCTCAATCTTTTTGGATCTCTTCCAGTTCAAGTGGTTTCAATGACTTACGTGGGTAAAACAGACACACAATATTGTATAACATTACTCTTGTAAAAGTTCAAATTTTAAACTATCCCATTATTGAACTAAGCTCTTACAATTAATTTTTTTTTCTCATTTGGAATTATGTTCAGGATATTTAGGAAATTAATAAATGAAGTAAGAGCCAGTTTCAAAATGTCAAGTACTTCACCTTGCATAGAACTGATGAGAAAGGCAAATTAACCATTTACAGCTTCTTCTCATACCTTTAACTGTGAATTTGTTCTTAATAAATCAAACTATATATTTCTATTTTTCCATTATTAATATGCATGTATATAATTTAATAAGCTTATATCTCAAAACACACTGTTAAATTTGAGACCTACTTTACTCTATGATCCAATGCTATACCTATTATTTTAGAACACACCACTGGGCAGTAGGGTAGCAAAGATGACAGCATGTTAGCTATCAAGTTACAAAGAGTTAACCGTTATCCTAAAGTAACATAAAAATAAAGGCATGTACCCACCGACACTTCTGTCAGTGGATCTTTCCTATCTGCAGAATAAAGGATAGGCAATGTCCTTTGTTCTTAGGATAGCTTGCACACAGGCTAGGGTAAGACTGCTTTTAGCAACACTCATGTTGTCCATGAATAAGAAGCCACTGAACTCTTCTCCTAAAGCACAGTTACACAGCTACAATTACACAGCAAATCATCTAACCCATCCCACACCAGAGAACAACAACAAGCCTAAATTGTCCCTTACAATGAGAACATGTAACATCTGCTATAGTTTGCAAAATGCTAGTTTGAGAATCAGTCAATCAAAAAGTTCATTTAAATATGGGCTGGGGACAAATGTATGCCTGATGAATGTGACACATTTCAAGTATATGCATAATAAAATTATTAAGTCAATCATGTGTCATTGTGTTATTTCACTGGTAACTGCTGAATGAGTTTAATAAGTACTACTTACTCTGAGAAATAGGATACCAAATTCCACATAAAAATTATTCTTAAATGACAGCTTTAAAAAATTAAAAAAATATGTAGGTAGAGCATGTGTCCATTTAAATCTGGTACACGCCACAAAACAACCCTACCTCAAACTGTGGGGTTATGAATATCACACAGCTTTGATTCTCAACTAAAAGGTAGCTTTAGAACATTATATTTAACATGTCACACATGAGCATTTCAAATTCATGTGAATATTAATGCCTACCTAAAGCCAATGCAGCAGTTTAAAAGACATGATTTTCTTCATACAAGCTACCAAGCCACAAATACACTTCATGAAATCAACTAAAACTGGATTTAGAAAGCCTAAAAAGTAGTATATTAGCTTCATATGAAGTATATAGGTCTGCTTAATTTCACATAAATGAAATAGAGGAGTTTACAACGACTGCTTAAGTAGAGCGGGAAAATGCACAGAATAAATTAATGTTTTGTTTTTAATAAATAGTCCACTATTATCCAATTTAGGAATTTATAGTCCTGAAAAAAATTGTGACCAAAGGCCTTAAACATTCAACTTCAATAGCAGTTGAGGGTCTCTGCTAGAAGACAGAATGTGAAGCTTCACCTGCACTAGGTTTCTTTCGCTGCTACATCTGGAACAACCGAGTTGATGACATTTTTTTAAATGCCCTAATACAGACTAACAAAAAGGAGCTTCAGGTATACTACAGCTAATCTCTATTGCTAAACGGCTATTGTGATACGCACCACCTTCCTAGCAGGTTAGCTAGTAATAAAGTCCTATCAACATGATTTTTCTGTACTTGTACACTACCCTCCTCCCCCAACCTCACCAGACAACTGAATCTGTAAATCAAGTGACAAAACCAGGAAAATTCTGTAATTATATACCAGCTACTGACAGATTAGAAGCAAGCACAAAGAACAGGAAATATTCTTAAAAAGAAAAAAAAACAACATAAAAGGAATTCATTGAGACACTTGTACACTAGATACGGATTTGAAAAGACAGAATAATCAATAAATTGGAAGCTATTTAAGTCAGCACACAAACAAGATTTTTGAGAACATCTCCTGACTTTGAAATTAGCCGTACTTCTGAAGCACTTAGATCACTAAAGAAAACCCTAGGCACTAAATACCATGCGAGTAATACAAATCCATAGTCCAGCAAATAAAACCAGAACCGATTTCTGACAAGAAGATATATCAAGCTGACATGTAGATCAGCTGAGAAGTGTTTGCACTGCAGCAACTGCTACTATCTGATTGTCAACCAGGCAACTAGCAATGTTTTCTATAACAAGAGATTAAGACCAACTCAAAGGAACTTTCCATAGAGACTACAGCCGATGTTTATTTTGTGGTTTTAGCACTGTATCTGCCAAAAATATTCTGAGATTAATTGGTTCGAGCAGTTGCATACAAAAAAAGAATATACTTAAATATGAACTCTGTTGCCTTAAAACATGGGAGAAGCCATACACCAAGGATCTATGAGTCTTCCATAAACACAGAGACTGGCTTTCAAACTGCCAAAGACAATTAATGTAACTTAAAGCATATTTTGCAAAACTAGAATCAACCTTTACTACAAACACTATCTTTTGTTGATCTTTTTCAACACAAAAGGATTTTTCTGCTCCCCATAGCCCAGAATTTTGTTACTGGCCCCTCAAACTAGCAATTTTTAGAACTGAGTTGGAAAGCTGAAACTTGATGTCTTGCAATGTTCTTGGAAGTTCTGTACGGTTTAGTGCTAAGCAAGCAACAACTTGCAGTGTTACAGATGGTGCATTTTTGAATCCACATCATAAATAATTAATTTTCCTTTAATTTTGTTTCCTTTTCCTCCAGTGTAATCATTATCAGTCATTTTAGCCTAAAAAACTTTGCCACTGCCAGTATAAAGAATTTTGAGCTACATGCATTTGTAGTCTGGACCAAATGTTTATGCTATGCATAAGCCTAAGGATCCTACAGCAGTACTGTACCTGCAACAAGCCTTCAAAGAGGACAAGTACAGGAAAGTAACAGCCAAAATTAGCTCTTGTACTAGAGCATCAGAAGAACACAGTGACTTTTTCTAGGTCATTTTCTTATAGTATAGCTAGTACTTCTCAAAACCCATTGAAGGAAAACTACACTGGTAACATCTCAAGAAGCAGTTTTTTCCATCTCAAGGCTACCAAGAGTTTGCAGAGACTTTCTACCTGCAGTTCATTATACATTTAATGCATTCTTTTTTCCCACCTGTTAAGAACCTGTTTGTGCCAGGCTAAATTAGAAGCATGGAAGGACTTCAAACTCCAGAAGTGAATTTTTAATCACAACAATTATTGTTACAATTAGCTCTAAGTTGTAATGTTTGCCACAAGAGCCATCAATCCATTCAGAGCAGCCTGAACTGGCCTGACTGCACATTTATCGTCCTCCAGCATCACAGTCCTCACAATCAGGATGAATCCTCGTACACACATAGCAAGCATCCATTCAGTGAAAGATTAGCATAATATTAAGACCATCTGAAGTACAGAAATGAAGAGCATTGAATATTTTATCGTGCAGCCATTTGGTTATGCACAAGAGGGAACAACCCAGCCAAGGTATCTGGTACAAAGTACCAGCATTACAGCTTTTTTACACAGTTTTAAGAACTCTGGTCAGCACCTGCATAACACAGAAGTCACAATGCACTTCCAGGGCCTACTCTTAAAGAAAGCCAGTCTGGCAAGAACCAAAATACCAGTCTGCTTTGGCACAAAATTAAGAGGGCACACAATACTCCACCTTCCTTATAAAGCTCAGTATTACAAGGCTAAACATCCAGATTTTTTTTTATATATATATTTTTTTTTTAAAGGAAAGGGCCTGTTTAAAATAATATTCCTCCCTCAGTTCATAAACCTAGCATGACAGTCAAGAGATACCACTCTACCACTTGCAGCTGACTGTTCCCTTTACCTGTCCTAGCTCAAAGAAGCTGAAAGCATTAAGTCATTTTCATGGCTGTCCCGATTCACCTACCTGATATAGGGATCCCTCCCAGACCTGTGCTGTGTTGTGGTGGGAGACTCAAGTCCAAGAAATTACTATTTGAGGTGGGATTTGCTGTGTGGTTCAAGTGCATGATGCTATTGCGTGGGAAGGCCATCCAAGGATAGCGAGCTGCTTGGCCTGGAAAACTGAAGGAGTTGTAAACTGCTCGATGCTGTTGAAACTGTGGGAACCTCTGTGGCATGACTGGAAAGGTGCTACTGAGAGAGTTGGCATTTGTGGGTGCAGCAGGATGCAGAAATCCAGAGCCTGGCCCTTTGGCAGTTGTAGTGTGTGGGGTAGGGTTCTGAAGAGATGTGGGCGAGAGGGAAGGTTGGTCTTGGACTGACAGTTCCTTCTCAATTAGGTCTGCTAAGGCTTTGCGGGTGATGTCAAAGGGATCAAACCCTAAGTCGTCCTCTTGCTGTTTGGAAGAACCAAACCCAAAAGCTGCTTGCCAGTCTGTGGAGGATGATACTGGTATAGTTTCTGTCAGAGAAAAGAGGAACAGGAGTTAGAACGAGAATTAGTAACTACCGATGCAAAAATTTCAGCCTCACTGAAATCTGAATCTATGTTGCCAGTTACCTTTATATAATACTTCTTTACATATTCCCCAAAGACACCTTATTCATCAGCTTAGAATGCCATTTTCACATCAAACTGTCAGATTTCTACTTAGGGTGAAATGGTAGAACTAGAAAATAGTATTTTTACTGCAGAATTGCTCTGTTCCTAAACTACAGAAAAGCCTTACCCAGTAAGTATTTTCAGTAATAGCACCAATTAGGAAGAGACGTCACTTGCTTAGAACATTCTTTACACATATATTACTTAATGGAAATGTGACCAAGTGAAGTTTAAATAAGGTAGTTATTCAGTTCAGTATTTTGCTTTCAGTATTAATGCTGTACTTCACCTCTGCTCTGCAAGAAAGGTAGAATGATGCTTCCTCTCAAAAGGGTAACATCTGAGCAGTGGTTAAGAAAAACAACAAAAAACCACCCAACCCCCCTCCCCACTGTCTCCCAATGAAAACCAACCAAATTCTTGAGCAGGTAAGAACTGACAAAACAGAAGGAACTATATCACTATATCACAAGATATTATTAAATATTTTGAGGCAGTGTTGCAATAAAGGGTTACCAGAATTTCCCTGCATTTTCAATTACTACTTTGTTTTATTATACTGTTTAAGTCTCTTATTCATGTTTAGGGAAGGCTTGGTCTAGTTTCATAGTATTTTTCCTCAAAACCGTGGTAAAGCAAGCTGATGAATACAAAATATTATCACTCACAACATTATCTCCCTCTGCTGGTAGGGAATCTGGTCTGCTGCCTCAAGTACTTCAAATTAAGCTCAGTATGCTCTAAGAAATCTATGCTTCTATTTTCACTCTAAACATCATGACAATAAATAGTTTCCAGACAGACAAAAACTTGTCCTTTGTATTCTTTTTAAACAGCAGCTATATGCTTTATATTAATTATGAAACAAACAATATCTCTACTACCTGGAAATTATCTCTCACTGCTACTTAATCCTCATAAAATTTGTGTGTACATTACCGTAACAGTAGCTAATTTCCTTGTAATAAATATTGTTTACAAACAGGACTACAACATCCGGAAGTCAGAGAAACATTAAAACCAATCACTAAGTAAACCAACCGTGTCCTAAAGTACCATTTACATTCTATTTATTACTGATGTACATTCCACTACTAATATTGTTTCATTTAATTTTCTAACAATTCCCTCAGATTTATAATTTGAGCACTTAATTACCAAGACTATATAAATACAACTAAAGATATGTTTCATTCATATGAAGTGATATTTCATAGGAAACTACCTTTCAGTTGATGTTATTAATCATATTTTTGTATTTTCTGAACATATATAATCTCGCTTCAGAAAGTGGAAGATTAGGCACCTTCAGACAACTATGCAGAATAGTAAAGAAAATTCTGAATTCTACTGCACAGCTTCTGATGTCAGAATTACAGATTATAACAAATTATTAAACCAACATATCATGACACCACATTTTCCTAACTCGCAATAAAACCCTGTAACATTAAATATTAAGCATACATATCACTTCCTATTATTTAGACAGGCACATGACTGAAGGAAACTAAAATAAGCATTCTGAATACTTAGCCATGCAGCTGGAAAACTCTGTAAAGTTTCTTTTAGAAGTAACCCATAAGCCAGTGCGATTCATTTGTAGTTGAGAGACAAATTTTAATCATTCATGAAGGTGAAAAAAAGTATGGAGGAAGTCCTGGAGTTTTTGGTTCTACATAGTTTTAGAAATCAGTTGCAAAAGCAAGCAATACCCAGCCATGTAACCTGTGTACAAACCTGATGTGAAGAGGCTCTGTGGTTCTGGTGCTGTGGGCCAGTCATTTGAAGTCTGTGGAGAGCTGGGGAATGGAGGAAGCCCACTAGGGATAGGGTTAGGGTGCCGAAAGTTGTCAGAGAAGAGTGACTGTGATTCTGTTACAGCCCCTTCAAAAGGAGACCGTGCACTGTGATTAGATGAACTGATGGGTATGACTGGATTGGGTTTTGTTAAACCAGGAGGTGGTGAAGGTGTATCACTATTTGTTATCTACAGGCAAGAGAGAAGAGAAACAATTAGGATATGAGTGTTTATATATAAAATATTCTTCACTAATACAATTGAAATATTTCCTCAATCTGTAACTCAGTTAAGAGTTAATCTATAACTCACTACACGATCAAACATTAAAATCAACTTAGCAGTAGCATTTTTTACTTCTGTTTAAAATTATGATATACTTCAGAAAGTACTGGCTTCTCCAACTACAAGCTGCACTAAGGCCTCAAACTTAATCCTTACTTTTACAGCATTTATCTTAATGTCTCACCTGCTGGGAGCTGTCACCATTTCCTATACTGAGTGAATCTGAAGGTTTGTCGATAGGGCTGCAAAAGTGGGAAGGGAAAAGAGACAGTAAGACACTCAAGCATTTAATTTTAAAAATCAGTATTTGCTTTTATAGTGGTAAAAAAGCCTTGAAACAAAAATGAAGTGAAATTAAACAGGAGGAATAAAGAAGGGAAAATGCCCACTTGAGACTTTTTTTAATATAATAAACATTTCAAACATTTGCCATATACTGGCACACTTCTTCCCACCACTCTCCACTCTGCTTGTTGACTGTCCTGTTAAGGAACAAAAGGAAAGTTTTAAACATGCTCATAGTATTGCTATGCCATTCAAAAAAACCAAAACTCTTGTACTATGGCGCTATTCCATAGCATTCTGTTCCATTTATGCTACTATGGGAAAGAAACTTGGGAACAAATTTGTTTTCCAAATACTTGTCAGTTCCCATACAAGTCTTAAATAACTCTGGGGAGAGGTAAAAGATTAAATTAACTACTTAGTTCTGATGGCAAGTTAATCTTCCCACCAGCCTTTGAGCTTTTACTAGCAGAAATTAGTTCCAAGGTAAGAAAACTGAGTTTTGAGATGACAAAGGGCGAAAAATGGAGGAAAGATACAGCATAAAAAATTCCCAACAAACTTAAAGAGAATAAAAGGTAAAACACAGCAGAAAACCACCTGAGAAAACTATTAACTAGAAATTAACATGACTTGGCTGAAATGGCACATCTCAGGATTCAAGATTTTGACAGGCATCTGTGCGTTGCCTTAATTATGCTAAATACCACAATAATGAGAAGTATTAATTTCAGTTCAGATTAAAATATCTGCTTTACAACTTCAGGATACTTTCATTTTTATCTACCCATAAGAGAAGATGCACAAGCATCAGGCTGCACAGCCCAAAACACTAGTCCTACCAACAAGGACCAGAAGAACGTGAATTCCAGTTCCATTTAAAAGCCAGAACGCAATACAAGTAAAATTACAGGCATAATGTATCAGCACAAATTATACATATAGTTACTATTTTAAGTGGGTGCAGACTTCAGATTCTAGCTAAACCTTGTTTTCAAACACCCCTTGCTGCTGCAAGGTTCAAATATGTATAGAGCCACATATCAAGGTCAAAAATTCATAAAGGTTGCTTCTCTCTGTAAGTGTTCTCTCCATCCCAGAATAACTAGTCAAACCCAGCAGAATTAATTCTTCTCCATTCTAAAGAAACTGTATAAGAGTAACCTGTCAATAAAACCCATTTTTGTGCAAAAGAACACCATTTGAGTCAGAGTAGCAAAAGAGATAACTGAAGCTGAAGTATTTACGATTATAAAAATCAGATGAATGTACTTGTAAACAAACATCACTCCAGTACGGATTTAGAGCAGCATGCTCAATGGTTGAGCAGCATGAATACAGTTCTTCCACTTAGAAGAAACTGCCCTGGGTTAGTAATTTCTTAATACCTATAACACAAGTATTTGCTGTAGACTCTTCACTACATAATCATTCTGATTGCCGAGCTGATATTCCAGCCAAATTCTTTTCTCAAAGCCGCTGATAGAAAGTCACAATGCTGCAGTTTAAAAAGCTATGTGTTAGACAACTTTTAATGACAATCTAAGTGCTGAAAAGGTTTACTATATTCGAACCTGAGCAAGGAGCCTTTAATTGTAAGGCAGGCCTCCACTCCTCAGAAATGAACACAATTCATTATCAACTACAAAAATTTTACTTAAATTTAGTACATTCTTTTCAAAAAAGATATGGAAGTTGTATGTTATTACTGAGATGCAACTACAGGATCTCTGATCACACCTCAGTGAGGCCGCTATTAAGCCTAAGAATAAGATACCACTTTGAACAGTACTCAGGGTTAATGCATTGGTTCAATATTGGCTACTTAATTGGTAACACCCACTGCTTGAAATACTAAGGTTTACCTTGTTGTTTTCCCATCCCACCTATGAATGAGCCCAATCGCTACTACCTAAGGGGGTCCATGAATATATATAAACTAACAGCATGACTACAGACGATCACGGGACCCACAAGTGATGGTTATGATGGAAGAGGACATCAGTTCCATTCAAGGAGGGCACCAAAGAGGAAAAAATATTGGTTAGCAATAAGGAAGTTGTTGAAAGCAGATGAATTACTTCCTCTGCACAAAAGCCTCAGATGAATCTTCTGCCCTGTTGGCTCCTGTTACACAGTAATAATCAGGGAACCCTTTACTCTGCAGTTGTTTCTGCAACACACCTCTGTAAAGAGGTGATGGACCTCAGCCCTAACATTTAGCTTCCTTCTGTTGAAGCTTTTCCAAACTACAAGCCTCCTGATGTATAGCAACTAGTGTGTTACTTTTGTGGAAGCTTCTGCACAGAAATTAAGGGTTTAGCTCTGGCTGGGACCATGAAGCTATATAAGCTGTTGATTCCACAGTTATTCAGTCCCCCTCAGCCTTTACCTGTACCACCCCTTATTAACTTCCTGTTAGGGTTCTCCTGTACAATCTGCCAATCAGTCTTTTTGACATGGGCTAGGCTAAGCCCAACTTGTTATGACCTGATCGGGATTTGAATCCAGTTCTCCAATCAGAGAGAGACTGGAGAATCATTCCCTCCACACCAACCAGTGAGAGAGAAAGCAAGCTATCTGAAGTATAAAAGGCAGCACAATTACCCGAAATCTGAGTATGCACCATCTGGAGTCATGTGTTCTGGGTCTGTGCCATTTTCTAATATAGGAGGCGTTTTCCTGTGTTCCATTGTTAAACCGTTGGCTGATTTACTTGAACTCTGTAATGATGGCCAGGCATCTTTGTTATTACTGTTGGGTCTGGAAAAAGGCAAGAGTAAAAAAAAAGAAAAAAAAAGAAAAAAAAAAAAGAAGAGTTCAAGTTATGAAGAAAGTGTTTCTAAAAATTATAAGTACTGGGGAAAGGAATCCTTGTGCCAGAAAATCCATAAGAATAGATTTATCTGGGTATCATTTCTCAGATTTTAAATGTTGATGACTTAAAAAAAAGAATTACTGGGGTAGGGAGGGGAGAGAGAAAACTGGGGGAATTCTGTTTTCTTCACTGAACAGACAGCTGCTCTGCCAATGCTGAAGTCCAAACTTGTCCATTTTGGGGGGGAGGTGGGGGAGGGAGAACAAAACAAAACCCAAAAAACTCCATCAGCTTCAAGTATCCAGACCTACTCACACCTCATTCAGAATTATCTGCTTTATCCCATATGTATTAAAGTTGTGCAAATCATGAACTAAATCACTTTTCAAGAAAACATTTTATATTCCAGGCACTATAAAGCCTGGCCACAACAGATGAAGTTTGTGTTTTATAACTACACAAGAGTCCACAGCTTTATTTACAGACCATGAGACCAGTCAGACCAACACACTGTTCATTTAAGTTACTGTTCACTTAACTGACAGTTTAAAGCCATAATTACTTCCCTTTTATAAAGCAAAATGAAATTTAATTTCAGAGTCCACATTAGATCTGAAGGAAGCTCAAGAATGAGCTCAAAGCCCAAGTTTTTTCTGAAAACAGTTACATTTTATACAAATTGAAATGAGCTGGAATATCATCTATAACTGAATGCATTCAAAGTCAGTGTCACCTAACCCTACAATCTTACTACAGCAGGTTTGCTTTTGTGTTCTCCACTTCTTTTATATTAATTTTTGCCTTCAGTTTTCTTAAGGATGCTGTTTTTAGTGTCCAAGTGCTTTCTGCATAAGGAAGAAGCCTTCAAAAATAGCTTTTAACACACGTGTTCCTCCTGATGCTCCCCTTCATTCATATGTTCATTATATGTTTCAACATTTACTCTACATCTTTAGGACAATTTAGTAAGCTCATCGTCAGAATGCTGATTATAGCAACATGTTCCTTACTCCTATTCAGATAAAATTGATATTACCAGTTACGCTCAAATCTCAGTATTTATAAAATGTGTTATTCTACCTCCATCTTTTCTCATATATGTACACAGATGAGAGCCTTAACCTGATTTACAGATCCCGTCTTTGCTTTGTACACATTTGAAATAAGTTAGAGATAGGAAGGCTATCAGATATTGAACACTAAAGAATAAAAACATATCATGAGCCAGTCATCTAACATTGTCACCCTTATAAAAAATGAGCTGTAATCCAGATATAACAAGACTTTCAATCCATTAACAGATTTATTTTAAATATCAAGATTTATGTCCACTGCAGTGCAAAGCCACCTCTATACTAAAAATAACTTTAAAATGCCAGTTATATGTCAGCTTTGCACCCAAGAAGAAAGGTAAATAAACTGTTTTATGCTTTGGGGTGTTTTTTTGTGCATATAGGCTTTTTTGATTTGGTTATGTTCAAAGCTGCATGCTATTTTCTAGAAGACCAGCCAGCGTTTAACAAGTGTTTTACACTTGTGGCATAAGAAAGCATTCATTTCAGTTCTTTAGGAAAAGGCCAGGAGAAGGAAAGGGGGGGGAGAAAAAAGAAAAAAGAAGAAAATAAAAGGAGGAAAAAATAGCTTGATCTGTTTTAATTGTGGAATATACGTTTAATTGTATGAGAGGGCAGTCAGTCAGTATGACTATCAAGTGACAAAGAGATGAATACCCACATACACAAAGTGGCACTAGGGGATTTTTACCTCTGCTTTCACCAGCAAGAAAAAAAAAGGTGTGAGGACCTTTCAAATTAGAACAATTTTGAAAAAGCATTTATGCACAGTTTAAAAATCTGTTTTCTATAACTGGATATTTATAACTAAACGTCTACTATTTAGACATCAACTTCTGTTCAATTCCAAAGTTAATGTACCCCAGAAACACAAGAACAACCAGAAAACTGTCAGAGGCTCTGACAAACTGCCAGAAATATTAATACTATATCAATAAATCAGACAAAACCAAGATCGCGACTGTGTAGAAAGCTGTGAAGGCGAACAACATGCATTCACCAGCTCATAAGCTACATTTTGTACTGATGAGACAGGACTTCAAGAAACATTCCAAAATCCCAGCTGCAAGAAGAAATTCACTTTGCAACCCAAAAGGTGGTGCCTAGCCATTAGCAAAAAACAGAGTCTGTGTTCTGATGATGCTGTTCAGCTGAAGAGAAATTAACTCCAGACCACTTGTTGCCATTTTTCCCACAAGTGCCAAAGTGTCAGCACCACGGACTGGCCAAGCTCCAATTCTTAATTCCTTTCTGAAGGCTTAAAAGTTTGCTGTCCATTCAGATAAAGCATTATTTCCTCATTGCTATAATTTGTTTTGCTGGGATGTAATTAAATTTCAAATGAACATTAGTTCAGACTTTTTAACATTAAATAATCAATACCCAAATGCAGAAAGTAGTGTACTGGCTCTACTAACTGCCCACTACTTTTCAAGTCAATATTGAACCAGTGACCCAAGAAATAAGAAGTGGCACAGTCCTTAAGAAAGATCCAACTGGAGGTCCCAACCACTTGCGGTCAAAGAGCATTTGATACTTCCCTCCAGAAGTTTCAGAAAATAATCCCAATATGACAATCGGGATATCAGTTCTCAGAATTATATTCTGCTCATTCAAGATCCATTGACAATACTTTAGATACAGTCCCCTCTTTATTGCTTAAAGCACAGTGACACTGCTAAGTGGCAAATTATCGTCTGAAAAAAAAATCAGCAGTGGATAAACTGGCACACAATACAAACCCTGATCACAAGGCCAAGGTGAGTGCAAAATGCAATCTAATTTTTACATTCCACTGTGCCCATCTCATTTTGAAAATCCTACAAAAAGGAGCATAGGAAATTGTTAACACTTTATTACTTTATCTTAAACGTAATATTTGAGTGGATAATTCACATAAGGACTGATGACCACAGGCTTTCATTTATTTTTGTATGACTATGTACTCATATGGACAGAAATCTTTTCATAACATACTGAACAAGCTACTTCAACAGAATATTAAGAAGCAGTAATGAGTGATATGCAATTACAACAGAGAAATACGTAACTGAAGTTTGCTAGATGAAAGCAATGATATTTTTTATTCACAATTCTTACTCATACAAAAGAAACTGATTTTACTTTCAATTTCCAAGATCTTTATATCTAATGTAAGGACTGCACTATAAATTATGATGTAAAAACCAATAAAACACATGTATCAAGACTCAAAGGTATCTCAGTTGTCAGTGCACAAACTGACATCAGGACACAATACCAGGAAAACTAGCACCTGGTCTTTATATTAATATAAACACATAATATTCTTCTAAACTACAAGGCCATCTTTCAGAGTAAGAATACCTTGTTCCCAACTAGTGATCCAAATGCACTTGGCAGAAAATCAGTTCTTTATTAAGTAAGATTCACACTCGCTTTGTATTAAAATAAAGTGATGCATGTGTGTCTGCACAGGCAAAACCAGTCTCAGTTTATCGTGTAAAAAGCAGTGGGCAACTTAGTGGATACAATAGGAATAAAAAAGGTTTCTTTGGGAATAACCAGAAAGAAAACAGCCAGGCAGTTCAGCATTAGTACTTACGCATCATACCTCTGCAGTGCTGTCACTTTGTTCTTGTTCTTGTCAACTGTACCCGTAGATAATTGGAGAAAGTTAGGGTTTAGTTTGTATAATTCTTGCAGTAGTTTCTGTTCATATTCCTGGTGCTTACCCGCCTAAGATAAAAAGACAGTGAACAAGTACTTGTATAATATTTTTCTCAAGATTTAAAATCCCAAAATCATATAACTTAGGTATCTAAATCCCAAAGCTAAGTAACTGAGCTTTAACAACTGAACAGGTAAACCCTGACAAATGCAAAGCAGTGATTCTCAATTTCAGCAGGTGTAATCTCAACAAATTTACAGCTTGTAAATACATCCAAGTGATTTCTAGACAAGTCTATAAATTTCTTTTGAGAGTTTTAAAGCAGAAAAATAGTTACAACCTTATTAGAATTTGCTCTTCAGTTCTAATCAAGAGCTTCACAATATACTTTCTAAATCATGAACAGCTAAATCTCCCAGGCAGTCTGCATTTGATATGTCAAGCATACGAAGCTTTTCAAAAGATGGGAAGGAGCAAAGAGTCTCAAACCAGAAGTTCCAAAATGGAGGCAATTTTATACTAGTTTAATAAAACCCGCTGAGGTGGTCCGAGTGTGAACTATCACATGACAATCAGTATATTCTGAGCAATAACTGATAAATCATTATTTTTTAATAACTTAAAAATTGAAAGTCTTAACTCCTTCAATTAATTCATGAGAACAATTTCTTGCTTTCAGATATTGAAGAGTATTTTTCAGTCTAGTTTATCTGTAACATTCTGTGGCTAAATAGCTAAAACAACACCAGCAAGATCCACACCCCCAACATTTAAAGTGGTATCTAAAATACATTCAAGATGGACATTCCCATTTTTGTAGGCTGTTACACTACTCCAACATAAGAACTACTACTTGCAAGTATTGTAATGAGCTGAATCAAGATACAAAACAGTATAGTAAAAACTTTTCTTGAAAAGCATTACTTGCTTTAAAAAATATAGAATAATAGGAATAGCTGACAAAATTCAAAAAACAGTAAGGATGAGAAACTAGATTCCCTTATGGGCTCCTTTAGAAAGGCAGGTGCATAACCCGTTCGAATACTCCAAGTCAGTCAAACACTACAAATATCTCAAATTTTTCGCTACTTCATTCTCCATTTCTCTGATACTGACTGGTTCTGAACATGTCTCTAGGTAGTCAGCCTACACAACCCTCAAAAAAGACACTGAAACATCTAGTGTATGCATCATTTTTATCAACTCTGTCAGTACAACCAAGTTACTACTTACAGTAGAAAAAAGTATGGTTCTAGAGTGTAGTTCACCTAAATGCAAACTTTACGATATATACTGCACCCTGGAAATGCTTCTTTTACCATCCACTATGAATGGAATATAAGCAACTAGCTCAGATGGACAGATCTGCACTGCAAACATTAAACAGCCAAGTAAGGCAACGCTTTCCTAGATATCTCATCTTGCTTAAGACTTCAGTGGCAAAAGACTGAACATCAGCCTACTCCTAAGCTCACTCAGCTGCCACATAAATGTAAGAAAGACACAAGATTAAAAACCTATATAGGAGCTTACAATAATTGTACTTTATTTACGACAAGCAACCCAGGGCCCAAACTTAGCATCTCCAACTTACACTAACCCTAAACTCCCAACCTGACTTTCAGAGACTTCCTGAAGTTCTACCAGTACTTTTCACCGTTTTCAGTTTGTCACAATGTTTAGTTCTATTAGCAATTATTGAGCCCAGAACATAAGTTAATCCATTAAGAATTCTATTTTTTTCTAAATAATCAAAGTTTGTGACAACGAACATTCAATCTCATTAAATAAATGTGTCATTCACTGACACTAACGCAAACTCCACAAAGCACCACACACTCCAG
Source organism: Pezoporus flaviventris (assembly GCF_033815535.1). Taxonomy (NCBI): domain Eukaryota; kingdom Metazoa; phylum Chordata; class Aves; order Psittaciformes; family Psittacidae; genus Pezoporus; species Pezoporus flaviventris. The sequence goes on from NW_026892644.1 coordinate 4,010,260, forward strand.
TCATTTCCAACAATTTCAAAAAAAAAGCAGTAAGAAATCAAAAAGAAAGTTTAAGAAATATAACAAGGAACAAGAAAGGAAAATTCATTTAAGTCACCATGATCAACTAGGATCCACTCAAGATTTCTAAAGAAACTCTTACACAGTGATGTTGTCCGGGAAGCTAGGGACCAGGTTAGGAAAGCTAAGGCCCAGTTAGAATTAAACTTGGCTGGGGATGTGAAAGGTAACAGGAAGGGATTCTACAGGTACATAGCAAATAAAAAACAGACTAGGGAGAATGCAGGCCCCCTCAGGAAGCTATCAGGAGAACTGGCTACACAGGATTTGGAGAAGGCTGAGGTTCTGAATGACTTTGCCTCGGTCTTCACTGGCAAAGACTCTGACTACACCACCCAAGTCTTGGAAGGCAGACACAAGGACTGTGAGAATGAAAACCTTAGGCCCACTGTAGGAGAGGGTCTGTTTCGAGACCATCGTAAGAACCTGAATGTGCACAAGTCCATGGGTCCTGATGAAATCCATCCGTGGGTCCTGAAGGAGCTGGCGAATGAAGTTGCTAAGCAACTGGCCATCATATTTGAAAAATCATGGCAGTCAGGTGAAGTTCCCGATGACTGGAAAAAGGGAAATATAACCCCCATTTTCAAGAAGGGGAAAATGGATGACCCAGGGAATTACAGATCAGTCAGTCTCACCTCTGTACCTGGCAAAATCTTGGAGCAGATTCTCCTGGAAGACATGATAAGGCACATGAAAAACAACAAGGTGCTTGGTGACAGCCAGCATGGCTTCACTAAGGGGAAATCCTGCCTGACCAGTTCAGTGGCCTTCTATGATGGGGCTACAGAACTGATGGACAGGGGTAGACCAGCTGACATCATCTACCTGGACTTGTGTAAAGCGTTCAACACTGTCCCACACAACATCCTTGTCTCTAAATTGGAGAGACATCAATTTGATGCATGGACCACTCGGTGGATAAAGAACTGGCTGGATGGCTGCACACAAAGAGTTGTGGTCAATGGCTCAATGTCCGGCTGGAGACCAGTAATGAGTAGTGTCCCTCAGGGATCGGTGTTGGGACCGGTGTTGTTCAACATCTTTGTCGCTGACACGGACAGTGGGATTGAGTGCACCCTCAGCAAGTTTGCTGATGACACCAAACTGTGTGGTTCGGTTGATAGGCTACAGGGCCAAGTGCAAGCTCTATACCTGGGTCAGAGCGATCCCAGGCACAGCTACAGGTTGGGAAGAGATTCAGAGAAGCCCTGTGGAGAAGTACTTGGGTGTGCTGGTCGATAAGAAAACGAACATGAGCTGGCAGTGTGTGCTCACAGCCCAGAAAGCCAAGCGTATCCTGGCCTGCATCAAAAGGAGCGTGACCAGCAGGTCGAAGGAGGTGATCCTGCCCTCTACTCCGCTCTCATGAGACTTCACTTGGAGTACTGTGCGCAGTTCTGGTATCCTCAACATAAAAAAAAACATGGAACTGTTGGAACAAGTCCAGAGAAGGGCCACGAGGATGATCAGGGGACTGGAGCACCTCCTGTATGAAGACAGGCTGAGAAAGTTGGGGCTGTTCAGCCTGGAGAAGAAAAGGCTGCATGGAGACCTCACAGCAGCCTTCCAGTATCTGCAGGGGGCCTATAGCGATACTTTGGAGGACTCTTCATTAGGGACTGTAGTGACAGGACAAGGGGTAACGGGTTAAAACTTAAACAGGGGAAGTTTAGATTGGATATAAGGAGGAAGTTCTTTCCTGTTAGGGTGGTGAGGCACTGGAATGGTTTGCCCAGGGAAGTTGTGAATGCCCCATCCCTGGTGGTGTTCAAGGCCAGGATGGACAGAGCCTTGGGTGACAGTTTAGTGTGAGGTGTCCCTGCCCACAGCAGGGGGGGTTGGAACTTGATGATCTTAAGGTCCTTTCCAACCCTAACTATTCTGTGATTCTATGATTATGTGAGATTGAATTCCTGGTCAAGGTATGCAGCCTATCAATTTTAACTGGCAGTTAGGCCAGAGGACTTGACAGATTGCCACTGCCTTCTATAAAGTGCTGTAGAAAAGATCCTGTTAACTACGGGCTTAAGTTCAACCTCCATCGCTGAGACTATTAGAAGTTCATTGATAAACACCATCTGCCAGGAATCAGGCTGTACATCTTCTGTAAAGGGGAATTCTACTTGACTAGCATGATGGGATTTTATGATAGCGTCCATAAGCATAAATAAAGAGGATTCACAAAATTTCAAAAAAAGCTTTTGTTTGATGATGTTTCCCACTGGAAGTTATTCACGAAGCTGCCCTGGGATGAAGAAAAGGTTCCTGTGTGGATTGAAGCTGGTTCAAGGATAGAAAGGCAAAGGTATGACTGGCTGCTCTTTCAGGGTGCAGAAGCAACTGACGACTATGAACGGTATCAATTTTACGCAACATCATAAGTACACATAAGAAAGGAGTGAAGAGCAAGTTCTTTGCTGACACTATCAAGCTCTCTGGGTAGGAAACTGCTTTGCTGAGAATGAGGAATTCCAAAAGAGCCTCAAAAAACTTGTCAAGAAGGTTACCAGAGTCATGTCAGGTAACAAAACACAGCCTAAAACTCATACTAACAATCTGTGGACTAGTTGTTACAGCTCTGAGAAGAGATAATGAAGTTACTGCCAACAAATTTCTGAAGCTGTTAGTTGATCATGCACTGGCAATCAAACACAAAATATGTGCTGGTCATCATTTGGATGGGGACTTAAAGAACAGAACAACCCACATACCATATAACCTCAGTCTTTTATTTGCACACAGTTTCTACATTCTTCACAAGCTAAAAGGGCTATGTGAATTAAGACAGCATGATCAAATCACAGCCATGGTAACTGGCCACACACACGAAACCTATAGGAAAACCCAGATCTGCCTTAATTTTTTTTCACAGAGACTTAAAAGAGTGTGCTGCCTTGCACTGGTATGGACAAAATGCAAGTAGCTAACTTGATGTTATCTGAATTCTCTGCCAAGAATAAACTCCATCTTTTCAACCCTAGGTAGGCTTTACAGCCTTTAAAAGCAGCACACAATGAAAAAATATAACTTGCAATATCCAACTGGTTAATCACTTTCTGGATTTCAAAGTTCATCTCTGCCATAACATTCAGCAGAAGGCTATGTTATACACATATTTGAATAAATCATATATAGTAATACACATACATGCCACATTTAATGCCATTCCCACTCATTACACATACCTGCATTTCTTCTTTTGTGAAACTGGCTGCTTCATCTCCCAGCTCATGTAGATACATACAGTCTGGTTTTGGACACTGCATATTTTTTAGAAAATAACTGCAATATTTTGTTGTACCTAATGATGCCTGAAAAAAAAAAAATCATTACTTAGGTACTTGAAGTTACGGTTGCCTTTCACAGTGCACGAAAAACAAACCCCGAAACAGCTGTATTTCAGGAAATAAAAAAAAATTCCTTCACAAGATTTGGAGTTCCACCATAGCGCATTTTTTTTTATGCAGATGGACTAGGAAGTCCATTTGTGAGAAATCTATATACTTGAGGATTAGATAATTAGGATGTATTTCTATTTTCATCCTATCTAAATAAACATCAAATGAAGAGCCTCTGTAAATATTTGCATTCATAATGCTAAGAAGACAAATAAGTAGTCATGAATTTGCATTACATGAAACTGGTTAATGTTTTGTAGCGGGATCAGGAAATTAATATTAACTAGATGATTTTCTACAGTCATTGATTTCGCCCAGTCAGCTTGAATACCTGTTTACACAGACACCTGTATCTAGTGGAGTGCCTCAAGGGTCAGTACTGGGACCAGTATTATTTAATATATTCATCAGCGATTTAGATGAGGGAATTGAGTGTACTATCAGCAAGTTTGCTGATGACACTAAGCTGGGAGGAGTGGCTGACACGCCAGAAGGCTGTGCTGCCATCCAGCGAGACCTGGACAGGCTGGAGAGTTGGGCAGGGAGCAACTTGATGAAATATAACAAGGGAAAGTGTAGAGTCCTGCATCTGGGCAGGAACAACCCCAGGTTCCAGTATAGGTTGGGGAACGACCTGTTAGAGAGCAGTGTAGGGGAGAGGGACCTGGGGGTCATAGTGGACGACAGGATGACCCTGAGCCAACACTGTGCCCTTGTGGCCAAGAAGGCCAATGGCATCCTGGGGTGTATTAGAAGGGGGGTGATTAGTAGGTTGAGAGAGGTCCTCCTTCCCCTCTACTCTGCCCTGGTGAGACCGCATCTGGAATATTGTGTCCAGTTCTGGGCCCCTCAGTTCAAGAAGGACAGGGAGCTGCTGGAGAGAGTCCAGCGCAGGGCAACTAAGATGATTAAGGGAGTGGAGCATCTCCCTTATGAGGAAAGACTGAGGGAGCTGGGTTTCTATAGTTTGGAGGAGACTGAGGGGTGACCTTATTAGTGTATATAGATATATAAAGCAGGAGTGTCACGAGGGTGGAGCCAGGCTCTACTCAGTGGCAAACAATGATAGCTTGTAATGGGTACAGACTGGAACACAAGAGGTTCCACTTAAACTTGAGAAGAAACTTCTCAGTGAGGGTGACAGAACACTGGAAGAGGGTGCCCAGGGAGGTCATGGAGTCTCCTTCTCTGGAGACATTCAAAACCCGCCTGAACACATTCCTGTGTAACCTTATCTAGGTGTTCCTGCTCCGGCAGGGGGATTGGACTAGATGATCTTTTGAGGTCCCTTCCAATCTCTAGCATACTGTGTGATACCAAAAGGAAAAAACTCGCATTTCCTATGGAGCTTGAGAGGTGCAATGTTTGCACTACAGAAAAGCTCTGTAAAAGCAAATAGGTTTTCATACTGTGCTATTAAGCTATAAAGCAAAAAAGTCACTGTGGAAAGGAGATGGTGGTGCTTTTTCTCCTTTGTTTCAAACTTTTGTTTTAAGATGTTACCTGCTAACCCCCTAAAACACTGCCTGCTGGAAGCTCACTAAGCTTCTATATTGTGATTAATGCTAAGAAAATAGGTCAAAACACAATCCCAATAAACTGGACATTTCTGTTCATCAACACAAGCGTATCCATACACATAAAATTTTATACTATGCACTGATATTAGTGGCCTAGCACATACACGTAATAATGTAAAATATTCCCACCTTAAGTGTTCTGCCATCTACCACCACATTATTGACGCACTGTATGGCTCTGAGAGCATCTTCTGACCGGATGTAGGTTACATATGCACTGGCACTTGGACCCTAGAAAGAAAACAAACCATATTATATTTATTTTATTCCTTCCCCCCAAAAGTTATGAAAATAAAGTTACCTTTTAGCAGCTCACTTAAACTAGTATACTCAAGGCTAAATGTTTTTACAGAAAAACTGACAAAAATGGTAGAATTCATAAAAATTTAGATCTGATGCATAAAGAATGGGGAAAAGAAAAAAAAATAAATCGCAACAACACACTGCCTGAAAGTTCTAAAAATAAAGGTATTTTATCTCTGGAAAGCAGATTAGTACATAAATGCCACATTGCTGCCTCTTTGAAGGTTCTCATCCTGTCTCCCAGTTTTTCCATCTTTTTACACTGCATCTTATATCCAACTTTGAGAATTTGGTTGGACAGTGCCTCAGTAACTTCACAATAATTTGATTTTTGCAATACTGTTTTTTTGTTTTGTTTTTACTTCTTTAACCTATTGCTTAATCAGAAATAGGGATCCCCCGATTCACTCTGCACACATGTATTTTCTCTAAAGGAATAAATAAAATCACAAGGGCCTCTGGCTTACCTGTGAGCCTGCATATGATGTGCTGTTATTAATGACAACTTTATGTATTTTACCAAACTTCCCAAAATATTCTGGTCGTTTCAAAACCTACAAGGAAAGAAAATCAAAGTGGTATGTTGGGAAATTAATTCATACAGGGCTGTACTTATTCTTCTCTAAATGTTCAACTAAAGCCTTTAACTAATAAAAACAGGTCTCTTCTACAAAGAGGAGAGCATGTAGTTTTGTCTTCTAATGTGAAACAGTTACTTGCAATACAGAATAACCTGCAACTGCAGTAAAGAACTGAAATAATATTCAACATTTTATGTTGTATTTTTTAAATTTCTTTGGGTATTTAGATTACCCAAACCCTGCCCTCGCATAATAAATCCAATCAGCAAGAAATACATGTATTTTATAATTTCAGGGAAAAAATAAGAATCATATTAATTCCAGTTTTAAAATAAATAACCACCCTGAACTTTAATTCAGATATATTAACAGCTAGGAAAAAGATGCTAAATCTTGGCTCACTTGCCCCACTCTGTAGAGAAATATACCAAACAGCTCAAGATAGCCTCAATTTTTCAGATGACCAGACTCAGTACAGGAAGACAATATATGACACTTCCCAGGGGCAAGAAAAAAACATTTCAGAATCAACATCATGCTGAAATAAATGAGTGAATATCACATCCCTGAAGAAAAAAAATACTCCTGTCTTGCCCTTCACTGCATCAGTTATTACTAACACACCATCTAGGGATCCTGCGCAAAACAGGAACATCTCCAGCATGTTATGCAACTCTGCTGAATAATGATTACCTGTGGGTCAATGGAATTGGCAATATATCTGACACATTCTCTACCAAAAGACTTTTGCTACCCCCATGAGGTAAGGAGGTGCAGAAGTACTGAACTAAAATGAAGCTAGAGAAACTATGGGTGTTTCTAGCTGTAGACAATAACCTGAAAGGTTAGAAAGGAAGACTGGTTTCCCCAGCTCTGTCTTCCATATTAACACTGGAGAGTACAGTTAAACTGTACTGAACCAAGAACTTCTTTACTGAACCAGCTCGTCTCCCTTCTCAAGGGAGCATCAACATCCTCAAGATTTAACAAAATTAATCACATTTGGAACATCCTGTAGAACTACAACCAGTCACCCACTGATTTCTTCTGGCTTCACCTGACCTAAATCCTTCTTGACAGATCCTACACCCACCCTCATGCATCATTGCAGATGAGACCGATAATGCTGAGTAACATAGAGTTTCTTCAAGTATCTTGCCATCTTAAGAGATGGCAGTGTGGCCTTCACAGTTTTTACAAAAGCATGCCAGCAGAAGCGGATCTACGTGTACTCCATTACGATCCACAGATCACAATGATTCAGAATGAGCAAAGAGCAGCATATCTCCCAGGTCATTTTTATTTGTGGAGAATTTTTTTGCCTGCTTAAGTGGAAAACATAAACTGAACATATTGAATACTTTTTTTTTTTCTTAGCCCATCTCTCTCTTTCAAGCTAGGTTTCTTGGAAATCAAGTCAACTTGCTGCAATAGGCAATATTCAATAAGGATACATTATCTTCTGGTTATGTCAGTGAGAATACTGCTACCAACAAACCTAGTACAACTCCAGACTGCCACACCTTACTACACCAGCAAACCCACTTCTAATAGCTTCATGTATCCAGTGAGGAATTACCTGCAGCTAAATAAAAAATTAACTATATATATTATTATTTCTCTCAGAAATCCTCTATTTGGACAAAAAACAGAACATAGTTTTCAGTAACAGCAACAAGCCAGTGTTGACAATTGCTTGCAAATACTTTTTGCTGTATTCTTGTAGAAACTGAAATGTTATACACCAGATGAGTTTAACTTCTATTTTTCTCTTCCCTTCATATCCCTTCCCCCCCCCCCCCTTCAACTGAAAGCAGCTTTTTACTTTTGTTCCTTCCCAGTCTACCGAAACGCAGACCATATGCTGCAAGTCCTCAGAAACTGCTACTTCTAGCTGAGATTTCTCCAGACAATTTAGTCCAATCTCAAAGTGAATTTAACTTCTAATTCAAAGTACTTTTACTCATTAGCCCTAATTCCATTAGCCACATGCAGATGACTGATGATGGAAGTAAATAAAACATTTTAAACAGTCTTCCAAACCAAAAGTTTCTTTTTGATGATGCAGAGTAGCAAGCCAACTCTATCCTGGATCTTCCTCTTACTAACACTCTTCCTTCAATTGACACCACCCTTATGCTCTTTCCTAGCTACATTTCAGGCGCTGGCTTTTTTCTTATGTCCCTACAGGTCTGTGCTACACTTTATAATTCAACCAAGCTCCCATTTTAGAATATGTGGCACATAACACAGCTGTATTCTGCCAGCAGATTCTGCCTAGGAAAAGGAGTACCTGAAAAGTTCTTAAACTTATTTTTAGGTTAACAAGAAGCCATTTTTAAACAAAGAACAATTTCCTTAAAAAAAAAAAATAAAATAGAGCATCTGTACTCTCAAAAGCAAACACAAACACTTACTAAGTCTATTTTGGAATAGGAAGCTGAGTAAGTTCCCTTATGAGAGGGAGCCTCAGAAGCAGTGAACCTTTCCAGTGTTGCTTCATTTTATACCCATCAGAACACAGACAAGAGCAGGCACAACGGTATTGCAATGGCTCTTTGACAGTAAGTTAGGAGGAAGATCTGCCAGTGCGAACCACTCACCTCTGGATCTGCTAAACGCTGAGATAGCCCTACCACGAAGACAAGGTTCTTTTGTACAACCCGTACGCTGGCCAAATGTTTGCGATTCTCTGATATCTTCTGTTTCCTCTCATTTTGTTTCTGTTTCTTTTCATTTTTTATCCTTTGCAGCTCTTCCTGGGAGAGTGGTTTGTACACTGCTGGATCTTCTGGATATGGCTAAATATAACAAACACCGTTAAAAACAAACCACATACAAAACAACACATTTCAAAATCATTAATCCCAATCTTTTAACATGCTGATTTTTTCCTTCCATTATACTGTTCTGATTGTTATGGCCGGACACATTACAGAAGTAGCATTTTCAGCCCTTTGGAAAAGGTGAACATCTTGCACATTTTTATGGAATACTCCTATTGATAAATGATTTGGGCAATAGCCACATTCTAACCCAGCTGCCTGTCACTTTGCTAGCACTACAAGCAGCTGCAACATGACAGCCAACACATCTTGTTAAGATTTCACTAACATAGCATAGTAAGCAGGGTGAAGACATATCCTGCATATTCATTTTATATTTAGTTGTCCGATACAGATTTGGATAATTAAGTGTATTAGACTACAGGAAAAGAAAGCAAAATATAAATGCAATTTCAGCGACCCAAGTTCAAGACAGTAACACCATTACACAGCTCAGTCTTTACATGGTTACCTTCTAGTGAAGAGACACATCTCAATACACTTACTACATATTGATTTAATAGTATTCTTGCCATGCTTGTGTACCAGTTTGAAATCTGGGCTTTTTCTTCCCTTGACAAGGGTGAATTTTTAACCTCATGATTATCATCTACAGATAACTCCTCAAATGCAGACAAACACTGTAGATTTGAATCTCAAAAATATCTACCAGAAGTATAAATGTCCTCAGAGTTACCTCAAAAGATTGCTCTACTCATACAGAGCACTGCTACAAAGGCACTATTTTAGCCTGGTCTTGTAGCCTACAATGCACTGTCCTCTGCCTCAGATTACTCCTCAGAGCAATTCCCTATTCCTTACCTGTACATGCTTTCTCAGACTGAAAAATTGGATTTCACACTTTATATACAAAGTAATGCTAAAGCACAGAAGCAAGTATGCAAAAATACATATAAAATAAAAAGCAGTGTTTCTAAACACCGACAGGAAGTAAAAAATAAGAGTACAGGAGATGCGCATTAAGATGAAGACTTAAGATAAAAAAGTTAAAGCTCACCGGTATATTGAAAGTTAAAAGCATATATTCCTCATGCTTGCCACAATGCTACTGAAAGATCCACTAAGTGCTCAGACCCAACAGTCTTCTGAGTACATCCCCCAAACAAAAGAAGACCCATTTTACAGTTCAAAGAGTTTAAAGTTCAGCATCATTATGCTATACTTGAGACATTTTCTGAAAATATGCTGCAGCTGACTTCAGTAGATGGCATCTCATCGTTAAACACCAACTACTCTGAAACATGGTATCACAAAGGAATTTAAGTTTTAAAATACTTTGGCAGTAACCAGAGGTACGTTAAGCCCCTAACATGAAAACACAGCAAAGACTCATGTTACCCTTGAAGGACAGTTAAAACCACACCATTCTTAAAAAGTTATGTTGTTCACAAGTAACACCGAGTACCTCATACAGATTTCACAATGTACTTGATGAACAGCAATGACCTGTTAGTGGAGTCATTTGAGATTGGCTATAGCAAATGATTACCTTGAGTTTTAAAACACGTAGACATGAGGACTTCAGAGATGCAGAATACTTCTGCAAGTCATTTCACTTAAAGAGTTTCTCAAAATCTGTTAGTAAATCATGTACAATAAAGAATAGACTTATTTTTTAGGGAAGACGGACTGCTTGGCAAAGGCCTAATTCAGTTATCACAGTCAAGCTGAGTTCAGGTAGGAATGGGAAGAAAACAAGTGCACCAGTATAAGGTGGATATAATTCCAAAACCAAAATGGCTCACCCTACATCAAGGGATGTGGTATATGCACAGCCTTTCACAGATTAATTCCTTCCTCACATCCCGTACTACACAAGCCAAGGTTTGCAAGTGTGCTGCTCTCTGGTACAGCACAAGAAATGAATTCATGGTTTTCAGCAGGTTCACAGCAAGGCTCCTGAAGGTCCAAGAAAACTACAGCAGACATTGCCAAATAGCTTCTTTCTTGCCAAGTATAGCCACATTCAAAGCATATTCTCAAATGAGAAGCAAGTCAGATAGTATGCTCCTTCTCTGTCCAGCTATTTGCTACTGCAGGTCCTGAAGATCAGTCAGGAAACATCCCATGTAGCTCAAGCATAATGTTTATTTGCTCACAGTAAAACTAGTGGTTTGTACTTGTACAGGAGAGCACAAGGACTGATGAGAAGCACATGACTACACAGCAACTTCAGAATCAAGGAACAGAAACATCCTCATCTCAGCAGAAAGTACAAGACTGCCTCAATAAGGATTTCAATCAATTAAGAAATAGGAGCAGTTAATTTGCCATCAGGGATAACAGCACTTGCTTGAGCAACAGAATAACAAGAAGTTCTTGCTAAATACTGTAGAGTTGTATTATATATGAAATGTTTCGAATATATGTTTATCACTCTTGTGACTGGATATCCTAAATTGCAGGACCTGCAAATGAATCTACATGCACCTCTTGATTTCCAAGAATAAATCAGAAACCCAATCCTATGAACTGACAGATTTTCATATATGTATCTCTAATGTGTGGCATGATGACAAATAAAGAGATGCTGCGCATTTGAAGGAGGAAGGCAAGTAAGCACAGCACCACCAGAAGCTAATTCGAAAAGACTGTATTAGAAATCCTGTTCTTTTCAAATAAGGACATACAGTCAGCCTACAAACAGGACAATAAATGATTTCCATCTTCAGTCATTGATTCCCACGGTGCTGAAGCTCATGAACTCAGATGATCATTCAACTATAGACAGAAAGCATGCAGAGAAGGCTGGCAGAACCTGGCTCTGAAAGCCAAGCAAGGTGAATTGACTGATATTTTATCTCACAGTACCATTTCATCTGTTGTTTAGTCTCTGTGCAACCCTGCAAAATATGGATAGACCACCACAGGCGCCAGAAGCTCTTAGGTCTTGCAACAGCTGAAATTGCTACATCAAGTGTTATCAGCATTATGTCAGATGCAAGACATTAAGAGATGTCAACATCAGAGATTCAATGACTAAGTTTAGCTGACACCCTCCACTCAAGTTACACAAATCCTCTTCAGCATAAACCACGGAAGTCACCTGAACAAGGTGTGCCTACGTGGAACATGACCAGATTTTGTTTACACTAACTGCAAGTTGCTGGTAGTCCTACAAGAACTTCATCAAAAGTCTGAATGTCTCTTCCATAGTCTTGTTTCTTTAATCAGAGATGATTTCTCAGTCTTCCTGACTAAGTTTGTCTTGGCATTTAAGTTTTGTTTTCTTTCAGACTTTTTCCCCCACATTTTCCCAATTGTTGAAAGCTGAGCTGGGATTTATCAAGCATTTTGCTTTTGTCATTCCTAGATGGGTCACATTCCTTCCACACAATGGATGTACCAACATTTCCCAGTTGTTGCCTTGCTACCGAATAGGTTCTGAAATGAAAAATACACAGAAAGTCAATAAGGTTTATGCACAGTATACACCACACTACTTATATCAAGAATAACAGTGATTTCCTACATACTCCTAAGTATCAATTGTATCACCAAAATACTCAGTTGTGTAACAACTAGAAGAAACAACTGATATTTGGAGACTGTGCATTAAGACCAGAAGCAGGAGTAGGAGAAACATAGACAAGAACATGCTTATAGCATGTTCATTTCTTGATCACAAATATAGCAGTTTATTTCTCTCCATGTCTAACACAAGGTGCTAGGAGGTATAAAGCTCAATAAATAAAGCAACTGGAGAACAAGGCAAAGCCCTACCACAGGAACAGCCGTATATCAAGTTGTATTATTTGGGCAAAGCAATTGGGCAAAGCAATAAAGAAATGTGAAAAAGCTAGGGTTTTTTTATTGTTGGATTTAAAAATTGCAAAAACTGACACCAAGATCAGAGAGCTATGCTATATTAAAGCAACACAAGCAACTGAGAGTGACAAACAGTACCTAGCCTGCTGAATTTTAAAGGAAAAAAAAATAATACAGCAACGATTAAAGTCACTGGTTTTAAATCAGTCTGGTGACCTGTAAACCAGCTTTTGGCTACATAAGTCTCTACTGAGAACAGCATTACTTTCATCTTAATTTGACTAGTTAGCAGCTATTTCACTCACAGTTAAGAAATCAATTGACTGGAAAAAACAGGAAGGCTTGCTTAGCATCTTACAATTGACTACACCTACAGTTCTGAAGGGCATCAGGAACTCAAAGCAGGTCAGTTCTGGTTTTTAGGAAGTACTTTCTGTAGTTAATGAATTAAACAGAAACAATTTCCAAGTCTATTTCAGAAAATTCGGACAAAGTTTAGGAAGCTTTTAATGTGTTTTAATGTGTTAAAAGCTAGCTTCCAATCAGCACTCAATTTAAATTATACTAGCATCTTACTTTCAAAAATTGAAACAAAACAAATGTTTGTGTACTACTGTTACTAACAGGAAGAAACTTAAACACACTAACTCAATTGACTGCCATCCCCTGAACATATTCTGCACATGTGAATGTTAAGCTACGTAACAGTTTAAGCACACGCAAGTATTTTCTCCTTGGTAGACAAACTACAAGTTACAGTTAATTGTAACTTGTTACAATTACAGAGTTAAATTGTAAAGTTACAGAAAAAATACTGTAAAGTTACAGAATAACTGTTTTAGGTTTATAGATACAGTTTACTTCAAATTTATTTTATTTATAGATATAAAGTTTACAGAATAACTGTAAAGTTACAGAAAAATTACAGTTACAAGTAAACTAGAGAAGCATAGGAAACTAGTGGTATATATATGATGCACATTTAAGATCTATCAAACTAATGGCACCAGCACCACTATAATTTATAGCCAAACAATTTTATCAGACTCTTCTAAAATCTCCTCCAAACCTTTCAACCAAAATCCCTGGATAGGGAACTTCATTGCTCCTTTCCACAGACAAGTGATCAAACCACTAGAAAACTCGCACTGGATTCAATCCCACTGGCACAAATAGCAGTTTTCTATTATGCAATGGTGTATAACACTCAGCTTTGCTTTAACATATATTTATTCACAGTCCATTTTGCAGTAATTATCCTGCACTAATATACACATTATAAACATGATGTACCTGTTATATACCATGATGTATGTTGAATCCATAGTACCTACTATAAACTCTCCTGCAAAAATTTTGGTGCTTTGCTATTTTCTGCACTTCAGTACTTTAAGTGGTCAGAACCAATATACACCATAGTAGATATGAATTAGAAAACTACTTAGATCTTTTCCCCAGAAGCCTCACTACACAGAGCTAGGAACTATTTAGACACACTGCACATAAAAGCACATACCTGGTTCAGGTCTCGCACACTTCAAAAGGTGGCTTCTTCAGACTTATTTGATGCTGCCATCAACTGTGCAGCTCAAAATGATTTATTCCCAAGATCCTGAAAGGGTCTCTGCGCCACAATGTCTTCGTCTATGCCACAAGAGGAGTGTACTCCTCCATCTCCTCCATGCAAATCTCCTACAATTCAGCTTCAACTCTACCCAAGAGCATCTTGTAGTCCACAGATGAAATATCTTTGTCCATTGTGAAAGAGGTCTCCTCTGATCCAACTGTAGCACTCATTTTAACTTCCCTCCCAAAACCATTTTTCTGAGCAAACTGTATCCAATTCAGCAAAGTATCTGCATATCCAATCATACTCCAGATTATTCCACATTAAAAAGTCCAGCTGTGGCAGTATCCATATTTCAGAGTTCAAATACCCAAAGGCAGAGAACGGTATGCTGATTCTGTGATTTTCTAGATATATTCCACAAACTTCCAGTAAGAACAGGCAGAGATGAATCAAATAGTTGTTAGCAAAAAAACTAGTGCAATAAATCCAGGTAAATGAAATGACTTAGTCAAGGAAACTCCAGAAATCTCACGTTGCATCAGAAAAGTTTGCTTGTACTAGGAAAAGTGCTATATAGCATGTGTCATCTGCAGCAGGTATCCCATGTGAAGACTAATCTGGCTGATGATAGGTGGATCTTCTTTGCAAGACATACAGCTCAAATACTGCAGCAAATTTGCACAATTTGTTAACAAACATATGTTGCTATGGGAATGCCTTTAGGCTTGCAGAGGATTCCAAACACAGATCAGCTTTCTGGTAGCCAAAGCCCAAAAGAGCAGTGAGAAATATGACTGGAAGTGCTTATAGAATACTATGGCACTGAATAAATATAGTGAGACCAAGTAAGATCACTCTGGAGTCTGAAAAGGGAGCTGTAATATGAGACAGGAAGCCAACAAAGGCATCAACTAAGGATAGGATCACAATTAAGTAACGGAAGAAAGAGGGGACATAAGTAGCTGCGATTACGAAACGAGGAAGGCCAGGCAAGAAAGTTATAATCAAGGAAAGTCATAAGAGCTAAAGAGAAGAAGATATTGAAAAAGAATTTTATTAAACACTGAAGACAAGGAGAAAATTAGTTTAAGCAAAACACTAAAATGAGGAGGAAAATAATTCAAACGAAAAAAAGGAGGCAACTTAGTGAAGCTGAACTTCACAGTTGTGGCCAACCAAAGTACCAGCCAGACATGAATTAAGAGAGAGGGAGGAATTAAGTGTGACTCAAAGTACTACCTTTAAGCATTTGGCAACAACATCAGAATACTATACAGACTAAAGCATTTAAAAATCTAGGCTAAAAGTTTAACACCACTGGATATATTTTCTAAAGGTTTTACATGTTTAGTGTCCAGAAAAATACGGACTAAAAGCTCCAGTGCCACAAACAAAACAAGCAGGTGCTTTATAAGCTTGCCTCAGACAGCTCTGATAATTTAGCTGAATCTTGGTCTCCAGCAAACCCAAGTGCTGGAATCCCCACTGTCCTTCCTGAAAAGAGACTGTCAATGCATGAGCATTTCAACTCGCAGGTTTTGGGTTTTTTTTGCAGTTCTCCCAGTATCAGCATGCCTTGGTTCTGATCCACATCTTCCCCTATTAATCCAGTTCTGAATTTAACAAACCAAAACTAGCCGTTGTGCAACAGCTCCAACACATATGCAGACAGAATCTGAAAGATCCAACACCTCACCCTTGATCTAGGCCATCACTAGATGAATGTTTTCCTGAAGGAAAAGGATGTCTGTGGTACCAACACAAAGCAAGAGCCTTGTGGTATGTGCAAGACAAGCCACTGTTCCAGGATATTTACCTTTCTGCAAGCAGGACAAAGTCCATTCTCATCAGTGCGGATACGATGCCAACAGAAACGACAGATTTGGTAGCCACAGGTACAAGGGAAGAAGTTGATGTCATCAATTTCCAGAGGCTCCATGCAAAGGGGGCATTCCACAGGGTCTTCCTTAGCATCAGGGCTGCGAGACATCTTTATATGTTCGCAGAGCAGCAAAAGTTTATAATAACTTAATAGACCGTGAAGGTCAGCACTTGAAGGTCTGCAAGAGGGGAGAAGAGAAAAAAAAAAGAGAAAAGAATGATTAGTGCTTCTGACAATCTTTCTCTTGTACCTTTCATATATTTCAGTTCTTCATTGCTTTCCTTCTACCTATGCAAATTATCTACTAACACGCAAGTTACTCCCCAAGAAATTCATGCGCATCTTCCTACTTATGAGTCACACAAGTAACATGAAAGATGGTACTGATGATGTATCACCCTGCCTGGATAGGCAAGCACTTCAGCAGATCACTAGCCTATTTAGATCACAAACTGTATAGTTGCAGAGAAATGCTGAACAGTGTACACCATGCATTGCTTCTAAGTTCTGCCAAGTCCTTTAACTATTGCTTTCTTGAAATCTTCTACAAATCCAAAGTCAAATCCTTGAATGCAGGACTTGATGATTAAGATCAATTTATTCCTTTGAGCAGAGACTTGGAACAATGCGAGATCTGGACTAACATTTCAGTCATACATTCAGACTTTTCAGTAGGATTACTGAACTGCCAAACAAAAACAAGGAAGGCTTCTTACTCAGGATTCGTTTCTTTGTCCATCTTATTATTTGGTTCAGAAACTGATTTAAAAGATCAGCCTTAGGACTATAGCATTAGCCTAGATTTGTCAGGTACACAGCTTTCTGTGTGTCAGAAAGCTTTCATCACATTCATGCTTTTCATCAGCATCCAATTCACACCAAAGCCCAAATACATGCATGTGGCTCAAAAAAAAAACAAACCAAACAAAAAAACAAAACCCCCAAAATCCTTTGGTTTTAACTTGAGGGTGTAGCCACAACAAGGTATTTCTGGATCAGAATTTTGAAGAGAACCAAAATTCAGGTCACCATTTTCTTCACTTATTTCTCAAACTCAGTCATTTGAGTATGCTTCTATTCTGTCAGTTTAAGAATGCAGCACAAGAAAGTTACATTCACACTCAAAGTAAGGGACATATGGCTGTCACCAAGCTATTCAATCACTTAAGGGGTTTTCTTTTTTTTTGTGAGAACATGTATATAGATGGGACAGAACTCAAGGGCAACAGTGGTGGACCTTGGAGGGGGGGGGGGGGAAATGGGGAGAGGAGGAGAAAGAAACCCACTGAGAAAGGTGGGACTAGAACGGACAGTTGGAGGGTCATTATCTGTAATGAACTACAACACTTCTTTACAGTAAGTTTTTTTTTTAAAAATCCAAAATTCGTTTTACAATTATGCCTTCCCCACAACATCAGTGACACAATCACAATTTAACTACACACACAATCTGGCATCCCCGCTACTTTCCCAGTGAGTTTTCCATTCTAACCAAAAACTACTAGATCGTATACTATCCAATCTTTCTCCAGGCTTTCAGGAGCAAGTCCAGAAACAAATTCTCACATCCACCCACTTGAAGAAGAGTGACATTTACTCTTGCACTTGAAGTTGACAACGTTTTGAGATTAAATCCTTACTCAGAGGTTTCTGTATATTGTAGGGTTAGCCTTACATAGCTCTGGTTTGATACTTTAGCAACCACAAACAAACCACAAACCTGTTCACAGTCTTTCACACTCTAAACCATACTTACTTACATGAAGTCTATCTTGTAAAGCCTAAGGGATTCCAGCTCAAGTTGGGAGCTCCTACTTTACAAGGATAAGATCTGTTTAGCATCAGCCTGCAATACTTATCCCTCACCTGCACATCTCTTCAGGTACAGCAGCCAGGAGAGAACTCTGAAGAGGAAGAGCATGCACCCACACAAGCCAAGTATATAGCTTTGTCCAGAAATGGTCACATTGTAGGTAGGTTAACCTGTGTTCACAGGCTGATACCAGAAGCCTGGACCAACTGCAATTTTCACTAGTTTGGTAGGGAGTGTAGCCTCTAAGCAGGAAGTACAGTTCTGGTAAACATGTACCACCACTGCTCTAGAGGAAAAAACGTTCCACTTGATGTTCTTATAAAAGGATGAGAGAATGGATTTTAGATGCAGTAAGCATAATTTCTCTGTATGGTATGCAGTAGCAATGACACTGCCCTCCTCCTGACCTTCACAATTACTGCAATAATAAAAAAAAGTATCTACAGTAACACAGCAGCTTTTACTCCATTATCTGTGCTTTCTTTACAGTGCCGTATTTACAATCATTTTGACAGGCTCAAAACCTGGTCCTGGGACCTTAACAGTGTTTTTTCAGAGAAAACTAGCAGAATATGACCTGAAGGAAGGAAAGGATTCGTTTGGGAGCTTTGACTTGTTTTAAAGAACACATTCCCACTGGCTGAAGAGTGGGAGGGACTGTTAAAAGGCCACAGCACATTGTTTAATGACTTATTATGCAGAGAACACATTTCTACAGCAACCCTTATATTTCCTGTAAACTTTACACACTTGTATAGTAGCAAAACCGCTACAACACGAAAGTGACTTTAAGCTGAAGCAAGGATAAACTGAATAGATTTCGTTCCATTTAGATTTGGATTTGACTTTGTCACACATCTCCAAATGGATCAGTTAGCAGACAGCATATCCCCTTTGACTGTGTACTCCACTGTATGCTCAGCAGCTAGGCCTACTGAAACACATATAAATAAAGCCACACTACTACTAGTGAAGCTGTAATTAAAAGCATGGTTTTGAAGAAACTTCAGCCACCACAGTAAAACTACTGAATTATGAAGTCACTATTTGGAATTTCTTAAATAGTGCGACATATTAGCTAGCGCCTCTGGGATGTGCAGACAAACTGCAGCATGATTAACATTTATGAGTTGTATAAGTTAACGCTAGGAGTACAGCAGCTGCTACAAATAATGCCAATAGCTTGCTTCAGTCAGCAAATGGCCCGTTATTTTATAACAAGGAGAAAAGAGCAGCTGTGTGCCATGTTTCTTGAAACTAAGTAAGAGGCAGTATTTATTTACTTGGGAAAAGACCATTCAAGCATCCCATTTAGAGATTCTTCACTGAAGTGTGTCTCCATTTCAGGAGGGTTTATACACCAGGGTTCGTGTCTCAACTCTGCATCAGAACAACACTTTTTTTTTTTTTTTTTACAAACCCAGAATAACATACATAGTAAGGCATCATTAATGCACTGCCTATACAGCACTACCAAGAAACACAGAGTAATTACTTAGCTCTAAAGCTATTCCAAACAATTCAATAGTAACATCAGAAAAGTAACACAGCAATGGCAAAAAACAAAAGGCATTACATGCTGTGTTTAATCCAGAGCATTTAGTCTTTGGGATCAAGTTCAAAGAGATGAAATTAATAGCATCTCAGAAGAGGAACAGGAAGAAGGTTGTGCACATGTACATACACAATACAAGCAGCCAGGCTGTGTCCATATACTTTCCAAGACACTGACAACTGCAGTCAAACAGGGCCCTGACAACTCCACATCCTGTTTACAGGAGACTCTGCCAAAACATTCATGCACAAAGGGATGGAGCAGAGGTGGACAAAGTCCAGCAGCATCTTTTAGATGTGGTGTATTTGTAATACGTAATAACTAAAATACAGAAATAAAGTTTTGTGTCTTATCCTTTCTACCATACCAACTAAGAAGTTCATTTCCAAACACATACACAGAATGAAAAGATAATTTTTCATTAACTTTTAAAAGTGCTTACTTGGTGGATTTCACAGCTGTGTCTAATCAGCTTCACTGTACAATTGTTTCTCTTGATGAAATCCTCCAAATTTTGCAGTTGGGAAAGAGAGCCTACTATTTAAGGGTACTCAAATAGTACGATCTCTCTTTTTCTACTAAACACAATTTTACTTTTAATATAGCTAGTGATTTCAGTCCACTGAAGATGGAGACGTTGTCTTTCCCTTTTTCATTAAGGTGAGCAAGTTTAGCTTCCAGTAATTTATCTTCCCCATTTAATTTTAAAAGATGCCATAAAAATAGGGGGGGGGGGGGGGGGGGTTGGGTCAGGGGAAACACAAGCTTGCTATCCATTCATTTTCAAGTGCACCAATTTGAGATTCAACACACACTCCACTTCATCTCCCCAGAGCAGACACCGGAACATCTCCACTTGGTAGCAGTTCATTTCAGTAAACACGTCCCTTTAAGTTCTCCCCCAAAAGTTGTGAAAAATCTAGCCATGAAAATTAAAGGACTTTCATCCCAGAAAATATTTGGATATTTATGGCCCCTTGGAGGAAAAAAATGCAGACATACATTAGCTAACGTTTCCCTTAGAGTTCAAGCATACCTGACACTTGAAGTGAAACAGGTCAGAGTCTATGCACCAGACCTTTAGCAAAGGCTCATTAAACTTATACAAACAGAAACTCCTACTTTTTTTTTGTGGCCTTGTATCTTTGAAACTCATCAGCCCTAAAAAGTCTCAAAAGCACACTGAGGATGCTGCCCCTAATGCCACAGGGGAGGCAGCTACACCACACCTCCTCCCATGCCTGAAACATCTGCTCCCACCCTGCAGAAGGATCACTTCTCTTTCCCTACTTCACCACTGTGGTGATACCACATACAAGCTGGAAGCAGAAAGACAAGCAGACTATAAGCAGCAGCTATAACAGGTTATCACTTCCTTGAATCAGGGGAGCAAGCAGCAGGTGCGTCAGCACAGCACTATCCTCCAGGCAGGCACAGCAGCCCGAGGCTTACAGCTGCATTACCTCCTGCTAGTGGCTGCTGAAAGGAAAGCAACCTTGATCCCCTTCAGCCTCTGTTTGTTAGAAAGGGGATTGATTCACTTCACTGCACTGTAGTGACCACTGGAAGGTTTATATCAAAACCCTTCTCAGGTAGGCTGCAGAGGTGTCGTAGTTTAAACCCGGTCAGGCAGCTCCTTCACTCACTCCCTCCCCCCCCTTTCTTTCCCTCCTCCTACTCCTGGAGGGATGGAGAGGAGAATCAAAAGAATGCAACTCCCATGGGTTGAGATAAGAACAGTTTAGTAACTAAGGTATAACATAAATCACTACTGCTACCACCAATAGTAACAATGATAAAGGAAATAACAAGGGAAGAGAATACAACATCTCACCACAGCTGACCGATAACTTGCCCCCCCCCGCCCCCCCCCCCCCCCCCCCAGCTCAACCAAGCTCTGACCAATACCTCCTCCAACCCTGCAGTCTCCCAGCCCTTCTGGCTAACTCCCAGTTACATCCTGGGCATGACGTGCTGTGGTATGGAATATTTCTTTGGCTAGCTTGGGTCAGGTGTCCTGTCTCTGATTCCTCCCAGCTTCCCCTCCTCCCTGGCAGAGCATGAGGCTCACCAAAGTCCTTGACCAAACCAAAACATCAGTGTTATCAGTTCTGTTCCCGAGCTGAAAGTCAAAACACTGCACTGCACCAGCTGCCAAGAAGGAGAAAAATGACTGCTACTGCTGAACCCAGGACAAGAGGAAAGCTCATTTTTACTTTAAGCATGCAGAAGTGAGGGGGATCCAGCATATTTGCCATTCAAGGCCCCACAGACAACCCATACAGAAGGGCATTCAGATACGCAGGTCTCATCATGGATGTTCTAGTCATTAAAGCATGATGTGTCTTAATTAAGTCATCCACACAAATTAGAAACCCAGGGAACATCCCCAGGCCACCTGTTTGCTTGCCTGTCTACTTGCCCGTCATTTTTCAGACCACTACCAAGGAAGGTCATCCCTTTCTCCCACCAGCCCTTCACTCACATCAAAATACAGTGCTATTTTACAACCACCTAGCAACACTGACACAGGAGACAGCAGGAGTACTGAAAACAGGCTATGCTTTTTTAAGTTTTATGGTGCTATTACTGAGAACAAAGACACTTCAGTGGCAAGCAAGCAGGCTCTTGAATTCATCCAAGTTGATTTTCATTTGAGACAGAGGGAAAGGTCACTTCGTACTTCTTTTTCCTGACTGTGCTAAACATTTAAAGCAAACTGCACTCATTGAAAAATCATGCCCAGTAACTGCACAGTCTGTTTTCTCTCATGTCTTCTCTCTGAAATAATGTTTATTACTCTGTGTTCTGCAGCTACATTTTGATCACAGTACAAACAATGCAAAAGAGGTAGACAAAGTCCTGAATGTTTAGAAATAGGAGGAAGAATCAATTAGCCATCTCAATATTCCTAAAAATAGTGTTACACTAACTAGGATTATCCCCAAGTTATTTAGCTGAAAGACATCAAAACTGAAGTCTCTAGAGATTCCTCTGTTTTAAGCCTCCCTGCAGGTACTTAGGCTTGCTCCCATGGTAGCAGACTTTGAATTCTGCCAGCATAAGCAGCTGTACTAACACTTGAACCAACAAGACCAAAACATAACTATTTTTACTGGGTCATATTTAGCTTAAATCAATCCTCTATCCAGTTCATCACACAGCCAAGCAGAAGCTTGCACCAGCATGGTAAAGATATAGAAATGAGCACCTAGTAGTAGTGTCTGCTCAGGCAGCAGATTCAGCAACAGTGCAAAAATCATCTAAAGGATTTACTAAGTTTCAGCCTAATGCCCTGAAGGTACCTTAGTAACAAAAACAGAAAAGTGAGATGCCACCAGCTAACTGAAAAGGGAGCTACTAATTCTTTATAAACTCACTGTGAACACAAACTATTTCAAGACAGTTACGTGGCAGAAAAAAAGTTATGTACCACAAAAAGATGCTTTTTTCTCATTTAAACTGAATGAGGAATTGGTCACTGTAGGCTTATTGTTACAGCACTCGGCTTTTATGCATAAAGGGCTACATACTATCAGTGACACATAAATGCCAAGTAAGAGATTATTTACTCAAATTACTTTCTTACAAATCATGAACAGGATCAAGGTGGTAAAGTTTATTTACAAACAAAATAGGCCGAGTAAGATTCATCCTCAAGCACATAAAACTGTGGATGCAATTATCCAAGACAATGACACTAACCTAGCATCTAGGTCAAGTCATTCAATGACATTAAAAGCATAATACTGCTCTGTAACTGTCCAAATTAATTTCCCACATTAATTAATGTTAGAACTTGAATGCTAGTATTCCTTATTTTCTTCCTGCATGCCCTCATTTCATTTTTGTGCATATAGCACCACTATATATAGACATGATATGCCAAAGGCATGTGGATAATGAATTAGAAGTAGGCTATACAATTATTAGCTTAAATATTTTAAAAGCCTAAGTCACAGACAGTGACTGTCTAGTACTGATACACATATTCCAGCATGATTAATTCCCACTCCTCAGGACACAAACATGAGATGCTCAAGCAACAGGTGAAACAAAATAGCCACACCTATACAGACCTGCATACAGCAAATTATATCACTAATTGTTGTCAAAGAATATTGCAGAGAACAGAACAGCTCCTGTTTAACATGAAATACATTCCATCTGAACTATCCTGAATTCCCTAAATCTCTCTCTCCTAGGAAAAAGGGTACTATTCCATTCCTTGTACTTTTTCTTGAAAGCATCTGTTACCAGTCACTGTCAGAAAGATGATCTAGATAGATCAGCTTGCCAATCATGCAGCAACAACCGGCATCTTTTAAATAGCCTATTTGGGGAATGGAGAGTCTTTATTCAGTTCACGCAGCAAACCAGTACAAAACACTGATTCTGCAGTTAGGCTACCTACACATTAGCATACTAGAGTTCAATTTTTCCATAATGCTGTGTTCTGTTTAGTCCTTAGTAAGGTGATACATACTCAAAACACACACTTGTCTTCCTGGTGAATCTGTAAATCACTACTAGCACTGAAAAACTCCTTTCCACATCCTGGCACACCAGTTATCTCTGCATTTGAAGACTAGCGTATTGATTTCATTGTAGAAGACTCACATTCTAGCACAGCAGCACTATCAGACAGCTGGAACAGTACTTTGGAAAAACAGTGTTTTGTAAAAGACACATGATTTAAGAGATTAAAAGCTTTGTTAATCCATATACTTGCAGTATTTTTTGATATGACAATATTTAATCGTAAAGGCAGTCACTAACATAATAAAACAATTCAGGACCAGTGCAGAGTCCCCCAGCAGTTTTTTTAATGATAACATAACAGACTAACACTGTTCAGCTACTCAAGCTCCCTATAACAAGCCACAGAGGCTGAGTGAGTAATAGCATCTTGACCTCACCCACCTGTCCTTTGTGTATTTCACAGATGTTTCTAACACCTACTGTTTTTACCTCTGCAGATTAAAAATCCTAGACACAGGTGTTCCATTGGTGCTATCCTGAATAAGTGTGGAGACACTGGTTAGAACACCTCTAGGCTTCAGCTTATCCCATGTTGCAACCCCCTGAACAATGACTTTGTGTCACTGGAGCATCTTATCTATGCATTTATCTTCTGCTGCCTTTTACTCACAGTGACTTAAAATCACCAATTCTAAAACAAACTGCAAGTTAACCCTCCCCTCAACTGATTTTAACTTTTCAACTACCATTTTTTCCTATCAGTAACTACTAAATATGTTCATTTACAACTAAACAAAGCTTTAAAAAAGCCAAAACCAAGTAACCCAGCAGAAAGTCTGTATTACCCACACTTGAGCCGTTGGTGTTTCAGTATGTAGTATGTTCCTCCAATTTCTGAGGGTAGGTTTCTTAATCTAGTATCAATGGTGTATTTAATAACATCTTTTTAAAAAAATCTACAGGGAATTTTAAACCCGCATAACATACAGAAGTCATACAAACTCTTTGATGTGCTTGTAACATAAGACAGTACATTCACAAAACTTGAAACCAATTATCTAAAAGTAGCAATGTCAATGGTAGGTTGTATTTCCAAATCCTTCGAGATTTCAGAACTAGTATGGCACATTCTCGTTTTCCTTTCCCAAGGGTAAAAAGAGAAAAAAGCTTTTTCGCCTTAAAAGAATTGGTTCCTCTAGTGAAAGTGAAGACATCATTTAGCAAATTAAAGTGACATGACCTGACTGTGCCTTTAAAAGTTGGTTCAGCAAGTAAACAGATTTCAGTTTTTTAGGTAGTGAGCTCTACTAGTATAATGAATGCTAGAAGTCGTACGTAGTATCATTTATTCATAGCTTGAATATGACAACTACTAGAGGAAATGCTAATTTAAGTGACAAAGATTACTAAGTAGAAGAATAACATTGTAACACTTGTTACTGACTTTGATGTGGGAGTTGAACAAAAACTTATTTTAAGAGACATGATCTACAAACAAATTTAAAAATCCTCAACCAAACCACAACCCAAAACCCACAACATGCTGCTCATCACCACACCAGTGGTACCCTTTCCCTTTGCACAGCAGTTGGGGTGCTGTCCTCCCTCTCCCACGACACAGCTCAGCTGTCTGCCTCTTTCCTAGGCAGCCCTCTCACCATCTCCCACTTTTCATCAGTCTCCCCAGTACCATTCAAACTATTTACATTTTCCTAGGATGCCTTCATCCAAAAGAGGTGAAAACCGGCATTTACTCCAGCATTACCCATTCTGGCTACTGGAATTTTTATCAGGCCGTTTCTTCACTAAAGAAAGGTAAGAACATGCCATTCTATAACGAAAAATTCTTGTTCTAACTTGTGTTAGACTACATACTTATTAATAATGGCCAGTATTTCCAGATCCAATTAGGAAGAAAAGCTCAACTCTGAAGAGCTCCATAGACAACTCAGAAATTCTCACACATGAAAGCCACCTCACTGAGGTTGAAAGACTGTGTTTGAATATGTGAATATAACCCAGTTTGCAACATACTGCTGGCAGCCATGGCCTCTTGGATAACTGGCCAGAAGGACTTATTTTTGACCTGCTGCTCCAGCTGCATTAGCTCACAAACACTTAATATTACAACTGATCTGATCTGAAAAGATGCTTGAAGAACAGGAGTCTTAACACCAATGAAACAGTCTAGCACAGAGCATCATCAATGCAGTATGCTCAGAAAGAGGAATATACTTTTTTTTTTAAACTTGCATTAAAAGACAGCTCAGCTTTTGCATTAAAAAGACCTCTCAATTGCATTTTCATGACACAGCACAAACAAAACCACTGCAGCATCTTTAGAAGTCCTAGCCTACCTGTCCAGCTGTACTCAGTAATCACAGGCTGCACTATCCAGTGCATAAACCCTGTAACCAGTTTTCCTATTAATTGCTAGATATTTCTGTTACCAAAATGAAGGAAAAAGAATCATCAGTTAAACCTTCTGCAAACAGATCTCTAGAGATTTAATTATTATCCACTAGATAAACAACTTCCTCTAGAGCAAAAGGATGATCGGTTATCTGCCCCTAAAGAAGTAGTTAAAGAAACTGTATCTTCCACAGAAACCATAACTAAGGAAAATGCCAGTGGAGCTAAGGCACATTCCAGATGAAATTTTTCTCTTCAGATTTTTTAATTCAAGGATCTCTGATTGTTAAAAATTCATCATTAGCTTTTGTTTTTAAGGGAACGTATTTCTTTAGCCCATAACAGTTCTCAAAGTGATTTGTAGAAAACTAGGTATAAAATGGAAAACTGGATGATCACAGGTCAGGGCTTCTTGTCTCTACCTGCAAAGTATCTCAGGAACATTTCAAATTCCTTAACTCTTCCTTATGAATTGCTGAGTTGTCACAGCAGTGATAAACCAGAAAAGCATCTTACCCACGTATTAGTATCAAAACCACACACATGGCAAGTAGTACATTTTCCATTTATGTATAAATGGAGACCTCACTTGTGAGAGTGAGACCTCACTTGGAGTCTTGTGTACAGTTCTGGTGTCCTCAACATAAAAAAAGACATGGAACTGTTGGAACAAGTGCAGAGGAGGGCCACAAGGAGTATCGGGACTGGAGCACCTCCTGTATGAAGACAGGCTGAGAAAGTTGGGACTCTTCAGCTTGAAGAAGAAAAGGCTGCATGGAGACCTCATAGCAGCCTTCCAGTGTCTGAAGGGGGGCTATAAGGATGCTGGGGAGGGACTCTTCATTAGGGACTGTAGTGATAAGACAAGGGGTAACGGGTTAAAACTTAAAACAGGGGAAGTTTAGATTGGATATAAGGAGGAAGTTCTTTACTGTGAGGGTGGTGAGGCACTGGAATGGGTTGCCCAGGGAAGTTGTAAATGCTCCATCCCTGGCAGTGTTCAAGGCTGGGTTGGACAGAGCCTTGGCTGATATGGTTTAGTGTGAGGTGTCCCTGCCCATGGCAGGGAGGCTGGAACTTGATGATCTTAAGGTCCTTTCCAACCTTAACTGTTCTATGATTCTATAAGTAGGGGGGATTGAACACTGTATCTGCCTTGTCTCAGGCCAAGAGGCGCCCCCCCCCAAACAGTTCTTAATTCCACAAACTGCTTCAGATGCTTTTCTTTAACAGAAAGAGTATAAGTGAGTATGAGGTAACCCTTTTTCTGTGTTACCAGCACATGAATAAAATCAAGAATGATTCATTCTGAAGCTTAATAACACAGCTGAATATACTTCAGAGCTAGGGAATGGGAGATCCAGCTAAATGTTAGCAACAACCCTTCACTTCCATCCTTGAAATTAGGAAAGCATAAAACTAAGACACCAGAATATCTGAGAGAGAACACATTTTACGTAATTCTCAAAGCTCTTTACATAGGTGTTTATGTTTAAAACAGCCTTCATAAAAATGGATGATAAATTAAATAGTGATTTGTTTTCTCCCCACCTTCTCAATTAAGGTGTATTTATTCTAGTCTTCAACTCCTGCAGTTGTTCAACATTTCCAAAAAAACCCAAAAGAATAACTTGACCTTCAAGTATTACGGAGCGACAGGCCTATTATACACTTTTCAAGTAATTTTAAAAACAAACATGAACATAATACCAGCCTAATTATTGTTTTCTTAGCAACAATGGTATTAGGTCTTCTAGGTTCTTCCACAATCCATAAAAGAATAAAGACTTTTGAGTTGGACTGGAGGGGAGAGAAGCACCAAAATAAGCCTGAGATATCTGCACAGAGAACGCCTTATACAGCTCATCTATAGGTTCTGGATGAGCAGCAATTCCAGCCCGAGTGCTTCTGCTAATCGAGTGATAATGCAAAGCATTGAGTTCAGAAGAACAGAAATGCTTTGTCAAAGTCCACACGCTCCTCAGTGCTCACAACTCTATCTTGAATCTCACTGCCAGCTGATGCCAGAGATTAGAGGACTGGCATGAAGCATGCAGCATGACACACTGATTTACAAATCAACAGCCACATACAGCACTAGACTGAACATGCCTGCTTATTGTTGTTCAAGTAAAACACAAGCTACTACTTTATCCCTTCCCTGCTCAGAAACTGTGAAGCACCTATGTTAATGCCTCCCCTTGGTTCTAGTAGTAGCTTGTACTTTAAGTCTAACCTTATGGGGGAAAAAAAAAAAAAAACAAAAACGACACAGTAATTCCTGATCTTCATTTCACTCTGGAATTATGTGGATGCTTTATAAAAGTCTCACATCATCGTCTGATTTTCCTGGTTGTAGCTTTATTCCCAACAATTCTAAGTGTCCTACCAGATGCCATGAAGCAATGAAGCCTTCACAGGACTTATTTAAATTGAACTGTGATAACTGAAATAGTCTGAATGGTACAGATTCAGTATCAGCAGGAAGCATGCCTACCTCCTGAAAGTTTATATAGTTCTCAAAAGACAAACAAACAAAACAAACAAAATAAAAAACAAAAAACCCCCACCTAGTAAGGGAAAAGCAGCCCACTGTGTATTTAAGAGAGTCAGAAAATGATAGAGAGAATTCCAGAGGTACCTCTTCTCCAGAGCTGAAACTGCTTCCTCGGAAAGCTAGCAGAAACCACACTTTACCTCTCCCTTCTTGAAACAGAAGTTTCCACACCAAGGTCGGCCCTATAAGCAGGGCCCCCAGCAGTGGCTACTAAACTAGACTTCACTTTAACTAAAGACAACAGCAACAGAGTAAGAAAGAAATGATTACATGATCAAAACCCAACTGCTGATCACCACACAAGACATTCTTGTAAAGGTCAGGATGGAACAGAGACAGTAAAAGTTAAAATTTAAAACTTATAAATCACTTTGTATTTCTGGACCCAGGGATGCATTGTAGGAGCAGTAGCACAGCCGCTGCCATACCTCTACAGCAGAGATTGCAGGGAAAACTGCTGGAGCAGTAACAGCTTGCAACAGAGTTTGTGGTTTATCAGCTTTTCTTGCACTATACCATTTAAAATACTCCCACATCTGAATCAAGTACTTTGCCTTTTAATGTCTCTGGTTGCATATGGTCAAATCAAGATGAAGAGCCTTTTTTCTTTTTTTTTTTTAAATAAGGTATCTCAGCAGTAGTTTTTCTTCATGTACATCACATTTTTTGAATATGCTGTGGTCTAGAGGTCACTTGTACAGAGAGCAGACGCAATGCAGACAACTGCAATACATGACAACATGAATTTCCAGGTGCAGGTCTGATGTGAAAATAAGCCACTACATTTTGTCATTTCTTGAAATGGAGCTTGGAGCAGAGGAGCTGGTGGGAATCAAACAAATCCCCTGGTTTTAAGTGTTCCTGACTCAACACAGGAAGAACACAGCCAGAGTTTTCTTTAGGAGCATCAAGCCAAAGTTTATGAAGTTACATTTTCA
Organism: Pezoporus flaviventris; assembly: GCF_033815535.1. Lineage (NCBI taxonomy): Eukaryota > Metazoa > Chordata > Aves > Psittaciformes > Psittacidae > Pezoporus > Pezoporus flaviventris. Next base: position 4,040,008 of record NW_026892644.1, read on the forward strand.
AGAAAAAAACACAGTTTAGGAAAGACAGCGACAACCAGCAGTCACGGAATGCTGACACATGAATTGCCATTCCCAGTCAAATATTACAAAAATCTTGAATATATTAAGCACTAGTCTAGAACTAGGATTTCCTGCCTCCATTTATAAGAATTGTAAAAGCCCCAATGTGTTAAAATACACAGCCTTAAAAACTGGCAAAAAGAGTTTTCCCCTCAATACCTGCACATTTGTTATATGACAACTTCCGTCAATACAAGCTTTACTTGCTACAAATGAGAAGTTCAGATTTATAAAAATAAAGTGTCATTAATGCTCGATCAGACAATTTTTAACCAAGTTTCAGTGGGATACAGGATCTCTTCAACATTTTATACAAAAGAGCTATACATTCCAAAGCATATTTCTTTTTAAAGCTATTTTGTCTAAGAAGTTGACTGGGCTTATGTCTACAAGATTAGTTTAGAAGTTATCTGCAGGTTTACTTTTAGAGAGTCTGGTCAGTCATACACATTGATCAAGCAGCTGGGGAGGAGCACAGTTCCTGCCTACTGAGCCCGTACTTCAAAACTTCTGCTCACGAGTTTACAGAGTTGCTCTATAACAGGTAGCTGCAGTACCAGATTTTTAAGAATGGGAATTGATAACAAAAATATTTTTAAAGGGACTTAGCATACTTGTCCTTTACTGGAAGGAAATGTTTTGCTAAGAAAAGCATTAGGATATTTCACTGAAAATAAGTAGATTGAATTTCTTTGCCTCACCTCCCACTGGGGTTACAGAATCAGAGGTACATTGATATAATGTGCCATACCAAAAGTAACGGCTTCCAGCCAGATATTAACCATCCAAAGGAGGATCCATTCATAAATACAAACACATCAGATTCTCCAGGTGTGAACAAATATTGCAAAGCCTGTAACTTTAAAGATTTAGCCCATAATGATATACAATGACCACACTAGTTAGAGCCAGAGTTAGCATGCAGTGAAAGCATGTCCATGGAGAGACAGTTATATCCCTTTCCCCCATTCCCCAAATAATTTTTGAGGAAACTCTCAGATCATGAGGACTAGAACCATCTTGTTTTCTCCTTAAATTTCAAAAAGACTTTCAATAGGGCTCTGCTGAGCTCTAAAAACTAAGGTGTCATCAAGAAGCATCTATCCTCTCACAGATCATAGAAACATAGCAGGTAGATTTAGGTAAGATATTAGGAAGAAATTCTTCTCTACGAGGGTGGTAAGACATTGGAACAGGCTGCACAAAGAAGCTGTGAGTGCCCCAATCCTGGCAGTGTTCAAGGCCAGGTTGGAGAGAGCTTTGAGCAACCTGGTCCAGCAGAAGGTGTTCCTACCCATAGCAGAGGGTTGCGACTTTATCATCTTTAAGGTTCCTTCCAGCCCAAACCATTCTATGCTTCTATGTTGAGATGTTAAGAATCGATTTTAAAAATTTGGAAACCAAGAAAAAAGGGAAGTCAACTATGGTAGCTCCACGCAATTCTCTAGTATCACAGACATAAGCCATTCTACTTATTCGTGCTCCCAAAAAGAAAGTGAGGATGAAGTGGATAAAAATTACTACACCAAAGGACTTGCCATTTAAGACTGGCACAAAAATCTAAATCTCATGAGACTAAAGAGAAATAAAATAGTACGAAATATATTGTTTCTAAACACCAAATGATGCAAGCCAGGAAAAAATGACTTCTAAGTGAGCACAGTGATGCCCCAATATATCTAGCAATCTTAAACATCCGAGCCATTGTATCTCCTGATACATCAGTTCAGTAATTAGCCAAACTAAACGCAAACTACATTAGGAGGAAAAGCACCAAAACCCATCACTGCAGAAGCCTACAATGCATGTGCATCCTGTACCCAGAACAGCTCTGTTTCCCTCTCCCACATGGAGAAAGAACTAGCAAGTACAGAAGGAATAACAAGACTTACCAAATGTATCATAAGGAACAAAACTAACCCACTGGGAAAAAGGTACTGTGGGTACACAAGAATGGAAGAAACAAAGAATATGAACATAATCACTCTTTTATATATGTTACATTATTTATTTATATATATATATACACACACATACAAAAATAAATACTGTGCTAGGTCAAACTGTGCAACTCCTTGCTATCTAAAGTTGCAGAGGACAGAATTTAAACACCTTAAAAATTATCAGCCAAGTTGACCAGGGTGGAAGACACAGTGTAAAGTGAGTAGCTCAAACACCACTAAGCAGAAAATACACTGCCAAGGAAGTGGCTTCATTAGAAGCCCTCAAGCTGGTTATCAGCAGTTAGCCAGGCAACAGATACCTACACCAAGAAATGTCACAGCTCTTTGCAGAAGTATATCAAGAAGTTATGTTGAACTGTTGAAAAATATTCCCACTTTTGATCAACAAAAGCTGTCAGCAGCTAATTTAATGTTACAAATCTGCATCTGCATAGACTGCATGAGAAGAATCACAGCTGCACCACTCTGATTTTCACACCATTGGTACTACCCAAAGTTCCCAGAACTCACTGCTGTGTAGTGACACTGTCAATTACAAGCCTTTAAAAAGCGCAATGAGCAAATCTATGGTGAAAATCATTTCTGTGTCCACCATAACAGATATTATGATGGAGAAATATTTAATCATAGCACTGAGATACTGTCCATAAGGCTTTTCTAGACTCTCACAAGTGATAAAAATTAGAGGAAGAAAACTGGGAGTACAAAGCTGCTTCTGTAGCATTATTTGAACAGTACTACACAAAAACTATAACCCAGCTCCAAAGCTTCAGCATTCACACAAGAGACTAACTTACCTACTGCTAATATTACTTGGAGCAAGCTGTTTGCAACCATACTATTTTTTTTTTTTGCTTACTTGATATTATAAACAAAGCTGTTTCTTGACACAGCAATCTCTCAAATAACCACATCCAGCAGCTCAGACCTCCTAAAGTACTACAACTTAATATGTAATCTGCATACAGCAATCTGCAGCAACAACTGAAATCTTAACCATCTGAAGAAAAAAACAGCGAAACATGTAGGGTCAGTAAATTTCATGGCCTTATATTGTCTGGTTAGAAGGACTCTATTCCACAGTTTTTCACACTGATCCTGTTCCTTCTCATTAGCAAATGGCTTTCAATAGCCGAGAGTACAGTTTTGATCTAAAGAAAGACTGAAGTAAATCCTGAAAAACAGTAGCATCAAAATACACAAGAGCTCATAGCAGTACCTGTAACTCTGTGCATCTATGTGGGAAATGAAAAGGGACAACCAAGGGAGGCTACATAAACCCAGTCTGAGCAGCCTCCACAAGGGTCCCTGTTTATTACCTCATAGCAAGCCTTAACACATCAAGACTCCCACTAGGTGGAGAAAGATCATCCTCAAACATTTTCTGCTTGTATCCTCTTAGCTGGACAATATAATGAGTTCAAATCCACACATTTTCACTTTGCCTTGGATAAGGTTTCTGGGAAGGAAATCAGTTAATCCTGTATCTGCCCAGATTAAAAGTTCAAACCCACTTCTGCCAATAATTTAGGGCTGGACTTCACAGTAATGCTATACTTAAACTGAAGTGAATCACAGCCAAGTATCTCAGTGATGCCTATGGTTAACTGCTAGAATAAGCTTGTCTTCACTGTATTCTGTCCTCATAGGTGGGTAGAAGAGAAGAACCAGGCTGCCACGGATTAAATTACACTACCCAGACCTTTAGGAACCAAGGCACAGGGAAGACTCCACAATGGACCAAAAAGCCACAGTACATCCTCCAACCTCCATCAGTAGGCATAAAAAGTCATTATGTTCAGACTGAGCAGGTCCAGGGAAAACCCTTTTTTCCTCAGCAAGCGCAAGCACCCAGAGAGATCGGTATCACAATAAAGACACATGAAGAAATTCTTCATTTCTTCTGGTAATGATCACACGCATAACAGTAACAACCAGGAGCTAGAAGTAAGTCTCCAGAATGACATCAATGCAGCCAGCACACAAGCATCTGATCATTTTTACAAACCTAGTCAAATCACAGGAATTTGAGAAAAGCCTAAATCAGTTCCTTAGGAAGAAAAACCACCAATCACAGACCAGAACCATGACTAAGAACTAATTTAATGTGTTTCAAAACTTTTCATTTACAAGAAAATCTTGCAGAAAACTATCACAGAATTTCTCCAACACGGGAAGTCACTACACAAGAATTTTGGTTTAATATTTAAGAAGCTGCAGTTAGCCCCACCAGCTAAATGGCATCTTGCATCAAGGTGAGGTCTTTTCCTTGCCTTCCCACAATGCACACATACTGTGAAATAGCAACATTAAACCTTGCAAGTCAGGCAATCCTCAACTGTAGGCTGTTCGTACAGTTTGTTTTACAGAAGAATCACTTGCTTCTAAACAAGGTTCATTGTGCTCAACCACTGCATTAGACATAAAGCAGGCATCATACACTATGTCTACACAGCCTGTCTTGCAGAAGGGGAATTCAGAGGGCTGGTGTTAACAAGACTGCAATGACTAGTTAACACCCAATCTCACATGAAAACACCATGGGTTCTCCCCAAGATAGAACTAAGGTTTCAAGAGAAAAGGAGGAAAAATATGTGCCTGTAATGAGAACATATTGTCTGTGGTCACTGAATGACTAGGCTGCTGTTGAAGCTACTAATGTTTGAAACTACATTAGAAATCTCAGACCAATGTCAGGTGCCACAGCCCTTATATCCAAAGTCAACTCTCAGAGTACACTAGCAAGAATGTTCCATTCCTCGAAATTTTGTAACTCATCCCTTAATTGTATTAGAGTGACACAAACAGACTTAAGAGGATGAATGTTTAAATCTCAGTAAAATCTGAGTGCACTTGTAAAATATTTCTTACCTTTCTATAAATTAAGCTGAATGAGTTAAGTCTTGCGGCCTTCCCTAAAAGTTAAGGTCCCTGCATTTGCAAAGGTAGCTTACTGCATTAAGGTTTCATACCATTCAAGCTAGGATGATTAAAGATTGTGGAAGCATCAAAACACCAAGTAGGGAAAACAAAAACAAAACAAACAAACAAACAAAAAACAAACAAAACAAAATAAAAACAAAACACACAAACAAAAAACCTAGTATACCATCCTGACTTCTCTGAAAAGCTATAGCTCTCTCTGAAGAGAGCTCTCTCTCTGCCTTGATTATCACCTCCCTTTCTCACTCTCTGGGAAGAAGCATAAGCTGTCTTCTACTAGTCACAGCGCAAGGGTTTTTTATTTGGGGCCAGAGATGTTAATGTCACAAATTAGGAAACAATTTTTTTACTGCACCCTTACATTCTCTTCAAGTTTCTCCACTCTCAGAGACAACTAAAGTGCTTTGTTTATTGTGATGTGTTCCAGTGCCAGACCCTTCACGGCCAGCACAGTGATAATCACCAAGGTCCTAAGTACAAAACAGTGCCAGAAGCATCATGGCCCTCTCTTGATAAAAAGTCAGGAACAGAGATTCAAAAGAAGTCTCAAAGTAGTAGGTCTAAAAGACTAAATGCAGAAAGAACATCTTAGTTTCTTAATATGGCAATCCAGCATAGGCCTTTGAGTAGAACAGTCCTTTCCCTTTCAAAACACTGGCTCAGGGAGGCTCTCCTAGCATTCCTTCCAGAGAAGCTGAACCCATACAGAAATGTATCAAAGCAGGCCATCAAGAAGTAAAATTACAAGGTGCAGGGATTTATTATTAAAAAAGTATCATGTATTTTATTCTGGAAGTCATTAGCACCTAACAGCAAACTGAATAAGCAAAATATTCCAAACAAGCCTCACATTAAAAGAGGCATATCTATCGCACACATATGAACTGTAACCAAATTCAGGTGAGAGAACCAAGAGGCAACTGCACCCCTACTTCTCCTTATTCTTTTAGTGGCCCGAGCCAAGTACAGCAGCTCCTTGGACAGAGCTGTTCAACATATCCAGACTTGCATACGAGACACCTGATACCAGAATCCAGCAAGCATCAGAACATAATTTCCCCCTGCAATGATCAAGTATTTAAGATGTGTTGTTATTGACTCTTGCCCTTCGGTTTTCAAAGTGCAACCATTTATGACTATCTTCTGACAGCATCATTCTTTTTTTATTAGGACTTTCCACTTCATATACTTTGTGATATTTGAGTCGTGGACATAACTATAGTGTTACTCACACGTATTCTAAAACTGATTCTCAAAAAACCTGACACCTCTAGTTTAGAGAGAAATCACTCAAATCCAACTGTACACACGAAAATGGCTAAATACATGGCTATTCTAAATAGCCACATACCCCCACTAATAAAGGTAACTGTAATATTAATATGCAAGTAAAGCTGAATCAGTTCAGCAGCTGCATTCAACAATAATAATAATTCTAGGGTCTTGGCATCAGGAGGTCATGTAATGAATCAGAGTGAAATACAAATGAGTGCTCTCTACATTTATGCTACTGTGTGTATTAACTACAGGACAGACCAGCACTAGCTGGAATCCAATGTCATATATTTGGGAGAACAGTTGAGGACAAAGCTTACTTTGATGAGAAAAAGAATCTTCCAAAATTAGCCTTAAAACCACAGCAGTTCCATCTGAAATGTGTGTACAGAAATAAAACAATGGGTCATATTGCACTGCTACTTTTGCGTGGGCTTGTGCATGATTACAAACCTATAATAGAAACTTTACAGTGTGGTTTAGTCTTCATATGCAAGGTGTTGAATAGTAATTAAGTGTTTTAAAGAGCAACCAGAAAACCCCTGTTAGTGTTCCTACATAAGAGTGGAGTGGTTTTGCTGCCTCTAATAGAAATGTCCACTTTCAAAATAATGCTAAGTCACCACACTTACTCCCTGGGTCTAAAAAAAAAAAAAATCTCAAGATTTATCTGGTAAACAGCATAATTAGAGAAGCATCTTTCCTGGAGACTTGGAGAGGGAGTAGCGTATCATATTATTCAGGGACATGGCACCCAGGTTATCTGCTTCCCAACAAGCACTGTACCCACCTCACAGGGAATGGGCTACACATTCCAAGCTCTTTCAATCCCCATCTGCACAAGGGTCAGAGCCACACAGCAGCGTACAGACAGAACATACAGTAAATACCTTTGCTATTCTGACTCAACAGACAAAAGAGAAGATTTTATCTGCTTTGTAAGAAGGGACATTTGTCTTCATAAAGCAGGTTAGTGTTTTTTGTTAGCTTCTGTAATAGAGAAGGCTTGCGATCAGTAATGTGCATCAGATAGGCAAATCGTTATCAAGAGTTTTAGTTCATAACATAACGGACGTAGGAAAGCACAGGTAGTTCAGATTGCCCATAAGGCATTAACAGAAATAGCTAAAAATTAATAGTTAGGGTGAACAAATGGCACATTTGGTTTTGTGGGTCACTACCCGCACACACACACACCCTTGTTTTTCTTCCATTCTGCTTACTAAAACTTCGTTACCTATGCACTGTCACTGTTCCCAAATTTACGCTACAACATCAGTCGGATAAATTCCCTGCTCTCATACAAACAACAAAACTTTGGAAAAGGATGAAGTATTCCTGCTGCTGCTGGAACGTCAGCAACTCAATTCCCAGACCCTCTGGAAGGAAATGCTCATTGGGTGGAGTAAGTACTGCAGAGAAGAAATCCAAAGTCAGAATAACAGAAAAGAAACATCCTCTCCCAGGAGGAAGAAAGCCTGACGTGTTTTCCGCTGCCCCGTTCCATAGGGTTAGAGAGTACAGCAGCTGCCAGGTTAGCTGCCTTCTCTGCAAGGCAAGAGCTCCAAACTGACCACATGCAAAATCCACATTGTTTCTCCTCCCCTGCACCTTTCAATTCATGTTGGTTTTATAACTTTCATATGAAACAGTTTCCATGAAAACTGTTCTAAATACTTTTAAAGGGACATTTATAGCCACAGGGGCTTTTAATTCCCCGACACACACAGCTACGCATAAGACTAAGAATGCTAGAGCACATAGAATATTCTCCCCAGACTAGCATTCAAAGACAGCATACAAAACAGCGTAAAATATCACTATTTAAGTGATATTTAAGCAGAATTAAGGTTTGTGACATGAAGTCACAAGTCCTTTGTTATACCTGAACACAGAGGTGTTGATATCAAAGACAAAGCATGTGCCCACAGCAGCTTTTCTTACACAGCAGGACATAGATCAAGAACAACCACAAAAGAAGATTAGAGTGAACATGAAGGGAAAGCAAACTCGTCTTCCTGCTAGCACTGGACACCTCTGCGGAGTCCTGAGGCTGCCAGTGATGAAAAAGCCACACACATCCTTGTGCCTCACATACACTCCTGCATTCATCCCACTCCAAAGCAGCCACAAGGTTTGTAGGCTGAGATTGTATCTTTTATTAGACCAACACATATAACAAACTGGCATACTGGTTTAACACAAGATGCTATCTCTGCAGCCAAGAAGATACTACCTCTGCATCCCCCCACAGGGGGGACAGGATGATAAAATCTGACACTTCCAAAATTCAGTAATTATTGATTGATGTAAGTTATAAATAAGCTCTTCAGTATACTCAGCAATCAATCCCACATTCTGGTGTTCCAAACTTTCACCAGAATTAGAGAAGTTTGTGAAATTAATATAAAAATTGTCCTCATGGTATGCATAAGTATTAAAATTAATGGTCATTTCCCTTGCTTTCTCAGTGACCAGCAAGAGAATAAGTGTAGTCATTTTGAAAGTAAATTAAGATAACTATGGCATAACAGAGGAAACCAATAGCTACACCTGGGGGGCAGGAGGGGTAGAAGAGGTCTTTAAGGTACTCTTAGAACAAAACACATCATAAGTTACCTACTATCCGAGTCTTTTCAGACAAGTAGGAGAAAAAGAAAGCATTTAGCATACTGTATCTGAGCAGTAAAATAAGAATCTTGCATCAGTTTGAAAGGGATCAAAAAAAAATCCCCAAACTATCTATTATAAGTCATCACATGGTATCCATAACAGGCAGCATTATGGTTGCTGAACATTCCAACTTTAGGATTTGCTTCCTATTTAAAGGCGTTTACAAGTCTTGCATTTAGTCTTTTCTCACAGTTCAGCACAAATTTGGGTTGTAGGTGGCAAAATCCATTACACAGGTATGTAAATAATGCCGAATATTTAGGTGAAGCTACAGTCATGTATTGCTAGAATTTGTTATCATACCACACTTTCCACAGAAAAAAAATAAAAAAATAAAAAAAAATCTGACATGCTTGAACTGAAGAATGCTTGGGAATTTACTACTCTCCACAAAACAGACAGGGTCTGTTTCTGCACATTTTTCAACCTTTAAAAGGTATTTTAGCTTCCAGAATGGCTCTCATACTAATTGTCTATAAAAGGACTATGATGCAGAACTGTTTATGGTGTAAGTAGATTTCCTCCTCTAAAACCTTACTCCAGATAAACTTTACACTTGCTTTTCTAGGTGGAGAAAGGCATTATTATTTAAATTTTATTTTCAATTGATCTAGCAACAGCCAAAGTACCAAATGCAATTCATTGATAAATGATATAGAAAGTAAACTGCAACAACTCACAACAAAAAAAAAGATATTGTTTTCTTAAACATTTTGAAGAACAAAAGAAAAAACCTGACACATTTAGGTGAAGAGCCTGTCCATCATCTCTGTTCTTCTTCAAAAACAATGCCAAAATTATGTTGTTTGCAGAACACTCCTTCTCCAGTAGTCACTGAATATTTTAGAACTCTGACCTTTTGGCTGACACTTAGATCTAGTTCAGTGCCAGAGTCCAGGTCTCCAGTACCCACAGTACCTCACTGTACCACACTAACTTACCAGCTGTGGGGAAAAGCCAAAAAAAGTCCTGAAGAATGAGCTACCTTCATATTCCTACATGCCAAATTTAAGGTACACTTTCATTATTTATATTACGCCCGCTGAACTTGTTTGACTGACTAAGAGCTGAAGACTACTACTGGACACACCAAAAGCTCTCTCAAACACACTCACTTTCTTTAGAGCATTCTATAAAGTTATCGGATAGATTACAAACACCTATACTAGGTCATGAATCCCCAATTAATTTTAATTTGAAAGTGCCATTAAACCATCACAAGCCAGTATAAAAGAGTCAAAAGAATAAGAATTACTGATCAGTACCTTGCTTTTAAAGGTACTGAAAACTTAGCGTACTTCAGCTTTCCTCTAACAGCAATATCAACATAAAGGGTTTAAACACACTTTTCTAGTTACCAAAACAAAAATCACAATCTTGAGAAAGAATATGTGCAAAATCTAGAATAACTAGCACAAAAGACACTATCCATAGGTACAGTGCAGAGATGAAGAAAATAAGTTTAGGATGCTAGGACTGGATTTCTTCCACTGCCTGCATTCTCCCAGGGGAGATTGCAGAAGCTGTGAACCACTGTAACAGTGTTCAACATCTAAATTTATCTTTCATTTGTGACTATTCATAATCCTGCCACTAGGAAGCTACCTAAAAGTCTTAGCTTAAGCAGACAATTGAGACCAAGTTCTGCCATAAGACAAATTATAGCACAGTTGCAGTTACAAGTTGCAGAAATTATTTTGGATTACCTCCTGTAAAATTGTGCTTTTTAGCCAACAAATGTAAAGTCTGTTTCCCTACTTTTTGCAGACACACAACTACAGGAACAAGCATTTAGTCACATACACTGCTGTCCCCATTCCTGAGCCTTTGAATAGAAGTATCTTGCCCAAAGTAGAAACAAAAAGTAAAACCTTACAGGAAAGCAAGGAAGAAAAACACCCATAAAACCCCACTACACGCACAACCGACCCCAACATCAATACTGAACTGCTTTCATTCCAGCATATTCTCAGACTGAGTACCACTGCAGAAGGGCAATGCCTGCACCTGCAGTACCATGGACAGTGTACAGGAAAGTTGCCACTTTGAAAATTTTACCCAACTTTATTCCTGCTGCTGCAGGAATACAACAAACATCCTCTGACAGTGCAAGAGATTCCGTGATCTTCTGTATTGCACCCATAAGCTTTAGCGTTTATATAGAATCATAGAACAGTTAGGGTTGGAAAGGACCTTAAGATCATCAAGTTCCAACCCCCCTGCCATAGGCAGGGACACCTCACACTAAACCATCTCACACAAGGCTTCATCCAACATAGTCGTGAACACCGCCAGGGATGGGGCATTCACAACCTCCCTGGGCAAACCATTCCAGTGCCTCACCACCCTAACAGGAAAGAACTTCCTCCTCAGATCCAATCTAAACTTCCCCTGTTTAAGTTTTAACCTGTTACCCCTTGTCCTATCACTACACTCCCTAATGCAGAGTCCCTCCCCAGCATCCCTATTGGCCCCCTGCAGATACTGGAAGGCTGCTATGAGGTCTCCAAGAAGCCTTCTCTTCTCCAGGCTGAACAGCCCCAGCTTTCTCAGCCTATCTTCATACAGGAGGTGCTCCAGTCCCCTGATCATCCTCGTGGCCCTTCTCTGGACTTGTTCCAACAGTTTCATGTCCTTTTTATGTTGAGGACACCAGAACTGCACACAATACTCCAGGTGAGTTCTCACAAGAGCAGAGTAAAGGGTCAGGATCACCTTCTTTGACCTGCTGGTCATGCTCCTTTTGATGCAGGCCAGGATACAGTTGGCTTTCTGGGCTGCAAGCGCACACTGCCAGCTCATGTTAATTTTCTCATCGACCAACACCCTCAATTCCTTCTCCACAGGGCTGCTCTGAATCTCTGCCCAACCTGTAGCTGTGCCTGGGATTGCTCCAACCCAGGTGTAGGACCTTGCACTTGGCATGGTTAAACTTCATGAGGCTGGCATCAGCCCACCTCACAAGTGCGTCACGGTCCCTCTGGATGGCATTCCCTCCATCCAGCATATCAACTGATATCAACACACAGCTTGGTGTCATTGGCACACCTTTAAGTTCAAAAGCTTTCTTGCATTTGCACTAAAGGCATATTATCTACATTAAGGCTTTTAATACAGACTCATTACTGATGCTTACTTTCAAGCCCCAACACGGAAAACTTTATAAAGATTTTTTTTGTGTGTGCTACAGAATCACAGAATAATTCCAGTTGGAAAAGATCTCCAGGATTCTCTAGTCAACCTTCTACTCAAAGCAAGGTTAGCAAGATCAGTCTAAATTACTCAAGGCTGTATCCAGCGGGGCATCAAAACATCCAAGGATGGAGACTGACAAACTTTTCACTTGTCCCAGTGACTGTTCCACTCCAAGGTGAAACATACTCACCTTAAATGCAGTTATTTTAATGTATTCCTGCTGTCTCTTGCCTGCCTTCCACACACACTGCTATAAAGATCCTGGCTCAGTACTCTCAATAGCCTGTCCATAGGTGCCGCAAGGTTATTATTAGTTCCCTCTGCTTCCCAAAGCCTTCTCTTCTGGAGGATGAAAACTCATTTTCCTAACAACCAGTACAATTTTAGCAAACACTTATCATACACATATGCTAGACTTAGGTCTTCTATTATACTGTTAAGTTTTGATTCAGAGTGTCTTTTGATCTGCATCCCTGCACTTCCGCAGATTCAACTGCAGGAGCTAAGATCTCATACTAAAGCCTGTTCTAGTACAGGCTGAATGAGTTCTACATCACCTTTCTAGGCTCACTACAGTTCCTCAGCCCTGAAGAGACAGCATCTCCTGTGCAAAAGAGCGGAAGTTTTACAGGCTTATATAAACACACATACACTCGGATACATAGGAGAAAGATGCCCAGAACGGAAGGGCATATACTTAGATCAGAAATATATCTGGAAGGAGAATAACAGTACATTACTAAGGCTGCTGCCTAAATCATTAAGTTGCCATTAAAAAGTGAAAGACATTAACAAAGAAGCCACAAGAACTCCAGCATCTGAAGTACATTTCAGGTAAGGTATAGTGCCTTACTGATAATTACAGCAAAAGTTCCTACATCAGTTTTCCCAATCCTCCATCCAGTCCTGCAAAGTTATTTATCAGCCTAATGGCAAGACACTTCAGGACAGCATCAGCTCTTCAGATAGAGACACGCACACTTTGATGAATCAAGTAACATTAGGAATCACTAACTACTGGAAAATCCATGCCATGACTTGTCAGTCAATGAATCCCAGAGACAAGAGGGGAAGGACTGAAGAAGAGATGTATCCAAAGATTTAATTTAGACCTTGTAGCAGTAATCAAGATGTGTGCCAGCCTTTTTTCCCCTCAGAAAAAAACCTACATTTGAAATATTAGGTGCAAAAAGATTAAGTTTTATTAAAATTTAAAGACTGCCATTGCACAATACAAGTGTGCTGTATTGTGTGTAAATCCACACGGTATAGTGGAACTGTAAAGTTACAATAGAAATCTAATACATTTCTACTTTAAAGGGACATAAGACCTACATGAGGTACTTACACTTAGAATTTTTCAAGAGTGCACAAGCAACTAAAGCATTATCCCTGTAGCTAGTAACTGCAAAGCCTGACAGGAAAAAAAAAAAAAAATGCACGGCTGAAGCATTTCATTTTTCTTGATGTAAACCTGGAAGGTAAAGTTGATTGCAAATACCGCACACATCCTGCGTTCAGATTTGTGGCACTATCAGGAATTAGATGGAAGTTGGGCTTCTGGTTTATTTCTTGTTTTATGCTGAAAAAGGCAAATGCTGAACCTTCTCTAAAATCTGGAATTTTGTAACATAATTCAAGACAATAAAAGTATCTCTTTTAGCAATTTATATTTTTAACAGAAAACTGCTGGATAAACCACAAAGTATATCTAATTAAAATGCACTACCAGATAAATCCTACAATCTACCACTTCTATCGGCTGAAGAAAAACACTGACTTAAAAGTTCAGTGCAAGTACAGAAAATAAGAATACTGTGCTTAGGACATCATCTGCTTGTGACAGAGAAGAACAGGATGCTGCTTCAAGAAGATTCACAGACATCTGTATCACCAGAAAATAGTACAAATGTCTATCATGTCACAGCCACATTCAATCACACTATGGGATCACTGTTGGCTTCTAAAGAGAATACTTAAGATTTTTACTTTGGAGTGGGGGGGGACACCACCAACCAGAGAGAAACACCACCCCATAAATGTAGAACTGGAAAACAAAATAGCAGAACACAATCTCTCTCGCATGCGTACTTTTTTTCCTGAAGACACTGCTGGGAAAAAAAGGAGAAATATTAGGAATCACGGGGTGAAATTCAATTCTGAAGTAGTCACTCCATTCCCAACCTTTCTACTACTTCAGCATACAGTGTAGTTTTCTATAAAATATACCTCTGATAAGGCAGAAGATTACACTTAATTCTGCATTGTTTAGCCATTAAGATCATAATCATTAAAAAAATCAGTACAAAGCAGAGCTAAGAATTACAAGCCTAAATATTTTACGCAACAACTTTCAGAAAGTATTGATTACGGTTCACTTTTATTAGACAAAAAAAGATAAGAAATTCTGAAATCTGCACAAATGAAGATGAATGTGGAAACTACAATCACAAGACTGTCCCAAGGGTAAAAGTTACATTAGAAGGAACTGAAGTCTATTGCCTTGGGGCAGAAATGAGAGATGACCTTAGATTATTCAAAAGTTTATGTTTATTGTAACTAAAAACAGAAGCGTAAGGACTCCAGATAAGAATATTGCATCACTGCTTTCAAATGAAGGTTGTGTCCCGCAATGGGATAAAACACATGAAATTTAAGAACTCACAGATTAAACAAGAAGATATAACCACTTACACATAGTCCAGTCTAAAACTGGTCAAAACATGTTGCAGTATTACAGCAGATATCCATTTTGTATTTACAAAAATGGAGTTTTATTTGAAAAGTAAACCAGAGTTCAAACATTTAACCTAGAAACACTTCAGAGGATGTGAGAATTGATCTATCATTCCCTCCACACACCTGCTAGAAATCCAGAAAAGTAGCTGTTGTATGCAATATTCACTCACACTATAAGTTCCCATTCCAACATATCTTGTACGCAGGCTACAATCTTCTGCTTCTATTTTTCAGGAAAATATATATCTGTTACAAAACAACAAAAGCTGAGAAAGATCAGGACCCACGTTCAGGGACACACCTGTATTCCAGTGGGGAATAGAATGTATGACTACTTGAAGATAACATATATGCTGTCATAAACAAGTTCTAGAGACAGTCACATACAAAACAATTGCCTTACAAGATAAAAGCCAAGAAAAGGAAAGGGAGAACATTATCCTGGGGAAACAGCTTTCCAGGTCATTTTCTAAAAAGGCTGGGCAGAAATGGAAAACTAATTTAGTATTCTAAAAGAAACGATCTAGTAAAATACTCAAAAGCAGAGCATCAGTTTTTAAATTTAAGTAGGATGTGTAGTACTGGCTTTATACAAATTCCTTCTACTGCTACCTCAACTATATGGAGCTGCATTAACTCAGGCAGGTGATGTTATGAAGACATTTGATATGTGCAGAGCGCTGAATTAAATCCCAAACAAATAATGTCACACTATGACAAATATATGCTATAAAAAGCACAGAAATTCAAGTTGACGACAAATGCACTTGCCCAGAATATTCTTTAAATGCTGTGACTTTTCAATACTAACAGGGACAGTTCCAAGTTTCTGTTGATCAAGAGCAGCTGAATACAGGTCCTTTACAGGAGCATAAGCCCACATGAGAGGCAAACTAACCAGAACTCACATGAAATTCAAATAACTGCCTTAAGACAATGAAGAACTGGCTATTAGATTTAAAGTTGCTCTACCTGATGTCAGCTCTGTTTGAGGGGATGCTCTAATATCTGGCTTTATAGCTAGTAAAGAACCCCAACAACCAAATATAAACACCACCACCAAACCAGTGACACCAAATCCTTCTCCTTTCTTGTACTTTCATACACTAGGGTCTTTCCTGATCCTGTAAGTCTCAGAAAAAAAATGGTACTGTCAAAAGATGCTGCACAGTGCCTCTATGGAAGTTACCTTCACCACACTTTCAGAGTTGGCACACACTGGACACAGCAGAAACAGCAGCTGGTTGCTCCTCTCAACCAGCAAGTGGCTTATTTATTAAGCATGGATGACTACAGCAGTGCAAGTGCCAAATGGAACCTGCCTGTCTCACCTTATCCTACCAAATTACATTTGTTTGAAAACAGATTTTGCTTTGACTCTACTCATTAGTTGAATATACATATGTGCAAAGAATTTTAAAAGACTCATGGTAAGTGGTATTAATGATAACTAGAGACAGAATAAGCTTTTTACTTCTAAGAGCCTGTTTTCTGATTTTTCCTGATTTTTTTCTTTAATTATACTCCGTATAACTAAGCTCAAAAAAATAAAAGCCTCCTTAGAAAGATGGCTGCATGGAGTTCTCTTTTTGATCCCCAAACTCAAAAGCAGTTAACTGGTTTCCAAAAAAAAGATACTCTTGTCTACAGAACCAATTCTAAGCAGTTTCTGCCTAAGGTATGGTATTCTCTTAACACTGTCAGAAAGTCATATGGTCACACAACGCAGCTGGTTCTTACCAAGTTTCACTGTGCTATGTATTTATATAGTAGTAACCAAAGCAATAGTTCTCATACAAGGTATGACACTGCTCCACCCCCAGGGAATCACGAGCCTCAAGGTTAAATCAGAATGAGACCATGAGCAAAATAATTGAGAAATTAATGGCTCTGAAAGGGCTCAATTAGGGTAGAAAGCCACTACACTAGTGACAACATGAGAACAGACCTACCTTGAAGCATGCTTACACGTATAACTACTATTCAAGACAAAAATGAAATTGCAATCCAGCCAGAAGGTGACACTACCCTTGTGCAGAAGACAGCCTGATGAGTATAAAAGCTGGTATTTCCTTAAACTCTCCAGCTGTTCCTCCATATTTTCAACATACACTAACAGTTAAGAAAACCAGTGATCATCCTTGTTTCAGACTTATCCCCTGATGTTCCAGAACCAGTCTGTCACTAACTCTAAAACCACAATATTAATGTTAAACACATGTTTTATTAAATGAAAGTATTCGCAAAGAAACTTTCAAAGATGGGAAGAAGCTATAATTAATTTATCAAATGTGGTTCCTCACTTACAACTTCCTTGACCCTTAACCTAGGATGAAGTTTCGTAAAACGAAAGCTTACCTTCTTAGGCAAAGGGATTCAACTTACTAAACAACCAACAGAAGTGCATGCAAGCAACTCCTTCAGACAAGCAGCAGTTACATGATAAATGGCAGTAAGATTAAGTCACTAAGACAAATTGGATTAATGCTGCTGGGCCTCTCTCATTCAGACCAGTGCTTTTAACATAACTCCAACAGTTTAGGGGCCCCTACAGTGCACACTGATTGGGAGAAATGCATTCAAATTAACTGTCACTCAAGTTGACCTATAAACACTAATTTTGACCTACCAAGCTCAGGCTTTTCACTGTATGCTCATTTAGGAGATCTCAGAGGACACTATTTTTTTATGAATGAGATACTGAAGACTAATTATAGATTTCATTCAATAATAATAATAAAAAAAAGAAAAAGGAAGAAGTCATACGTAATGGAGCAGTAGCTATTCAAAGACAGTAGCTTCTATTTTTGCAACATCCAACAGTCCAAGGTAACTTCTACAGATCGTGTAGAAGTTTTAGGTCTTTGACAGGCACAGCTGTAGCTACATATACCTATCATCACTCATTATATTTGGAGAGAAAGAAGAAAAAGATAGGTGAACACTTTCTTCACACATCTAATGATTTGTGTACTTCTTTCCTCATACTATTTTTCTAAATTTCTAGGCTGTATTGCAAAATGGAAACTCTGAACAACAGAGCTATCACATGCTTCCCTCTCTGTGACATCACCTTCATCAAAACTTCTATAACTCCCTCACGTAGGCAGCTCCGAAGCACACATAACTATTACTTACTCCCGCTCTTGCACACAAATTTTGTTCATTTTTTTAAAAAGATGGTATCATTGTAACATGTAATAGGAGATGGGCTTAGAAGTAACAATATTACTCCACCTTCAAGTGCAATATTTCACACTTGCAGTTTAAAATTAACACACACCTATCTTGTGATTAAAAATTAGAAAGATCTTGAGGATCTTGCAATTTAAAATTAACATACATGGTTCAAACAGGATTCACATCAAATCTACATTGGTCATAGAAACTTGAAACCAAAACACAACAGGTAGCCTCCTTTCAAATAAAGATCATCTGTTGAATTCAGTATTGCTGAAACAAATTGCCCAGCTTCTCACTTCTCCACTGCATTAAATTGGGAAACTGGTAGCGAGTCTTCCTATGTAGTGTATTTTGTCCTACAATGAGAGAGATTGCTACCCTTTAAGTCATTACTTCTCTGTATCAAATCTTGCATGGAAGAAACCATTTAAGAACACACATTGGGAAAACTAAATGCACCTTCTGTGAAGCAAGGAACAGATTAGAGCTCAGTAGTCCAAAACAGAAGATTAAGTTGCAGTCCACCACAAACAAGGCCTAAAAATGTGCCAAAGTAAAACCAGGGATGAAACACTGCTTGAAGACCACAGAGAACACTCACTCCCACCACATTTTTAAGTCATTCCTACAAAGCTCCTGAGATTCTGTTCAAAATTTTAAAAATTCATTAGAAGAAATTTAATGTCAAGAAAGGGAAGCGTGCTGTCATTTTCAGTTTCTCTCTATCCACTTCATCTCTTCTGAAAAAAAAAAAACAAAATCACCACCCCAAACTCCTAGTGCTAATAATAAATGCTCACAACCAAATAGAAGATATTGCAATGCTACCTTCCAGCAATCAAGGACTGCTAATCTGTGACAAGCAAAACACCCATAGCCCAGAAGGGACAGTTCAAGGAACCGTGCTGAAGTAGAGGACCCTCAGTCCCATAATCAAGACACTAGAAGTACAGTTACTTTGTATCAGGTATTGCAGTCAAATGGAGCCCATTTCCTATTATGCATCTGTTCTTGAGATAGCTGCAAGACAGAATAAACTGATGCTGGGACCATAGCATGTTGTAAGACCACTCACAGACAGCTGAAGTTTTTCCTTCTTCCCTTGCAAAACAAACAAACAAAAAAACAGAAAAAAAAAACTAGAACCTGATCAAAAGCAGACGGCACTGCTCAGGGCACAAGCCTCAGCCAAGACCCAAGCTCCATTTCCACCAAGTTCAGTAGCACATTTGCTTGATCTCTACATCCACCTTGATTTTTAACTTGGTGACTAAAAAAAAAAAAAAAAACAGAACAAACCCTTATGCTGACCCCAACACGCCTTTCTCCAGTTTGAAAACCAGCAACAGTTGAAATTCCTAATAAAATACAAAACCAATTGATTAATCATTATGAAATTAACACTAACATGTTCGGCTCCAGAATAAAACCACAGTACATAGCTTTCAGGATACACAAAAAGTGATGATGAGGAGAGACACTCTCTCTGCCTGCATTCTCCTGATGGCTTTGGACGCAGGCTTTCTCAATTTGTCAAAGCACTTGCATGAGAGCTTATGAATGTGTTATTTTGTACATATGTGTTTAGGAAACACTTGTAAGCCCCATTAAAATGATAGATTCCTACAAGAAATACCTTGGAGTTGTCATGTTCACAGAAGAGTGAAGGGGAAGGAAAAAAAAGAACCAAACCAAAACCACACACACCACCACCAAAGCTACTTGATCTTAATATTATGTGAAAATCACTAGTTTAAAAAATAATTATTTCCATTAAGCTGGTGTAGCCAGTCTAGTAAGTCAGTCAAAAATATGTATTCTGAATGTTCACTAAATTAGTAGAATCTTTGATACAATTCTTAAGAAAACTATAAGGATTCCCTTTTCAGACTCGCACAAGAAAAACAGCACCTGACAAAACCAAGCACAAAGTTTATGGCATGACATAACAAAACCCATTTTGATACAAACATGCACCTAACTGACCTAAATAGTTTATGCAAAAATACATACATGTTTTTACTTACAGACATTATATTAATATTTCCTGATAGACACTTATACTGCCCTCCCGATTTGCTTACAGGAAGACCCACAAGGTCTGAGCAGCATAAAATCATAGAATAGAATCATAGAATAGTTAGGGTTGGAAAGGACCTCAAGATCATCCAGCTCCAATCCCCCTGCCATGGGCATCTCATGCCATGCCACACTGTTTGCCGCTATACTGCATTTTCCAAGCCTGTCAAGTGTTTACAGTTGCTGAAATGTTAACAAATGTTAACCAGTCTCCTGAAATGAAGAAATTCCTGGACTATTCTCCAAGAACCAGAAGAGGGGGGCACAGACAGATTCACAGATCTCTGACTCCTCACCCTGTTTCTATCCAACAGAAATAGGACAAGGAAGGAAGAAAGTTAAGACAATGGAAAGAAAAGAAAGCATCAACATCTTTAAAGAGCTGAAACACTCAGGACATTAAAGAAAGGTAAGTTATGCAGTCTTTCACATGCACTTACTCAAGTTCTCAGCAATACTACATAGCTGCAAGCAAGGACAAAAGGCGGTTTGTACAACCTGAGACACCATTCACCATGTGGAAGTTGAAGAACTCTTGATCCTAGCAGTCTTGCTGAGCAATTAATTTCCTTCCAACATGTGGTAAGGCCTATAGATCAGCCTCAACAGAACAACAAATTTACTCATCCAATGCCTAAGATGCGATCTACAATCATTCACTTAGCAGTTACCTGTGCTTACAAAACACTGTTTGAAACAATCTCATTCATTTCAGAGTTAAGCAAAATTTTGAGAAATAGTTGTCAGAGTTAAGCCTTCAGGGCCCACACTTAAGATCATGGTCAGTGATTTCAAAACATTTCATTCACAAAGAATATCCTAACTTTCCTGAACAACAGCCATGAAGGATGTCATGTACCTGTTTATAATGAATATTTTTGACTAAACAAAAAAGCCACACGTGTATATTCTCTCATCAGCTTCACTAACCCAAGCATTTTTTTTTAGTGAGAACCGTATAGCTGTGCTTAAACTTTCTGAAGAAAAGGTACCAAGAAATTAATAGAGCACTGTTCCTGATAGGCACTAACCACCTTTTCTCTATAAAGGGACAAACTGCTAGGATCCTCCAAGACTCATCCATTTGAAAAGCTAATTAAGAGGCAACTGAAGACACATGCAAGTTAAAAGCCGAGATGATTTTATCATTGCACTCCCCCTTTCCAAAACAATCCCTTGCCCTAGAATGAACTTTGTTTCAATTCAGGCAAGTTCAACTGCTAAGCATTTCTAAATGCTTGCATGTGTTCGTCTTGCTTATGAAATGGAAACTCTATCACAGAATCCCAAAAGCCTAAGGTGTAACAGATCTTAGATCATGCACTAGGTTGCCACATTATTAGATGCTAAGAAACTAGAAGTATATTTGAGTATTTGTGGGCCATCTGAAACTAATTCACACTCTCAAGACAAACTGCTATTTTATTCTCTGCTCTTCATAAATATGTACTTTATTTTCTTCTTTTTCCTTTTTTTTTTTTAAGGAGCAAAAAGGCCTAGAAGGAATTTTATTCTTCTACATATTTGTATTTTGGTGTGAGCTTCTCTTCTGTTAGTGCCAGTCACCATGTTTACAAGAACATGGAGTCAAAATAAAAGGATGCTGGAGTCAAGGCATTTTAAAGCCAAAACAAAATACACACAAATAAAACACAGCAAGTTAAAAATCTGTACAGGCTCAGTAAACATGTGATTGGCCAACATTAACTTCTAGAACTTTTGGGCAGAAGTAAGCTAACATCTGCAGGCCTTGAGTTTCCACAGCTTTAACTAGCTGATGGGCATTGCTTGCATTAACATATGCTCTAAAGAGAATTGCTTCTCCTATGAACTACATACTTGGTATCAGCATACTGACACAAATACATAAGCCATGGACAATTAAAGCCTTTCAGGTACAGCAATGAAGCATTTTAAGATCACTATCTAGTATATTTACCCTCCCCTTTTACTGTACAGATGAAGGCATCAGCAGCTCACTTTCAGACTGGCAGGTAGAGCTGTACGACCGTCGCTGGAAATAGGATGAGAGCCTGAATGCAGCCTTATCATTTGCTTCTGCTAACGCACAAAATGTAAAGAGCTTCTAGGATTTTGCAAGTAGGAGATGGAAAGTTACGTACCGGTTATTTTACTGACACACAAATCTCGGGAGGTTACATGGACTGTCCAAAATAACACCAAATATAAGAAGCTGCCATTTACCATCTGTTTGCCTCTCTCAGTAAAAGAAAAAAAAAGTGCAAATCACAAGAACAAATGGAGCCTGGCTCCGGGGAGAAGGAAGAAGTGGAGAGAGGAAATTTCCACGCAAATCCTAAGTGAATCACGCCGCGATCCCCGCTCTCAGTCGCTCCGGCCTCTCCCGGCACAAGCGAGAGGCTTCGGGGACACCGACCCCCCGCGCCCCCGGCCTGGCCAGGCCCAGCGGCTCCCCGCGCCTCACAGGGAGGAAATAAACACAGCCTCCCCCAGGAAGCTGCATGGAGAGAGCTCCCGGCCCCGGCGGCCCCCGGGGAGGACCCGCCTGCTCGCCCTCCCCACACGGCCCGGTGTCCTCCGCGCACGGCAGCGGACCGGCGCGTCTCCCCCGCAGCCGGAGCTGGCACCGGGGAGTGGGCTGAGGCCTTCGCCGTCCCAGGGAAGCCTCGGCGCTCTCGTAGTCACAGCGGCCCGGCTCCCCCCCCTCGCCTCTCCTTCCCTCCCTCCTTCCTTCCCCAGCCCAGCCTTCAGCTCGCACTCACCCGCCTTCCTCCTCCCTGCCGGGCCCGCGGTGCGTGTGCGCGGCTCTCCCTCACGCTGCCCGGCACGGCGGGGGCGGGCGGGTGGGTGGGTGGGTGAGCGTGCGGGAAAGGAGGCGAGGGGAAAGGAGAAGGGTGGGGAGGGAAGGAGAGACGCGGCGAGAAAAGAGAGAAGCGGGGGGGAAGAGAACCGAAGCGACGCTCTCGGGGCGGGACCTGCGGCGGCGACCGGCCGGGCGCTTGGGTGGCTGCTCCAACGACCTTTACGCGAGAGACGAGTAATCTCCGAGCTCGGGGCGCTCTGCTGCCAGCCCGGCCACCATCTTACATTAGGGAGACTTGCCCCGGACGCCGCCTCCCCTTGCGCTTGCGCCGCCGACAGTGGGCGGGCAGCAACAGCCGGAGAGAGCGCGAGCCGCGACAGTAACGACCGCGACGGCGCTCGGCATGACGGAACTTGTAGGCGCCGGCACGGCTTGCGCTGGGGGAGGCGGTGTCTGCTGTGTGCGGTCCCGAGCCGGGGTCCGATCTCCACCCGCCGCCGTCGCCCGGATGCGGCCACTGACTCCAGGCCCTCTCTCCAGGCAGAGCCGCCCCACTGCCCAGCGCGCCGTAAAGCTGCCGCACTTCCAGCCACCTGTTGCTGGCTATTAAACCTCCGCAGGTCAGAAGTACTGGGCTGATTTTTTTGTTATTATGTTCCACTCTCATTGATGCTCCTTTGGGTTCTTTTCCCCCGCCAGCTCGAAGCGATCCCGTCTGCCTTCCCCCACGCCACCCTCAGCCCGTTTTGGCTGTGAGCTATAACGTCCGGGGAGGGAATGTCCTCCTGCAAAGCGGCTGTCAGTCAGCCGGGACAGCTGCCTCGGCGTTTAGCTCAGGGCTGGATTCGGCTCCCACAAAACTCAACACAGGCAGCCGTTTCTCACAGCGCCTCCTTCCCCTCACGCGCCGGGAGAGCGGGACTGCGCCCTGCCCTGCCCCGGTCGCCGTCTGCTGTCACGCTCCTAGCAGGGCCCCAACTTTGCCAGCCTCGCTCCCCGAGAAGGCACCCCCGCGCTATCTCCCCACTTATCCTTCCCTTTTTTCCCCCTCTATTTTTTTCCACCCTCACAGGCTGCAAACAGGAGAACTCGAAGTGACAGGATCGCTTCTCTAATGAGGACATCTGTTTCTGAAGGTGCAAAGTTTGGAAACCACTTCCGTGTCCCCCTGGTTCCTGGGACACTGTGCTGCTGTCCTGCCAGACCTAGCTTCGGGTGGCCAAAACGTCCCCTGACCTGGCCAGCACTTCCTTGCGCCCAGGTATGGCTTTCCCATGGAGGTGCTTCTCCTTCGATGAGGAAGTTGTTGTTACTATTATTGAGATTTTCCAAGTCTGTGACCCATTTGGAACAGAGCCCAACGGTACAGAAAGAGGTGTTTCCCTGTTTTTTCTCTCTTCATTTGCAAAATCCAGGAAAATTCTGTTTTCATGCATAGGGGTTGTAAGTAATTTTGACAGAAGCAACTTCTTGATGTCCTTGTCAAGTAGAGAAGTAGAGATCTTTCACCTGCCCAAAAAACATTTTTTTTTTATTCTTTTGTTCTTCTTTTGTCTTTGTGTTGTCAGAAACTTGCCGAAACCACATTGTTTCTGTCTTCTGTTTCTACCGCAGACAGCCTGGGACAGGGGCCTGTTAAAACTGAACCCATAACTTTCCCTTCCTTTTTCCTTTAATCCCAGTGCCACACAAAAGACCTCATCATCTCAGCTAACAGACAAAAAGAGCACTTTTACTCACTGCCTTTACTGCTATCCAATATCTCTCCTTGCACTGGCATCCTCAGCTCTCCAAACAGGCAGCCTTGGTGTTTCATTATCACTTATCTCCAGTGCACAAGCTATTCCTACTTTTGCCATGAAATTAACCACCTGAGAATTTTACTTATTTCAGCAATGGATAGGAAAGAGAGGTTTTCATCACAGAATGCACTGGCATAATTACTTTGTTTAGTGGCATGATGTTTTTTTTCTTCACTTATGCGTCTTAGATTGAAGTGTAATACTAGTACAGCCAAGTGCAATACGCTCATCCTACTAACAGTAAAGTGCCTTGTCTTGGCATAGTTCATTCTTCTTCCTAAAACAAGTTAACACTGCCTTATGCAGATTAAATTTTATATTGATATACATATATCCACAACAGGAAAGCTCTGTGAATTAACTTTACCACTTCTGACTGTAGGCAAGACCCAGGTCTGCATAAACATAAGTTCTGTTTTCAGCAATAGTCTTGACATACGAACACAAATGCAATGTTCTTTTGAAAACAAAACGTACAAGGGAATATAAACACCTATAAATGTGAGAAATTCCCTATATATTCGACTGTAACATATACTTCATATATATAGCTACATATTAATCAAATTCAGGTGACTATATATACATATAAAATAATGTATTTCTCCAAAAGTTAATACCTTTCACATTTTCACATCAACCTGTGTATGAAGCATTAGGTTTCAGCAGTACCCATTATGTTAGTAACTTATATATGTAATGTAATTGCTGGCACACCTAATACCTAGGAATGTTTCCTGTTGAATAAAAGCAAGTAGTCTGACTTGGAATGAAAGATTAAAATTAATAAATCTAAAAGGTGCATTTCTTAGACAGAGTTGAATCTGTATGTTAAGTGAATTCTGTGATTTCTTTTAATCCAGTACTGAGGAGTCTTTCCCTTAGTAAGAGTCTGTCCATATCCCTTTGCTGAGTCCTGCATGAACACAAATCTCAGCAGCATCCAATAATAATGTAGAAAAAAATCTACATGGCTGAAGATTTCTTCGGATGATGTTACTGAAGGTTACTCATAGCCCTGCTACCACCTTTGCTTTAATCTGGTAGGAATAATTCACTAGGCCATCATTTGGACATCGTAAGATTCAAGATGTCTTTAAATTAATTATTTTCTTGCCTTTAAGTAATTGTAATTGTTTTCATTAAATTAGTCTTACATAGCCACATTTTGTCACCTTATTTGCTTCTGGAAATGTGTGCTTTTTATTTGTTTTGAACAAGTCTGATAACTAAGGACTGTTTCTAAGAAATTGTTTCCATATCTACAAGGAAAAGCTTTTAGAATACGTTTTCTTGGGAATAACCAATGTGTGCTAGCTAGACTAAAAATGTGTATCTGTACAATCTATTCATTGTTGTTTCCCTGTGACCTGTGGCATACTCACTGTTGTGCATTACCACCATGTGCTGGGAAGGTGTTCTTCCTGGCAGTGCTCCATGGCCACTGTCTCGTGGAACAAATCACAGAATGGCTTGAGTTGGAAGGGTCCACAAAGATCATCTAGTTCCAACCCCCCTGCCATAGGCAGCGACAACTTCCACTAGACCAGGTTGCTCCTGTGCCAGTGTCTCACCACCCTTCTTCCAAATATGTAATCTAATTTTACCCTCTTTCAGTTTAAATCCATTTCCCCTTGTCCTGTCACTACATTCCCTTGTAAATGTCCCTCTCCAGTTTTCTTATTGACCCCCTTTAGGTACTGGAAGGCTGCTTAAAGGTTCCGCACAGCCTTCTCTTCTCCAGGCTGAACAATCCCAACGCTCTTAGCCTGTCTTCATGAGAGAGGTCGTCCAACCCTGTGGCCATCTTTGTGACCTTCCTCTGGACTCACTCTAAGAAGTCCACATCCCTCTTGTGTTGAAGATACCAGAACTGCACACAGTACTCCAGGTGGGGTCTTATGAGAACAGAGTAGAGGGGGAGAATCAACTCCCTCAATCTGCTGGCCATGCTTCTATTGATGCAGCCCAGTATATAGTTTGCTTTCTGGGCTGCAAGCACATACTGCCCACTCATGTTGAGCTTTTCACCAGCCAACACCCCCAAGTCCTTCTCCTCAGGGCTGCTTTGAATCCATTCTCCTGCGTTTGGGATTGCCCCAACCAAGGTGCAGGATATAGGAACCTACTGTGATTCTGCTATTATTCTGTAGCTATTTTCAGGACTCCACTGGTGTTAAGCTACCACTATCTCAAACAACTGCCAAGCTGTATGGAGGAAACACAACAGAGATCAACAGTGGAGTGTCCTGAGAAGGGATTAGAAAGAGACACAGTGGTGGTGTACCAATACTGGCAGAAAAGGAGGAGGTGGAGATTGAGTAATTCCCATGGCTGGTTGGGATGAAGATTAATTATGCTGAGACTTTTAGCATGGTAACTTTTGCAAAGCATCTGTACAGACTGCAGTTTGAATATTCAGCAACAAACAACCAGTACAGCAGCACTTTGAAAATACTTAAAGATTTGGAAACTTCTTGACCCTGATTTGTGCTGGAAGCAGTGGCTGGACACATGTGCCTATATTTCAGTCTCAAAGTCAGGTTTCATAAATAGGAAAATAAGGTATTTTTTCAAGCTTCTGCAAAGCCTCATTGATTACTATGGAAAGTTCACAGATATTAATGCAGAATGATATATAATAGTTGATGACATGTTTTTTAGAAATTCAGCCTTATTTACTGCAACAAAAACAAGAATTGCTCCCCAGACTGCAATGGATGTTAATGATGCATCCATTCCTTTTGTCACTCTGGGAGATCCAGACATCTTTTTGCTAATGATGCCTTTTGCTGGGCAAATGTGTTGGAGAAAGGAACTACATGACTGTTCTGAGTAAATGTAGAATAATAATGAAAGGCTTTGTTAGGAAATTGAACGGCAGGTGGAGGAGCCTTACAAACACTCTGATCAATATTTGCTGCAAGTGGCAGATGTTCATCATGTCTTGTTCAAAATCCATTATAAGGAGAAGGTGTCTATACTGCTCAGAAAAACAGGAGGAGGGATTTGTCCTGCTCTTTCTTAAATGAGAGAATACAGTGCTGAGAAATTCATGTATTATAGTCAAAGATATGAAAGAGCTGCATCTTTGTTAATGCGTTTCTATTATTAAGGGAAAACAAAAACTTTAGTGGGATGCCTCTGCCAATTTTTACTTATTCAGCATAACTCTGTCACAGCGCAACTTATCTGCTAAATGCACCTATCTTTGCAAATGAAGACAGAAGATCAGTCCTGTTTTCTGGGAAGGGTGCAGTGGGGACCTCCAGGAAGCCACCACTACTTCTAATGTTCTTCAGAGGTCTGTTTCCTTATGCGCAATTTACAGCAAATTTTCCCGTACATTGTTTTCCTTGTTCCAAACTCCTCTGAATCTAGACACTCGAGTGAAAGTTAACACAAGTTGTCACAAGCATTCTTTCAGCTCTTTTTTTGCCTTCTGGCTCCTGTGCTGAAATCCATTCATAGAATCCTTGGGCTTCTTATCCTCCTTTTCTTTTTTTTTTTTTTGAAACATCTTTTATGCATCAAGAAGTTTGCAAGACTCATGCTCCTCATCATAATGGTGCCTCGGTTGCCAGAGACAACTTGCAAGTACTTGTCATTTCTACACTGAATTCAGCACCAATGATAATAGGTTGGGTTTTTTTTTCCTCAATTTCAAAATGTCATTCCCATATGTTTTTCTAGTCTGGGCTCCCCTAAGCAATGGATATTCCCAGGGAACCCAGTAGTGTGTAACAAAATAAGATGCGTCCTATTCTACATCTCCTCTCCATAGAAATCCTGTGCTGGTACTGGAATGGAAAGGAGGGAAGAAGATCCTGGGCTTATGAAAGGTGAACAGTAACAGGATTCAAGTTTGCACGTCTATGTGTGCCTCTATAGTAATGTTAACCTTGAAGTATGTTTCCACAAGATGCGAAAAAGTCTTACCAAAGAAAGGCAATGGATAAATCAGAATGATACGCAGCATTGCTTAGAAGGGTATTGAAATATATTCAGTTGCAGAAGTGAAAGAGGCACCATGCAGATAAGCAACCAAGAAGGCTGCGTTGCTTTGCTCTCTGCATAGTAAAATAGAGCACAGTCCTAGCCTTAAGATCTCCTGTAACACACACAGGTCAGCATCACGTGCACCAGGACTTTAAAGCAATTGGCCTGAATCCAAGAATTTTGTACTGCTGAAGATTTTATTATAAGTGTCATATAATCTCAGCATTTTGAAATGTTTAATTTTGGTAATACATCTCATAAAATGTGAAAGGAGCTAAAGAGTGCTGAACAAACTATGAGCCAAAGTACATTTGCTATTGCTTTTTTTCTGCATCTGCTTTTGCAATAAATATGCCTGCCCTGCAGTCTGTATTCTCTTTTAACGCATGCAGTGCTGCCACATTATTTCAGTGGCAGGAAGAGTAGCAGTGAGCCCAGATACATAGTCAAGTAGGGCGAGGTGGGGACAAAAGATTTGAGTTCTTGTTTGTGGAGCACCACAATGACCACACTAGGGAAGGCAGTGCCAAACAGATGGAAAGAGGCTTATGGTTCATATAGCTTGTGTCCACCACCAGAGATGGCAACCAGATACTACCTGGTTTAGAGATGCAGAGCTACAGTACATATATTATACAGGAATATTTCCCCTTGCAGCATTTTCAAGCTGACTGTCTCTCTGGATTTCAAACAGCATTTTTGTAACCTTAGTGTTTGCATTTCAGTTTAGTGGTTTATAAAAAAACAGCTCTACAATTCCCTATTTGAAGTGACATCATTTGACAGCTGTGGTAAATCACCTGGCTACATTACAACAATGGTGTTCAGCAGTGACTTCTCATGGATAAATCTTTCACAGCACATCCTATTCTGGACATTTAGAAATGTTGGAGAGCCTATTCATGTCCCTTGTCCTCTTGTAGACCAGCCAACGTTATTTTGCTTTATGGTGGCAGTGGTTCATTTCTCAGGAATGTCTCTCTGTTGAATTCAGTTTGGCCAACACTCACAAATCCTAATATTTGAGGCAGTGTCATAGAGTTGGGGCTTGACGTGTTACACAGAACCCATGAGACAATATCAGGGGAGGAAAAGAGATGTATGAATCTGGAAACACACACACACTGGAATTGCAAAGGAAGCCATCAGCATTCAATGAGAGTGATAACATATCTAATCTGGATGATCTTGTAACAGAAGAGGGCACTCAGGGGCCAGACAGCAAATAAACCTTATCACATTATACAGTGAGGGAAAATCACTGAAAAATTGAGAGAATCCTCTCATGAGCTTGATGTAGCTTACAGCTGTGGGCTGCTAAACCTGAGTTTCATTCATGCAAAAAGAAAGCCCAGCCACTTTAAAACAATCTTTGTGAACACACTCAAGTCAACTTACCTAAAATATTTGAACTAACAATCCCTGTGTAGACAGGACTTCATTAGGTTACTTGTTATTGTTTTCAGAGTCCTCACCTGCTCTTTAAAGCACAACCTACATTATGTGAGAGAATGATTGCTCATTGTTGTTGTGTCCCTTAATTGCCGTCTATATTAGTGTGTTCAAAGGAATGTATTTTTCCTCTTCTGCCCTTCTCTGCCTGCATCTGACAGCACTCAGCATTTTCCGCAGAGCTCAAAATTGCTCGCATTCTTATAAAAACGCCTCAGCCATATGGGATTTGCTGAGACAAAATAAAAAGTGCACGGCTTGAGAAAATGCAATACTTCATCCTGCGTATTGATTCCATGGCTGCCGTATAAACAGGAACTGTTACAAGAATTTCCACTGACTATTGGCATTGGAGCTTGTGTTCTGCATAGGCCAGGTGTGACATGAGCTCACCTGTCAAGAAAGTATGACACTGCATTTAAGTGCTGGGGTGAACTTTGATGTTTGTAGATATATTGCACCAGACAAGCTCCAGCTGCAATCTTGCAGATTTCCAGGCAGATGTACTTCCTTTTGCAAAGGAATGTGAGCTACCACAGCTAATTTTATGCTCTGTAAATAATGCTGATAGAGAAACAAACTTGAAATTATAGGTTAGATAGGCAAAATAATAGGTTAACTAGGAAAGTCAAAGCATTTGTTAATCAGAAATATGAGTATGTTCCTCAAGAAGCTGCAGGAACCCAACTGTAATGATGACAAATGAGAGATTGCAGAATAATAAGATCAGTCTCGCATACAGGCAGCACCATAACTGAGACTCTATATGACATAGATGTGCTGTTGTACAGAGAAATTGGGCCCTTATATTCTGATAGAGAACATTTCCTCTTCTTAAAAGCCTGTGCTTGACACGCTTACAGTGTGAAGGTTCTGCTGTGTGCCTTGTGTTGTTCTTCCCCCTTCTGCTCCATCTTCCCTCCAGTACCCTCCACCATGACAGGGCTGGGCTCAGAGCCACCGAGAGCAGAGATCATATCCAGGGGGAAGAGAGACCTGGCTGGTATCCCAACCATATTCTATAGGTTAACCAAGACACCTAAAGGATGGTAGATATTTTAATATATATTTTTTTATTCTTTCATCTGCATTTTAAAATTTTGCTGTGTTTTCCCCTGCAACATTTTGAAATCATTGACACATTACTGCATGAATAGCAGAATTTCCAGCTGGCAGGGCAGGAGTAGAATTAAATCCCTGGGCAGACCTAGTTTATTTTACCTCCAGTAATCTAGCACTTTCTTTCTTTAAGGAGTTATAAATTGCCTCTGATTCTAAAACAGGTTATTTTAAACTCTTCCTCTGATAGCAGCCATATTTTGCTAAACAATGTAAACCATGGGCTGTGTTTAACTTACTTTCACTTGGTTTTCTTCTCCTTACTCTCTTTGTATTGGTATCATACATTGGAAACCAAAATGAATTTTTACATGGAAAACTTCAGAACAGATGTGCCGTCAGCACTTCCGCTGATAGTGTATTGTGTCATGCTTGCCTGAAGTGCTTATAATTTGTTTTATGCAAAATCACTGTATGCTGGACCTTAAAATGTACTGCACAGTTGTTGGATTGACATGGGGAGAAGGAAGGACATGCTGAGTTTTTTCATGGTTTTATTCCATGCCTAGCAGTATTTCTCCTAGCTAGTAAATAAAACAGTGCGATGTCTAAAAGCCCCAACTTTCAAAACTTTTAGGTGTTTATATTTTTAGGTGTTTATATTTACATGAGATCCTATTAAAGAAGCCTGATTTCCAAAACAGGTGAGCATTTGCAACTTCTCCTGAGGTCAATGAAAACTCATCTTCTTTGTAAGACAGTTCCATTCTGCAAGTTTTCCACACAGGATTTCCATGTTAAATATTAGACCTTCACTCTTGAAAACACTGGGTATAGTCTTATGATACAAAAAAAACAAACCAAAACCAAAACAAAAATGGGTTGCCCAGGGAAGTTGTGAATGCTCTATCCCTGGCAGTGTTCAAGGCCAGGTTGGACAGAGCTTTGGGTGACTTGGTTTAGTGTGAGGTGTCCCTGCCCATGGCAGGGGATTTGGAACTAGGTGATCTTAAGGTCCTTTCCAACCCTAACTATTCTATGAGTCTATGAAAAAAGTGGGGACCCAGCATATTCTACTGGCTGTATCCAGAATCTTCCACATTTCATCTCTTGGGTGTATTATGTCAGAATAAATTTGGAAAAGACTTCAGGGTAAAGCTGTGACTAAGGAGAATAGCAGGTAGTAAAGAATCTCCTGAGAGAAGAGAGTAAGGAATGTACCATGGAGTAAGATGCACAGGGTGATGCCTAACAGCAGGTTCAACCATAAGCATGTGGACAGCTTCACTGTCCTTCAAAGGCAAGTCATTCATTCAGCCAACGTGATGGGCCATCATTTTCTTCACTTGCAAGCACAGAAGCAGCAGAGTAGGAGCATAAAGACTAGGTGGACAGCAAGCTACTTCCCACTTGGGTAAAAAGCCTTTGCCAAAATCAGGGATGAGAGGGAAGCAAGTTGCTGGTTGCTTGTGTGTTTGCTCCTCCTCTTTGCAGATAGGAATCTAGACACTGGACTTTCTTCCCTCTGAGTAATATATACCTTTCCTCATTCTTCTGAGCAGTATATACCTTGACTCATTGCAGGCCTACTTCAAAGGCACAGGAATCAGAGGAAACACTTAGACCTTTTCTCACTAGAATGAAGTCTTATGTTCTCACCTCAGGTGAGACAGGTAAGCAGTAAGTTGCCTCAGCTGAGATCTCAATTAAAAACAAGGGAGTTATTTTTTCATCTTCGAGATCTAGTTAAAATTCAAGCTTACCTCAATTTCGTAATGTAAGTGAAAATACCTCTGTGGATTTTATTTAAAAATAGTTAAGTAGGCACAATATCTATTTATTGAGGTATGACTATTTTAATGAAGAGTAAAAGAGCAGAAACAAAGAGCACAGGTCTCAAATTGTGAAGTAAAACTGCTGAAAGAATAACAATAGTTCTGTTGTACTTCTATGCAAAGCAGAACATGATGGCCTAATTGAGTTTTATTAGGCATTGCTTTCTAATTGGTGATGTGACTGAACAATCAAAACTGTAAAAGGTGCTTGGCTAATATTTTGAGCAGTGTGCTCCCTTAAGAAAATTTAGATATGATACAGTATTCACCTTTAATTGGTACCTTTCATCTCAGATAACTGAGGAATTAAGAGGATAAACAGAGCCACCTTAGGTTTTCATGGCTCATCTACAGCTTGTACAGACCTTTAAAGCATAGTACCATGTCACATCTGCCTTACACATGGATAGAACAGCCCTGCACGTCATGAAGCAACCACTTAATGAAAGAAGTCTCCAAAAGTTTCAGCATATGAATGTTCAAAAAGATGGTGGTTTTAAGCCCTCTTTCTAGGAAGTGTGTAAGCTTTTCCACCTGCAAAATTCAGGCAGTTGTTTTAAATAAAAGTTTTAAAAGTGAGCTCTGGCAGCTTAGTCTGCTGTGGAGCAGACTGACAGCACAATTACCTGTGAGGTGTGCCCCACTGGGAAAAGGCTGAGCTTGGGAAGTTTGTTCATGTCACAGCATGTGACAAAAGGTTGCTAGAAAGTAAATTACTCTTGTCCTACCACAGCAGTGCTTGTGTCAACTGGCTTTAGCAATGGCAGCTAGGCTTCCATTGAAGAACTTACTATGATTGGCTGACAGCAGCCATGATTTGGATGAGAGAAGGATGTGGGCAGAGGAGCATAATGTGAATGAGAACATATGCTATCTTAGGTGATACTAGCTGTGTGTGTACTTATTGTCCTCCTATTTTTTCCCCTTAACTTTAAATACCATCAATTATTATTATTATTATTATCCCCTTAACTTTTGCTAAGTTTGTGTCTGCACAAACTTAGAGGAGGTAAGTTGTTTATGAGCAGGAGGCCTTAGCAATGCAAAAGGCTGTTAATTCTAGAGGGAGACAAACTCCTCAAAAAGTCCTTTTTCTGGTGTTATGCAGGAAAGTCGGTGTGAGGTAAGACTTGAGTCTTATTTTGAGACTTGACTTATGGAACCATGATTAAAGAGAAGAGGCACAGAGCTTTCAGACAAGAAATCCAGTTTATTGAGAGCGCTCGGGCTATATGACTCACTGATCTATCTGAGTAGACAAACAAACTAGGAATTATTAAAAGAATGGCTCTGAACAATAAAAATAAAAATATGTTTTGGTTCTTGCAGGGATCAGAGAAAAAAACCTAAAAATCTGCCCTTAGACTACAGATTGCCTCAGTTTGGAATACCTGTAAAGAAAAAAAAAAGGCTACAGCTGGTCAGGTTGACAGAGCTGGTGGAAGTGGTGTCACTTTTACATACAGATCAGGCTTTCAAGACCATTCCAATGTAGTTGACACTTTAAGTTGCATTTTGTTGTGATTTAGGCAGAAAGTAATTCAGTATTTGAGTCTCACATTACTTGAGCAAGAGCTCTAGGCAGCTGAGGGCCTTGGGTCGTGCTTCTCAAGTCTTTTGGTTGACGGTGATTCTTTTGCCCAAAAGACTTAATCATCAGGAGAAACTGGAGGAGAAATATTCTCTATCTTGTGGTCAGGTTAATTTTCTGGATGGTAGGATTATCAATACCCCATTCCCTGACAGATTCTAGTTCCATATCTTGCGAAAGTTTAATTACTTTTGCAAATGAAGTGGCACTAATGAGACATTGAGAGCACACAATGCCGAAGTCCCCTCCCACCTTGATGTGAAGTAGATGTATATTAGGCTGGGGAGGGCAGAACTTAGCAAGCCTCTCACAACCTGGAGAAGTGATCTGAACTCCTCCAGTGAAAAGGAGGCATTAATCTTTCCTATAGTGCTGTCTGGATCTCTCCTCAAAATTGATACTAGAAATTCTGGTATATCACACTCTGCAACATGCTTATCTGCCAGTATAAACCAATGTGAAACCAAACCACCCAAAAGGCACAATAAAATCTTCATTAAAAATAAGGCCACCTAATGTTTAGGGGTTTCTCATAGCTCAGTATCCTTGTGTAGTTATAGTCTAAATATACCTGCAAGCAAACCTTTCCCTCGGTGTCTCAGAATGAGTCAGTACCTCAAGCTTCTCCTGGGCTGGACCTTACTACAACTACTTGTTTCTGCACAGAGACTGTACTTAAACAAGACTGAGAGTGATGCATAAGAAAAACAAAATTATATTGTTAATAGGTAGGTGCCTAGGAATGCAGCTGACACATTCTGAGTGTTCTTTCCAAGCAAACATTGATTGTAGTTTATAAAGAGATAGCACAAGATGTAAAGCTATCCTGAGATCCTAATCATGATTCTATGCTGTCTGCTTAAGAGAACTGGTATGAATGTAGGTCCTGACTTTCGAATTTCTGTTCTTCAAATCAGTATTTCTTGTATGCATGCTTTCAATAGGTTGTTAACTTTGGAGTGAACTATTCTCCAAAGTAGCTTCATTATAATTCTGCTAAAGTTAATATACAATAATAGTAGCTTTGGCTTGTAGAAGGACCTAAAGGATTACCATTCCACCATGCTGGACATCTACAGACACACACAATTAACTCTCCATTTCTTCTCCATTGGTTAGGTCTCATCGTAAAGAGAGTTCAGATTAGCTGACCAGGTGTTTCTGAGCACTGTATTTCAAAGGCAGAGGTTTAGGTTTGTCTGATTTAGGATA
Source organism: Pezoporus flaviventris (assembly GCF_033815535.1). Classification (NCBI taxonomy): domain Eukaryota; kingdom Metazoa; phylum Chordata; class Aves; order Psittaciformes; family Psittacidae; genus Pezoporus; species Pezoporus flaviventris. The sequence continues at coordinate 4,075,854 of NW_026892644.1, forward strand.
ACAATGCTTTTGAGTGATGAGGAAAGTTAATTTTGACCATCTGACACCATCTAGAAGAAAGGTATAAGCACCTCAGAAACCTGTATATAAGATAAAGGTTTTATATTGCTCTATTCTTAAGCACTTAAGCAACTGAATGAGCACAAGCAATAAACTCCAGCCTTGATCACTCAAGCACATAATGTAGTTCAGTGCTCCAATGCCTAAGGTGTCACCTTGGCAGGAGTTACTGAACCTGTGCTCTTAACAATTGCACCATTAATTGTGAACAGCTAATATTGCTTCCCATTATCCTTCTGCAGCACAGTCATAACCAAATAAGGCAGGAGGAGAATTTAATAGACATGTGACTTCCAGTGAAATATTGTGACAGCAGAGCCAATTAATACAGTTGTCTATTCCAGAAACTGGATTTGTTCAGTCCATAGTCTTCAGATTCTTGCTCTTGAAGATAATTCTCCCCAACCCTCAGGAAGCGTCAACAAAACAAAAACGGACTGGAGCAGAAAGCAAATCCTTTCTTATGCTACCTATTCAAACAGGGCTTTCCTTCAAATAAGATACCTCAGAGCATAAGGCTAGGGAAATTCTGCACGCCTCTCTGGTGTACAGGAGCTTTTTATCTTGAACACAGAGAACTCCAAAGAAGTGGGCAGTGCTGGGAAGATAATTAACAGAATGGTAGTATAATTTGTGAAACAATTTTACATTGCAGTAGAGATGGCATTGTGACATGCCCTTTTTCCCTGCATGTCACAGGTTCCCATATCAAATTCACTCAATTTGTAAAAATAAAGTAATGATTTCTTCCGATTTGGCTCTGATTGACCGTCAAGATACTTCCTCTCCTATTTCCTGTGTTATACCCACTTACAGAAAGCCTGTGCTTTACTTGATTAGCACACAGATTTTTACTGTATGCAACTTTATACACCTTCAGGGTTGCCCAAATGACCTCATTACATTTCTGTAGCTTTACACTTATTCAAACACACCTGTTCTCTGATGGGAACCCAAAAGGATGCAGTAAGTGTATAATTCAGCCTTCAGAATATGTATGACATGCTTGAGAAATAGCTCAGCATGAATTTCAGGACAAAGCCTGAATTTGTGGGACTGGCAAATAGCAAAAACATCAACCATCCATAAATCTGATATGGAAATCACTGAACAGAATGAGTATCAATAAGGCAGTTTATGTGCTAACACTTCTACTTACTGTATCAAGTATCTCCACTTTACTCCTGTTTTTTCTTCCCATCATTTCCCCTGTTGTTTCTCCCCACCTTGTTGTCAATTACCAGCAGCTACATCAGTACAATAATCAGATTATCTCCCTTGCTAGTCATGGCCTCATCCCCTTCAGAAGTGGAATGGAGAAATTATTACCAAAAAAAAAGAAAAGCTGATTTTAATTCTAGGATAGAGGAAAAAAGAATAACAAGACAGATAGCAAAAAGGGTCACAAAGCAGGAATTAGAAAAAAATTAATTCACAACACATCACATGGCCAAGAACACTTTTTTCATTTTACTTCTGAAGCCTGAACAGGAATCCTAAAGGCTCAGTTGTCAAGCAGGAAAAGTATTGATAATGCTTTATCAGGGTATTCATTTCTGGTGAGATGCTTACAATCAATGATTGTCCTCACCTATACAGGAAAGGCAACACTCGCCCATGTTCAGGTCCTCTTCTCCTGCCCCCAGACCCTGAGGAAGGTATTCGTATAACTTTGAGAACATTAGCTCTTTGTTGCCTTGGACTAGATTAACCACTTACCTCATGCAGTTTCTCTGCTGAGCTTAGATACCATGGTGACAGTAGAAATATCTAGGATGGAAGACAAATTACAAAGTTATTTTGTTGGGAATTGCTGCAGGGAAAGATTTTAGACTTTCTTCTAAGATTTGATGCCAAGCTAACTATCTCAATGTATAAAACACATTTTTTTTCAACAAAGACAGGATCATAACTAGCTAAGAAGTTTTCAGGAAAATTAGCCAGTATAGTAAGAGAATCCAGGAATTTTTATTCTGCCAATTTAATGTAACCCAAAAACACAGTCTTTTTCTCTGTTCAGATGGGGCCAGGCTAAAGATCCAGTCAATCGGCATTCCAGGCCTACAGCGAAATGTTCTACCCATTTTTACAGTCCAGCAAGTTGAAATGTACAAACCTAGTGTCAGTCAAAATAAGAGCTCAAGGAAGTTTTATGTTTTAACAAGTAACCAAAAATGCTTTAGACTTTTTTGGAAAAGAGGCATATTTCATAATGTTAATAGTGGTCTATTTATGTAAATGCACTTCTAGAAGGCATCTTTTTCAGCTGTGATGCAGAAAAGCCTTTTAATTTTCATTTTACTCCATTATGCAGGATGTGATCACAATGACACTCAAGATCAAAGGTAGGAAATTAAGCATGGCCTCTCGGCCATTTAAATAATACTTCTTTTTTGCTAATAATTATTCTTCTGATCATAACAAAATGTAAATAAAAATTAATTATATCATCATTATCTTCATATCTTGATGTGTGATCTGGCTATGTACCACAGTGACTGAATTTACTATTATATAGATGTAACATTGTACATCACAAACCACCTACAAGTTGCAATTAAAGAGCAGGTTCCCATTGTGCAGCTCATTTTAATTACTACTAGTAGTTATTTCCGCATGTATAAAATAACATCTCTTAAATGAAGGTCTCTCAATGCACAAGCAGAATTCACTACCCCATAGGCAATCTGGGACCTCCTTTCCCTGGAATCCAGAGGAACTAATATCCATCCCAGGTATTTAATGTCAGCTTACCTTTGATACTTCTGAGAATTCTGTCTAGTAATTAAGGATGAAAGAAGATAGTGTCCCTCACTTGAACCCAGCTGTACTGGAGAACTCGCTGAGAGCTGTTAGAAGGAGGAAATGAGGTATTCTTTCCCTGTAGTGACTTGGCAAAAATAGTCTACCAAATCAAACAGCAATCCCAGGTAAACAGTAAGATCCTAAATTAAAGGACAGCAAATAAACTTAGAATAAGCAAAGAATTACTATTCATGGACTTGCCTACTCATCAAAGCATGGATGGATGCAGTTATGCCAATATAAATATGTGCAGAATGTATGGCATGGTGTATCTAGACACCTCTCTTACTTAATCCATACTAGGAGCTGTACTGTCACAACTATTTTGCATTAAAATATTACACTGCCAACAAAGAAACAGTATAATAAATGCTGTGCAGCTGGAGCTAAATGTGGTATTTTTCCTGTGAAGTTCACCTGCCCAATGACTTTACCCCATGCCATCCACTCTTTTCAAGGTGGTGATTTTCCTTCATGTTGCCATGTGAAGGAAAAACATCATTGGCCAACTGGCAAGGAGAAGAGTGAATTATCTGGAAATTTAAAATATTAAATCTGCAGTGGTTTGAAAGGATTTTTTTCCTCCAACAGAGATTGAAAAAAAAGAAGTGTGTTCAATCTGGCTGCATCGGAATGCCAAAAGAAATATGACAGCTTATAGTGCCTGGAAAAGGCTTTTTTTAAAAAAAAAAAAACAAAAAAAAAAACAAAACCACAAAACCCAACTGATTAGTTTATTTCTCTCTTTTTTTTAAAAACAAAAAAAAAGTCTTGTTTCTTAAGGAAACAAGGCTTAGGAAATCACACTCTGTCTGCCAAAATTATTCAGTAACTTTTGAATTCCTGAACCAATTCCAACCTAATCTGATCAAGGGCTAAAAGGCTCAAAAATCTAAGTCCTCACAAACTTTGTGAAATTCAGAGCATATATAAAGGAAAAAGATCAAAAATATGCTCCCTGTGGTTAGAAAGGCTGAAGCAAAACCTCAAGCTATCCAGTAAGTTTGCTGTGGCCAGGTGACCAGCACATGTTTCTCCAAATTTATCATGATACCTGCCTCTCTTTCATGGTCGTGGGGTGGCATGTGGGCAGTCTGGAAGCAGAGCTCTGGCTTCACAGTAATGGATACCCGGGAGAAGATACAGGAATGCTATATACAGGTGCTGAGGCTGCTTCAGTTCAGCTGCCTGTGGAATAACTACATTCATTTTCTGTTTTCACCTCTTGCCTGGCACTTTTCCTTTCCTAGAATAAAATAAATAATTCACAGTCTATCATTTTCAGTGCAATAGAATCATAGAACAGGTCTGTTCTGGTTCATGGCTAAGACCAGGAAAAGAGAAATCTCAAAGAAACAGGGTCCCTTTGACTAAACAAATTTGGCTAAACTAATCATAATGGATTAATCTATGGAACTCTGACAGGAGCTGTTCTTGTCAGGACAAACTCTTCCCTCCCTCCCCCTTTTTAATTTCTTTTTCTCTTTCCTCTTCTGGCTAATCCTTGTGAAACTGTTTCTCTGGTTTGCCTGTTCTTTTTTCTTATAGCTGCTTTGCTAATTCACTCTAAGCCCAGGACTACTGCTCTCTTTATATTGTCCCCTCTGCCACCCCATTATAGGGAAAATCTAGAGAAGCAAAGAGAGTTATTTTGACAGTTTCCCATGGGTTTAGTTCATTGGACATGGTTTTGCAACCATGAAATATTGTTTTAATAAAGTTCAAGAGGGGAAACCATGGGCAGTAAAAATGAGTGTATAGTTGTAGTGGAATCTTTTATCTTAAAGATAATACAGGAGGGAATTTCTGAGGAGACCTGATTACTACAGGGACACGGGGTGGTAAATTGGCTTCAGATATGGGGTACTTCTCAGATACAAGTATTTGTTCCTTAGCTCCATATACGTGCATGTACAAACATCCCTTCTGCTTGCTTGTCTTCATTCTGGGCACTTATTTTTTAATTGAAAAATTTACAAATCGCTGATTTAGGTTTTTTAAAGACTTCCGTCTCAACCATGCAAACTGAAGATTTTTAATAAACCTATCTCCCAGTGCAGCATCTGCCTTCAGGCATTTTGCCTTATTCAATGAATATGGCTTTTAGGACAGGGTTTGAAAGCAAGGACTCCCTTCAGCGTGATCTGGAAAAGAGAAAACTAACGGCACAGGACTGATACGCTATTTACAAAAGCAGTGAGCAGGGAATGCAGAATCCCGCTGCTCTCCCTTTTCTGCTGCCGCCTCGAGAAGGTTTGAGCGCGAACACGAAGCCGACGGACAGACACGAAGAACTATCACTCTGTGACTGACACCAGCAACAGCTGAGCAATCCCGGCTCCGCACCCCTCTGCGACTACAACCCCCGTCAGCCCGCGGTGCAGGGCTCACCGCCCAGCCCCTGCCCCTGTGGGAGCGCCGGCTTGGAACTGGCCGCTGCTCTAACTTTCGCCAGTCGGGCTGCCCCAGGGCTGGACAGGAAAAGCCGTGGGACCCTGTCCCCGTTGTCCGCGGCGGGAGGAGCCGGTGGCACGTTTTTCGCTCCTCGGGAGGCGCCGCTGCGGACAGCCCGGGCCGTGTCGGGCCTTCTTCAGGTGGCGGCGGTGCCGCCCCGTCCCTCCCTCTCGCTAAGATGGCGGCACTGTTGGCGGTAAATTCGGGTAAGAGAAACGTAAGCGCGGGGCCGTGGTTTTTCCCCGTCCTTTGCGGCGGGGCCGTTCTCCGTCTTCCCTGCCAGCCGATCGGGGGGCGACGGCCCCGCCTCAAAGCCCGCGGGGCTGAGGGCGGCGGCGGCGGCACGGGGAAGGCCGGCGTCAGGCGGTGGTGCGGCCCTAGCGGGCGGCGGGGCACTAAGCTGCCGGGACCACGTTGATGCTAGCAGGCGGCGAGGAGAGTGTCTTCCGTACGGCGGTACCAGGGGCGCTCAGGCCGTGCAAGGCGGCCTGGTGATGGAGTTCCGCGGTCGGAGCTGCGCCGTGCCTGGCTGGTCCCTGCCAGGAGCCAATTAAGGTGGTGACAAAGGCCACTGTGGTAGCTCCTTGTGTGTGTGGTTAAGCATCACTGCTCTATTGCCCTCATCTCTTAATGCTGTGTGCAATAGAAAGTAAAACAAAAAGTGCACCCTGCATGTTGCTCAGTGCTACCACAAGGAGTCTGGAAGTGTTGAGCTTGTGTCTTTTGCATTGAATGTTGCTAAGGATTAGCATCAGTATGAGCTATGGTCCTTTCACAGCCCATCCCAAGGAGCAGTTTGCATTACTAAGGCAGCATTTACCCAGCATAACTAGGGAAATAAATCTAATGTAAAAGGAAATTACTAGATAATCAGAGGATAACCTAAGAGGTCATCTGGCCCAACCCTCCGCCTTTTCCACTCCCTTAAAGCAAAGCCAACTCAGTCAGGTTGCTCATGTCCTTATCTAAGCGAGTTTTGAATACTTGTAGGGATGAAGATCCTCCCAGAGGCCTCTCTGGACCTCTGTTTCAGTGTGTGACCAGCTTTGTAGTAGTGGGTTCTTTTTTCCCTGTTAGCTGATTGAAAGCTTTGGTATTGCAGTTTATGTCAGTTGCTGCTCATCTTCTGGGGGGATACCTCTTGTCTCTTCCCTGTGTACATTGCCATTCAGTAGTTGAAGATAATAAGGCTCCCATTTCTCTTTAGCCTTGTTTTCTTAAAACTGAAAAAGGTTAGTTTTTTCAGCCTCTTCTCATTAATCCTATTCTTTGGCTCCCTATTTCAGTGTGTTGCTCTGGGGAGCCCAAAACTGAAGACAGTACTGGACTGAAGGACTCTCAGAGATGTATCAGCAATCACTTGTTTATATGGGCCAGGGGGAGTGAGCAAGTGGCTGCATGGTTCTGAGTTACTGGCTGAGCTTAAACCATGACATGTGGTGTACATCATACTGACTAGTTAATAAAATGAAAAGCTCCATTCCTGTATTAAGCAAGGAGTAAATTTTACAGATAGTATATTTCGATCGCAGTAAATCAGTTACTTCCCTATCCCCTCACAGAATAGCGGTGGTGAAGCAAAGGCTCTTCATTTGAAATGTGACTTTGTTAAAGTAAAGATTGAAGTAGTTCAAGTGAGAATACACTTAAGGCTACGTGGAGACCTCATAGCAGCCTTCCAGTATCTGAAGGGGGCCTATAGGGATGCTGGGGAGGGACTCTTCATTAGAGACTGTAGTGATAGGACAAGGGGTAACGGGTTAAAACTTAAACAGGGGAAGTTTAGGTTGGCTATAAGGAGGAAATTCTTTCCTGTTAGCGTGGTGAGGCACTGGAATGGGTTGCCCAGGGAGGTTGTGAGTGCTCCATCCCTGGCAGTGTTCAAGACCAGGTTGGACGAGGCCTTGGGTGATAAGATTTAGAGTGAGGTGTCCCTGCCCGTGGCAGGGGACTTGGAACTAGATGATCTTAAGGTCCTTTCCAACCCTAACTATTCTATGATTCTATTTTTTAAATTACATGGCAAGAGATTCTATAGCCTTATAATTAAAAAATAATGGAAGAAGGAGTTTTATACATGAAAGATGAGATAAAATTTAAAGCAGATGTGGCACTAGAACTAAGGAAGATTTTGCCTTAGGTTATAGTTTATTATTTGTGGGGACAGACGTAATGGGGTTAAGTCTGTAACTTGGCAAAAACTTCAGTTGTGTCAGCTGCTGTTGTTGCCAAAAAAGGCAACCCAACCTGTCCTTCCTTGCTGTCCGTGATGGGAATGTCTTAATGCCTTACAGTATTTGGGTTGGTACAAAGCAATTGGGTTGTAGGGACAAGAGCAAACAAATAGGCCACGAAAATAGTTGAACAGCTTTTGGCAGGCACTGTGGATTGCTGCTTTTGTTTATGGGACTCAGTAATTTAATGAGAGTGAAAATACAGTTTAGAGTGGAAATAAATCTCTGAACTCTGAAGTTATGTGAGACAGCCAGTTACAGTCCAGAGTGTGAAATTATTCATCCGGTAGTAGCTATTTTTAGTGAACTTATCTACGCATTGGTAATATTGTATGATTAAAACACTCTGGTGCTTAAAAAAAGAGACAGGATTTGTCCTTTTTTACAGGTTGTCCACTCGGATGCAGCTCTACTGGTGCTGCTAGTTGCGCTGTAAATGAGGGTAGTTTTTGTTAGTGTTGAGTTTGGTGAGAGTGTTTTTCTTTGGTTTTATTCTTATTTTGCGTGGTTTCTTCCTTTGCAACAGAATAAAACTGACAAAGTTTTACTTAGTTTACTGCTTCCAAGACACCTTAGGTAGTGACTGAAATCAGTGCTCTTGCTCTAAAACATGCTCTTGTCTCCATGCTCCCTCACTACGTTTCAATTTGACTTACGCTGCCTCATTATTCAGGGCATTCGTGTACCATATTGCATTACTTCGAGGTGGTGTTTGGTTGTATGAAAAAGAGGGGCATCTTCCTGTCAGAGTAGCTACCTCTTGCTTGCTATATTATGTGAGCGACCTGGTCAAGATGAGCTGTGGATACGTTTTGAGTTGGATGCATCTAGTCAGGTTTACCTTAAGGGTTAGGTCTGGTCAAACCAAGTATGAGAATTAAAATGTTGCCTCTGTACTTGATTTTATAACAGTGTTAACTTGTACATTAAAAAGAAGGAGGCAGGGGGAGGGGGAAGTTTAACCGGTTTTAGGTGAAATGTCAGTATTTTTTTGTATATAGGCTACTCTGCAAGGCATAGTTCTATTTTATCATTTCTTCAGAAACCAAGCTGGTTTCAGAGGCCTCTGCCATTCAATACCCGCTCGTTCTTTCTCTCCATGTTTCAGGTATTGCTCTTTCACTAGTTTTTATGGTTAGCAGGGACACTTCGTAATCCGTGTTAATGAAATACTCTGATTTTTAAAAACAAGATTGGAAGAACTCTGGAAGATATTTCTTCCTTCCCCCTTCCCCCCTTTGATTTGGATCATTTGACTAACAAGACTTACAGTGCTATCCATCAAGAGTTAATGGAGCAGGCATGTGTACTGTTTGGGAACAAGCAGCTCTGAATGAAGGAGAGCAGCAGCCTCATAAAGAAGCTTTTCTGCTAGCAAAGTTGTAGCACACAAAAACCACTGCTAGCTTATAATATCTCTGGGTCAGGGACTGTCTCAGTAAATGCTCAGAAACACAGAAAGTGACCTGCAGTCAGGCAGTGGTTGTTCTGTTGTAGCTTGCAGTGACTTGTGTGTAGAATCTGAAACTTTCACAAATGCAGATGAAATCTAGCAAGTGAAACATTTTGGTACTTCTGTTTAATGTCGGTCTTTAGTTTTGATATATATATATTTTAATAGAATGTTAATAGTAGGTGGTAGGAATAATTTTCCAACTGTAAGATTTTCAGTTTAGACAGTGATTCTGGCTGAAGTCTGAAGACTAGTTTGGTATACTGTTTTCATGAGACCTGATCATAAGGAAATTTCTAGTGCAGTCTTCATACTACAGATTTGGGTTCAGAATTATACGTGTTCCAGTTGTTGTACTAAATTCAGTTTTGACATACTGGCAGTCCTGGGGTAATGGTTGGACTTGATGATCTTAAAGGTCTTTTGCAACTGAATGGATTCTATGATTCTATATGCAAAGTAAACTCTTTCAGTGTTGAGGAAGAGGAGACTGTATTCCTAGAATAGGGTCAGACTTTTCTTAGTTAATATATTTGTGCTTGCTAGCTTCCAAAAATAATCTAGTCTCTTCTAAGCATAGTCAGGTAATGATTTATATTCTAGTACAGGAAATTCATATCTTTATGTAAAGTTCTTGTTACAGAATGTTAGTAGCAGATGTGTCTTATGGATCAAAACTACATGTATCATTTTTTTTTAAATCAAAACGAGAAAGATGAGTAGATGTGAAAGAAAGTGTTCTTAGGTTCATGATTTTTTACTTATGTAATAGTGCCTTTAATCTTAGGGTTTTGGTTTCTAATGTATTTTATTCTACAGACTGATGCAATGATATGACAAATTCTGACAGCACTGCTGTTCATTTTCAGTCCCTCATATATTAGGTATTTCTCTGTTTTGGATTCTTCTGTCAGAAATAGAAAGCAGGAAGCCAGTCTTGCTGAGTTACATTCAGATTCAAGGTCTGCCTTGCAGGTCTTAGTTATCCTTTAATCTTATCCAAGTGATGGAATCTCATAGGTATATAAGGTTGAAAGATTACAGAGCTTGTATCAAATGTCTTTATAAGGTGACTTTCAGCCCCAGAGTGTAGCTGCATACATCATCTTTTCTGCTTCTGTAGCTCCCTAAATGCAATGAGGTATTATACTGGACCACTGTTGTAATTTTTTTTGCCTTAAGAAAGGAAAATATGCTTTGTTTGATGGACATAACAGTCCATACTGTCAAGCTGAAACTAACAGTAAGTTTAAAAAGTCTACTTATTGGAAATAGTGTGTAATTATTTTTTTTCTTTCTTTCTCCATTCAAAATACAATGTTTTATTTCTTTTAGCTGCCAGCTTGTGGGGTCCATATAAGGACATATGGCAGACTGTAATGAATGCCATTTGGAAAAGGCAACCTGAAGCTATTCATCGCCTCGACCAGGTTTTAAAGAAACACAAATCGGACTTCATTTCTCTCTTCAGAAATCCGGTACTGGATTAGTGCTCTTTTGTGGAATGAGTTGGAGAGCTGACAATTTACTCTGTATTGTACGGTTGTATGACATACTGTTTTGGCCCTAACCATCCTTTTCGTTTTATGTTATTACTGTACCTAGGACGAATGTGTTACAACAGTCTTGTTCTGCTGTAAGAATACAAGTAGCTTGAATAATGCGCTTTATTTTTTGTCTTGTACAGGATGATTTATAATTTTTTTTTTCCCCTCACATTATTTGAATGCCATTTTGAAAGGAATAGTAAAAGTATCTGATAATCCATCAGTCAAGTATTAGCTTTTATTACTACTCTTATATGTCTGAAATAAAGCACGAAACTATTTTGTCTGGTTTTCGTCTGTGCTCATGCTTCAGTCAGGTTAATGAACACAAAGAACAGAGGAACACATGAATTTACAAGATATAGATTGTGTCTTATTAGATACGTGAGATGATGTGGAAAACCTTGCTGTTTCTTGGGTGATGGATCACAAGGTAGCAACTAGCAGTATGTCTTCTTTCAGTGGTGTTACTTCCGTGATAGTATATGGCTTTTTATATGGATAAGACAGAAAATTTAACAGTCAGCTATAGAGTTTTGTTAGTATATTTTACTGTCTGAGTTTAATAGAAAAAAGAATGATGTAGAAAACAGTGGTTTGGAGTGTTTGCAAGAGTTCTGATCAACAACCCAGATGTCTTTTCTTGAGCTGATACAAATTCCTCTTGAGGACTGTATAAAAATTTACTTTGTCTCCTTTATTCTGAGTAAACTAAATATCAAAACCAATTGTATAAGATTATTTTTGGTACGTCCCAACAAAGAGACCATTGCTGTGTGACTGTAAAGCATTTTTAGGGTGCCTTTACTATTTCTGTGTTTAAAAGCACTGTGTTTGTTTCTATGTTGACAACCCAACCTGTCAGAACTATTATTTGTGGGGACTGATGTGTAAAGCTTTATTCAGTATTTGATCTTGCCATTTTGAATAATTTACGGTGCTTGTTTCTCTTGCAGCCAAAGAATGTCCAGCAGCATGAGAAAGTTCAGAAAGCAAGTACAGAAGGGGTTGCTATCCAGGGACAGCAGGGAACTAAACTTTTACCAGAGCAGCTAATCAGAGAGGCCTTTATCCTCAGTGACCTCTTCGATATTGGAGAGTTGGCAGCTGTTGAGCTCCTTCTAGCTGGTGAGAAGGGAAAATATTTAAGAGCTGGAGAAATACTACCTAAATAGGGCCTTCTTATTTAAGTGTATACTTAACATGAATGTGTGATTCAGTCAGGGCCTTAGAGCATAGAATGTTCTTAAAAAAAAAAATCTGCTGTCACTGTAATGTAGTACAATAACACTGTTCTGAACCAATGTTTGTATTTCATGCACCTATTGCAAAAGGGAGGATAACTTGAGGGGGTTTTATGATTTACTTTATTACTGAATTTGAAAATAGTTTAAAAATAATTGATTGAGAGTTTTTCCATGAAGCAGTGTAATAGATCTTGGTTCTTCAAATTATGTAGTAGTTATGCAATGATACGTGACTCTGTTTGGATCATAATCTAGTAACTGATTAGATTATGAAATATATTCTAGAAAGTGACAGGCTTTGCATGTAGAAAATTGATTTCAGAGTTATTAAAATATAATTGTTAGTTATCACTACTAGCTGCTGTTCATCATTAACTTTTTAATAATTCATTGAAGAAGTAGCTTGCAAATTTGTCACCTTTGGAAAGCCATCTTCAAATCAACCTCACTTGCTATTGTGAATTTGAGTTTTCAATATAAATTCAGAAAGAAAATTTTATTTTGAATAAAGAAAAGATACTTAGCCGGTAATCAGCTTGAATTGATTGTTAAGATGGGTAGATACGAGCTACAGATACCATTTGGACTGTGGTATTTATGGACTTCTATTTCTTCTGAATTTTTTGGTGTTTTAATAATTGAATTTCAGTTTAAATACTAGCATTCAAAATATCTGTGTTATCTTTCAAGTGCCTGAAGCAAAACAAAGTGACAGTGAATAATCATGGTTGCTTTGAATTCTACACTTACATTTCAATTGGAAATGCAAAGACATAAGACTCTTATCAAAGTGTGTAAGGTAGACTTTCTGTGACTATTCTATGCATTTTCATTCAACAGGGGAACACCAGCAGCCTAATTTTCCTGGCCTTACAAGAGGTCTAGTGGCTGTTCTGTTGTACTGGGATGGAAAAAGATGCATTGCGAATTCACTAAGAACCCTCATCCAGTCACGCCAAGGCAAGACATGGACTTTTGACCTTAGGTCTGTATTAGGGTGATGAGCTCATCAAAGTTCTTTGCTTTGAGTTCTTTTAGGACTAATTAGACTCATTAGTGAATGTTATGTGCAGTACTTTTTCCTTTGGTAGCAATCTTAATTAGTTGATACAAGTTGTATTTTCGTATTCCATGTTCTTGAACCTACAGTTGTCTAAAGACTTTGTATCCATTCAGCATAATGGTTTGAGATTAGCTATGCACATGTAGTTATTTTATGTGTATAATATAGTTGTAGGCTTTCCATCAACAAATACATTTGATGGGATTCATTATTTTAGACTTCTTCTGTGACTGGGAATAGTGTGATTAATTGTTAAATTTATATTCTTTCCAATATAGTCAAGAGTTAATATCCATGACAACACGCTTTACAGATGACCTAATGGAGCAGGGTTTGACTCAGAAGATCCTCACTCTTGTGTCACATATTGATTTGAACAATGAATTTGATAAACTCCAGAGAGAGCGAGGGTTAGGCAGTGAGAAACATCGCAAAGAGGTAAATATTCACTGGCTGTGAACATTCTTCTGAATTACTTCTGATTACTACAGATTAGAATACAGTTAAACTGCATGGAGACAAGAAGTGATTTTTCATTTTACTTTCTAGTTTCTGTTCTCTACCTTTGCAAGCTCTGTTACTGTCTGAGAGGTCACAGCTTGTGATATACCAGAGTGGGATCAAGGTTACTTCCTGCATTTCAATTTTGCTGTTGCTTCCTGATGCTAGACTATACCTTATTTTTAGTGAAGAAGTGTAATCAAGGACAGTAAGAAAGTAAGCCTAATATTTGCATTATCTGTAGAGTTCTTCTTTTTAATATTATTCTAAAGACTGTGTATTAAATCATCTGCTCTCAGCACCATGGAACAAAAATAGTTCACAAATTAGTAAGAGAGATTGAAAGCAAATCAAGTTGGGAAAATAATGCTCTTTTTAATAATTCAGTTGTGTTTATATGAGCAGAAGCATTTCTAATACTGAAGTGAGAATTGCTTGAAAATTAGTTCTTGTTTTTTGTAGTCCTTGAACTTAATTGAGACTGTGGCTAACTGCAGAGTATGCTTCTAGTAGGAAGATTTCAGACATTATTGGTTTATTTTCTACACTTCTTTCTAATGGGTGATCTGTCTGAAAATTATTCTGTGTTGTAATCAGTCAGTTTGTTTTCCACCAAATAAACTAGTTTTACACTTTTGCTATTAATGTAGAAACTATACAGAGGATATCCTGATTTACCTTAAATTATCTTAATTTAACATTAAAATTCATTTAATGCATAATGTTAGAAGGTTTTTTTGTTTTTGTTCATCCACCTTTTAGGTGGACTACTGTATTTCTCTCTGTATTCATTAGAACTATTCAGCTGGAGTCTGTGCACAAATCTCTTGCTGTGTTAAATGTTGAAAAGTTTTTATCACAGTATATGTGATTTTAGTGGAAATAGAATGCTTATAGCTAGCTATTTTTTATTTAACCAGGTACAATAGAAACAGGGAAGGAACGTCATCAGACGCTCACGATTTAGCTAAATAAAATACAGTTTGACAAAGATCATTATGAAAGGCCATTAGTGGCAGTTTAAACTGAGGGGGAGGACTGAAGTTAACAAATTAAATGAATTTTTGTTTGAAAACAGGTAGTTTTTGTTGCAACTGTTAGAGAAAAGGATAAATTTTTTTTTCAAGAGCAGTTGTACTTAATTGTATCACAGCATGAAATATTTTGCCAAATAAAAAGAAAATGAAATACTTTTAATGTGAAAAGGCTTGGTAGCCTTTATGTTGGGCATCATGTTTGTCCCATAGGTAATTGGGGATGATAGATTTTATTTATACTTGTTCTCTGAAGTTGATACAAATTTTTTTTTTCTGGGGGGAAGAAAGTTGTAATTTTAATTGTCTTTCACGTTTCTCAGCATCCTGAAAGTTTTGTATTTGTGAAGTCATCTGAGGTCATCTCTTTTGGGAGAAGGAGAAGACTATGACCTTATCTGGCTATAACTACTAGCATAGTTGGGTATTACAGACACAATGTAACTTTTGTGTGGTACATCTACAGTCACAGACATTCTGTGTCAACTCGTGTCTCCTGGCCTTGACAGATGCTGATCAGTCATATTTCAGGGTATCTGCTCAAACCTTATATGAAATACATGGGAATACAAACATATCTAACAAGCAGAAGTGTGCCTTTTGTTGTTTAGCAGTTAAAACCCCCAACATTTTCTGTAGCTGTTGTCTTTAGAGTAATTTTAAATTTGACGTAGTCATCCTGATTGACTGTGAAGGACAAACTGAACATGTTACCAGAATATTTATATTCAGAGTTTGTTTGGTTTTTCTCTTACAGGTTTCTGACCTCATTAAAGAATGCCGACAGTCCTTGGCTGAAAGTCTGTTTGTGTGGTCCTGCCAGTCACCACTGAGTAAAGATGACACTCTTATCCTCATAAGTTACCTGGAGAAAGTAACAGTGGAAGCTGATGGCTCATTGGATGGTGTGAACTTGTCTCTTCTCATGGCTCTCCTTTACTGCTTTGATGTCAGCTCTTTGGAACAAGGCACAGAAGATCGTGATGGTAATGCTGGCAAGTTTCCCATAGAGCTTATGTTGTGCAGATGGCTGAATTGTTTTTTTAACCAATTTTGTTACTGATCTGTAACAAATTGGTAGGATTTTTCATGTTTGTTTTCACATTTGTTTACTAGGTGTTGGTGTTGTGTTTGTTTTTGTTTTTGTTGTTTTTCAAGATCTGGTGCACCGGCTCCCTCTGCTAGCAGAAAGACAGTATATAGCAACAATACACACTCGTCTTCAGGAGTCTCAGCCTTGGAAATTACCAGGCCTGCAAGCTACTGTTAGATTAGCCTGGGCGCTGGCATTACGAGGAATATCCCAATTATCTGATGTGACAGGTAAATCACCCTGAAGTGCAGTTGCTGCACATTAGTATTCAGAGCTTCCAAGAGATAGAAGTCAAAGTATCTGTAACCTTTTTGAAGTGTTAGTATTTACCTTTATGATAAAATTACAGTTGACACTCTTTCAAAGTTTTCTCAGTATGTGAGTTTAGTTGTTGAGCATTGAATTGCTCTGAAATGTACATGGATTTAGAAATATTTCGTTGTTAGTAATATTGCATAATGTCTTATAGAAGTGAAAGATATTTTAATGTACTGGAAATGTGAAAGATTGCATTTTAGCAGCCTTTAGTATTATTTGAACGCTTAAATAGAGAATAGACTCTTACGACTTTTTACTCCTGTAAATGTTAAACCTCAGGATCTTGAGAGAACAAATCTGTTTTAATGTTGTTTTTTTTTCCTTTATCTGTGTACTTCATAAGCTTCCCAGGCTCCCTACTAGGTCAGAATTGTGTCTACTCCAGAATATATATTTAAAGAAAATGTGAACTTTATAATTAATGTCTAATTAAGGTTGGTTTATGTTTCTTTGTTCATAGTCTTAGGTTTGATTGGGTAAATGGATTATGTGCTTTAACACTTACTAAAGAGCAAAGTTGAGATCATCACCAAACATTAACTTGTATATTCCAGTCTAGTGTTTTCCTGTATGGTAGAAAAAACATAGTTGCTAGAAGCATGTCAGTTTGCATGTCAGCTGGATATTCTGAAATATGTTTTGTTTGGTAACTATAATTTATTTTTTTCCCTCTGTTGTGATTTCTGTGGCCCAGCTCTTGCAGAATTCACTGAGGCAGATGAAGCAATGGCAGAGCTGGCAGTTGCTGATAATGTCTTCCTGTTCCTGACTGAATCTGTTGTGGGGTCTGAAAATTTCTACCAGGAGGAATTTTACATTCGCAAAATTCATAACCTTGTCACAGACTTCCTTGCACTCATGCCAATGAAAGTAAGCTGTTTGCATGAATAGCAGTTCTTATTTTCTGTATTTCTAACATTAGAAGAGGTAGTTTAGGGATTTAGGTATGGCCCTCAGCTTGAGGCTCTGCAGTTCAGAAAATTTGTTGACTTTATGGAACCTGTGTAGTTTGGGATTTGTTTTCCACATTGAAGTGATGGAAGAATGTGATTCTTAAAACACTTCAGTGTGGTGAGATTTGCAAAGCAAGCTTTTGTGGCAGTAGTGGTTTAGTTTTGTTTTGTTTTACATGATTGAAATTTAAATGAATGTAGAAATTGATGGCAGTGAATGTGGGTATTGATTTTTTTGTTTTTTTCTTTTGATACAGACAGTAACATAACCTAAATTTACTTATGGCTTTTGTCTCTTATTCTTAATTTATTCTTTTAGTAGTGATGTTTTCCATATTTAAGGGGAGGGATTCTACTTTTTCACTAATAACAGTTGTTGGGAAACTGAGCAGTACTTTTCACTAGAACAGCAGAAATACTGCAAAAGGGTTAAAAAAAAAGTTTGAAGCAGTTGCAACAGTTTAGTTTGTGCAATAGCTTGTATCTAAGCATGGAAGATTAAAATTCTATGAAAATGTTTTTATTTAATTGATGGAGGCTTTATTTTGTGAACTTCACCGTGTTGAGCTATAGTTGGAGTTGCCAAACAATTACTTTTTTCAGTGTGCAAAAGAAGGATTTAAAAATATATTTTGTTCATTGTAACATCTCTGAATGAAAACAATATTGTCAGGAAAACCAGTATTTTAGCCTTAAGGGCTAAACAGTATTTTAGCCTTTAAGGGCATATATGAACAAGTTGTAGACAGCTTTTAGGTTTAATCCTTATTTATTTATAATCTGGGTGTTGCATGTTGTCTTCTTGAGCTGTCTTTTTAACTGAGAGAATATCCATAGAAAAGTATAATGTCAGTTCAAACAAGTTCATGCTGATAACTGTACAGCTGTATTTCTGCTGCAGTGGCTGCCTGC
The DNA here is from genome assembly GCF_033815535.1 of Pezoporus flaviventris. Taxonomy (NCBI): domain Eukaryota; kingdom Metazoa; phylum Chordata; class Aves; order Psittaciformes; family Psittacidae; genus Pezoporus; species Pezoporus flaviventris. Next base: position 4,093,528 of record NW_026892644.1, read on the forward strand.
CTAACAACACCACATTGTCAACAGGCCTTGGACATTCTTTGAAGGTGCACACAATGGTGTTTTCTGTAATACAGATGCAGTATCCCTTAGGAATCTTTTGAATATAGTAGGAATATGTGAGGTGTATTTTATAGATGTTCCTTAACAATCAAGTGCAAGGTTTGGAACTGGGAACTTTTTTATGAGGCAGTTATTCATTGGATAGTGTTGCTTTATGAAAGATGAAATGTCTCCCCATAACAATACCACTTTATGTGAGAGACACAAGGCAGCTTTTTGAATGAAGGTTGAAGAGCTGGAGACTGACCCAGGCTGAGGTTGCTGCCATACTAGATTTAGAACAGATATGACACTGTCCCCTGTATCCGCAGAACTGTTTGAAAATCCCAAAGCTATTGGTTGATTTGCTGGTACTTCTCTCATCTTCATTGCATTATGGAACTGGAGGCTTTACCTCTGGGAAGAATATTTCTCTTCCATTTCAGGTTTTTGTTTTTTGTGGTTTTTTTGCTTAGGTTCAGATCTGGAGTTGATTGTAGCTAAGACCTAAAGATGAAGAGAGATGTTTTTCATTGCAAGTAGGATTTTGTAATACATGTAATCAAAAATCTGGCTGTTGAATTATGTTCCAGTCTGATAGAGGCCAGTACTAGTTTTTTTACATGAAAGACTTTGTTAGCCGGTGCCTGGGATACAACCCCTCAAAGGAATTTTTCAAGTGCTGTTAGTTAGTGGTTGGCTTTTGTACTCAGCTGTTTCTACTGAATCTCAAATTTTAGGTAGAGAAGTGTCTGAACCTGTGTTCAGTTTTATTTGAATCTCTAAGTCAGCATTTTATTTAACTCTTCTGTATATTTTTAACATTTATGTTGCTTGCCAGTGATGATTTGGGTAAATCTTTGTGTTGACTGCATTACATTCACAACTTGATAATTAGGTCTAGTAGTTCAGATAATTCATTATTTCATTTATTAACACACAATTTTGTCCATGTATTAATTTTGTTAGTATACTAATTTGATTAGTTTGCTCTGACCCTTTCCTCTGTTATTTCTATTTTTAACTATTTTTTTTCTTTGTCAGATAATTATTTTGCTGCACATTCAATTTTGCAAATTAAAATATATGGTAGACCTTGAACTGGTCTGTATAGACCATCACCATATTTTAGGTTTTGGTGTGTTGAATTGGTTGCTTTTTTCTGTTCCTGTTTTTCTTTTTTCCTGTTGTACTTACCGATGTGTGATAATGCTTTTAGCTGAGTCAGACTGGCTCCAAAATAATTCCATTAATCCAAAAGTTTTCAAAATGTAAAGTAGTTGTAACTAGAAGTAGTCTAAATGGCTAAAAAAGGGGTGGTCACAGATAAGATAATGGTCTGACATCCTTTGTTTGAAGCTAACCCGTCTAGCTTTTGAATTAAAAGGAGGAAAATGCTCCACCTTTTGGAGCAAAACCAGAGGATCTGGAGAAGTCAGTTGTGAAAAACTCCCATGGTACAAGTTCAGGGCTTTAGCTATGAGCTCTTCAGTTGGCAGCAAAGAAGTGTTTGAATATCCCTTTGATTGTATGATCTTGGGGGGAGGGGATTAGAAAAAAATGAATTGAATATTCTTGTCATGTATGTGCAAGCTCATTTCCTTTCTTAGTTTTTAATAGTCTGTTTAGACAACTCTCCTATGCCTGTTCTGTTTTATTCTTGGCTAAAGACAGACAGTGGGGTTTTTAACACTTCATAAATTGCGTAGGTGAAACAGCTGAGAAACCGTGCTGATGAAGATGCTCGCATGATCCACATGAGCATTCAGATGGGTAATGATCCACCTATTTCCCTTCGGAGGGATCTGGAGCATTTAATGCTTTTGGTAAGCTCTATTTTCTTTCACATTACTGTGGCAAAAGGTGGTTATGACTTTTCTTCATCTGAAAACCTGAATGATACCATACAGTGCTGGGTTGGAGGGATTGTATGTTGTTGTTTTTTTTTTTTTGTCCTCAAATATAGACGCTTTCTGTAACTTCATGTAAAGGCATTAATTTACTGCCTTGGCTTCTGATGTTAATGAAGCATCATTTAATTCTTATTTAGTAAGTAAATATTGCATTGTTTCTATGTTTGAAGAACTTTTGACCTGAAGTTATTTTGCAAAATATTTACATACCTAAAATTTAAGTTATTTTAAAATTATCTTAACGTATCTATTATTTTAAGCTATCTTATTTTAATGTAACTTAGAATTTTAAGGCTGCAGGCTATCACTGGAGTTGAGATCTGTCTAAATGCATGCATGTTCTTTGAATGGAACACCTTTGTGTATCTAGACCTCAGTGGTTACATGGTGTTTTATGTTACTGTAAGTCTTCAAATTGAGATACATGAATGGTTATTTAAGGAGAAATTACACTTGTTTTCTTAGCAATGTAATTTGTAATAATTAAATAGAAAGTTGTGCAAGTTTCACTTATGTGTGCATCTGGCTGTCATTTGTTCTGATATTGCTATTTAGAAGCTGTCATTTTCAAAGAGTTTTAAGGAATGGAACACCAGCCGTGGGATGCTTTGCCTCTCAGATGTGTTTAGCTTATCTGGAAGCAGTGCTTATTGTTGAAGTAATCTTCTCAATATAGCTGATGCTTTTTAACATCTTTTCTCTGATAGATTGCGGAATTGTATAGGAAAGACCCCTTTAATCTGGAACTTGCTCTTGAATACTGGTGTCCATCAGAGCCTTTGCAGACATCTACCATCATGGGGTCCTACCTTGGAGTAGCTCATCAGCGACCTCCTCAACGCCAGGTTGTCTAGCTTTTCTTGAGTAATCATTAGTAACTTTAAAGTCAAAAACCAGGCAGCAGAGTGTTTCGTATCCTTATCACAGCTAGCCTCTAAAAAGACATCTTTTATCAGTGGTTTATGTGCATGTGTCCTGCTCTGCATAACATGGTTATTGTTGCTTACGCTAAAATGAGCTATTGCCAGTCATTCATGGTTTTCAATAAGTTTATTAAGGAAGAGTGCTAAGCAAAGCTCTTTGAAAATGTTGTTCAGATGTGCTTTTGTTACAGTTGCTAAATGAATTCTGATAACAGCGCTCTTGTGTTTTCTGTCTGATGACCTCTTCATATCTTTTTGATGTAACCCAGAACATAAATTCCGTAATTATAAAAAAATCTATTAACTGTAGTTGATGATATTTTAGGGGGGTAGGAATCCATAAAAATATTTTGGTTGTTTAAAGCTCAAAGCTTACAACCCATAAGAGACAGAACTTAAAATCAGAATGAAGAAGCAATCTAAACAGATGAAACAGATGTTCCAAAACTCTCTAAATACCTGGGATGCTGTCAGCCTTCAATGCTTCTTGAAGGACTATGCAGTGTTAGGCAAAACCTAGTACAAGACATATTGGGCACAGCCCAAGATTCACCCAGAATAGAGGCAACTTAAGTTAGGTCTGGTGCAATCTGCAAGCACCCTAATATGACCGTGGGAGGACCCATTGTGTGAATTACTGTGCCTGTGGATATGACAAGCATAGTGAGTTCTTCTCAGCATCGCTTAACTTGCACTGTGAGATGTGTTAATAATATTGCTGTTCAGCGTTTGTGAGTTGAAGCAAATTTTATCACAAAAAATATAGAATTGGAGAATTAATAGAGTTAGTATACTTTGCAATCACTTGAAATGTTTTATTTCCTCTCTGAAACATGTTTTCCACCTCCAGGGAAACTGAATAGGCCAGTCTACAGAGGATTTTTTTGTATGAGTTGTGATTCTACCCCTCTGTCCTACCCTGGTTACATTAGATTCTGTTGGCTGCCTGTTGTGTTCCTAAAATACTCAGATTTTTTTTTTTTTTTAAACACTGATCTTTATTTGTTCTAGGTTGTCTTGTCAAAGTTTGTTAGGCAAATGGGAGACCTACTTCCTTCCACAATTTACATCCCATACTTGAAAATGCTGCGGGGACTGGCTAGTGGGCCTCAGTGTGCTCATTACTGCTTTAGTTTGCTAAAAGTCAATGGCAGTAGTCATGGTAAGAAAAGTGACACTTCAGCTCTTTCTCAACTCTTCTTTAGAAAAGTACAAAGACTCATTTGAGGTGAATTGTGGCTTTGTACCTTTAACATTTCATTATTAGTCCAAAGGTGAAATCGGAAGGCTTCACTTGAAAGTGTAATCTGGGAAAAGAAAAACCCAACTGATTGGGTAATTAAACATCTGAGCATCTTAGCAAGTAATTCACATAATGAAATAATACATTTTTTTTAAAAGCTGTGACCTAAGGGTATAAGAGATGAATATCAATATTGCTTATTGTAAAATATAGAGAGTCATTTCAGGTTGTATATTCTGTAGTTACCTTTTTGCTTTTTTCCAGAAGGACTTTGTTCTACTAGAATTCTTTTATATATGTAATATAATAGCACTATCAAAGTAAGAAATGCTGGTCAGTCCTGTGTTTTGCATAGATCAAATTAGAAAAATACCCCACCCTACTTTGAAGATACAAATAATGCTGCAAACATTCTGATTCATAAAATGGAAACTTATTTGTACTGGCTCTTCATATTAGCTCCTTTCTGTCTCTATTAAACAAAAAAACCCAAACAAAAGTACCGAACAACAACAAAAAACCCCAACCCTAAACCAGAACCACTGATTTTGGCAACAACAGCTTTACTTTGAACTTTACTTTTTTTCCTCCAGAAAAAAAGTTTTCCCTTTAAATTTAACTACTCTGTTTGTCATCCCTTGAAAAGAGTACAAAGATCTTGTCACCTGTGTGTTATTTTTCTAGCGGAAAACATCCAAGGAGCGGGTGGCAGCCCTGTCTCCTGGGAGCATTTCTTCCACTCTTTGATGCTTTATCATGAGCACTTAAGGAAAGACTTGCCCAGTGCAGACAGTGTCCAGTATCGCCACCTGCCTCTCCGAGGAATCACACAGAAAGAACAGGATGGATTAATAGCATTTTTACAACTGACCACTGCTATAGTAAGTTGGGTAAGTAGCCTTTTACTTGGTTTTCTTTGTTAATGTATATTTTTTTCTAGCAGAACATCATCATTCAGCTGAGAAATTCGCTTGATCAAAAAGATGTGTAGGGCAAATTTACCTAGCAGTTGTCATTTGACTAGTGAACTTTAAAAGTATGAGAGGCATCAGGAATAACTGCTATGACCAAACATACACAGTCTGGGGGAAGCAGGAAGAGTAACACCTTTTCCTGTGTTACTGCTGTTACTGATTTTCTTGCTTTCCTGACACTTTGGTGTCATGGAGATGTCTTTCAGAAATGATGTATATTCAGAAGAAATGACTGCAGAGTAGGAAAGTTCTTTGCATTTAATTGAGTTTGAAAAGGCAAAAATAATAGATGAATTTAAAAGAAGGTGGTAGAAGATTGGCGACAAAACTGATCAATTGTGAAATTTGCCTCCAGACTTAGATTTAAAATGTCCCCGCACCAAGAGTGCAAAATGTGCCATGAATTGAGTGGAAGAGGATTCCAAGAGAATAAAACAACAGTGCACATTTTGTATGGTGAGTTGTCTGGGTAATTCTGGACAGCGTGGAATTCACCTCTTCAGTACCAACCAAATTCTGCAGCACAAAAATTCTGCATTGTAGTGATATACCTTTGGTTTTGCTGACACAAACACAAGACAGATCAGTGAAACTAATTTGTTTTTTTGAAAATCATCCTTGGTGATAATGGCGTTCCTATGTGAGCTGTTGTGTCAGCATTGGATAAGCATGGGGAAAAAGGAACTTTTAGAGCTAGTATTTTCTGACATCATCAAGCCATAACCTGTAAGGAAGTAAATTTGTTTTAAAGAAGCAGGGAATTATGATTTGATGAGGCTAGAGGCTTGTTCCTGTCGAGTATTTAGCACGAGAGGCTCAAATGAGCTTACACTGGTGATGACCTTGCTCTTAGGCTTAAATAAATTCATTTAAGTTCCTAGCAAATGTCCAAATGCAATTTAAGTTTGTAATAGAAGTATTGATTGAAGTCCCTGTACTGATGCTTGAAGAAGCTGTCTAGAGTGTAAGGACTTAAACCTATTTAAGACTAAGTCCACAAATGTGTGTCTACTGAAAAACAGACAAAAATTGAGTGGTTATGAGAAGCGTATGTTAGCACAGAATGATAAAATGGTTTGGTTTGGAAGGCACATTATAGATCATCTAGTTCCATCACTCCTGCCAGGGGCAGGGACACCTTAACCACTAGACCAGATTTCTCAGGTTATGCACATAATTCTTCTCTGTGGCTAGGCACAATTTTAGTACATGTGAATTAATAAATTGGACTTTTTGTTAAATGAAAATTGTTTGCTTTGGAATGGTTTGCTATTCATCTATTTTTTGTGTACTTTCAAGTATAATGCAGTGTCATTGATACTGAACTTTGAGGTAGAGATTGTAAAACATGAATAATCTTCAAAGTGATAATCTGTGGTTTTTGTCTGTTGAACTCTATAGAGTGAGAATGCTCGCTTGGCTCTTTGTGAGCACCCTCAGTGGACACCAGTAGTGGTCATTCTAGGACTTCTGCAGTGCAGCATTCCTCCTATTTTGAAAGCGGAGCTATTAGAAACCCTTACTGCTTTTGGAAGATCACCTGAAATAGCTGCTTCACTCTGGCAATCTCTGGAATATACACAGGTATTTAAGGATTTTCAGTGCTTAGAACTATAGTATCCCAATCGGTTGAAATTGTCAGTAGATTTGAAATAGTATTGCATTTCCTCCTATGTTTTCTTGTTGCCATTGAATGAATATATGTTTTTTTTTCACTTAGTTAATGCAGTTCTTACTTTGACATGATCTTGAAAATGACAGTATGGTTTTATGCCTCAGATATCTTATTGGCTGTGCTTATTTTACGTAAATGCAGGTTTCCTGACAGACAGTCCTGTGCATTCGGTATGTTTTTTCTCCAGTGTATGACATCAGTAATAAATGTTCTGCAGGGTTTTTCTGAGGTTTTTTGTTCGTGACATTGTTCTAGTGTGAGTCATGCTCATAGAAAGAAAGGATAGGCAAAAACGCTCCACTTTCAGACATTTAGTTTTCAGAGGAAGTTAATAGTAATTTACTGGATATTGTTGCCAGCTTTCACACTTAGATGGCAAAAGTCAGATATGGATTAAAAGCCCTACCTTTTAAGAAAGTTCTTTTTTCCTTCTGTCTTGATTTCAGAGAAAAATTTTAAATATAAATCCTAAGGATGATGAATATCAAAATGTTCTTGGTATTGTTAATTAAAAGATCATGATGGGATCGGCTTATAGTCTGTTATGGTTCAGACTAGTTGCTGTTTTATGTGGAAAAACTTGAGGCATTTGAACTGCAAATGCTGGTTTATTAGCTATTAATAAAAAGACCCTGACAGTAATGACATCTTGTAATAGTATTTTAAGTGCTTCTCCTTTGCTTGCTAATTTAGGATACCTTAAAATGTACTGTTGTAAGAGATAACAAAGTAAATGTCTTTCCCCTAGCCAATACAAGATAAAAGTTGTTAATATGAAAGTATTTCTGTGCTTTATTTAACAATAAACATAATGCAGATCTTTGATGATGCAAAGCTAGAAGCATGTAAGTCTACAACATACAGTCCAGCCTCTCAGACAGAGAAATCTTAGCTTTTTACCAAAAGGTAGAAAAAAGAGGATTTGGGAAACCTCTTTTTACAGCTGAAAAGTGATGAATACCTTTTAGTCCTGATGGAAATGATACAGATAAACTGATGATTTGTAATGTACTTTTTCGTGTTTCATGTCTGTTTTCATTTCTCTTTCTGTTTTGAAGATACTACAAACTGTGAGAAGTCCAGGCCAGAGGCAAGCAATTGGTATTGAGGTGAGGGTTTTTCTGTACCTAGATAGCTTTCTGACTACCCTGCTTATGAGTTCAGGAAACACTTGCAGGGGCTGTATCTGCTGTTGTGTCCACAGGAAAGCCTTTGACTAGGCACCGTCATCTTACTGCTTCTTAATTTACGTTCAAGCCTGCTTGTAATTTCTGGGAACTTTCTCTATTTATGAATCTAGTGCAGTTTCATGCTAGTAACAGAGCAGCATCTAAACACTTATATTTCTCATGAGCACTTTTTATTAAGATTTTCCTATTTCCCTAAACCGGCCTTGCTTTTTGTTACATCTTAGTACAGATCACTTCTAAGAAGAGTGGTAAATAAAAGCAAAGTGTATAAATGTTGAGGCATATCTCTTAGTAGTTCAGAAATGAATGGTGTATTTCTGAACTGAAGTAACTCTACTGTTGCTTCACTGCTTTTGCTTTGTTTCTCATGTACCGCAGGCAAAAATGCAGCAAAGTCAATTCACTGTAAAATAATTAATGGATGATGCTCTTATAGAATCTGTTCTCACATTTTCTTCTACCTTCAAAGTCTTTGATTTTTCTCCTTCTGTTTTTGCTTTCTTCTTGGGAAGGTTGAACTGAACGAGATTGAGTCCCGATGCGAGGAATATCCTTTAACCCGTGCCTTCTGTCGACTCATCAGCACGCTAGTGGAGAGTTCATTCCCCTCTAACTTGGGAGCAGGTCTCCGTCCACCAGGCTTTGATCCCTATCTCCAGTTCCTCAGGGATTCTGTGTTTCTCCGATTCCGCACCAGAGCTTACCGGAGAGCTGCTGAAAAAGTAAATTTTGTTTTATTTTTTGTTTGGGTTTTTTGTTTGTTTTGTTTGTTTGTTTGTTTGTTTGTTTGCTTTTGTTTTTTGTATGTAGTTAAAATGATTTGCGTTGCTGGCTTAGATTTGTTTCAGAGGCTATACGAGGTTGATGCAGAGTTAACCTCATAATATTTTGATTCTGTGAACAGGTGATTTTTCAGCTCTTGGGTCATCAGGATCTATGAACTACTTCTAAGGGGCCTGTATAAAGTATCCTTAATTTAAAAAAATATATATTTTTGCTAAATTTCAATTTGCTATACAGGATCTGCAACTCTGCTACATGGCTAAAGACTTCTGTGCCCAAATCTACAAGTCAGATTTGTTCTTTCCTCAGTGCTACTTATAGAATATTTCTGACTTGCTGAACCATGGTATTTGAGTTTCCTTTATGATACATTTGGATGAAAGTGCATGCCAAATTGTATCCTGGAAGCTACTAATGATCTGTTTTTAGCTGTATACCTAATAAGACTCTTTATGCCTTGTAGTTTCACTGTGCTGATATGTATATTGTATAATAGAGTTTAAAATAGGCAGTCGGTCTCTTTCAGTGTTCCATTTCACTTCAGAAAGAAAGCTTGATCTTTGACAGTATTTGACATGGTGAATTATAAATGTTATTGGATAGCATTTCAGAGTCAGATAGTCCTCTGATAATTCTGATCCAGTATATCACTGCACTCACTACCTGTTGTGTTCTTTGTTTCCTGGTCTTGTTGCTGCAGTGTTAATCTTAATTGGTGTATGACTTTTTTCTCATTTTGTGGTTATCTACAGTGGGAAGTAGCTGAGGTAGTTCTGGAAGTGTTTTACAAATTGCTGCAGGACTATGAACCTCAACTTGAAGACTTTGTGGACCAATATGTGGAGTTACAAGGTTAACTTGTTCGTTTATTCAGTGGCCAGCAGAACTCTAACTTGCTTTGCTTTCTTGTCTCTCTCTGGTGATGTTGTTTAATATTGCAAGTAGGCTGGTAGAAAGCTAGACCAAGGCTTTAAGATAGAAAAACATTCAATAAATATCCACATACTATCAGAAGTTAAGCTGTTGATTCAGTAGGGCTTCATGTACACTATTTCCTATTTCCATAGCTCTACTAAGAGGATGATTTCTGTCTCTTGCATTGTTGATTTGATTAAAGAGCAGCATTTGATGCTTAAAAAGCACCTTGGTTTCGGGCTTGTTCCTCTATATTTCTTTGGTCTATATCTAAATCACCACTATTCACAGGGTTAATTTAAAGGTGTCAGTATTTTTGATATATCCTCTAATATTAGTATTATTCATATATTAATTATTCAGAGCAGACAGTAGTAGCAGAATTATGATCTGAAGTAATTTAATTCTGGACAACTATTCTTTGAAAGGCTGAAGTAGATGGCAGATGCCTCATTATAGGAAATTTAAGGCTTATTTGGTCTGCAGGGTGTTTTGTTTTTTTTTTTTGTTTTTTTTTTTTTAATGCAAAGTTTCTTCTTAACATTGAATGCCTGTGGATTGGCTTGTAGCAGTAGAAAGCTGCAAGAGTCACTTCGTAAGTGAATGACAACTTTAAGGCGTACCTCTCCAGTGAGCTTGCCTCAATCAGAGAGGCCTCTATGCCCTGTACTTTTGACAAACAGTTCTTGACAGCCTAACTGGCTTGAGCAATTCCTGTCCTCAGCTAGTCCTTCAGCTTGTGTGATTGTTTGTGGGTTACATGGTATGTGGGAGAAATGGGCTAAACCCATTCTTTTTTACTAGATCCATTTCTTGAACTGATTCAGTGTGTGACTGCACAGTGGCATGTCTTACTGCTGTGTTAGGCAGCAGTACAGACACGGTGTGAACGGAAGGACAAGGGGATTGTTTAAGCTGATGCCAAGAAGAAACTTCATCCACATTCTTACTTGCATATGAAAAATTATTCTTACTGCTGTCTTTCTTTTATCCTATACTATAATTTATAGCAAATTATAGTTTACTAGGAAATGAGATAAACATTAGCCTTGACTTCTGATTTGTGAAGGCCATTGAGTTTTAGGCTAGTAGTTTTGGTTTTGCATAGATTATTACAACAGACATGTAAACATCTGTACACAATGAGCATCAGGGGTTCAGTGGGCCTTCTGATTTATGAGGGCCTTTGAGTTTTAGGCTGGTAGTTTCATTTTTGTATAGATTGTTACAACAGACATACAAGCATCTGTATGTACACTATGAGGATCAGGGTTCAGTGGACCTTCCCAGCTTTGATTTCTGGAAGTGCTTTTTCCCTCATCCAGGGTCTTTACACAGGCTTGGGGGGGATGCAAAGTTTTCCCAGTTGCTTTTCAATCTTGCAGAACCATTTAATGTAGCTCCAGTGTGGTATAAAGTCCTAGCACTGATTTGACTCCAAGGTCAAATTCACTTAGGGAAAGTCTAACTGGATAAAGTTGAAATTGTGCTATTAGATACTGAAAAGAATTGGTAATTGCTATTACCATTCTTCCCAAACTTTTAAACTTCCCTAAGTGGCTTATGTGCAAAGAAAACCTCTGAAGACTTTGCAGTATGTTTCATCTATTTAGATGTTGCTTACAATGACAGGGACTGCTCAGGCTAGCTTGAGTAATTGATGTCTTTTGTATTAGATATTAATTTTTTTCCCCTCCTTTCTTTAGGAGAAGAAATAATAGCCTACAAACCACCTGGATTCAATTTGATGTATCATCTCTTGAATGAGTCCCCAATGCTGGAACTGTCCTTTTGTTTGCTGGAAGAAGGGGTTAAGCAGCTTGATACTTACGCTCCATTTCCTGGTATGTGCCTGGAATTTATTTTTTGTATGAAGTTAAAATGCATACTGCATAGGATTTAAAGCTGACATTACATATCTTCAACCTCATGTTGTTTCTCTTGCATCTAAAAAGTGTGGCTTGGGGGGGAATTTTCCTAGGAGTAAACAACTGACAAGTTCTTTCGTGGTGCAAAGCTTGATGAATGAGGTTTATGAATGCAGTCTGTTTAACTGCTTCTTTGATTTTCTTATGTTTGTTGTTGTTTGTGCACTGCAGGGAAGAAGCATTTAGAGAAAGCTGTACAGTATTGCCTTGCACTTCTAAACTTAACCCTACAGAAGGAGAATCTTTTTATGGATCTGTTGCGGGAGAGCCACCTTTCCCTTATTGTCACACCATTGGAGCAGCTGCTCCAAGGAATCAATCCTCGCACTAAAAAGGCAGATCATGTGGTGAATATCGCTCGGTATGTGTGAAGTACTGAGAAGGGAGGATTTTCAGAGGCACATAAGTGTTTGGGTCCTGGTCCTGTCATTAGTTTTACTATCCAATGTTTCTTTTTGCACAGAGCATCATACATGTTTTTGTCTTTCAATTATATTACTTTTTTCACATAATGCTAGTTGACAAATAGTTTAAAACAAGCAAGCCTTTTAAGGTGCTTCCACATTTAATTTTTTTTATCTTGTGTGTTTTGGGTCCCCGCGGTAGTTGATTTTAGCTTGTTTTGGTTCTTCAGTGACATGTATTTCTGTGTGATCTGAAGTTATTTTCTCCATGTTTCTGCTTTGAGCCTGTGACCAATTGTTTTAATTTACTCTGTAGTGTTTGTGCTAGATTTTGGATAAAAAGAATGGTAAAAATTCCAGAAGAGATTATTATCCCTACTCAGCCTAGTACCCTTCTTTTAATGGAGGACTGTTAAGTGTTTCGTATAGATTTAAGGTTGGTTTGTAGCTCTAATGTTATGTCATGTAGTTTGATTTGTGCATGTTTTAGTTCTAAATGTTATTTAATTTCTCATCTGTGTCTTACCATCTTGAAATAGTAAAATTCTCAACAATTCATTTCAATAATCTTGTATTTTTCAAGGTATCTTTGTCATGGAAGCAGCAATCCTGAACTGGCTTTTGAAAGTGCTAAGATTTTGTGCTGTATTTCTTGTAATTCCAACATCCAGATAAAGCTAGTTGGTGATTTCACACATGATCAGGTAAGTGATGGTTTCTTTGGATCTGGAAAGAGAAACTGGTGGAGTAATACTGGTATTCCATTGTGTTACTTTAAAGGCCAGGGTTCTAGATCAAGTGTATTAAAACTATATATGTCTTATGTCTACTTACCTCTAGAAAGTCTTTCACTGTGGTACTGTGAAAAGCAACTACATTAATTGAAAATAAGAACTCCAAAATCATTAATGTTTGCAAGAAGGGAAAGAACAATATTCTTTGAGATAGTAAGACTTTTTCTTGACTTTATAGTCTTCAATCTGTTAGGATAACCTATCATATGTATCAAGAACAGATTTTTTTTCTGTTCAGTGGCTAATTGCTAACCTATGTTTAGAACAGCAATGACTCTTTAACTCCTGCTTATTAACTAGGTTATATAATTTTTGTCTAGAACTAATGTTAACTTATATGCAGGGAACTATGAAAGGTATTCTTTTTAGTACAGTTAAAATCCTCTTAATTTTCATCCTTTCATTGTTGAATACAGAGTATTAGCCAGAAACTGATGGCTGGGTTTGTGGAGTGTTTGGACAATGAAGATGCAGAGGAATTAATTAATCCAGATGAGGGTATGTAAAAGGCTTCTTAAAAATGGCTCATGTAGTTGTCTTTTGTATAGAATTAAATTAATGGGAGGTGAAGAAAGTGCTTTTAAGTCAGAAAACCCCTTTCTTGTGGTGTTTTCTGTAGAACTAGACCTTTAAATGAATGAAAAGCACCAATGTCTTGTTAATATATGTCCACAGTGTGATGAGCCGACTACAAACTGAGTGTTTTTTCAGAAGACAGCATTGCTCTGGATGTATTATTTAGAGCTGTATTAATAGTAATTTGAAATTTGGTCTTGTATCCCTTTGTACTAATATAAATTGATGCCTTCACTTTCTTCTGTTTAGCTAGAAGGCTCTGAGGGTTATTCTATTAAATGCATTTCTTCACTTCATTATTCACTTTTCTATTTTTTTTTTTTTTTTTAATCAAGAGCTGGAGCCTGAAAAGAAGCAGGCACGAATCCATCATGAAACAAGGATCCATATTCTGAATCTCCTTATCACCTCTCTTGAGTGCAGTCCTCCCAGCCTTGCTTTGTATCTCCTGGGATATGAACTGAAGAAACCTGTCAGCACCACAAATCTCCAAGATCCAGGTATGAGGAAGAAACATTGATCTGGCATTTAATCTCTTTTGTTACCAATACTGAGAATATTTATTGGAAAATTCATGGGGAGAAGCAGTTCCTCTTAATGTTAAGAGTAATACAACAGGCCTTTTTCAGTTCCTCAAAAGCTAAATTAAAAGATATGTTGCTACCAAATGCAGCGTTTAAACAGCAGTAGGATTTGATCCTTTGTTTAAATTGAATTTTGGAACAGACTTGAAATTAGAGTTCTGGCGGGAAGTGATATATATATATACATAAAAATACATATAAATATATATATAGTAATATGAACTTTAAAGCAACAGAAGTGACATTCGTGATGTTTCTTGTAAGGGTGAGAAAAATAGTATGTTAGTATGTCGTTTGCCTCCTCAGTTTCTAACTGAGTAGTAGTAGTCTTTGAATATCTACAAAGAGGTTAATGAGAAGATGAAGCCACGCTCTTCCGAGGTGTGTGGCAGGGAGAGACAGCGGGCACAAGTTGAAATGAGAGGCTCCAAGTGGATATAGCAGAAACTTTTTCACCGTGAAGACAGTGAAGCAGTGGAGTGTGTTGGCCAGAGTCTTCACATTTGGAAATTTTCAAGACCCAGCTGTATAAAGCCATGAACGATCTGGTCTGATATCATAACTGAGCAGTAGTTTGGAGCTGAGATGTCATGGAATCCCTTCCAGTCTAAAGTTCTAGATTTTCTCTGATGTTTTAAAGGATGTTTTATGTGAACATGTTTGAACAAACATTTCATTTTAGTTATTTAGAGAAGAATATTTTTTCACTAGGTTTGTATTGGATGCTGTGGCCCAGCAGTGTTTGGTCTTTCATAGTTATAAATGAAGGGTAGATAGGGCCTAGATTTTATATGGGGGAAAAAAAAAAGTCTTGAAGTTATTTGATATATCAGAAAGATGAAAAAGAAATGCCAACTTATTTTTTTCATCTGCAAAGGAGCTTTCAGTTGCAGTGGTACATGTTTTGGGTATTTTGAAATTCTGTAGTGATGTGATCTAGGTAACTCATCTGCACCCACACAATTTTATATGGTCTCATATGTTAGGTCAGTGACAGGGACTTTGTCTCAAAGCCATGAGAGAGTCGTGTGCACATCTTTGAATTATCCCATTCATAATGTGAAAAAATAATGACCATAAGCCATTTGCCATGAGATAATAATTTCCTACTAAAGCATAAATCATACATGCCAAACAAAGATGATTTCCCCTGTAAGAACTGCAGTTATTGATGCCTTTAGTGCGTCAGGATATCTTTCTGGGTTGATTAAAGAATTAATTTGCTAAAGGAAGAAAGCAAAAAGTCAGGATTTTGACTTCAGTATTAAAATCTCTTTCCCGTTCCCCTTAGTTGCAGTATCAGGTGCCTCTAGAAGCATTAGTCATAAAATGGCTGTAATTGTAAAATAAAGACAGGAATTTCAAGCTCTTCTTGAAATTGCCAACTGAGTATTCAGTTAAAAGTTTTTAAGAGCAGGATTTTGTATTTTCATGCAGAATATTAAAGAATAATTGTATCTTTTTCATAGAACTGAAGGAAAAGTTCTTAAGTTTTGATTGCCTAATTTATCCTCTAAAGCATCTCAAAAGCCTACAGGTTAACAATAAACATTTTCATTAGAATTTTGCTGAAACACAGTTCCGTCTTTCATTTTAATTAATGGAGAAAAAAACTCTGCCAGGTATTTTTGCTTTAGCTCTGTGGAGCAGTATAGCACAGCACAAGGTATCTGAACAATTGAGTTTCTGTAATTCTGTATACTAACCAGCATTTGCTGTGGGGGCTAGTAAGATCAAGAATGTTAAGAAATTCTCTATTTTAAGGTGTCTTGGGTTGCCCGCGGACTTGCCTTCATGCCATTTTGAACATACTAGAGAAGGGTACCGAAACAAGGAATGGGCCTACAGCAGTTCAGGAATCTCCTCATCTTGCAGAACTCTGTTACCAGGTATTCAGCATATTTTCAGTTGGTATATAGTGAAAATAGGCCCTAAATAAAACTAGCTACTTGGTGAATACAGACTGCTGATGATTTTGGCAATTGTTTCATTTTTCAAATGCATGTGTCAGGTTTTTATATACCTTGAACTCTTTCTATTTTACCATTTCCTCAGTGAAAAAGTATTCTTTTGTAGCAACAGAGAAAATAAAAGGGTCTGTACTCATGCAGAATTTTGAATTGGGATGTACTCATATAACTGATGTTTTAAATGTTTCTGGCAAGCCCCTGAATCTGTTATGACCATATACGAATTTTTTTTTTACTATTTTTTTTATTAATTTTGGAACTGCAGTTTGCCAGCAAGTAAGATAACTATTCCAAATAAGCCAATAAAATCCTCTTCTTTATTCTGTAGCAATGACAGAATGTATGTACATATGTCTAAGGGGATGAGATGAGGAAGACAGCTGAATTAGGCATGTGTGCAAGGTAGTTGATTTTTAGCTTTAAATCATATAGCCATATGATTGCACACCTATATTATGTTGAAAATCTGTGGAATCTAGACAGGATTTTAAACACTATTAAAAGTGAAAGAGGCCATATTGCAGGAGGAGGAAAAAAAGGAAAGATTGTGTTTCCTGTCTTGGTAAACCTGGAGATAGAAAAAAGCATTCTTTTTTAAGTGAGCTGAGCAGACAGAAAGGCTTACATGGTGTCATGTGAGCAAATAGCCATTGGAATCATCTACACATTGGTACTCCTTTAATGCCATAATTCAGTGTCTATTATATATAATATGTTCAGCTTTGGAGTAGAAAACTTACTGTAAATACAGGTTTGAGCAGTAAAACAGTGTTATGCATATTTTGATTTGGTGGTTAGTTTGTTTTTAAAATAAATTCCATAAATGGCTGTCTACTGGTTTTGATTGTCAGGTGATCTATCAGTTGTGTGCATGCTCTGACACATCAGGTCCAACTATGAGGTACCTGAGGACCAGCCAGGATTTCTTATTCACTCAGCTGCAGTATTTGCCATTTTCTGTCAAAGGTAACTTTATACTAAGATAAGATTGTGCATGTTTAAAATCCTATTTATCTTTTGACTCCATAGGAACACAGAAGAAGAAATATAGGTAGCATTATTAAACTGAATTAATTATTACCTCTGCTAACCTTTTAATTCTGTAGAAATTGAACTCTGCCTATTTAGAAAGTTTAGATGATTAGCACTGAACTTTTGTAAAAGAATGCTAAATTTTAAAATGCATCAAGTCTCCAGAAGCAAATCCTAATTGATATTTCAGTTGTTGTTGTAGTTTTGTTAGACTATGCTACAGAACAAAATATTTTTGAAAAGCAAGAATGCTGTGAAGAACTGAGGGAATAGAAGACTGGCGGTTATAACAATCTGTGTTTTCCCTTCCTTTGAATAAAGTAATTTTATTTGGTGACAGCATTAATTTTTAAGCTAATAAATGTTTTTAATGTCTCAGACCAAAACAGTTTCTCAGTTGTCTTAAACTGAATAACTCTACTTACTCGCTTTATCAGATGTTTGACCACTAGTTCTTTGTTAAATGATAGTAAACATAGCATTCGCATACATGTATCCAGCATGGGTAAAGCAGTTTACATAATTCTATTGTAACTTAAGAATCTAAATTAGATGAATATAGAATATGAAGATTCTTGGAGACCTACATTCAAGCCTTATCAACTTTGATGAAAGTTATAGTTTATTTTGCGTAAATGTTTTTCACTGAAATTAGAACTGATCCTATTTGCTCATGAAACACTGCATTCTCTACAAAGACTGTTAGTACATTTATATTCAGATTTTTTGCATATGTGTATACTCTTAATTGCATGTATGTGTATGATTTGTTTTCACAATAACAGCATGTTCGTTTTGTCCCATAAACAAACAGTGAGAAGATAATGACATCCTCTAAAACATTTATCATTATATTTTTATATTATTAATATTATTATTTATATTTTATTATATATTTATAAAACATAATATTTATGTTCAGTTTTATAACTGTTCCTTATCTCCACCCAGAACATGAAATTTCAACACTGAACCAAATGTCTTGGCTGATGAAGACTGCAGCCATAGAAATGCGAGTGACATCTCTGAATCGCCAGCGCTCCCACACACAGAGACTGCTGCATTTGCTGCTTGATGACATGCCTGTGAAACCATACTTGGGTAAGAGGAATTTATTGTGAGGGTAAATAAACTTGAATAAATGGAAGTGTGAGGGGCTTTATCTGAATTCTTTCCTCCACAAACTTGGACAGCCCATTTGTCGTATCAGGTCTGGAATTGCCACTGGAGGGATGGAAAGAAAGATGATGGTGTTTTAGACTCTGAAGTGAGAGAAATTAGGGCATGTTGTCACTATGTAGAAGAGGTGGAAGGTTTTCCTTAGTAAACTGTTGTAGACAAAGCTTTTCTCAGTCCTAACTTCTGTCTGTCTGTTACACATTTCCAACCCTCTGTCAGGTAGTAGATAGTAGCTACAGGTCAGTTTCGCTTTTGACATTATAACATTACAAAACCGATTCCAATATGACGCAGAATGCACCATTAAATAACAAGGCAAGATTTCAGAGTTTCAGAGCAGAGGAAAAAGTGAATCAATGGGAAGAGAAACAGGTGGTAATAAAACTCTTTACATGAAGAAAATAAACATACTGACTAGAAGATAATGGGCTGCAGCAATATGGTGTTTTCCCTCACTTTTATAGGTCTTAGCACAGTGTTTTCGTCTTTGTGGAGATCTCAGTGTGGGAAACTGTGTCTAAATACCCTACTCGTTTTACAGTGTTCATCCAGCTGCGTTATTCATACTGGAGGGTGGGGTGTCCTTTTGGGCATTTCTAGTATTGTCTAATCTGTATTTGATAATTGGCCAACTTCTGTGAGATAAGTATTGTTTTCATTTTATTAAGGATCAAAGCTGTATTAGAAGACTTCCATGTGAAGGGCCTGTCAGTGTGTGCTCTCTCTTTTTCAGTATTAATAAAGTAGGTGGTATTTAAAAAAAAACAACTTACGTTTCATTACCTTCAGCTGATGGTGAAGGAGGAATGGAAGATGAAAGTCGATCAGTCAGTGGGTTTCTCCACTTTGATACTGCTTCCAAAGGTAAACATTATGACTGTTTACTGACTCAGTAAACTTTTCTGAATGGGGGGGAGGGCCAGCTCTAGAAAGGACACTTTGAAAAAGACAGTGATAGACTTTCTAAGCAGCAGCAGTACCTAGAACAATTTTATTTAGTGTGGGTAAAAAAAAACTAATTTTAGAATCTTAATGTAGATGGTTGGAGTGAGTGGGAAATTCTGAACTGGAAAGGAAGTTAGAAGTCTGTTTCCCTTTTCCTCCATTTCCCTTTCCCGTCTGTGGAAGGGCAGCATGGCAGGGTTGCAGTCTAAACCAGTGAGACTGTTGGTAAAGCTAAACATGTTTAGCTTTAGCAAAGAATATAAAAGCTAAGTAACTTCAGATTCCTTAGTGTTTCTGAGTATCAACAAAACACTGTGTGGTTCTCATTGAAAACCAACCTCCTCTTAATTAGGAGAAGAAATATGAATCTTGTATTTCTAAATATTGGATTACATGCATACATAACAGGAGAATGATGCAGTGTCACACAGAATTTAAGGCTCTAGAAAATGTTTTTAAACCCCTTATATAGATTGATAGCACTTTCTGAATATTTAATGTTTTATTTTGAAATTCTACACATTAATATCAGATTTACAAGTGTAAGTTAGGCTCCTATTGTGATTTTTTTGTTGTTTTCCCCTTGATGTTGCTGAATACAGTTTGAATTGATTTGCATTTCCAGTGCGCAGGAAGATCTTAAGTATCTTGGATTCAATTGACTTCCGTCAGGACATACCAGAGCCTTTGCAACTGGATGTTTTTGAGTGGCGTCAGATTGAGCAAGTCATTGCTAATTGCGAGCATAAGAATGCACGTGGACAAGTGGTCTGCAATGTCAAGGTGTGCACTGGTCTATAGTCTTGAATGTGCTATTTTATATCTTAATAAAAATGATCAGTGGATTAATAATACTTAGAAAACTGCTTTCAGGTAAAAAGTACAGCTGTTTCAGATATGTTCATAATTTATGCAGACTGTTCAGATTAGTTTATTTCTTCTGCATTGCACACACTGATTTCTTGTCTGCACTAGACAGATGCATCAGTTTAAGACATTTTCATGAAATTTTTTTATCTTATTATTTTTCCCATCTTGGAATACCAAAGTGATGTTGCAGATATGATATCTATTTTACGTATTTAGTTAATCTCCAATATATGGAACTGTGTAGCACTACATATGTGTACACAATTACATACACAACACTCTTGTATACTGGGGTAGTTCTTAGAGGCTGTAGTTAAGTTACTAACACGTGAGGGGTACTTGACAAGTGTGTGATAAATAGTCCTGAAAAAATTGTCCTCTGAGAGACAAGAGACAGAGCAGGAGCAGAATGTAAAGTACAGTTTTTCTTGATGGTGATAGGAATGCAGCTATTCCTTATTTGGAACCAGCTATTCTCTATTGGAAAATGTATTTTAGACGTGAAAGGAAACAAACCCTTCTATGTCAGAGAACTATAGTAGAGGTTGAAGAGGAAAAGGAATGCGATGTGTTAGAAGAGCTCATAGAATTATTGAATGGTTAGGGGTGGAAAGGACCTTTAGATCATCTAGTTCCAACCCCTCTGCCATGGGCAGGGATACCTCACACTAAATCATATCACCCAAGGCCTCGTCCAACCTGGTCTTGGACACTGCCAGGGATGGAGCATTCACAACCTCCCTGGGCAACCTATTCCAGTGCCTCACCACCCTAACAGGAAAGAATTTCCTCCTTATATCCAATCTAAACTTCCCCTGTTTAAGTTTGAACCTGTTACCCCTTGTCCTATCACTACAGTCTCTAATGAAGAGTCCCTCCCCAGCATCCCTATAGGCCCCCTTCAGATACAGAACAACCTAGGACCAGAAGTAAATGAGTAAGTGCAAAAATGAGAAGTGCAGTGAGTAGGGAGAGAAACTGGACAGCTGAAAGTACCGTAGTTAGAGAATCGAGTATTGGGGAAACCTAAAAAAAATGAGTAAAACTTGTTTGAATCTCAGTCCTTTGGTTGCATCTGTCATTATGTATCCATCTCCTAAATACTTCGAGGAGAGACAAAGTCATGTTCCTTGTCATTTGTCCTGGTTTCAGCTGGGATAGGGTTAATCTTCTTTGTAGTAGCTGGTGTAGTGCTGTATTTTGGATTTGGGATGAGAATAATGTTTATAATGCATTGATGTTTTAGTTGTTGCTTAGTGTTTACACTAAATCAAGGACTTTACAGCTTCCCATACCACCCCACCAGCAGGTCAGCTGGGGTGCACAAGAAGCTGGGAGGAGACATAGTCAGGATAGCTGACCCAAACTTGCCAAAGGGATATTCTGTACTACAGCATGTCATGCTCAGTATATAAACTAGAGGGAAAGCTGGCTGGGGACTGCTGCTTGGGAACTGGCTGGGCATTGGTTGGGGAGTGGTGAGCGACTCCATTGCACATCACTTGTATGTTCTATTATTATTATTTTATTGTTGCTATTACTATTATTATCCTTTCCTTTTCTGTCCTATTAAACTGTCTTTATCACAACCCATGAATTTTAGTTTTTTACCCAGTTCTCCATTCCACAACACCATTACACTTTCTTTTTTAACTTTTTAATTTCAGTACCTTCACAGAGTTCTGGTTGCAGAAATCAATGCCCTTCAAGGAATGGCAGCAATAGGCCAGAGACCTTTATTTATGGAGGTAAGTATAGAAAAAGTAACTACTGTTTGTTGTTGCTTTTGGTGGATTTCATTTATTGTCAAGCAGTAAGCTTCTACCATGAAAGCCTGTGGATTTGAGCCCTAACTTTAAGTTAGTAATGCCTGAAAAAATAAATTAAAAAAAACCCAAAACATTAAAATTTGGTAAGATTAACTATGTCTCACTGTACTGTTAATACATTAATAGCAGAACTGGAGTCTCTTGTTTCTTTAACCTTTTCCCTTGTCGTTACTGATAATTGCAGTTCCCACCCCACTGAACAGAAAGCAGTACATACTAACGTCAAGACTGGCTGTTCACAAGTACAGAGTGTAGCAGCCACACTGGGCTCAGGGAACACTAATTTATTTCTCCTTTCTTCTGCACAGCTGTAGTTTCACTGAACCCTGAGCTTAATTATTTTCTGAGCTTCCTGCCATCTTTTAAATTTAGGTGAAATTGGCTAAATGGATTTGAAAGTTGAAGGATGAAGGAGAAATGAGTCAGACTAAAATACAAAGAAAAGGCACAGAGATTTTTCATAGTTGTTCTTGTTTTGATTTTCAAGTGTATGTTAGAAAAGAATTTCCCTAGTTAATTCCTTTCTCCTCCCCTCTCCTTCCTCTCCCCACTATAAGCATGAGACATTCGTGATGGAAAGGCCTTGTGAAAAGCCGCTCAGAAAATGGACTGGCCTATCTCATTAAAATGATTAATAGCAGCTTGTTTCTGAGACGCTGAAACCTTACCCTCCCCCCCACCTCCTAAACACTATTACTAGTAGATAAAATTGTCGTCTTGAAATCTGTCTTTGCCATTAACTTACTTTATTTCAATGTCTTTGTCGTGGGTATTCAGGAGGTCAACACTATATTGCACTATGTAGTGGAGCGTAACAAGCTGCTGCAGTGCCTCCATGCTAAGAGGCATGCTTTAGAGTCATGGAGACAACTGGTGGAAATCATACTCACTGCCTGCCCCCAGGATCTCATACAGGCTGAGGACAGGCAACTGATTATTCGTGAACTATTGCAGGATGTGCATGACAAGGTAATTCTATATTGGAAATCAGCCATATCCTTGAAATTTGTTGCTGTATTTTTTTACGTGAGGGAAATTACTTGTCAAGCAGCCTTCTTAATTGTGATCCCTCCAAAATTTGTCTGCTTTTAGTATTCTTTTTAGTTTTCTGATTGTTACTGTGCTGAAGTTGAATGCACTGTGGACAGAGGAGATACTCTGAATTCTTCCATAGCTGCTGTTGAACTATGAACTCTATATTGACAAATTTCAAAGACACTTCAGTATAATCTGGTATGCTCATAGTCTGTAAAGGATGTGTGAAAAGGAAACAGCATGATGAGGAGCATAGAAGAACTCACTGGAAGGATGAAGGCAGACAGAACTGCAGTTGATAATCTATTGTGTTTAGACTCACTGCAAATAATACTGCTGCTGCTTTTGAAAAATTAGTAGAATGAAGCTTCATAGATGAAAAAATAAAGATTTTACAATTCAGAGCAATTTTGGAAATGTGAGAATTTGCTTTGTCTTAAAATATTTAGAGTCTAAATGTTTTACTGCTGATAATTTTTGAGACAGACTAGGCAGTTAGTACTGACCCAGCCAGTCTCTAAGACAAATTTTAATGGAAGGTCCTTGCATTGTTTAGGCTGCTGGGGCATCTTTTATTTTATTTATTTATTGTAAGAGCTGTGCTGTTGGTAGTTTTCCTGATTAGGCAAGTTGTGTTTTGAGAAATATATATTGAAATGTATTTATTCAAGCAAAAAAAATAACTATTTGAAGGTTTGTTGTTGTTGCAATTTACAGTGGGGTCGGTTTTGTTTTTAATAGTAATATTTTTATTAAATAGCTGTAAAGCCAAGAGGGTGTCAGTTGTTCTTTCCCTAACTTCGGTTTAGATATTTCACTAATACAGCAAGTCAGATGTTAATGCATTTCTTCCCCTTTCCCCATCCAGATTTAATTATCATCCTGCCTGTGACTTGTGTAAATACACCCCAGAATACTAACGGTCTTCTCCATTAAAATGTGTTCAATTTACCTTTCTGAACAAGTTCATGACACTAATGATTTTGATGTGTCTTGAATAGTGACATGTTAATGAAATCCTTAGGCATACCTAAATGAAATAGTTGAGAAGCTAAATTAATTGGTTTAATAGCTCATGCAATCAGACACTTTTCTACTTTTTTTTTTTTTTCTTTTTCCTGTTCTTTCCTTTCTTCTTCTGTATTAAGATCCTTGATGATGATGCAGCTCAGGAGTTGATGCCGGTAGTTGCAGGGGCTGTGTTCACCCTGACTGCCCACCTGAGCCAGTCCATGAAAACCGAGCAGAAACAGCCACTTGCACTCCCTATGGCAGGACAATCTCAGTACACCTTGATGCTGGATGGTTCTTTTACCTCATCACCTAGCTCTGAGAGCATATCCATGGGTTTTGCTTCCATTGGTGACTCCTCCCTCCACATCATCTTAAAAAAGCTCCTGGATTTCATTTTGAAAACAGGTGTGTTGACCCTTGCAGTGTGTGTATGTGGAAAATCCAACCACCAAGAATAAAAAAGATGGGTTGAGCTGCTTCCTGTTACTGCAGTGAAGATTTTTATTGCAGTCAATTAGGTAGATCTAACATGATTAGTATAGATCTAAGTAATGTTACTAACAAGAAAAAAAAATAAATGGAGGTGTATTATTTATTTATTTATTTATTAATTCTTAACAAGCAGAATCATATTGCCACGTTTTTGGAGAAGCATTAACTTGCTGAATTTACTTATTTGCACTTTTATGTGAACAACAGAACTCTGACTTAAGAAATCTAGTTGTTTTACTCCTTTCTGGCAGCATTGACATAAGAAAGTTAAATTAAGTGCCAGTGGAAGATGGTGTTACGGAATTTACATCTATTTGGTTTTAATTGTGAATATTTCCTGTTAACAGGTGGTGGCTTCCAGAGAGTGAGGACGCACCTTTATGGTTCCCTGCTTTATTATTTGCAGATTGCCCAGAGACCAGATGAACCAGACACTTTAGAAGCAGGTATGGTCCAACTGTGTTACGGAAAACAAAAAATGTTATTCAACCCTGAAAAGTACGGTTCCTGCATACAGTTGTCTTCTGGAAATAGGTATATTGTGTAGACAGAAATAATTTTACTCCAAGAGCTTCTGAAATTAGCTGCTTATCCTAAATGATGCACATCTTCCTCTTCTGTGACCCGCCTAGCTATGTATGCCTTCAAAATATTTTGTTCTGGATGAAGATACTAAATTTCTGACCTCCAGCACTAAAGAAGGTATTTGATTTGTGTCCATTTAAAGCTATGCATCATGGCTACAAAATTGTCAAAGGACTGGAGATTACTTGTAACTACCTGTTCTCAAGTAGGTCCAACTGTAGAAATATATTTCCTCCATATCTGTATGTTCACTCAAATCACAGGATCCTATTAAATAAAAACAACAACAAAAAAACCCCAAACCAACCAACCCTCCAGAGAAACCAACCAACCAACCCTCCCTGCCCTCCCCCCCCCCCCCAAATTACTTCATATTCTTCTGATCGTTTAGCTGAAGGGGAAAACAAACAAAATAGCATCCCTCCTACCCCCGAAACATAAGCCAGCCAAAGCTGCTGCTTAACCAAGAGAGCTTATGGCAGATACCGTGTTTTCTCTGTTGATGGCTTAAATATTTGATTCATCAGTGTTTCTAATGATTGTTTCATCTTGGAACTTGGACAAGGATTGGAAAACAAACTTGGGACTAGTATTGTGCATGCAGACTCTTCTATTACTTGGTCAGCATTTTAAGCTACAGTAGAAAAAAACCACAGTCTATAAACTTGTTATGACCCCTTTGTAGTTTATTACTGGCTTTGGATTCAGCCCTTTCCCACTTAGAGTAACCTTGTTTGCTTCCCTCAAACAATGTGTTTTGATCCCTGTGAAAATTCTTAGGCCTAACAGATACTCTGTTACATGTACTGAATCTTAGAATTACTTTAAGCATACTGTTTGCAAGGGTGGTGGATGTATACAGGCATGCACCCTTTTTATTCTGGCTGGCCTGTGTGTGATATTCAGGAAAGAGTAGATTTGTAGGAAAACAGTTCAATTAAAACCCCCGTCCATTGTTTGGGGCATTTCTGTTGCAAGGTAGAGAGAATGCCCTGGGGGATGTAGCCTCAGCTGTAGCGTAGCTAAGCTAATGCTAAGCTGCCCATCTTTGCATTTTTAGTTTTTTGTTTTATTTGCTTTTTACAGCTAAAAAAACAATGTGGGAACGTCTGACAGCTCCTGAAGATGTGTTTAGTAAATTGCAACGGGAAAACATGGCAACTATTGAGAGTTATGGGGCAGCTCTCATGGAGGTGGTCTGTCGTGATGCTTGTGATGGTCATGAGATAGGCCGGGTAAATCAGTCTATTCCTTTGCAGTTGCTGTTCTGTTTGTTTTAAAGAACACCTTACTACTGTGCAGAGAGGGGAAATTTCATGAGGTAGAACTAGAACATTTTTTGTAGATAATTAATCTTTTTCATGTTTCTGTCCTCCCACTCATCCTTCAAGCTGTTGAAAGTAGAAGCATTCATCTACATTAACTTTTTTTCTTGAAAAAGCTGTGTGTCCTGTTGTTTAAGGATAGCAAGCACTGCTGCAAAAGACTGTAGACATGAACTGCTGTGGCATTTATTTGTTAGTATTTTTAAATTGTCAACTTACTGGTTTATTTTCTCACTTTGGGAAGACCTGTGACTTCGGGAAGAAATATTTTTTTGTATTAACTTCAGACAGGAATGCAAACTAGTTTTAAATAGTAATAGTGCTTGTAGCAATGCTTCATTAAAATATTTTGGCGTAGTTATTGGTCAACAATATCTGTAATATTTTGTTAAAGAATAATAGGGGAAAAGTAACTGGCTCATACTATACTAGACCATCAAAAAATCTTAAAATATTTTTAGCATAAAGGCTTGCATTGTAATGCAGAAACACATTCTGTCTTAAGCTGTTAGAAGCAACTGCTTATCGTTTCATATTTGTTAAAAATCTCATTGATCTTATAGATTTAACTATATTTTCATTTTTATTTGTTTCTTTGCTTGCTTGTTTGTTTGTTCTTCCCTCATCCCAGATGCTGGCATTGGCTTTACTTGACCGCATTGTCTCAGTAGACAAGCAGCAGCAGTGGCTGTTGTATCTCTCCAATAGTGGCTACCTGAAGGTGCTTGTGGATAGCCTAGCAGATGATGATCTGACCCTTCAGAGCTTGCTCACACCTCAACCGCCCTTACTTAAAGCGCTATACACCTATGAGTCCAAAATGGTAATAGTACTTCAGAAATTATTTTGTGGTATGGTGGTTTGTTTTTGTTTTTTTTGTTTTTACCTGAACAAAAGTTGTTTGTCTGTACTTCACATTGATTGTACTCAGAGATATTTTAGTAAAATACTGCTCTTTGAAATCATGCTAAAATCCAAGAGAGAAAATAGTTGTTGTAAGCCTCGTTGTGCAGCTAATACTGATCTTTCTCTTCTCTAGGCATTCCTCACTAGAGTTGCTAAAAGTCAGCAAGGGGCACTAGAGCTGTTGCGGTCTGGGGTGATTGTGAGGCTGGCACAGTGTCAAGTGTATGACATGCGACCTGAAACAGACCATCAGGGGTAAGTGTTGATTCCCTAGTTCATGTTGAAATTGTAATATAAGCTTGGAAGCAGATGATGTCTTTTTATAGGCACAAGTCTTTTTGAGTAATTATTTGTGGGTTTATTCTTTTTGTGTGTGGTGCTTCTTTAACCTGTCAGTTCAGTTCAAAACTACCTTTTGTTGAGAGAAAAACTGCAAATAAGTGAGTGTTAAGTTATACTTGCATGCCCAGTTACTTAGACTGTGTAAAAACTTACTTGTTTGATCCCTTAGAAAGGAATGGTCTATGTGTTACTGCTGTTAAATAATTTAATGCTTGAAACATAATGTTTGAAAAACAGCCTGCAATGTAAACTTATTTTAGGGGCTTTGCAGTTGGTGAACAAAAAGTGCATAGTTTGTCCTTCCCCATAAAGCACTAATGAGAGAGCAGTGAAGTAAATGTTATTTCAGAAATATTTTATGATGTGTTTCAAAAAAAAACATCACAGTTATATACTGCTTGACAAGTTTCTTGATGTGTTTCCACACTGCTAGTCATTGTGAGATGACTGAGAGATCTCAGAGAAGGAAACTGTGTAATTAGGGGAAGTTGCTTTCGTTGCTTTCAAACCTCGGTCCTTGCTTTAAATTTACAGTTCTTAGTGACATAAAGGGGATTCAAACACTGGAAAAATTCCAGACTTAGACAAGTATTAAGTTTAAAAGCGCCAGTGAGATGTGTAAGATTGTAAAAGCCCTGTGGGTTTCTTGTAGAGGACTGTGTTTATCAGTTGCTTTAGTTTAAGCGCACCTCTTCCTAAAATATTTAAGAATATTTAGTTTTATGTATAAGTAAACAGATGTCATATTTCTACCACAAAGTAATCTGATTTAATGTAGTATAGTACGAAGAAGTAATTTTCTCTGCTTAGAGAAAATGCCTGGCAGCTGCTTTCTAGGCAAATTGTAGCAGCTGTGTATCATAAATTTGTTGCTTTTCCAGTATAAACTCAGTTCAAGTACAGATCTGTTACTGAAATACGAATGTTTGCAAGTTCACAAGGGTGACTGTAGGCTGAGTCTCTGCCTCACTAGTGGGCTCCACTTATCTTGCATTGTTTATCTTTTTTCTTTATTTATTTTAAACCTCTTAAGAATGTATGGAATGAGAGATCCTCCTGTCTTCATTCCTGCTCCAGTGGAACGTTATCGCCAGATTCTTCTTCCAGCTCTTCAACTGTGTCAAGTGATCCTCACTTCCAGCATGGCACAACACCTGCAAGCAGCAGGACAGGTAAGTTCCAAAAGATGCTAAAGTATCACTGCTACTGCTCATTCAAAGAAATTGTGTCCTTTTGCTCTGAAAGTAAGTGTTTTTTAAAATCCCATCCTCACTGGTATGAGAGACCACTTTAAAATTTTCCAAAAGTAAAAAGTATTGCTTTCTCTCTGCTAAATTCTTAGTCATTCATATTTTCCCTTTTCTTCTTGTGATACAGGTTTTGCAGTTTTTAATTTCCCATTCAGATACTATCCAGGCAATTCTGAGATGTCAAGATGTTAGCGTTGGGTCTCTCCAGGAGCTGGCCTCCCTGACAGGAATAATCAGCAAGGCAGCTTTGCCTGGTAGGAACTGCAGTTTTGAAGTCTCTTCGCCCCATCTGCATGAATCTCAGGCTTTGTTTTCTATAAAGAAATTATAAGACATATAAGGGAATACCTACTCCAGTACAGAATTTTCTTAACATGTATAGCTCTGGGGAAAATGAAAAAATGTTAGGTAATTGTTCTTGAACTAAGTATGGTGGATTTGCAGTGGACAAAGTACCCTTATCTATGCATTTGACTCCCCATTTTCTTTTCATTGTGCTATCCATCAATAAGTACTTTTGTCTTTGACATGACCTGCAAATAGTAGTGTTCAAGGTGCATGTGGTATCTTAAAAAGAATTTTCATTCAGCAAATCCTATGACTGAGGAAATGAAGAGAGAAAATTGCCTGCATACCCGTATCTTTGTTAATGTCATCTCCAATTTTATTTATTTCAACATTGCTCATGGGTGACTTATCTTCACAAGGGACTAATAATTACTGTAATGGATATAGTGATTTCTTCTGTGTGCTAGAAGACTTGCTTACCATTTCATAATAACCTCTCTGTTTTAATTTAATGGCTTGCTTTGTTCAAGAGAGATGTCTGACTACAGTAGAAGGGAGTGCAAAGCTGTAGGTTGAGCCCAAATGTTTCTTTGCTTACAGTACACTGAGCTTTGCACAACAGCTGCAATTTTCTTGCTAACCTCCCTTCCTTCCCCCACAGTAAGTACTGTCCCTAAGTAAATAAAATACAGACATTACTTAGAATAGTAAGCTACACTGTGTCATGAATCTCCTATTAGCTGTTTCCATATCTAAATGTTTTCCTCAATGTGCAAACTATAAGTTGTATTTCTTGCTGAATTTTTTTCTGATCAATGCCAATATTTAAATGAATGTACTGCATAAATACTTTTTTATTTTGAAAGGAAAAGAACCTAAACAACAATAGTTAATGCCTGTATCTTTTATCAGGAGTGCTGAGTGAGCTGGACATTGATGTTAGTGAAGGTGTGCAGATGGAGCTACAAGGGCATATAGGCCGATTTCAGGTAATAAAGTTTTATATTTAACACTTGTCCTTTTAAAATTGTTTGTAGATAAGCTTCTTCCTGGTTTTGTACTTTGACTAGTAGCAGTATGAAAAGGATGTTTTCCACCATGGTGGTTTGGGTTTTTTTTGGGGGGTGGGATGAGGTGGGGTGGAGCTGGATTGTGTGTGGTTTGGTGGTTTGGGTTTGGCTTGTGTTTGCTTTTTTTATTTCATCTTTTTTCTTTTTATTCCCCCAACCAAATAGAAAAAAAAAATAAAAAAATAGCATTTAGCAACATCAGTTCTGCATCAGGAACTTTGTTTCCCTCCATGGCTAACCATTCACCTTATGTGGAGGAGAAGAATTCGAGCATGTGAAGTAATGCAGAAGTACTCTGTTGCTACTTCTGCTGCAAGCATATCTCCAGCTCAGTAATTTGGAATATCAAACATGCTAGTGTTTTATTCACTTCCTTCCCTTTTATAAATAACCTGGACTTGGAAACCAGAATGAAAGCCAAGATAATGTCTTGCTTGAAAGCAGTTATTTTGAAAGCTCAAAATCATTGCAGACTTTTTTGCAGCTCAGCATTCAGCATCCAGCAATGTTTTTGAAGCTTTGTGGGTCATGTGAGCAAGGGCTTTCATAAAGAAATATTTATCTGAAAGCTATCTGGAGAAAGGTCTGGCCTGTCAAATTCTTCTGGTTGGAAGAGAAAGACATATTCTCTGAATACTTTGATAGTAAATATCATGCTGAAGCAAAGTAGCGAGCTGTAACTGACTGCTGCAGTGCTGGGATATTTGGTTTTCTGATGAATCATGTCAGCAAGAAATTCCCATGGGAAAGCAGAAAGTTGCTTTTTTTTTTAATTGTAAGGAATTTTAATTAGTTAATTTGAAAACTCAGCTGTTCTGAGCAGAACTGAGTGAATCATAGGATAGAATCACAGCACAGAATTACAAAATCAGTCATCTGTTATTGTAGCTTTTCTCTCTAGTTTGTCCTGTTATTTTTATCCAGTTATAATAAAAGGATTTAAGTGTTCTACCCTTCCCCAAAAGTAATTACCAATAAATCTTTAATATGTTTTTTTTTTTTTTTTTTTTGCTGTTCCTTGTGAAATTGGCTTGCAGTCTGAGGCACTTTCGCGATCTTAACATGCCACATGTAAACTAGCCCCAAAGTTATTGATTGCTACTTCTTTTTATGAAACTTTTGAGTTGGTTTTTGCACTCTTATTTCCGTGGTGTTTATTATCTATATCCAGATTTTGACAGTTTGTCTATGTAGGTAAAGGTGTTGAAAGTGGGAATGGGTAAATTTAAACTGTCATTGATGCTAGTCAGTCTGCAAGAGACATAAGTTGTGCACATTTGAATTGCATTTGTTTCTCAAGGAACTGTTTTAGGATGCCATTAATTTTTAAATTAATTAAAGGTGAGATAAAACATTATGTTATAACCATTTAATTAATAAAATATAATTTACAAAATGTTTTAACTGCATTGCTCTTTAGATGTTGTGTTTTAAGAGATAACGTATCACTTAAGTGAAAAGAATCATGCACTTCATTTGTTGAGATACTAATTAAAATGTTAATTTCTTATGGCAGCGCCAGTGCTTAGGACTTCTAAGTCGGTTTGGTGGTTCAGAAAGACTACGTCAGTTTAAACTGCAAGATGATAACTCACAGGGGGACAGAGTGAACAAGAGGGATGAAATTGAGTTGGCCATGCAACAGGTAAGGACACAAGAATCTGCTAGAACCTTCAGTCTCAAATTGTGACGTTTTACCTGCTGTGCAAATATGTTTAGTTGTCATGCTTTCATACCATAGTGGTAATGCTCTACACTGTTTTTAGTCTGATGGGGGATCCCACATTTTATTTCTATTTAAAGTAAATCTTGAAAATTTGGTTACTTAAATTTGCATTAGCAGCCATTACTGTTTCGGGTACAAATTCTGTGAACTTTGAAACCTTAAACTGATCAGAAATTTTCAAAAGAAAGGCTGATTATACAGGGCAATGGCTAACAGTAAGTTAAAGCCAAAGGGGACTTAAAATTGACCGGAAATTTTAACTAGGGGGTTGGAAAAGAGGCAACGTTGCAAGTTCTAGACTTGAAATAGAAGAGAGGCTATAACTGATCAGAAAAGTGAATCATTACATTTTGGTGAGGAGACAGGAAACTAAACACGTTGTTTATTGACATTATTCCAGTTAAAATTCAGTGCTCCGAAGCCTGTAGATAGTGTAACTGACATGCTGTGATTTTCTTTTGGCAGATCTGTGCAAATGTGATGGAATACTGTGAGTCACTTATGTTGCAAAGCGCCCCCAGTTTTCAGCACACTGTTTGTCTGTTTACTCCTAGCCTGTCAGAATCAACCAACCGAGATGGGCCTCGTCAGGGTGAGATTTTTGGCTTGCTGTTTTGTGAGACTGAATGGTGTGACTTTGGGCTAGTAGAAGTAATGAACCAGAGGCTGTAGTATCACATACACTTTCAGTCACTTTTATGCCAGTACTGTGGGTGCCTATTTTCTAATTCTGGAACTTTGCACAGCAGCCTCTGACACACATATCAATAAAAAAAGTGTATGTAAATAAATAGCACAAGACATGAGAAAGTGAGCATTTCTTTTTTCAGCATCTGTGCTGGATTACATTAGGTGAAACTAGCACCTAATTCGTGACATGTAAGATGTGTTTTGATGCTGAGCGAAACTATTCATTATGCCACATGGCAGGAGCTTATAGTGTGCTGTTATGCAGCTGAGTGGTTAAAATCTTTAAATAGTAAATCTTCTGGCCTAGTTATATTTCACGTTACACTCAGTACTGTGCTATGCTTACTGCCTTCTAGTACTGCAGCCACAGAACTTTTTGCCTAGTGTCTCATTGGTATTACTTCTGACACAGAAGTATAAAAGATAAACTTCCACATCTTTCACTGCTTTATTGACAGACAGCATACATTATTGGTTTCTTGTTCTTTTTTACTTTTATTTTTTAATTTTGAATTGTTTGTCATCTTTTCTAGATACACAAGCACCAGTGGTCCCATACTGGCACTTGCCTGGCTTGGGCATTATTGTCTACCTGCTGAAACAAAGCACTAGTGATTTCTTCAGTTACTATGATAGCCATCGTCAGAGTGTTAACAAGCTGCAAAATGTAGAGCAACTCCCACCAGATGAAATAAAAGAGGTAATAGTTCTTCTGACTCTAGCCCTTGTATTGTTTGTAACTTAGACACAGCTCTAACAGAGACTCAAAGCATCTTAGACAAGTAAATAGTTCCAGTTCTTGTGCATATTCCTTTCTACTGGTGATGAAGGAAGGTCCATGGAATAACTTCAGGGAAAATATTTGGCTTAACTTTACAAAGTTGTGATTTTTGTTATAGTTGCTTTTGTTTATGTTTAATTTCTCTACTTTTGGTAAGCAAGGTTATGCAAATTTAGAACAGTGCAGTCTTGAAGAAACAGTAGCTAACAAGGAAGTTCTATATATTGATAAGTAATTTTGTTTGCTTATTTCTTTTGAGGTTCTGTGATTTGTTACAGTCTTCTTGTTTTTCCTCTTCTTACCGCAGCTGTGTCAGTCAGTTATGCCAGCTGGGGTTGACAAAATCTCCACTTCCCAAAAATATGTTTTGGCAAGGCGACGCCTGGTGAAGCTAATAAACAACCGAGCCAAGCTGCTTTCTCTCTGTTCTTGTATCCTTCTAAAATTGAAATGACCCTCAAGATGATGATCCAGAAAAGCAGAGAAATAGGAACAGGTTCTTTTAACCTATATTTCTGACCACTTCAAACAACGTATTTTGCAAAAAGGAAATTTGAAATTCTGAAAATTAGTAAGAGTGTATTGTCCTGCTGTTGTCAGAATGTAAATATTTTTAGGTTAGTAATTTCCATCATGGAGACCCTGCTAGGACATTCTGCAACATTATAACAGAGGAGTTATTACAGCCCAGCTCTTCAGTTCAGTATCCAGACCCACTAAACATTCACATATGTGCAAGTGCGGTGGAAGAAATATTTTGAAAAATAATTTTGAGGTGCCTATCAGAACAACTGGACTCACCAGTCTTACAGTTAACCTTTCATAAACCTAATATCATAAACACTGGTAATTCTATGGAAGTACCTAGTCATGTGAAAAGTAACTGTCTGCAGCTGATTCCTTTGAAACCTGCTTTGGGAAAGATGTGCTCTTACAGCCTTGCCTGTTGTGAGTAGCAGTCATTTGAAGTAACCATGCTCAGGCAGGTAAGGAGGGTGTAAGCGATCTTGCCATGGAAGTGGAGGTGAGAAGCTTCTGCTGCAGGTGACAGATGTTAACATCTTCAGGTGCTTCAAAGTGTGTAAATAAGCTCATATGGTATACGTACAACCTCAAAACAACAAAATTAGGCTCCTTCACTTAGATGTGTCTACAGATATTATAGAAACATGTCTCTTCATTCTTTGGCGTCATCTGGAACACTATCTACTGCATTGCACGCCCACTGACTCTCAAGACCCGCTGATGTCCTCCAGGATGTCCTTTCAGAAAGGAAGGCTGCAAGGTAAAATTTCTCAAACATCAAACTGCATTTTAGTAACTTTTTATAGTTAACTTTAAAACTGTAGATTACAAGGTAGATTCTTAAAATCTACTTCAAAAAGTAGATTCGCTACTATTAATCTTATGTCATTCATATTTAATAAAAGAGATTTCATTTGGATTTGGCATACCTTTGGATTTTCTGCTGGAGAACTGGCAATACAATTATTGTTGAGTCACAGATCTTGGGTTTTGTCTGTTATACACAACCTGCAAAGGAATGTAAAATTAACTTTTTTATTTCTGTTGTTCAGACCAAGTGAAGTTCAAATAATCTAATCAGATCAGTGATTCAAAACAAGTTATAGGAACTATAATCTAAAATGAAGGTAAAAACTAAAATCAGTATTGATGGCTTTAAAATTATTTCTAGAATTGTAGGCACCATTGATTCACCAGAAGATTTGAAGTTTGTAGGATTTTGTATTTTTGAAAAAATTAGTAATGGAAGGAAATCAGAAAGGGAGAAGTGATCTGGGGAGGAGCTTTATGCTTAAGATGCCATCCTGTGTGATCAAAATTAGTTATGGCCTTAACTTACATTCTCTAAATCATTTAAATAAAATAAATTATCATTTTCTTACATGCAAGTTTACCAACCAATTTGAAACACCGTGTTTTAATCTTGTTTTATAACTTGATGTGGAAAAGAGAGTGGAGAGCAGCAGCTGACATAATTTTAATGTCTTATTTTCTACCACTAGATTCCTTTGGTTCAGAGCCTAGCTTGGATTTCAGTAGTGGACTGAATCGAGTGAGCCAGCATGATATAGAACAGGTGAGATGTGATGGTCAACTGAGAAATACAGAATATACTTCATTACCCTACAGCCATCTAACCAGAGCAGTCTGACTAGGCTTCCCACCTCTGAACAATGTGTACCAACAGGGTGTAACTTAGTTTAGGATTAATGAAACACTGCAGATGTTTCATTAATCCTTGGTTTTTTTGGTTTTTTGAAAGTATTATGAAGGAGGCAGCAGTTGTGCTGCTGCACACGTGATTTCAAGTCTTAATATATTAAGTTAAATGAAAAATCAGCTAATTTACTAAAAGACTATATGTATATAAACCAGTCAAACAGTATGTATTTTTTAACAACAGCTTTCTGAAAACACTGGTTATCCTTGACAGCTTCGCAGCATGAGGGCAGAACTCCCAATTTTCTGTCATCTTGCAGCTGTTCATTACAGGTCAGCTACAGCTAGGCTGTAGAGAAATGAGATCAAAAAGGGCAACAGAAACTGAGGAGACTATAAAATGTGAATGCTAGCAAAGAAGTGATTTCTGCTTACACAGCGATTTCATAGTTTATAGAACCATAGAACAGTTTGAATTGGAAGGGACCTTCAAAGGTCATCTAATCCAACCACCCTGCAGTGAGCAGGGACATCTTCAACTAGATCAGGTTGCTCAGAACCACATCAAGCCTGGCCTTGAATGTCTCCAGGGATGACACATTGGATGCTTAACTCCTAAGCAGTCCTTAAAGGACTAGGAAAATTTCAGTTGGAAGAAGCGTCTGTATGACTGTAACTGAAGAAGCTAAATTCTATAAAACCGTTTCATTCGTAAAACAGGAGTTTAATCCCTAAAATTTAGTGAGGTTGTAAGGTGGTAATATTTGGATCATCTGTAAATGTTCTGAGTCACCCAAAAACCCCTGTAGAAAGACCATCCATTATATAATATAGAGAGAAAAACATAAGGGAAGAATGTACACCGTATTCATTAGGGGAGTCAGAAAAAACTTACTTTTGAGAAGTGGTTTAGAGAATCAGTTGTAGTGAAAGGGATGACAGATAGCTGATGATGGATAAGCTGACATTCCGCAAGGAGAAGGTTTTGTATTAATGACTGCAACAAATCTCTGTTTCTCAGCTTCAGATTGAAACTGCAAACAGCTTTGGTGAATCTCTGCAGAAGAAGCTTCTGGACATCGAAGGGTTATATTCTAAGGTTCGGTCACGGTACACCTTTATTCAAGCTCTTGTCAGACGTATCCGTGGTCTCCTAAGGATATCAAGGACCTAAGAGACTGAAACATGTTGTTTGCCCCCTGAAGCAAGCAAAAATGTACACGGGCAGGCTTTCTGGATAATCAGAATTATAGATGATACATTTTCTAATTAATGTCAAAAATATTTTGTTACTTTTTTTTTTTCTTATCCCTATAGATCAGTTTTTTTGTGTATTCTTTCCTACTGTTCCCAAATTGTCAGGAAAAATAAAGGATTGTTTTGTTAAAAACTTACGATTAATGTAAAATTTCAAGCAAGAAAGAATTCTAATGGAGGACATAAACGAAACAGAAGTTCTGCAGCTGTGATAATATTGCATTTGTGGATGCTTTCAGAGAGAAGGGGGAAGTAAAGTTTTCTGTGCTGTTCTTGCTGCAACAGGAATATAAAAACAGAATAAAATGCATGAGGAGGAGCCAACATGCTTGAGTGGTGAATTGGTTCTGTAGTTAAAGAACTCGTATCTATCTCCTTGTCTCTTATGCAGGAGAAAAAAAAATAGCGTAACAGCTCATCATTAACCTGAGCTGTGTTGGGTTTCTCTTATTACAGTCTGATCTTAAATGTGTGCATTGCAAATTCTGTCTCCTCTGTGTTTTCTTAGTATTTCTCATTTTTCCAATTTTGTATTTGTTCATAGAATCACAGAATGGTTTGAGTTGGAAAGGATCTTAAACGTCATCTGGTTCTAAGCCCCTGCCACGGTCAGGGACACCTGCCACTCCACCAGGTTGCTCAAAGCCCCTCTGTCCAGCCTGGCCTTAAACACTGCCAGGGATGGGGCAGCCACAGCTTCTCTGGGCAACCTGTGCCAGTGCCTCACAGTAAGGAACGTTTTCCTAATGTCTAATCTGAATCTACCTTCTTTCAGTTGAAATCCATTCCTTGGAGTCCTGTCACTACATGCCCTTGTAACAGGTCCCTCTCCAGATTTCTTGTAGGCCCCCACTAGGTACTGTTAGCCTGCTCTAGGATTTCCCGGGAGCCTTCCTCAGGCCGAACAACCGCAGCTCAGCTGCACAAACTAATTACATCATCTCGTCTTACAATAGGATGGGACGAAAGGAGGGACCCCCCCCCCCCCCACCAGCCGCATTGGTTCGAGCAGGAAGTGCTGCCCCCCCCCCCCCAGCACGCGCATGGCCGGGCCCCGCCCCTCAACCGGCACCCCGCTTCCGCTGGCGCCGCAGATTCGCCACATTTCACCCCCGCCCCGCATCTTCATTTACAAACTGTCACCTCTGCTTTCATTCCCCGTGCTCGAGTACGTGCACGGGGAGCCCCGCGCCCAGCCCTTCCCTTCCTCCTCCGGGGAGGCCGAGCTTTTCCCGTTTCCGTGTCGAAACGGCGAGCAGGGAGGCACCGCCTCGTTTACTCGCCGCCCCGTGCGACGTGGAGGCTGCGGGCGGCGGCTGCTCGGCAGCGGCAGGACCAGCGCACCGGACAGGAGCGGCGGCGCGGCCTACTGGCTCGACATGGGTAAGGAGGGGCGGGCGGCGGCACCGCGGCAGGGCCGGGGGGAGGCTCCCGGGATCCCGCCACGCCCCCGGCGGCCTGTGGGGATGTGAGGGGAGAGGGGGCCCGTGGGGTCGGCGGGAGTGGCGTCGTCGCAGCAGGCTGGATGGTGTTGAGCGAGGCGGGATGCTGGGAGGGTGCCACGGCCCGGCTCTGCCCGGCGGCCGCGGGAGCGGTTGGTACCTCCAGCCTTCAGCCTGAGCTCCTGATACGGAGCGGTGCCTGCCGGCGGTCGGGTGGCTAGTGCCGGTGTGGCTCTTCTGCGGCGCTGCTTCTGGAGCATACCTTTGTTGTAATGCTTCTGTACGCCTGAGACCTGGCTAAATTAAACTGTGATTCACCTGTGTAATGGCTGGCTAATAAAAAATTAATTATGGAAAGAGGTGTTTTAGAATAGTCAATAGAGAGGACAGTAAGAGGCCCTGAATCAAGGGGTTAAGTGATTAGAATGAATCTGTCCTATTGCACATGGTATTTGAGCAGTGTCTTAGTGTGGGAAAACCAAATACAATGTAAGAAGGAATGAGAAGTGCCTGGCAGTCAGTAAGGTTACTGACAGAGGAAAGAATTGCCATCTCTTTGGCGTCCATGGATCAATCGCATAGTTAGCCTTCTGCTGGAAATATTAACACTGAAATACTTTTTGCATCTCAGTTCTAAGGTTATTTGCCTGTCTCACAGTAAACAGCACCTTGAGCAGCACTATGCAAAATACTGATAGATGGTCCCTTGTGCCTTCTCTTTGTTTTCCGGGTGTGTAGTGTGTATGGCTTTTGCAATGGGGTGGGCTTAGAAGAAGTGAAGCAACCTGTTATCAGTTTTAATTCCTTTTTATGCATAAGCATGTAGCTCATTGGTCTCCTTTCCCTGGAAAGGCATCACAGATGCCTAGAAAGACAAACATGGTGAGTGGTTTTTATCAGAACCTCTTTCAGTAAGATTTTAGTCACAAATCTTCTCTAATTTGACTCTCCTCTGATATATTTATCATAGAACAGTTTGGCTTGGAAGTGGACCTTAAAGCTTATCTAGCTCCAACCCCCCTGCCATGGGCAGGGACACCTTCCACTAGACCAGTTTGCTCAAAGCCCCATCCATCCTGGCCTTGAACACTGCCAGGGATGAGGCAGCCACAGCTTCTCTGGGCAACTTGTGCCAGTGTCTCACCAACTCCACAATAAAGAACTTCTTCCTTATATCTAATCCGAATCTACCCTCTTTCAGTTTAAAACCATTCCTCCTTGTCTTGTCTCTGCATGCCCCTATAAAAAAAAAATCCCTCTCCATATTTCTTGTAGGCCTCCTTTAGGTACTGGAAGCTGCTCTAGGGTCTTCCTAAAGCCTTTTCTTCACTAGGCTGGACAACCCCAACTCTCTCAGCCTGTCTCCATAGGAGAAGTACTCCATCCCTTGGATCATCTTCATGGCCTCCTCTGGACTCACTTGAGCAGGTCCAGTTCCCTCTTGTATTGGGGGCCCCAGAGCTGAATGCAGCATTGCAGGGGGTGTTTCATGAGAGCAGAGTGGGGGAGAGTCATGTCCCTCAACCTGCTGGTCATGCTCCTTGTGATGCAGCCCAGGACACGATTGGCTTTCTGTGTGCAATACAGGCTGTTAGATCATGTTGAGCTTCTCATCAGCCAACACCCCCATGTCCTCCTTTTCAGGGCTGCTCTCAATCCAGTCTCTGCCCAGCTTGTATTTGTGCTTGGGATTACCCCAAACCAAGTGCAGGACCTTGCACTTGGCCTTGTTGAACTTCATGAACAGGCCCACCTCTCAGGCATGCCAGGGTTCCTCTGAATGCATCCTTTCACATTGTCAAATGTGATTCTAGCTTGTTTGGTGTTTCACTACCTTTTACAGGGTTTAGCTGGATTTACAACATTATTACTTAGCATCAGATATAGTTGTTACAAAAATAATTGGTAAAAATATTATT
This sequence comes from Pezoporus flaviventris, assembly GCF_033815535.1. Taxonomy (NCBI): domain Eukaryota; kingdom Metazoa; phylum Chordata; class Aves; order Psittaciformes; family Psittacidae; genus Pezoporus; species Pezoporus flaviventris. The sequence continues at coordinate 4,133,600 of NW_026892644.1, forward strand.
GTTACTGGCTTAGCACATTCTGCATCTGGCAGGCACAAATCCGGTATTAGTCTAGCCACAAGTAGTCTTACAGGAACTTAAAGAATAAATGAGTTTGGGGCAAGCCAGTTTTGGAAAAAAATAAAATGGAATGGGTTTTGTATCTGGTAGTGGACTGTGATTTAACATGTACCAATTGTTTTATACTTAATTTTAAGAAGAAAGAAGTGGATGTTCCTGTGGGAGTCCATAAACATCAGAAAGAATTCTTTCAGACTTCAGCATGTTGTCATATAGCCTGTTGCACTGAACAGGTAGAGTCCAATACAAACAAAACAGAAGTTGGCTCAGATTTTGTCAAATGAGAGAAGAGGAAAAACAGAAGTTGTAACCACAGTGAGGCAGCTTGATGCTTCTGCAGTGTGATTTTGCTGGATTGAGATATCGTAAAATAACAGTATAAAGCCAGGAAAATGTAATGTGATTCAGCACATGAGTATCTGGGCAACAGCCTGAACTTGTCTATTATCACTGGAGCAAAGACACATACTGTATCTCAGTAAAAAAATGAGGTGGATCTGTCTGCCTTTCCATAGCCTCCATATCTCAAGCTGACACTGAAACATCCTTCTGTCCTGTTTTATGTAGGGGGCTTTTTCTCCACCATCTTTTCCAGTCTGTTTGGAACTCGAGAGATGAGGATTCTCATCCTGGGACTGGATGGAGCAGGAAAAACAACCATTCTCTACAGGTTACAAGTCGGAGAAGTTGTTACCACCATTCCAAGTAAGTGAAAGCAGCCGGTTTGCCTGTAGCTCTAACACAGAAGCTTTGTCAGCTGAACTTACTTCATGCTTCCTTCAGAAATAAACGGATCTTGTGCCCTGGGAGCCTTGCACTGGTGTATTCAAGAACTTTTGCACAACAGTATTACAGCATACTACAGAAGTGCTACATAAAGGAGTATTTTATGCTGTCCTCCTGAAAGCAAAACGTATTTGACCTTGAAAGGCAAGAGATGCTTGGCTTTTGAGTTCCTGTCATATCTCTTGGGTTCCTTCTGAATGGCCGTGATAAACTGAATTTAGTCGGGTCTTTTTTACTTTTTAGAAGCCAGCAGTTTAATGTGTCATAATCCTTTTGCCCTAGGGTTTTGCTTATTTCAGCCTCCATAAGTTTTAGGTAGTCTGCATCCATCATTCACTTCCCTATGTTGGGTTTCTCTGGCCTGGCAGGAAGAAGGATCACATACGTGGTGTGCTGCCATCTTCCAGATACCACAGTGTCAAGTATTTTGCTGAGAAGTTAGTTCTGCTGTGGTCTTATGAAGTGCTGACACAAAGGACACATTTCTTCATTTCTTAGTGGTTTATTGCTGTTGGTTGTGTGCTTGGTTATCAAAACAGGCCATTCCTTTAACGGCTCTGTTTCTTTTGCGGATTTCAGGCACACTTCTGTTCATTTTTTAACAACCTTAGCATTTGTTAGAAATCTTTACGTTTGCAATGTGTTTTTATTGTTCAAAGGAAAAAATGGCTGCATTATTTTGAGTCACAGATGTTGGGGTAACTTTGCAACGGTATGAACTTCATTATGGAGCTATTGAGAATTTTCCCACCTGAAAATTGTAAATGAAGTGCTGTAACATTCTTCAGAAATAAAGAGAAATCACCAACTGTGAAACTGTTTGTTTCAGCCATTGGCTTCAATGTTGAGACAGTGACATACAAGAATCTGAAGTTTCAAGTCTGGGACTTGGGAGGACAGACAAGCATAAGGTAAAAGATCTCTTGAAATCAAAAGATAGGATTAAATGTCTCTCAGAAGTGCAAAGTTCTTGGGAATTCTCTCGGCTGGCACTTTTTAAAATTGGTTCTTTTTAAAAACAGCCCATTGTCAGGAGTGCGCTTCCATTTGATGGAGTTCACTCAGTGAAACCTGGTTTGGACTACAGGTTGGAAAGGAACAAGCAAATGTTTTCACTTATCTACTGCTCTGCTTTGAAAAACGAGGCACAAGGCAATTGTGTAGCATTTTGAGAGGGAAGTGAGTGATGTAAACCCCAAGGGATATTTAAATGTTCTTAATGCAAAGCAGGGAGGTTGAATTTAGGTATAGACAATAACATTTTTAGCGAGCTTTACAAGTTTTGCAGTTAGTTGTTATATGCGTAACTGTAGTGAGCTTTTCGGTACCCTGCTATGACCTTTTCATGAATGCTTCCTGAGCGCTAGGTAGTGAGGTGCAGCACAGTTAGTGCGTAAGTAACATGCAGGTTCCTTCCCTTTTTAGTTTCAGTAAAATAATTCTGAAAAAGGTGGTTTTGTTTCTTGTTAATTACTTGCCTATGTGTATTAGTCATTTCAGATTTCTCTGTGTTTAAATGTTCTTTGCTTTCCTGTCCCTTAGTTATAGACCTGATGTCCTGCAGGCTGATTCTCAAATAAGTCTGTCCACAGCACTTCTTTCATTGTTTTTAAGCTGCTTGCTTTTTTTTTTTTTTTTTTTACATCTCCTTCCTCCCCTGCCCCAAGAGTATTTGTTCTGTCTCTTGAAGATACCTACTACTTCCTTGGGGTAATATCTGGTTTTCATTATCTGGCTAAAAAGCGCTGCTAAAAGTGCAAATTATATGACTGGGACTTACTCTTTCTTCTGCAGGCCATATTGGCGGTGTTACTACTCAAATACAGATGCGGTCATCTATGTAGTGGACAGCTGTGATAGAGACAGAATTGGCACTTCAAAATCGGAGCTCGTTGCTATGTTAGAGGTACGGAAATAAGCATTGAAACGGAAATTGAGAAACTAAACCTCTGTTTGGAGCAAATGTGAAATTTCATATAGTGAATTTGGTGAAACTGACCTTCACTTGTGAAACTTCAGCCCTCAGCATAGGCCCATGCAACACTTGTGGCTGAAAAGCACTAAACATGCTGCAGCCATTTCACAGTTCTGTGCAGCAGTGCCTAGGCAGTTGTTAGTTCCGTATTAGTTCCGTGTAGCCTTTTGGTCATCCAAGAATGTATTTGTCCACAGGGACAGCTGCTCAGTACCACAGTGGTGGCAAAATTCAGGCCCTGAAGGATTAACAGTAATTAGTATCCTGCTGTGTTTTGAAGCTGAAGAGCATGTGTAGAACAGGTAATAAGGGTAAGAAGATGAATTGAGCAAAACATTTTTATCTATCCCGCCTCCAATTCCTTAAAGTTCTTCCATATGCCTTGTTAAATCCAACTACCAGCTTGTTTCATAAGGTATAAGGCATAACCAGCCGTATTTTGAAATTGATCCCAGATATCATGCTGGAATTGAAAGGAAATACTGATCTTTCACTAAAGAATTTTCTGAAGGACAAAAATCAGCAAACAAAATCATTATGAGAGCTGCTGAAGTGTCTTTTCATTTTATGGGGTTTTGATGCTTAAATAAACTGAGTAAAAGTTTCTGCAACACCAATCTCTTGCATGATTCCTCTTTTTTTAGGAAGAAGAGTTGAAGAAAGCCATTTTGGTGGTGTTTGCAAATAAGCAGGACATGGAGCAGGCCATGACTCCCACAGAAATGGCAAACGCGCTTGGCTTACCGGCTCTGAAGGACCGAAAATGGCAGATATTCAAAACCTCTGCAACCAAAGGCACGGGGCTTGATGAAGCAATGGAATGGTGAGTAACAGCCTAACTAGGCTTCATTATAAAAATGTCTTTTACTGTATTTATTAAGACTTGGATCTGTGGAAAGCCTGTGTGACTTAAGAGAGGCGTCCACAGGGAAAGAAAGAGATGCTTTCTCGTAAAAGTATTTCAACATAATTGAAATGACTTTTCAGTAAGCTGCCTTAACCTTTTTCCATAGGTTGGTGGAGGCCTTGAAGAGCAGGCAGTGATTCAGAGTGACCACTGCAAAGCAGTTTCAGCTACATCCATCATCCCTTTTTCTGTAGTTGGGTATTTTCAGGCCACAAATGGATTTGGTGGATTTGAGTGGCTGCTGTATTTGTGTAATTAAAACACTAATAAAATCTGGAACTGTCAATTGTACTCAGAGGTGTGTTGCTTGCTCAAGGCTGCTTGCTTACAGGAGCAGGTCCAACTGCTGCCAGTTCAAACAGCCACATAGCTGAACACTTAAAAAGATTTCCTTAAGCTGGTGTACTTCATCATCCTTCAGTGCACATACACTGTGACAGTGACGTGCAGTGACAGAGAGGAGTGTACCTCCAGCTGTTAGCGTACCATTGGTTTTCTGAAGAGACAATAAAATGCCTTCAGTCACCACACACCGCCCTGGCCATAATTTAAGTTCAGCTTCCAGCCTCAGGAACTGTTATTCCTGTACTCTAAGCTTAGCCAGAAATGACAGTGAAGTTGCTCAGTACAGCTGCAGAAGCAAAGACAAATCAGTATCAGGAGGCATCTGCTTTCTCCTCAGGAGTGTGGATGTTCACAGGCATGAACAGTCATCACATCAACCCCTCCCTTAAAAAGGAAGTAAAATTTAATATAAAAGATAATGGCAGTTTGTCCATTCAACTGTACATGCTCTGGTAAAATTGACAAAGCTTTTACTTTAGATCCTAGATGAAAAGAGGACATGGAAAAAATACTAATAAATACAATTAAAATATGGAAAGACTTTTTTTAACAGTAATTAGTTCTTTAGCTTGAAATCACTTTATAAATTAATCCTCCAGGAAGGAAAAGCCTCTTCATTCCACCATTGCTAAATCTTTCAGTGCATGACTTCGAGCTCTTTTGGCCTTGTAAGTAGGGCGCAGGGATTCTATTTTTCTCTTCCTGGTTTCTGCTTTATTCTTATGTCTTTTCAGCTTCCTCCGTGCAGCGATGTCAGGGTTTGCTACAGTCTAGTGAAAAACAACACAGTTGTTACTAAACAAACAACTGTCCCTGTAGACATGGGTTTTCTTAGGCTCCGCTAATTCTGAGGCTGTTCTGGCATCTCTGCCCAAGTTCATCACTGGTCTTCAGGTAAGTGGGAAAGCACAGCACTGCTATCAGCCAGAACCTGCCAGGAGGTTCTCAAACTCATCTTCCCTGTCAGCTTTCAAGCCTTCAGAGAAACCCTAATAGTTTTACCCAGAAGATGATAAAGTGGAATCTTACCTGCAAAGCCCTCTGCTTTTTCCTCATGGCTCTTTTCTGATTGGCCTGTTTCTGCACAGAAGAAAAGGCAAGTGAAAAAGCCTCCAGTCCAACCAGCTTCTTGAGCAGTTCTATGATTTCTTGGGAAAGGTTCTTCAGTGTTGGATCTAATAAAACAAAATTAGCTTGCTTAATCTTTTCAGCAAGGAACAAAAGCCAAACAGTAAGGATTCCTCTTTCTTTATTAAAGGATGACTGCACTGATTCATCTTGCCCAAGTAGACTGCAGAGATTAGAGCAAAGGCTGTTGTGAAATCTGCTGGTTCTTCAGCAGCTTTCCTGAAGACCACAAGCGGCACTTCACAGAGGCAAACAAAAAATAATGCTTCTGAGAAGCAAAAGGGTTTGGGTTGTGTTTTTTTTTTTTTCAGAAGGATAATGGTATCCCAGAGGTTATTAGAAGTGGCTTGCTTACACAGCCATCAGGGCTCTTGGAATAGGCTTTGTTAGAAATAGGGGTGGTTCCAGCCTTGTCAGTCAGCAGGAGAGAGTGATCTGGGCTCATTCAGGAGGAAGGGAGATGTTTTGTACGCAGCTCGATGGGTGTTACGCCTGCCTGCACGCACCATGTGTTGTATTCCTGTGGCACGCAGCTCTCTTTCCCTGCCTGCAGAGGTCATGCTCTTTCAGTCACCACACATGTCACACGCTGAAGATCATTTTCTCTGTGTCAAAAGGGGGAGCTTGGGGAAAACATCAAGCAACCACTAACAACCTGCAATTCCAACTTGTACAGTCCCTGGCACTAGAGTAACCCAAGGCGCCATAAAACAACACCCTGTTTTACACTGCAGCTGAAGCATGCTTCTAACCACATGGCATGGATCTTCAGCCCCAAGCACCACAGCACATCTAACATGGCAATTCAAAAAACAACACTCGGCAACAGCTTTGTTCTGGCTTCCATAAGAGCCACACTGTTCCTCTCCTCAGCAAGGGCTCTATTCATCTTGCCACCATGAGTCCACCCTGGAGTACTACACTTTTTCTACTACATAACATGCCCAAGCTATCCACTTGCATGCAGAAGCCTGCCTAACCTTCTTCCAGGCTTTGTCAACACATACATTTTTGTTTCAGCTGTCATATACCCCTCCTTTCCTGATATTCTGGGTTAGTCTGCAAGTAGGTGAAGTTCGCTGATGACAGTATCTGTGCCTCAGCAGACAAAAGGAATGAGATGCGGTGTTCATGCCAAGGCACAGCTTTGACATACTTTCCTCTTTACCAAGTCTTTGTGAGGGAAATTGCTTACCTTGCTCTGCGTAGGTGCTGTTCAGCTCCCGGTACAGAGGGGTCAGAATTGTTGGAAGGTAGGGCTTGATCCTGTCTTTTCCCAGATCCACCGAGATTGCTCCCAGGAACTTAAAGATGCAGCTTCTCTGAAAATGAGTGTGTGGGACATGAAGTAAGGAAGGCTGGAAGGACACTGCTTAACTGAACTGCTAGAAGAAAGCTACGTGTCACTGCTCAATGTACAAGGCATTGTCTCAGACACCTGAGTCAGAAACTTACTGCTGTTACAAGGTCTTACTGCTGCCAAGTACAGTCGTTAGATGAGACACAATCCCATAGGATCTGTAAACATGGGAGCTGTGACTCCACTGGACTGACAGCTGTTAACACTTTGAACAACAGGCTTGCTCTTGCTGCATTGTACTGAGGCAGCTGAAGACATGAAAGTTAAACCTAACTACACCATGAGGGACCAGTTTTTCTGATGCTTTCCTGTACCCTCTGCTCCTCCCGAGCAAGTAACTCTGCACTGCCATTCCCTGCCCGCAGAGATCTAGCGCTATTGGGCTCTCAAAGGCAGTGCTCTGCCCCCTTCAGCATGGTGCCTTTGGGTTTATCACTCTTCCAACACCCCACAGAAGGCTGGAAGCATCAGCAAGGAGCATCAGACTGACACAGGCCTTTCTGTAGAATCCTGAACTCAAACATGTTGTTTCTTTGACACCTCACTTCAGCACCAGCTCCCAGCACCCCCTGCAGCTAGTCCCCAGGGAGTGAAGAGCCAGGGCAACACTCTTGTGGAAGTGCCTGCCACATCAACAGCAGTTGGTCTAACCCTGTTCTTACCTTTAAAGGGACCTTAGGGGAATATGCAGCTTCTCGCTTTGCCATGAGAGAGAGCTTCTTCATTAACCACAGCAATGTGGCTGGCTGGCCTTTCTCTTCTTTGTCTTCTTTTTCTTCTTCCGCTTGAGCAGAAATGTCTTTCTCATCTTCTGAGGCCTCCTGCTCTTCCACTTCACAGCCAAGGTCTCCTTTGGCCTCTTTACCTTCTTCTGAAGGAGGGGCTAGCAAGTAAAGAACTTTGGCCACAAAAAGCAAATTCTTTATAACCTGAAGTGTGAAAGCAGAGTAGTCAGTCACTGCGGGTTCCTGCACTGTCAGCACCAGGTGTCCTGGTTTTAGCTGGGATGGAGTTAATTTTCTTCCTAGTAGCTGGTTCAGTGCTGTGTTTTGGCTTTAGTCTGAGAACAATGCTGATAACACACTGATGTTTTAGTTGTTGCTCAGTAGCACTAACCCTGATCAAGGACCTTTCAGTCTCTCATGCTCTGGCAGTGAGCAGGGGCACAAGAAGCCAGCAGGAAGAAGACAGTACACCTGACCCAAACTAGCCAAAGGGGTATTCCATACCACAGCACATCATGCCCAATATAGCAAATGGCAGGAGTTGGCTGGGAGGGACCAGTCGCTGCTCGGGTCAGGCTGGGTATCAGTCAGCAGGTGGTGAGCAATGTATTGAGCATCTCTTATTGGTTTGTTTTTTTTTTCCCCTTTTGGTTTTATATTTTCTCCCCTTGTTATTTCCATCATCAGCAGCAATAGTAGTAGTAGTTTTGTATTATACTTCAGTTATTAGACTGTACTTATCTCGATGTTTACATTCTTCTGATTCTCCTCCCCATCCTGCCCAGGGAGAGGGTGAGCAAACGGCTCTGTGGTGCTGAGTTACTAGCTGGCTTTCAACCATGACACCAGGGCACATAAGAGGCAAGTCTAGATCTGAAAGAGAAACCTGCCAACCCAGGAAGCTCTAACAGCTTCCCCCACTGCCATATTTGACAGATCATACTGCTCTTAACAGGAAGGCACACCTCAATACCCTCCTACAGTTTGGGAGCCTTTCCCCATGAGCTACTGTGCCTTTTGGGCTCCAGCACTCCCCGAGGCAGGGCTGCTTATCTTTGTCTTCTCCTGTCTGGCAGCCCCCACCTCTCCAAAGGAGATCTCTAACCAGGTTTACAGTGGAGACAGACCATCAAGCAATGGTATAAAGCTGGACTACAGGCTCCCAGCAAAGACAGAGCTCCAGAGCAGCTGCATGGAGCCAGCACCAGAGACCTGGGTCCCTGCTCCAGAATGTGGCTGTCCAACCTGCTCCAGCCTGGGCTGCAGAGCCAGACTCGCCCTGCCAGAAGGGACCCCAGTAATGATGAGGCCCTGCATGGTGCCTCCCCTTCTGTCCCTGCCACCCCGTCAGCCCTTCCCCTCTCACCAGGCTGACACCACAAAGGAGACTTTGCTGGACCCCTGACACACAGACCTGCTCAGATGCCCTCAGCACTGAGCAGCAGGCCCTGCACTGTGCATATGTCCTGAGCCACCGCCAGCCACAGTGCTGCTGTCCTGACTAGAATGTTAGACCCCTTTGTTCATGGGCCAGGGCCTGTGCTGTGCCCTCCTGCAGCCCCAAACCCACTCCTGCTCTTACCTGCTCTCCCAGAGACGGGTCCAGGAACTTGGACTGCAGCTGATGGCAGAATGCAAACGCGAGTTCCTTCATCTGGAAACAGGAAAAAGGAGAAGGAAGTTACTCCATGAAAGGGAGCCAGTAGCAGAAACTCAAAGCAATGTTTTGCAGTCACCAAAGGCAGTTCCCAGGGGATGCCTCCTCTCTGATCAAAATTAGGCAGCAGGCAAGCAACCAAAAGAGATGTGCATGCCAAACTGTAACACCATTTTAATGTCCCAGCCAGGGAATGGGCAGGGAGGGAAGGAGTAATACAGACATCATTACCTTCTTGTCCAATTCAGCAGTCAAGAACACTGTTGATGCAGACAGCTCTGCTGACATTTTTTTCCTCTTCCCTGCCTTTCTTTCCCTCCACTTGTTGACAAGATCTTCTGGCTTGTAAGATGCAAACAACAAGCCAAAGATCTCAGTAGCTGTCAGCCAGACCCAGCTGTGAGGATACCACAGGTGAGACTGGACATGACCTGGGGAAAGAAAACCTCTTTCAGCACATCACCGGCGAGAGCATAAAAATAACCAGGTCCCTCAAGAATTACCATAGCACATACTACAGTAAAAAAAGGGGAAGGAAATTAACTGTGCTCCTCTGTTCAGAACATACTCATATATATAAAGAGGACTTCATAGCAACTCTATCCAGGCAAAGCAGAGTGGCTAAAAGCTACAGGTAACCAAATGTCCCCACAGTGACCAGGCATTCTTGAATGCATGCACATCACATCCAAACATCCAAAGATAGGGCCACTGCTGGAAAGTGATGGCAACTGGGCAGGAAAAGGGCATGGCACAGAAAGACACTTGCTCTGATCCTGGCTGCCAAGTCCTGTGTCTGCAGCAACTGTGGCCCTCTCAGGGACTCGGCGCCACAGCTCACCTGCCTATGATGTCTGGGGACTGGTTGCTGTGAGACTCTGTGAGATGGCCCTGCTGCAGATGGTCAGATCAAACCCCTGGACAGAGGCTGCGGGTCCCCCAGAGAAAAGATGGAGTTGCCTTCTTGTCTTGCCTCTGCTCAAGCTGCACATCACCAAGCAATCCAGGATTTACAAGGGTTATCTCCTGTCTCACTAAAGGCACCTGGCAGGCTCAACTCTTTGAAGACATTAACCAGCCAGATTCAGGCCACTTAATAGCAGCAAATGAAGCAATTACAAACAAGGCAACAAAATGCCAATAAGCCAGTCTGACATTGTGGTTTCACTCACAGGGAAATTGCTTGAATCAAAACAACCTCCAGGCTTTAACATCCTGGCAGACACATAGCATTCACTGCACTACTAGCATGTGTCATCGCCTGCTGGCTAGTATGTATGATCTCATCAAGAAAATCCCATCTTCCCAGGAGAACTGAATGTTTTCATCCAAGAGGATGTAATTACGGTCAAACATGCAGCAGTTTGCAGCTATTTGCTCTTGAGATAATAGAAAATACTTCCCAGCAACTGAGACAGAGGGCATCTTGTTTTCATCAACCATGTAACCTTTTCCATTAAGATCTTCTCTTTCACTGCCCAGTAACTGCTGTGTATTAGCACTGTGCAGCACACAACCCTTGTAGGACAAAGTCTGTTTTTTTTTTTATATCGGGGTGTGAAAAACCACGTATCACACAAAGAATCTTCTTTATAACACAGCCATAATAATTCTTGATACTTACCCCAGATATTGCTCAGAACTCCACTGTTCTTGGTTAAGTGAATCAAGTTGCATTCTGTGATTAGCTTTGTTACCAGCACAAGAAAGCTGAATAGTAGCCTATCTGCAGCTTTTTCCTCCTCCTCTTCAGTTATCTAATAAAATCAGCAAGTTGAGAAAGATGCTTATGAGAACCAGAAGGCAGTGCTTACTTACCCTACTAGATACATTTCAGATCAACCCTGCAAACAGAAGACTGACTTGTACCCAGTTCCCAAAATAAACAGAAGAGAAGCAGCTCTAGTAAAGCATTTCTTCTGGAGACTGAACCTCTGCAGGAGATTGTTACCAGAATCATTCTTCTTGTTTTTTATATAGACACTGCTGTAACAAAATATTCCGTTTCTAAATGCAAGCAATTACATACCTTGTGTATCATTTATGCCTATGCATGTATTTGTGCACATTTGATTCTCATTACTAGAGCCAAGCTGAGCGCAGTTTGCCCATGTCACCTGGGAAGCCCCAAACTGTTATGACAACACTGTGTGCACTGTGATTTATTAAATGGCCTTCAGGTCCTTCCTCACCCTGTCTGCAATCTCCTGCTGGCTTGACGGAACTGGTCAGTGCTTTACCCACATGTCTCAGCACAGGGGATGATTACACTGGATTTCTCCTCCTGCAGTTATTTTATTTTCATCCCTTGTCAATTTACACACCACGAGGTTCTTCTCTGTTGTTCAGTGTGTTGCCCTTGCACATTAGTGATATACAAGGCCACTCCCCAAGCGCAGCACTGGGATCCCTTTGGGATTACCACAAGCCAAGCAAACCTGAGGCAGCTTTGTTACACCCAGTTAATCATGTGCACTGAAAACATTTTCCATATAACAAAACCATGGTCTGAAGTACAGGAAGGGAGCTCCTTTGAAAGTTAAAGCTGTAGATAACACTGAACAAAGCAGACAGTCACAAGCAATGCACTCCTGACCTTCCACACTTACACAAATCAAATGCTGTCAGTGTGATCATCTGCCTGTTTTCCAGGTAAATGGATTCTAACCCATCCCAATGTACTTGTGCACCTCGCTGTTCTTTCCGACGGTGGTTTTTATAACTCCACTTTAAACAACAAATAGAAGTCTCTCTTCTGTCACATCAGGAAAGACCGGAAGCAGGGAAAACCATCTCAACATGCATGATGCTACATGCTGTCAACCCACCAAGTCACAGTAAAAACCAAAAGCCTGAGACTTGAGGGTTATCAAAAACTGTTCCTCTCCACAGAGACGTGACAGAGGGCAGGGCAAGGAGCAATGCAGCTGCTGGTTACACAGGATGGGTGTAGGCTCAGGCCAGGTAGCTTTGCAAAGTTCCTTTGCCCCTTGTGTTGTGACCCATGCCATGAAATTTGGGCTTACAGACAAAAAAAATACAGTTCAAGATCAGTGAAGTCCTCTTCAGATCAGATGGGTGTGTTTCATTTCCTAAGCTCAAACAGTAGGTCCAACTGTTAGATCTCTTCCCACACTTCCTCCCTTTTTTCCATTTTCGTAGCTGTCCTTCCCCAAGACAGCTACATGGGAAGGGTACTTACGTCTTCAAATTTAACCGGGTTGATTTCTTTTTCAACCAAGGTGAGGACAGCTTCAAGCCGCCGTTCAAACATTACTCTGTCCACTTCAACAAACAAACCGCATGCCTGGGCAGCCAGCCTCCGGTGGGAGCTCTGCCAAGAGAAAGGGTAACAGCCCTTGTTACTTCTCGATACTAAATCCTGCGGCTCCCCTGCACAGGAGCTGGCAGCAACCTTTACTTTTTGCCTGTAGCAACAGCATCTTGAGAAAAGCTGGTTTTCAGAGTACTACTGAAAAAGGAGTTGCTGCCAGGGAACTTGTGTGGCAGCACAAATTATCCCTGGTAGCACACCCTAAAACTGAATGCGGAAAGGCCTTTTCCAGCCCAGTTGCCAGCTGCAAAGCTCTGGGGGCTACTTTGCACCCTTTGATTTTTCACAATGCCACAGGTGTCTCACAGCTATAAACCAGAACTGAACATATTATAGGTGAATGGATGAAGTGTTGCAGAACACTTACTCCACTACTGTAGAGGGACAAAACGCAAGTCCACTCTGAGAATAACTAAACACCCAGACGCCCAGACCAAATGGAGATCTGTAAAGACCAGGTTTGCCACCTTCTAGCTGCTGGTGACAGAATTAAGCAAGTTTGAGCTCAAAACAGCACAAAAAGCCAATTACTGGGATCAGAGGAGCTTTAAGGAACTTGCTCAAACCTTTATCCTGAGCTAAGACTACACCTGGTGAAACACCGGACCAAAACCAGGAACTGTTGGAAAGCAGCACAGTGCAGCTGGGAAGTCTGTAGGCTGACTTACGGCACTAGCAGTTCCCTGCATCTGTGTAGCTTTATGAAGCTGTATCATTTCTTGCTCTTCTTACTAGCAAGAACTATGGCACTATGCACACCTTTAAAGAGCTTTTATTCTAAGCTGAGTCTTGCCCATACGTCTTTCCTAGAACTACTACATCAGGCACAACTGAGCTCACCAATCCACCTGACCTGGTACGAGGGATCTCTCACTTGAATTAAGCTTAGTCAGTCCCCAGAGTTCAGACCCAAAGGATACCTTTTTGCTGTGAAACCACTCTGTGACCAGCGAAAACATCAGATCTTGTTTTTCATTGTTTATCTTGCTCAGGAGAGATTTACATGTCAAAGCTGCCATCTTTTTGCATTTGGCAGAGTCATCATTTATCATCATCATACAAAGAGAGAGAAAAAACAGCCCGCAGTATTTGTGGAGGAGATCCTAGAAAGAAACAACCATTAGTCAACCTTGGATCCCAAAGGAGCTTCTGGCATTTAAAGGGGAAAAGAGGAGTATTTGTTGCACCACATACAGGAACAATGTCAGCCCTGGGTGGGGTCCACACCAAGGCAGACAAAATTAAAGGATGGGATCCAGCTGTTGGAGAGCACAGGGAGTATACAGCCCAGCCCTGCTGAGACTCTCAGTTGCTAACACATCCCTGGGACGGCAACGTGTCAAAACCTTAGGGTATTTTCATGCCTAGCTCTCACTGAAGCAGTCCCTCAGCACTGCAGCAATCAGTCCAAAGGTCCTTCTCTCAGAGATAGCAGCAATTTGCTATTTGACAGAGTTGCCAAGGAACCAAGTTGAGATACTAAATCTAATCAGATGGTGGTGAAGCACAGCTTACTGTGCAGAATTTCTCTTCCTTCCTCCCACATTCTTGTTTGATTGCACTTCTCTCAGTCTCCTGAATGCACACAGTCAAGCTCCAACTGAAGAGCTTCAAGGCACTTTAGCATTTTGCGTATGTTAACCTGTGAAGATCATGGTTATTTTTAAGCTTTCTTTTTGATCTGTCCCACTGAGAAGCCCCCTCTCACCAGTTCGGCCAACAAACATACAGTACACCACATACCAATCACATACCAGTTCAACCATCTCTCACCAGTGCTGAAAACCCCCACAATGAGGAAACTCTAGACTTTGTATTCATGCCCCACTTCCTAAACTGGTTGTGTCTCTTAAATCACCACCAAGTTTATCCAAACCCCAGTTGACTGAGCTTTATTTTAATTGCAGACTGAGCACATTAAATAAAGAACTGCAGACTTTCCAGCATGCCATATCTCTTTTGGAGCAAAGCCAGGTTCTTTAGAGATAAATGAACATTCTGCCTGTGATAAGAGATTGCAGGAACTACCAAATGCTTCCAAAATAAACTGTTCTGAAAACACTCTTACTGAAAGCTGCAGTAACTGCTTGATGCTTGGAACACTGAGAGGTCCTTATTACCTTTGGGAATGTGTCAAGGAGGTATGCAATCATCTCCAGAGCAGATTCCCTTCCAGTTTCATATTCGTACCTGTGAGGAAACAATTAATGGTTAGGGCTGGGTTAATACTCTATAAAGATGCTAACAATTTACAAGAATGGCCTATGCCAGAAACACACACTGGCAGGGATCTTTCTGTAAGAGCTACCAGACCTGGTCTGATACTTAGGAGGAGAGAAGAAGCAGGCCCATCAGCTCCATCACTCAGAGAATGGTCACAGCGAGACAAACAGGCCAAAAAGGGCTCCAGCCACCTTGAGCCACCACAGCTGCACCTGCTGGGGAATGTGGTCAGCTACCGTCACCGTGAGCAAGAGAGGGGTCATGCTCAGGGGGAGGTTTCAGGCACACTGATCCTGCTGAACTGGTGCAGTTGATCTCAGCTGTGCCTGCAACTGTAGCTGAGACCACTGCCATGGGACAGCCATCAAGTAAGTGCATTCCATTATTCTTTCTGGATTTTCTAGTTCACCTGGTTCACAGCCAGTGGAACTGGTTAAACACTAAGCAAACACAGAACCTTTGCTTTCAAAGAACAACAAAACCAGCTGTGAAATAGGGAAGCGGAAAGCGACTTCCTTTACCAACCAACCTGTCTCCGCCTCCTCAACAGCCCTTTGGCACACCTAGTGGCCACTAAGGTCATATTTAAGGAACTAGGTTCCAGTCTGACAGATATGTTGGGACTGTAAACTCACTCCAGTTGCGCGAGTATGAAATCCAGATTGGGTTTCAGCTTGTCACCAAGGGGGTAGTCCAGAATATATTTTAAGTAAATCTGGAAAGAAAAAACAACACCACAGAGAGGAGTTACATGAAACATTCACAAAAGCTTGTAAAAAGGTTATGAAGATAATTCAGTCATGGAGCAACAAGTTTATGAGAATTATCCCTTTTATCCTGTTCCTATTACACAAGGAGCCAACAACTGCTTCCAGGCTCTGTGTTCAGAACAGGATCTGCAGGTGTTTGACATCTGCCAGATCAGTCTTTAGAGTATTACTGTGATTTGCACAGGCTTCTGTTAAGAGAGATTCTGCATCCTTCAGAATTCATCCTGTAACTATGGAAATGCTCTATTTGGTTACACACTGCTCCTGCTGCATGTGTATCCTAATGCCTGAAATGAAGCAACCAATTCTTCCCTTTTGATTGCTTTTAGCTTGGAAAGAATGAAGATGTAGTAGGAAGGAATCATGGATTTGTGGCAAATTCTCTTCTGCTGGGATCCAGAAAAGGGCATGGCTCATCATTACATCGGCCTACAAGCTTCTGAAGGAGGTACTATGTCACTGCTGCTGAGCAGGCTCTTGCCCTGTACTCGGCACTGGTGAGGCTGCACCTTGAATACTGTGTTTGGTTTTGAGCCCCTCGCTACCAGACAGACATTGAGGTGCTGGAGCACATCCTGAGAAGGCTCTGGAACACAAGTCCTGTGAGGAATGGCTGTGGGGACTGTGGTTGTTTAGCCTGGAGAAAAGGAGACTCAGGGGAGACTACGTTGCTCTCCACAACTAACTGAAAGGAGGTTGTAGTGAGGTGGGTGTCCTTCTTTCCTCCCACATAAGAAGTGACAGGGCAAGAGGAAATGGCCTCAAGTTGTGCAAGGACAAGCTTAGACTGGATATTAGGAAACATTCCTTCACAAAAAGGGTTGGCAAGCATTGGAAGAGGCTGCCCAGGGAAGTTGTTGTCATTCCTAGATATTTAAAGGATGTGTAGATGTGGTGCTATAGGCAAGCGGTCTGTGATTCTGCTATGCACCAGTCTCAAGAACTAAAGACAGACAGGTAACGGGAAATAAGGATTAGTAAGAAGGGAAAATGGGGTTAGGGGTTCAGCAGGGCTAGGGCACATGTCTGTTAGATCTGGGATGGACACTAAGCCCTCTACGCTGTTAGACAGCTGGAAAGGAAGTAAGATGACTCCATTCTACCAACCTGTCTGCACTGGACTCGCACTGGCTCACTCTGACCCGTGATGGCCAGCTGGGCAACTTTCTTCAGCACATCATCAATTTCAGGCACAATCAGCTTCCTGGATAAAATAGCCTAGAAATGTGAAAGCACAGCTGGAGCAATGTCATTTTGCTTACACAGCATGAGATACAGTACTATAAACTGGGACTACAATGGTGTCAGATAGTACATTAACACTGACTTTTTCACACCTTCAAACATAGCCAGAGCAACTGTAAAAAAAAAGGTGGCTTTCAAATCCACATCTGTTTCTGTTTCTTTTGGATGACACAGAACACTCAGTTTAATGACCACAGATGTTGACTCTTCAGTAAAAATGAACTCAGATCCAAATGGATCCTCTTATGCATGTGTATAAAATAGCCTCCCAAAGAATTTTAGAGTGACAAGTTAAACAGGAAAGCTTTGCTGCTTGCTCCTGCTCCCCATAACAGAAAGCTTTAACAGGATTCTATGGCCTGTTCCTGACATAATATAGGAGGGGAGAATCCTGCCATTCCAGCGGTTCACAGAACCCATATGCATGCTGCACAGAATTACCTTGAGAAGGCCAAAGGCAGTGGCTTGGCGTGATGAATCATAAATGTCTTCTTCAGCAAAGCCAAGCAACACTTGGAGCTGTTTGCTTGTTATCTGACTCTTTGTGTTCTTCACAAGAATTGTTACACACTACGGAATCAAATTGTACATTGTCAATACACATGCAGTGCCACAAAACACAAGCCTACACCAAAGCCTTTGTTTGTACCACTTAAGCTTGAAAAGGCAAACTGCTCTGAAACATGCAGCTAATGCTGTTCTCATCACATCTTCCTTTCAGCTGGCAATTCTGAGACAAAAACTGAAAGCAAGCCAATACACAAATTGTGGTGTTGTCCTTGAAATGACTGGGGACGCTCACAGACATGAGCTGTGATGCAGGGACACAGGAAGAGAAAAAATTCTTTTGGCACGCACTGGCATTCAGCATGAATTACTGTAACTTTCCCTTATGATCATGAAGCTGTAATTAATTTAGCAAAGCATTTAGAAGGTATCTACAGGAAGACACTGCATACTGTAAGTGTAGTTATTACTGCTAATAACTGCCCCCTTCCCTTGTCTCACTTCAGTTGCCAGGGCTTACTCCAATGAATCATGTTAAAAGCAAGCTATTCAAGTACAATACTGACACTTCTCAAAAGACACGGTGGTAACAAGATAGTACTATAAAAGAAGAAAGAAGGCGAATATGCTTTCATAAAAACACTTCTTCAGATCCAAGCTGTGCATTTTTTTTGGGTAACTTTCTTTAGGTCTGCACTTGGGAAAGAATCAGCAAGGCCACACTTTCCCTGCTATCCTGTGATCTCCAGACTACCTCCTCCGGGGTCAGCTGCAGGAGAGATCTGCAGTTGGAAGACTCTCATTCTACAAAGTTAATCCTAAATTAGGAAAGAGCAGAGCTGGGTCTGACTTACTTTGAAACAGCTCACAACCAGGTGGAAATTCTGGCCTTTGGCTATTCCTGTCTTGGCAAATTCTTTCAGCAAGAGGAAAAGCTGCTTGATCAGTGGCTCCAGATTCATACTGATAGAAGGCAAGGGGAACTTCAAAATCCATACCAAGCACTGCAGAGCCCCAGTTATCACCTGTAAGAAAGAACCAAAGGACAGCACATGTGTACAATGACAGTGAAAGAACACTCTCTCACTCTGTTACAGACAGAGCAGGCTATCTGCAACTCTGGTAAAAGGTAATTAGCTAACAAGATCAACCTCTTTCAAACCATTTGTATGTAATACAAAAAGTTGCTGAGTTCTACAACCACTATCTACCACTCCCTAATTCTCTACTTTGATTTTACTAGGTAAAGACATTAACACTATGGTGATGGCAGCCACTCTTTCTGAAGCGGAGGTGCCTTCAAGACATAAAAGCTGCTCTGCCAAAAACCCAGGTCACCTGAAATCCCTGTTCCAGGTATCTGACAGCATATGAGGCATGCCTTCCATTCCCAGAAAACTCAAGATTTAACAGATCTCCTCCTAGGCTCTCACTCAAACCTAAAACTGACCAACAAGGAAGCTGCCTATGGTGCTGAGAATAAAGACATTGGAGTTGGATCAAAAAACCCCGCAGTTGTGACAACACTGCTTGCAGCAGCCACAGGACCTCATGAACCTCCTTCACAAACAGTGTATGAAGTCTGCAAAGTCCTTGTATGAACATGCTCCAGGAGAACTGGTCCATATTTTAATCTGCAGCACTAGGGACACACCATTCAGTCCTCCATCAGCAACAATCCTTCTTCCCCTTTGGGATAATATGTCCTCAAACAACTTAATCTGCACATCTATGAAGAAAGCTTTGAAAACTGGATGGTTTTCTCTTCTCTTGCAGATCAACTGCAAGATGACATTTGTGGGCAGGACCTTTCTTAGTATAATAGACAGAATAGCAGACTTCAGCTCAGAACTGTACCTTGATATCCATAGATTTTAGGCAGTCTAGAAGCAGCAGAACAAAAGGGTCTAACATTTCCAAAGCATGCTCCTCAGAAGAATTTACTTTGGACCTCTTCAGGCTCATGTGCAGCAGCTGGCATAGAAAACACAGGACATTCATCTCAAAGTCAGCCTGGGACTCAAATAAGTCAAGTAAGGTTCCACATTGTTTCAGGTTATAGTAGAATTAATGCCCTACCCCATTCTACTATCTGCAACAAGCTGAGCACTTTTCATAGCTCTCTAAGAGGCACCACTGGAGATACCACATGCAAAACAAAGTTATGGCTAGTGGCTGTGTTGTTAAGACAATATATCCACAACACTTTCCTTTGAATACTGTTAACAACAATTCTGACTGCAAAGCTTTCTATCTGGGGAGATCCTTACCCGAAGTCCTGAATCAACCAAGATACACATGTTAGTCCTGCTGCTGACACATGCTTTCTGCCCCCCTCTCATAGGAGTGGGCTGGAGCAACAGGCAGCTCTCGGGTTGCAGCCGAGGATCTGGAGGAGGGGCAACTTGTTTTCTGGAAAGGAGAATATTCAGATTTCAACCCTCTACACAACAAGCTTCTCTTGGGAGTGAAGAGAGCTGGACTGCGCTCAGCTGCTACCCACACAGCAAGAAAAAGGAGGTTACAGCCAGAACACAATGAAATAAAACAAACTTGAGAGCTGCATGACAGATGGGACTCTCAGACTTGAGAACAGTATCACTATTACAAAGACAATACTGATTTGCATAACATCCCCACTTTTTTTTTTTCCCTTAGTGGTCCAAACAGCTTTGGTAGTTCCTTCAAGCAAATGCACTTCCTGCCATTGCCCACTGCACTTCATTTGCTGATATTTACTTCAATTTCTGATGGCTTACAAAAACTCCAAGGAGTCTGCAAACAGCTGTCAGATGATAGAGCAAGCTGGCCTACATAACACAGGAAATGCAAGGCATCCAGACCCAGCTCTGAGCAGTGACACCACCAGACAGAGAGGAAATCCAGTGGTTCTCCTTGACTTCTCCACCAGTAAAGTGATCAAGTGACAGCCCACAGTTCTTTTTGTTCTTGACTCCATGAAAATATCTAGGATCCCAAACGCCTCTTACAAAGCTGTTTGTAGCTCACTTCTAAACACTGACCCTTGTCCCTTCATCCAAACACCCAAATGCACATACGGGCTCACCAGATAGTGAAAAAACCTTGCTGAAGACCCTGAACACTTGCAGGAATACACTTTCACGAGTTCAGCAAGTGTTAACTTCCATTTCCAAGCTTTCTTCTTGCCCTCTGACTGTCTAAATAATTCACTTACATTAAAAACAGAAGGCAAATGAAAGCAAGGAAACTCTCACACATTTGATCAGTTGGATTTGAGAGCTGCTATTTCTGCAAGCAAACCTCCCAATTGATAACAGACCACCCAGATAACATCCTGGAACTCACTTGGCCTTCTCAGTGAGCAGAGGCAAGTTTTCACTGATGAGACCATGACTGAGCAGGAGAAGGGACTCTGCATTCATGTCTGTATTGAAAATCAGCCCTTGCATGATGTGACGCAGTGCCTCATGCACCTTCCGAACTATCTTCAAGCTTGTGGTGCTCTCCAGAATCTGCAAAGGCACAATAATAAGAGTCACGAGGGCAACATGAGGGCAATGGTTTGTGATCTGTATTCAGAAATCATGGGAAAAGCCAGAACAATTTGTCTCTCATCACATGCTGTCCTGAGTCCCCAGCTCTCTTCATAAACAGCATTCCATCATCTCAGCTCTACTCCAGCATGACTCCCTTTCTCTCCAACCTCTTCTCAGCCTTCAGTCAGTTTACCTATGGCCACCAGGACACTCCAGAGCTCATAAGCATGGATTCCATTTTTCTGTGAGCTTGCACTCTGCTCAAAAAAACCTCAACTCTGAAAAGCAATTACTGCATGTAGACAGACCCTGAATACATTCTGGTGACGTTTCCTTCAAGATCAAACCAGAAAGCAGCCCTGCGGGACTTTGGAGCTCCAGAGGAAATAAGAGTTGGCAGAGGGAGAAGGCATGCAGAACTCATAGTGGGATGTTTCCTCTCTAGCAAGGGTTGGAAGCTTCCCAAAATGCCATTTTCATCTTATGACCTGAGTGCCTACTGCTTTCCAAAAGAAAAATGGGAACTTAGATTATACAGGTAATTTCACAGTAGCCACCTGGAGGCTTTAGAGTTTCTTTTAGACCATATGACCATATAGAATTTAGGGTACTCAGAGCTAAGAAAGACTCTGGCTGACTTTTCTTACCTCTTTCAGTGGCAGGATAAGTTTTGTCATCTGGCCCTTTCCTATGAACTTTCCAAGGATTTCATAGGAATCATAACTCTTGTTCTTGCGTGCTTCCATTACCTTGGAGACAATTCCCTTCACTTCCTTCTCTTCGGCTACATTCCCAAACAACTCTTGGTTGAAAATCTTTGGAAAACAGGCAAGAGAAGTGAATGAGAGGAGCAGAAAAGCAAAGCCAGATTCTCCAATAGCAGCAGAACACAGTGATTTTTCCTCACTAACAGAGAAAAATAATTCTCCAGGTTTCCCACAAATCATGTCTAGGTTTCTTTTGTCAACATAAAACACCCCAGTTTAAGCACACCAGATGAGAATGCTTAACCTGTGGTGGTGTGATACAAGGAGGTCTGACTGCAGTCAGACCAAACCATCCAAATATATCCCACCTGGGTGGTCATCTGAGCTCCTGGGCCCCATGAACCACACTGACTGTCTTTGACAAGTCTGTTGACTTGCTCAGCCATTTAGAGTACAGGGAAACATAGCCAGGTACCTTAATCTTGAACCCATTCCCTCCCAGGATGCAGGGCTCAGGATACAGCCCCAACTATACTTAGAATCTCTACAAGGGGTCTGCTCATGCCTCTTTCTTTGCCGCACACACACATAAACAGCTCTGTTTGCTGCCAAATCTGAAAAAATCTACACAAAACCTTCTCCTCCCGGAACCTGTCCAAGGTACTCCATGATGCTGTTTCCTTCAATCTTGAATAGTTTTTACCTCAATCAGGATATCTAAGCAGGGGTCCAAATCACCAGCACTGAGCCTGGTAGTAAGGCCCTTCAGTAACAGGTTCACAGTAAAAGTCAACACGTGGAGCTAGAGAAAAAAAGAACAGATCATGCTTCCAAACCCATGCATAGAACTCTAATAATACTGTATGGGGAAGATACCATATCAGAGACATCACAGCTCACACACTGCACTTGAGCTGTCATAGGAAAAAGAAGTCACTGGGAGGACAAGAATCCATATACTGGCAGCAGGAAAAGGACACCTGCACCTTCACAGGCAGAAGGGTTGGAATCTCCTCCTTCCCCAGTGCTTAGTGATATTTTTAGGTTGGGCTAATCAGCACTTTCACTGTTATAGCAGCCAGAAGCTCACACTGTTCCACTGTGGTAATTCACATAGAAAATTATTCTTACCTCCAACCACTGTGGAAAGAGGAAATATGAATTAATAGAGCCTTGGCTCTTGATCTAGGAAGCAAGACTTCAATTAGCATCACCACATACTGTCTGTGAGTCTCTGTGGCAACTCACCTCAGATGATGCTTAGTGCCAATGACCTTACTGGAAAGACTTCCACCAATTCTTATGGGAATTAGAAAGTCATCCTTCACCTCCATACCTAAATTCTTCATTGCAAAAAAATGGAGATCCTGACTTCCCTGCTTAGACTCCAAGTTCTGTGGATACAAACCCTCATCTGCCACTTGACATTACAAAGACATCAACAGGCACTACCAATAGTGTTTAGTCATATTATACCAAGCTATTCTACCAGTGCAAAATAGTTTTAAGTAGCACTTAGGATTCTCCTCCTAACATTAAAAAAACCCTACAGAGAGCAGAAGAGGAAGAATTTCACCATTACCTGGTATCCATGGACAAGAGTAGACTGCATCTCTTTTAAGATGTATAGAAGGTACTGTACTCCCAGCACTTCCATGATTTTAGTGAGGGTGTTACGGGCAATGTCCCGGATTTCTTGAAATTTGTTCCTCAGAAATGTGCAGACTTTCAGCAGGATGCTGGAAACAAACAGACAGCTTAGCTCACCCTCAAACAGAGTGGAACTAATTACACTGCCAGCTAAGGAAGCTGCTTTTCAGGGCTCTTCCACAACCTGAGCTATACCCAAAGGCAGCCTTGCAGAAAGGCCTTACAGTCACGCACACACTTACTGTCCTTCAAGACATTTTACTAATTGTCCTATCTTTCTGTACATTATTCTTTCCCCAGCTCTGCCACCCCTACCTCTGCACCTGGCTTCACACCTCTGCTTATTTAAGGATTTATCAAGTTCCTTTCAAACTTCAGTTTTACACAAGTCAAATGCTGAGAGAGGAGAAAACCAGGAAACTAGGAAAACAAGTTTCCAAGATAAGTATTTAAGGATTGTTGGAATGCTCCTCTTGGCTTTAACTTTGTACTTAAAGACAGCTTGAGAAAGGTGCCTGCAGTCACTCCCGGAACAATGAACAGCATTTATGTTGCTCCAAAGGGATTTACCTTGGCAGGTTGGCTTCCATCACTTCTTTGGGAAGACACTGCATCATCCTGACCATTGCAAAAGCTAATGGAATACGAACTACCTCATCATCACTCACAACGTTGGATTTCACAAGCTTGTGCTCCTCATCTCTTTTAACCTTTGTGAGAGAGCAAGACACAATGCACTTTTAATATACATAAACAAATCTGGCCTTTTCTCAACAAACTCTAGATGAAGCCAACAAAGCAAGCTCCTACCCTCATCTGACTACAGAAAAAACCCAGACAGCTAAAGGACAGGTGAGATGAATCCCTGTGTTTTCAATACAGAAGCTCAGTTGGGTGCTAGCAAGTGACTGAGAACTTTTCAATAAGCTGCACAAACTGACTTGTTTCACTTGTGTGGTTAAAGCCAGTTCTCAGCAGGAAAGTAAAGACACCACACTCACATTGTCCAGAGGGCGTGTGTCAATACCCATGGCACAACAAAGCAGATTAAGCCTTTTTTGTGCTTTCAGGTGGTTTCTCTCAGTTTGTGTCTACTTTGTTTCACATGCTGCATTTCCACTGGCTCTGAATTAGCACACCAACCTTTACAGTTTACAGGCACAGCCTGTAAAGCACCTTTCCAAATGCCAACTCCTCACCTTTGCAACAATACACCTGTGCAATTTAGGCAAGATGTTGACTGTAACCGTATCTTGAATGTGTTTGATCAGACACTCCAGCTCCTCTTTATTTCGGGGTAAGAAAGAAACAGGTTTGGTCACTTGCTCAGCATCTTCAGATGTCTCAGCTGCTTGCTCAGGTTCTGCCAGCTGCTCAGGGAGATTCTTGCCTTTCTTTTCCTCAAACCCCTCTCCTTCCCCTTCACTCTGCTCCAGCTCCATGGCTTCAGCTTCCACTGCTGGCTCAAGGTCCATGGCAGCAACTTCTGTCAAATAATTGCCAAAAGCATAGGTAAACACAGGAGGCCAAAAAATCTAGCCCTTATAAGAGGCTCTTGTGATAGCAGGACAAAGTTGCTACTTATCATCAGTGACAGCAAACAGAGTTGTTTTACCGGGTACAAAAGCTCTGGCATACTGGTTTCTGATAATCACACCTCAGGGCTAGGCTGATTCGGTGCACTTTGAACAGTTAGTGTTTCTATAATCTGGAGCAGAAAGCTCACCTTCTTTGTCAATGGTCACCAGTTGTTTTTCAAGTGTTTCGCAATCAAAGTGAAAGGCTTCCAGCACTGTCTCTAACAAGCTGCGGAAGGAAAACATGAAGATAGATCAGCCCTCTGCGCAAAAAGGTAGATCAGCCCTCTGCTCAAATACTAAAATAACAATCTGGGAAATAAAAACTGGTTGCTTTTCAGATGCATTCTGTGACCTAGCTCATTGTGAAACCTCACAGACAGTGGTACTGGAGCGCTGGATGTGTACCACAGAGCAGGGACAGCCTGACAGAAGCAGAGGCTGCTAATGCTGACATGCACTCAGTGAGACACAGCATGATAAAGTAATGGCCTGTTAATCCTTCATAATTCCAGACTGCAAGACTATGCCCACTTTCACTTGCACATGCTCACCTCAAAGTCAGCAATCTCTCATTCCAGGGAAGAGGCTAAAATGCATGTGATGCTTCTTAAGACACTGAATTTTCCCTTAGCAGTCTTTGGAGAAACTTAGAGCAGCATTTCTCACAGTACCTACCTGACTCCCAGCTTTGGACTGATCTGTCCTGTTTGCAGGACATGGATGAAATGCTTTAAGTGGTACAAGTATGCTGACCATGAGAGATGGTGGCAGACAGCTCCAACAACTTCAACCGAGGCTGTTACCATATTTTCATGCTGCCCAAAAGATAGAAATTGACTTGCTGTTAGCATTCATGAGGAGCATGTCTCTAAACCATATTTCACTCAGAAAAACAAGATCCAGATGTAATGTCTGTCTAGTAGAGATGTTTGGAATTCAGCTCTTTTAGATCTCCTGACCACCGGGTAAACCAAATCAAACCAAATTTAAGTCACAGCTCTACAAGCAGATCTTCAGATCCACGTCCTCCAAGCATTTCTGCATGCATTTAACTTTTCCCACATAAGCACATCTACGGGATCACTTGTGTGAAGAACTAAAAACCAGTCAAGGTATCTAACCACAGACACATGGGACACTGCTGGGCTATGCTGGTCAACTAGAAATGCACATCATTAACCCACTTCTGATGTGAAATAAAATGTGTTTATTTCTTCGCCAAGGTTTCAATCAACACATTTTACCTCCCATTGGTCAAAGAGCAACAGCAGTCACTTTACTGCTGGGCACAGCCTGTATGGCTGCACGTGCTGGGTCCTATGTTTTAATTGTTTCTGCTTCAGAAGAATATTTCTTACAGTAAGAGAATTAGACATTTGCTTGGTCTGACATAAGCAGCTCTGCTGTTCTCCTGATAGTGTGAAGTGTGAAACCTTGCTTTTCTAAGTCACAAGTAGAAAATATAGCCATATTGACATTACCATTAATTTCATCACACATGTTTTCAATAAATTTATGGAAAGTGACTGCAAAATGTCACCCTTCCAACTTTAATTACAAAACTGCTAATGATTTCAGAAGTTTTCAGCCGATTCCTGCAGTTCCCCTATAACTCCAGAGAAAACAGTATTTATTTCCACCTCAATTACTAGGCACAGCCCACATTGCCTAACACCCACATTCTGCTGCCAAACAGTAACTAGTCTCACAACTGAACAGGAAGACAGAAGTTTGGAGACAGAGGGAAAAAAAAAATAACCTGATTATAAAAAAATGCGAACAAATATAACCCCAAGTAAAAAACTCAAAGTAACAAAAAAAGCCCCAAATCCCCAAACAGTTACAGAGATCCATCTTTAAGAAACAGGACAAGTTTAACAGATACAGGAATGGGCCCCGACTGCATCTACAGCTTGCAAACCCTCTTTCTGCCACCAAAAGCAACGGAGAGCTCTTGTCTGAAAGTGGAACACTCACTCTACAAACCTATCAGCCTTTTAAAGTCTTTTGTGGAGAACGGTATACAAGAAAGGTGACAATATTCAAACGGATGCATTCAATTTAAAAGCCTACCTTAAGCATCTTTTCATTAAAAATGGCAGTAGTAGCATAAGGCATAATGTAGTTCTGCAGGGATTTAGAAGATAGCACAAGCTTTTTTTCCATGAGGTGCTTAGCCAGTTTCCTCAGAGCTCGTGCCCTCCTGTGGATCTGAGTCAAACATGAGAGACAGTGAATGAGGTGGGGCTTTAGTCAGGTAACATGAGGAAGCACATACATTCAGCAGTTCTGAAAATGCCTCCAGTTTAAATAATTACATAAACATATTATGGTCATTTCCAAGGAAAGGCAATTCCCTTTTCTTTCAGTCTCTGGCCTTTCACTAGTATTTTGCCTCAATAAATATTCCAACTCAATGTGATATTTCATGGTCAATTCACAATCATAAGACTGCCTTCTTCAGGTATCAGACAAGGGAGGCAACTGATAAAAGATGAGAAGGCCTGATAAAACTACAGGGAAAATAATTAAGATGTAACAAAGGTTCTCTCTCATTGTGTGTCTGAAAGCAGGAGAAACGCTGTGTTTTCATACTGCAAGACAAAAAAAGGAGAGCAGGCTTTGTGCAACATTTAAATTACAAAGGTCTCTGAATGAAAAGGGGCTGCTGACCCTCCAGACGAAGAGTAGCTGAGAACAGGCTAGGAAGAAACAACCAAAAAGACCTGTTCCCTGCCTATGTCAGAGGGATCCTCAGGACAGTTACCGACTGTGGGCTGGGTCACACACAGGTTGTAAAGTGGAGTTGCCTGCTCAGGATCATGAACAATCATCTAAAATGAAAGCAGTTCTTTTAGCTAAATTAGGAAGAGGTAAACAAAAATGCTCCTAAATCATAAAATCAAGAATTCCTTAGATCAAATATGAATTTGACTCATAATCACCCTTGTGATGATGGCCACATCCCTTTTTTTTTAACAATGTCTAATGACCACAGGTTCAATTTCTCTGTAAAGACAAGGCACAGATGCTTTGGAAAACACTACCCCACAGTAAAATGCTTTTGCTTTGGCAGAGGGGGGAGATGCACTAGGGAATGCCTGTTGCCTTTTACCTGCATGTGTTTCATGTTCTCAAAGAAGTCCATGTCGGGATCATGGCAGTTGGTCAACTGGACCAAATCCCGGAATTCAGGATTTGCTGGGAACGTTTGAATGAGGCAGGAAAGCAATGATGTGTAGTCCTGCTGGATGCTCTGCAAACCACAAGCAGCAAATGGTTAAGTACCCTTTGACGAGATTGCTACACACCGCTCAGAAGAGCAGTGCTGTCATTTGCAAGTGGCTTAGGCCAACAAGTCCTATTCTTTGGTAACGGCAAATACACCTGTATTTTGGACTGCACATAAATTAAAGTCTCCCCTCCAAAGAATGAGCTACAACTAAGAAAAGCTGAACAACGGCAAAGAAATACAAGGCAGCTGAGTTCTATAACTTTTCAGATTTTTGTAAGATTTCAAATGAATGGTGAGTTCAGAGCAGGTACTTGTACTTCTTATCCCAGCAAGGGACTCAAGAGAATTCATCCACAGAATGTCTCATATACCCTGGTGTCCTGAAGACAGTTGGAGATGTGTAATCAGATAGCACTGCCTTACCTCAGTCTTACTCTTCAGACCCCTTCTCACAGACTCCAGAAGAGTATGCTGGATTAGCTCCTTGTAGTCATCATTTGTGTGGTTGATTTCTGCCAGCCGGTGGATAAAACTTGTCAAGCAAAGGCTTGCATTGTCACTAAGAGCCATATCCCCTAGCTGAGTGGATGAAGAAATTGTAGCACATGAGTCTGGGTATGACACCTTTTTCTCCCTGAAAAACTGCACTGAACAGTATCGCTGGACACAACATAACAAGGCCTATAGCAACCCAGTAACTCTTGACCCTTTCCTATAGAAGTTCTAGCCCCAAACTAATGTCCATACTTCCAAACAGGAAAAATCCTTTTAGATTTACCAGCAGGCCCACACATCCAGAATATGCCGCAACAAAGAGAAAAGCAGCCTTTAAAGACTGTAATATGCCTTTTATACAGTACAAATCAATCGAAGAGTTCAAAGGTTCACTGACAGAAAGGTGCACTGCACTGTGAACCTTCTTGCTGCACTGTATTCACCCTTCTAGACACACAGATGAAAAGTCAAGCAGAAAAACCTTAAAAACAGGTGTTTGTAAGAAGACTCAAATGTGCTCCGTGAATGTCAAAAATCAGCCAACAGAAATAATTTGGAAATTAGATCCACCATGGACACATGGTGCACAAAGCAAGAGAAGGAAAATTCAGCCAACCTGGATGGTATAGAAGCAGTTGTGCAGAACAGGGATGAGGAAGTTGATATCCACTCTCTGCATTTCCTTGATGCGGGCTGTGATTGACTGGAATGCTAGCAGACGTACATCAAAGTCGATATCATCGAGATGTCGCTGATCAAAGGCATTCAGCTATGAGAGAGCAACAAGTTTTTCATGAAGGTAGCCAGAAAACATGACAATATAACGTCAGGGAAAAAAGGGAACAAAGAAACTGGTTACATGCCTTAACAACATCAGTAATGTACTTCAGTTCACTGTCCAAATCAGACAAAGTCTAAAAAGAAACATAAATGATAATAGTTTAACAGCTATAGTTGTTAAAATTTTGGAGAACTCAAGACTTGACCACTCAAGACAAAAAAATAAAGCAACAACATCAATCTCTCTCCTTTTAGAAGCTTACTAACAGTTATTCTTCCATAACTTGGAAGATGTGTGTTTTAAGATTGTACATTTTTAAATATTTACAGAGTGTTTCCTGAGTTTTCCTGCTGAAAAACAAGTTATATGAGTCACTTCACAAGTACAAAACAGCCTGACTGCTACAAACCTGTGAGAGAAGAACACAAATAAAAATCACCTTCAGGATGCTGAAATCCATTCTTATTTCAGAAAATAGAACATTTTTTTACAGAGGAATTGTGCTTTATTTCTCTTCTCTTACACAAAAGAACCCTGGTGATGCTCACGTCAAGCAGGCTTAAGCCAAAACTTACACAAATTTTTGTGCAGCTCATTAATTTTTATTATACACAAGTCTGCTACTTGAGAGACTGTGTAGATCAAAAACGGTTTTAAGCTCATGTACAAAGACAAAACACTGCTACTTATTTTGTTCTTGACTGCTTAGAACAAGTGAAAAAAAAAGCACAGAAAACACGTAAAAAATGCAATACCTGAAATACCAAGCACAACTTATGCCGAGACAGTTTGTTCTGGATGACAGAAAAAAGCTTTGCCAGTGGTTTAAGAAAGCTTGTAGGGTTTGAGCAGTGCTGCAGCAAGTTCTGTACTGTTTCCAGAATGTCAATCTCTGTACTCTGAAAGAGAGAGATAAGGACACACTCAATGCAATCACGGAATCTCTCAGAAGCACTTGCAACCTTTCAATTAGACACAACAGTGTTAGACAGAAGTGCCATCACGATGAACACTTTTTTTGTGTATCTTTCCTCAAATGACTCAAAGATCAGGAGAGCTAACAGAGCTTTGAAAAGTAGTCTTTCTTTAGCCTGTGAAGCAAACATTAACAGCATCATATACTTGCATGATCTCCCTGAACGGAAATCATATGTGGTCCCCTACTAACTCAAAGATTGAAAACCCAAGAATCCTCTGTGAACAATTAAATGACCACTTGCAAAGTAGAAGCTACAGGTTTCTGCCTAGCAGCTCTTTCTGCAAGCCTAAAATCTCTCATTGAGCAACTGCATGTCTTTTAAGAGAAACAAAACCTTGATCCAAGGATTCAGGCAATCAATCTGAATAAACAAGAGATTCATTCGTTGCAGATGGTATTGTAGTCCCAAAAACAAGGTTTGGCAGTGAGGGAAACAGACAAAATAGTCTACCGATACCCTCAGTGTTTGATTTACTTAACAGTTTACAAAAGCCTAAGCAATGAAGAACTCTGCTTCCTTCAATTGCAGCACATATGCTTTCCGTGCCTGAGGAGTTTAGGCTTTTAGGGAAGTTTCAGTTCCGAGTCGCACTTCTGTACCTACAGATAGGTTCCTTAAGAGTGGAAGGAGAACAAAATGGAAGCAGGAGATATGGGAGCACGTTAATAATCACAGAATCACAGAACAGTTAGGGTTGGAAAGGACCTTAAGATCATCTAGTTCCAACCCCCCTGCCATGGGCAGGGACACAAATAATACTGTATGTTTGCCTTTCATCCTGCAACTAGACCAGTGTAGCACTGGCCATTACACAGCATGTACTACACACATATTCAATCATATGTATTCATATTGCTGTCCAGATGCTGTGGCTTTGGGGTGCATAAAATCCACAGTGAAGAACACTGTGAGGGATTTGAACTACAGTGGCAAAGGAAATAAATATGGTATAAAAAAATTCTGCAGACCTTCCCCATGAAAGGGGGGAATGGAGTCAGCCTTGGCACTGGCATTCCTGCAAAGTATTCAACGACTCATACCCATCAACACGCAATGGCATAGCATTCTGAGCAGGCTACAAATACATAAAGAATTGCTTTCAGGCTAATCATAAGAAACGGCATCTTAAACAAACATACTTTATTAAAAAAAAACCCATATGTTGAATAGGGGGGAAAAAGTAATTTCTACCTACCTGCTCCATATTACTCTGATAAAGGAAAGGGAGGAGAAGGCTCACAAGCATTGAATTCTGACTCTTTTCTTGTATAAATTTGCTGATCCTGCACAATGAGACAAGGAAATTTACTATTTTACATCAATCCAATCACCAGTCTAGAGCAAAGAACTCCTCAGCCAGCACTAGTGCCATATCACAGGGCTTTGTCAGCCCATCTAGGCAAATAGAGTGTTCCCACCAAAATCAGTCTAAGTATTTAGTTCCATATGACTATGGAACAAAAGGCATTTCTGTACCTTTTGCTACCCCCAAGGTATTGATTCTAAGTACCAGCAACAGAAACAGCTAGAATCAATTTCTGAAAATTTTTTGCCACAGTCACCAGCAACTTGCAAGGTCAATGACAGATCCAGGTACTTTCAACTGTTCTAAATTTAAATAGTTTGAGACATAATGTGCTTTGATTTGAAACCTACTATGCAAAGCCTCTTTCTTCCTCCCACCTTCCAACTTAATTGTTTTGAGCTCTAAAAAGTCACTTACTTAGAAAGTATACTCAGCTCTTTGCTGACTTGAGCTCTATACTTCTTCTTTTTCACCTTCTCCATATGCAACATTGTTTTGCTGAAGTACTGAAGTATGGCAGGAACATGAGGCATAACCAAGCGGCAACCTAGGGTGAGGGTCTCTGTAAGAGATACAACAGTTAGCAACACCCAACTCTGTGCTGCAAGCAACAGAAGGGAAGTCCAGCCCTAAACAAACAAAGGGAGAAACATAAAGGAGGCTTCTTTCTTTCATCAGTGAAAGAAAGAAAATCAGTGGCAGCTACAAATGTGCAGGGCAGCAGGATGCTGGGAATATGCCCCAGCACTTGCTGAGACAAAGTCTAACACATCTGAGCTGGAACCAAAGAAAGCATACAGACAATAAAAGCTCTCCTTGCAGATTTCAGTAATAGCCCTGGTAAATCTGGGCTTATCAAAAGGTACCAAGGACATTCCTCAAAGGTAGTTACCATCTCCTAAAATGGCTGGAACATTTTTTAGGTGTAGCTTTCTCTATTCTACCACTGACTTCTTGGACAAATAAAGCTGCCATAACAAGGGCACAGCAATCGAGTGATCTTCCCACTACCTTTGAGTGTTACAGGTGAAAGATGGCTCCACAGCATCAAACACACCACACCACCCTTCCTGTATACTACCACTCAAAGATAAAAGGAATCAATGACAGGTCTTTCTTGTCAGGAAGCACAGACTGAACATCAAAGTGATACATGACCGTGGACATACAGGGAGTGGGGCCATTATATAAAACTTGATGTTAGGCTCAGAGTCAAGTCAGCAATGGAGTTCTTGAAGTTACCACATCAGTCAAAGCTTCACAGTCAAAACAGGTCAACACCACAAACATTTTTATTCTTCAAAAAGAATTGCTCCATGCTCAGGACCCTGATGCTCAAATGTGGATTTCACCAGTCATTAGACAAGCAGTACTTTGCAGTTTTTGAGCATGCCAAGATGAATTTGTACATTGACAATTCCATCCCCACTGGGAGGTCTCCTTCCCTGGTATTCCCAGCCACTGAAAAGACAACCTCATCATAATCGAACACCTCCATCCAAAGCACCCAACATGCCCCCAAAACTATTTTGCAGGCATACCTTCTGCCACGTCTCCAGTGACTGTGACAGCACAGTCAGTTACGCTCAAGCTGGAAACCTGCTCCGTGGGTTCAAAATCTGGGCTGTTGAGAAGACTGTCAGCTATGTCCATCACAAGATTGGATGTGGCCTCAGACAGATTCTTGGCTGACAGCACAGCAAACACATTTGTCAGTATATCACACTCTGGGTGATCTGGCTGCTGCTTAGCCAGCAAGGGGAAATACCTGAGAGAAAGATTATAAAAAAGGTTGGGTAAATGGAATGAATGGAGGCTCAGAAGTCATCAAGTCTCTTTTCCTTCCTCAAGATAGGGTTATGTTTAGATGATGCTATCTCCATAGATGTTTTGACCAAGTCTCCTGTTAGTCTGCTCCTAATCTAATGATCCAATATCATTTTTTACAGAAGTTTGTATGTAAGTTCATGCCTGCAAATGATCTGTCTTAAACCAGATACTGGATACTTGAGGCAAAGGAAAAGCAGTGAGTCTGTGAAAGAGGCAAAAATCACTCAAGCCAGCTGAGTTGGAATTTCTCACTGTCTCCGTATAAAAAAAATCCCTCTTTTGCAGCCTGCAGTCTCAGTCACAAATTCCATGCTGAACCTGCCGATATTCTTTCACAATATAGAAAAAAATAAGGAATCAAAAAACATGAATGAAATTATGTATTATGAAACTGACTTCTCACCTCCCAGGACTAAGAAGTCATAGGTCAAAATGCAGACACATTCTAAGAAGGCAGCCCTTCTCTCCTTACCTGTCAGCAGGGTTTGGGCTACATGTGTGTTTAGTTGCTAACATATGGGAAAACCAGCCTACTAAAAAGAGAATAAGTGCATAAATTGGAAAGCTTCTTAACTGCATTTGGACTGCCTTCAAAAGGGTAACAGTCTAACAGAAAAAGAAAATATGAGTTTTGACACAATTTTTCATAATCTGTTAGCATGCCTTTTTTATTTTGAATTTTGTGCACACAGAAGTACTTATACTTCTTTGCAAGGAGAACACTTACCTGGGATTCTTACTCCAGGTATGAATGAGTTTGAGCAGAAAAGTTGGAGAATACTGACTCTCTGAAGCCAGCCTGCAGACCTAAAGGAGATAAAAATCAGATACCAATGCAACATGAGGTTACTTAAATCCCTCATCCCTAACAAAGACCTGACTGTAACCTACAGTTTACCTTTATTTAGAAAGTAATTTCATCACAATTTTTCCAGCTTCCTCAATATTTGTGGAATCACTCTTAGATTATCTTACTCCTATGTATACACTGTTCCAGCTACCACTTTTGTCCTCCCCACAAAACTGGCCTCCTATGGAGCCTCATATTTGCTGTAAAGATCTAGCAACCTCTCCCAGACATACCATACCTATGAGATCTCAAGCGCAACACCCAAGATTCACTTCTCCCATAATTCCTTTGTCCTAGCCGCAGCACACGCCATTCCAGCGTGTGTTCTATGCCTCCACTGTCTCACTGCTATATAAGCACCCTCTCTGCCCAGGGAGAGGCTCAAGCACTCCACCACATCCCAGGAATGGGATCTCCTAACAGGGTTCTGTCCCGTAAACAACCACGCCTAAGAGCTGCCTAGCCTAAGCCCTACACAGTAGCTGCTGCTCTTTCACATGACTGGATACAGGTAAAAGAAACCTAGTGGCAGGTCTTTGTCACTCTGCAACCCAACAGGCTGCATGCAAGTCACACAGCTGGTTTTCTACCCTGACCACAGCTGGACTGTGAGCAGGCACTGTTAGCGAGCATACAGGCAGAGGTAGCTCCAGTGCATTCAAGGGCAATAGCCAGGATGGTACATGCAGGGTTTGGATGAGCTCCATCTAGGCTCAGGACCTGAGCATAAGAGAAAAGAAGGCAGGTCTGACCATCATAGCCAAGGTCTTAGAAAGCTTCTTCTCCTGCCCCAAGAGGCTGGCAATGTTATCGCTCTGCATAAAACAAAGCTTTTCTGAATAATGTACAATGAAGAGTAAACTGTTAATCCAAACCTGCAGCAATGCTGCTGTGCAGGATAATGATATCAAGACTGTGCAGCAAACTCCTGGGATATGAAAAGCAGAAAACTCCAGCTCCAAGTACAACCGGCTTAAAATAATCTGCGCTCTCCATGAGTTTCTACACATCTCAGTTCCATAGTTTTAAAAAAGGAAAGTGCACAAGCCAAGCAATTCTTCTCCCAAAATCGAATCTTCATGGATTTCCCTAGAGGAGACTCCCTCTAGATGGAGCTTCTGCATCATACTACCCTCCAAGCTCCAAAACCAGCCATGTCTTCCTGACATCTGTAAGGACAACAGGAATTCTAACTATCTAATAACAATTTTACATCTTGTTCAGATTTACTCAGTGTTTCCAAGCACAATACTCCCCAAAAGCACTAACTGCATTGCTGAGTTAAAGCCTGAACTGCTCTGGGGCTGCAGTAAATGTTCACTGCTTTGCTCATGTGGAACCCTGGCCTTGAAAAGAACTGTCATGGTTTAACCCCAACCAGCAACTGAGTACCATGCAGCCACTTGCTCACTCCCAGCTGGTGGGATGGGGAGGAGAATTGGAAAAGGTAAAACTCATGGGTTGAGGTAAGAACAGTTTTAATAACTGAGGTAAAGTAAAATACAATACTAATACTACTGATAATGTAATGAAAAGGGAGATAACAAAAAGAAAGAAGAATTAAATCTAAAGAAAAACAAGTGATGCACAATACAATTGTTTATCACTTGCTGATGGTTGTCCAGCCACCAGAAGCACTACCGGCCCCTCCTGCCCAACTCCTCCCAGCTGCTATACTGGGCATGACGTGCTGTGGTATAGAATATCATTTTGGCTAGTTTGGGTCAGCTGTCCTGGCTGTGCTCCCTCCCACCTTCTTATGCCCCTCCTCACTGGCAGGGCATGAGACTGAAAAGTCCTAGACTTAGAGTAAGCACAATTTTGCAACACCGGCATGTTATCAACATTATTCTCATACTAAAGCCAAACCACAATACTGTACCAGCTACTAGGAAGAAAATTAACTATCGTATCTAAAACCAGGACAAGACTAAACGGACAAACCAGGAGCACCAAACTCAGCTCAGTGAAATACAGAGCTATACGCATGCCTGAAACTATATTATCTGCTATTTGTCCACACACACATACTACACATCATATTGTTACTCATAGAGCAGAGAAGCAGGGTAGATGTAAACACACACAATGTCAACAGAAGCAGATCTGAGCTTTCATAGAGCGTAGCAATTACTCCTGGTGCTCTGACAGGCTTTTCTGCTGCAAAGAAGTAGGACATTTAGATACCCCAAAAACCTCAGCAGAACAGCTCTGCTGGAGTCAACCCATCTTGCTCAGCTACCCTGTGGGTGAAGAGGACTGTTTTTAGAGCAGACAATCCAGCATCTAGTACAGGCATTCCCTGATAACCTCAGAGCTCAATGCACTGAGACAGCCAGCACAGTTTCATTTTAAACACTGTGTTTTCTCTTCCTCTCACACTAGTGCATTTTCCCAGCTCAGAGGTGACCTAAATTTCTCTGATGACAGCCACAATCCTGTGCTTTGTCTCTGTCCTCACAGGGGACTCCCAGCAGGCAGGCAAAAGAGCACACAGCCCACTGACAGACCCCGATGGGTCCCTCCTTTGCTGCAGCAGCATTTGCTTCTGCAGTCCCCTGCCACAGGCCAAATAACAGGGACACAGAAAAGTAGCGAAGTGCACCCAGAAGTGACAAGTATTATTTTGCTTCCCTGAAGCATCCAGGCAAGAAGTCTGCTTCTGTGACTAAGAACAAAGAAATGACATCCATTTTATTCAGATGAATTAATTTGTACTTTAGCCTGTGACTTGATTATTTCAGGACTAATCAGACACGAGCCAAGAAACTGGCCTTGCACATACACATCACAATGCCAGAATCTATCTGAGGCTGTATCTAACCTTATGACAGACATAGCTGACATGATGGACTCCAGTACATGTTATGTACAAGTTGTTTGGAAGAACAAAGAATACTTACCTGGGGCCATACCACTGCATGGAAAACTGCATTGATCTCTTCCACACTAAAGTTGTAAGTCTCCCGATCAGAAAAAAACTCCACCACAAGCTTGAGACCAAGACGTCTCAAATTCTTCAGTGGATTAATCAACCTAGGTTGGACCTGTAAAAAACAAAACAACCAAACAAACAGTAAGACCTTCGGAGAACAACTATTACCTACTTGCTCTGAAATTAAATACAGCAACTCACTGACCACAGATAAAACTTTTGATGGAACTATCGCAATCTTCTGTCTCCTACTGTAACTTGTTCACAGTAGTAATCTACCTCTCACAGACCTAAATATTAGTAAGAGTTGCCTGTTCCTGCATGGAGTCAGTTACACATGACTCCTTCAGCCCATCAAAATCCATGATGACAAGTTTGAAGCAGCATCTGCCCTTTTTGGACAAGATGCAGAAAGCTACACCACATTTACATTTCCAGCCCTGACACTTAAATAATTCCATTCTACACAGGAAAGGACCCAAATCAGCTCTTGAAAGCAAAACTGTACTTTGGACACAGATCTATTGGAAAGAAAAGAAATCAACAGACAAAGAGAAGGGGAAGGAATAAGGAAGGCAAGAACATGAATCACCTCCTCCAACACCATGGTGGGGAGCATAGCATTCGGTTACAGGAGGACGCTTCCTGTACCCAGTCAGCAGTTACATTCCATAGCCTTTCTTGGGGAAAACATTTCAGTAAGGAAATCAGCCACACAGCTAATTATGAGGTTATTCATGCATTGCTGCATTCTCATTCTTCTCCCTGAGAAAAGTATTGACTTGAGTAACCTAAACAATTTCCTTACTGTGAAATGCAGCTCACAGCACAAATATATGAGGCAGCTCCACAGCGCCGAGGTACTGAACTTCAGTCTCAGAAACAAGAGACCCATGTCAGAGAAAATAAAGGTCACAGTCCAAGACTGGAGTTATGTCTGGGGTTCCTCATGGTTGCCAGTACACATCACGATTCACCACACAGTATAAACACTTGTACCTCTTATTTTACGAAGCAGCTTTGTGTCAAAGCCTCACTAAAAGACATAATTTATTTGATATACCCTCTGGACTTCTGAAGACACTACCTTCTACTGTGCAATACACTTTTATAATCCCTTTGAACCCTAGGTAAAAAGAGGCGATAGTGGAAAAGAAAACAAATGCGCTCTTGCCTAGGACCTCTCAAGCTGTGCTGAATGTGTACTAACAGCATGCAATCAGCTTCCAGCCAGCAAATGAGCTGCCTGAAGGGACAAAAAAAGCGCAAACCAGGCTGCTATTCCTAATGGTGACCCCTAAGCAAAATAATTTTGGGTCCCCCACTGTTCAATTGCCATTAACAGTAGTCCTCTGAGATCGTCTTTGAGAGGACAAAGAAACTCGATACTGAACACAATCAGTAGGAAATGGTAAATGAATGACTTGTCTTAAAATGGTCAAAGTTGATGTTTAACTCTCCAGGCAGTATCGGCCTGCAATAAATTACTCTCAAAATCCATGAAGGTCTTCTAATCATTAGCCAAGATAAACAGATTTTTCACACTCTTTCTGAGCTTTTAGTATCTCATGGGCTAATGAAGTGCTAAATTAAGTCCAGACAAATGACAGACTGTCACTTTGCATGTTACATGTTGACAGGATTACTGGAGTAACCCTGGCAAAATGTGACTAACCCAGCAATGAACGAAGCAGCTTTTAAAACTCCTTTCTCAGTCTAAAACGTGTAGGCACATGCAATCCAATGCTTAAGTCAGACTGTGGGATGCTGCTGTCCTACAATTTGCTCATGCCCTTCATAAGTGAAGATAGTTATGTATGTGCAGCCTGCAGGCAGTTATGGGACCTTGGATGCCACCTGACTGCAAGGGCTTGCTTTGTCTGATGGACTGTTTTCAAGACAAATTCTAACCTCGGATGCTCACAAATGAGTTTTGGCAAGACCACATGCGCATGGTGACAAAACATTCATTACCTAACACCACTTGCTCAGTCTATCATCACATAGTTCCTTTCAACGCACCACTTGCTCAAGTCTATCATCTCATAATTCCTTTCAACACCATAGTGATGATGATGACTGTGTGGTTTGCTTGTTTCACACCTAAAGTATGATCAGACTCTGCAGCAGACCTGACTCAAGCTTTCCTTTTCCTATTTGGACTGAAGCCTGGCAAAGCACTAGTTTCAGAAAGACAGAAAAGCTTGGCTCAATGTCATAGTTTCCCAACAGCTGGCAACAGGCCCCCTGCGCTAGCTGGGCTAGAGCCAAGGGACCTCTGCACTGCTCTCCTGTGCAACAGGAGCCCACGTGCCCCATCTTTAGGTGCAGCCAATCTTTAACAGAATGTTTTCCTCACCTGACCCTTTCTGCATGTACAGCCATTGCACAGCAAGGGAAGAAACATTCACAGTGCTCTACAGATATCTGACTGAGACCCAGATTGTGACACTGGATCAGCATGACTACTCCTGATACAGAGATGAACACAATTCTAGAGTGCTGAAAGCATGGCTGGTAGCCATGTTCTCCCTGCATACCACAAGAGACAACCACTGCAGATAATCACTGTGATCATCCTTGGGTCTAGCACTGCCACAAAACATCTCAAAACCAAGTTTTGATCTGAAGTCCCCAGGTAAGGAACTTTAAATCCTCTCCTTTCCCTGTTTAAATGCTTTATGCTTGCAGCCAAGAAACTACACCTTTGAGGACAATTTCAACTTCCTGCCATAAGATCTTGTCACATCCTTACAACAAATCATTTAGCTGTCCCTCATGCCCATCTCTCCACAGAGCAGGCAGGTAGCAGTGCAGAGAGATCACCTCCAAGTCTCTCTTCAGTAACTCAAAAATGCAGTCCAAACAGTTTTCTAAATACATTAACTCCACCTGCACTGCCTGAGCCCTGTTGCACTTTCAGATAAATATCAGTGGCCCCTCTTTTGACAAATATCTAACTGGCAAAGCTTCACTCAATGCTGGCATTAAACTTATCTTTACCTGAGCCAGTGAAGGTGTGTGTACATGTGCAAGCTAAGCAGAGGAGGAGAGAATTTAATTTACATGTTTTTTTTTATATCATTTGCATATTTTGTACCTTTTCTCTTTGCTGGAGGATGCAGGATACCACAGCTGTCATGCACAGCAGAATCTGTAGAATTTCAGGCAGGTACTGATGGATCAAATGTCCCATGTTTTTCAACACAACTTCGAGACCATTGAAGAGACTATGCTGACGGCCAAGAGGCAGGACTTTAGCTAAATCCAGCTCTGACATACTTCGAAGCACTGCAGTCTGGCAAGGCCCTGTGATTAGCAAAGGGACAGCAACTTATCTAGAAGTACCATGAAGATACCTACTACTGAAAATAATTTTCAATGAAAAATAGCATAATCCAGCCCTAAATTACAGATCCTCTCATTCTGCTTTTTAAATAAGCACAACTTTGGGTCTCCATCTCTCTGTGACACTCAGACTCACACTGCTACAGTATCAGAACGCTTTACAACCTCTGTTTATAGCCATCATATGCAGGCTAACCTATGATGCCAGTGATTGCTCATTCCTGGCCTGCTACAGCTTACTTGCACAGCTGTAGCAAGTCATTAAGTTTTCTGACCTTGGACCTGTAGAATAGAGCAATCCTGCTTTGTAAGGAAAAACTCAGGGGAATCCCCATCCATATTAAAAGTTTACTTTCATCCTTCCAAGGCACTGTTAAGAGAAAAACTGAAGCACATAACAGCATTTATCCTCCTCCATCTCTACAGGCCAGAAAGCACCATATCCCAGGTTCTACTGCCCAAACCTACCATCACTGAATTGCTTCACAGCTTCAAAGAGTAGATCCAAGAACATCCGTATCTCTTCTGGCAGTGAGCCGGCAAGAAATCGCAGAACGATTGACATGCGAGTGCCCGCCAAAGACTTGCCCTGTGTCTTGCTCCCTGTTTTGTTTCTCATTCTGCCATAGAGAATTCTTCAAGAGCCAAAAAGAGGTTGCATTAGCTTTCAGCAAGCCATCTGTTTCCTAGCCTCTTATACTGCGGGAGAAACTCTATTTAAAAATATTCTTTAGGGAGCACAAGCTGAGTGGAGGTCCCCCCTTCAGGGTCTCCACTGAATTAATACACATTGCCCAGAAAACATCCCAGCGAAGGCTCTGCTTCTACTACTGCAGTCGAAGCTTTGCTGGAGACTTCAGGTACAAACGAGTTATCTGCACAACAACTTGCATCACTTATCTTTAAAAATAAGTGGCAATACTCAGAGAACTGAAATATTCTCACAGTTCTCTGTAAGCCTTAACAGAAACAGTATTTACCAAAAAGCCGGTCTTAAACAAAACACCATCTGCATAATGCACTACATAAATGTGTTAATAAGGAAGCCCTATTGAACATCGCAAACCAAGTTGTCAAACTATACCATTAACCATAGGTTTATCTCAACTGTTTAAAATGAGAAGCAGTAGCATTGTATCTCTGCTTATGGTGCTTTGACATGAAACTTAAATCCTCACTCTATGACACACCTCATAAGAACAGGGATGAGATCTGGTCGATGCTCCATTTTTACAACAGCAGTGTTCTCAGAAATACTGAAATGGACTATTTCTTCCTTAAAACTCTTGTCCTCCAGTAGCCTTTGCAAATTCTCTCTGAAAGTAAAAAACATTATTTGAAGGCAGGTAGGGTTATAAAAATGAACAGAAATACACACACGTCTATATCTAATTGCCTACTTATCTAATCTATGCTGTACATAAAATACTAAAGGACTATGTTCCCACCCTTTAATAAAAAAAAATATTTAAAAGGCAGCAAGTTCAAACCACTTATTTAGGAAATTACCTCCTGGACACGTTCTGAAGAGATTATTCAACCACAAACTACAGTTTTATGCTGTCACTTTCTTTGCATGGTTATGTATCACCAGTACAAAGACGTCTTTGAAAATGATGTAACTACTAAGCACACACTATTCTGGGACAGAATGAAAGTGTTGCCATTTTCCTGTAAACAAAAAAAGAGACACTGACCAACCTCAAGACCTTATTTCCTGTTATAGATAGGAAATATACAGCTGGCTAAAATTAAAATTTATTCATTTGTTTTCAACAAATACAATTCTCTCTTTGAGGGAACTGACCCCGAGCAGGCTTCTGGTATGACAGGAAGCTCATTCACGCATGCTAAAATAATATAAAGCTTTTACCTGTATGGCAGTAGATGAGGATGCTTGTATGTCATTATACAGTCAAGAGCTATTCTCTGTACATTCTGGTCTTGATGGGACAGTAACTGCAAATGTGAAAAGAAAGAAAATAAGTCCCTATCTAGAAGAAGGAAGTGCTTACTGAAAATAGTGAAACAACCCAGAGCTCAAGCAGGTTTTGGACTAACTTAAAATGGAAACAAAATGTGTGTGTTGCCAGTATAAAGCCAAGAAGCAAACACACAACTGTCACTCAAAAAAAGCGCACATGGCTGCTGGTAGTTCATGCATACACACACACACACACACCCACACACACACCATGTACATAGGATAGTTGTAACATTCGTTTTTTCATAATAAGGCTGAAGGAGGTGATCCTGCCCCTCTACTCTGCTCTCGTGAGACCTCACTTGGAGCACTGTGTACAGTTCTGGTGTCCTCAACATAAAAAGGACATGGAACTGCTGGAAAAAGTCCAGAGGAGGGCCATGAGGATGATCAGGGGACTGGAGCACCTCCCGTATGAAGACAGGCTGAGAAAGTTGGGGCTGTTCAGCCTGGAGAAGAGAAGGCTGTGTGGAGACCTCCTAGTAGCCATTCCGTATCTGAAGGGAGCCTGTAAGGATGCTAGGGAGGGACTCTTCATTAGGGACTGTAGTGATAGGACAAGGGGTAACGGGTTAAAACTTAAACAAGGGAAGTTCAGATTAGATATAAGGAGGAAGTTCTTTACTGTGAGGGTGGTGAGGCACTGGAATGGGTTGCCCAGGGAAGATGTGAATGCTCCATCCCTAGTGGTGTTCAAGGCCAGGCTAGACAGAGCCTTGGGTGATATGGTTTAGTGGGAGGTGTCCCTGCCCATGGCAGGGGGGTTGGAACTTGATGATTTGAAGGTCCTTTCCAACCCTAACTATTCTATGATTCTATGAATTGTTTTTTGAACTGTCAGCCTGCATTTTCAACTTACAAACTAGTTACCAGTTGTGTACCTGGGAAGACTGGATTAAAAACCGGACTACTCAAACCACCCAAAGACATCCCTATTTCTTTCCCATGAAAAACACAAAATACTCTTAGAATTTGATATGGAAAGTCTCACTGAGATTTGCCCCTTTTAAAGATTACTCCTTGTAACCTAGACCCTAAGACATGCAAATCATCTCCCCAAGTAGCATCCCTATCAGTTCTTCAATCTGCCACCAAACAGCACAGGCCAAAATCAAAGGTCACTTCACCATGATGCCCCTATGCCAGATGGGCACACCAGACATGAAAATACATATGTTAAGACACAAATGAAGAACGGTAAATGATGAAGTAATCTCTCTTACATCAGGCTGTTCTTCACACACTATTTTGTACACATCTGTTCAGTATTTTACTAAGAAGATAGGCAAGCATCACCTGGATATATAACGCATTCAACTTCTGTTCCAGATACAATGCACGAGGATTTGAGAATTTAGAGAAAACTTGTAAGTGGGCTATTAGTTGCCTGTAAAAGAAAACATTGGTTTAAAATGACCAGAAGACATAATCCTGCATTATTATAAGCTATTTCGGAAGTTTCATTAAAATTAACAAGAAAGAAAAAAAAACCAAACAACGCAAAGCCAGCACAACACAAGAGGATCCTTAGTCTACATGCCTCCATTTCAGAGACACAGC
This sequence comes from Pezoporus flaviventris, assembly GCF_033815535.1. Taxonomy (NCBI): domain Eukaryota; kingdom Metazoa; phylum Chordata; class Aves; order Psittaciformes; family Psittacidae; genus Pezoporus; species Pezoporus flaviventris. Next base: position 4,177,381 of record NW_026892644.1, read on the forward strand.
AAGAGGAATCCTCTTCCCACTCCTAAGCACCTCCTTCCAGACATAATTTAATGGCATAGAGAGGGCCATTTCCTCAGCAGCACTAGATGGGCTCAGCTTCTCATGTCAAAGGAATATAATCAATCAGAATGCAGCTTGCTTCTCTCTGCCAGACCAGCCTGGAACACCAACAGATAAATTTACCTCTATTTATTCACTTGTCCTTAACTGGTGGTCATTTTGCTCCTATCAACATGAAAGGCTGCATTTAGCAACAGACTGTGCTGGATTTACACCAGGCAAGCACAGAGGGGAGTTAGTTCCTCTAGAAGTGGCAGTGTCATCCCACATCTGCTCCACCTCCACTATGTGGGAGCAGAGAGAGATGACCTAGATAAGGAAGGTGTGAGATCTCTACCAGATGCGCTGTGGGGCTAGTAGAGACTTTCTGCATCCAATTGCACCCTCTGGCAATTTACACTGAACTCTCCTGCCACTTGGGCTGGGCCACTCTCCTCCGTGGCTGGGATCAGCCAAAGGACAAGTAGGACACCTTCCAATAACTCCACCCTGAGCCTGGGGCAGGCAAGGGTCCTCCTTCTGCCTCAGCTAGCCCTTGCGGGCCGAGGGCTCTTCTACTGTGGCACAAGCCTAACTGTATGAACCACACAGGGGAAAGATGAAGGGAGGTCACTCCAGAACTCAATAATACACCTCCAGTAAATCTTTTATGCCTTTGTTACTGCTACCAGCACTAATGTTTCCACTTAAGTACACGGACATTTTGAGATGAAGGCTTAAAAAAGAAACAAACCAAAACACAGATCTTGGACTGTCACTATGTTTGAATTGCTGCTCATTTGCTCAGTTACAAGCCAGAATCTGGGAATAAAATGAAACACCTATAAAATACCTGGGATTAAATGACAATTCAGATTATATATCAAATGTGATCCAACATGTAAGGTGACATTTTAAAGTTCTCTGTCATTACAAGGCCCATCCCTTCCAGAAAAAGTGGCAAAATACAAACCCTTGTGGTGTATTTCTAATGGACATTTGACAGAGGTCATCGGGGTAAAAAGACTCAGATTAGACAAATTGTGGAGACTTCATACAAAGAGTCACTTTCTCCATGTATTCAGCACTGCAATGACATTACAACAACATGTAGCTTCAGTGTAAAACACCACCTAAAAAAACCTCTTTGTCCCTAAAGACAAAAAATCCTAACCAGGATCAAGACTGATAACAGGTAGGCAATGGCAGAATCCCAGTCTGAAGTCTTATTTTTTGAAGTGCTTGGCAATACCTACGGTTTTAAAAGACAAACAGATACACACAGAGAACCCAGGGGAATGCAGATACAATAGCCTCCAAAAACTTCAAAATACCATGTAATTTCAGCTTAAAGTAACAAACCACAGACTGTCAGCAGGTAATGAGATAATGATAAAGCCTAGGCAGAGTCTTTGGATATCTAATACTGTGCAGGCAGAGTTTCTGACTCTAAGGTGCTTACAGTCCACTGAAAAATAATGAGGTGCAAGCAAAACAAGAAAAAGGAATATATAAAAACAGCTTTTATCTCGATATGAGTTGCTGAATCTGTCTTTCTGTGAAAACACTAGCAAGAAAAAACTAAAAATACTTACTTAGCAGCAGCTCTTCTTGTTTTCCTTTTTGGTAGTCCCACAGTAACTGGTTCCCCTTCTTCCTTTTCTTCTTCCTCCTCCTCCTCCATAGGAACATCATTCACCTCTTCACCAGGTATTTCTTTTGCTGCTACTGAATCACTAGTTCTCTTTCTGAGATCCTGAGACGGAGCCACCAATGAATCTGCTGGGTAGTACTCATTTCTGTGTTTAAAAAAAAAAAAAAGAGGAAGGGATTACAAAGCACAGCATTTTTCAGGGTTTCAGGACAAGAACAACCAATTCCCCCCCCCCCCCCCAAACCCCCATTCTCATTATTAATGGCACTGTGTCTTGGGATACTATATGGCTAAAAATTCCCAAAGTATATTTCAGCAAGTGTATGCTCTTATGCCTAGAAGTTGCAGGATATAAGGCAGTGGGCCAAATACCCTAAAGGAGACTGGAGGTACTTGGTGGAGAGAAGAGAGACATGAATCACTGAAATACTAGAGGTTTGTAAAGTTATGTGGAGGGCATGGGGGTTGCGTTTGCTCAGATGGGCAGATGAACAATGATTATGGCAGTGTGATACTAAGTGAAGAAACTAACTTACTACAGCGTGGTTCAATTTTTCCAGGAAGGGAAGCAAAAGATAGATTTTCTAATTACAGGAAATGAATATCAGAAACCTTCCCTTGCATGAGATCACACCTACTCCATGTGCATCATACTATCTGTATTATCTGATATACGCACATATGCAAGCTCTCCCTCCCGAGGCATGAAACTGAATTAGCCTCTAACAAACCCAGTATTTTCCTCATCTTGGGAAAAATACTTCACTTTCTGTGATTCCAAATTAAAATGCATTTTCTTTTTTTTTTAAAAAAAGGATCTTTATTTCCACTGAAATCACTCCCTAATGAAGTAAAGAGGCTGTGACAGAGGGAAGTCAATAAATAAGAGACTGAGCAGCAGAAACTGCCATTTCATTTCAGCCTGCTTCTTCTGTGATGTTTCTAACAGAATTGACATTCCAATCAAAAGGTTACCTTAACTGGAAGCAGACATCTCACCAGCCATGCACTCAGGAAATAAAGGTCTATAATGGGACAGCCATAGTTTTAAAGCTCAGCAACAAATGAAAGCAATGTCCTCTCAACTGAAAAATAAATCTTACCTACCTAACAAATCTCAAAAGAAGAGGAGAAAGTTCCCTCGACCTAGGCTCCACTCTGTCTGGAAACTTATCCAGTGCTTTCCACAATAGAAAACGGAAGTTTGTGTGGTCCAGCCGCTCACTGCAATCTGTTCTAGTCCTCAGCTGCTCCAGGAAGACAGCCCCCACCCCTCCTTCTGGCATCTTCTCACTTTCTGTTTCAGCAATGGTTTCCTCCTGTTCATCTAGTTCATTCTGCAGCTCCATTTCTATAGAACAGAAGAAGAAAAGCTCTTCAGGTTACTTCATAATTGCCAGTAGTAAGGGATCAGCCCCCCATTACAAAAGTAATACTTTTGGTGACATGTAACTGTTTAGACGCCTGTATTTAACACTGACACAAAAGATCTCCACTGCTTAGAAAGTACTCTAGGGTGCCTTACAGCCTCAGCTAACCTCAATTTTCTTGAATAACAGAGAAGTCCGCAAATGGTTGTGTGCTCATGGCTCTATCATGAAATCACAGATGCCATGCACCCATAGGTAAACCTCAAGAGTACACTCAAGAAAGACACTGTTTGCAGGACTTCCACACAATCTATGGAGCAGAAAAATGGTCAGCCCAATTATACAGGTTTTGTGATTGCTTCTGATCAGTCTGGGCAGTCACCTTATGCAGGGACAAAACTGCTGCATGGCTTCCCAAAATCTGCAACTCCCTCCTGAAATGCAGGCACCTTTTTTGTCTTCTTCTTGGTGTTTAGGACAGAAGGAGACACAGTTTTCTCCCAGATCTCTCTATTCCTGCGCTAGACATGATGGTGGTAGTCAAGAACCTGAATTCCCCCATCACACATAAATTTGGGGCACATAAAAACAGTCATGTCACTCACAGTTAGCTGTGTTACTGTTAGAATAATGATTAGGAGCTGTGACTTACCAGCATAGGTAGCAGCTCTCTCCAAATGTTCATAGAAAACCTTCCAGAATTGTTTATTCTCCATTTCCTTTGCATGAGAACTAATGAAGTGTAAGACAGCATGAAATTAAAAAGAAAATAAAAAAACCCATGCATCACTAGTACCGTCTAGTACACCAGTACAAGTACGCTTTGATCACTGCTTTAATGTGGGTGTCCGAAGAGAGGACATCTGCACAACACAGATGTAGCACTTCCTTGCCTTTACTCATGTATCCCATACGTCAATTGCTATTAAAATAATCTGGTTGTATCTCATGACTTCAAATGAGCTTAAATTGAGTAAAAATGTTCTCAAGATTTCTACTGACTTCTGTAAAGTAACATCATTTAGAACTAAAGGAAGAATTAGTATGGGCATATCTTTCAAAGAGCTAGTTCAATATTTTTTAATTAATTTTCTAGTTTGAAGAAGAAAATCCCATCCTCATTAATCATACAACAGAGGGAAAAAAACAAAAAGTCATGCTGAAAGCAGACACTGATGTCGACATTTAGCTCAGCTGTCACCATGGTAAGTCTTCCCTCTCGTTAGTAGGATTTAGAGGTTTTCCAGTAAGGGCAGAAAAGTCAGACAGAATTAACTGAGAGGAACTTCTTGTTCCTTTAAGCATTTGTGAAACACTAATCAAATCCTGCTACTTTTGAAAATTCTGATGCTATTTGACTATACTCATTGTGAATTCCCTTTAATAGTAAGAAAAATCAGAAACCAAGTATCAGTACATACAAGATTGTGATTTGAGATCAAATGTGTTCCAGAACATTTCACATGAAGGTTATCCTGCAAATATCTTCAAAGTGGACATTTTTAGCTAAGCTTTTGTTCACAAAAAAATGGAAAGAATGTTCTGTAAGACAACCACAGATTGCAGCACCCAACTGCATATACTCACGTTATGAGTTCAATGACAGGATCCCACAGAGGGCTGAAGTTAATATAAAGCATTCCTAGCAAATACCGAAGAGGCACCTAGAATGACACACAGTACCATCTCGTTGAGATGTAAAAAACCGTATCTTGAAGACCAATCAGCCTTCTCTTAACCTTTTTTTGTCTCAAAGAGGAAAGGATGATCAAAGTTGTTCTCAGAAGTGTGACAAGTTATGAAGCACATAACACACTGCATCACTCATTATCTCATCGCTGCATGAGGAAATCTAGAGCTTTTACTATAAGCTGCACTGAGATCCTGTCACCATACCTACACTGTGAATGTGCAAAAAGCAGTTCAGCCCAGCAGACGATATGGCTTGCCTGCCTCCCTCTCAAACTTCAGGGCTGCTATAGCAGCATTAGGGACCTCAGAAAGAGGAAAGTTTGCCCTGAGGAGTCTTCATTGAACTAGGACTAGAAGCATGGCCTCCAGACAGGCTCCTTGCTCACCTACATGCAGTAGAACTGATCTACAGCCCTTGTTCACAGGAACTTACAAGTCAATGTAAAAAATTTATACAGGTACAGCAACAGCCAGAAAAATAACAGTAATAAAAAAAAAACCCTCCCACCAAATCCACGATCATTTAACTAGTAAAACTGTGACCGTTCCAACATCCAGAAAGTGAAATCCCCTTTAGCTCAGCAGCAGAGGAGATTCAACAGTCACAGGTGCACAAGATTTTCATTCTGCAGCAAGATCCAGAAGCTAGGATCTGCAATGACAGATGGGAGTTCACATATGGGAGTTCATATCAAAACCTGACTAATCTGGTTGTGAGCCATTTATCAAGATACTACTGTTGTTCTACTAAATATCCAAGAAAACAACAGTCCTAAACACAATGGCAGCTCTGATCTCTACCAAGTATTCTAAAACATAATCTGAGAGCTCACTGATTTTTTAATGAATGCTCATTAAAAGCTCTGCAATCCATGTGATGGAGCAGAGAATGCTCTCTTGGAATAAAGGAATGAGACAACTGCTTTTTGACTTTAACTACTTACCTCCTGCAAAGATAAACTTGGTATTGCAGGCTGCACTATATCACATCTTAGTTTCCTCAAATAGAGAAGCTTCTCCCTGTAATCGTTCACTGTCGCTGGCACAAGTTCTGCTTGAAGTAATATGGCAAATACTGTCTGGAGTTTGCCTGTGCTGTCACCCTGAACAAACAAGTGACATGCATTTTATTAAGAGTATCCTTTTCTCATTGAAAGGTATTTCAACAGAATTGACCAGAGTCCCAGCCATTTTTGGATCAAAGAACAAAGTTGAGAGACTTCCTCTAGTTCCACCACTTAGGCATCAAAACTCACACATCAGAAAATATCAGGAGGCAGGAAGACAAACAGATAAAACTGGAATGTGAAAGCACAAAAGCAGAGGACAACCTCTACCAAACACATTCTTTTTTTCTGCAAAGTGGAAAACAGTTAACACACAACATCAAACAAAGATGGCTTCGAAATGCTGCATGTAAAGTTTTAGCCCTACCTCAATCTGTGTAGAAGGTGGATTCTCAAAATGGTTTAGAATTCGAACAGTCAATAGCCGGACCTATCCAAAGTGGAAACATATGTCAGAAGCATGCAGGAGAATGCAGGCTACATATGCAGATACATACACATCTACACAGAGGTTAACATTTTGCACTGAAGGCTGATTTCACTAGGTTCCTCCCAGAGCTGAGAAATGGATGAGGTCCAGTAGTCTAGTAGGCAATTCAAAATGAATACGTTAGGCTGCTACTCTGCTTCACCCTAAGGGAAGAGGCAAGCCTTGCAGGTCTAAAAGTTAACAACTCATGCCCCACAGCAACCTCTTAGAAATGGACGCAGTCCTAAACAGATACCACAGAAGTAAAGTTTTACACAATCTCATGTTTCGCCTTTCAGTCTTCGTCACTTAACTCAGTTTACTTAAGTTACATTGTTAAAATACAAATTATCTTGCATGGGCTCAAAAAAGCAGATTACCTTAGAAACACCAGTGGAAATATTAGGATGCAACTTCTCAAACAAGTCCATTAGGTTCCCTTGGGAAAGGGGCTCCTGGCAGCCACAGAATGCTAACCTTGTGTAATAGAGATCAGCCAACAGCAGTGCAGAGGGGTCTGAAGGGAAAGCACTAGAACAACAGAGTGTTTTATTAGCATATGGAGAGCACTGCAACAATATAAATATTTGAAAATAAGGCAGTAGTGACGGTAACAGTATTAAGATGAAAATTCCATGTGACTTCAGACTCTACTGGCACCAGCAGCCCAGTGAAGTCAGACTTCATCGGCACGCTGGCCTGCTGCCTCAAAGCCCAATAACACATGAGAGCCCAAGAGGCATGAGATTCCTCCTTTGTATTAATCGGGCTTGTCAAGCTCAGGATAGCAAGGCTGGACCTGTCCTCCCCCAGGTACCCAGTCAGTGGTCAACTTCAACTGAAAGAAAATAATCCAGGCCTAGCTGAGATATGAGGAGTCCTGCCTGCCCACAGGGAAACCTCCTTCTGCTACTTTCAGCCCTTGCTTTAGGTGGGTTTCACCCCAAGCCCAAAGGTGTCAGAAAAACACTAGACTGAAGCTCCCTGCTAAGACTTCCTGTCTGATCTGGGCAAGCTGTTTCATCTCCATGCCTCAGACATGGGCACCATGATTTCCTAACTGAACAGGATGTTTGGAAGCTCAAGCCACTGAAGACTTGGAGATGCTCCAGCACAACAATGGGAGACAAGTTCAGCAGGATTTGCTGGAGACTGACCTTCCTCGATCCCTCCAGCCTCTCAGTTATGTGTGCTAATTATAAGCAGAACAGAGTTACAATAAATAAAATGAAGCATACAAAACCTCCTCCCACTGTGCAGGGAGTGGTGGAATCCCAACACTACCACAGACTGCAGCATTTGAGGCTACTGACACAACTCAGAAAGCACTTTCCTATCTCTTTTATCATCATAATGTAACATACAGTTACTAAGCTTGGCGATCCTAGGTGAAACTATAACAAGCATATTTGGCACACTACCCTGAACCTCAGAAAACTTCAGTTTGCAGAGAAAATATCACTGAACAGGCACTACATCTACCCGGTTCTACAAACAGTGCCTACAGCACTGCTATCTTACATAACCACAATACTGAAGCAACGCATCGGCGTAAACAGAATGGGCAACACACAAAGAAGCATTTTTGCCTACATTAAGGCAAAGTAAACTCACTGCGCATTGGAAAATCATGAAAAGATCACAGAACAGGCAGAGTTTACTTACGTCACCAAGCTCTTGACACGCTCCACAGGTAACAAATGGAGTATTTCAGAAGATTCTGCCAAACTAAGGAGAGTGCTTACAGCTTGGCAGGCCACAAACAGGCTTCCTGGAGCAGGGAGAGAACAAGAACAGCCTGTATATTTACTCAGCTCTCAACGACTTGTGTTTGTATGGTGATTGCCCATCCTGAAATGGCTGGAGTCACAGAAATAGGATAATATATGGATCCCAGAAATGGCATGTGTATTTCCTAACCATTATCATAACCGTAAAGGAAACGGTCCTCTGGCTATCAAAGTAAGTGCCTACTTATTTTTGCAAGCCAGCACAGAAATCTGTGAGCAGCTCCCAGTTTGCATCTGTTTCTATCACACCTGCATATACAGAGAACAGAGATCTGGAGGTAAACACTGTTGCAGGAGTCTCAGATAGCTCTATGCTATAAATGATACTCAGAAATGAAGAAATGCTGCCCAAGTTGATATGAATGCAGCAAAAGAGAAGCAAAAATATATACTGATGCTACCACACAGGTGCCTATAAATTCTGGCACTTCAGCAATGCACAGTACGAGATCTACAAAGCCGTTCCGATACTTAAAAACTGAATATTTGTTAGTGCATGGAAGGAGGGTTTGCTGAACTTTGCTACGGCAATCATGTCTCCTTCCTAAACCTCTCAGCCTCCTTTAGGGATGGAGGGTTTTCCAGAAGCACAGGAGAGTTAAAGCACTTCTAGGCAAGAAAGGGGAAGGGCAATTCCTTCCCCCTGACACTTCAAAGTCAGCAAGTAGGTTGTTAAAAAAAAAAAATATTAAAAAACATTCCCTTTCCTTTGTCTGTTCCCAAGCAGAACACTGTTCCTAAACCAGGCAAACTGAATAAAGTTTTTAAAGAATATAATTTTCTTACACACTGCCAACTACCATGGTAGAGAAGGGGAAGTGAGCGCTTATTTTCCATTTATTCATTTGAAAATGTCCCTCTATTCCAAGTTGCTCCATTCGCCAGGTATGTGCTGAATCCTGCTCACCATTAATGTCCACAAGGAGCTCCTCAAAGAGAGGAGAACAGCACGTAATGGCAGAATGAAGCTTCTTAGTGTAGGGGCACAGGTTCCCAATATTCATACCATCTGGCAGTAGTATGTCTATGCTGGACAAAGATGGCAACTCCTACTTCATTACAGACACACTTTTATGATCAATAGGGGTAACCACTTCCATACAGGCAGTTATCCCGTAACAGCTGCAGGGTTATCTTGCTGCTGCTCTGTCCCAGAGCAAGCCATCTTCCCTGCACTCCACAACAACCGCAGAAAGACAGCTGGTTCTGGGGGCTGCAGTTTGCCTCAGAGGCCCGGCAAGTCAAATAGGGAGCACAGGGCTGGGGGTGTGCCTTGCACGGGCTGGCAGAGGAGACTGGAGTCCTAGTAGAATGTGAAGGAATTGCAGAGATCATGGAGCTGGAAAGAAAGCCAAAGGATGAAGAAAGTGTCCAGGAACCCTAGTCTGGGAGGAAGGTGAGGAAAATCAAGCAAAAAGTGTAAGATGGGACAACAGGATGCAGAATTGTAGGACTGAGGTTGCATTTGTTTTCTCTTATAGGCAAAGGAAGAAACAACAGCATGCCTCTTGCATGCACATAGAGCTGCTGCAGAGCTGACATGAGACCCAAGAAAAGAAAGTTTGGGTATGCCTTTTTTGACAGTAACTATATTGCCAGTAAATAATCATGACAGCATGCAAACCCTGCAAACAGATCAGAAAAAAGGGCTAAATTCAGCAGGACCATGCTTGACAAAGACTAGAGAAGGAAAAGCAAGAGAGCCAGTTGGCAGATAGATTTAGGAATGTTAACAGAGGCATTATTAAGGGAAAAGACCAGACTCTGGAAAAGCCCTTTCAAACTAAGCGAACCTGGGGATTTCCAACACTTGCAATCTCCCTCATTAACAACTGCACTGTATAATGCGAGCACAGTTAAAACCCCTTTTTTTTTCCCAGCCAGAGAAGGAAGATGATCAATGACAACCAATGCCTGGAGGAAAGATGAACGTTTTAGAATTGGTGCTATCACTGAGGTCAGTGATGGTAATGTCCCCAACTTTGCACTATAGATCTGGAACAGTCCAGCTGGAGTTTGTCAGTCAATAGTCTCTCCTTCACTTGATTGCTTCTGGTTTAGATTGATCTTCATCCTTTCATTTTCCCACTTCCTTCTTTTCCTTCCCAATTATCTGTCTTTCACTTTGCAGAACATTTGCTGCCCCATTATTATTATCAACAGCAAATGCAGAATCCTTTGCTGGAGGGTGTTTCCTCCCAAGCTTTGCTTTTCTAGTTTCACTTGAGCTTGTCAACAGATTTGAATACAATACTACTGCTATTCATTTTCATGCTTTATGTCATCAGAAAAACTCTTTACATATATCTATGTATCAATAAAAAGCAAATAAACAGGAAATAACCATAACTGACCTTTGCAGAGGCTTCCTTTGTCAATGGCTGTGAAGAGAGAGTCTATGAAATTTGTCACACGGTGCAGAGTGTTTGTTTTGTCCATTGATCTGTCCAAAATAAATGGGAAGACTTTATCTCTATGTGACACTGACAGCTACGTGCATAGGAAAGCTTTCTTTGACATCTATCTTTTATTACATTACAGATAGCTCACCCCAAGTCTGAAACAAGCAGCAAACCATTTTTGTTATTTCCGATTCACAATTTAACTTGTAGCATTCACTGCACCTTCTAGAGGTCAGGGCTTAAAACACAGAAACTGAAACATGTCATTAACATTTCTATGTACTAAAGTACTAAAATTAAGGAGTAGGCAATCAAGAAATGGATATCCTATTCCTGACTCTACTACTGTCATTTACTCATGGCACTTCCACACAGCATTTTTTTTGCCTTCTAACCTGTTTCCCCAAACTAGGGTTAGTAATTATTGTCCTTCCCTTAGTACAATGATTTCTGACAGACACTGATTTCAACTAGACAAGTATTACATAAATACATAACAACAGTACCTTAGAATACCCCTTACCTAATATGTGGCAGTACAACCAAGGCAACCCAAGGCTGTGAAAGGTCAGTGATGTCTTCTTTCTCTGGTAAATGGATTAAAGACAATACATGATCCAACACCAATTCTTCTGCCTTTCCTCCTTGTCTTTTACTTGTTTGTTGCCTTGTATTAGAGCTAAAAATAAAAGCAAATGTTTTAGTAACCACTTCCTCCCACAGTGTTCAAAGTTACGTTTGCTACTTCTAGCAAAAAGGACTTGTACAACCTAAGGGATTTTTTTTATTTCTAATGTCCTCCACAGCACAAAACATTAACTAGTCATGATAAGAAGCACCAAACATGGCCCACAGGAAGTGTCAGGTCTGTATTTCAAGTTCAAATATTTCTAGAAGGGAAGATAGTAGTTCTCAGTTGGATACCTTCATAAGCAGGACATATAGCCTCTAGAAGCACCTGAGAGTCATCTCTGAGATTATTGTTAATAACCAATGAACTAATGAATGACAGAAAACAACCAGTGAATTAAAAGTCTGGCGACTTAAAAGGAGTCTCAAGCTAAGCTCAAATCCACAAGCCCATCTGCAGGCAGAAAGGGTTAACATCATACTGGGACATATGAAGTGGAGTACTTCACACCTCTTGGACAGCTATCTTTCCACCCAGTGTGCTTGTAAGACGGCAGTTAGAAGCTGCATAGGATCCACCCTTCAATAAAAATAGAGCCATTAGAGGTTTCAAAAACAAAATTTACAAGTGAAACCTCAAGGAATTAAGACTGTGGTCCACCGAAAGAAGATTTCAGATGTTTCTGATGATCAAGGCCTGGTATTTGTAAAAGTTGCATACAAAGAGAGAAAATATTTTGCTTTTTGTGTTCCCAGCAGATAAACACAATGAATTTAAACTGCAATAAAGGAAGTTTAGTTCATACACTGAGGACTGGTAAAAAAAACCCAAACAAACACCTGTGTAATCATGAAAACAGTAAGGTACTGGCACAGGCTGCCAGGCGCAGCTTTGGAACCTCCAGATTTGGAGTATTTAATAACAATTCGGTCGGACATCTTTCAGGACTGGTTCAGGACTTGCTAATTCCATCCTAGGCAGCAGATGAGGTATGCAACTCTTGAGATGTCTCCTAGCCCTAATTTCTGCCACTGACATTGCAGGACCATAAAGAAGTCCCAGGTAGGACCAAGGTCCTCTCAGCTAAGTACTCCATATCACTGGAAATCCAGACAGATCATCAGACAAAGAAAACGAGGGAAGAAAACCAAATGTAATTATACTGATTCAACCTTCTGTCCCATTCTATTAAATAAAACTAGGAAACCCCACAGTTATTGCTTTCAGGAAAGATAAAACCTGACATAAAAGGCAATACAAATCACCACTCTGCAGGTAAATGCTTTGAATTATCTGAACTAGAATGATTAAAACAATTGTTACCAGCAGATTAGCAACGGTCATTCTGTGCTTGACAACAGTTACTCCAAATCTAGAGGCTCCAGGAGGAAAGCAGCCACTTCATTACAATAAATATAGCTTTGCAACTAACAGTCACGCTGTGCCAGCACAATGCTATATCTGGATTAATTACATGCCCTTTGGTACCCAGCTGTGTTCTATGTTAAGATTATACTACTACTGCCAAGAAAGCTCCTGGACAAGACATGCATACAGGGAAGACAGACAGGCCACAGGCAACAGGTTAATAATAATGAGAACCTGGACTGCAGCACTCACTACAAAGATTAACTGCCTGAGGATGCAGCATGCATGTTAGTGTCACAAATCCCCATCACACGCCTACTGCAACACTTGCTAGTCTTTTTGTATCAGCAATAACCTCTTCAGAGTATCTCTTCTCTAATAATCTCAGAAAAAAACATGGGATCCTACTGTATCATTTGGTTTGCAAATCTACCAGCAATGCTGACATTTACACCACTTTGGCTAAAACTGCAGAACAACCTTTATGTAGCTCTGTGCTGCCTTCAGGCCTGCAGCCATGCAGACACATCTAGGTTTGCTAAACTGAAGAAGTCTCACCTGACAGACGATTCAGTGAAAATGAGAGGATACTTTTCAAATGGCATTGAACCAATGGTAGGAGGTTCTGCTTTCACCAGAATGAGTTTAGCCAGAATTGCCATTGCTTCATCCTTTGCAAGGGCATCTGTGCCAGAGAAGCAATGCTCAATATACGTCAGAAAGTATGGAAGAAAATGCTGAAGGGACAAAAAAACCAAACAAACAAAAAAAGGCAGAAAACCAGTCAAGGATTGGTAGGTCTCTTCAATCATGATCAAATCCAAAATCACATGACACCAGCCACAGAGGAATCCAAACAGTGACAAACGAGCACTTGCAAAGCACCAGACGTATCAGTCCTGGTGCCCCAAGACACCAGCCAGTACACAGACATCCTCATCCTCCCACCCCAGCAGGTACAGTGATTTGATGTAAAAACTTACTCTGCCTGAAATCTAGCCTCACCAGGACATTCCCAGTCTCTGACTTTACTTTCACCTCCACTCTGTTTCATGAATTTGATTTCTCCTAGGTCACCAGTTCCAGGCCTGACCTACAGACATCCCTTATTCTTCATTTCCACTTAGCTTCTCCAGGACTCCTCCTCTTCATCTTACCCAAAACAAGGCTACCCTTTTAATTCCCAACAGACTAGCTTCTCTTTGTGAGTATACAGGTATCTGTCACCTTTTCCAACCCCGATCACCATTACTAAACTTCCACACAATGGCATAAGTAATCTCTTTCGCTCTTACCAGGTTATGCCAGAAGTTAAAATAAACATCATGTCAATATACAAAAATGCTTCAGCTTGCAAGGCAGGTAACTATGCTATGGATTTCCTTTTGGCAACAAAAATAAACTAATGCACAAAAGCCTCCACGTACCCTCTCAAATTGCTCCATCATAAACATTGCTTCAGAGAAGTCCAAAAGAAAGCACCGTTCAAATCCACTTGCAAATACCTGCAAGATGCAAATGAAAGGTTGACAAGAACACATTAACAAGAAACATTTCACAGTAAACACTACATTACCTGTGGGACATTTTTTCTGGTTTATGAATCAACCATGCTTTGAATTCTGAGCCATCCAGCCTGGCTCTCTGTTCCCAGCTAGCAGGGTTTGTCAGTTTAGGCACACGCAGCAGTACTATTTCCAGTGATGGGTCAAATACAGACAAGCACAGTCATTTTTAACAAACCCTGCTGGATCCAAGCTGGCTCTGTGCAAAGTCAGCTTACTTACCTCTTTAGTATGATGTGTAAAATGTAAGCTGAAAGTTCTAAGACTTAAGACACATCAACTGCTACGAAAAAGCTTAGATTCAAAAGGTTTTTCAATTCAGCATTTTTTCTGTGCAGTAGATTGTAGAAAGTTTACCACCTCATGGTCAGTCAACCTCTGTGCTTCTGAAGGTGCCAAGATAGGAACAGCCCTTTGAAATACTCAGCACCAGTGCTCCTCAATGCCAAGATGTGCGACACAGAAATACACACCCAGATATTCCCTCCCCAGACCCTTCAGAAGACAAGGACAACTTTAAGCCTCCTGCTTAATAGAAGCCCACACAAATACCCTCAGATGTTTGAAAGACTGTGTTTCCTGAGCAAAACTAGACTCATGCCACAGGCAGAACCAATCTTACTTCAACACAATCAAGGACGTGTTGAAGACCAGGTGAAATTTGATCTTTTTCAAACAACTGCAACAGCCTTGTTTTCCCATTGTAAATCACATTACATCTTTTCTTTCAAATATTGTTTACACGCACAGTACAACTATGGTCCAAAATTATAATGTAATAAGAAAACTGAAGAATCAGACTCCATAGTAGCATCTCCTATTAACCTTTGCAAGGCTGCATTTGATAGGCATGTATACAGGTAATCCTGTCAATGCTTCAGGAGCAATGGTAGTACTGAAATGTGCCTACCTTTGCACTTTTGAAATCAAACCACTTACCTGAACCTTGTTCACAAAACTAAGCCAAGCTCACTAAATGCTTAGCAACTTAGTGAAAAAATGTACCTTTTTCACTAAGTCCAACTCAATGACCCACTTTATAACCTAACGCAGAACATGTCCCTTCTCTGTTCTCCCTCCATTATCTACAGAGGCTGTAGGTGTCTGAATCAGAACCTAGTTTTAATTGCAAAAACTAAGGCATTAGGCAGCTTTTCCCTTATCTGTGCAAAAATGTTAAAGGGAACCTTACAGTATATTTCCCGGCATGAAGGAGAATGTCCCGAAATCAGTCTGCTATATGTAACTTAAACTCTAGGATTTTTGCTGTAAGCAGCAGTCCTTGTTACCTTCTCAATAGCTTCCTTGGTCAAAGAATCAGGTAAGAAAACATTCTCGGCCAGCAGGAATGAAGAAATGGTCTTCAGCAGGGTCTTGCAGCAAGATGATGAGAGACCTGGTGTTTGTAACATTTTTATTAAAATCTGAAATGAAAGAGAGAGAACTGGTATTTGTCTATGAAGACAGCGATTGTTTGGTCTGAATGACCTGCACAGTACTTGGAGCAGGAGGACATGGTTTTCTAAAGAACTGTTTCACAGAAATGAATCCTAATAGTCCTGTTGAAGTTTAAAGGCACTAAACCTACATTTTAACCTAATGGGGTCAAACATATGTGTATCTGTTACAACTGTTCTAATCACTGATATGGATCTCCTTCACAGAAGCAGGAACTGGTCTCTAGAAGCAGAAGCCTTGCTTATTTAAAGAACCACACCAGAATTACAGTACAGAGGTAAATTCTCAGTGGATTGGAGAGGTAGCAATACTCAGAATAAAGGTCTCTGTTCATTCAACTCGAATCCTAAGCAAAATGATGCATCAGAAACGTGTAAAAGTGCTTCAGCTGACCACACCTTTTTGTACCAACTGATAATTCTCTGGCACAACAGCCAATGTGATGGTCTGACCTACCTGACAGACATCTTCAGGCAGTGAGATTTTGGATCCATTTGCATGTTCCACTAGGATCAAATAAGCTTGCAGAACCCTCTGCATCTGCTCTGAAACCATACAGCAATTGGCCTTAGTTATTCTCCTCTGTAAGTCTAAGAGTGACCCCTGTTTAAATGAAAAACGAAAGCAAAAACGTTTCAGAGAAATTATCGGACCCTGCAACTTATTCAAGTAAGTTATTGTTACTTGAAAGTGATTCTGAAGAATCAACATCTCATCTGCCCAACAAACTACTGTTGACTCTTGTTCATGTTCAACAAACTAAACCTTGCAGAAACACCGTGTGATTCCCATTATGTGAAAACGCACACCCCAGATTGCTTGGACAGAAACACAAATACCTCATTAGACAAGGGTCTCCTGAAAGGCCAATAGATTACATACAAAATAGGAAGAAGTACTCGGCCCATGGTACGGAAGCACCCAGCTTTCACTGGAATTATCAGAAGTACTTTTTAAGCATCATTATGCTGATATGGATTCTGTGAGATTACTCATATCACTACACTACACGTAAATATAACTGCTCTGGAACACTCCCATTAGTGTCCCTTTCTGTCCAGAGGATATAAACGAGTATTTTTCTTGATAAGTGCACAGGATTTTTTCAGTCTGATGAATTAAAAAAAAAAACAAAAATACCCCCAACAAACCACCAATATACCTCCAGGCACTTGAAGACAATGTCAAAATGCTCCTTATGGATATGCACTACAGCTGATCTGATCATCTGCTCAAAGGCTTCTCCTACAGTAACCCATGGGAGTTCAATTTCTTCTTCAGTAACAGGCCCCAGCTTTGAAAGAATTAACTTCATGGCCTGCACAGGAAAAGAGCAAATCATGTCCTTATACTTGGAAAATAAATCTAGCAATCCTAAAATTAATTAGTGTATATACTGCTAAAGTATTCCAGTGAGTTTGATTCTTTGTAGAACAATTACAGGAAAAAAAAAAAAGTTATGACTTAAAATCTGAACCATCAGCAAGCAGTTCTATTTTAATATATAAGAATACTACACAGGAATTTCTAAAAACAACCTTTCTATCTCAAAGAATATTCTTAAAAGGCAGCTTTCAGATCCTGTTATGCAATGAACAGCATGCTTATCATCAAGCATCCACCGAGGTGAACACGACAACACTCAGTGGTTTCACTGAGAGTTGCCTAAAGCCCCATTACAGCAACATTTAAACCAACAATCTTTTCTTGTCCTTACCATCTCTGCACAGGAGTGAAACATGTTTCGAACACCCTTGCACATCTCAAAAAGTAGCTGTCCTACACCTTCCACTTTCTCCGGATGCTCCCCCAGGTCACCAAGCATTAAATTGAAGATTGCATTTTTATCAGACACCTACAAAACATAAGGAGAAAAAAAACGGTTATCTTCTATTCAAAGCTGCCAGATGGATAGAGGCAATTAATTGGCTCCATAGCACCACGTTACTCTCCGAGTCCCTCCTTCCCATAACAGTTCAAACTCATTATTTCTGCAACCACAGAAGGAAATTGAAAGCAGGAAAATTATCAGCTATTCGGTTACTACAGCACCTCTGGCCCGAAGATGTACACAGGTCTACTTAGGTCACTGCAGCTGAAATATGTGGGTTTGATTATTCTTATGATTTTAAATGTGTGCATAAATGCACCATTAAACTGACCCCAACTGAAACACAAAGGTTGCTGCACTGGTGTGCAAAGAGACATGTAGCAGCTGATTAGAGAATCAAGTAATCCAACACTGTAACTACAGTCAGAAATACTGCAAGGACTTCTGGCCCAAGATTTTAAAGCCCTCCATTTCTGAGGATTTAACTTGATGTTCAGCATTTTCTGAAAATGAACAAACACATTTGCTTTATTAAGGTCTCTCAACTTAGACAAAAATGAGGATACTCAGATTTGCTAGCCAGTCTCAGAAATCCAGCCTTTTGTGTATTTTGACTAAATAAAACCAAACTACTACTCCCATTCCTTACTCCATGAAAATCTGCTGTCTGATATTGACTGATATTCCTGGGAACATGTCCTGGGTTCAGCAGTAGCAGTCATGTTTCTCCTCCTTGGTAGCTGGTGCAGTGCAGTGTTTTGACTTTCAGCTCGGGAAGAGAGCTGATAGAGATGTTTTGGTTTGGCCAAGGACTTTGTGAGCCTCATGCTCTGCCAGGGAGGAGGGGAAGCCGGGAGGAAGCAGAGACAGGACACCTGACCCAAACTGACCAAAGAGGTATTCCATACCACAGCACGTCATGCCCAGGATGTAACTGGGAGTTAGCCGGAAGGGCTGGGAGACTGCAGGGTTGGAGGAGGTATCGGTCGGAGCTTGGCTGGGCCTGGGGGGCGAGTTATCGGTCAGCGGGTGGTGAGGTGTTGTATTCTGTTCCCTTGTTATTTCCTTTATCATTATTATCATTGGTGGTAGCAGTAGTGATTTGTGTTATACTTTAGTTACTAAACTGTTCTTATCTCAACCCGTGGGAGTTGCATTCTTTTGATTCTCCTCTCCGTCCCTCTGAGAGCAGGGGGAGGGCAAGAAAGGAGGGGGGGAAGTGAGCGAACGAATTACCTGACTGGGTTTAAACCACGACAGTTCTTTTTGGCGCCCAACGTGGGGCACGAAGGGTTGAGATAACGACAGATTTGACTGGATTAATAGTCATTCGTCACAATGCTGATTTATTGGGTATCAGAGTTGTTCTTCTTGATCTCACAGCTTCAGACCGTTGTAACTTACGTAGAGCCGGTATTTGCTGTGATAGTGTTTATCAAGTGTGGGGCCTGGGCTAAGGTTCTTGTCTCACTGTGCTTTATGGCAATGGCTTGTAATACGGGCGGGCTCCAGCAGCAGGGTGGGACGGACGTGGCCGTGGACTTGTACCTGGCCGTCCGGCTGCTCTTCACCATCCTGGCCCTCACCCTACTCTCCATCTTCGTGAGGCTGCGGGGAACTGAGGGGGAGCGGTCCCGGGAGCCGGCGGCTGCTGAAGCGGCCCGGGAGAGCGGCCCCGGGGACCAAGCGGCGGCGGGAGCGGGGCCGGAGGCCGCCAGGGGACGGCTGCCGGTGGAGGAGGTCGGGGCGGTCGAGGAGAGGAAGGAGGCGGCTGCCGAGCAGAGGGAGAAGGGGGCGGAGGAGCCGAACCCCGCGGAGGAGCCGAGCCTCGCGGCCGAGCCCAGCCCCGCGACGGCCGAGAGCATTCCCCGGAAGCCGCCCGCCGAGCCCCAGGAGGATGCAGGAGACCACGCAGCATTTCCCAGCAAGGCAGAGGAGGAAGAGCTGGACTCAGGAAAAGAGAAGCTGGTGGTGGGAGAGCCGGCAAGCACAGCAGCTACACCAGCCCCAGTGACAAGCACAGCAGCATCGTTTGAGGGTTCTGAAGGTTTTGAATGGCCTTTGGGTATCCTTGGGACCTGCCTGCTGATTGTGGTGGGGATCAGCATGTTGGCACACACACAGACTGTGTTCTACCCACAACCATTTTGTCTGATCTCAAAAGTTAAGCAGAGTCAGGTTTGGGTCTTGTCTGGGGTTAGACAACAATATAGGGGGACCAAAAGGTTTTCTCCAAGGCTGGACAGTCATGAGTGGCAGGGTGTGTGTGACAATATGGGCAAGTATCTAGTCCACTGGGCCCCTCCAGTGCTTTGGAAGCATCGGAGATGGAAGGCAGCTGTATGGAGTCCCCAGCAACAAGCTGCAGAAACTGCTTAAGGGGACAGTGAATTATTTTGAGCCTGGTGGGCCCATGGCACTTCAGGCCATCAGAGCAGAGATGCAACATAGAGATGGACTCATGATCGAGGGGTGGACTTAGCAATGGACACTATTGCCCAGGTTATTCACGAGTGTGAACACTGCACACAGTCTCTCCTGCTCTGGAAGACTGTTACAAGAGATGGAGCCTGACATGGACCAGATGGACGCAGCAGCTTTATAGGGATTGGTCCATGCACTAAGATAAGAGTGCACCGAGATAAGAGTGATGGTATATTGAAAATGTGGGATCTGAGCATGACGTGAATGGTATGGAATAAGGGGTGGATAACGTCCTGGGTTCAGCAGTAGCAGTCATGTTTCTCCTCCTTGGTAGCTGGTGCAGTGCAGTGTTTTGACTTTCAGCTCGGGAAGAGAGCTGATAGAGATGTTTTGGTTTGGCCAAGGACTTTGTGAGCCTCATGCTCTGCCAGGGAGGAGGGGAAGCCGGGAGGAAGCAGAGACAGGACACCTGACCCAAACTGACCAAAGAGGTATTCCATACCACAGCACGTCATGCCCAGGATGTAACTGGGAGTTAGCCGGAAGGGCTGGGAGACTGCAGGGTTGGAGGAGGTATCGGTCGGAGCTTGGCTGGGCCTGGGGGGCGAGTTATCGGTCAGCGGGTGGTGAGGTGTTGTATTCTGTTCCCTTGTTATTTCCTTTATCATTATTATCATTGGTGGTAGCAGTAGTGATTTGTGTTATACTTTAGTTACTAAACTGTTCTTATCTCAACCCGTGGGAGTTGCATTCTTTTGATTCTCCTCTCCGTCCCTCTGAGAGCAGGGGGAGGGCAAGAAAGGAGGGGGGGAAGTGAGCGAACGAATTACCTGACTGGGTTTAAACCACGACAGAACATTATATACTTTGATTTTCAGGAGTGCAAAAAGGTTGTCATGAGAATTTTCTTTCTACAAAGGCCTTAAAGCATTCATGAAAAAGTCAAGAGAGCAAATATGCACTTACAAACTAAAGCCTTCCTTCTGTAAGATTACCCTACCATTTCTAGTCATTTTAGATAAACCAACCACAGCCATGTGGTTTAATTGCTCTTAAAACAGAGCACACCAAGACCTCTGGTTTACCACTGCTGATACAATGTGCATGACATTCTCAGTAAAATACTCTCTAAAAATGACATGCTGGATGCCACTTCAGGCCTTGTTAACCCTTTTTTGGTGAAAACCCAACATTACACATTGAATCCAAGAGCAACCACAGACTGGAGATAGATTCAAAGTACAAACACCTCACTTACCTTTCTCATTAGAAAGACAAAACTTTCGGCAGCAAAGTTTCTGATGTGAAGCTTGTGGTGAGCCAGCAGGGTGCTGTACAGGCTACAGAGACACAAAAGAATCCATTGTCTTAAAGGCAATGCAAGAATTGCCACCGAGTTCAAAATTTTTTCAGTTTACATTGCCACTTTTTACAAACACTAAGAATCTGTCCTCCTAGAGAAGGTAAATACCTTCCTCAACTCAATTCCTTCCCACTTTCCCTGGATAAAGAACAGAGTTTTGCAAAGAAGGTTAAATGATAACACCAGGCAAATTAAGCCACATTCAGAAATACCTTTGAAGTTTCTGGATCCACACAGATTCACATGCAGCATCAACATTTTCAATATATATACTCAGCAGCAGAAAGTAAACCGAAACTGATTTGATAAGCCACAGACTCTCCTGTGCACTTAAAAGTTTCTAAAGATATAAAATTTACAGGGGTGATAAATATTTGCATGCTGCTGGTAAGTATCAGTAACAGTTGAATGTGGCTCACCACACATTCAGTGCCGAGCGAGCGGTGCCTCAGATTTACAACCAAGCAGAAGTTTTTTCAATATGCTTGATAGCTTTCGCTGGGTTGGGGAGGAAATCTGTAACCCCTCTTTTGCTCCATCTGCTCCAAATCAAAACTGGGAGGAAGCAATATGGACACAACGGCTGACAAAAACAAGAGCACTGCTACTACAGCAATGTAAAATTGAAAAAGCAGTCATACTGGGTCAGCCCACAGGTCCATCCAGACCAGTAATCAGTCTAAAACAGCCAGAAGCAGATGCCTGTGAAATGTTTAAAAACAGGACAAGCACATGTAGATCAGCCTTCAACCACCTACAACTCAGGGACTCCTCAAGCCAGCAGTGCCTCCTATGCATCTGGTAACTCCCTCCAGATGGGTCAGTTTCTCTACAGTGACCTTCCACATCCACAGCATCCTGTGGCAACGAGTTTCAAAGCATATAAAACTGCATATCTCATCTGCTCTCATTAAACAGACAGGAAGAAAGAAAAAACATAAAGGAGAAAATACTGGGCAAGGAATGATTAAAGACTTGAGGAATTCATTCAATGTCATAAGCCCAGGTGTCTGCAACTCGGAAAGACAGAAATTATGGAATTATGACAGAGGTACCTGACAGATACTTAGGGGACCTGTGTTGAATTCAGACTTGGTCACAGATTTTCAAGATGACTCTGACAATCCAGTGTCTTTCTGAGCTTTGTTCACCCAGCTGAACTGGATGCTTCCTCTCAAATTCCCACAGGAGGAAAGGAGATCGAAAGCCCAAATCTGCAGCCCAACCCACATCCCTCCTCCCGTACAGTGGCCTGTAAAAGTCAGTAGGCTCTCAAATGGAGCTGTGTATGATAAAAAGGCTCAGAGTCTCTCAGAAAGCTGGGAAAGTACGCTAACAAGTATTAAACATTAAGTATTTACATTTCTAAAGCATCTAATGACTGCTGATCAAGACAGTTATTAAACACAACTTTTACCTGTATATGTTGTGTATGTCTTTCACCATCAATCTCCACAAGTATTTGTAGAGATAGGAAAGAGAGGTGAAAGCCCATTCCAGCAGGTCTGTGTCCTGTGTATCCAGTAACTTGGTGATGGCCAGAAAGAAGTCACAAAAGTGAGGATAGAAATCAGTCTGAAGATCTCGAGCCAGCTGCACCACTAGACTGTATTTCAGAAAATACACAAATGTTAGTGCACTGCAAAAACAATCCAACAAAAAACCAGTTGGACGTTACATAATCCAGCACAGTCTCTTTGGAAAGAAAGATAGCATCACATTTACTTCTCACTTTCGTTTAAGGGAGAAGCCATAAGGCAGCTGTGGATGGCAAAAGTCTTATAATTTTTTAAAAACCAAGCAGGTAACAGTTTAAACAAGAAGACATAAATAACATCAAACAAAAACACTACTATATTTTCCTCAGGTATAGTAAAAAGAAAGAACACTCACAACAGGAGTCATTCTTACTTTTAATACCATTAGGACTTCTGACTACATTTTGTTTACCATATACTTACTCTAACAGGGGTTGGTAAGCAAGACTGCCTTCAACTTGCAAATGTGTCTTCAAGCTTTGCACAATGGCACTCTGGTAATAGACCAGCTGATTGAAGGACTGGCATTTGTTGGCCACTTCATTGTAGAATTGCACTGTTCAAAGCACAAAAGAAAAACCCTGAAAATGAGTCCAGTTGGATGTAGGATGTCAAAGAATAATAGCCGCCCAGTGCCCAGTCCAAAAAAACAATCAATAGAAAATCTCTCACTGGGCTCTGGATGCAGAAGAAATTTATTTTAAATTTTAACACTTTAAGGCAAGCAGGAAACCTGAATAAAAATGACATACCAAAATGCTGAGTGAGGTTCAGTTCCCTCCATTTTCGCAGTCCTTCAGAAAAGTAGGTTTCAACCTCCTGTCAAAACAAAGATAAAATAACAGCTACCAACCCTAATGAATGTAGCCTGCAAAGATGAGAGGTTCAAATAAAGAAAACTATCAAATGCCTTAAACATTTTCAGAATATTTCAACAAATCCTGATAACTTCATTTCAAAAAGTTCTAAGGAATTTCCCTGAAAATGAGAATTTGCTATGTTCAAAACACATATGAAAATATTATCTGGTGACAAGACTTGCTTATATAATTGCTTTTTAGACCTCTGTTGACTGGCCTTCATAATATAAGATGCTGAGCCATAGCCCAGCCAGCACAAATGCTTTGGGATTTCTTTTGCCATCTTCACACCTATTGAGTGAACACTATAATCACAATGATGATCTATAGGACACATGTGAATGACTCCTCTTTATGACCTGTAAAGACACATGCTCATGCTTTATACATCTGTTGTGAATACTGCAGCTGCTTAGCACCTGTAAATCTTTGCAGGTCCAGACCTAGGAGTGTCGACTGCCACAGCAGCGTCTTCCATGCTCAGAAACACTCACAGGTCCAGCCACATGGAAGCCATCAGGATGGTGGCTGCCAAAGAGTCCTTACTACAATACTGCTAAGTAGGTGGAAGAATAGAGGGGAGCAAAGCACTAAATAAGGCTCCAGGAAAGGCAACTCTTGCAGGAGCTTCTTTCCAAATTCCTCCTGAATAAATGTCTTATGGGAATCTCTCATTAGTGTAGCTACTTGTGATATGATTTCAGAAAATGACCACAACTACTGTTCTCACCTCAGCATAGCTTCCTGTTCTGTCAATCCGATGAATAATATTGATATTAACATTGCTTAAGCGCTCCGAAAAGGTAAGAAACTGTAAAACAGAAAGATATACTTGTTTCATGCTCAGTTCTGAGAACAGCCCTCTTAATAGCACACTCTGCAAACAGAAACCCCCACTTTTAAAGGCAGGCTGCCACACAGTACCCATCAATCTGTAAACAGTCCTACTATTTACAGATTTATGAGTTTATTTACTTACTACTAACAAGTTTTAAGGCAAAAAAAAATCCAACTCTGCTTAAAATGCCCATGAACAAGGCTCTCCTCCCTTGCTCTGCACAACCAAGACTCGCAGCCCACAAGTTTTCACAACACAGTCAAAAAGATGCAACGAAATTACAAGGACATGTAGCGACAGGACAGTGCATAATGGCTTTAAAGTGAAAGAGGGTAGATTCAGATTAGACATAAGGAAGAGGCTCTTTAATGTGAGGGTGGTGAGACACTGGCACAGGTTGCCCAAAGAACCTCCAGCTGCCCCACCCCTGGCAATGTTCAAGGCCAGGCTGGATGGGCCTTGGAGCAACCTGGTCTACTGGAAGGTGTCCCTGCCCGCAGCAGGGATAGGAACCCGATGATTTTTAAGGTTCCTTCCAAACCAAGCCATTCTGTGAGTCTATGAAATTTACCGAATTTGAACAAACTGCTCAGGTCTTGTCTTTCATGAAACAGCACCTAGGATGTATCCACACTGGATATTACTTTTTTATTAAATCATGTCATTTTCTAAGTTAAGGCTGTGGCGTGCCTGGTGTCCCCGATCCGGGACAGGGGAGAAGCCGCGCTCCGGCGACGGTGTCATGGCCAGGGTCCCCCCGCGGCGCTGCGGGAACCCAACGCGGCTCCACCACACTACCCGCCCTCTGGCCTCCTCCCCCAGCACCGTTCTGGGAGCCGGGCACTACTACTGAACTAACACCGAGGATAAAAACCCCAAGACCCTTCCCCGGCCACCAGCCGCGGAGACCCTGCGGAACCGGCCGGGCGCTCACCCGGTGCGTGTTCCCCGACTTGTGGGCTGCGGACTTGCTCTTCATGGCGGCAGCGGTACCCACAGAGCAGTCCCGAGCCCCGCAGCTCCACACCGACACCCACACGTGCCTCCTATGCGCTGGGGGCCGCCATGCCGGCCGCGGGCTGCCGGGAGCAGGAGGCGGACCCGCCGGCGGAAGGGGCGGGTGGAGGATGCCGGATGCCGGTGTCAGCCGAGGCGTATGTAGTGAGAGGGGCTCAGGGTCAGGCGGTTAGAATTTCTCTGGGTGACTTGTGCCAGTGTGTCACCAGCCTCTCAATGGAGAATTTTTTCTTAACACCTCATGTAAATCTACTCTCTCTCAGTTTAAACCCTTGTTCTCTCACTACAGGCCCTTGTAAGAAAGTTCTTCTCTTGTTTTTCCTCATACGCCCCTTTTAGGTACTGGAAGGCTGATGTAAGGTCTCCCTGGAACCTTCTCATCTCCAGACTGAAAAAACCCAACTCTCCCAGCTTGTCTTCATACCATAGGTGCTCCAGTCCTTGGATCATCCTCGTGGTCCTCCTCTGGACTTGTTCCAACAGGTCCATGCCCTTCTTATGTCTGGGGTCCCAGAGCTGAATGCAGCACTTCAGGTAGGGTCCAACAAGAGTGGAGTAGAAGGGAAGACTCATCTCCCTTGAACTGCTGGTCACTCTCCTTTTGATGCGGCCCAGGCTTTCTGGGCTGGAAGCACACATTCCTGGATCATATTGAGCTTCTTGTCAACCAACACCC
This sequence comes from Pezoporus flaviventris, assembly GCF_033815535.1. Taxonomy (NCBI): domain Eukaryota; kingdom Metazoa; phylum Chordata; class Aves; order Psittaciformes; family Psittacidae; genus Pezoporus; species Pezoporus flaviventris. The sequence continues at coordinate 4,203,433 of NW_026892644.1, forward strand.
CAAAGTCCTTCTCCTCAGGGCTGCTCTGAGTCCATTCTTCTCCAGCCTGTATTTGTGCTTGGGATTGCCCTGGCTCAGGTGCGGGACCTTGCACTTGGCATGGTTAATCTTCATATGTTTGGCATTGGCCCACCTCACAAGTGTGTCAAGGTCCCTCTGGATGGCATTCCTTCCCTTCAGGGTATCAACCGAACCACACAGCTTGGTGTCATCGGCAAACTTGCTGAGGGTGCACTCAATCCCACTGTCCATGTCACCGACAAAGATGTTGAACAGCATCAATCCCAACACTGACCTCTGAGGAATGCCACTTGTTGCTGTCCCCAACTTGGACATCGAGCTGTTGGCCATGACACTTGAGTGTGACTATCCAGACAGTTCCTTATCCACTGAATGGTCCATTCTGTCAAATCCATGTATCTCTAGTTTAGAGACAAGGATGTTGTACAGAACAGTGTCAAATGCTTTGCACAAGTCCAAGTAGATGACCCACCAGTTACTCTTCCCTTATCCACCAATGCTGTAACCCTATTGTAGAATGCTGCCACATTTTTCAGGCACAATATGCCCTTAGTGAAGGCATGTTGGCTGTCAGCAATCACCTCCTCATTTTCCATGTTCTTTAGCATAGTTTTCAGGAGGATTTGCTCCATGATCTTGCTGGGCACTGAGGTGAAACTGACTGGTCTATAGCTCCCCAGGTCTTCCTGTTTTCACCCTTTAAAAAATGGGGGTTATGTTTCCCCTTTTCCAGTCAGTGTGAACTTCACCGGACTGCTATGATTTTTAAAATATGATGGATGGTGGCTTAGCCACTTCATCTGCTGGTTCCCTCAGGACCCGTGGGTACATCTCATCAGGTCCCATGGACTCGTGCATTGTCAGGTTCCTTAAATGGTCTCAAACCTGATCTCCTACAGTGGGTGGTTCTTCATCCTCGCAGTCCCTGACTTTGCCTTCTGTGGCCCACGTGGTGTGGCTGGAGCACTTGCCAGTGAAGATGGAGACAAAGAAGTTGTTGAGTACTTCAGCCTTCTCAGTATCCTGGGTAAGCAGGTCTCACTTTTTGTTCCAGAGAGCACCCACATTTTCCCTAGTCTTCCTTTTATCATAGATGCACCCATAGAATTTGTTCTTGTTGCCCTTGACATCCCTGGCCAGATTCAGTTTGCACAAGAGAAAGTGGTCACGGACTGATCGCTGTTCACTGCTGTGCTTACAGCAGTACCAGGGCTGGTGGGAGCTTCTGCCTGTGGCTGCAGTTGTGGGACGTGAAGGATGTGTACGGGGAGATGGGAGGTGAACTAAAAGCTGGATGAAGCTTTGGTTTGGGCAGGTGCAGTATGAGCAGGCTCAGAATGACAGACCACTTTGGGTTGCAGCTTACAAGGCTTGGAAGTTTGTCCTTCGCTAGCCTGCCTGTCCTGCCTGTTACAAGCAGCTCAAGGCCACTCTCAGAAACCAGGCATGCAGGTTATTCAGACACAAGGTTGTCTCTGAGCATGGCTGAAGTTCACTATTAAGAGCACGTAGGGAGCCACAACTTTGAACAGACTCAACAGGTTAAATGCTGCCAGGTGCGTCCAGAAAAGCTGCCCATGGGCAGGCAATAAGCCATTAACATGATAGCCATCTGGACAGGCAGGGGAACGTGCTTCCTGCAGCAGCTATAAAGTCAGAGAACTACAGAAACAGCTGTTACATTTAAAGCTTGCTCTTCTGTGGCTGAAATAGAAAGGACTTCTGGCACTTGCATGAAGTGGGAAGAGAATGCACTTTTGTTCCAAAAGGTCGGCTTAAGTGTTTTCAGGCTCCGTGAGAAAGTGCAGGTAACTGTATGTGGAAAGGTCTAGAGCCACAAAAGAGCTTAGGCACCAATTGCAGCTGTTTAAAAGCACAACTACTTCTCCATACATGATCAGTAAATTCACCTAATACATTTCCTACATATTGTGAACTCGAAAAAAAAACAGTCCACAACATCTCGTTTTTTCATTATGAATAGCATCTTGATGAGTTATGGAACTTTCTGGGATGAATGTGCTCCAAAATAATCCAAGGGAATGGGTGAAACCTGACATTCATAGAAAGCAACAGGGAGAAGAGCTCAGGTGTGCTCTGTCTGTTGCAGAAGAGGAGCCACCAGGAAAAAAAAAAGAGGAAGTTTTTAAAAGGTTAAATGCTCCTTTATAAACTGACAACTTCTCCAAGGAGTGACAGACCTGCAGCTGTTGATGTCCATGAGAGCTTCTGCTCACAAGAAATACTGGTGGACTGCATTACAACCAGCACTGAATATAGCCTTCAGAGATACATCTGAGTGAGCCTCAGGGTAGTAGCACAGGTATCAAAACCAGTATGGCCATGACAGTAGGTCTGGCATTTCAGCTGGGAAGGGTCTTTGACCCAGAAGGTACTTCCCCAGTTCTGTATGAGTTAAAGCTATGTTAACAAAATCCTTTCTACATACACTCATCTCTGACTGCAATGCTTCCAGCCTCAGGCTTTATTCTTTTACTGCTCCCGGAAAAGCTGCAGCTGTCCCATCGCTGGGCAGACCCCAGCTCCGACAGCTTGTGATAATCTGGTGGGCCCAGCTGTCAGCAAGTCTCCTTCAGAAATCCGTGCTAACAGCAAGCAGATGGCCTTCTGAAGAATGATGGCTTATCAGTAGTAATACCAGTAGAGGCACGTAGAGGTAGTGGTAAAACAGCATATGCACGTCTATCATAGTCACCTATGCAGATCTGACTTCTTCAAACACCCACTGTAGACTACAACCACCAGTCCCTGTCAGTAATCCATCAGCACTTCTGGGGCAGGGCTAAGATTCCTATGTCTTCTCCATTTCTGGCCTTTTAAGTCCTGCCATTCAAAATTATTTGCAGGACTCAGCAAGAGCCGGAGCCACTCTATGTGGAAGCAAAGCAGTCTTGTCCTCTGCTAATGTGGCTGACCTTGAGTCAATGTTACACTTTCCTTTGGTTTGGTTTTGGTTTATGTTTTAAATGAGCACTGTCAGTTTAGCCTTACAGTAGTAATTTGGGGTAAAATACCTCCATATTTAACCCAGGATGGTCTCACAGGGCAGAATACATGTCACATAACCTGAAGCATTTACAGTTCACATGTCTGCCTCTTAGCAATCACTTCAAGCTCCTTTTATATTCAGTGCAGATCTAGGCACATTCTTGTACTTGAGACATCTGTGTTAGAATAAAATGAATCATGACTTAGAATTGGTAGTCTCAGAGAGTCTGCATGACCCCATTATATGTGCATATCTGCAACTGATCCTGTGAATGCCCCCCATGACATGTCTCAGTAACCACTTAAGTACCCAATATTAAAATTGTAGAGTTGCCCTGCTTCCATCATAGTTTTACATGTATTCACCACAAGCATAACACTCCTGAAACCTGTGCAAGACTTTGTTTCTGACTAAGGGACATACTATCTAGTACAAGGCAGTGAGTAGCCAGGACAGAATATTGTAGATTGCAGAGGTGCACAGCTGTAAGATTTCTACTATGTTCATATGCTCATGATGGAGATGTCCCAGGAAAGGAGTTTGCAAAGGGAATTTCTTTGGGAGAAGATCTTGCTTTTGAAAATAGATTAATACAAACAGAGCATTTTAAAAATAGATTAATGAGCAAACAGATTAACAGAAAAACTCGTGACTTTAGCCAAACAACTTCCAAGTTTGGATGCCTAAAGGTAGGTTCATCAATCAGTATTAATGACACTAAATAAATAACTGGAGTCTTGAAGGGGTGAAAGTTACCTGCCTTGGTTATGAACCCAGAAGTCCTTCTCCTTGCCTGTCTCGAGTTACCCCACAGAACAACTTGGGGTGCATGTGGCTGGAGCCCCACTGCATCACAGGAGCTCTCCAAAATCCTCATAGAGGAGAAAGCTGGTGTGGCTTTGAAGGCAGCTTGTACAAGTGCATATTGTCTTTGGTGTTCTCTTTCAACCAAAGCAAACAGATTTCTTTTTTTCTCTTTCTGTTTTAATTTCTCTGGAAAGTAGGAAGTTTGCAACACAATGACGTATTTTCACTGCCAGTTTCCTCCTCAGCTTCTAGCTGGCATTTTGCCTTGCCTTGCGGGTAAAACCCCCCACAAGATTATGTAGGATGTTGTCAAGAGCATTTGCATTTTCAAAATCAAAGCAGACAAGATACTGGAATCCTGTTCTGCAAACTGGTGGGACTGTTTGGCCACATTTTTTTTTCTAATATGCCTGAAGCGCAGTGATTCTGCAAATAGTGCAACTCCAGGTCAATGCTAGTTGAGTCCTGGAGAGAATTTCACTTACTTACCCTTAGCTTTGCAGATCAGCGAGGGTTTTGGACAAGGATCTGGACTATAGATCCCAGATATCAGCAGCTATTTGGTTGTGGGGTTGAGTGTTCATGCCTGAAATATCCTGACATTATGGACTTCTCTCACAGAAAGGGACACTGACATCTTGAGACATCTAGACCAGTGGTTCCTCTATTGCAAGTCAGGGTCCTGCTGCAGAACTGGAATAGGTGGACTGTACTAGCTCCATCTCTAGACATCATTTATAGAAATGGCCTGGGGATAGGAGGGTTTTGCAGTAGTCAACACTTCTGCTGTTCTTCATCGCACTCCTCTGCCACAGGTGCAGCAGCAGAACTGGCTTCAGCATTGTTGAAAGTGAGCAACAGGGGCAGCAGGAGGAGGACCCACAAAGGAAGCAGGAGAAGGGAAAATACACAGGAAGGATAGAGTCTTGTTCTGCAAAAGGGATGTGAATTCTCTCCTGCGTTTCACTCTCACTATTAGAACTAGGGGCATCTAGATTTGACAGAGACCATCTGGATTCCAGGCTATCAGCTGCTTGGGACTAGTAAATGTCTGATTACAGTCTAACTCAGATTTCTGTCTGTCCCGAAACCTGGCTATTTGGCATGTCGAGGAAGAAAGCATAAAGCCTTTAGCAGTTGATCTGAAGCTATGCCCCCAAGTCTCTGATTCCACCTCACTCCAAATCCCTCTTGTTTGTTTGGAAGCTGGAAATGACAGTGTGGTGGTGAACTGGGGTTGAGGGATCACAACTGTTTTAAGGTAAGGTTAAATCTTCAAAAAAAAAAAAAGGGAAGACAGGAAATTGTAAAAATATCTTAGAAACAGGTGCACACCAGAGAATGCTTTCTTCAAAATCATTGCCGTCTCCCATATGCAGTTTTCTTTCTTTTGTCCTCTTGCTCTATCTTTATCTGTCCCTTTATCTGTAAAAAGCCACTGAGGAATAATAATAAATAAATCAGTAATCCAAGACAGCAATTTCTCACAATGATTTTGAGAAGCTAATTGTGAGTAGAAAACACAAAATCATAGAAAAACAGGGTCAAGGATATTTCTTTCCTCAGGTAGTTTCTGCCTTCAAACTTTCCAAGTCAGTTATGCATGACATCTACGGGCAAATAAGGCCAGGCTCAGCGTTTTGTTACTGAAAGGAATGGATGTTCCTGATACTGAATAGAAGGTAACATACAAAGCAACTGATACTATTCTCCATGTCTCTGCATCCATCTCATTCATACAAGATACATCCAAAATGTAAGTACCTAGGTTTGCGGTTTTGGTGAATTTCTTGTTTTGTTTTGGGTTTGTTGGTTTTGGTGTTTGGGTTTTTTTTTCCTTATTTGAGGGTTCAGATGTCCTAATATGCAGCTCTAACTTTGCTCTGAGGTTCCAGCAGAAACAGTACCTCAGTTAACCATTCCTGGACCCATAGATCCAAGAGGCATCATCACAAGCTGAAACTCTCAAGAAAAGGCCTAAAAATCTCAGCACTGCAGAGCCCTTTAGGGAAAAAAAGCCCAATCCAAACCATGTTTAAACTTCTATTTAAGCATACGCTTAAACTGAGGCTGTTATGAAGCAGTCTAATTTTGGTGTGTACTGCTTGATGACATATTTATGGGTAGCTTAGAAAAATGGAAGAACTTATACAGCATCAAGAGACAAAGCAGCCCTTCTTTCCACTTTTACTGTGTTATCAACTGTTGGTACTGGCTGCTAAATTGTAGCTATCCATGAGAAAGTTCCAGAATTGATCTATATAAACTGGCCCAAACAATCACGACTAGGTTCCTTGGTTGGTTTCAAAAATTCTGTGTTACCTGAAGAAGGATTTGCCACTAAAATCAGGTCCACTTTTAGATAACGTCCCTAGTCATACTGCAGTAAGAATTCTAGGGACATCTCAGAAATGTGTTCTTAACTCCTTAACTCACAGGTTGCTGCTAATCAATGACTCCCTGTCTGTGATAATAAACTTACAAGGAGATACAGCTGCGCTTTGCTTGGAAAAGAATTATCTCTGAAGGAAGAGATGGAAAATTTTTTCGATGCTCTGAGCAGAGATGTCGATAACACTAAGGAAAGAAACAAGGCTGTCCCTTCTTTCCACAAAACTTAAATAAGCTTTTGGACCCTGCTGCTGCTGCTAATACTGACTTGTGGGCCTAAGTTATGATCAGAACAAATAAAACAAGTGATAGAAGTAAAATGTACTGAAATAATAGGTCCCTGTGCAAAAGATACCTAGGTGAAGACTGATACTGCAGAAACAGAGAGAGTGGAAAAAAGCATCAACCTCCAAGTGAGATAAAAAAAAAAAAAGACAATGAAGCAGGTGAAGTCCTCGTTGCTTGTACTGGGCAGGCACTTGCCACAAGGGTGCAGTTCACCTCTTTGGCTATAGCCACCTGCTGCACAGAAGGCTGTATGCGACCTGGCATTCACCTCCAGTGGAAGATGGGTACTTACACGGTGCTCCACCAGTGTCTGTTTCAAACTGAGATGAAATGAGCCCCCTTAAAATGGTGATCAGCTAATGCTACTATACAGATACAGGATGTTTGCTGTGCCAAGAGATGGTTTTCCTTAAAACCAGGTGCTACCAAAGTACTTCTCTACTGACATGTCTACCTCTGTGTTTCCTTGTGCGTGACAGCATTCACTGATTTTGCAAATTGCTAACACTGTCACATAGCATTTCCATTATAAGTGTAAATTTGACTGTGCAGAAGCTGTGGGGGCTTTATTGTGCTGGATCTGCACTACTTTTTTTTTTTTCATCTTCAGAAATGCATATTAAAGTTATTATTTCTTCCCCTTTCGCTTAGCCCACCAGCCACATTTTCATCAAAACTCCCTCAATAGTCTATTTGAATGCGTACTAAAGCTGGTTACCACTACACTATAATAATAAACAAATTACTGTAACATTCCCCCTGTGCCTGGATTAGTAAAGTCCCCCCTCCACAGAGTTTGGTCATGAAAATCCACATAATGTATGCTCACTGTCCCTCACCCACCTCAGATCACCCACCACTCCCCTGCATCTTGCAACAGCTATAAGACGGCAGTTCAAGAGGCCACAAAACCTATGGTGTGTCCCAGCAGCACACTGGGAGAGACCATAGGTACTGGCAGTGTTTCCACTCTCTGAAAAAAACAGGGATTTGCTATTTCAAATGTCCAGATAACACTAGATATAGGTGTAATGAGTTCCATGCTATAGAGCAAAACAGAAGAAACACACCAAACCAAAGCCAGCAGCTGCAGACAGTTGGACATGAGAAAAAACCTCCTTTGTCATGTACATTGGTGATGAATTTCTGAGGATGTCTGACAAGCAAACCAGTTAAACATATAGAGCTGGTGCAAATATGCATAACTGTCTTGAAACATTTCCAAGCAATGTATCTGTGTGATCTCCAGCGTGGGCAGCCTTGACAGAGAGCAGAAGAGAGACTGAAGAGGATTAGAAAGGGTTTTAAAAGAGAGACAAGGCAGTCAGTTCATAGAGACACTTGAAAAATGGAAGAATTAACTGAATAGCAAACAGCAATTTGTAGGGAAATGCCTTTTGGGACTGGGAGTCCTGAAAAGAAGGGATTCTAGCAGAAGAAATGTGAGAGGGAGGAGAATGAGAAAATTTCTTCATATAAGGAGACGGGGGGATGAAAGGAGTGAGGCAGCGCAAGAGATTTAGCAGTAGGAGTTACAAAGGAGGATGGGAGGCAGATAACAAGGAAGATGTCAAAACTGCTAACAGACACTCTGGAGTATGAATCATAGAATCATAGAATAATTAGGGTTGGAAAGGACCTTCAGATCATCTAGTTCCAACCCCCCTGCCGTGGGCAGGGACACCTTACGCTAAATCATGTCACCCAAGGCCTCGTCCAGCTTGGTCTTGAACACTGCCAGGGATGGAGCATTCACAACCTCCCTGGGCAACCTATTCCAGTGCCTCACCACCCTAACAGGAAAGAATTTCCTTCTTATATCTAATCTAAACTTCCCCTGTTTAAGTTTTAACCCGTTACCCCTTGTCCTATCACTACAGTCCCTAATGAAGAAGAGTCCACTCCCAGCATCCCTATAGGCCCCCTTCAGATACTGGAAGGCTGCTATGAGGTCTCCATGCAGCCTTCTCTTCTCCAGGCTGAACAGCCCCAACTTCCTCAGCCTGTCTTCATACGAGAGGTGCTCCAGTCCCCTGATCATCCTTGTGGCCCTTCTCTGGACTTGTTCCAACAGTTCCATGTCCTTTTTATGTTGAGGAATGGAAGAGTAAATCAAAATAATCAAAGAGAAGAGCTAGTTAGGGCACTGAGGCAGTGGAAGGGAATATTTTTCAGAGCATTTTTAAGTGCCAAAGTTAGCAGGCACATTTCCAGAGGTTTCCTCTGTAGAAAATGGAGAGACAGGCTCCTCCAGGGAGCATATCAAAGCATCAAAGTTTCTTTCTGAAGAGCCCTCTTCAGTAGAGGGGAAATACAGGAAGCCAAGTTGATTACCAAAGTACCTACACTGTACACCTAAACCAGACACATCTCAAAGTAACACCAACTAGAAGATGTGAACAGAGATAGTTTGGACATCAGGTAGTGGAAAAAGGGAAAACAACAGAGATGAAATAAGGAAATTCGGAAAAGATCTACTAGGAAAAAAACCATGAATTTTTGTAGCTCATTCTGGTGAACACTTGACAGCACTTTCTCATACATTAACTGAAAGTAAGCAAACTAGTTGAATTGTAATTCTCTTGATGCAAAATTGAACACCTTAAATAAACAAAAGATCCCAAAGCTCTGAGAATAAAGTTCAAGCATGTAACTTATTTATCCATTTGAGTTAAAGAAGTAAAATTTGTACCATGATCTTATTCCCATAATAATTGTTCTCTTGAGCAAATAGTTATGTCTTCCACATCTCACTGCGCAGGGAGCCCATAAATACATTTTGAAATCTGCTCTTTTAAATGAACAGAATTCTCCAGCAAATATATTGTAGTCTCCAAAGCATTCAGATTTAAATGCTCAGTATCCAAGGCTAACTTAAGTACTTCCTTCAATCCTGAGGCACTGACTATTGATTTTAAAAGGTGTGTTGGTATTAGGAGTTACACAATCTGAAGTTTCCTTCTCAAGACCATGAAGCACTCACATTTAAATTATTTTGCTTGCAAATTGCATTCATTCAGATTTCTGTGGAATGCAAAACCAGAAAAAAACAAACAACCGAGAAGATTTAATTAAAAATGTCAGTATAAACATGATGTATTTCTGGGACTTTTGCTCATCTCTCTGGCTCTTTCCCCCCATATTGATCTCTTCCTTCGTAAGTAACTCCATCTCTCTTCGTGTCCCAGACAAGCTAAGCATGAGAGGACAAGCACTTCAAGCAAACAAGATGCTACCCTGAAAGACTTCCCTTGATTAGGGTCTCAAGCAAAGACCTTTGGCAAACCTATGTCCCTTAAAATTTAGGATTTGGATAGGATGAAGATTGGAAATGCTACAGACATAGAATTAGGGAACTATGCTTCTTGAAGTATTTAACCTGTTAAGTTTATGGTGGTGTTTTAAGGCATAAGACACTTGGGAACTGCATCACATTCTTGCTATTGCCCACAGACAATGCAGTCTGAGCAAGAGGGGGTTCTAAATATATGGTTTTGTGCTTTGGGCACTGCAAATCCAACTAGCTGGAAAGAAGTTTCTAAAAGTATGCTAGGAAATGTACTCTAGTGATATTTTTGGAAATAAAGAGGTGACAATTGCAGGACATCTCTGTACAAGAACATCCCAGTGCTCAAAATGCAGGTGTCATGTGACTATTTCTAAAGAACTGATCCAAATTTCACAACGAATATTGATAATGATACTGCTCTTCTGAATATGCTTGTAGGGTCATTCTGCCATGTCCAAACACTGTTAACAGAAGAAGAACTGACAAAAACAAAAGATTAAATAGACAGCTAAGAACATCAATAAATAACACTGTGGAGGTTTCTCTAAGGCAGCATTAAACCAGAAGCAAAGTCAGTGATGATGGCAGTCAGGTAGCTAGCTATACTAAGTTCAGCAATTCAAAACAACAGTGTATGGACAAGCACAGCAGGCAGGATTGATTAGTGTGGAGCCAAACATTAACTCATCTTCAAAAATATAAAACACCATGAGCAATGAACTTCCATTACATCAAAATCCAAGCAGGCTTTTTAAGGTGATAAGCGCTGCTGTGCAGGAAGCAGTTGCAGTTTTATTAATTTTGCTGGAATCAGAATTTTCCAGAAGTAAAAAACCCCACATTTTTACTTGAAGCATTGCACTGGGAGAAAAATCAAATGGTCTAGTTAAGAGTCAAGATTTATTTTGATCTATTATTCCTCATAACAATGACCAAGAAGAAATTGAACCTGTAACTCTATGTACAGAGGAGTAAATGGAACCTGGAACCCCATAGCTCTGTGTCTTAGTGTTGGCTGGCTTGTGTATTTAAGAAGATAAGAAGCTTTGCCTGCAGCTGAGTGTTTTTCAGGTCTTTCTCCCGTATGGTTTCACTGTTATAGAGGTTCAGCTCTTGATACAGTCTTCCTTTCAACAAGAATGTTTACGAGATCCCTATTTCTTTCCCATCTACTTTCATGAAGTTGGTAGAATCTTAATATCTCTGAGGCCTCTACCGCTCTGTAAGCTTTGTCACAGTGTTCAATTGGTGTTGGATAGAGGGCAGACATCTTCCACATACATACATATATGTATACACACAGAGTGTGATCTCATGCCCTTGATTTCCTAAGCAAACCATCCAAACAAAAATAAACAGAGTTTTCCAAAATGACAAATTTTCACATCATTCCTGGAAAAGGCCAAACTGAGCACAAAAAGGCCAAACATTATTTTTTTCAGTTTTTGGTTTGAAATGTATTTTAATTTATTTGTCTCGTTTTACCAATGGCCAGGCATTCTCTGATAAGGTTTCCAAAGTGATTCCTGTGTAAGCAGAACAGAGCTCAGAATTCTGAGCCCATTCCTGGATCTTAATGGCACAGGAGTGCCATTAAGCATGAACTGCTCTTCATCTGCAAACGCAGCTCAGCTGGCGTAGGTACAGTTGAAGCCCACACAGTCTGAAACTGCACACTCAAACAAGGAATCACTGGAATTCCCAGGCTGCCAGGGCAAATTGCAAAGGGACTTGCATCAATGCTGAACAGAATTGACTGGGCCTTCAGAGTTTTCCTACCTCTTCCTCCAACTTCCAGTTGCTTTTGCCCATCCCAACATTTGTCTACAAGCAGGAGAACCCCTCAAAGTGTATTTCCACAATTTAGTTCAGAGAGGTGGGCAGCATCTCTCCAAGAGCAGGGGTTGATGTATTTGTCTCATCTACAGAAAGAAAACGATCCCATCAATCTTCTAGTACTGTGGCCCATCCACATGAAAAGGAGCAGGAAGGGACTGTCTTTCCAAGCAATACAGACACTTCCAGTGACATCTCACAGAGTGAGGCATGAATGAAAATGGAAGTGGGCCTAATACCAGCACAAGGTATTAGGCCCAAGAAAGGAACCACTTGGACCCCTAGGGCAGTCTGGGATTTGTTTAAGCAGATACTTGTCTTATTTAACTTGAGGGTGCTGCAAAGATGTGATGCTTACACTTCCTGCTATTAAACACCAAATCCTACTGATGCCAGTGGATCTCACAAAAACAGAGTCCCAGAGTCTGTGAGATAAGGGACCACACAAGACCTGATGGAGATGGGACAAGATGCTACAAGAAAACAATTAAATATGCTTTCTCAGTTTGGAGGACATTTTAATATCTATTGCAGCAATGAGAAAAAGCAAACACCTGCAGTTCTTTGTTAAACAGCACAAGACGAGTGTTCTATGGAGCTAATTTGATATAATGTGTGAAAAATCCAGAAGAAAAACCTTTAGCCTTGTTCTCCATTTCCACTTACTGTGATTTAGGACATGGGCATCATACAGATTAACAGCTGGTTCCTAAGATGGAAACATCTGAATGGGAGGATCCAGCCTTTCTTGCTCTGTCAGTCAGGATGACATTTGATAGACAATTTGCTAAACACCTCTGTAGAAAGAATCAAAGATGCCATCTGAGACCAGGGACATGTATTTCCTCATAGCTACTTGTATTTCAGTTAAGAAACGTGATTTGTTTTCCAATACATGTTATCACTTGCTGTGTTTACATTATGTCAAAAATGATGAAGCAGCATAATCAAAACTGTTTTAATCCTATGTAGTTAATACTTCATATGCATGTTATTGTTTGAGTGGGTTGAGCAACATAGTATGTTGAAAGAAAGCAAACAAGTGGCACTGAGTATGGAGCTCTGAGCAGTGCAAACTGTAGGTCTGGGCAGGAGGCTGCTTATGTCTGTCCTGTGAGAAAGTGGGCGAGGATTTTTGACAACACATATTTTTGCTGGACAACATCAGTTCATTGCACTGTGTGGGAAGGTGCTGACTTTGACTGAAGCTTTGTGTGAGGGTTTCCCAGCTTTCAAGTGGTCAAAAGTCAATAGCAAATTGAAAATCAATAGCTCAATAAAAAACCAATCACCTCAGAAAATCAATAGCTCAATAGCGTAATTGGTAGGGGTCTGGAATAAGTTTCTTTCTTACGCTTCCTCAGCAGGACATTTGGAAGCTCTTACTTATTGTATAACTAATTAAAGAGTAATTGGGCCAGAGAGACAGACACACTATCCTACTGTGGTGAGATTAGGACATGCTACTCGCAACACAAATGCCAGCCTCTGTATGTTCAGGGACATTTGTACTCTGAGATGGGTATCTAGAGGCCAGATCAATACAGGTATGACTCCACAGCTCCTTAGTAACCCTGTCAGACCAGAGTTCCACCTGCACCCCCTCCTTCCAACATGTCTTCAGAAATACATCCAAATGGTCTGCCAGATCGAGAGCTCCCAGGGAGATAAAAGTGCTCTGTGAGCTGGGTTTGGCTGTCAGGTGTCTGGTCAGTTATTTCTGTTTAGCATACAGAAGGCTGCTGGAAGCCATGTCTCAAATTGGTCAGATGGATGCAGGTCAGAGTGCCTTGTGCTGAACCCTGAGCACTTACAGCAAAGACTGCTTCCAGCAACTCTGCCTGTGGATGACCGCCAGGTGATGCTGGGCAGGAGATAATCTTATCTACCTGCCATGAAGGAAAACTGGGAAATTTTTAATCCTCAAGATGGTGATGATTTATATTAGGAGGTCACCTCCAGCATAACACTGCCACTGTGCTTTTATGTGCTCACCATTGAGCCCTGCTGTAAGGTGTGCTGTGTGCAGCTGTGCTGCTGTTAGGCCCAATTATGCAGCTTTGTCATCCTTACATCTTAATCCCCCATCTGGGGTTGCTAACCTACAGCAAAGTGGCCAGAGGTAGTATTTGCTATGTTAGTTCTGTATGTGCTGCTAGCTATAGAAACAGGCACATCTCCACTGCTTGACACCCATGGCCTTGAAATCCCATAGGTTTCCCATATGCACATTCCCCTGCGGATAAGATATGTGAAGCTCCATCTGTGATACTACTGTGCACTTTGACTCTTGAACCTCTGATTAGTTGACAAAATTTCCATGAGCACAGTGTGGGGCTTCTCTGTCATATAAGTGCAGGGTTCAGCAACTCAACTTGGCAAATCTGCTGTGTTATCTGATTCATCGAGTTATCTTCCAGATTGCTCAACCCACAGACATGTATATCTTAAACCATATTTTCACCTTCATATTTTGGGGAGATGGTGGCACATGCTAGTGAAGAAGGGTAGGAAATACCAACCTGGTAAATTGTTGGGTGAATTGCCTTCCCTCCAGAATCTCTGGAATGCCACCCAAGTTTTCATGGCAACTCTGTTCAGCCGAGCCTCTGCAGTGAGACCGCCCTGTCAGGCCGGGGCCGCAAGGCACGGGGCTCTCAGCAATAGCCAGGGATGGCCCGGACCCGCCCGCGCCGCGAGGATAGCCGCCCCTTCCCGCTCCGCGGAGGCGCTCACCGCCGGGGAGGAGCGGACACCGACATGGTAAAAGGCCCGCCCGCCGTCCCGGCTCCGGCACTCGCACTGCCGCCCGGAGACACCTGCCCCGGCGGGGAGCACCGCTCCGCTGTGCACCTGTCCCGGCTGGGTGCATCGCACCGCACTGTTCCGTACCCGTCCCGGCTGGGTGCACCGCAACTGCTACGTACCTGCCCCGGCGGGAGCACCGCACCGCTCCGCACCTGCCCCGGCGGGAAGCACCGCACCGCTCCTCACCTGCCTCGGCGGCGAGCGCTGCTCCGCTCTCAGCTGTCCCCGTGGGGTCCCGTCCCCATCCCATTACTCCTGCGCCGGCCGCCCCGTGCAGGCCCTGAGGGGGCAGCAGCTGCCCCTCTGATTTTAGGGCAGCTCCTTGGCTCCAAGGGCCAATCCCTCCGGTAGCATGCGGGGCTTCACCGTCTGGGACTACGTGATCTTTGCGGCCATGCTGCTGGTCTCGGCTGTCATCGGGGTCTACTACGCATTCGTGGGAGGGGGGCAGAAGACATCTAAGGACTTCCTCATGGGAGGCCGCAGTATGAGCGCCCTCCCTGTTGCACTCTCCCTCACAGCCAGCTTCATGTCAGCTGTCACCGTGCTGGGCACCCCCGCCGAGATCTACCGCTACGGTGCCATCTTCTGCATCTTTGCCATCACCTACGCACTGGTGGTGCTGTGCAGTGCGGAGATCTTCCTGCCTGTCTTCTACAAGCTGGGTATTACCAGCACCTACGAGGTAAGGTGGAGTTGAAGAAGCCTTTCCACAGCTTTCAGGGAGCCGGGGGGCTTCTCATGACTGCTTTCTAGATGTGTCTGCAGTCTCTTCCCCAAATCACCCTGTACGCTGTGCTGCCCCTTATCTCCACGCTCCCAAGAGCAGGTTGCAACCTGCTGTGTCCCCAGGTCTTCCCACACTGCCTCCACAGAGGAGATGCTCAACCCTGCTGTCTTGGCTCAGGACCTGCGCACCATGCCAAGTTTGTTTCCTCACTCAGCTCAGCAGATGGATTAATCCTCGTGCAACTTGGATGATAACATGTGGTTAATGATGTGTAATTAATATACCAAGAGCAGAATGCAAAATCATCTGACATAGGAACCAGAGTTCTCACATCACGCTCTCTCAGATAGGTTTCTAAACTAAGGTGCAGCCTCAAAAGTTCCCCTCTGACAGAGTATATGTTTTTGCTGTTCCTAAAACTTTTGAGGAGACACTTTCCACCTGAGGGTGTTCACACTGGTGAATGTCTTCTCTATCATGCCTATAAAGGGAGGTCAGCAAGTGCTCTGTGTGAGAGTTTTCTTACTTCCTATCAAAATATGACTGAGCTGGTCTTCAACTTAGCATGTAAGTTAAAGCTATAGCTCCAGTGCAGAGACATCTGGGGTGGTGGGATAATCACAGGCCAAGACTGACTGTTTTGGGGTGAGGAAGCATTTGGTCAGGACTTTCTTCTGATTTAGAAGGTCTGTGCAGCCTGTTTATCTTCCTGCACGGAGCTAGTTCCTAGCTGCAGATTTGGAGAAAATTTGCTCTTTTCACAGAGAACACTGGGAAGGGGACATCAGTGCAGGTGAAAGTCCCTGGCTAGCTACTTTGGTCTTTAGCATTTTATTGCACTGAACAGGGGCATTGCAGCATTGGAAGCTGAAAACAAGGTTTCTGTTGGTAGATTTAGATAAGAATTCACCAACAGAAATCTCTGGTGGCTTCCAGTGTGTTTTAAACTACTGATCTTTGGACTGTCAGTTAAAATAGGACTTTTTCAAATAGACTTCTAATTATGACTTGAAACTCAGTGATAATCTTGGGGTCAAATCAGAGTAATACACCTATAAAAGATGTATCTATTTGTGGACAGAGTTCAGAGATTAAACAACTTTTTGTGTCTGTCCAGGGGTTCAGCACTCCTTGTGTTTACATGGAAGTGCTCACAGACCATGTTTTAAATGCTTAATTCATGACTGAGCACTTTGAGATACTGTGTCGATTGAACAGATTGTCAGGAAAAGGAGATCCCCTTGGTACAATCACACAGCCTAGAGGGTTGTTAGGACAGATGATGGGAAGAAATCTGCCCACTAGCATGACAAACTCATTTAGAGGTTGTGCTGTCTCAGGCTAGATACAAAAGTGAGGGAGGGTTCCTGTTGCGCGGAAGGCTAGATTTCCACTTACCAGTAGAATATGGTGAGCTGCTTTGGGCAGTGCAGAAGGTGAGTTTACCATGAGAGGAAACTGCTGACCATTGAAAACTTTCTGCCCTCTCTCACAGCAGTTCAGATGGATGCACAGAATACCAGAGTTTCCAAATCAATTAAGGCTTAGGAATAGCCGTCATGTTTTCTTTTTCTCTCTGATTTCACAATGCATGTGGGTTCTGTTGATTGCTGGTACATCATTGTGAAATTTTAGGTTACGCTGTGTGAAGTCAACAGTTGGACTCAATGATCCCCACAGGTCTCTTCCAGTCAGGATATTCAATGATTCTGTGATAATTACATGCAGGTCTTTTGCCAGGTCACAGGTCAAGGTCCTTGTCTACCAAGTGCCTTGAGGCAGCTGTGTAGCACCAGTTTCCATTTTGCAGACTCCAGCATATACTGACTAGCTTATGTCTACTTCACTTGCTCATGTGTTATTACCCAGTGGTGAGGTCTGTTAAGAAATAGCAAATCAAGTTGAAAGAGATACCAATGCAGGTGACTGTAGGAGTTTTGGCCATTCATGAAAATGTAAAAACAACACTATGCCCTTTCTGAATTGCTCATTGCTTCACTCTAATCCTACCAATAGTGGGAAGTTCTGACATAAACATGGTTTTTCTTGTCTTTTGCAGTATTTAGAGCTTCGATTTAATAAATACCTGCGCCTCTGTGGAACGGTCCTCTTCATTATACAAACGGCAAGTAAATCTCAAACTGTCTGTGGTCATTGTAGCCACCAGGATTCTTCAGCTGAGTGTAACTGGCTATTTTCTCTGAGTGGTTGTTGAGGTTATCACAGTTCATGGATGGCTGTGAGTGAGAGAAACAAAACTCTTTCTGCTCCAGAGCAATGAGGTAGGGAGCAGATGCTGGGCTACCTGCCCATTGGGTCTCTGTGTGCATTGCTGAGCACCCAGAGCAGTCACTTGGCATCAGTGCTGTGCCAAGAGATGAGCAACCCTTCACTGCAGGGTAGCAGGGTGGAGAGCAGCCTTTTGCCTGCCTGCTGGAGAAACCCACAGTGGGTTCAAAATGTAAACATGCCCGGTTACCTACAGGGGCAGTTTTCATCCTCTGGTGCATGGATTCTGGGAGTCTGAGTAATTCTCAGGAGTCTGTGAAAGGTAAGAAAATAATCTGTCAGGAGCAGCCATTTATTGCACAAGCGTTTGTACCACCACAATTGGAAAAAAAACTGTTTCTTCAGACTGAGAAGTAGCAAATTACTGCCTTGGGGAATGCTAAACTAAAGTAGTTCCTGAAATTATTGTTAGTGCAGTTTGCTGTATCCAACCCATTCAGGAAGTCGGTGTGAGACCACAGCTTGTAAATGTGCAGTGAGCATGTGCCAAATGCAGCAAACCCAGAAATGTCTTCTTTTCACAGTTTTGAAGTGGACTTTTTGAAGAATTCAATGCAAGAATGAATATACAATCAGAAAGCTTTTCAAGTAACATGCTTGCTTTTTGCCCATTTGTGTATTTTTAAGACACACAAGGGGTTACAGGGCAATCCAACTTGCACCAATAAGATGGTGGTTGGTGCAGGGCTAATTACTTATTTGAACAGTGCTGCTTAGCTGGCATTTATAGATACATAAGCCCACAGGAAAAGTGAAGCGCTATCGTGTGTGAATCCTGACACTGTTTCACTTGCAATATGAAGATATCACAGTTGTGTAAATTGGAACAACCAAGCATAATCTTTCCTTGCAAAGATCAGAAAAATAATTCTATACAACTAAAATATATGCTCAAGGAAATTAACTAAAGATCTATTAAATGTCTTTCTGTGCCAAGCACTAACAACTTCACCTGAATAATGAATAGAGAGGAAAGAACCTCCCCAAGATGTTAATGGTGTAATTTTAACTGTTCTGTGAATATTGTCATGTATTTAAAAGAAGAAATAAGAAGGATACATAGCAATACAACCTGAAAAACTACTGAAGTGGAAAGATTGTATTATCAGCCCAGTTTCTGATAGTCCAAAGCTTCTGACACTTATTTCCTGTATAAGAGAAAGCCACTTTCTCATGCCAAATCCATGAATTAGCAGGCTTGGAGAGATAAGTGTTTGTCTGACAGACTATTAGATGGATAAGGAATTGGCTAGATGGTTGCATCCAAAGAGTTGCAGTCAACAACCAAATGTCCTAATGGAAACCAGTAATTACTGGTGTTTTTCAAGGGTCTGTACTGGGACCAGTACTATTTAATACCTGAATCAATGATATATACAGTGTGCTTGAGTTTGAGTGCTTGAGTGCTCAGCAAGTCTGTGGATGAAATTAAGCTTAGTGATGCATCTGATTCACCAGAGAGAAGGGATGTCATCCAGAGGTACTTTTACAGATTTGAGAAGTGGTCCTACATGAACCTCATGAAGTTCAACAAGGCCAAGTGTATGGTCCTTCATCTGGGCCAGGGCAATCCCCAATATCAGTACAGACTGGGGGATGATCTGGTTGAGAGCAGCCCTGCAGAGAAGGACCAGGTTGCCCAGAAAAGCTGTGATGCCCTATCCTTGGACGTGTTCTAAGTCAGATTGGACAGGGCTTTGAGCAACCTGTTGT
This sequence comes from Pezoporus flaviventris, assembly GCF_033815535.1. Classification (NCBI taxonomy): domain Eukaryota; kingdom Metazoa; phylum Chordata; class Aves; order Psittaciformes; family Psittacidae; genus Pezoporus; species Pezoporus flaviventris. The sequence continues at coordinate 4,222,615 of NW_026892644.1, forward strand.
AGTGGAAGGTGTCCCTGCCTGCAGTAGGAGGGTTGGACTAGATGATCTTTAAAGGAACCTTCACACCCAAACCATTCTGTGATTCATCAGCACACACTGATAGTCACTGTATGGATAGAAAGTCAAAACACTGACTGGGCTTGAAAAGAGTCAGTAGTTGGCTGTGATGTGATGCAGCTAGTTCTGAAGCGATATTTGCCAGGGACTCCTCAGGACTGGCAGCTTTCTTGGCATACAAGCTCTACATGAAAACCTAGAGCTGGCTCCTGGCACTGAAACAAACATGAGTGTGTACACAGGTAGGGAATAGTATACAGGTAGGAATAACTATTTGTCCAATGGCCTCACCATACTTTCTGGGATGTGCTTGTAGCAGGCATGCAGCAAGGGGCCAGGGCAATCTAGCCATGCTGAGTGAAGCAGACCCTCCACACTAATTTCCTCCCACAGTTGGATTACTGCTCATTCCAGTTACTTCTGGACTCTCTGCCCAGAGTAGCCTCTGGCCATGTGGCAGAGCTTTGCCATGGGGACTGGATTTGACCTGCTCAAAAGCTACAGTGAGTAATCAGTAGTTAGCCATTCTACCCTGTTTTGCCACCTCTGCCTAGGGCAGACTTCACACTTGTGGGAAGGGAAAAGGCTTGCTGAATGCTGGATACATCACATCTAATTCTGCTGCTTTTCTATACCCAAGTCCCGCCCCTGTAAATCAGGGAGTCTGAAGAATTGAGCAGTGAAAAGATGATGTAAGTCTCCTTAGGACCTGGCTGTGACCCTTTGAATCAGTCACTGACCTTCACAGAAGTCATCTGCATATTGCAAGCTGTATTCCCCTGTACTGTGCCACAGCTGAACTTGTTCTAGTAGTAAAATGAAGTAATAACAGCGGTAAAAAAATCAAACAGGATTAAAAAATATACAAAAAGAAATTACAGAGGATATCAGTGTATAAATTGCACTGTGCCCAAAAAAAGTGAATGGAGTAGCTCCTTGATTTGCCTATATCTTTACAGTACTGGGTGAAAATACAAATCTGATAAGTATCACAGTATCACAATATGCTAGAGATTGGAAGGGACCTCAAAAGATCATCTAGACCAATCCCCCTGCCAGAGCAGGAACACCTAGATAAGGTTACACAGGAATGTGTGAATGTGTCCAGGCGGGTTTTGAATGTCTCCAGGGAAGGAGGCTCCACAACCTCCCTGGGCAGCCTGTTCCAGTGTTCTGTCACCCTCACTGAGAAAAAGTTTTTTCTCAAGTTTAAGTGGAACCTCTTGTGTTCCAGTTTGTACCCATTACCTCTTGTCCTATCATTGTTTGCCACTGAGTAGAGCCTGGCTCCATCCTCGTGACACTCCCCCTTTATATATTTATATACACTAATAAGGTCACCCCTCAGTCTCCTCCAAACTATAGAGACCCAGCTCCCTCAGTCTTTCCTCATAAGGGAGATGCTCCACTCCCTTAATCATCTTAGTTGCCCTGTGCTGGACTCTCTCCAGGAGGTCCCTGTCCTTCTTGAACTGAGGGGCCCAGAACTGGACACAATACTCCAGATGCGGTCTCACCAGGGCAGAGTAGAGGGGAAGGAGGACCTCTCTCGACCTACTAACCACCCCCCTTCTAATACACCCCAGGATGCCTTTGGCCTTCTTGGCCACAAGGGCACAGTGTTGGCTCATGGTCATCCTGTCGTCCACTAGGACCCCCAGGTCCCTCTCCCCTACACTGCTCTCTAACAGGTCGTTCCCCAACCTATACTGGAACCTGGGGTTATTCCTGCCCAGATGCAGGACTCTACACTTTCCCTTGTTATAGTTCATCAAGTTATTCCCTGCCCGACTCTCCAGCCTGTCCAGGTCTCGCTGGATGGCAGCACAGCCTTCTGGCATGTCAGCCACTCCTCCCAGCTTAGTGTCATCAGCAAACTTGCTGATAGTACACTCAATTCCCTCATCTAAATCGTTGATGAATATATTAAATAATACTGGTCCCACTACTGACCCTTGAGGCACTCCACTAGACCTCCAGCTAGACTCAGCCCCATAGACTACAAATCTCTGGCTTCTCTCCTTCAGCCACAGTCCACCTCACTACCTGATCATCCAGACCACACTTCCTCAATTTAGCTGTGAGGATGCTGTGAGAGACTCTGTCAAATGCTTTGCTGAAGTCAAGGTAGACCACATCCACCGCTCTGCCATCATCCATCCACCGTGTTATTTCCTCATAAAAGGCTAAGAGATTGGTCAAGCATGACTTCCCCTTGGTGAAGCCATGTTGACTGCCCCTCATAACCCTCTTATCCTGGATATGCCTTAAGTGTGGCACCAAGGATAAGGTGTTCCATCACTTTCCCAGGGATGGAGGTGAGGCTCACTGGTCTATAGTTACCCGGGTCCTCCTTCTTGCCCTTTTTGAAGACTGGAGTGACATTTGCTTTCCTCCAGTCCTCAGGCACCTCTCCCGTTTCCCAAGACTTGGTAAAGATGATGAAGAGTGGTCTAGCAATTACTTCCGCCAGTTCCCTCAGCACCCGCGTGTTCATCCCATCTGGACCCATGGATTTATGGATGTCCAGATTGCTCAACTGGTCTCTAACCCATTCCTCAACGACTAAGGCAAACCGCTCCGTTGATCTGGCTTCATCTAAGGTCTCAGGGGTACAGGGCTCTTCAGGACTGCCTTCGGCAGAGTAGACAGAGACAAAGAAGGCATTCAGTAACTCTGCCATCTCTGTATCTTCTGTCACCAGGGCACCCATCCCGTTCATCAGTGGGCCTACATTGCCTCTGGTGTTAGTTTTATCTGCCATGTATTTGAAAAAGCTCTTTCTGCTGTCCTTGACCCCTCTCACCAGATTTAATTCTAAGGAGGCCTTAGTCATCCTAGCTGCCTTCCTACATCCTCTAGCAGCAGGCTTTTATTCCTCCCAAGTGGCCAGCCCCTCCTTCCATGACCTGTAAACTCTCCTCTTCCACTTGAGCATCCAGGTCTCCTGGCCCTCTTCCTTGACTTCCTACGTGTCGGGATGCTCTGATCTTGAGCTCGGAAAAAGCAATCCTTGAATGCCAGCCAACTATCTTGGGCCCCTTTACCTTCAAGCAGCCTTGCCCATGGGATTTCCCCTAGCAATTGCTTGAAAAGGCCAAAGTTTGCCCTGCTAAAGTCCAGGGTTGCAATTCTACTTGCTATTCTACTGGTAAAGTAGAATAAGTATGCATGGCTTCATCTTGTGATGACTAACTGGTGCTGTATTCTTTGTTTTTACTCACATGCATTATAGTTGCATACTGAGAGGCATACGGATTCCAAGACTGAAAAAATAAATTGTAATAGATTCTTTTGCAAGCAGTGTGTAAACCCCATCAACTTCCTTTTGCTCTTGTTTCTGCAGTAAGATAAGTTAATTATAAAAGCTAGGAGAAGCTGAAGAGGGATTTGGTATTTAAGAGTCCCTGATATTTATTTTAAGCGCACAAGGCTGTGAGAGTGCAGTGCTGGTTTGTCGCAGGTATTCAACTTCTAACAATTGGAATTATTTCTCAACAGTTATGAGTTTAGGAAGATTAGACTGCATAAATGCTTGAAAAGAAATCATCCCAGAAAGTGATCAACTTTCAATGAATTTACATTTATTTTGATCTTTCATCTTTTTTCCCCTTTCAGACTCTATACACTGGTATTGTCATTTATGCTCCAGCGTTAGCACTGAATCAAGGTAAGATGAGCATACTGCAACAGTTCTACTGTTATATTTTTTTCTGCATAGAGTACTGGTATGCTTTTTTTTGGTAACACACACCTAAAAATATTGCTCAAGGCTTAGCTATGAAATCTCTTAAGATTTCTGTTGATCCTGAAGGGAGCTCAGATAGAAGGCTTCTCATTTGTAATCCTAGTCCCTTAATCCCTACCTGTAAAGAATTACAGAAGAGGCTCTGTCCTGGGTTCAGCAGTAGCAGTCACTGGAACCCAGGACAGGCTCGAAGGGAAACCCTGCTCTCAATTACTCTACCTCTCACGCAATATTCTTAGGTAATGGCAACATTCTGACAAGTTAAGAAGTCTTACGTAAATTTTGAAGGCAATGCAGAGACTAAACACACATTTAGTTCCTTTGGTTAAGTGCTCTACTTCAAGAGGAGAGCGAGGCAACAGTTTTGTAAATATGGCTTTAGGCTGTTTAATTCAGCCTTTTTTTTTTTTCCCCAGGAAAACAAAATTAACAGCAAAAAATCTTCAGTTTCAGATGTTTGTTGTGATATTTACAAAATGAAATGTTTGCATTTTATACTTCAAAATGACTCTGTTTGAAAATGAGCCGCATTTATTTTTAGAGGCAGGATAAAAGCTTTTATGTAAAGACAAATGAAACTTTTAATCTGACAGAATTATTTTGTCCACTTGGCAAGGAAAGACAGTAACAAAATGCAAATAGAAATGAATCATTTTGGCTAGAATGAAAATCGTAATTGTTCTGTTCATCGGTTTTGTTGCTTGGTTTGGATTTTTTTGTTTGTTCATTGAACAAAAAGGAAGAAAAAAGATGCTGTCTGCATTGGTCTCCTCTGTGTGTGAGTCCTACAGGTTTTATGTCCTTAATGTTTATATTTGCCCTGCAAATACAAACTGCACCAAGCTATGACCAAGCTGGCTCCCAACTAGAAGCAATGTTTTTCATTAGTTCTGTTGTAGTGTTTCTCAATACTCTGAGCTATCTGTTGGGGAGCCCCCAAGCACCCTGCCTGGCAGCATGTGAGCATGGCAAGCTGGGGCAGTGATGGCCTGCATGCCAGCCACAGCAGTGTTGTCTGGTGTAGACATACTATCATATTTCCCAAAAAGAAAGAAGAATAAAAGAAAGGCTTTTAGTCTGAAACACTTATTCCAGACCATGCTTGAACCACCTTACCTCCATGGAGTATCCCCATGCTTTTTGCTTGCTTAAATCTCTGCCTAAGGACTCTATAGGACACCAAGGTGCTTCAAGGAAGGACACGTATTTTAAAATCTTCCTGTGTTGGGGCCTACAAATATGTTGGATGTGGTTTTTAGCGGAAGACAAATTAATTGTCACATTACAAATAGTTTCCTAGATCCTGAAATATATTTACCGGAACAGTTTCCAATGTCTGTAACAACTGTTTCATTTTTAGAACTTGTTAATGCAAATCCCCAGGTTTAGACACAATAGCTCACTGCCCTGGACTTCAAAAGAGCTGATTTTGGCCTCCTCAGGAGCCTGCTTAATAAGGTTCCATGGGATATAGACCTAGAGGGCAGGGGGGCCCAAGACTCTTGGTTGATATTCAAGGATCACCTGCTACAAGCTCAGGAGTGTTGCATCCCATCATATTTGAGAAATCATGGCAGTCAGGTGAAGTTCCCGATGACTGGGAAAAGGGAAATATAACCCCCATTTTCAAGAAGGGGGAAACGGATGACCTGGGGAATTACAGACCAGTCAGTCTCACCTCTGTGCCTGGCAAAATCTTGGAGCAGATTCTCCTGGAAGGCATGCTAAGGCACATGAAAAACAACAAGGTGCTTGGTGACAGCCAGCATGGCTTCACTAAGGGGAAATCCTGCCTGACCAATTTGGTGGCCTTCTATGATGGGGCTGCAGAACTGATGGACAGGGGTAGAGCAGTTGATGTCACCTACCTGGACTTGTGCAAAGCGTTTGACACTGTCCCACACAACATCCTTGTCTCTAAATTGGAGAGACATCAATTTGATGGATCCCAGGCACAGCTACAGGTTGGGCAGAGAAGAGATTCAGAGCAGCCCTGCAGAGAAGGACTTGGGGGTGCTGGTCAGTGAGAACATGAACATGAGCAGGCAGTGTGTGCTTGCAGCCCAGAAAGCCAACCGTATCCTGGGCTGCATCAAAAGGAGTGTGACCAGCAGGTCGAAGGAAGTGATCCTGCCCCTCCACTCCGCTCTTGGGAGACCTCACTTGGAGTATTGTGTGCAGTTCTGGTGTCCTCAACATAAAAAGGACATGGAACTGTTGGAACAAGTCCAGAGAAGGGCCATGAGGATGATCAGGGGACTGGAGCACCTCCCATATGAAGACAGGCTGAGGAAGTTGGGGCTGTTCAGCCTGGAGAAGAGAAGGCTGCGTGGAGACCTCATAGCAACCTTCCAGTATCTGAAGGGGATGCTGGGGAGGGACTCTTCATTAGGGACTGTACTGACAGGACAAGGGGTAACGGGTTAAAACTTAAACAGGGGAAGTTTAGATTGGATATAAGGAGGAAGTTCTTTACTGCGAGGGTGGTGAGGCACTGGAATGGGTTGCCCAGAGAGGTTGTGAATGCTCCATTCCTGGCAGTGTTCAAGACCAGGTTGGACGAGGCCTTGGGTGATATGGTTTAATGTGAGGTGTCCCTGCCCGTGGCAGGGGGGTTGGAACTAGATTGATCTTAAGGTCCTTTCCAACCCTAACTATTCTATGATTCTATGATTCTTTTCATTGCCATTTTTACCTCCTACTTTGCCATTTAACTTATTTCTATTTTTTTCCAGCAACCAGATTGGGGGTCAAAAATTGATCTGCAATTTTTTGTCCCCAGTGCTTCATTCACACTGGTGCCATTTTCCTCTTTTTTAGTCACTGGCTTCGACTTGTGGGGTGCAGTGGTGGCAACCGGTGTGGTCTGCACTTTCTATTGCACACTGGTACGTGGGCATTTTGGCTGAGAAAAATCTCTGTTCCTTTCACTATTCACATAAAATACGGAATTTATTTAAAAGTAGCCCAAAGTGAGGTTACCCATGGGAGTACATTTCACAGTGTAGATGTAGCCACAGGGCCATATTCACCCAGGGAGTGGGTGGGCAAAAGTAGCCAGTATATAACTCAACCTTTTTCCGTTTTGATACAGTCAAACTTCTGTTGTTGCAGAAAACAGCAGAAAATTAGATTTCCCTTCCTGCAAATCCTCCTGGTTTTTTTTTTTTTTTCTAGTATAGAAGGGGTTAGCTGTATAATTTGTCAAGCACCTGCTTACTGTAACTGTAGTAATCCTGACACTGAATAGAGCCACTGAAAATATCAAGTGCCACATGAACAGATTGGTCTTTAGATTAGTGTTAATTGACCAAGTGTCTAGAAATCATTAAATGGAACCTCACTGTCAGATTTATTTGTATATGATGGATTAAATAATGTTTATTTTTATTCACTTGAATGGCATGCCTTCTGCAGTTAGTGGTACTGTACATATGTAAGGTGAGCACTGTCTGCCAATTTATCTTTTGATAAAAACTTCCAAATCAGGTTATGTGATAAAGGAAATACTAGATTAAATTATGTGCATGGCCAAAGTAAATTCTAGTGCACTTCAAAAAAGGGCCAGGATAGGTTCCTGATTGCAATAGGCCGTAATTCCTAAACACTCCAGTATAGAATTATTTCCATTAAAGAAGATTAAATGAATCTATTATGCATAATACAAATTGTAATGTTTCTCTCAGTTGAATATGAGTGCAAAGGGAAGAGTGCTGCTGCCGTGTTGTACCTGACACGTGCTGTTCCTCATGCAGGGCGGTCTGAAGGCAGTGGTGTGGACAGATGTTTTCCAGGTTGGAGTCATGGTAGCTGGATTTTCAGCTGTCATTATACGAGCTGTGGTGGTTCAGGAGGGAATCGGACGCATTGTAAACGACTCCTACTACGGAGGAAGATTGAACTTCTGGGAGTGAGTTTGTACTTGCCGATGATGTGCCTCTTTATTCCTACAAATAGACCCCGTGTGACTAAGTGTGAAATTAAATTGCTACTGAAGGAGGAGGAGGGAGGGGAGAAGTTGTGACCCAGTTTTTATACATTGTTAAACAAGCTCACCTAGTGTGAGGGATATTTTTTAGGTTTTACACCATGCAAAATCTTGTGAAGAGGACAACTCTTTTACTTTGCCAAGTAGGTGCTTTAAGGATACATTTTTGATTCCACTGAAAGTGCATGGTGAATAGAAGGCTATCGTATTTATACTTACAATTTGCGAACAGCTCATTTGTCCTTTTGTCTACCAGTTCGTGATATTAAGAAGTTTTTTCTTCAATTCTTCACCAAGTTCTTCAGTAAATAATTCACCTGTGGGTATTTTTTTTTCTCTTCATGAGTAGTAGTTTTTTTCAATCTGTTTGTTAGGTTGATTTGTAGTGGTTATACTGTATTGCTTTTTCCCCCAGTCACAGAGGTCACAGGCAGAAAAAGAAAAGAAATAAAAGCATATAATAGGTGAAATAATATTACACTGTTCACCAAGATAAGCATTATTTATTGCAATATTAAAGTGTTATTTAAAAAAATAATGATTCGTAGCCATCTAAAGTCTGTAATTTACTTAGAGCCAAACCAGCAGAATGTTTTACAGAGGCTCTATCCACAAAGGCTGGGCATGCAAATACACCTTTATATTGGTGTTAGACTGATGTCCCTTTAGATAAGCAGGCATATTAGACTTTTTACTGGAGCATCATTTCACCACAACAGTCACAGGCATCATACAGCTTTACTTAAGACTGTAGTTTATAGGTAATAAATCAGTTAAACTTCACCTTTGCACAGATTTCACTGGATCAGGATTTCAGCTCTGAGTTTTAAAATTTGCTTTTCATGATTTCACATAGAGTTGGAGTATCTGAATGTTCAAAATCTCTACAAATTAAGAGAGTTGTTATCAGAACAAGTACAGGGATTTTTTTTTTTTTTCCTAGGCATTAATGTCTTCTCATAATGTGAACATTTTCATATTCTGAATTTGTTTTCTTTTTCCCTCTCATTGTAGCTTTGATCCCAATCCTTTGCAAAGGCACACCTTCTGGACAATTATAGTAGGTGGGACTTTCACATGGACTGGCATATATGGAGTCAACCAGTCTCAAGTACAGAGATACATTGCGTGCAAAAGCAGGTTCCATGCAAAATTGTAAGTCTGCCTACAGTAACTCTTAATGTCTGAATTTGTTAAGGAGATTTTTTTTTTAAGGAATGTTTTTTGTCTATATAAAGGGTAAGAAGGGTGTAAAGGGTAAGAATGTTTGCTTTCTGTTTTTACTTTTGATTTGTCTTCAGGTAGAAGACAAATCGGCAAAATAAATACTGATATTTAAATTACATATAATTGCTGTAACACTTGAGCTTTGTGCCAGAATGTTTCAGTGTGGTAGTATTCCTGCATATTAATAGCTGCATTAAATTTATATGCAACCTAAAGATCAAATAGTATAATACATGTGCTGAAGCCACATCAAGGCAGCATCTTGAATTGCTACTCTACTAAACCTGAGTCATTATTTGAGAATTTTGTGTAAGTAAAGACTAAAAGATTTCTCATGTAGGCATGAGAAAATGAAGAAATGTTTGAGTCAGCTATAAAGTTGCTGAGGAGCCATGTATTTTGTTTTCATAATAATCATGACCTTTTATTTTTTTGTTAGGAATTCACTATGGAAAAAGCAGAGGGCTTTTACTTTAGACAATTATTATCAGTTTTTACTCTAGAGTGGAGTATTATTTACTAAGTCTGTAATCTTACCTTTTCTTTAGTATCATTCCAGTAGTTCACAACTCAGGATTTAAGAATTATTAGCGAGCTCATAAAGTCCATTTATAGGAGAACTATATAAATTCACATCATGAGTATAGTCTCTATAAGTTCTGTAATAAATACAGTGACATACAAAGAAGGACTTTATGAAGGCTTTCACTTCCTAAAGTTAGCATAATACCTACAAAATCATGCCGTTTAGAACTGAAATATTTTGGTTATGTTAATAAAGAAAGTCTACTTTTCAACCACTTGGGCTTCAGATGAGAATGAGCTGATACTCATCACCAGCCACATCTCCAGCACACCACATGGCTTCTCCGCAATCTCTGGCATGTGTCTGGTTTCCATGTTCCTGTCAATGCAGAGGCAGGAGGTGCATCCCACATCTGTAATGCTGCATACGTTGTGCCAGATTTGTGTGCCAGTGCAACTGCTCTTCCTGAGCCCCTGCTCCCCTTAGGGCTGTGCTCCTTTCCTACACTCTCCCTACCCCCTTTTGTAAGGAGGGACACCTCCAGGCTGTCACAGAAACAGACTGTGGCCAAGGGGAATCTGGCACCATGGCAGCTTTTGGACAGATTTTCTGAGCTGTTGTAGAAGCTTTGACCAGGGCTGAAGGCTCTCCGGCTCTGGAATGGTTTGGATGCATTTATAGCTCATACAATTTTAGTGGTGGCATAGCCTTATCAGTAGGGTCCTTTCCTGCTAGTGTGGGTGGTTGGACTTCACGGCATCTTGCACATGCAGGTTATTTCCCCTGCATGGGGAAATCATTTTGTATAATGGTTGCAGCTTGTCACAATTATAAACACTGCTATTCTGTGGTAACTATTCAGTTCATTTGCAAATATAATTAGATACATCTGCAAGTCATTCATGGCTTGCACCTCTTATTGCCATTTAACTGGTATATAGAGGTGTAAAATATCATCAGGTCAAAGTAATAGTGTTTTGTACCCCCATGGCATTTACTGTAAGGTTTTAGAAGAGACAGCGCAATGATAAATCTGAGCTGACAAAACAATTCTTTCATAGATTCCAACTTGTATGTTTTGGGAATGCATTTAACAGTGGCACAAGAATAGGAATTTTCTTAGGCTTTGGGAAAGCATTCCACACCATTCAAGAAACACACCAGGAGGAAAGAGCACACGCTGTCATCCTCAAACAGGAGAGCTATACTTTCAGAAAAATACAGGCTGCTAACACTTTCAAGGTCAATCTCTGGCATGTTTCAGTGCTAAAATCTTATAGCCAGCCTGAAACAAACAACTGAAAATAAGCCTTGAGCAGTCACAGTGCCTACTTCACCCAAACTCCACCCCATATTACACACCCAGGATTAATGGGAACACCTCCATCCAATAGTGCTACAAGTATTATATTCCAGTGTTTAGTCATAGGGTGTAGCATGAGCTGGGATTTAAATCAGTGGAAAAAAACAACTTTCTTTTCACTGTCAAACACTGATCCAGTTTAAAAACAAGAATTGCCAGATTCAGACAATTTCTTTTGCTTCTGTGTGTTTCTCTTGACTTTCTAATATTTCTTTAATAAAGGATCTAGGCTAATACTGCTATTACATCTGTTCAAAAGAGTTGAATTGATTTAACTCATTGGTTAAATTTTGTACTAAATCAGATTCTGAGTGCCTTATAGGTAGATTATGCTAATACAGAAACAGCTTCAGCTAAATGGATGCAAGATGTCCAACCAATATGTGAGCATCTGTAAGAAGAGGACTACTTCATTTTCACTAAATTAGTCTAGAGAGAAATTTAAAGTGCTGCTGGTTCTGTGTTTAGACCACCACTAAAAAGTATAAATACAGAGTTTCCCCTACTATGTGTAAATCAGCTTTTCTTTATATGGGTCATTTTCAAGAGCTTACATTGTGCTTGTGAATAATTGTTCTGTAGTATAAAACTGATAGTTCAATTAGCTAGTCTACGTTATGTCCTTCTGAAAACATCTCTTTCAGCTCCTAACAAGATCTATAAAGTTAAGTTTACTTCTTTATTCATCCTGCTCTAGAAGTTCAAGGGCTGGTGCCCCATATGGCCCTTACCTTCTTGTCAACTTAAGGCCTCAAAAGGCCTCCTGAAGCATTTAAAGCATGGATATATTTGTTCAGAAATCAAAGGTCCTCCCAGTGGAGGTCTTAGCAGTTGGCACAGGTCCAGAGTATGTGATCTGTCAGGCAGTTAAATCACTATCTGTGGATGGTACACAGATAACCAGGAGGCAACTGCTGGAAAGGAACGTTGTTTTTCAAGGCCAAGCTCCCCATGGGTGTGTTTGCTTGACCTGACCACCCTAGGTGAGAAGAACTTTGTGACTCAGGAGTCATCAAAAGCTGAGAAACATTTGAAAAGATCAGGAAGTTAGATGGAAGGGAAAAGTCCTCACAGGGTGAGGAGAACGATTTGGTTTTCACTTGCCAGTAGAGGCTGCCTGTTTTGTGTGGCAAGGGTAGCATTAATGGCTGATGAAAACCCTTTTCTGCTCTCAGCATTAAGTTGAAGCTCGCATCAGGAGGTGGGAAGGCAATGGGGTTACTGGACCTGCTTTCTGAAGTGGCAGCTGTAGGCGCTCCAGACCACATGTCAGGTCCCAGTGCCTTGTTGCAACCTCCCACAGAGACTGGCTCAGAAAGAAAGGAGGGATTAGTTTAACAAGGGCAACTTCAACACTACGTGTGTGGCCCTGCAGCTCCAGGGGTAGAGGAGTGTTGGTGCTGATTAAAAGGTACTTGCACTTTGATCTGGGGCACCCCACCTTACAAATCTATCTGGGTTTGTCTTTACCAAGGTGTGAGACAAGGGCAGGAGAGTGTCTTATTGCCAGTTGCCTGCAACATAAACCTCACCCACATGATGAAACGTGGGGATTTCCATATGGCTCTCACCATCTCCAGAGCAGGCTTTGCCAGGGGACAGGCACTTAGACTGTACCACCAACATCAGAAGTGTAATTTGTATATTTAAAAGTGTGATCTCACACTGGGTGAGATGCTGGGAGATGTGTGGTGACTCCCTTTCTGGTGGGCAGCCACCATGACCAGTAAGTCGCCTCTGTGCTGGTGTGGGCACTTGCTTACTTGGTCCCAGCAGGTTCTTGCAGGACATCGAGCTCTAATATTGTGTTTCCATGTGTGATGGTGCAGGTCCCTCTATATCAACCTGGTAGGCCTCTGGGCGATACTGGCCTGCGCAGTGCTGTGTGGCCTGGCCCTCTACTCCATCTACAAGGACTGCGATCCATGGACATCAAAGCAGGTGTCAGCAGTTGACCAGGTAGGGCCCCATGTTTCAGGGGAAGGTGGTGAGTGGCATCCTTCCTCTGCAGCCATAATAACCAGATGGGGGTGTGTTCAAGAATCTCGGGGGTGGGAATGATGGCATGCCTGAGTCCTGTATTAGTCGAGACTGTAACACTAAGGGGCTAAACTGATACCATGGCTGGAGGGAATATCCTGGAGAAAGCAGCAGACCTGTCCTCAGCACTGCTCAGTTTCCTCAGCTATCCCAGAGCTCAGACCTCTCAGTGCCAGGTAAGGAGGGTTGTGGGGAAAGCAGCGAGGTGGAGAGTGCTCATTTCAACCCACCTCTGCAGGTATTTGGGATTTTCACCCAAAATGGTGAAATTTTGGGTGAAATCCAAATCCACTTACATTTTCACACACAAAAAAACCCCACCTCAGAGAGAAGTGAGGGGAAGAGGCTGCTGCCAGGGATGGCTGGAACACCAGTGCCTGTGTGAGTGACTGTGGGCCTTAGCATGCTGCTTTGTATCACCTCACCTAAACTGCTCCGTGCTAAGGGAGGTGAAAGCTTTTTCAGTTTCAGAATATAGTCATACCCAAAGCATGCACCTGAAAGAAGGTTACCAGGAGGTAGTTCTTTGCTGGTGATGGTGCATCCTTCTCTCCTGCGGCACAGAGCTGGGCAATCAAATCATATAGTATCAAGCTGTGGAGAAACGACCTTGTAACTGATGGTGACCTCTCCCTAAACAGGCCCTGAGTAGCAGACTTACCTGAGGAATAAGAGCTCCGGGATCCTATAGACTGACCAGAGTCTGGGCCCAAGGAAATCGTACAAGTATATTTTTGGTATTTTTATGCCCAGGAATAATCACAGGCTCTGGATAACACCCCCTGAACAACACTGTAAAGCCAGAAGAACACAATCCTGAAGCAGGACCACCTGGTCTTGAAGGGTAGAATAACACGAGCTACGGAAAGCTGAGGTGGAAACCCAAAGGAAATTAAGTTGTTGCTGTCAGTTTAGTTCTTTTGGAGGAAACTGGAAGCAAGATACTAAAAAGACCAACTTGTCTGTGAAAAAAATGATTCACAGGAAGAAGATCTTAAGACACCTGTCTTTCCAGTGCTCAGATCTTGCAAAGGTCAACAAGCGACACATGATTTCCAATAAGGAAATTGTTCTCACTTACCCTGAGGTTATTGAACTGTATTTAAAAACCTTTTGTGAAGTCAACAGCAGACATAAACATCTGCTATGGTATCCAAGCCCAACAGAGTGGCATACAATAGAGAATACCTGCTGCCTAGTGTTAGCTTCCTGTACCATCTTCACTGGAAACCGAGCCTGACAGCACAGTTATATGCTCATGTCTGCTAGGTGCTCTAAATAGACTGCTGTATCCTGAGTGGGTGTTTTAGGATGAGTTTTCTCTGTAGAAACCCAAAAAATATGTGAGATATGACATTAAAAATTAGAATAGCTGGGCAGGATGCCAGCGATAATGCTGTAACAAAAACAGTACAGTGACAAAAAGATAATAATATTTCTTGTTCTGAATTTTTCAGCTAATGCCATACCTAGTGCTGGATATTCTCCACGATTTTCCAGGAGTGCCAGGGCTTTTTGTGGCTAGTGCCTACAGTGGGACATTAAGGTAACTTAATAATTTGGAACCTGTTGTCCTGTTTTCTTTTCTTTTTTGTTAGAGCTGAAGTTGCATTTATACTAAAACTTTTGCATTTCATTTCTTTTTCTAACTAAGTTTTGTTCTTAAAAAAAAAAGTAACTCTATGATCTTTCATGATGAAGCTTAAACATAACATAGTTTCCAACAGTGGCACTCTGAGGTCCTAATACTCAAAGCAGTTTGGAGTTCCCTATTAGAAACATGAGGAAACAGCTAGCCACGCAGAATGTATGACACTAACAAATCCTCCTCTGTGTGTTTTTAAAGCCCCTCTGCTTTATTATAAATGAGTGGTTACACAAAATAGTCACAGCTGGGGGAATTTCCTATTGCTCACCTTTAATTTTGCAGTTTCAAACCAGCATAACATTAAAGCCATCTCCCTTTCCTCACACCTGATCTTTAGAGTCTTGTTTAAAAAATTGTTTCTGGACCTCCAATAGTCTTGTATGAACTCATGAAAATAACAATCACTGTTATATTTTTACTGAAGGAGAGAAATCAGTTTCCTTCTATCCAACAGTGGGGAGTGTTTTGTTCAGTTTTCCCAAGGACCATCTTTTAGGACCTCTCTCAAGGAAAGCTCTGAACAATAGAAAGCAGATAAAAATGTGGAAACTTAAGAATGTTACACCAGAATATTTTGTTCTGGGTACTGGTAACTACACAAACAGAGGGAACAGCCAGAATATTTGTTTTCATGTGCTGAAGAAAAGCCGGTGGCTTGACAGAGTAAGGTACACACACAAGCAAGATCACGTGAGTGGCTTTGTGCCTTCAGAGCACTGTTTTTTCTGACCCCACAGGGAGCCTGGTATAGTTCAGTTTGGACTAGTTGCTTAATTCTTAGATTACTCAGATTATCTGAATCCTTCTCTAAGGGTGCATTCAAAGTAATCAGTGACCTGCACGTAGGAATTTTACCCACCCAGATACCTACTGTGTAGATGATTTGTTAAGGTATCGCATATACCAGTAGTATTTACAGCTTAGCCACATGTAATAGGTATTTTCATGACCTCACCAGGTCCATCTTTTCATCAAGATTTGCTTTGTCTTCACTAGGAGTGATTATTTTAAACAATTTTTGTACGCTATTAGCTTCATCACCTGGAAGAATAAATTATCTCAGCCAGTACAGCAGTTACATTAGTTTTCTGACACTGTTCTAGGCAGTGGCAGTTTCTCTCTGCCAGTAATAATACATCTGTTATCTAGGATTTCAGCTTCTAAGATAAAAATCTGTATACATCTTGCCTTCTGTAGTACAGTGTCCTCCAGCATCAATGCTTTGGCTGCTGTGACTGTTGAAGACCTCATTAGGCCGTACTTCAGATCACTCTCTGAAAAGAAGCTGTCGTGGATTTCCATGGGGATGAGTATGTCTGGAAAATATCTTTCCACTTTTGATTTACAAAGTGAGGGCTTGATTCATATCTTGCTATCATCAGAGTAAGTCAAGAATAAGTGTATTCACACCAATATGACTATGCTGCTGCAATACTTTGGGGATATGAAATCAGCTGCATGGTTTTACACAGAGTTGGGGACAAACTATTTGAGGTGAGCATAAGGAGAAAGGAAGCTGATGATTTTGATCTTTAAGTGGGAAAGATGCACTGCATCTGAAGTCAATATTGATTTGCAATACTACAAACCCAAAACCTGTTCTTTTTCTTTCATCTGACAAAAATTAGAAGCATGGGAAAACATTTTGTAACAAACCCTTTGAACTGAGTGATACATGAGCATTGTGTCCCAATAACATTCCAGAGAACAAGAAACTTCACATCTTCTCTGATATACTCTCAGACTCTCAGTCTGTTTAGCTCCTCCATTTCATGTAGCTCAAACAAGAGGGTCAGAACTAGGCTGAGCAGGTGGTTTACATTTGTGAAGTGCGATAGCTGTCTCTAGTCGTACTGCCCTGTGAGCAGTGGCAGGTGTAGCCCAAAACAGTGTTTGCAGTGTGTGGAAAAATCAGTGCCAACATGGTGTTGTGGCACACATACCAGCAAGCACAGCAGACTGATGGCATGTTGCAAGTGTGATATTTTCACCTGAGAGCAGTTTTGTAAGCAGTATCCCAAACAATGTTTACATCAAGGTTGTTCTTGGTCTTATCGTGAATTGCCTGATGTGCCAAATTAAACAGTGAGATTAACCTATTGCTTGTGCAGTAAAACTCCAGAGGGGTGGAGGTGGAAAAAATAAATAAGCCAGTGTTATGGTTCTTGGGAGCAGATGCTACATCCTGGTGACCTAGGATGTTCTTTGTCACAGTGCCAGCTCCCAGTAATCTGCCAGCATTTACTTTCTTGCTCCAAAGACTTTAGACTTAGAAGCAGAAATTATTCCCTCAAAATAAGGACTATGACACAGGAGATTAGCTGAGAAATATGAACAGTAAATGTGGCTTTGCCACTATGGCTAATCTGCATGGCTGCCATTTAGTAATCACTCTTTAGTAATATATGGGAAGAGAATTGTGTCAAGTTTGCATGAACTCAGTGTAAAAAGAAACCTGATCTTTTGTCCAATTCAGGCTCTCTTAATAAAAACACAGATGTTAGCAGGTTTTATTTTGGAGATGTCAGGGCCATGCTAGGTTAGATGAAAACATTTCCTTTAGTGATTTTCAAAATTTGGCAGATTTACACATCATTCTGCCTTTTCCACACAGGCCTGTTTTATGGTGGAGTCTGCATTGCTATGGCTGCAGTGGCATCTCTCCTGGGAGCCTTGTTGCAGGTAGGTGTCATCTTTTTTTCATGCCCATGTTGGCTCACTCAGAATGAATTATGTAAGCAAATAATTGCTGGATACCATTATGAGGTTAGTTTTTATTCTCTGTTGGGCACTGACCTCAAACAGCCTGTGGCTCAGCCTCTGCTTTAAGCAGCCATGTAACTATACCAAATCCTGCCAGCTGAGTACACACCAGTTAAAAACATACTTTCCTTCTCAACATCCTCCCTTCTTGCCATGTTGGGGTTTTAACTTTCTTACACAGCACCTGATAGCAGACTCTCTTCCTTCCTCAGGCAGCACTCAGCATTTTTGGCATGGTTGGTGGCCCCCTTTTAGGACTGTTTGCCTTGGGAATCCTCTGCTCCTTTGCAAATGGAATTGTAAGTAGAAATTTAAAGCCCTGTTCCTCCAAAAATGTTGATAATTTGGGGCATCTCCTTCTGCCTTCCCCCAGCTTCTGCTCCAAATAATTTTATGTTGGGTAGCAAGGGGGATGTCCTCATGTGTCTAAATCATTTCCCCTTGTTCCCTTTCCTCCTTGTCCCAAGGACAAGGGTGTATGGGAAATTGAATTTCCATCCCATGAAGAGATTTTACCCGAGCAGAGGGGGGAAAATATTCTGAGTAAAAATGAAACTAAGGCAAGGATTTGTGAAAACACAGTTTTAGAAGCAGGGAGCAATGTAAAATGTAGCTGAACAATCAGTAGACTTTGAGGATGCTAGCCTGCTTGAGCAAAAGGAGGTCAGGCTGCGAGAATGGAGCCCAAGAATTTGCCGACTGAGTTGGGGTTTTCTCAGCATCATGACATTATAATTTCCAAAGGAAAAATCTATTCCATCAAAAAATGGATTTTACAAACTTTGCGAACATGGTCCCTGCGTTAGTCTGACAGGATTGCTGTTTAGTAAGGTTCACTAATCATTAACCTTTACCTTTCTGCAGTTGCAAATTTTATGTATATACTAAAAAAAAAACCCCAAGAACCAAAAAAAACCCCAAAAGCCTACTAGTTGTCAGCCCCAAATCCCCTCACCCTGAAGCAGAAGAAACTTTAAAAAAAACAGACCACATGATAAGAAAGAAAAATGCTTCTGTATTTGTTCAAGGAGGAGCTCAAATAAAGTAGTATTTTCCAATATACCATGCAGCCCAGAGCTATCCTTTGATTGAAAAGGCATAGTGGAAAAATAAAGAGAGGTATGCTCGAGAGCTGTGAGTAAACACTGTATCTCCCAAAAGGGGAATCAAGTAAATTCCCCAGCTCTCCCCAGCTGTATATTTCATTTTTGCTAAGGAGCCTACAGTTTAGATTATCTTGTTTCGTACTGTTTAGGTTATCTTACAGTTTGTTACTCATCTAGGTGCTGGCTTTTTCAAATATCCTTTTGCTTTTCACGTAAAGTTTTATTTTCTGTTTTGCAGGGTGCATTTGTGGGTCTTGTCAGTGGCTTTGTTATTTCACTTTGGGTTGGAATTGGATCTCAGATTTATCCTCCACTTCCAGAGAGGACCAAGCCTCTATCTCTCTCAACTATAGGCTGTAATATATCCTCAGGAAATTTGACGGCAACAGAAAACCCATTAACAACAATCTTCAACACACCAAGTGCAGAGAGGTATACAAGTCCATCATATGCAATCAGCAAAGCATGTATTTTTTTTAAAGTAATGCAAACATCTGCCTAGCATATGGGTTACTATCCCTCCCTTGGTTTACCTGTGAGGCTGCTTAAGGTGAAGCATATTTTTCCCTGTCAGGGTTTGTGTGGGTTATCCCAGAACAGAAGTCAAAGTGAATCATCCTATTGATCTTTAAAGCTTCAGTTCAATATTTGAGTCTAAAGGCTTGCATATGGCTTACTGGGAAGCATAGCGTTAAAGAAAGCGTAACATTTATAGTTATTGACTTAACTTCCACAGTCCGTCTTATGAATTGAAGTAGTAGGCAGTTAAAGGGCAATTTGCCAGTTGAACAGCTCCACCTACAACAGCTTGTCTGTGCAAAAATAGGTTTATTCAGGAAATTCAGAAGAGGACATAATCTGTGTAATGGACAAAATATAAGGGATTTGCTCCCCTCTGCAATTACTGTATATCTTACTTTCGACAATCACAGTTAAGTGTAACTTTTATGAATGACAATATAGGTAACAGCAGGAACAGAGAGAAGCTGAACAAACACATTTCTAGGATTACCAATCCTTACATCTTTGAGCATTGTACAATCAACAGATACCCTGGTACGCACATGGATGACCAATATCCAGTGTCATAGACTACACCTCTCACATGAGGCCTCCAGCATTCTTTATGTCTGGGAAGCAGCCATTGCAAGAGAGTACATTGTCAGGGAGAACAAAATAAGGTGTAACATGAGGTGACAGTTGCCCTGTAGTTTCTGGCTGTTTAGAGCTACACAGTGGCTGATTTCCTGCTATTTTTGTTTTTTTTTTGTGCCCCCTCCTTTAAATAACATCTCCCATTCTAAAGAAGTTATCCTTTCTTCTGGATAGCTGGAGTGCTCAGCTCTGCACTAGATTCCTAGTAGAGAGGCTCTGCTCTTTTACCTGCTCTGTCCCATGCATTGGCTCACTGTACTGACCTGTCTCCTCCCATACCAAGGAATTTGTCCTACAAATTTCAGAACAAACTTTCAGTGTGCATTTTATTGTACAGAGGTAGCTCAAGACTATCAGGTCACTTGGTTCAGAAGTAACTGTATTTATATGCTGTCTGGAATTAGAAAACATCTTCAGGTTGCTTGGAATAGGAAAGCAGATTTACCCTTTTTCTGCTCTTTTGCAGGCCTGTCCTGGCAGACAACTGGTATTCCTTGTCTTATCTTTACTTCAGCACACTTGGGACACTTATCACAGTAGCTGTGGGAATAATTATCAGCCTCCTAACAGGTACTAGTTCCAGAGTTGTGATTGAATGTATCTTAGGTTGCTTGCAAACTAAGATGAGTAGAGAGCTGTTATTCCCACAGGAAGTACTGGTAACCCTATTGCAAACACTGTGTAAAGCTTACTACTCTAAATCTCATTTCCTACCCCAGACCTTCTGTATCCCATTCTTGATCTCTGCTCATAGCAAAAATTACTTCAAATTTCTAAGGAGAAAGAAGTTTCAACAGTTTTTTAACCTGAGGGAAATAAATAAATAAGACATCTCCTTCCCATTTTATTAGATGCCAGTAGGGACTGGAGGTTTAAGGGTTGCCTCTGAACATGGCAAGAACCCCAAGCAAGGAGGTACACCCAATCTTCTAGAGGACAAAAGCAGGTTTGCTTCAAATGAATTCAGATCACTCAAGGTTTTTTGTCTGCACCTGCACAGTGCATGCTTTTCACCACATTCACACATTTAAGAGCTGCAGACCCTCTGCATGGCTACATTAGCTTCTTTCTCAGTTTCCCTCTACCATTTGTGCAAGGGGCAAAAAGCAGCATCCCACAGGTAGTAACTTTAGTTCCAGCCCACAGCCTCACTGCTTTTGCATCTAGGTAAGATGCAAAGCACACCTATCACCCACCTCATGCATGGCAGAAATAACAAAAAAGCAGCAGCTCTCACAGTTTTCCCCAGTATGTCCAGCCAGGTTCCCAGCCCATTGCTATAGTGACACTTGTAGACAAATTTTGCTTCTTACTAGGTTGGGAGTCAGTTTATCCACAGGCCATGAAGCCAAGTATGAAAACTGGACAACTCAGTAAAGCCAGATGAGAAATCATCAGCCCAATAAACAAAAAAAATTCCAACAAAACTAACTTAATGGTCTTACTAAACTCAAAACACTTAACCACACTACCTCCCTACTTTTTCTGGCACAAGACCCCATTTAAGTCCCATGTGGCAGTCATCAGAGCTAATTCCTGACACCTGCATCTTGTTTCTTTCCCACACGCATTCCCCCACAAGAATAAGTTAATCTTCCATGGCTTAAAAATGATCAAATGTCCCTTTGACCTTCATCCCCTCTACCTTGGAGATGCCCTTAAGTAACTTACTATACAAATTGCTGGTGACTTTGGAAACAGGAGACCTGCTGATAGCAAGCTGAGAACTGAGGCTCAAGCTCCCTGTCAGCACTTGGTCCACATCTCCTGGGCAGAGTGGTCCCCAGTATCATTGTATGAGATTCATCCTCTTCTGATGATTGTTTCAGTCTTTTTACACAGTAAGAAATCTGGTGAAGATCAAGGAAACTCTAGGAAATGGCTAAGGCATTTCAAATAGACCTTGAAGGACCATTTTTATATTTTGATAGGTGAGGGATATATATAATTGTAAAAAAAAAATCCCTAAAGCCTGTGATTGCTTGATAGCTTTTGATGCATGACTCTGTGCTGCTCACCTGGCCTGGTGCCCATGGCTGGGCTCTGACATATCATTTGCATGTGGAACCCTGGCTGATTGAAACCTGCCTATTTTGCAGGAGGACTTAAGCAGAACACAGATCGTAAATTCCTGCTGACCAAGGAAGATTTCCTGTCCAACTTCTCATGGTCTAAATCTGAAACAGTAAGTGTAATTACGCATCTCTGATTTAAATCTATCTTTCCTCCTGGGAACAAAGGGCTTCTGGCTAATTTTTTCCCACCAGGATGAATAGCACCTGATGCTGCCTGATACGACTGTCTGCTTTAGGGCAGTAGCAGAGCACAAGGCGCGTAGAAGTAAAGCAGCTGGCATAGGCAGGGAAGCTATGTTTGGCCACAGCTTGACTTCAGTGAACAGTAGAGGAGAAGCTGAGACAAGGGACAGTTGTTCTCCAGGTTTCTGCCAAAATACTCCCTCACTAGTCTTTTGGAAGCTGGCTCAAGGCACACTTTAGGCTCAGCAAAGCTTTCTTTGTTTGTAAACATGTGTTCTCTAAAATCTGGATTCTTTTTGCAACTTTTGCTGCTGTTTGAGAGAAAACATTTCTAGTCAGCATATCTGTTTCCTAGCTCCCTCCCTAAGATATAAGAAAAGGAGAGACATTAGGTAATAACAAGCCTTCAAAGAGAAAATGTAGGGGAAATTTGTTTGTTTTAAATAAACTATAGGTCACTTTTCAGTTAGTATCATCAGGATGCTGAAACTCAGCTTTGTTCAGTGCTTTTCAAGTGCTGCAGTACAGTCAATGATCTTGTCTTTGAGATGGTTCAGTTTGCAAAATGTTTTTTCTCCATGATGACAACTCCTTTTAGTATGATCTCATGTATTTCAGCTTCTCACTGTGAACACGAGGGAGAGAAAGAGATTTTTACAGTGCTATTGTAATGCTGTTTGTCCGTGTCAGGACTAGCGAGCAGCTATCCAGTTATTGTCACTCACTGCTTTTAATAGGCCAACATCTGTTTTTACTGCCTGGGAATTTAAACCCTGAAAAAGAAACAAACAAAACCCCAAGCCCCCAAAACAAGCAAAAACCAAAACACCAGTACCAAGCCAACCAACTAACCAAAACTAAACCGAAACAAATCCACGCACATGGAAACTAATGTCCACAGCCATACTATTTTATGCCTGGATTCAGAAACAAGTGTCTGCATGGCTCTACAGCTAGGAGCTAGCGGTTGGCATCACAAATAATGCAGAAAGTTGGTGAGGAAAAAATAATCAGGTAGAATTGAGAAACTTCCTGCACATAAAAAGTTCAACATCTCATTATGTTTAATAGAGATGAAACATGAAAGCAATGACGCGTGTTAATCTGCTTTTCAAGTCAAAGATGGGGCAAGTACCAGGGACTGGGAGTCAATAGCTCAAGGACCTTGTGGTGGCAGGTCTCTAGACATGAAAGCAGCAATTAGAACTTTGCACAACCAAAACCACTTTAGACAATTTTCAGGACAAGAACTTTTTACTTGACGAGAACATTTCATGCAACTCATACCTTACGCAATAAGAAACTTTCCATGCCCCTAGAAAAATACCAGCTACTCCAATGAATAACTATTTATGCTCTGTCAGCAATCAACATGTACTTCCCTGCAAGGCATCCTGTATGCCAGGCCTGACTCTGCTTGTATGCAGGTTAAAGAGAGGAAGACTGTTTCTTCCACGTCACAGCACGGCTTTTGTCTTTTGTTTTTTAGCCACAGAAAGTGGAAGTGTTGAACTGGAAACCGTTTACCATGGCAGCTGAAGGAACTGACAACCCTGCTTTCAGCCACATTGAAATGGACTTTGCAAGCAATAAGAACAAAGTCAATGGCCTTCATATATGACGTGGGGCCATGTCAGCCCTCCAGGACAGTTTTGTTCATGTAAGGCACTATTGACAGTCCTGTGCCAGGTCAGTTACCAGCCCTGCAGGGGTAATGGGCAGCCGTCTGCTGAGCTTTGTTGCACTGTCACCCTTGCATGCCCTTGATATTAGTCAAGAAAGGAATCAGGTCTTTCTTGCACATCCTCACCCTCTCTTTCTCACTCTGGATCTTGGTGACAGGGCTGAAGGCAATGTTTATATGTGAAGTATTTACCTGATACTCTTGAGCTTCCTGGAAAATATCTGCATTTTATCTCAGTTCACTCTCAGAGTAATTTTTTTATTTGGTAAGAGCACTGTTCCCCCAGACATAGCTGGTTTTCTGGTTTCTTTTTTTTTTTGACTTTTTTTTCTTTTAAGACATTGCAAGTACAAAGACATTAGGGCTGCAGGTCCTTAACAGGTTGCAAGAAACAGTGGGGCTTTTTTAATACAGGAGGTGCATATAATGCCATCTGATTCATTTGTAGAACTGAGAGTGTATTTATTTTGCTGGTTTTTTTTTGTGTATGTTTGGTTTTATGAAGCTATTTCTTCCCTGGTTTCTAGCATCTCGTCTGTGTTCACTGCTGGAAGCTACAAGAGTGTCTCTAGTGATGGGTAGAGGCAAAACTCAGTGACATACTTCCCTTCATTCCCCATCTCCCTCATCTGCCCTGTCTTACCCTTACAGAGCTGGTTCTCACAAAGGAAAAGAGCTATTCGGGCTTTTTGTTCAGTGCCATACAGCAGAACCCCAGTAGTCTTCCACTTCTTGCTCAGCATTCTGGCCTAGGACTGGTCTTTCACTGGGCTTGGGCATAGTGCAGCAGAGATGTTAATGCAGGAACATGGCCCTCTTTGCTCTACGGGAAGACTGCATCTGCAGTTACCAC
Organism: Pezoporus flaviventris; assembly: GCF_033815535.1. Taxonomy (NCBI): domain Eukaryota; kingdom Metazoa; phylum Chordata; class Aves; order Psittaciformes; family Psittacidae; genus Pezoporus; species Pezoporus flaviventris. The sequence goes on from NW_026892644.1 coordinate 4,247,031, forward strand.
TGCTGTTGTCTGTGGAGCTGTGAGCTGAAACTTCATGTAGCCATTTGTATTCATGCAGTCCCTGTTGTCTCTCTGGGGATTCACGTTCAAGTTTGGCCCAGATCAGGCTAGAGTACATTGTATGTTTTAGCAGGCAGGCAGAGTTCACTGTGCAATACCCCAGGAAACGGAAGGCATTGCAGAGGATGTTATTTGGTGAAGGCTTCTTCAGGGCTGCAAGGCATGGGATGACTTATCCTCTGGCTAGGCTGCCAAGAGAAGCTGAACGGCACATCCACTCCAGACCATGGTACTGGTGGTTTTGGAGGATGAAAACCCCCAGCTGCTTCACACCCCCCATATGCCTTCTGGTAAGGTAGGGAACAGATGCTGACCCACTGTGGTGTTTTTCTACTGCAGACTTTTTGCTATGGCTATACATGGGAGTTTAAAACTCTTACAGCAGTATCAAGTTGGGAAATAAAAGCTATTGCAGTAAAGTTAAGCTGTGAAGCTTATAAAGCAGTCATGTTTTGAATCAAATGAAAAACTGACTGCATGTCTTAAATGCTTTCTAAAAGTTATGCTGCTTTTGCCAGGTGCTGAGCTGCTTTAACTTGGAATACGACACAATTCTAGCTTATCTATCTTGACTGGAACCCTTTAGCATCTAAATCAATTTATTTTGTGCCCCTGTGACAGAGGGCATTTGGTGATCTACTGCGTAAAATGAACTGACAGTATCAGAAAACATTAGGGATTAAAAATCTGGTCCAAGGAGCAAACCTGTGCTAGAGGAGTACAGGCCAGGCACTGCCACAGAAAAAATATGTGGTCTCAGTCAGAGATCAATATGATCAGACAAAAGCCATTTATTGCAAAGCCTTAACTCCTTATATTCTGTTGCTTACATACACTTACAGTGATTTGGCATATTATGATTGGATACATGTCTTGAAGACCCTTAGCAGCTAACATATAATTGGTTAGGCACAGGTGTGAGAACTTGACCTCGAAAGCTTGCCAACAGTCCACAGTTCTCATAACTCGGTGAATTCCAGCTTCTTCTTATCTTGCTTGCTTAAGCTTCCTCGGGCCTCTCATGGCCTTGCTGTATCTTTCAGGATTATTCAGAGTTCATGTACCAATTATCCATTCTCCTGTGAGAACACTGTCTCCACAAGATACTGTATGGGGTTCCCACCGGGGGCATACCTCCATCAGCTAACTCAGTGCAAAACTACGTAACAGAGGCAGGTTTCCCCTTTGCCTCCTGATGCACTGGCTTGCACGGTCCAGACCCTTATCTCCCATTCCTCTGCTGCAGCTCTGTAACTAGCTAAGTGCTGAAAACACTGTGTGGAAGGGCTGTGAGTGAGCCGGAGAGATCCCATGAATTGTGTCTTGTGTTCCTATATCTAAAATCTGAGACAAACAATAGCATCCTGAATAAAGTCTTCTAGGACAGGTATCTCTGTTCTGGGACTATTCTAGTCACTCTGAGACAGCTAGTCCACTGTCTGAATGAGCTGGCTATGCTTCTCAAGTCTCAGAAGATAAGTGCAGCTCGTTCAGCCTTGTGCCTTGTCTTCATGACACAGAAATAGATACTGCATTTTGTGCAAAAGAACAATTCTTGAGCCTTGGAATATAGTAATTTGTACTTACCAGGTACTTTCAGTCCGCAAACCTGAAAAAGGGTAAGTACTGGTATCTCCACACTGCTGCAGAGTGCTGAAATGAAGAGGACTGGTGTGCCCCTCTGTACCTGTGCTTTATGGCACAGAGTAAGCTGTGGACAGAGAGAACAGAAGCCTGTAACAAGCACTTGCCTGCTGGTATGGCTACAGTCCTCCCAACACAAATGACAAACTCTCATCTGAATATTCCTCTCAGGAGAGTGACTGATCACTGCTGTGTTAAGCAGCATCATTGTGGCCTTTGCGGCACCACTCTGTGCTGAGATCACTGTGTGCTGTAATGGATACTGCCTTAAACTGTCTGGGATGATCTGTGACTTCTACCTGTTTTGTTCGTGGAGTGAAGACTCATCTTCCCAGTTATCGTAGTTAAAAAATGTAGGACCACTGATGTTTTTTTTTTTTCTCAGTGCTTTGAATTCACATAATTGTTTAAAACAGAGAAAACATGTAAATGACCAACTTGTCTTCAACTTATTGCTTGAAGTCACTATTTGAGCACTGAACAGTCACTGAACTCTAATTTTGATATCAAGTGAAAGTTTGGGTGAAGTGATATCTATTGGGACACAATCATGACAATCTCACTGGGGAGAGTATCTGCTGTAAGCACTTTAGAGGCAAGTGTTCTTAAGCTTTGCAGATGATGCCAGTAAATACCCCGTTTCTTGCTAACTAACCTCCCATGATTGCTGCACAGCTCTCACAGAAAGTGACTCTTTCTGCTTCACTTTTTTCTAAATGCTTATTGTTCTAATTGGAATCAGTAATTAAAGCAATTAATTAATTTTGAATAAGATTTTCCCTGAGATCATACACTGTCCTCTGCTAGCTGGACTGTCAGGTAGGGCCTTGTTTGTGTAAGAGCAGCAAGATAGTTCTTGGTGTCTCCATCACACTCCTGCACCCTAATCCTTCGTCCCTCCCAGCTAAAAGCTCACCCAACAAAGAAATACAGGATGCTCAAAATTGACAAATTCCATGGGAGTGGGAGCACCCCATGCTGTCCAAATAACATGCTGCATCTGGCAGGATCAAGAGAGAAAAATAGTAGGAACATTAAAAAAAGAACTAAAACCACAACAGGAACAATGTTGGACTACAAGAATGCACAAAGAATCTACAGAGAGACAGTAGTGACAAGACTTTGGTCTACGTTTAAATTTGCTTTCACCTGACTGGCCTCTTTGGCTGCTGAACAAATAAGGTAAACAGAAAATAACTTACGAATGCCAAGCAGCAAATATTTCATATGCATAATTTATTTTAAAGTTTATTGCGTCACATTATACAAGCATTAAACATGGCTTTATGCTGATGATTTTTTTTTTTTAAGTGTGAAAACTTGACATTCTTTTCCATAGGATTTTTCTATTTACAAATAAACAATCTCTCTATATACTTTATATATATTATATATATGGTAAATAACATAACTCCCCTCAGAAAGATTTAAAATAAAAAAGAACTGATTTGTAAACACGGTTTTTTTTTTGTAGTATTTGGTGGCTGGAACACAGATGATATTCTATACCTAGGATTTTTCTTCTGTCAGAGTATCCAGGTTGTTCATTTGCATTTTTTACTCTAAGATCTGTAAAACCAGCATGGGACAGAATGCAAAAAACGTAGCAAACAGGCTGAAAAACAGTCCCAATATACAATTTTGTTCCTTGGTTTTAAAAACTGGCATGTAACTGCTCATGAAGTACATGCTTGCTGTCAAGAGTGGTCTATGGAGATCAATCCTATGCTGATTGCAAGATGATTTCACAGTAAATCCTTTGATGTGTGCTGTCCTGCTTGCTATGTAAAATGTCTGTGGCATGCATTGAGGTTGCATTTTTTCGCATTCCCTTGAAGGTAGTGCTCTTGTGGAGTTGGAATAAGTAAACAACATATAGGACGGCCACCTGGAGGTTTAAACAAAACCCATCATCAGTTCAGAAAGAAGGGAATGGCATACATTTGTTATCTAGAGACCATTAAAATTCCGTTTATTATTAGCTTATTATTTGTATTATATCTTCCTATAAAATAAGAAAGGGATCATCTTTCCTGAGTGTTCTGCTATATAGCTCTGAAGCACTCAAGGGAAATCTATTCAGCAGACCAGCAGCACAGAAACCTCCATGGGTTGACTGGTCAACATTAAGTGGCAGAAATGTACTCAGGATCTGCCAGGGAGGTCAGAGCCCCTTTCATCATCGTACTCAGCATAAGCTTGGTAAGCAGCCAAGTTGTGTTTTCTCATTTAGAACAGGACACAACTTCTAGCAATGTATTGTCATGAAAATTCATCGTGATGTAGCTCTGTTGAAAAGTAGTCTCAAAAGCAATTATTATCTATTGTATTTCTGCTGCACTTTATTTGTTTTGGCACATTACACATTTGTTTTGGCGCATTACACTGCAGTGGTTCCTCTGGACTGGGAGTCAGTTTATATTCTAGTAGGTTTCAGTTCAGTTCTTGGAAGTTATTGAGATCTACATTGACAAAGCTGTATGTTACTGCATGTTCCTTTGCAAAGGTTCACACTCAGATGGGTGACACTGATTTTATGTATGACTCATGTTTCTCTTTACTGCTCAGCAAACAGTTTCTAAGCTCTTGTCATCTGTTGTTTTAGATATTATACAGAAGGTATGCAAACATCCAACTGCTCATGTGAATTTGTCCTGAATGCGATTTTGCACAGTGATCCTGCCCCAGAGTCCCCAGACTCAAGTGCAGTATACACCCGTGGGTAGTGGATGGTAGATACTATCCCATCTGGCATGTGTGCATTGCAGGATGACATTGCCTAATCCCCAACCACTATGTACAGAGACAGAAATACCCCCATTTCTCCACTGCCCACATGGGATGTGTTCACAGCTGCTGTAAGCTGAAGCAAAGATGAACAAGTTCACTTCTCAATTAGGCAGTCATGCTCCCCACTCAGTTTGGCACCACGTCAACAGAAAACAGATTAATTCTGAAATTCCTTCAGTGCTTATATTGCCTCAAAGGACCTTCAGGCTTGGCCCAGGAGCACCTGATTAAATGGGAACTGCTGTGCCATTTATCCTCTTCGTTTAGGATGTGTCACTACTGGAGGAGTTTCCTTGCTACAAGTAAGCAAAGTGTAAGCACATAGTGGCTACAGAGATGAGGGTATATGCATTTTTTCCACCTCTCTGCTTCCTCAAGTCATACATTTTTTCATTAAGACCTTCACTCCATTATGGAAACAGCAACAGTTCTCCCTTGCAGTGGAAAGAAGTTAATAGATCTAATTTGGCAATATGGGGTTGTGGTGCAAGTGGTCCTGATGTCTTGTGGAGCTTGAGGCATCCATCCATAAAGTCTTGCATTGTGTGGTCTGTCCAGAAGAGCAAATTCTAGCCTTTCTATCAAATGATTTCTAGAAGAACTTATAGAAACAGCTTGCTGAATTTTCCTCCCTCTTAAATATCCTCAAACTAACAAGGTCAGAACTACTTAAGACTTCTGCAAAAATGGTATTTTTGTGGAGCTCCAGTTATTTGGAAAAGGGCTAAGTAAATGGTTCAGCTCCAGTATTTTGTATCTAGCTAGGCACAGGCTTGATTCCACCTGGCTTCTTACAGTCTTGGCTTTTGAACTTCGTTCTTCATTCTGGCTGATTATGCCACTGCATGTTCTGCGAGAATTGCAGTGTTATCACTTTGAGGCAAGAGGTAGTAGAGCTTTCATAACACTCAGCATTTTGATTCATGTTGCTTCATCCAACACTGCTGCAGTCTTTAGACCTGGGTTAATGATCTAGGAAATATTTAATTTCTCAGTGCTAAAGAATTTGGAGAAGAATATAGACAGTGGCCCATTTTACCCAAATCTAATTCTGCATCCTGTGTAGAATTGCTCTGCTTGAAGGATTAAAATCTCAAGCTAGTCCATCCTACAGTCTGCGGTTCTTTTTTTCCCCTCCACCCCTTCATAGGTAATAGTAGAATGAATAAAGAAAATATTACAAGAAAATATTCTGGATGACTGTGTTCTTTTGCTCTGATGACCTTGTTCATCTGTTGGGTTTTTTTGTTTTCACTTACGCAGATAGGTCTTTAAGACACAGTCTGTCTTCTGTTATGTGTATGATACCCCTTAGTTCCTGATGATGTGATATTGCAGTACAAATACACAGGCAGTTCTGGGCAAGGTGCCCTAGCCTGATTTGTTTCCTTCAGAGGGCAGAAAGTCCTATACCTGAAAAGGCACTGTTCAAAACTTTAAAATATATTACCACCATTTCACAGTATTATTTCCAAATGAACGACCCTACAGTCAGGCACCTCTGGCCACATTTAGATGCTTGCCTATCTGCCAACAGTTCTACTCACCTAAATTTTCAGCATTGTCAGACCATCTGGTTAGACTGACGTTCAAGTATCTCCTCCTAAAAAAAACTTCAATAGTGTTGGAGTAATGGAAGTGGTCCACATATGTGACTTTACCTTGTAAATGCAAGCTAACACAGCTGAGTCCACTGTGGAAGAGGGCAACACTGCCATGCATGTGCTGCAGGTGGTGGCCACACACATGGACAAGTACTGCCATGTTGCCCAAGGCGCAGTCACTGGTTATGAAGTAGCAACTTGGCCATGAGAACAGGCTGCAAAATCACCAAGTTCTGTAAAGCACTGTAAGAGATATAATTGCTTTGAAGGTCAGGGCCTTGAATTTAAGTCAGGGCCTGGGAGCCTCCTGGCAAGAGTGCAGACAGTTAAGCATTGGTCAAATCTGCTCAGGCTGGCATTAGGTCTGGAGAAGACTAAGCCTTGCAAGACCTCTAATTTCAAAAGGTTTATGACAGTATTTGCCCTTTTAAACATTGGCGCACTTGTAAGAGCACACAACATTCACTGGCTATTCCTTTCACTGTACTCTCCACTGTAGAAAACAGCTTTTATAAGCAGAATTCCTATCTCCTTTTAAGTGGTTTCTTCCTCACCCCATCACGGCCACTCATTGTGATAAGATTTTCCATTCTTCTTCCTTTCCTTCCGCTCTTTCTGCAGACGTTCTAATTCAGCTTCATACATCATTTCCTGAATCAGGTACTTTTCTCTCCTCATCCTATCTCTCAGATCTTTTGGGAGATCTGGGATTAAGTAGGAAATCAGGTGCTTTATGCAAAAGACAAGGTGCTGTAAAAACAAAAAAGGGATAAAAAATTAAAATCTTAGGAAGAAAACAAGTACCCTATTTTCTGAAAACCCACCACTTCCAATTCACAACAAGATCCTGTGATAGAACTAAATCCGTTACTAAATTTAAAGAAATTAAACCATGAGGTTTTTTTTCCCCACAAAAAACTCCAGGCAAAGTCAGTGGAGTATGGATTGCTGCAAAGTTTGTTACAAGCAGCTGGTTCAAATAAAGCCTCAAACCTATTGTATGACCTGTGTGTTCAAACCCCCGAGGTCATGATTTGCTCTAAGGTTGCTTGGACATGGCATGGTATTAGTGGATTACTTTGCAGGAAGAGGTGAATCAAATGATACAGTTTCCTGTTGCCAGAAAGTCCTTTCATCAGAATCAGAACCAATGAATTACCTATGCAAAACAAAGTATTTTTCTTTGTACTGAGTCTCTCATCCAAAGACATACCTCAATTACCAAACATCACAATTAAATACCAGGTAACTAACCCTTTGTCCCTCATGTTTTAGGCATGCCACAGCAGAGCTTGGGTGTGATGGGGGAGGATTGCTTGAGTGAACTTTTTTTGTTTGCTTTGAGAGAAGGAGCAGAGAAACAGAAAAATCATCCATCTCTTACAAGACACTCATTCTAGATTGCAAAAACAAAGGTATCGCTTCTTCTCCAAGCAGGACCCTTCCTATGAACGCCACTGAAAAGAGAATGCAACATGTTTGCCCATGTATTCTTCCCTCATGAGAAATAAACCCACAATACTTTAATTGTTGCTTTTTTGCCAAGCCTAAAATAGTAATAATGAAAAAGCTTCTGTCAGTTTATGTGGAGACAGTGTTCTCACAGGAGAATGCATAACTGGTACATAAACTCTGAATAATCCTGAAAGATATAGCAAGGCCATGAGAGGCCCGAAGAAGCTTAAGCAAGCAAGATAAGAGGCTGGAATTCACCGAGTTAATGAGAACTGTGGACTGTTGGCAAGCTTTTGAGGTCGAGTTCTCACACCTGTGTTTAACCAATTATATGTTAGTCACTAAGGGTCTTCAAAACATGTATCCAATCATAATATGCCAAATCACTGTAAGTGCATGTAAGAAATAGTATATAAGGAGTTAAGGATTTGTATAAAAAGAACAAGAAGCATAACTCATACTGAGTCGTTCTCTTGATTCTGGTCGCTCTCTCCAACGAGTTTAGCCTTGACAAATAATTCTGCAGTGATAGGAAACATGCTTGTTTTTGAGGGAGGACAAGATAGCCTAATTAACCACCCCACAGTGTGAAAAATTTGGTGGTCTTCTATGATGGGTTTAAAGCATTGGTGAGTAAGGGAAGAGCACTACCTGGACTTGTGCAAAGCATTTGACACTGTCTCACACAACATCCTTGTCTCTAAATGGGAGAGATATGGATTCAATGGATGGATCACTGTGGATAAGGAATTGGCTGGATGGTAACACTCAAAGAGTTGTGGTCAAAGGCTCAGTGTCTAAGTGGAAACAAACATCATTTGTGAGGGCTTGCTACTGGGACCTGTGCTGTTCAACATTGTTGCCAACATGAACAGTGGGATTGAGTGCACCCTCAGGACATTTGCCAATGACACAAAGCTGTGTGGTGTGGTCAACATGCTGGAAGGAAGAGATGGGATCCAGAGGGACCTTGATACACTTGAGAGGTGTGCAAGTGTGAACCTTATTAAGTTCAACAAGGCCAACTGCAAGGTTGGACGGGGCTTTGAGCAACCTGTTCTACTGGATGGTGTCCCTGCCCCTAGCAGAGGGTTGGAACTAGATGATCTTTAAGATGCCTTTCAACCCAAACTATTCAATGATTCTATGAAAAATGTGTCTCAGCTTAAGTAGTTCATTTATGAAAAACCTATCTTGAATCACTTAGTGCAATCTTTTACTGTAATTGCTGGAGCAATCACAATAAACCATTAGTGTCCTCCAAAAACATGATTCTGACATTTCAAATGTTCAAAGACATTTCATGATTTCCTCTGCAATTGCCTTTTTTAGTTCATAGATAGAGTTAAGGAAACAGTTTGCAGTGCCAATAAACAGAGTGTCCCTGTAGAGAGAGACAGCTGTGAGCCAGCCTATGGCTTTGGCTGGGGCAAAGCAAAGTCAAATCTCTTGTGCAGACATTGGGCAAAGAAACAAAGCTATTCCACAGCAGGCTGCAAATTTTGCTGGGTCACTGAGACTTAAGCAGTGCTGTTTTTTCTTCCCCCAGTTATCTTTCCAGTTATGCTGTGCTGCCTTTATGCCAAGTGTGTATCGAAAAGCCAGGCTGTTTTCAGTCTTGAAACTGCTTAAGCTGACCTGCCACAACCATTCTTGTCTCCTTTTTGGAGACGGATACCCTGGCTCTCAGTACAAGAAACAAAGAAGAGATCAAGCCCAGCAGGCCTCTATCAAATCTTCCTTTCCTTCCTTCCTTTCGTTACTTTCCTCCCTCTCTCTCTCTTTCTTTTTTTCTTCTCCTTTCCTTTCCTTTCCTTTCCTTTCCTTTCCTTTCCTTTCCTTTCCTTTCCTTTCCTTTCCTTTTTTCCTTTTCTTTCCTTTCCTTTCCTTTCCTTTCCTTTCCTTTCTCTTTCCTTTCTTTCCTTCCCCTTTCCTTTCCTCTCCTTTCCTTTCCTTTCTCCTTTCCTTTCCTTTCCTTTCCTTTCCTCTCCTCTCCCTCCTCTCCTCTCCTTTCCTTTTCTCTCTTCTCCTCTTCTCTCTTCTCTTCTCTTCTCTTCTCTTCTCTTCTCTCTCTTTCTCTTCCTTCTCTTCTCTTCTCTTCCTCTTCTCTTCTCTTCTCTCTCTCTCTTCTCTCTTCTCTTCTCTCTTCTTCTCTTCTCTTCTCTTCTCTTCTCTCTCTTCTCTCTCTTCTCTTCTCCTCCTTCCTCTCCTCTCCTCTCCTCTCCTCTCCTCTCCTCTCCCTCCTCTCCTCTCCTTCCCTCCTCTCCTCTCCTCTCCCTCTCCTCTCCTCCTCCTCCTCTTTTTTTTTCTTTTTTCTTTTCTTTCTTTCCCTTTAATGTTTCCCTGAGTGTGGCAGAAATAATGGAAGAGCTGATCTCCTTAGGACCAATCTCTAATGAGTTAGGCCAGTGTAGAGGAAGCACAGAGCCCAACCTGCAGTGGCATATTCCTCCTTCATCTGGGAAGGGCTTAAAATGACAGTTGGGGAATTTGCAGCAGACCTTGTGCTTCTGCTGAGCTACCAAATCATTCTTATGCAAGAAAAAGTTTCCTTTTCAACTTTTCCTCTAATTCCAGTACTTCTGTCTGTGATCCAAAGAGAGGATTCAGAAATGCAGTTCAGAATGAATTTACACGTAATGTGAACCAGAAATGCAGCATGTGCTCATGAACATTATGCCAATAATTTATGGCATAAATTATTACAGTTTCCATATCTGTGCTGGATGCCTGTTGCTATATGATTTCAGAGCAGAAGATTGAGTAAGAGCTTAAAAAATTATTTGTTCCCTGTTTGGCTTTTCACAGTGTAAAAAGCATTTCAAACCACTTAGAATAGAATCATAGAAATAGTTAGGGTTGGAAAGGACCTTAAAGATCAATCTACTTCCAACCCCCCTGCCATGGGCAGGGACACCTCCCACTAAACCATGCCACCCAAGGCTTCGTCCAACCTGGCCTTGAACACTGGCCAGGGATGGAGCATTCACAACCTCTCTGGGCACCCATTCCAGTGCCTCACCACCACTCACAGTAAAGAACTTCCTCCTTATATCCAATCTAAACTTCCCTGTTTAAGTTTTAACCCATCACCCCTTGTCCTGTCAGTACAGTCCCTAATGAAGAGTCCCTCCCCTGCATCCCCTATAGGCCACCTTCAGATACTGGAAGGTTGCTATGAGGTCTCCACGCACCCTTCTCTTCTCCAGGCTGAACAGCCCCAAACTTCCTCAGCCTGTCTTCATATGGGAAGTGCTCCAGTCCCCTGATCCATCCTCGTGGCCCTTCTCTGGACTTGTTCCAGCAAGTTCCATTGTCCTTTTTATGTTGAGGACACCAGGACTGCACACAATACTCTAAGTGAGGTCTCAAAAGAGCGGAGTAGAGGGGCAGGATCACTTCCTTCGACCTGCTGGTCACGCTCCTTTGATGCAGCCCAGGATACGGTTGGCTTTCTGGGCTGCAAGCACACACTGCCTGCTCATGTTCATTTTCTCATTGACCAGCACCCCCAAGTCCCTTCTCTGCAGGGCTGCTCTGAATCTCTTCTCTGCCCCAACCTGTAGCTGTGCCTGGGATTGCTCTGACCCAGGAGTAGGACCTTGCACTTGGCATGGTTAAACTTCATAAGGTTGGCATCAGCCCACCTCACAAGCATGTCAAGGTCCCTCTGGATGGCTTCCTTCCCTCCAGGGTATCAACCGAACCACACAGCTGGTGTCATCGGCAAACTTGCTGAGGGTGCACTCAATCCACTGTCCATGTCACCAACAAAGATGTTGAACAACACCCGGTCCCAACACCGATCCCTGAGGGACACCACTCATTACTGGTCTCCAGCCGGACATTGAGCCATTGACCACAACTCTTTGTGTGTGGCCATCCAGCCAGCTCTTTATCCACCGAGTGGGTCCAACCATGAAATTGATGTCTCTCCAATTTTAGAGACAAGGCTGTCGTGTGGGACGGTGTTGAACGCTTTACACAAGTCCAGGTTGATGACATCAGCTGCTCTACCCTGTCCATCGGATCCATAGCCCCATCATAGAAGGGCACCAGATTGGTCAGGCAGGATTTCCCTTAGTGAAGCCATGCTGGCTGTCACCAAGCACCTTGTTGTTTTTCATGTGCCTTAGCATGCCATCCAGGAGAATCTGCTCCAAGATTTTGCCAGGCACAGAGGTGAGACTGACTGGTCTGTAATTCCCCGGGTCATCCATTTTCCCCTTCTTGAAAATGGGGGTTATATTTCCCTTTTTCCAGTCATCGGGAACTTCACCTGACTGCCATGATTTCTCATCAAATATGATGGCCAGCAGCTTCGCAACTTCATTTGCCAGCTCCTTCAGGACCCACGGATGGATCTCATCAGGACCCATGGACTTGTGCACGTTCAGATTTTTAAGATGGTCTCGAACCAGATCCTCTCCTACAGTGGGCTCAAGGTCTTCATTCTCACAGTCCCTGCGTCTGCCTTCCAAGACTTGGGTGGTTTGGTCAGAGCCTTTGCTAGTGAAGACTGAGGCAAAGAAGTCATTCAGAACCTGAGCTTTCTCCAAATCCTGTGTAGCTAGATCTCTCACTTGTGCTGGAGAGATGCTGAACCCCTGGTTTCTTTCAGGATAGATATTCAGGCACCTGAAATTCAGGCCTTAAAAGCTGCATTTTGTTTTGTAAATTATCTCATCCTATTATCTACCCTCCTGTCTCTTAGTTTTCAAAATCAGCATGGGAATACCCATCATGTGGAGTTGGTTTTACCTTCCCTGGTTTGTCTTAAAGTTTTCTAAGATACTGACAGTAAATACCATTATGTTGAACATTGACTAATGTATTGAATCCTCTTCATCATGGTCATCTTTGTGATGCTCATCACTCTGGGGAAATGAATGGTATTAAAAAAAAAACAAAAAAAACCCAACAAAGCTAGATGTGTAAGTGCTGTATCTTAAGCTATTTTCATTTTTCAGTTGTTCAGATTTCATCTTTTCTTCTCCTGTTCTTTCACCTATTCCTTACATACTGAGGAAAACCTAGACAGGTTTTGAATGTCAGACCTCAGAAAGTTAACAAAAGCTTCATTTATTTGCCCTGTTGGCAAGTCACTGTTATGGCTTTCAAAGTGCTGCATTCCCCTTTTTGTTAGAACCTGAATACCTGTGACTATTCAGAAAACAGATCTGAGAACACAGAGCACAATATAAATAGCAGAATAACACAAAAAAAGCTCAACAGCTGCCATTGTAGATCAGCACAATGAAAAAGCTTCAAAGGAAAATGTGTTTCATTTTGTTTTGCCACCTGAATGGTCACATACCTCAAATACAATAATGAAAGCCAACCGTGCTGCTAAGACATGCCAGAACTGCAGCGTGTAACCATAGGGCACTGGGGAGTGAGGAGGGTCTCTGTAGTCCCTGTATCTGAAAGGCAAGCAGAGTACAGTAGTTAGAAAACTCCTGCCCTGCTGGCTGGGAGGAAGGCAAAGCCAAAGCCCAACTGCTCTTGTTCGTTGCATTTTCTGCTTACTTCTTAGGCTGGGCTACACTGACACTTCATTTCAGATCAGGAGAATGCTTTTGGAGCAAATGTCCTGATAACCCCCACTTGCCATGCTTTGGTTCACCCAAATGGGTTTGTCTCAGATGAAGTATAGTGGTAAGGTGCACTCCAGGTGCTAATGGAAATTCAGTGCAAACGACCAAGCCAATGCCTGTATGAAGTGAAACTGCTGAACCAAATACAGAAGATGTGGGGTGCTCAGCACCAGCACTTTGACCCTACAGCATTTCCTTTGGCCATGCAACATGTGCCTTGCAGGCACTTCCTCAGAACATGGAGCAGGGTAGGATGCCCTGCTGTTTTCAGGGCCACTTTCTTCCCACTACAAGGTAATTTCATCAGCCTGACAGCCCTCCCAAAATCCAGATGAAACTGCCTCGGGGGCTCCATCTGGCCCTCAGTCAATTAGTTGGCTATCCCTGGCATAAAGCATGACTCATCCTGACTTTAGTGGAGACAGAACTGCTCTTCTTGGTATGCCAACAGGCAAGGGCTGTGTAAGAAAAGGATGTAGTGCCTTGTCTCACAGAATGTTTCTTTAAAGACTTTAGGTCTTAATGACATAACTAGAGATGTTTTAGCAGAATTGAGGTGGGTTGACTAGCTGATAAACTCAGCTAAAGAAAGATGTTCATTTTCTTTCAGGTTAGAGATACATAACAATTCAGTGTCCCCCAAGAGAACAGATTTATATTCTGGAGATTTATGACACCAATTTTAAGTGTTCCGTTTTGGGGATATTGAAGGGACAACATTTTTATTTATGGGATTTCCACCATCAGCTTTAAGTAGCAGCAACCTCATGCTTGAAGTTGGGGAAGAAAGGAATTAAAGAGGGGGAAGAGAATGATCAGAATTACAATACATTATTAAATGGCGCTATGGCAAACAATGTGGAATGAAGTATTACAGAATCACAGAATCCTAAGGGTTGGAAGGGACCTCAAAAGATCATCTAGTCCAACCCTCCTGCAAGAGCAGGGTAACCTAGGGTACATTACACAGGAACTTGTCCAGGCAGGCCTTGAATATCTCCAATGTAGGAGACTCCACAACCCCCCTGGGCAACCTCTTCCAGTGCTCTGTCACTCTCACAGTAAAGAAATTTTTCCTGATGTTCACATGGAACCTCCTGTGCTCCAGTTTACACCCACTGCCCCTTGTCCTATCACTGGACATCACTGAAAAAAACCTAGCTCCATCATCCTGACACTCACCCTTTACATATTTGTAAACATTGATGAGGTCACTCCTCAGTCTCCTCTTCTCCAAGCTAAAGAGTCCCAGCTCCCTCAGCCTCTCCTCATAAGAGAGATGTTCCATTCCCTTAATCATCTTTGTGGCTCTGCGCTGGACTCTTTCAAGCAATTCCCTGCCCTTCTTGAACTGAGTGGCCCAGAACTGGACACAATACTCCAGATGCGGCCTCACCAAAGCAGAGTAGAGGGGGAGGAGAACCTCTGTTGACCTACCAACCACACCCTTTCTAATGCACCCTAGGATGCCATTGGCCTTCTTGGCCACAAGGGCACATTGCTGGCTCATGGTCATCCTCCTATCCATCAGGACCCCCAGGTCCCTTTCCCCTTCACTACTGTCCAGCAGGTCAGCCCCCAACCTGTACTGGTACATGGGGTTGTTCTTCCCCAGATGCAAGACTCTACACTTGCCCTTGTTGAATTTCATCAAGTTTCTTCCCGCCCAACTCTCCAGCCTGTCCACGTTTCGCTGAATGTCAACACAGCCCTCTGGTGTGTCAGCCACTCCTCCCAGTTTAGTATCATCAGCAAACTTGCTGAGGGTACATTCAGCTCCCTCATCCAGGTCGTTGATGAAAATATTAAACAGCACTGGTGCCAGCACCGACCCCTGAGGGACTCCACTGGTCACAGACCTCCAGCTAGATTCTGCCCCATTAACCACAACTCTCTGCCTTCTCCCTTCCAACCAGTTCTTGATCCACCTCACTACCTGATCATCAAGCCCACACTTCCTTAGCTTATCTATGAGGATGCTGTGGGAGACAGTATCAAATGCCTTACTGAAAACAAGAAAAAACACATCTACTGCTCTACCATCATCCATCCACCTAGTTACTTGCTCATAGAAGGCTATAAGGTTGGTCAAACATGACTTCCCCTTGGTAAAGCCATGTTGGCTGCTCTTAATGAGCCCCTCATCCTTGATATGTCTAGAGATGGTGTCAAGAATAAGTTGTTCCATCACCTTTCCAGGGATGGAGGTAAGGCTGACCGGTCTATAATTACCTGGGTCCTCCTTCTTGCCCTTCTTATAGACTGGCATGACATTTGCCATCCTCCAATCCTCAGGCACCTCTCCTGTTTCCCACGACTTACCAAAGGTGATGGAGAGTGGCTCAGCAATGACCTCCGCCAGCTCCCTCAGCACCCGTGGGTGTATTCCATCTGGACCCATCAATTTATAGATGTCCAGATTACTTAACTGATCCCTAACCCAATCCTCATCTACCAAAGCAAACTCCTCCTTTATCCTGACTCCTTCCGGGGCTATAGGAATCTGGGTCCCCCGGGGAGAGTCTGCAGGAGTAAAGACAGAGGCAAAGAAGGCATTCAACACCTCTGCCTTCTTTATATCCTCTGTCTCCACGGCACCCACCTCATTCAGCAGTGGGCCTATACTGCTTCTTGTGTTAGTTTTATTCGCTATGTATTTGAAGAAGCCCTTTCTATTGTCCTTGACCAGACTTGCCAGATTAAGTTCCAAGGAGGCCTTAGCTGTCCTAATTGCTTCCCTACATCCTCTAACAGCTGTCCTATATTCCTCCCAAGTGGCCAGCCCCTCCTTCCATAATCCATAGATTCTCTTTTTCCGTATGAGTTTGCCCAGCAGTTCCTTGTTTAACCATGCTGGTCTCCTGGCTCCCCTACTTGACTTCCTACTCATTGGGACACTCTGATCCTGAGCTTTGAAGAAGTGGTCCTTGAATGCTCACCAACTATCTTGAGCCCCTTTACCGCCTAGTACCCTTTGCCATGAGACTTCCCTTAGCAATTGATTGAAGAGGCCTTAGTTTGCCCTTCGGAAATCCAGAAATGTGGCCTTGCTAGGTATTCTATTCCTCCCACACAGGATCCTAAACTCCACCACCTCATGGTCACTGCAGCCCAGGCTGCCATTGACCGTCACTACTTCAACCAGACCCTCCTTGTTGGTGAGTACCAGATCCAGCAGCTCTCCTCTCCTAGTTGGTTCGCCCACCATTTGCATTAAGAAGTTATCATCAATGCACTGGAGGAACATCCTAGACTGTGAATGACTGGCTGCGTAAGTCTTCCAGCAAATATCGGGGTAGTTAAAATCCCCCATAAGGACCAAGGCATGTAGTTGTGAGGCTGCTTTCAATTGCCTGTAGAAAGCCTCATCAACTCCTTCGTCCTGATCAGGAGGTCTATAAAAGACCTCCGCAGCTGTGCCACCCGTACCAGCCTGTCTCTTAATTCGCACCCACAGACTTTCCACTTGGTCCTCATCTGCCCCTGGACAGAACTCAATACATTCTAGTCGCTCTTTCACATAAAGAGCAACTCCACCACCTCGCTTTGCTGATCTATCTTTCCTAAAAATGACATAGCCATCCATAACCACATTCCAGTCATGTGAGCTGTCCCACCATGTCTCTGTAATTGCCACCAGGTCATAACCTTTAGACTGCACACAGACTTCTAACTCCTCCTGTTTATTCCCCATGCTGCGTGCACTGGTGTACAGGCATTTCAGGGAATGAGCAGAGCACGCTAGTAGCACCCTTGGAAGGCGGGAGGCCTTCTGGTCTTCATTCATACTAGAACATTGCCCCACTAATTCAAAGCCAGCTACAACCCCCTCGCACTTTGAATCTAACTTAGAGCTCTGTGAGTGAGCTCTACTAACTCTTGCCCAGGTACCCTTTTTCCCCTGCAGGACAGGGTTTAAACAACTACCCTTTCCCTCAAATGAAACAATAGATTGAGAGTTCTCCCTAGTCTGCCATCCTTCAAGCCCTAAAGTATTCTCACTGTGGTTCTGCTCCATAGAAAATGTTATCTATGAATTCAACAGTGGGATGTTCTTTTTGCCAAATAAATTGCAACAGTCCTCAATATCTGTTAATTAAATGAAAACATTAATGCCATATCCCACCCCACCCCTGTTCATTATGCTATGCCACTCAAACATAATTATTAATGAAAATGTCACAATATCACAAAGTATCACTGATTTGTTCTGTATCACAGTATATCTTTTGTTCTTTTCTTCTTTAGGCACTCATGAAAAGATATTTTAATTCTTCATGGTGAGAAATACTGGGACTAAGTGTATCTGCAGCTACCAAGACCCATGCTTGCAAACCAATGTTGCGCTAAAAAAATGGTAGCTGTATTTTTTGTTTGGTGTTTTTGGTTGGGACCTAATTTAAGACCTCTATGCAGATCATTGATTCTTTGGATCACTTAAGTCAATCAGGTGCAAATTTATCATTACAGAGCAGTCTCAGACTGCTACTTCTCCAGTCTGTTGGCTGAGGACAAAGATAATTAACTGCTAATTTTATTTTGATTCAAACCACAAGTATATGAGTCTTACTAATACTTGCACCTGTAAGCAATGACATAAACATATTATCCATTCAACAATTAGGAAGTGCCAGATTTGAGGTTTCATAAATGTAGCTTAGGACAGACCCTGTGAACTAACTCAGTGTGCAACCTTGGCTTGTGCTATGATATAACTTGATTAAAGTTTCATCTCACTGGTACCTAAGTAACCAGTCACCTATTACTGGCCATTTAATACTGTGTTTCCCCATGATGGCTCTGTGTGATTCAAGCCATGTCACCACAGAAATCCTGCATCAGGAACACCTGCCAGATATTTTTGGCCTTTTCTGTATCAAAGGAAGGAATTAGCAGAATCCTGAGCATGTGTCTGAACAGCACATGTAATTCTTTCCATTACTGTTTTTTAAGTTCTGAAAACTAGTTCCAACCCCAATTTTATCCCAATGTTTCTCCCTTGCAATGAGTTATTTTGATCAGATACTTACCTGCAATATTTTAATGGCGTACCAGAGAATTCGCTTCCATTTGATGTTGGCTCCGAACGGTTCTCAAAGTCAGACACCAGAAATACTGATAAACTGGCATTAACATACCCAACCATACACCTAGAAGGTGAAAAAATCCTGTAGTCAGGATACAGAAAGGTTTTTCTATTAACTGTTGTAATCAGGAGGATATTCTCTGGGTTTCATGAAATCACAGTATAACTGTGATGCTTATTAATATCTGAAAAAGATGTTGAGGTGATATAAAAGAGGTGCTCAAGTAGGTCAGATGGACAATAAAAGTGGAGCAATGATAGGTTTCTGTAGGAGAAGAAATGGTGAAGCCTGGGACTGGTTACTTTTGAAGAGAAAAGTCACCTAATAGGTGACAAAGTAGAAGTAGAGAAAATAATGAGTAGCACTTGGAAGATAGAATATTCCCACTGTTACCCTCATGGTACTATCACAAAGGGACATCAAATCAGATGGAAGGCAATACACTTAAAACAGCTTTTTACAAAATGTCCAGTTAATCAGAGGAATGCAGTACTAAGATCTCAGGGTGGCTGAGCACTGGGTCAGATAGAGTTTGGAGAACACTGAGTAGGAGAATGTACGTTGAAGGGCTGTGAGAGTCACTAGAAGACTCAAGTGTGGTGTTAATAAAGCTGAGGAGAGAGATTGCAAGCAAATTGTGCTGCTAATTCTGCACTTCCCAAGCACAAGTAAGTCTTGGCACACTGCTCAGCTTGCTGCAGAGTACAGTGAACAGAAAGGGAGAAACGGTTGGGGCTTTTTGTTTTTGTTTGTTGGGTTTTGTTTGGTTGTTTTTTTTTTTACCTATGGATTTTAGTCTTTGAGAAATTCCATGTAGACACCATCTGGCATTGTCTTGAAATTTCCATACTGATTGGATTTGGAACTTTATTTAATTACAATGTTTTTCTGTCATTACTGGGTGTCATATACATCTAATACCTTTTTTGAAAGAAAGAAACACCTGCCTCAAGTTATTCAATAGCAGATGTTCTTAACTCCTTAATTTGAGAAAACTCATTATGCCTGTGGTTTTTGAATAGCTTCTGGCTTTTTTAACAGCACTTATTAATAATAATATCCAGAATGCTGACATAGATAGTTTATATCCAGGTTGGCTTCTTCAAAGAATTACTACCTAATGGTTTCATCTAGAAATCCAGAAAAGCAGCAAAAGTGTGGAAACACTGTACAAGAGGTTTTTTGAAAAGATGGTAAGAGCTTCCGCTGTGAGCCAAGCTACTTCCCCTGTGCTGAGCTAGTTTCAAAACTGCTGAGTCGTATCTGAGTCTTCATAAAAATAAAATTTCTAAAGGTGGCTTTTTGTTTTCATGCACGGTGGTCCTGAGAAAATCACTAGCAAGGAAAGTTGCTGACAGTACCTCAATGTCTTATGGATCTTCATAATGGTACAAGCAGAGGTACATTCTCAGGAATTACTGGTGCCAGACCAAACACTTTACCGAAGGTGCTTTAGCTCTTCATGAAAATAAATGGAACAGTTCCCTTGCCAGCTAAAATGCCAAAGTCACAGAATCACAGAATAGTTAAGGTTGGAAAGAACCTTAAGAATATCTATTTCCAACCCCCCTGCCATGGGCAGGGACACCTCACCCTAAACCATATCACCCAAGGCTCTGTCCAACCTGCTTTGAACACTGCCAGGGATGGAGCATTTACCACTTTTTTGGGCAACCCATTCCAGTGCCTCACCACCCTCACAGTAAAGAAATTCTTCCTTATATCTAACCTGAACTTCCCCTGTTTAAGTTTTAACCCATCACCCCTTGTCATGTCACTACAGTCCCTAATGAAGAAGAGTCCACTCCCAGCATCCCTATAGGCCCCCTTCAGATACTGGAAGGCTGCTATGAGGTCTCCATGCAGCCTTCTCTTCTCCAGGCTGAACAGCCCCAACTTTCTCAGCCTGTCTTCATATGGGAGGTGCTCCAGTCCCCTGATCATCCTCATGGCCCTCCTCTGGACTTGTTCCAGCAGTTCCATGTCCTTTTTATGTTGAGGACACCAGAACTGTGTACAGTGCTCAAAATGGGGTCTCAAAAGTGTGACTTGCTGGTCACACTCCTTTTGTTGCAGCCCAGGATACAGTTGGCTTCTGGCCTGCAAGTGCACACTGAAGCCGGCTCATGTTCAGTTTCTTGTTGACCAAAACCACCAAGTCCTTCTCTGCAGGGCTGCTCTGAATCACTTCTCCACCTAATCTGTAGCTGTGCTGGGATTACCCTGATTCAGGTGTAGGACCTTGCACTTGGCATGGTTAAACTTCATGAGGTTGGCATCAGCCCACCTCTCAAGCGTGTCAAGGTCCCTCTGGATGGCATTCCTTCCCTCCAGTGTATCAACTGAACCACACAGGTTAGTGTTGTTGGTAAACTTGCTGACAGCATCCTTGCAGGACAGCAAATTAGCAGCACTGCTAATCAAGAGTTGCCACGCCAGCTGCCCTTCTTCCATCAGTATGATTAAACAGTATTGACAACCAAAATGTGGCAAAAAAGCAGCAACAGAAGAACTTACTCTCTGTAGCAGGGAAAAAAAAATGATCTGCCATATGTCTAACAGCAGAATGTAAGCTCTCCATTAATGTGTACTGTTTAGCTTGGGTTTCCTTGAACAGTAGGGTCCTTGCTAATGAAACTGCTAGGAGATAATTTGCAAAATATGCCTATGCCTGTTCAGCTGGATTCAATGACCTTCCTTGAGTCCAACAGCCTAGATTGTACAAGTAGCGTGCACACACTAATATAATCACAGTGTTTAGCAACACTGAAAGAAAATCCACTTAGGCAGCAGGGATTCAGTTCACAAATGTCTGCTGACATGAGGACTCTAGTTTTAGAAGAAAACCAAATTATGTTGGTCCATAAGTACGTCTTGATTTGCTAGTTGAGAATTGCTTCCTTACTTTTTCTGAACAATACATGGTGAATAGCACAACTGGAAAAAAAAAAATCCTAGTGGATAAGTTTAAAATGCTCATTAAACCCATAACTGATAAATATCAGCATTGCTTCAGAATGATAAGAAGGTTATATTCATGTACACTGGCTGAGAAGTGCAGCTTGTGCAGCATACTGTTATACACACCTAATCTCTGTAACAGCTCTGGCGTGTTTTCTTTGAATTAACGTCATAAATTCTAGTCAGTCAGCAACCCACCCTGTGGATACACAGAGCATCAATATCTATGGCTGATAACTGTTACCTAAGCACAACAATAGATTTGGGTTAGTGGAATCAGCAGAATCACAGACAGTACAACTGTGTCTATAGAAGCAGTAAGTGATTTTCATGTGCATCTGTTTTCCCAAAGAAAAGCTTACTTTTGTCCAGCTTCTCCTTGGCCAGCACAAGGTCCATACTTGTAAGCATAAACAAGGCGAGGGATGAAATCTGATGTCACAGCTATGACGAATGCATTTGTGATAACAGAAAGAATTCCAATGCCTTCCAGGATCCCGTACCAGATTCCTGTTCAACAAGGAGGGTATGTTAGCTCCAGGAAAAACAAAAACCAAAGTGTCTGAGACACTGCATGCTCTGAAGCACTTGTCCCCACCACCCAAAGTCTTTTAATTTCCATCTGAGCATCACTGAGTAAAAATAATAGTTCTTACTGAACAGCAAGACTTCAGTGGACCAGATTTCTGTTCCCACTGGGTGGGAACTTTGTTGATCCTGTAAATAATCTCAAGGAACCTGCAAAAATGCTTACGGAGGCCTTGAGCCACATAACCACGTGGGTGGTTATAAGAAATACTGTAATACTCCCTGGTTATGATTATAGCTACCCAGTCTTTGAGGAGGGTCTGCCAGGTCAGCCATGAACATATGCAATCCATGATCTACCTATCACAGGCACCTTCTGTGTAACTCGTGCTCAGCTGGTCAGCATGTACTTACTGGCAACAAAATTTTCCCAGCATCTTAATGCTATACAATGGCACACAGCCCCTAGGCATCACCTGGGCTTTTTGGCTCATCCTCAGTCATCTGACAGGTATGTGGTCCAGGCACACACAGCAGCTCTGGTCATGAGGACCATCAATGAGAAACACATCAAAGGCAGGTTAGACATAGCCATTGATTTTAATGAGGCATCAAGCTGTCCCTGAGAACTTAGCTGAATAGGAAGTGAATGCAGCTTACTCTGAGAAAGCACACCTGAGTCAGCCTGAAAAATATATGTATTTTTCTGTGTTTTTATTATTTACATTATATAACTTTTTTTTCAGAGATTATGACTGCAGTGTATGCTGTGTACTGGCTTATGTCCAGGTTTGTACCTAAACTCACAGATCCACACTGCTCACATAAAAAACTTTACTCAGACACAGACTTCAGGTATACATTCTGGGAGCACAAAGTGTGGGTTTCTGCTATTTCAAGGTGTGGGCTACTGGTTTTTGCAATGCAGATGGGCAGTGAGGTATTCTATTTACCCCTCCACAGACACAAGTTATTCAGTGTTTGGCAGATGACTTGGTTTTACAGAGTCCTTCCTAAAGGTGTTCTGCTTTTGCAGACTACAAGGACAGATGTATAGTCAAAATATGTACAGAGAGCCCTTGAGGTAGTGTGTGGCTGTGTGACCTCTAAGTTATGTGAACCCTGTATTTAGCAGTGTAGGTGCACCTCACTGAGAGCAAGCTGTTGCTTGAGATATAGACCCACCCTGTTTGACCCATCAGTGACCCAGGGGACATACCCCTAAGACTCGGGGGGGGGGGCTTGGTTTTGGCCAGGTAAACATAAACCACACAGGTCCCTTGCAGAAGGGTGGCTGCTTTAACTTGATTTCATGTTTCAGCTGCTCTGTCTGGTTATTATGTTCAAACTGAGCAGTGGCATGTGTTCACACAGTGTGTCTGCCACAAGGAAAAGCCTGCAGAGAACACTGCTCACTTCATTAAAACATCCTGGCTGTTAAGTCATCCAGGAAATAACTAAAAGACATTTTCCAATATAGACTCTTGATTGCATAAGTAGATTGGCATCAGATACTTGAAGCTGACTTAACACAAATTGTGTGTTGTTAATAGGAAAGATGACTGAAAATAAGTTAATGTGCTCTTATTTGAAGCTTTCAGTGCTTTGCCTTGAAAGTAACACACACACGTAACAAATACACATACAAAGAACTCACCTATGTCTTTGGCTCTTGAAGCTAAAGGTCTTCTCCACTGGGTAACAAATTTGTATGCATCAAGCCTAATTTCAATAATATTGTTAAGTAAGGCCAGGAGTGGTGCCAGTGGAAAAGCTGCCACAAAAATGGTTGTGAACCCAAACTGAAGAACTAGAAAACAAAGGAAAGGTCACATTATAACTGTTAAGTTCTAATCCAAGGAGTAAGACACCAAATAAACTAAGCATACAAACATTATGTATAAATATACAAACATTTCTTATTATGCCATACCACACAATAGTCTAGTGACACTTGTACAGCAATCCCTTGTCAAAAGTTCAGAACAGGACGACAAGAACAAAGACATTTTGTTCTTAGGATGCATAGCAACATCTAGATTTTGTAATGTGGGGCTTGGCCAAGTTTGTAGGTGGACAAACTACTTTTAGAAAGGGACTTTTTTACACCAGCGTCGACTAGGGTGTCTCAATACCTGTAAAGATTAGGGCTGAATACCTTTCTTTATATAGTACAGATGGGCAGCACTTTGAAGCTTTGTGTAAGTTTCTAGAGGCAGGTTTTTAGACTGTCAAATTTCCCGTTAATTCAAAAAAAATTGTGTGAGGGAGAAAAGAAAAAAGCATCACATCAGTTCAGTCACAGAGGGCAAAAGTTCTTGTTCTTTAACGTTACTTTGAGCAGTAACTTTGAGCAATTACCCTCTGATCTGTACATCTTTAGCTTCATACAGCAATAATTAAAAGAATACATCAGCCCACACCAACAGAAAAGCACCAACATTAAAATCCAGTGAAAGAGAGAGAACAAAGGTCAGTGCCATACTCATTTCTAGGTATTCATCAAAGAGTCCATAAGCATTCATAGGTTGCAGATTGTAGTCCTTTTCCCACTGTGGGAAGCTTGTTTTTCTCTGTGGGCCGTACTCTTGTCGTAGTTTTCTCCTGGTCCACCAGTTTTGAATTAGTCTACATTTTCAAATAAATTAAAGAAACAAGGTAAATTATATTAGTGGCTATCACAAAATTGGAAAAGGCTTAGTGTGCACAAAATATCTTGCAAAATTAATTTCCAAATGCATAGGAAAAATAGAGCATTATTAATGCATGTGGCTGACGACATGGCATAATAGGTACGAAAACATTTACGGCTGATGTGCTGCAATCCAGGCCTAGGAGCTGTTGAAGTGGTGAAGGGATTTTGACATCTTTTCATTATTTATTTACCTTCCCTTTTTCTACACAGAACAGAAAATTGTTTCAGGGCCTTTTTATATGGCAGAATGCTGTGTGGAGATAGTTGAGTTATAATTGAGAAATCAGTAAATACAGCGCTAATGCTGCTTGATCCCTTCCTGTGTGTGAGCCAACATCTCTACACAGCTCTACAGTATGAAGAATAATAGTCCTCAGGCAATCCTGGAAGGGAAAAAGCAACCTTGAATAGTGTCTGCAGCCAAATATTCAGGGGATTGAAAGGCAGAAAGAAGTGTGTGGACTGCTGACAACACTTGGTGGCCAATAGAGGTTTATGGCTCACATGAGAGCTATCTCCGTCTCAAGAAATGGGGGAGCTGTACTGGACTTCAGGGGGAAGTTAATGTTTCTGAAGAAACATGTGTAGGGCACCATGGGAAGCGCTAAGCCAGAAGAGTAATGAGTGCTCACATTTGAAATATACATCTTTGCCTTACCAGGATAGGGAGTTGCACTGGTTTGGCCAGCAAATAACATGAATCACAGCTAATATGGATAAGAAAAAAAAAAAGACAAAAGACAGAGATTTTCTGTAAAGTTGTGGTTGGCCCCTTCATCTCAGCAAGATAGAGGATGATGGCTCACCCGAATAATTCAGTGACACTGAATTATTTCCCTGACACTGCCTTGCTTCTTGCCTTCACAGTGGTCTGGTCTGAAGAGCAGGCAAATGAACATTGGGTTTGGATGAGAGTTTGGCCAATTGCTTGTTTTCTTAAAGCTTAGAGATTATTTCTCCTTTCAAGCCATTTATCAGAGAGGTTATAGCTTTTTCTGTCTTCCTTAAAGAAGTGTAGGTGTAACTGAGTGCAGGACATTAAAATCTAGAGTTTAGAAGTGCAAGAAAAAAAATGTAGAAGTAGAAGCATGGATTTCAAGCCAAAATTTGTAAGTACTAGAAATTATTAAAATATTTGGTTTTAACACCTCACAGCCGGTTACTAATGTGTAAAAAGCCTAAAAAGACCTTTCCTGTGAACGACCACAGTTGGTGATTGATGAACTGTGGGATAGTTAAGGGCACATCTTTGCGGTCCACAGCACCCTTTGGGACTTGGTCTTTCTTGTTCTACCCATGACAAAGTGGGAGGGCTGAGACTTGAATTCCTGCAAAGGCAGCAAATTGAGGGGTGAGGTGCATGTGAGACCAATACATTGAGACAGATACTGGTTAACTTCCTCCTTTGTGAGGGGGGAAACCTGTAACCAGTGTTACAAAATACCCAAGGCTCCTAGTAAAATTCAAAGAAATGTCATTTTCTGATTTATGTGGGAGCAAAATGTGAGTAACACAACGTAATATGGTTTTAATATGGGTATATGTTCTTCTTCCAAGGAAAATATCAGCTTGGAATTGCAGTTTTCCACCTCCAAATGAAGCGATAATTTATACTTGGTTTCTTAAGTTATTGCAAATGCATCTGTACAGGAGAGGAGAACTGATGCATGCTATCAGAGGCTTTGAGGTGGTGTTTGTACGAAGCGGAACCACTCTCACATGCCAGAATTTGTATTAAAAAAGTAAACATTAAACAACTGATCCTCTAGCACAAAACCTAGGTCCTCTCTTTGGTATCTTTGCAACCTCGTTTTTAACTTTCAGATAGAAATTTCAGAGAAGCCAATGTCACATGTATAGCATTGCCACATGACAGCAGCTACTGGGGTTCCTGTCACTGAGAAGTGCCTTTTCCCTCCACAGGACCGAAGAGATGCAGGCAGCACATGCCTGTATCAGAACTGGGCTGCCACCCTGAAATGGTGTAAAAAAACCTCTTCAAGACAGGCTACTGGTGCTTCTCTCCTAGGGCTGTCTTACGGGGAAATATTCTCTGCTATAAGCTTTTGAACTCTGGCACTGTGCAGTGCTGGCTCTGCCTGGGTCTCAGCAGGAAATAGCCAGCACATGTGTGGAGGCACAGTGATGTTCTACAACAGACTATATGATTGCCTCCAAATCGTCTGGCTGTCCACATGGTATTGGCTCTGATCATGCTCTTAGCAGGGATGATCTTTGGGTTTTTTTTCCAAACAAAAAGGATATGCACCTGCCTGCTGCATTTCAGGGCTAGAAGATGGAATAAAAGGTCTGAAGAGTAAATATAAATTGAAGTATCTCACGCTGTTGTGACTGTTTATGTGTTGTGAGTTTCATTGGAACTCTAAAGAGAAGCAGTTTATTCCTATTAAATCACTTGTTCTTAAACAATCTCCTCCTATCTCCTTCAGTCACCTTCTCTAATCCCTTTCTGTGCTCTTTATTAGGTTTCAAAATCCCTATTAATAGGTAGCAGAAAGCTCTAATGAGAACTGACAAAAGAGGCAGGAGTAGAAAGAGAGGATCGATACTGTTGCTGCTGCTGTTCCCTCCTCCTTACCCCAACTAATTCCTCCAGCCCTAACAGCTGCAGAATCCTGGCAAGCATTGCTAGGCACAAACCTGGAAAGACAGAGAGATTACAAGCTTTGAGTATCTCGACTGCCAATTACTCTGCCTTTAAACCATTTACTCTGTTCTCATTACAGCCAGATGTGATCAGAACTGAGGCTGCCTGAAATTAGTTCTGCAACATGTTTCTGTAGTTCAGGGACCAAACTCTGCACTAGCTCTGCTGTGGATCCTGCCATGAAGCAGATCCCTCTGAACTTTGCAAGGGCAAATTTCTGATAATGTCAGCTCTCTGATATTTTTACACTTGCTAATTTCTGTTGATGACTTGTCACACTGCCTCTAGCATCAACTGTCTATATTAATCATATTAAACATGCTCACTAAATACTAATCAATAAGAAACCAATAGGAAATGAATGTCAGCCCCTTTAGCTAGGGCACAGATACAGTACATTTTTCTATCTCTGCAAGTGTGTCTCTGCAGCTCTGCCAGCCATGCATTCTTCCAGTTCATACCTGCCCTTTCAGGCGTCTTTTATCACCCGGTAAGGAGAAATCCAATTTAGAACTTCCTGGCATAGCTAAAAAATAATACATACAATATTTCCTGCGTAAGGAATACAGCAGACCTATGGTTATTTTTAAAGAGTTTTAAAACATGGAATGCAATTTTATGAAATGAAGTACTTCCCGTATATTATCTAGTTCCACCTCCCAGGAATGGGGACTGTATCTTGCTTTTACATAAGTGGTCATAAGAAAAGCATAAACTTAGTATTCTTCTGTGACCTACAAAAGCATAGGCATTATATTTACTTACGGGTAGCCCAGTTCCATGAAATTATTCCAGGTCTGCTTTAACACCATTATAATACCCATCTGCATACAAAGATCAATAAGGCATCCACTAGGGTGGCACTACAGAAAAAAAGAAACAAAAGGTTAAACAGAAACAGTTTCAAAGCATTTCTTTGAGACTAGAAATGGATATTAGCTAATTTACTTAAAGGAAATTAAATGCCATTCTCTTCCTATTTTTTATTAATATAAACTCATGGGAACATATGAGACTATACCATACCATCAGCCTTTTAAGCCTATAATCTAATTCTCTGCAGAAATCAGAATCAGATGAAACCAGTGCAGATTTCACATTAGTGCCTCTAATATGTGGTGAAATGGTGAGTGGGACAGAGGCAGAGGATACCAAGCTTCTCTAATGATTTCAATAGTACTGGGGGAGGTTTGCTGCATCGTCAAAGAATGAAGAGAAAATTCCTCCTGTCAGCACAGGCAAACAGTTTCTCTCTAGAGGATAGACCTAATACTGTTTGTTGAGTACTATTTAAGGTATATGACTGAGTAGCCCCTGCAAAGCTATTCTTTCTTGAACAACAGTTAAGCACTCCTGCTGCTTGCTTGCTTGCTTTAGCAGGGGCTCCAGACCTTAAAGAAGTGGTGCTGCATTCTTGGAGATGCTCAGATAGCACTAAGTTACGTTATCCCACAATATAACCTGAGAGAGATAGGTGCAGTATTAATGAAGTAGCAGTGATGCTTGTAGAAACATCACTAACAAATAAACTGTGTAGATACTCCACAGACACTGGACTAGACTGTATCACATCATTAAGTGTCTTAGACTTGGCTTCATCCAACAGGTGAAGAGAGGTCTATTGGAGGTATATCTGGGCATTATATTCTAAACTATGCTCCTAATACGACCTAGCACAGATATGGCCAATAAAGTTAAGATTTTTTTAATTAAACATTTATTTTATTATTAGACTTCTTTTTTTCCTCTGAGAAAAGCAAAACAGTAACTTCCCCCAGCAACTGACCCAACTTGTATCACCTTGCTGTTGCACTTGCCTCCCAAACCCAGTTTTTTCTTCCTCCTATCTGTGCTCCTGCAGAGAGATGAGGTTCTTTCCCTGTTCTCTGATCCCTCTGTGAGATGATTCAGACCAGTAATCCATCAGAAAACTAATTCAGCCAGAAAAAAAGAGTTTCCTGCTGATACAGGGAACTGAATATGCTCCTCACATGGTTGGATAAGCCAGAGCAAGTGCAGGGGAAATGGAAGGAGCAAACTTCTGGGGCAAGGCTCAAAGGAAGAGCAGAACTATCTCCTTTTGGCAGCAGCAAGCTGTTAGGTCAGCTCAGCCCCTCTAAGACTTTGGAGCGATATTGAGTGAATTTCTGTCTGCCCATTTATCAAGTATTCTTTTTTTTTTTTTTTTTTTTTGAGTTTACAGAATTCACTACTTCAAAATTAGGACGGCTTTTTCAAATCATTCATTTTTTGCTAGCATTTGGATGACCTCTATTAACCAAAATATTTTATCTGGAAGTGTTTGTAAATTCATGATGGCAATGTAAGACCTGTATTTCTCACTTGCCTTTTGTCATTTACTTGAAAATTTGTTACAGTTGTTTAGAGTTGTTTAGTTGTGAAGCAGGAAAGAAACCATAGGATTTGGATGTGCGAATTGCGGCCCTGAAAACTACATGTCTGGTCCAGAAACTGCTGCTGTTCACCTCCAGTAACTGTCGAATGGGTTTTGAATTCTGAATGTATTTGCCAAAAAATTGTGGCTGGTTCTTGAGTGACTTGCAATGCCAACCTCTCATTACTCTCCAACTACATTTGGTTTTATAGACGTGGAAGATTATGCCAGTAGCTCTTGTGGGAAGTTCAGTTGTTTTGGTCAAGTTTCAAGTATATTTTATGTGTGTGGATGTCCTGGCTTCAGCTGTAACAGGTATTTTTCTCCTTCTTAATAGCTAGTGCTAAGTTATTAGTTTATTATTTTAGCTCCCTGGTCAGCAAGGCTAGAAAAGCTGAGAAGAAAGGGTTTTGTTAGAAGCAACATATTGTTAGTTTTATATCTAACTTTGATTTATTTCAAGGATGAAATATTTCCAGTGTAAAAGTGTGACTAATGTATAAACCATTTGATACCACTATCCAAACGTCATGCACACACTAAAACTGCTAATATTGAAAAGGGTGTGTATATCAATATGTAGATGTTTTTGTAGCAAAAGGTATCGTCAGCAGTGTGGAGTTAGCAAGCGAAAACTCAGTAACAGACTCAAAAATACCTAGACAGTTATGTGTCTTCCTCTACTTGCATTTATTGCTTCTGTGGGTAGCAGATAAATCAGTGTGTAGCTAGCAAACACTCACCTCTTCCAGTCTCCACCGGTTTATCAGCCTTAAGTAGGCACCAGGGTGTCCTGTAAATCTTTAACAGAGGAATATGCATCAACTATATTTGTAAGCAGTCTGTTCACAGCAGTAGAAGAAAGCTCACACTGTAATCTTAATCTAATGTTACCTTAGAATGACTGATAAATCTATAAGAGATCTTATGCTGTAAAACATTTTGGGGGTTTCCTGGAATAATTTCCATGAAAGGCTAAGTATATTTTTACTTCCAGTTTTATTTCAATACCAAATACCCTGCACTTGGATATTCAGCTTATGCAGAAAAGAGAGAAAATCTGGATAAAACTGTTCATATCAGTTTGGAAAATGGCTTTCAACTGCCAGTCCATTTTCTTATACCTTAATCCGGGTTGTGATATCCCGCCTTTCTGTGAAATCAATGAAAATATTAGTTTTCGTTATTTTTTTCCTTTTTTTTTCTCCCCAAATGGTTTCCACATACAAATAAACTACACTGATGAATTCTTCTACTCAAGCTTTCTCTATTCAAAGGCTCTTCACTTGATTTTAAGGGACTTGCAGAGGATTACAAATAAATTTATATTTCATTTTCTGTCAGAAAAAAAACAACTGATAGCTCATAATTCAATCTTAACAGTCCAAACAATGTAATAGAAGCAGAAAAATATTCAGGCAGTTGGATTAGATGATATTGTAGGTCCTTTTCAATTGAACTATTCTATTCTTTCCTGAAAGAAAAAGACACAGTGTTATTTACTTACCTGTACAAATTACACACGTAAAGACAGAGTGAAGTGACCTGCGTATATTGTATTATGAGATGCATTAGTTCCCAGTAGTGAAATTGTTAAAAGTTAGTACTGAGCCAATGTGGAAATGAAAACTGTCTGTTTCTGGGCTTTAGAAAAGAAAAGAAAACTACAATCTCTCCTGCTTTTCTAGTATGGAATTTGCATTTTGAGATGTGCGATTAATATTGCCCCATTTTGTTTCATTACAGACAATTTTATTTCTTTTCTCTACTTCATTTTGTACATATGAGGGTGCAGACATCAATCCTACCTTCCAAGAAAGAATGCTATATAAAAGGTAGAGCTGTTCAGATTGACAAACTGAAAAAGAAACATTTTCAGAGTGAAGCTGTTCTCCCACTCGGATTCAGTACGAGGCTGCTCTGTGAAGAAAGAGAACAGAGTTTCAGATGTTTAATCAGACTAACAATTTCCCTTGGCACAAAAGCTGCACACACCTATCAGACCTGGCAATGTATCTGTAAATTAGCCTGCTGGTTTCAAAATATAAGATGACAGAAGAAATTATATCCAAAAGCAGCACATAGCAAGTGAGCTTGTGAAGAGTTAGAAATCTCTTGATATCTGGATATGTATATTCCCAGGAGAGACTGTAAGAAAGTGGTTGGAATAATGTGTATATTAGACATCCTCCTAGATTCCTGTGTGCTTTACAGGCTCAGGCTCCCCTTGTTCACTTTTCTGCATCCTATCATAATCACATTGCCAGAAAGCACTCCACTACAACTATGGAAGTGCCTTTTTGTTAGAGATGACACACTGAACTGGAGCAAATCCTTCTTTTAATTCCATTAAATGGATTTGCCACCTAAGGACTCTACACAGGTGTCAGTGGAGTGCCATTGCATGACTCCCTTTCCTTGTCCCAGCGAACTCACTGCAGAAAACTGGGAAAAAATATTTTGCAACTGATAGGCTGAGGCCAATGCGAAAGAGGGAAGGCATATTCTTCCCTCTGGGTAGGCCCTAAATCTTCATCTAAGAAGATATTGTGACAGAAATTAACAAAACAACTTCTGTGCCAACACACCAGTACCCTGTCCTGGAACTACTTTACAGCTGGCAGGAGCTTGTTAATAGACAACCATTGCTGTGAATAGGAGCAATCAGAGAAGTGGAGGTGCTAATTCTAAATATCATAGTGGTAGTAGTCATACGCTCCTTCCAAAGGAGCCTCCAGGGAAGTACTGGAAATACAGAAACAAACTGGATTCTCTTTAATTAGAGCTGCCCTACCCCTGAGGAAATTTCAAATAGATGCATCAAGAAAACCATAAAACAGACCATAAATTAACAACTGTGTTAATGATTTGCAAATGCTTGTCAAGAAACCCAAGTTCGTGTGTATGCCAGTGCATACATATTTAGTTACACAGAAAGAAATAAAGCATCTGGGATTTTTGATGTCAGTTTGTGCGAAGGACAAGTTTGACTTTAACAAGGCTGCTGCAGCTGAAGCTGTGCTCATACACCCATCAGAGACAATGGCAACACTCGAGAGTGTGGCCATGAGCTCTGAAAAAGGTCATGTAAAGACTGAAGAAGGACATCCTGAGTGTAGCTTTGCTGCCAGTACCACTCTGAGCTTATTGCACTGATAAAGATCAAGCAAACTAAATCAGCTACTTAGGCTGCCAGAGTAAATACCACAAAACAGTTTGAACATGGTCAGAACAGCTTGACCCGCTGAGTTCTTGTACAAGTGCTTTCTGCAGAGTCTAAAAGAAGCAGGCCTATTTCATTTTAAGTGGCAGAAAGTAACCAAGCTTCAAAGTCTCTAGACCATATCTTACTGTTCCCAGGGTGTCACAGGGAGTAAAGGTACAGCCTGTACAAATCACATACTTGAAAGCCTTATTTCTCAACTGTAACTAGCAGGTATCTTTTCCATGGATATAGGATGGCAAAAATATTTTACATCTACAGCAAAAATATGGGGACTCTCAGTTTAATTAGAAAAAATAGAATAAAATGCTATCTTACATAGATGTGCTTTGAACCCATCACCTATGACTTCCCAGATGTAGAAAAGCCCTGACACTATCTAAAATCAGCTGTTTGTTTCCTCTGAGAGGACACCCAAATCTGTCCATCTGTCCAAAATACCTTTCTGAACATTATCAATGTACACAGGTATCCAGAAGCTCAAAATAATATCCTCAAACCACTTCCACTCAACCACTGGAGCTATAACATGGTTTGCTTAATAGGCCTTCATCAAGAGTCTCGTTTCAGGCTTCCTGACACTAAGGAGCACTTGCCAATTGCCTCCAACTACTGCAGCATGATCAGGATCTTTACAGACTCTTCCTGAACTATGGATATATGAGTTATAGTCTATTGCTGCCACAGGGACAATATGTGATGTCCTTAAAAAACATATTGTTTTCAGCATAAAGATCACCTTTTGTGGGAACCGAAAAGATTACTGAAACATAAAACATCGAGTTTAGATGTTGGTAGAGCTGATGAGTCAGTTATTTTCCCTCCAAATTACTGCCCCTCTTAAACATGTGTATTTGATAGTCAATAAACACCTTAGTTTCAAGCTATAATTTTGGCTTCCAGAAGTGATTCCCTCATTTCCAGGTCTTCACAAAGCCTGTGGGTTGTAAGTGCTCATTCTCTCTGAAAATTCATGCTTTTTTTCCACAAAGGTAGCAATTTGTTTAAGTTCTCACAAGATAAGTGGTTGGTACAAGAACCAGACATAGCAGGTCAGTGATGTCACTGCTGATTGAATGGCACCATGGCTGTTTATATGCTCCTGTATTATAAACTTAAGAAAAACATCAGTTCCTATAGATTGAAAACTAATCAGGATTTTTCATATTTGTACAGACAGTTTGAATGCTATCACAGTATATGGGCCAAAAAATACCGTATCACTCAATTTTGTATTTAACATTGCTTACCTAAATTTGTCAGGAAAAGAGCAACCTTTTCATACAGCTGTAACAGAAAAAGAAACAGCTTCTTAGATACATGACCAGCTCAAAAATATAAAACTGTTTTCTAGGCAGAGTAACTTCTCCTACATGTTAAATCTGACACTCAGATGGTCTCTGTGATGCTTTGACAATTATGATAATAAAATTGTGTAGTAATAATATAGTAATGATATAATCAAACAAGGAATAGTAATATTTTTAAAGCTTATACTCAGCTCTTTTCATCCACAACATATGGAGAAAAAATCATTGTTACTGTCCCTATTTTACATGCACAGTGAAAAAAGGGTAAGATAACTTTTACCAAAACACAAAGCACAACAATAGCACAACTTGGATTTTTGATTTAGTGACTTATGGAAAACATTTATCTCACATAAAAAAAAAATTAATCACCCTAAGTAAGAACATGCACTGGTATGTTGGGTATTTTGGGCTTTCTGGTTTTGTTGGGATTTTTTTTGGTGCTGAAAGGAAAATCACTGGGAAGACAGGGTTGCTTCAGAGGAAGTCTTTAGTAATCTTCACCACCAGACACATACCTTACTCTGAATCAGTGACACTGTTCTAGGTCCCAAAGTGGTACTTTCTGTGCTTAGCAGATACCCTGCTCTCAAACTCACTGGGAGACTGATAACTTCATAAAGCTTACGAAAGCTAACTTGAAACGTTTTCACATTTAGTGTTTGCAAAGGGTTTTTGAACCTATAAAGTACATTACCACGAACATCAGTATTAGTGTAAATTCATACTTTTTCCATTTGCTTTAAATGAGTCTGGAGCCTGTTCACACAAAATATTAGATGTCCTTAACTCTCACTGATGCCTGCAGGGATAAAAAGCTCCTCATTCTTTAGGCTCAAGTACTTACTGATTCCTAAAATGCATATCAGCAATATTTCTTTTCATTTGCAGTTATAAATTCTTAATTAAATTGAGTTATGAGCAATTTACAGATCAAACTGCCTGCTTAAGAGCTGAAGTCACCCTGAATTATCTCATCCATATTAACAAACACTTCTTACTTAGGATAGCTTTTCTCTGCCTTTGGAGTAAACAGTTTTGTTTCAAGTAATGAAAAAGGTGATTTTTTTTAGGTTTAAAAGGATCTATTAAGGACAACTGTAAAAGTGCTAAATGTCTGGGTGTTTTATATCCTGGTCTCAGCAGGGAGTGTGCTATTTTGCAATTTTATTTATTTTATGCTTTGAAGGTCATTTTGTTTTGTCGGTGTATGTGCCTAGCTCCCAGTGCATCCATTCTAGAAGTTATCTGTGGTCTAGAGCTTCCCCCTGATGCTTAGAGAGATTGTCAATCCCTATCAGAATCACTAGTGTTTTTCCAGGCTTCCTAGCAGTGAATTCCTTACTGTTATATACATCTGGGTCTATTCTGGTTTTATTACTGTATCCTTGCCTGCTCTCCTGCTACTTTGTTTGAGTCACTGTAGAGAATTCAACCACCTGAATTGCTCCTGGGGAATTTAAAAAAAAAAAAATAAAATCCCACTACTGTCCCTCAGCATTAACTGCATTAATCCATGATGGGAAGTGAGGGATTATGTACTTAAATCCTTTTCAAAAGCTCCTACAGTTTCGTGTTTTGGGGATCTTTTGTTTCCATGAGCTATATCCAGATCTAAGGCGGTGGTATTCGTTGCATGGTAATGAGTGTAAGGCTTAAGAAATCCATCTTTGCAGTGCTTTACTTATTTGATGCATTTTAGGAAAGAAAACAAAGTTTCTCAAAAGGCACCTTCAAGCCTTCTTTCAATATTTAAATAATTTCTCTAAGCTGTAAAATGCTTTGAGAACCAAATAATTTTGTTTGTGCTATAATTCTTTGTTGCTGCGTCACTGCATATACAATGACTGATGCTGAGAGCTTGGAAATGGATGTACTGAAAGATATATATAGTTTTCTTTTTATTTCTTCTATGCTTACTGTGTGCTTTAGGTGGATTAAAAAAAAAATATCTAAAAGCTCCAGATAGCAAACAATAAATCAAAATAACATAAAACAAGAGACCCCTCAGTACAAATTCAGACAGAATAACAGCTTCCACCTCTTACTTCTTTTCTTTCTCAGCCTATATCCCACCTTAGGGAAAATACAGGAAAGTAAACAGTTCTTGACAGACTGTCCTAGTCACCAATCCAGTCTTGCCTATGTGAAAGGGAGCAAAGCCTCTTGGAATTTCCTTCTATATAAATGAGTGGCTGTTAAAACGAATTTTTAGGTGGTGGAAATGCATGGGTATTGCACAGGAAATAAGAGAAAGAGGTCTCCAAGCCAGAACTTGGAAATATGCAGGCCTGAAATAGCATCTCTTATGTCTGCTAGGAGGTAAGTTAGAGTACCTCCTGAAGCAAAAACTAACAAGCTTTCTGCAGAAAGTTCTTGCTACTACTGAGTACAGATACTCCATCCTGGATCCATTACCTGGATGTTTGTAGGCGGATCCCTTCTCTCCCTTGAAATACATTCTTAGAACAAAACCCTGACAGTAAAAAGCCATAAACCTCTTGCTAAGAGCAACTAGTTAAAACCACACTGCTATCACAGCAATATACAGCAGTACCTGCATCTTGATGGAAGGACAGAACTCATTCCCCATCTATCCTATGATATACTGTCTTACTGTGACTTCTACCACATGGAAATTCCAGTTTTTAATTTGGCCCAAGACTAGTTCTGAACGAGTTCACAACAACAACCTGACCTCAGAAAGCCCCCCTCCCAATGCCTCCAGACCATGTCTCAGGTGCACTCTGACAAAGTCCATTGCTAGCTCATGAACAAGACAGGTCTGCTCAAGCATCGTGAAGTTCTTCAGCCCGAGGCAGTCCTCCTGCATATGGACATTTTGTCTCTATACGCTATCTTCACCGGTAAACTACTGTGAAAACTGAAGCTTGAATTGCTGAAATTAGTATAAATTAGAATTAAGCTTGGGCACTGTATTTAAAAAATAACATCAAAACACTAATTAAAAAGAATAATATTAACGAAATGGACTGAAACCTGCAAATATATGAAAAGAAAAAAGAAGCAGAGGATAAAAGAGAAATAGAGACATGTCTCCCTAGAATATTTTTTTTAAATATTCAAACACAATGTTTTGGATTTGGAACTGTACTTTATATAAATAGTGAATGATATTCATAAACAATAATGCCATGGCTTAGCAAGACATTGAATTTCTGATGAAAAAGGAACCAAAAGCATTTGGTGATCTGTAGACTGATGTATCTACTAGTCTGATGGCTCAGGTACATCTTTGGATATGTTACTCACCACATTTAGTAGCATGATGATGCAAAAGTTGATGCACACTGCAGTCCCTGTAGTTGCAACCTGAGAGTTATTTCTGATTAAAGCCCACTTAAAGGCAGCAAAAGTGCTGACAGTCACAACACGGTAAATAACAATGCCAAAAACAGCAGCAATCACCACACAGATCTAAAGGAAAGAAAAAATCAGAGAGAAACCATTTTAGCATGGTGTGACTCATCTCATAGAAACTCAGACACAGTACCCATTAGCCACCTTATTAGATAAGGAAAGTTTCTTCAGCAGAAGACATGATTATTTGCAAAAAATAGGTGTATTCCAAGGTTATTCACAGAGAAGTGTATCAGAACTGAAGGATATCTAAGATAATTAAATGGGCAAAATGATTTTGAAAACACTGAATGCTAATCATCAAGCTGGTTTCATATTTTATTAGTCACAAAATTGATTGACGTAATCCCAGTGAAGAAGAAAAATAAAAGTGTGTGAATGTGAAGGATTGTCTCTGAATTCCCTGCATAGCGTTGAGGGGAAGAAGGACCACTTTCCTTTGTTAACAGGGAACCACTAGTACGGTTCAAGCTGTATCAGTAACTGCACTGTGAGAGTTAATGCTGTGAAACTCAGAACAGCTCTAACTTGAAGTTTTTGTAAGCATCTATCTCCTATGTTTAAAGCTATAACTTTTAAGGAATATTTTTACCTAAATGAGGGGAATTCTGAGTTTTTCTAAGTCATTGGAAGCCTGCACTATGCCAGCAAACCCCCACATTTTCAGTGAAAATAATCCTTGACCTGTTTCAAGAACTGTTATGAGGATAATTTGTCCTGCGTGCAACTCAGAGCAAGGTTACTTTCTGTCGCTTTGAGCAGGATCTATCACTAGGCTGAGAAGATTAATGACTGTGTTTGCAAAGGATAGGGAGTGAAAACTGTTCCCCTTCAAGAGAAAAAAAAAGTAGGGAAAACATACAAAATGTTGCAGGTATAGAATCATTTCTGAGCAAAGACTACAGTCCTGAGCAGACATAAGTCTTCAAAGACTGAGTCAGACAGCATGTTGGCTCCTCATGCCCAGTGTTTTCCTGTGTGTCTGTCCATCCTCCAGACATACCAGAGCACAGTTCATCTCAATAATTCTCTTGCCTTTCTTGACCGAGACTGCATTGGACAATTTTGAAGCCATCAGGTTCCTACAAGCCCTCTGACCTGTTCTCTTCTGTCTCATTCAAACACAGAGTTGCTGGGCTAGCTCACTTACCTGGCTCTTCACAGCTCCTGAAATTATACATATGTAATTTTCTAGCCTCCTGGGAAAGCCCTAGTAAATTCCATGAGGGTCTGAGTTGATGTCAGCTGTGTTTTCAAGACCAGTCCTACCCCTGCTGTTGTCATGTGAATAACAGTTTCAGTGAAGTTAGAAGATGGGGGCATTTCAGCAGAATGCAGGCAGCTTTCTTCAGGAGAAGTGCATCTAGTTTTGCATTTTGGAAGCAGGAGAGATGCCTCATTTTAGACAAGGAACATCGAGTTTTCCATTTCAATTGCATTAGGAATATGAACCCTCCTCGATACACTGAAAAACTGGGACATATTAACATCATTAAGCACTGTAGGCATCTTAGCTGCGTTTTCTGTAGCGTTTACAAAGAACAGCTGCCTATTCTATGGCATCAGTCCTCATTACTCTGTGCAGTCTACACAGGGAAGGCAAGGAAATTGATGAGCTGGCTCAGCCAGCTGAAGTTGGTGCCTAAATGTGATAGCATTACTATTCCAGCAGGTGTATTGCTACATACAGTGATACGTGTATAACCCTTGAAGGAAGGACTTAAATATCTGGGAGATTCAGTGAAGAGTAAACTTGTGTAGGACTTTAAATCTCAGGCAATTTGCTTTGTACAGGTTTTCAGCCTGCAGTAAACATGCTAGAGCTTACTTGACTTTAAAGCAATCATATCCAGTATCTTTATGCTCTCTCACTAGAGATAATGCCATTTTGTATTTTTTCAACTGGTAAATAAATAAAAGTTCTCAAACCATAAAAAATATTCCAGATGCAGAAACAATGAGTCTGCTGCATTTATCTGCAAATGCTTGATAAGGCTCTGGCTTCCCGGATATGGGGTTCATTCGTTCTTTCTTGGAGTACTTGGCTTCAAACTGTGGACGTATTTCCTCCTAAAGAATAGACAGACAACGTTCACATACAGCAGAGCTAGGAAAGATTCTGTAGGAAACTTCAGATTGCTTATCAGATAACCAATATCATTATTGGGAAGTACATCTTTGAATTCAGCAACTGGCGCATCTCCAATAAACGCTGAGCTGGGAACTAAGGTCTCCTTCATGAGAACTAGAATAAAACACTGGATCCATAAAGCCATATTTTAAGTACTTAGTAAACTCCCCAGTTAGCTAGCCACCTAAACAATATAACAAATTCTAATTATATGGCTGTAAACCAGATAATTTTAAGGCTGATACCACAGAATTTTCCAACCTGGTATTAACCTATTGATACTGGAATTCTACAACAAAGCAAAAAAAAAAACAAACCCCAACACCCCAAAACCAAAAACCCAACACAAAACCAAATTCCTTTATCCAAACCCAGTTGCTGTTTGCTAGGTAACTAGGTTACCTTCCTGTTATCAGCAAAAGTTTCTCAGCATTTGAAGAAGGAGCTATGACATCTAATACTGCTCAATTCTTCCCAACTTGGACAACATTATCTGAAGTCCTGTTTTGCCATAAAAACTCTCTTCTGAAATGAAACCTGTGGATCTCTTTGAGAGGCACTTTGATATATCTGTTTACAGCCTTGTCAGAAGACAAGGTTCACCCCTAGTTCAGGTAAGACCTTATGATTTTCATCTGCAGTAGGGCTACCCCACTGCCCTGCCATCCAGGAGGTTCACCAACAGTCACACGTCCTCTGCCATCTCACCCAAGTCTGACATTGAGGATGCTGTTAGAGTTGAGAGAAGGTACCGGAGAGGAAGTGGAGAGGGACTCTCACAGCTGCTGGCGGTCTATCTACATTAAGTCAAGTTTTACAACGCTGTGATGCATACTGGAGAACTGGCCCATGGTACAGCTGGCTACAAGGGAGCACAAAGACAGCTATGGCCTGTCTGAAGCTTTTCCACCAGGCCTCTGCTGCGCATTTCTTTGTAAGAGCCGAGGACTGAGCTTAGCAAATTTAGTCACTTCCATCCCTCAGCCTGCATTTAATTGATTGAAAGTTGTACATGCCCAGACCTTAAATGGCTGCATTGAAACTGGTGAATATTAACTGCTCATACAAGTCTCCAGAATGTGAATAAAAGTAAGATATCCTAAAATCCTACATCCTTTTTATAAAATTCCCCTGGGGTATGGGGAGAAAGTCATGCCTCATTCTCATTCTCTCAAGTTTTGAAGGTACTTTTTTTCAATACAGTTAACTTCCAACTTTGAGCAGCAACCTGGTAATATGGTGTTACAAAAAGTTAAGAGGCATGTATGTTCAGCTGCAATGCCAGTGTAAGTAATTATGGGCTTGAGGGAACCATGCCTACATTAGCTATTTACAGAGACTAAGCATGTTTCTGAGGGGGCTCTTATTCTACCTTGCTCAAGCTGTTCCTGCCATATTAGGGCTGAAAGCTGCCAAGCAGATCATAATCTAGCAAGAGAAACAGTACTATTCCTGTGTGCCCAAGGACATGCAAAAGGACAGAGTGTAATAGCATTGAAGCAGGATGCTTGAGGATGGCACCCCAGCTGGGGTTAAACCATTACAGGACTCTGCCAGCTGGCTTACCGAGTCATATACAAGAAACCCTTTCTTCTCTGCAGCTCTCTCTAAGCCAAGTTTCTATTATCTTTCATAATCTGCACTATAGGGAAGTCCTTCTCATATCCACCCATTCATGAGTCTAGGTATCTATCTCCTACAATCTCCAGTCAATTTAGATAATGCAACTGCTATTTTTACAGACATTTTTCACACAAAACTGATACTTTGGCATGGGCCTGTTTAACGACACCCAGCAATGCTGAGCACAGTTTGGAGCAGGAAGTGTACAGTACTGTATCTGGCTGAGGTTAATGCTATAAACTGACACTGAAGAAAATTATAAAAAGTATGCTGTAAATAGGAACAGAGCCATATTTCAGACGGCAGTGCCAGGAACTCTGCACAGTTCATTTCTGGTCGCACACACAGCCAAGACCAAGTTACTCTCCATGTCTCCCATCTTGCACCTGATTTACTAGAAAAGGGAATACAAACATGAAGGGATGAAAAACCCAGAAACATTTAGCCTGTGTCTCCAGGCTGGGGGATGTGGGCACTGCAGGGACTGCTGCCTGCCCTCCTTAGGTGAAAATCTAAAGTGGTGAGGAATTCACAAGGTTGCATGTCTGAAGAAATTTCATTCTCCTTCCCTTTGTCTTCACTGCTTCATTCCTTTGTTTCTTCATTTAGAACAGAAAAATGATGATGAAGTGATAGGAAGCCTTACAAATGTTTTGTATTTTATTTTTAATCTGTTGTAGGCAGGAATTAATAAATTTCTGTCTGTAGCAAAACCTTATTTTTCAATTTGACAATGAAAATTAAAGCAAGCAAAAACTAGACATGGCAGATAATGCTAATACAAGTAACAATCTTCATTATCAAAATCTTGTAACTTAAAACGGTAATTAGAACTCTTTAATTGATTTCTTTGAAATAACTACTAAAAGAAATAATCTGATTTTGTCCAGTGACAAATGAATGGGATGTAGAGAGGAAATTTAATTAGCAGTGACTTTATGAGAAAGCAGCACTTTTAGGAGTAAATTTTCACCCTACAGAGATAAAATTCTCACTGCCATCTCACTGACAAGAACAACTTCATGATCAAACTTCACAGGATAGGTCTTTTTCAATCTAAATAAAACTGACTGTTCTGCTTCCTTCCTGCTTCTCAGACACAGATCATTCCAACTCTTTATTCACTGGAGAAACTGTACTGATTTCTGGAATATCAAAAATGGATTAATGTGCAATGCCTTAGAGCAGATATTTCCACACTAGAAGAAGTACTCTAAATTTCTTTTATCCTTGAAAATATATCCTTTTCTTTCTGGATGTTACTGAGTCCTTCAATAAGTGAATTCTTGCAGGATTCCTATCCTGCTTAGTCCAAGGATATATTGTCCTCTATATCCCAGATGTACAAAAAAGGGATTTGTAAAAGACTGAAAATCTGAATCTTGATCACTGGGACAATGATGTCAGCCCAAGAAGTAAGTCTACTTGCAAAGCTTGTGGTTTGCAGGTCATACTGCTTGCCACTGAAAGCAATAGCAAAGTGAAGAGATGAACTTTGAACCACAAAACAGGAAAATGGGAAACTACTTTTTCACCTGGGACACCTGCTTCCAAACTGTGACTGTCATAGGTGCAAAGTCCTGCAAAGACCCCAGCTCCAACAGAAAAGTGCAGCATTTGATACTCAATAAAAGGAGGCAGTGTTCCACAGAGATGATCTTCAAGCAAGGACATACATGAGCCATGAAGTAGGCATGGGCACTGTCAACTGTAGCATCTTCAGAGAAGACACCTCTGAGAGGCATCAGCTCCCACTCTTGGGATCCCACTGAAAGCTGAACAAAGGAGGAACTGATACCTCAAATGCCAATGAGATGCTGATGCTCTGATGACTGATCACATAAATCTTTGAGAAATAGCCAGGTGAGTTCCTATTAGTATCTTTAATCTCTAATGTGACAGATAAAGGTAGCATCTGGCACACTGCTTCTGAAAAGAAAATATCTAAGGAGAAAAATTCTCATTTCCTAGTTTATGAAAATGTGAATGGAGAATTGAAAATATATCGAAAAGAAAACATGCTTACATTTTTAACCAAATCTTTTTGTACTAAAGATTAAAGAATACATTCTTTTACAAACCTCTTCTTCTTCCCAGTCTATCAAGTCCCAGTCATAAGCAATTACTGCTCGCCTTCTTTTCCAAAATTCCAAAAAAACAGTTGCTGGAGCAAATAGAAAAATAATATAAAATTGGTTTTCAGTCAAGAAAGTGTTAATAACGATCACAGAACTGTTGAATGAAACTGTTACATTATTTCCATTTCTTTGCATAAATAGGTTCCTTTGAACAGCAAATCATGCTGATGATCAAAACTGCTTTCAAAAAACAGTGCTTTCTAAGGATTACTTAACTTTCCCCAAGTATGATCTAGGCTTTAGAGATTTGATTTAGTGCTAAATAAGAATGTTTAATTTCTAACCAACCAAGGGAGGACTCTCAGAGAATAAAATTGTTCCTGTGAGTCATCATTACTAGATATAGCAGATTTTTGATGAAGCAAAAGGTTTCCTGG
The DNA here is from genome assembly GCF_033815535.1 of Pezoporus flaviventris. NCBI lineage: Eukaryota > Metazoa > Chordata > Aves > Psittaciformes > Psittacidae > Pezoporus > Pezoporus flaviventris. Next base: position 4,290,698 of record NW_026892644.1, read on the forward strand.
GGCTATTGTAGGCAAAGCAGTAACTTTCCTTCTTTGAAGACCATTTAAAATGCACAGAAACCAGTACCCAGAGGAAGCACATTACACTGCACATGCAAATCTGTAGAGTATTAGCTGAGGAAATGGGAACTCTTATTTTACACCTGTCTAATCCAGACCATTTCTTTTACACTACATGAGTGTATATATATGGTGTGGCATTAACATATGGCATTTTCAACATTCTGTGCTGCACAGCCCTTACTGATAGAATTCAAGATATTGTAATATGCCTATACATGACTGTGTTTCTATTTTGTGTAATATGCCTATAAATGACTGTGTTTCTATTTTGTGATAGGAAGGACAATCAAGGAAGCACTCAGTCATAAAACAGTATCTTCATATTCTGGAGATTAATAGTGAGTCTGTTTATGTTTATTTTTAATTATTTTTAGTTGCTTTCTTAAAAGAACGTAGAAGATGTCTAAAGCTAACAGAAATCAATGGAAAGACTTCCTCGCACACTGTGAGGTTTGTGTCTTTATTGATCACTGAAAAGCATCAGGCTGATAACCACAGCAAACATAAACTTCTCTGTTCATGAGCTAGCATGGTACCAGCTGTAACAGTGTCACAATACCCTGGCTGTATATTCTACATTCAGTCCTAAAAACATCTCCTTAATGGACTATCTGCGCTATTGCCACATATTGATGATGACGTGGCATGATACTATGCACTGGTGCCAGTTTAGGGAAAGTGAACTTTTAGCCAGTAAGAATTACTATGTTGTAATGCATGCCAATGTGGCTAAGATATACTTAGAAAATGAGCACTGTGAGCAGATAAGATATCAAAAGCATGTCTAAGGAGGCAGCTATTTGGCTTGAAGGCATTTTCCTACATCACATTATCCTTTGTCTGAAAGCTGGAGTTATGTTACACCAGGTAACCAGCTGCTTTGATTTAACCTAATAAAGTCAATTCAATCTCCTCAGCCTAATGTTTCTATGACTTTCCGTAATAACTGCAGTATGATCAGTTTGGATCAGCAAAACTGATAAGTGCTAATAAGGCTCTTCTGTGGCTGAACCACCACATTATTCATTCCTCAACTTGTCTTCTGGTGGAGCTGCTTCTTTCCTGTCAGCTCATATTGAATTATTTTGTACAGGCTAAACAAGCAGCCCTGCACTTTTCAGAGACCTTGGAGAAACAAGCCTGATTGATTACTACCACTCTGTTTCCATTCCAAAAACAGCTTGAAGAAGGACTGAAGTGGACGTATGAGTCCACAGTCATGAACATCTCAGGTACATCTGTGCTGAAACATACTTTTTTTCTTCTCTTTTTTTCACAAACATGGAGTGACAAAACTATACTATACATACTATATTTTGTATATTTAGCACCTGCTAGAGTAAATAGGTGCAGCTCCCGAAGCTTGCTTACAGAGCTAGTTGTCAAATAATTAAGTAGCAAATAGGATGATCTACTCAGCGCTGCTTCAGCTTTGACTGTGCTATACCTTTTGTCTTCTATCCAGGTCAGTATGCACTTCTCCCTTGCTAGATATTTAAAAATGTGCTATAAATAACCATCTTTGATTGATTCACTGTACTACTGAGGTCTTCTAAAAAGTACTGCATTTTGAAATGTCTCTGTTTCTTCTCTAGTCAAGTAATCACTAATACCCTACATCACACTTCAACGTTCTTTTCTGACTTTGACAGCTCAACACGACACAGTTGTACTTACCCTTCTCCCATTTTCCTATTGGCATGTTTAAATCAGATGTTGAGAGTTCTCAAAATTATCTTGCTTGGAATTTTTAATTTCGCATTGGCCTTAACTCCCAGGTCTTTTTTTAGCTTTTTCTATACTGTACTTGCCCTGCTTCAGAGCTCAGCCTTGCCGCTCAGTCCTCAACGCCCACTTGCACAAACAGCTGTCTTAACATAACTTCCTCAGATACTTTTGAAACAAGTTGTGATCTTATCTAGTTATGCAAATGGCCTCTCACAGCAAATAGCTTAATCCTGAACTTCTCTCAGAAATCCTTTCTTTAGTATATTTCATTTAATATATCCATCCTGACTTACAGAATATATTCTGTACACCAGGAATATTGCTGAAGAACCTCCTTAAATTCTGTCTTCTCAGAGATCAAATCAATGTGAATGTTTTATTCTAGAGCCAAGGTTTGCAGGCAAGTAATACCTTCTATTAGACTAACTGATATAATTGGAAAAACATGTTTTACGTTGGCATTTCTTATTGCTTGAAAAAAAAATGGTGTTAAATTATTCATGCCAGGCCTTTTTTCTCCTCCCAAGTTTGCCCTTCAGCAAGTGTTCTAAAGCTACTTCCTTTAGCAAAGGAAACATGCTTCTAGGTAGACTAGAAATGTCAAAAAGGGCTTTTCTTGTGTCCCTTAGTCTCCCAAAGATATGTAGAGACAGAGAAATTACCATCAGCCCACCTTGTCTTTAACAAAGCATTAGAAATTATAAGTAGCTGAATTCTCCTATTGAACAGTTACAGAACTTTGCTACTTAGCTTCAGGAAACATCTAGACAGTGACATCTTTGTGCTCACTTTCCCCAGTACTTCAACTGGAAAAGCAAAACTACAATTCCATCTGGGTTTACAGCAACATACTGGGAACCAACTGATTATCAAATTTACCTAGATTTGTTTCTGAGAATGAATTTTTGCTGAATTTTAAATGTCAACATTTACTTACAATGACCATCTGTCACTTTCTGTCTCTGGCAAGAATCCAATTCAAACAATAAAAAGAGAGGAGTTTTTCCTAGAAATGGGACCTACCTTTTCATCAGGCTTGACACATCTCAAAGTATATATAAAGGGCAAAGTGTAGGTGTTTCCCTCTACCACAGAAACACACAAAATGCTACTGCTCTCCTCTTTTTGAAAGCTTTGAACGTTTGGAAATACCATCAGGATTAGAGATTCACAAAAGGAAGAATTCTTTTTCAGCTTCTGAGATGATGACATCTCAGTAAGAATCAACAACAATCTGTTCACCAATAAAAAAAAAAAGTATTAGGGTTTACAGGGACTTGCTGCTTCCTTTAAACCACAGCACTTCATAGCTTCAACCCTTTTGAAAGGGTTTTCCCTTCAACAGAAGCTCCAGTACAGAAAAGCTTATACAAACTACCAGTGAATATCACCAGTGTACCTAAGGGAGACTACCTTTTGCCTTTGCTACGCCAGTTTAAAATGAAAGTTGTCTTAAGTCCTATGTCTTTTGGGAATACATTAGTAAGTATAATATTTTTTCCTATTGTATCAATTACTTTAATTCTTACATAGAACTTTGCTTAAACCAGGCAGAAATACAATAAGTGAGGTGATGGGTCAATATATTTTTTGAAGAAAAGTGTTTCTCTATTCCAATGTCTCCTGGTGCACTTGATAATTCCAACCTTTCTTTGATGGGACTGACTTATCCCACATCTAAGCACTATAAAAGATGAGTCCCTCTGCTTCAGAGTCCCACAGCCAAGCCTACTGCTGCTCCACAAATCAAAAAGCTCAAACTGATATTTGTCGTGGTAATGCATCTCCCTAGCCTGGCCACAGCAGTTTGCTCATCATTTGAAGAAACATTTTATTTCTGTTTAAAAAGGGAGCAACCCTCTTTCTCCATCAGTTAAAGATGTCTTTACAGTAGAAAGAGGAAGCCTCCATAGAGATCATGTCTTCATGGAAAGCCCAACCTGAACATGCCTGGTTTTGAGAACATCAAGCAAATGGCTGAAGCTTCTCCTTCAAGATGTGAGTTGACTAATGGATTTAAAGGCAGTGAAGGAGGAATTTTAGGTAATAAGACAGTGGCTAAGTTCAGACTAAAGAGGTAACACAATTCTAGCTGCCTTTTTTTGCTTTCATTCTCTATTTTTAAAAGCACTGCCATAATTTTTTATATGCTAGTGTCTGTCAAACTGAAGCATCTAGAAGGCTGAAGCTTTCACAGCCAATTTGCCATGCACTTGCCAGTTGTTTCATGCTGACAGAAAAAAAATATTCCCACAATTAAACTCCTATCATTGTTTCTTCTCTTCCCCTATGATTTACTGAGATGATGGTAATGCCTGCAGCTGCCAATAGGCCTACTGCAAACTGAAAATCCATTTAGGACAGGAGGTAAGCAAACTTATATATATAGTACCATAAAATCCCTGGAAAGTGTGGCTTTCCTTGCTCTGATGCTGGTTTAGCCCTAACTGTACGGAAAATATCTCCACAATTTCACTGTTGTCTGAGCAAAGTATTATTCATGAAAGTACAGTCTGGGTGGAAACACAGGATCACCCGATTCCCCAGTCCATAACCTATACTTGCAACCTTGTTCCTATTCCTGTCCCTACATCCCTCTTGGCAGCAAGCTCACAAGCGCAATGTAAGCCAACAAAACTGGTGAGGAAATCTCTCAGCCCAGCTGCTGTCCTATAGTCTCTTCTCCACAAACCAATTGATCTCTCTCTGCGGGATTAGGTGCTGGAGATGCATGGATGGACGGTATTTTGGAGTCCTTGTCCACTGGCATGGTGATATTCCCATGGGGAATTGGGTCTGGGAGTCTGACAGGGATGCTGAAAGAGGGGGAAGAATGCAAGGCTACCCAAAGTGAGGTGCAGCTCCTGTCAGCTAGGGACAGCTTAGCCTTCTCCCACACAACAACTACAGGGCAGGATCAGGCACGGTTATCTGAGTGAGCAACTCCCCTTACTAGAGCTTCTTTTCCTACAGCCCTGCTCTGGGCAATGCTAAGACACAGGTGCAGCCCTGTGAGTACAGCTGTTTCATGGAAGCAGTGTTACTCTTTAGGAGGAACAAAGGCACTGGTGCCAAAAGCTGTAATCCAAAGAGATGCTCACCAGCAGTTAGGAACAATGACATAAATATTCAACAATGTTAACCCATCAATTTTCCTATTGAGCTGAGATGGAAGTCTCTGCCTCTAAACTGTCTTGGAATTTCTCAACTTCAGTGAGCACATTGAGAAAAGGGTTGGAAAAGCTGCGTAAACATCTAAAAAATCTTTAAGGCTTAGAAATTTTTGGTGATTCTGAGCTCTGATATAGCCCTAAAACAAAGGTAAAAAAACAAGGAAAAACATTAAATTGTAAGATCTGTGAGTTTTTTCTTGAAGGTGATTTGTGATATTTTAATACTCCCAATATTACATATGCTGTATACCAATAGGCCTGACTGGTGTATGGTCTAATTTAATTAGTTAACTAAGGCAAAAACGTAGTTTTGGAGGAAGGAACTGGACAGACTGGTAGGCTAATCTATGTTATCCTGGTGGCTCAAATGTTGCCTCCTGGATATTTCTTGTGCAAAACAGATTTGCAGTTTAAAATGCAGATTATAAGGATTACTTGGACAACTTTCCAAAGCAGTTGGAGGTGTGTGAGAAAGAGCAATGGACAAATCAGACTAGCTCAAGCTCCTGGAGCTATAAGATGGATGCCATTTTTGAGGCACCTCATGATCTATTTTCTAAAGGTGTTAACCTCTCAGAATGGCATGGTAGGAGCTAAGAGCCTGGGCATGCTCAGCGCATGTTTGAAAGACCCTTTCTGCTGCCAGAAATTATTGTTTCCTCTTCCCTTCAATTCTGCCTATGAGACCACAGTAGGGAAAACAGTGGAGGTGGAAACATAACTGTCCTATATGCAAAAATCAGACTCCATGGCAACAGTTAGACTGCTCTAGCATTAATTTGTCATTCAATGAAATCTTTCATTTATTTCATCAGTTTTGCTTTAATTACAACCAGCCTACACGTATTTAAGGTTTACTGCCTTTCTGCAAAGTGGGAAGAATAATACCTTAATTCATTTTAGTAGACACACTAAACTGAGATGACCCAAGCTAAAAGAAGTCCTGAACAGTAACAGAGAAAAGGCCTCAGTGCCAACAGACTGAAAACCAATTACAGCCCCTCCAGAATATATCCACACAGACTCTACATACTGAATTCATGTTTTTATTTTAATTAAAATTATTATCACATAAAAATATGATTTCAATCACTTCCATCTTCCTTTTGCAGAAACAGAAAAGAATCAAGCCTATATTGGTTTTCTCAGTGTCTGAAAAAAAAGTGTAATGGAAATTACAAAGGCCTGCATTACATCATAATCTTTAAGAAAAAGATTGTGCAATTACTCATTATCAAAACAAAAACTTACCCCACACGGCCATGAAAACAGCAAAAAAGACAGTAGCTCCATTGTCAAAAAGGTGGGTTACCTAAGGGATATAGTAATAGTATGATCAATGTGTGGTAGGGTTTTATTCTCTATTTTGACCTAATAGAATAAACGTGATCATGAGTGTAGCTGTCCTGTACTGACAACCTTGAGGATCCTTCCCTTGACATGTGAAATGCACCACCCATTGACAGGACTGTCTGCCAGCCTGGCCAGGGTATGACCGAAAGCTTTCATTTTAAGGAGCCATGTACAAAGGATGGATCATAAGATAAAGGTTGATGCCAAGGACACCGTAGCACGTGCATCTAGGACATGACCTCTGGGACTGCTGACTCTCTAAGTGCAAATTACATTCTAAAGTTTTACAACCCAAACAAGTGTTTTACAACCCAAACTAAGTCTTGGTAAAAGGCAATGAATGTTAATATTAGCTGAAGTTATCTGTCCTTTCAAGATTTTATCTGCCCAAGATCACTAAAGACAAATGCAAAGGCAAAATGAATGCTTTTACAAGGAAAGCATTTCTAATTGCATAGTTTAAAAATGTACCTTGGCATAAACGCAGCTGTCTGACAACCTCATGAAGGGACAGTATTTATCACATATAGGACACATTATGATATCTGTAGCTTGGCAGACTTCTTTACTGGAAAAATAGAAAAGATAAAAATCAGTAGCTTGATGCACAATGAAGTCTTAGAATGGATTGATAAGTTTCACTAACAGCTACTTGTTGAACAGTACTGGTTCTGTAACTGAAGCCAAGATCTTCATAACTGCATGTGTATAATTAATGTTTTTTGACTATCTAAGACTTCAGAGTATACAGTCCTAACTGCAGAGGCCAGCTCTTCATGGCTAGCCTAGCAGTATCTCTTTACCATTTCCAGCTTCTTCTTAAGTCAGAAGTGGCCTTTTGTAAGAAGAGTGGGCATGACTGCAGATGAAGTTAAGTTTGACTTATTCTTGTCATTTGTCTCAAGAACGTAGAGATGCTGCACTCAGCAGAAGGTCCCAGGGGTTCTTCATCTGAAGAATGCCTCCCTGTGGTGGATCTTTGGAAAAGGCCTTAAAGACAGTAAAAAATGTCCCACTCTTCTGCTGGTCTGTTACTATGGTAATGAAAGAGTTCTACTTTTTCCCTACTTCATGCTGAGTTGCCAGCAACATCAGGAACTGGAGCTGGGCAAGAAACATTGCCTTTCATCCCAGTTCCAGAGCACAAAACAAGGGAACCTCGATACCGGGTAGCTTATGAGAAACAAGCACGGTCTTTTCCTGAGTTTTTATTCAACAGTTCAAAATGAAATAATTAACAATTCATATGAAGATCTCTTAAATTATTCATAATAACCCACTACTGTAATTTCCCTTATAAAAGTGCCCACGTTACCTGACTTGGCAGTGGTTCAAAGTGGTGACTCCATACAAAAAGACAAATAATCCAATGAAGGCAGCTGGGAAGAGCATCCCCGTGTACCAGCCTAACCAGGCAAAGTACAACCCAATTTTCTCACCAAAGTACCGCCTGTTACAAAACACAACACAATGAAGTTACCTGCTAATTAGAATAAATCTGCTTAATCTTGCTTGTTAATAGAAAGTAAATATTTATATCATATCTGAAGAGTAGATTAGAGAGCAGAGTCTGAATCCCCAAACAAAAAAGCCTGCAGCTTGGCTTATAGATCCACACTGAAAGACCTGCCTTAGGAAAGAACTTAGAAAAAAAATATTAAAAATTCACAACCCGAGTTTATAGAGAGATGAATGGAGACTTCAGAAGTAAACACTGAGTTCATGTTAAAAAGCAAGTTCTTTGTGTCTGGGAAACTGATGGCTCTCTTTGCCTTTTGGATGTATAACTGTACTTCCCAAGAAATTGCACTGAAATTAATTTAGTCACTAAAACTGGTGTAACCGCAAAAATTATTTGGGCCCAAATTATTTCTAAGGAATTAGCTAACAGAAGTTATTCTCCAGTCCAATTTATTTTCATTTGATTATTTCTTTTCTTAGCTTAGTTCATGCAAAATTAATCTCATGATTCTGCCATAGAGGAAAAGAAAATAAAGTGCAAGTGAGATCCAGCAATATCTTTATGCATCATCTTGCACTGATTTGAGGAAAGTAGTCTGAATTAATCCTGACTTGTTAGCTATATTGCTTAAAAACTAACTGCAAAGTGGCCAGGAAGCTCCTATTTGCTAAATATTCATTAACTTTCTTCCTCCTCCTAAACACAACCAAACCTTTATTTATGTGTTAAAGAATACATCAAACACACAAAAAACCCTGCTGAACTTACCAGCATAAGAACAGGCTCATGCATTGCCTTGTATTTGATGGTCTTGTACACAGTAGGATGTTGATTAGATTAGGATGCTTCACAAATCAATATGAAATTATCATGATTACAATGAATATTTTAGTAATTATTTGCAAGATTAGTTTTAAAGAATGAGGTAAGATGATATTCTTGCATTTCAGACTTTACAGAAAACTTAAGCTTGATATCAACTGAATTTGAGAATAGCTGCTGTTGAAAACCCACTTTTACATTAACGATGCAATTTCTGATCTGTCCAGAGACAAAGAACGCAGAAAGACAGCACTGCTGGCTCCTTTATGCTACCAGAAAACATCTTTGGTTAACCTTTCACAGTGAGGAGGAAAGGACCCATGATGGGCTCTAGGGCTGGAGGCAGTGGAGAAGAGAAAGAAAAGCTTGGTCTGGAATGGACAAAATCATCAGTTTTCAAATGAAAATTAAAAATTTCCAGTGTGAGCAATATGTGTCTGGGCTGAGCTCATGCTCTGTTGAATGATACTGACCTACACTATTATCATTTGAGTTCACCAGTTCTGTATGAGAAGCCAGATCACATGGTTTTTGTTTTTCTGACATTCAACAGAAACTCAGATTTACGGGATAAAGAGGTGATAAGCTAACAGTAACATACTCAGCTCTGACAAGGACAACAGGTATGGTTGTAAAAAGACACACTGGAAAATGCTTTCTGAGCTCTCACTTTAGAGTGTTAGTGAACCCTTTGGCCTAGTTATTTTCCTGACACCTAGGATGTCAAACTGTGCCTGCTCCACTGAAAAGGCAGGCTCACATTTCAAGATTACTCCCACTGAATGTTTATGATCTCTTTTTTCTTCCATATACATAGCTCAAATTAGTGAAGTAAACCTAACATCAAGAGTTTTTATTTCATTCTCTACATTCAAGGATGAATGCTTCCTTGTTCCACCGCCCAACTCAAAAGACATTAATGACAAACTTCATCTCCTATCCTGCTGGACCTTTCCTTCTAAATGGCGCAAATCATAGTACTCTTTTTTGATCTAGAGATCAAGCAGCTTCATCATAAATGAAGGACCAAGCAAAGTTCAGTGTCTGCATAAAGAAGAATGGACATGATGGGGAGGAACCCAAATCTCTGCAATGTAAGGAAAAGGGATTTGAGGACATTTGTGAGTTGCCCTTTGCTTCACAACTGGTATTCTACAGTCTGTACTACTGTAATTTGCACCAGGATCAAGTTAATATTTAATTTCTTATGAACCCATAGCATATTTTTTCTGTAAACCTCTGCTCAGAAGAAATATGAACAGTGTGCTCATGGGCTGAGTGCTACAGGAACAAACTATGGCTGTAACAAGGTCATTGGAGACCTTCCTAGTTGCCATGTTCACAGCAGTTCCACATTAATTCTAATCCATAATTGAGTTAGCCTGGACCATCTTGACCCTCAGGAGACAAAGGTGGTTGAGAGATACCTTTGCCACTCATTCCATTGAAGTTGCACCAAAGACAAAAACAAGCTCTGTTTCTTCTCTGTCACTACATACAGAACAGAAATCTCATACAGCTCTCCAAAGTGGTGGCAGTTCTTTTACCTTCATGCTGGTGCTTTAGCTAGAAATCAGTAATGTATGTGAAGAATTCTAGGGTGCATCACTGTGCATTATTTATACCCAATTTTAACCTGTTATCACTTTGCTCTTTGAAAGCCTCTTTGAAATTTTCCAACACTAGTAAACATTTGCATTTTTGTTAACTTTGTTAACTTATTACCATCCAATTTTTCAGATGGTTAATAAGAATAGGAAAAAATGATTTGTTTCTTTGATTGTTCTTCTACAGAACATTTCCTCCACAGCTAACCTAAAAAGCAGACATAACCCCCCAAGCACCTAATAGAATAATTCATCTCTCCTATCCTCATATATGCTGTACCTTTCCAATAATAATAAAAAAATAAATTGAGCTTCTCAATTTTATGCTAGCCCATCACCTACCTTAATGATGAACTGTCTCTCCCCTCATACCCTTCCAATGGTAAAACTATCACTGACTCAACTGGGCCAAGATTTCAATCTCAGTGTTTATCAATAAGGCACATTTTTGAAAACTATTAAGCCACAAAAATTTCAGACTATTCTGTGTTTAACAACCTTCATTATAGAATCTTTTGCTTTCAGGATGCCTACAAGGAAGTCATGGAACTAAAACACGGGCAGGTTTAGATTCAAGCTAAGAACATACCTATCCTCATTAATCCTTTTGCAGGTTAGAATGAAATCCTGTGCAGAACTTTTTACATCACAGAAACAAGTTGTGAGGGAGCTAGGGCTTTCCAACAGGTGTTTTGATCACATGAAGATCTCATGTTACGGCAGCAGGTTGAAAGGGAGTTGTCAGCTTACAAACAAGTCATTTAATGTAAATATGGAGTTAAATGCAAATTACTTGGGTATTAGCTTTGTCTTGAGGTTCATTTAGGTAAGTTTACCATCACTTTATAAATACATTTTCCCCTCCCTTTTTCTTCTGTAAATAACATGCACAAGCAGCAGGAGGAGCAATTTGTGCACAGCTTAGAGGACAGCAGCAGCGATCCAAAGTGCTCAGGAATCACTGCAACTGTTTCCATTGATTTAGGTTGTCCCAGAGCATATAAATGTAAGTCCTGCCTCTTTCCAATTGCTATCAATTCTAAGGATCTTAAATTATTCCTGTAAAGTGACTATGGATACTAGATTCTAACAAAAGTGTAATTAAAATCATGATACCACATCTGCTGATTAATAATACTGACTTTGCAAATGTGCCAAGTCTGTGCCTTCATACTGCCATGTTTCAAAGCAGAGTGAAAGCAGGATCATGCAATTTCTCTCAAATTACTTTTCCCCATTTATTTCTAGTGACTAGTACCTCCGTAACAGCCAGCTGATGAGATTAAATGAAATCTGGGAGGCACCAGACTGACAGCGTGAGAGATCTAAGGCCTCTTTTAACAGCTAACGGAAAAATAGAACAGCACTAAAGTATAAACAATTTCTCTTCCTATTGTGGCAACTTGACTTTAAGGTGGAAATATCATATCTGTTAATGAGATAATTTACCTAGTGTACTCCTTAGGCTTTCTAAAGCATATAAAAAAGGGGAATGCCAGCTAGCAGCTGTAAATTCTGATCCAGTGTCTGTGGAAGAACTAACATCCATCCATTCCTTTAGTACGGATGGCAAGACTACTCCCTTCAAGCACACCCCACATAGCTGTTCACATGGGAAAAAAATGAAAAAGTTGCTCCTGCTGCAGACCTGGTACTAAAAAAATCTTCTGTTTAAAGTCTGCACGTTGAGATACTTCTGAGTGAAATGAACAACAGGTCTTGCTGGTGTTGACGGCTCTTCAAGGAAAAATCTCCAGCTCACCAGACGTGTGAGCTGCTGAGAGTGGCAGTAGACGCAGAATATTCAGCAGGAGCTAAGGAAATGCGAGGGATCTAGCACCTGTGAAGTGAGAAGAAAAAGGCATTCCCTCCCCTTTCCTGTCACCCCTCTTTCAGTGAATTCATTGCAGCCACGGCTGCAATCCAGGCAGCAAACAGCAGGCTACTGAGACTCACGTTGCTGTCAATGCCCAGGGAGCCTCACAGCTCCCCCTGCCCCCTCCCTTTGGGTAAACGCCTATTCTGGACCACCACAGGTGCAGGACACCACGACCTCAGCCAGGGAGACTGCTATTTTGATTGCTGCTTTTGTTTTATAAAATGACTGTGTAAAAATCTGTGGATGTCACTGCCTGATGAAAAACTAAAGCATCTTACAAAATCTTAAACAGCAAACTCAGGCTACTCAAGCAGGCTGCTACCAAGATCCAGAGCAATTACGTCTAACTTCACTCATTCTGCTATTTATTTGCATGCTTAAAAAATCTTCCAGATGTGAACCAACTAAACCCCAGATATTGGCGCAACAGAACTTTCACAAACAAGAAATATTGATGAAGAACAAGAGCCTTGACCACTACGGACAAATGATTAAAAAACACTGTTGAGATAAGTTGTTTATCCTGTCACATTAATATCTTACTGCAAAATTAAACATAAAAAAATCAGTATAACTTTTGGCTCCTTTGCAAATGAGCAATTTCCATAGTGTAATTTGACACAAATTCTGCAGTTCTGTACAGGCCAGCGGATTAAAAAAGAAATAAGAAGCTTTCAGGATTAAGTTATGAGGTTCAAATACTTTAATTTGTTTTCTAAAGCATTTTAAAGATTCTATGACTCAGTAAAATTTTTTAATTACAGTTCTCTGTGAACTTTTTATCCATGGAAATTGAACATCTCCTATTTAATGAAATGGGGAGGTTTTATATGGCCTTAGTCAATAACACTGTCCATCACCAGGGCCACCCTCTACAAGTCTTTCATCGGGAAACAATTTTGAGAATCTATAAAAACAAAGGTTTCTGTCAGTTACAGGACTTATAAAGGGGGAAATTAATATGCTGGACCAATTGCATGCTCTGTATGACCCCTCCCAATGGCCAGTATCTTAATATTTTCTATGACCTCCATACATCTTAAGACTTTATTAATAGGCCCTTGTAGCTTCATATGCCTCTCTTCAAGTAGAAAAAGCCCATCAATGCCCAATAATACTTCTGCCAACATGACCAGTAAAGGCTATGGCTCTCTCTATATGCATAAAAAAATATGTAATCCTCAGCGCATGCAAGCCTATTTGAAAATATATTTAAAAAGGCTATAAGAATTTGGAGTCACTTTTAGGCTTTCTCAGTGTTTCTTCTTTGCAGGCTACTTCCAAGAAGAATACAAATCCAGGCTGTGGTGATGTAGCTGGACTGGGTTTAAGAGAGATGGTACTGGAGAGACTTCTACCCACCTACCGCTATTGCTGCTGAACTCAATAGCACACTTTTAAACTCTACTCTGTACCATGTTCCTTCCATGGCTGCTTTTTAGTAGAAAAGAAGTTCTAGTCAGTAAGAGCCTGTTTTTCACCAAACCATGCTCTGAGGAGGAAGAACTACTTCAGTGGACAGTCATGCAACCAAGTCTTTCCAGCCTCCACAGATTTCTCTTTCTTTTTTTTGTTCTCTTAAATATTCTGCAAACCCTTCATTGGAAATCATGGTGCCAAGGAGTTCTAGATGGAAACTTTCTTCACTTTCAACTCCTCCTACAGTGGCATCAACGAATTCCCATGACCTCAGGATCACTTATTAAAAACAATATAATTCAACTGAGCTTTTCATGTTTTGTTTGTTTGTTATTTTTATTTTTATTTTTATAAGAGATAAGTTATGCTCAAAGCACCTATAATGGGACATACTAACAGCGGGAAAGTCTTACCTCACGAGATCCAGTGGTTGGTATTTATACCACACTCCCCAGGAAGCCCAGCACTCATAGAGCAGGTGTCTGTGGTTTTCTGCCCCATGGGTTCTTATTGAATTCTTACTTCTGTAACTTCCCTACAACACAAATCTGGATATTAATGAACAGCAGCAGCAAAAAAGAATATCTAAGAAATCTCTTGCACTAGTAGTATGGATAACACAAGTTATGCAAACTCCATCCTTGTGCTCCGAAAGCTAAATATGACATTAAAAGGAGAATTTCCTCTGACCTCAGTAAGATTTGAGATTATTCTTCCTAAGAAATTTATGATAAATGGTGTTCAACTCAAAGGCTATAAACTGGAGAATCTTGAAGAGAAAACCACAGCATGATAATTTTTCCTGTGAAAACATACTGATTTATCAAACCCAAATACTTTTTACAGAGCAGATCCAAACCAACACTCTCATCTCTTTTTGCAAGAAAGAAAATTCCAAAAAAAAAGGCGTTACTAAATGGGATGGATGTCAGAGCCAGACACAGAATGCAAGAGGGTAATAACATTAATAAGATTGAGAATAAATGATTACACAACTAAGAATTTTTGTGGGAAATGTCTGTTCAAAAAGAAAAAAAACTGAGAAAAATACCTCATGAAGAGGAAACGCAGCTTCATAGGAGCCATTACTGAGCAATCGATTCAGACCTAAGAATCAAAAGCATCCAATTATTTACCAATAGGACAGGAAAAACTTCTAAGTGAAAAAAGCAAAACACATTTTCATAATAAGCTGGCTAAATGAAGCTTGAAGCCCAATGACAGTAAAAGATAAATGTAGAAAAGTTAATCTTTTATAAATTTTGATGAACTAATATATAATACAAGCAAAGATTTGTTCATATATTAATTATCTTTTATCATTTATTATGTCAGACGTTTAAAGTTTCATTTGCCAAATCCATCTTTAGAGTAACTGGTGAAATCAAGACCTTACAGCAGGGCTGAAGTTTGACTCCATAAATTGTAGTCTAAGGAAGCCATTTAGATGAAAGGCTGTTTTTCCTGGGAGCCAAAAACTTCAGGGAAGATCTTTGTATTTTTGAACTGCAGGCCAGTAAAGCAACTGGAACTCTTAATATGACAGCAACATTGTAAAACATGTTCAGTTTATGTCTTATAAAGTCTGCTGGACTAAGAACAGGAAAAAGACAGGCTGCAGTAGTATAAGACCAGAAAATACATTTGAACCTGAGCCAAAAGGACTGCTATTTGGCACAAAAAAAGTAATCGTACACCCCACTTGGTCAGGCCTTGTCCCTCTTTAATGGGAACCTTGAAAGAAATAACGAATGATTGCTGAGATGCGGGCACTTGTCACTTGGAAAGTCACCAAAATAGGACTGAACAACTATCAGGCAATGCAAAACTAAATACTGGTACTAACAGCCTGAAGGCATTTGGGCCGCACTGACTGAGAGGCAGAGTCCTGATTCCTTTCCTAATTCACAAGGGAACGATAGCAACAAGAACACAGCAATGAGAAGTACCAATTCAACACAGATAGCACTTTCAGAGATTGCATTAGTATCTGCTTGCAGAATATGCTTTCTCCCAGAGTCTCTGGCAGAAAACCAAAACCTGTACAGATCTTTGCTCTGCCCAGTCATCAGCCCATACTTGTGTTCATGATAGGTACAACACAAGTAGATATATGAGGGAGTCTGGGCTCTTGAGGAAGGCAGGGACTGCTAGTGTGTGTACTAGATGCAATGTCTGCAAGCATGCATGAATTCTTCCCTTTCTTCTCTCCCCTTTGCTCAGAGTCATTCTCAGAGCTATTACAGCCTTCATTCCAGGAAACGAAGAAGACACAAGTTCTGGGATGTTTCTCTACAGCTTGAGGAAGGACAGGGTTTCAACAGCAAGGAAATTAAGTGGGCTGCAGAGTTTTATGGGGATTGCCTCTCTGTGATGCCCCAGTCTCTATCTGGTACTCAAGCAGTATGTCCTTCATCACAAGACAGAAGATGGCCAATGTTTTTTACTCCATCTCTCTTCTGCCACTGCCTGCTCTCCTAGATCTACATATGTGCCTTTCCAAAGGTCCACTCCAACCTCTATCTGAAAGTGACGCCACTGTTATGTGTGACATCCTTTTGACTTACAGTAGCTACAGAGATGCAGAACCTTCCATCTCCCTTAGGGGTGGAGAGGTATTTAGGGAGAAGCACTACAGACTGAGATGTACAGAATCACAAATCTTGCTATCCTTTCAAAGACATTTTTATGAAGGAATAAAAGCTTTTCTGCATGATTCTATCTGTTTCTCCAGAGCTCTTAATCCATAAATATTTCTTGCTTAAGTCATTCTCTTTCCTTGCAGAAGTGATAAATCCCATGTGGTGACATATGTGCCTGTGGAAACAGCCTGATATTACAAGGAAATGATAAGGTCTTTCAGGCAAAACCCCTACAAACGCAGTGGGTGAGATGTAAACAGATCAAAACTGAAGTGATTAAAAATGAAGCAGAAGAGTCTGTTATAAGTTCAGGCAGACTTCTCTTTTTTTTTTTCCGGTGGGAAAAGCACATTGCTCAGCACTTACCAATTTTATTTTTTCCTTCTTCATATTTCACTCTTTGTAAGATATGGTGTACAATTCTACTTCTTGTAGCATTATTGAAGAAAGTTTCTTTGTTGTGTATGATGAAGCTATATAAAAATACAAACAAAAAACATCTCAGAAATATACAGTAGCATGTTGAAAGCAGACACTGAGTTCCATTACATTCTATAGCGCACTAAAAATCTCCACTATGTGAGCAAGTGCAAGGAAGATTAAAGGACACCAGATTAAATGAGACAATGTCAGTAACAGTATTCATTCCCTAACAAAGAATTACATGGAGAAGTGTGAAGAAATATCAAAGATACTTAAGCATTCATTATGTTAAGCATTGCTTTTAGATAATTCACTGAAAACTACAAAGTACTTGCACAAAAATTCGCAAAATAGTATGATTTATAGGTGCAGCTATAGAAATTTACATTTGATTTCTATTTCGGGCTTCTTTATCATGCTTTACATTAAGAGTCAAATGGAAAAATCTACTTTGGAAACCTCCCTTACTGCAAATCAAATACTATGTTAAAAATGAAAAATATTATTTCCTCCTATGTTTGGTCCTGGAATTTAAAGTAGAGTAGAAAATTAGCTTTTGGAAGCTACATAGAGTTACACATGAATGTAGCTTTAATAGCTTAGCCAGAATAGTGATGAGTCCAGGAAATTTAAAAATTAAAAAGCCACAGAATATGTTGTATTGATTGCATTGGTTGGCACAGTATATTTTAAACAGATTTTTTTAATCCCAATATACATACTCAAAGCAAAGAAGATATTTTAGCCTATCACCATAATTACTGGAAAAAGGCAAAATAATTAAGTGTTTGGAGATATTGTTTTAACTTGTCAATTAAATACTGCTAAAGAATTCTTACAGTGGCTTGAGGTGTGTAGTGCTTCAGAATAGACTCAGAAATCATACATGGCTTTGCAGCTTCTGTCATTTGTAAATACAGGCAAGAAGTCCAACCTCTAGACTTTGGGGAATCCATATGCTCCCTCTTTATTATCAAAATTCTCTGCTGAATTTTCCATACAAGACAATCTGTAAGTTTTTTATGTTTGGCTTCAAAGGCAATTCCCAAAGCAGAGGTATAAAAGACAAGTTGCTCCAAGAGCACCATAGTTAATGAAACCTGTTATTTAGAGGTTACTATCTCATGTCTCTTTTCCTACTCCACCCCAGATACTTACAGGTCATTTGTGTGTCCACAAGATAATCAATACTGTACTTCCTGCTTCCTCCACATCCCTACTAATCCCAAAGTCCTACATGTTCTACAGCATCCTACAGCATCCTACAGTGAAGGTGATTTGATTTATTCATATTGGCTACTGACCACTAAGTGTGTGCGAATTTAACAACGGACTGCTACCAAACAGCATAGAACATCTGTGTGCACTGGCCACTGCCTTTTCTGTATAGACACAGTTTTGAGCCACTATTTCATTTCAAGCTGTTGATACTTATAAAGTAAGACTCTGCTTATCTCCGAGACAGCTACATCTGTACCAAATTTATTTGAAAGGGTTCAGTATGCAAAATAATAACTAGAAGGATTTTGATAAGGAAATACTGTCATCATACAAGTCTTAATGCTTAATCAGATAAAAAGCCAACCTAAACTCTGAAGCAGACAGAATAGCATTATTTCCAGCTGAAGATGGAGCTCTGTATTAGCTGTTTTAGTATAGGCTGTTTTAGTGGCAGCACAAACAAATTAAAAGAAAGACAGTAGTAAGCCAGAAACTAACAGTTAGTGGTTTTCCCACTTTGTTTCATTTTCTTTTAATGTCTGACTTTTGTCACCAAGATCTCACCCCCCAGACTGCACTGAATGTTAAAGAACTGTGAAGATAACTTATGAAATCAAAACACCACAGTAATTTTTCATTCTGACTTAGCTATGAGTTCCTGTAGGAATCAACTGAAAAATGAATCACCTTATCTAGGAAACTAGTAACATTGATCCAGCTAGCACCAATAATGTGAATCTATTTTCCTTGTCATATAAAGTTATTTTTTCCACTTGTTATCATGGCTATGTTGTATTGCAACTACAAGCAATTATTTCAAAACTTTTCTAAACAAGTTTTTCTGGATTCAGTTACTTCTATTTTCATGAGCCAGGAATGAAAAAAGGGCAAAAAATCAAACACTATGTGATCTTATTAAAAAAAACTACCTGTTTAAAACAAGCACTTTTGTCATTTGCATTCATTTGTAAATTTAGCAATTGTGTTATAGCTTTTGATTTCACATGTCCAAGAAGGAATAATCATGTGTCTGTGATGCAGATGTCAACACCTCAGTATAATAACTGCCAGAACAAGCTAAAACAGTCCTAAAAACACATGTATAAGTGCTGCAGAAGTTCTGCCCTGCCTAGCCTTGTGCCAGCAATACATCTGATGGCAGGAGGGGGAGAGGAGAAGGAGAATTCATCATGACTAGAGCAGGCCAAAGACATGTTCTTCAGTGTTTTCCAACATTATTCATGGAGACATGGATGCAGAAGAGGTGCTACAGCTCACCAAAAAGGAGTTTTGGGATGTAATTGCATATGCAAAAGTTAAAAAGAATTCTCACCTATTTTTTAATATAAAAATCACAGGGTTTAAGTCAAATACTTAGATAATTTCTGTGAAAGTGTCTGTAGAGTAGCCCCAGAAAGAACAGTATCACCATAACCAGGGGGGAAGGGATATCTGGCACAGGAAACAAGAACAGGCAGACATGAGTGGGAGGCATTGAATGGTTGAGAATATCTCAAGCACTTGTAACTATGTGTTACAACATCCCACTTGAATGTTGACATAAATTAGGAAAATGCCAGGAAGGTTTAAGTTTATGTCAAAAATCACAGGAATTGCTCTTGTCAGGTAAGGATCACGCACTTCAGTGTAGGACTTCCTTTTTTAACACTACCCTTCTCTCCTATTCTTTATGGGCATTTCTTTCCCCAAAACATTTGTGCTCTTTTCAGATAGTCTTCTTTCAGAGTGTGGGTGGTAAATCCATATGCCTAGAATAGCCATCAAGGCTATTTCATGGTCTCCAGCATCCAGTGAGGAATTCAGAGGAGAAAGACTTCCTCAGTCTATGGAGAATCTCACCCTTCAAATTTCAGTTCACAGGAGCCAGAGCCAAAGACACTTCCAAGCTGGTTGTAGATAAACATTTATCAGACATTACTGAGGTATAAACTACATAAGGCAGAGACTTTCTAGAGAGGTTTTAATCCTTGTTGCTTTCAGATGGAAGTTTCCTCACCTGTTCTGTTTCTGTTGTCCTCGTTAGAATTTCAATACGTAAAACGGTTTGAATAGTCATAAGAGCAAAGAATTTGTTTCTAGGCTTAGTAAGAGTTTTGTTCACTGATGGTTTTGATCACTTTGTCACCTCATTTGTAAGTTAAAAAATGAGTAAGGGTTAACACACTATTATTTTTATTACCCATGAAGTTAATGTATAGTAGATAATAAAGCCAGTGACTTGCTTCACAACAGCTGTAACCACTGGCCTGGTCCTGTGAGTCTTTACTAAAAAGGAAAATCAAAATGAAAATAATGAGAGCACTTCTGACAGGAAAGGTTCCAGAGTTGATTCTTAATTAATGCCCTGTTTAAAAATGTCATTGTAGAAATATTGCTCTTACATTCATGCTGTAAGTGACATGAAGAGTCAGTGAAGGTTAATTGTTTTGAAATTCTATTTGTAGCTTTCTTAATTAGACTCTGAACTGGAGATTTCAAACTATCTTTCCATGGATAACAAAGACACTCTAATGTGAATTCAGCTAAGAACAAACTAGCGATGAATTCCTGTTCATACACTCTCCTTGGTAATTTAGCAGGCTGTACAAACCCGTCAGAGGTAAATTCAGCTCTTGAATCTTTGCCTAACACCCATTTGAAAAAAAAAAAAAAGTGTTACTTCTCAGTTTATTTTATTTTTTTTTTTTTTTAAGGAGCAAGAAAAGGCAGGGAAAGGCTATTTTCTGCTCTACTGGTAAGACATACAGTCTAAAAGCTGAACACCCATGGCCTAGTTGCGAAGCCGCAAAGTAAGGATGCATGCATGTACACATGAATGTCCATCTTTACTCCACAAGATCTCCATACAATGAAACATTTGATGTCTTTGAGAAACCTGGTCTAGCAAAAGGTGTCTCTGCCTGTGGCAGAGGGGTTCAAACTAGATGATCTTTAAGGTTCCTTTCAACCTTAACCATTCTATGATTTTGTCTGATATTCACCATGTTAAAAGGTATGTTCCAAGCAAATCCCAGTTGCTGGAAGCAGCACCAACTAAAAGCACAGGTGTTATGGGAAGTAGTAAACAGTATAATGAGAAGTATATTCTTTAGTACAGGAAAAACGTTCAACACTGCACTCCCAGGTAAACCAGTAGCAGTAGGTAGCTGTTGTTGGCTGAAGCAATAGCAAGTTTTTACCTCATTTAACATCCAAGAAAATTATCAGCTGTAGTAGCTTCAACAAGATGAGCCTGCAGCATTCCAGTGTAAATATCACAGCGCATCCCTGTAGCTTATTTGAAAATGGGTGTATAATTATCACTATTTTCATTTTGCCTGACTTTTAAGGCTGCAGCTGACTTTTTTGTTCATCTTAAAGACAATGTTTATTAATGGTTAAAGGATTTTTCACATCATGTTTCTAAACCAGGATCACTTTGGTATGAAGAAAGTATTAGTGGCTTCACCTGTTTCAGATTTGGCACATCACATCCTCCAAACTGCTAAGTAAAACAGTCATGAAAATGCTGAATCTCTCCTCCGCCTTCCTCTACCCTTCCCCACCACTCTGCCACCCAAATCACTTGTTAGTTTAAATTGGTTCAGTCACAAATATTCATCTGAGATAGAACAAACTTTGTGTATTTTTCAGGGATGCTCTGTTTCATTCAGTTTTCAAGCCAACTAAAACTTCCAGAAACAAAGAGAATTTAAAACACTAGGGCATTTCCAAGTTTGGCTGCATAAAGATTTGTTTAGAGCATCAGAGCATTTAGAATCTGACAGAAGAACTGATTCTGTTTTCAAAAATTTGCAAATGTATATTTATCATACCATAGATGTATTTAAACACAAGCATGACCATTCTGGTTCAAAAAGAATAAGTGTCCACAGAGCCCTATGCCTCATCTCCAGTGGTAGCAGCTCCCTGACGCATACATGACCTTGGGGTAAAGCAGCTCAGAGGAATATGGGCACAGATAATTGTGTTAGGGATGGGATTTATTAAGGCCAGAATGAGCATCAGAGACAGCTTAAAATGTAACTCCACCCTGAGAGACACATATCTTAGATATCTGACAAAGATACAGAATGACATCCACATGTACAAGGAGACATCTTACAAATGAGAATAACTCCATTAACCTCTGGTATGCAGGGCATCTTTGTTTAATTAATCCAGATACTGTCCTAGTCCTCCTAATTGTGTAAATTTTTAATCTAATTTTCACTGAAGTAATAAATGTTTACTTTAAGTGGATTATTCAATTGTACATTGGACTAATATTTAACCAGAGAGTTTGTCACCTTTGGAAGAAAAAAAAACAGAAAAAAGAGGAGAAATAGCTCCTGATATGAAGTTTGAAATCTCTAAACAGCAATTAAAAGCATTTTCATAGCTAGTATACAGCTATCTGAGAAATTGCAACTAATTACTACTGTTCCTATTCCTAACTGACGAGCATCTCACTACATAAAATAACCAAGTAGTGGTAGGAAAATAACTAATTATCATCATTGTCTGATGGAAAACATTGTGAACTGTGTATTCTTGTAACTGATAATTTCCAGAAGAAATGCTTTGGCATAAATAAAGCCCTTCCCAAGCTGTGGCTGCAGAAGACAGATACTCCTCAGAAGTCTATCTTGAAAATTATCATTTTGCATTCCACACAATTCCAAAATATTGTGTGGAATGCAATGGCAGAGCTTTTTTCCTCCAAAAAGAGATTTCCTATCACTTAGGAAATAAAATGATTTTTGGTCTTCTCTTGTACTGATAATTTTGCAATATACCTATAAGGTATGCCATAATCTCTTTAAAAGAAAACCTGAAGTCAGGCTGTGAAAGTTACAGGCGCATCTAACAGACGTGCATTTCTTTGCCTGTTTTGGAAGGAGGGCAGATGCTTAGCTGTGCCTCTGAGAACAAATGTAGGTTTTTTTCTGAAAGCTAGGCTTTCTCCACATCTGGCCTTTTCCACCTGAATGGAAAAGAAAAATGCAAGAAAGAAAAAGACCATAAATATGGTCTACTACAGTTGCACATGCTCATTGTACATCAATATTTCAAAAATACTAATTCCTACTGACAAAAGGCCTGATCAGGCTTTGCTGGTTTTGGTCTTCACTATTTTCCTCCCCAAACTCTGTATTGTAAGTATTGTCAGTCATCTGTCTTTCCATGCTTTTCAAAGCAGCTATCATAAATGAAGACTGTACTCAGACCGTGTTACAAACATCAGGACCCTCCCTGTCCTGTGCATGTTCTGTCTGAACCAGTTTGGGCACAACTGTGTGATGGAAGCAGATGCAGAGCCACATCTAAATGCCCAAGAGCAGAGAAGAGACTGTCACTGTTATTCTAGCCTACAGGATGATGTTGAAGACAATGTGAACTCCACAAGTAACTGACCATGACAATTACATAGCCTCCACTGCCACTGCATTGTAATTGTGAAGGTTACTACACTTACCAGTGGGCAGAGGTGAAAGAGAAATCATCTTGTTAGTGATCTCAACTGGCACAAGTGATTCAGACAAATGAAGGTGCAAGTCACAGTAATTGATACATCAGTTAATATGTGTTGAGATAAAGGTAAATAAAAAAGTCCATTTCTACTCATACGTATATACACACATACTCCCCACGTGTTTGGGGATAGGTGAGTATCTTTACTAGTGGCTCATTATATAGAGGCTTTCAATAGAATGTTTATGTATTTCTTGGAAGAAGCTGCAATTTGCTCAAAGCAAGCAGTAATTTCTCCAAAATCGGTGAACCCCAACATAATACATTTCTGATACTAATAAAATGATTCTTTTAAACTCTACATTTCCAATTATTTAATACTTGCACTCCACAATCACAGATTAAAAGCACACACTAAAGATACTCATGAAATGTTCTGCTTACTAACACACCCTGAAATTCTTGAAACAATTAAAACACCTGCATGCAACTCACTAGATGAATATTGAACAAGTCATTATGTTTCAAAATTCTAGTGAAGCAGAGTAAAACAGCACAGCCAACAGGCTGGAGCACGACAGGAACACAGGAATCCTGTCAGAGCCAACACCTTTTGGGAGAAGGAGGGCAGCTCAGTCAGTATTTTAGCAGTCCCCACACAAAAGGAAATGAAGACTACAAAGAAAGCAAAAGAGAAAAAGTCAGGCCTGCTGGAGAGTACAGCTTTAAAGTCTACGGTGATGTAAAAGAAGTGCCAAACAACAGTGGGAATGTCAATTGAACTACCACAGCATTTAACAAACCCTTCCTGTCAGTTTGTCAATGCAAACATGAGCAAGGCAGAATGAAAAATTACTCTTGTTTGTATATGTTGATTCTCCTTGTGTGCTGTAAAGGAAGTTAATAGTTATTAACTGTTATTAAAAATACTAATCAGGAAGTTCCAATTTCTTAATTTTTTTATTATTACTGGTCTATTGTAAAGCTAATTTGCACCTACTTTTCGTCTTGCAGGGCACAATAACTGACCCACCTTTTAATTCAAGTATCAGAAGACTCTCTAGTCTGAACCTGTTGTCTATTCAGGGCACAGACATTAGTGGAGATAACCCTGGCTTGTTACTGGTGCTAGGAGCAGACTTCTACTGAATTTTCCCTGGAGATATGCACCTGGTTTTGGTTTTCTGCTGTATTTGGAAAAAAACTACTTATAGCAGAGGAGGTCTATTTCATTTCTATTTTAATTCATTCCTATTGCAGCTAATAAATCCAGTCCCGAAAACCTGTTCATTTAAAGCAAGGCATTTAAGAGCACTACATCAGCTTGGCTTCTCTCTGAATAAAATCACATATTTCAGATTTTTAGATTTTGAGCTGCCTATAATTCATTCTATGTCTTCTGTTAGCACCCTGATCACTGCTGCATATTCTTTGTGATTTTATTCTCAGTTAGTCAATGACTGTTTCCCGTATCACAAACATTGTAACTACCCATAAGGCATCCTCTTTCTCCAGAATTTAACAGCCTTGAAATTCAACATGGGATCTGAGAATCATTTGGGACTTTTTCTGTTTTGCATTTTCCAAGTTACTAAAGGCTTCTAGTTGTCAAATGATTTCTCTAGTGACATTGGTGCAACAGCAGTGATATTGGTATACTTGGACAAGTGTCACTGACAGGTCTTAACACTGGCATTTTGCAAGCAGTTTTGCTTCCCTAAAGGACAGTGAAAACTAAACAACAGTTTCTGCTTTCCTTAGAATTCTGTTTATTCTACAGTTGTAGCTAAGTATGAAATGCAGTATCAGATTTATTCCAGCCATCAGTGTTAGGACTAATTTTGATTATGCTAAAGTCATAGAAATGCTGAAAAAAGAAGTTTTAATCACATCTTTAAGAGACAAAGAACAACTCCAATACTGACCCAAAAATTAGCCATCTGGCTGCTTTAAGGATGTAATTGAAATTCTAGTGAATTAAAAGGAACTCTTCAATTGATTTCCTTTAGCTTTGAGCTGTACCTTTAATTATTAGAAATGTAGATGGACTTTATGCTCTCAGGACTCTGCCTCTCTCTTTTTGTGACAAAGCACTAATCTGAAGGCACTAAGATTTGAACTGATTTTTTCCAAGGTGAATCCAGAAGGATAAGCTTTCATTTTGTAACTAAGATATTATAAAACACTCACTGATGGATCCTTTGTTGACTGAATGGAGCAGTATAGCAGTCATTCTCCTCCAGATCGGGCAGTGTCTCCTTGTCCAGTTTCATTGGCTTTCTAGGTAACCATCCTCGAAACCTGCTTATTTGTTTCTCGATCCTGCAGCAGATGAAAAGCGTGAGCATTTGAGATTGTGTTTTTTCATTACATTACAGAGGGCTTACAAAGAACACATGCTGGCAAACTAAGCCACCAAATATTTACAACTAGAAAAGATGCAATGTCTTTGGGTTTGGTTTTTCTTTTGAGGCAGACCAAATTATACATGCTGAACTTGGTTATTAATAACCTGCTTTCATGAGAAGAGCATCTTATTTTGTCTAAACAGAAAAGCAATTGTGATGATACATGCTGCTATAAAACTTACTAAGTCCAGCAGGCTCTTGGCAACTCTGTAAGCCTTTATTTCTCAGCTTTTCAGTTAATTTAAATTTCAGGCTTAAGTGACACATTAGGATTTGGACATATAAATTTGAGAACAGCAGAGACTGTGACAGACAGCTTTGGCAGCTAAACCCCAACAGGTTGCATCCCTTTACTGCTGTCTGTATGGATTCTTACCTCACAACTGATGCTATAAAAATAGGCTACTTTGCTAATTTTGTTCAATTGTAGTGTCTTACAATACTACAACCTCCATGAAACCAGAATATTCAGTGTGTAGATTAACAGGTGACTATCACACAGATTTTTACATTTAGAATGTGAAAGCAAACTAAGATAAAGCTGGAGAAAGGGCAGATTTAACTGCAAGTTCACTCATGCAAAGATGCATGCTGAAATGAAGGGAGAGGGAAGAACCAGAGCTGATTGGAGAAGACAATCAAAACCAAATTCAAATCAAAACTAAAATATTATAATAAAAAACACATAAGAAAGATGAGATATGTCTGGCACAATAAGCCCTACTCTCTCATTTCTTAGCATCTTCAAGTCATAATCAGTGATCCCTGCCTACAAAAATAATAGACTACAAATTATAGACTATGCACATACTTCAGTCACCGGCTCTTTCTAGGCTCTTTCTAAACTGCATGCATGAATGGACATCCTTTGGACTTTAAGTTCAGTTCTGGGTGAAGCTCAAAGACTGGAAAGGTAGTCGATCCTTTTTTTCTGACAGAAGTCAGCACAGTAACTCTGTGCCCAACAGATGCTTTGAGCTCTGCACAGTCATTTTGAGGGAGGGCAATCCCTACCCAAGCAGCCAAGTGTGTGGCAAAGTGACACAAAATTATTACAACCTTTCATTTAAAACACATATGAAATTTCCTGGGATATACAACCCTCTCCCATCAAAGAGAGCTTTTTTTAATAAGAAAGCTAATGCTGATTTTTAAACATGGACACATTTCAAAATTGTAACCAAACTAATCTACTTGTTTTGGTACCATCTTTGTATTTCCAGTCTGGGAATAGCATGGGGAGGTGTGCACACTTACCCATAGGACTGTTTGGAAGAACTGGAATGGGCATGAAAACATACCATAAGACACAAAATTAGTTATCAACTCTTCATGGGCAGTGTTTGCACTGGCCCAGCAGTACAGAACACAGGAGGAGGCAGTTTGCAAATGCCACTGCTCAAGTGCAGGCAATGTCTGATCCTAGGGCTATAAGGGGCCTGACCAACTGTAACTCTGGAGTTGTAGCATCCAGCCTGACAGCTTTGAGAAAATCTGTGCAGGCACTGATAGGGAATGACAAAGGAAAAGTAAGCTCTATACAGTGAAATTCCCTGTCTCTAACCTCCAATTTTTCCTCTGTAAAGGCCAAAAGCTCTACATTCCTGTGTGTTCAGCAGGCTTAGTGACTCTGGGTATGAAAAAGGAAGAGGAATTAGGGAGAAGGGTTTTATAAATATCCTGTTCCATTCTTATTTCTTAACTAAAATCATTTGAATTCTCTAAGCTATTAACACCCCTTGCTAATCTGCAATCCTTTCCCATTCATCCTGCAAGTCAATGTGCATGTTTGAGATATGCGTGCTGCAGTTTTATCACACCACACATGCACGCACACAGGCACAGAATGATTTCCCCACTTAAGAGCAATGCATTATTCATGTTGGCTTCTCATGGAGTGTACTCAGAATTTGACTGGTTTGCTATTCCCAAGGCTTAGATTACGTGGCATGCTCAGTGAGCCTGCTGGCAAACAGGTCTGAGAAGGTTGCAAAGCCTTTCTGCAAGGCCCAGAACAAGCAGTACAGCCATCCCTAGAGAAAATAGAAAAAAACAAACCCTATTTGTCTCTTTGGAAAAGAAAAATGACCAAATTCCTAAGCTGCCTCGAGCTCACTCCAGCACTACCATCAGCCATCAGCACAGGCTTTGTACTCTATTGGAGACTGTCTTTAAAAAAAACATGAAAAAGTGAGGTCAATGCTAACAAACAGACACACAGTGTTAAAAAGCTACTGTGTTTTATAACTTTTTCAAGGCTAATCCATGCCTCATGTTTGCTTATAGAGAAGTTTATATGCTCAGCTGAATAGGGGAATGGTGTTTGGAAAGCAGAGCACTCTACGCAAGAACAACAGAGTGCATGGAGTAACGAGGCACTGTAGAGCTAGCCACCATGAAAGAGAAGAGATGAAGATCTGAAGATTATATCCTTCTTAAATTCTTTCTTTAAAAACACTTGTTAGCCTCATAAGGAAAAAAAAAAATTCTCTTAATTCACAGTATCTCAGAATCTTCAACTTCAGTCCTACCTCTTCACTCCAAGTCTAGTCTCTACTCAGTATCCTCTTCCTGAAGATACATATTGCACTTAACTCACAAAAAAGGTTTCTCAAATAATTTCAATTAAACCATTTCCTCATTAGGAAGTGGGGTAGGGATTGAATCCTTTTTTCAAAGGAAGTTAGGAAAATAAAAATTTTTTGAACTGAGACTGATTTTTATCTGCTGGTCAGCTTTGATAGAGCTTTACACATATTGCAAAGCTCGATGTTGTCTCAACTTAGTTTTCAACTGGAATGCAGGTACTGTATAGGTACCACATACTCTTCCTCTTCTCTAATACACACGAAGGGAATTTTGTTATTTGAAACTTTGAGATCACTAGAATTTTTAAGAGAGAAAATTCAAGTCAGGTTGACAAGCAGCAAGTGACCAGCTCTAGGCTTTGCCTTGCAACAAAAGTCCTCTTTAAAATAAATTTTGCCCAAACATCAATATAATGCTTGGCTAAGCTCAAAAAAATGGGCCAAGGCTTCAGTTACTTGTAATCTTCACTGAACTAGTAGTAGATAGTTTTATTGAAGCTGTATATCTGAGTTTCACATAAATAAAAATAAAGCTGAATATGTTTTCTTTTTTCTTTTCCCATTGGGACTATTCACTCACAGCTTTTCCACCTCAAGTAGCTATTTATACACCTGAATATAAAAACTGAATTTAGCCAAGTGTTCTCATCACTCAGGAGGTGAAATACCAGAAAAAGATCATGCCTATTCCCATAATGACTTCAAATCATATCCTGAGTTGTAATAAAAGGAATGGAAAACAAAATTTCAACACACCACATATAAACGTTAGAATCTTCACCTACTCCTTCCTATCTATTGCTTTAGTCAAAGCAGCCACATCTTAATTAAAATCAAGACAAATTCCAAAGTTAACAGCCGTTATAGTATTTATTGTAAGGTGAGGATGAAAAGTGTGGGAGAATCAACAAGTTTTAGAAGAATGGTGTGTGTCTGTTAGCCTGGGCTGACTAGGTAAAATGCCTCAACTCCACAAAGTGCCCATTTGGTGCTTACTAATGTAAATAAGCAAAAACTATAATGCAATATCAACACGGGTGCTCTTAAGTTACCAGCATGTTGTGATCAAATTTAATATACAAATTACTTTTTAATATGCTTATATAGCAGAGTGATAATAGGTGATTTATTTTCCCATGGATATTCATGTAATGACGTTACCTGCAAAGCAATACAGATGTTTACTCCAAAATGCAGATTTTTCAAATTTAATTTTTCCCTTAGAGGTTTGAGAATATTTCCACTGACCTCAGAATGACACAATAAATCAAATGCTAGACCCTTTCAGAAGGTGCATCAACAGCACTGTGCCATGAAATGGTGTGGTCTTTGCCAAGCCTGTGTATTTTTTAGGCTTTTTAGAGATATTTTAATTGTCTAAGGTATAAAAAAGAAAATGCAAACTGCAGCATTGGAAGTCTTTCACTTCATTAAGTAAGACACAAACTACACATCAAACATAATCTTGAAAATATTTAAGAACTGAGTGAAAACACTTCAAAGATTCTTGAAAAATACTTATCTCTCAAGCTCAATAAAGTTACACTGCAGATTAACTTGGTTCATTGCTTTCCTAGCTATCAACGAAGTACTAAGCATCCCCACAGAGGAAGCCATAAATAAATGATGGCATCACTACTACCAATAAGCAAGGTGCATGGAAATGCAATAAAAAAAGCAAAAAAAAAAAAAAACCAAACAAAAAAAAAAACAAACAAACCCAACAAACTGTAATTGTGGTATTTTAACCCCAAGAAACTCCCTAATGAACTACATGAAGAGAAAAAGATATGTTTTTTATGCTTCTTCTTTAAAAGACTCCACTGACTAACAAATATTTCCTTATTCCTAAGAAAGGCAACACTGATAAGATGAACTGTCTCCTTCACGTTGCAGATACCTTAAAAATGCAACTTCTGTATTTGGTTTTGCATGTGTCCTAGTGTGTAATCGCTTCCTCCTCCCTTCCTACACACAGAGCTAATAAACTTTTTCTTGCACCTTGACGTTAACCATTATTTTTATTGGGCCCAAATGCGCATAAACTGGACTGGCATAAGAATCGTACTCACCTATTCATGAACTTGTATCGACGGTGCAGGTAATAGATTTTTCTCCTGGAAGAACAGCAAAAATGAAGCCAGTCGAGAAGAAAACCCATCGTCAGTTACAGTATGAACTAGCAAGGAAGGAAAGGAGATTGAAGACAGAAGCCTGTAAGAGGTGGAGGAAGAGACTAAAAGAGAGATTAACAGAACTGTCACAGGAAGCCACAGACTCTGGTGGCGTTTGAACTGCAAGAGGGTCATACTTTTCCCATTGTCTTCTCCTTTTCTGCTATTTGTCATGTGTGAATGACAGGGACTCAAAGATGTTTCTATTTGCATAAACTGTTGCAGGAATTCTATAGGACTGATACAACTACGAATAAATTATCTCACATCCACTAGTGAATTATTAAGGCTGCATTTGCTGAAACGCAAGGGGGAATCACTTAGGAAAGGGGTACCTGATGCTGCAATATGCTTTAACACATGCAGTACCGACTGGGACCAGTACTTGCTCTTGGGGTAATATCCCCTGAAACAGAATATAAGCTATGCAAGCAATTGAGCATGTGCTTGACACCCTTCCCCCCCCAAGTATTCAGCCTTTCCCTCTGCCCCTTGTACAGGCACAGCTGATTTCTGTTAGTGCAATAAGCTGTGTGGGAGCGCACATGGGGAACAAGTGAGCAGACAAGGATGCACGAGCAGACACATGCTGACCATGTTCTTGGCCTGCTTCCTGACCAGACCTATAGGGCAGGGTGGCTCTCTAACCAGGTGGTGTAGATCCAGAACTGGGAGTCCACCTCTCATCCCACTCTGCTTCTATCAGCACTTGCTCTCCTTGTATGTGCCTATAACATTGCAGCCATCAGGATTTGACCCATTGCCTTCAGCAGAGAGATCATGTCTTTATGAAAGTTAAGAAAATCGGACGGGTTTTAGATGTGGGCTTGAGACTGATACGCCTTACTGGAAGATTTCAGAGGCTTTGTTAGTCACTGAAGATCTTTCTTAAATCAAGGTGGTTTCTGTGTATCCTGAGAGGTTCCATCATGTAATGCTGAACTGTGTCACCTCTGGAAAGCGAAGGGTTCACACCACCCATATTGTGAATATTCATGTATATTAAATGTACTGTAGGAATGCTCTTAGTGCCTTGGAATCAAGCATTGTTGGGAGCTTTATAAAATAACACAGCGATAATGCTTTATAAACTATAGAAAAACCCCTGGTTAGTATTCCAGGTTAATTTTCATGACTTACAATTTACATAGCGCATACAATTTTGACATTATTTTTGTTATCAGCTCCCATATTGTGCCGGTGAAGTGAAATTTTCAAAACAATTTCATGTTGGCCAGCCTCCTTTGGCCAGTTCCTCCACAAGATAGTGTTATTTATCTTGCTCTACTCAGCAGGAACAAAGAAATGTCAAAGCCAAGATGCCATCCACTTCTTGATTTTCCTTCAAATATCCACTGTTTTATCACTTCTGCTTTGAAACAGCAAGGATTTTATTCACTGATGCATGGATCTTGGATATTTCCAACCTAAAAGATCAGGAGCTATAAGCAATCAGTAGCCCTTAAAACAGGGGGTTAGACAAGGGCACCTAGAAACAGGCAGTCTAGACTAGTGGTCATTTTGTGAAATGCTGGTCCTTGTTTTTAATTGGTAAACAGTACTGTTGCTCTTAAAATAAAATTTCAGAGCTGACCCAGCAGACATTAGTAAATCACCATGATTTCCTTGTAACAGTACTGTAATAATTTTCTCGGTGAATGTGGAAAGAATGAAGCTGTGGACCTGAAGCAGGTCAAGAAACCTTTAGTATTTTCAATGCTTTCTGTATAATCTCTGTATGACATCTACTTTGCCACCTGCTGAGAGGTAGATTTCAAAACAGGGACTTCAGCTCAGGAAAGAACAAGCTTCTCACAGTGTCTAAATTTGAGTTCCTGGTGTATTTCTTAATCATGAGACCTTATCCTCCTACTGGGGTAGAATCATCTCAAGTAATGACACAGAATTCAAAGGAGGCATATTTTTGTTCCAGGCCATTGTTTCTATGGCTAGAACACTTTTTAAAGGAATATAATCTTGCAGTGACTTGTGATAGCTTTTATATTTTTCTCCTTAGCACTAAAAACACAAGAAAGAACAGCTGAAGATCTGCTGTGAAAACGAAAACCAAAATATGTACAGAATAAGCCTGCAATTTTGTCCTTGATTCATATCCATTTTTGCTAGCACGTTCTATACTGTGACAGCTTGTCTAATACCAGAAGAATATTTCATCCTTAAGTAAGAAGAAAACAGAAGAAATCCTACAAAGGACACCAACTCGCTAGCTGCATTTTCTGGGTCTGATGCTTTCCTTGCTGAAGAGTAATTCCATTAAAATCAATGGAGTTTTACATCTATAAGTTCTGCTAATTGAGAGAAGAATCAAGACCTCACAGTTCATGAGTTTGGGTCAGTTCCAGTGGAAGTCTTTAAATGCTATTTTAACAGTTCTGATAACCAGTAAAATCAGTATTTTACATAAAAAAAATCATAGCCCAACATGCAAATGATAATAAATAAATAATAATAAAAATATCTGAATAACAATGTGAAATGAATTTGGTTATCAGTAGCATTTAATATAGCTCTTTATTTTCTCCACAGGAAAAAGCATTTATAGTCTGAATTGTTTTCCTATTAGATGGGATACTTATTTATAATCTGTATTTCCATAATTACACACTATACAAGCAATTTACAGGTGCTGAACATACCAGATACGTCCAACAGACATGCACCTTCCGTGCAGCCTTACGTACCTGGATCTTCTTGACCTCCCATTGATTTCAATGAAATGTCCATTTAAAAAACAGCAACGCACAAGTATGCAGGGGGCTCCAGCACTGAAGGGGTTAAAGGGCCTAAGGATAGAACACCCCATGAAAACAGCTGCACTGCTACAGCTCACCTTATTTTCAAACCAGTATTGTACTGAAATTGCAGGCATTAACATGAAAGAGCAATGAATATGGTAACTAAGGTACTCCATTTATATTTTCTGAAGATGTGTGGTATCTTATAGAAGAGCTATTCCATGTGCATTTTGGTGTTATTATTACATTATTACAGTATAGTGTGACTTTGGAGGTTGAGACAAAATACAACTACACCTACCTGAAAGGCATTCTTACATTCATTAGTTCAGCATATTTGCCCAGGACCTCCCAAGGGGCATGCAACTTCACAAAGATGATGTCACTGTTTGTTAGAGACGACTGCAAAAGAAAAATGAAACACCCACGAGGGTTTACATTTTCAAGTAAAAAAGAAAGAAACTGTGGTCAGTGGTCAAGATGTATTTTTTCTGGTCTCGTGTCATCCCTCCCACTCTGATTCTTCCTCCAGCTTCCCTCTTGGCAACATGAATTCTGAATGTTAGAATTAAAGCCAGCAGGGAGAAAGGAAATCTGATGCTCCCTATAGCATAGTATTGTACAGATTTGTTGCATAGGAAGGTTGAGGGCCATGACTATTCCAGCAAGATCTCTTACAGTGCTACCATGTTCTTTTCCATGGGTTGTGTGTAGCATGAAGAGAGCTTTTTGTAATGTGCACCAGAATGGTTGTTACCTAACAGAAGGCTGCCTGGTGAGGAATGGAAATATGCAGTAAAGAGGAGAAGGGGAGAAATTAATGTTTGCTCTCAGGAGGAGAATAGTGCTTTACAAGAAAGCAGGGTTGTCTGAAGCCAATGTGAGAACACAGACAGCCACATGTTAACACTGGAAGATGAACTGTTCAAATTCTAATAAAAATAAATGAAATTCTCATAAAATTGCAGACAATACAGCTTTAGACAACTTAATGGATGACATTAACAGGGATAACTACTACAGGCCGAGTTCAAGGAGTACCCAGGAGATGGGTAAAAGTCTACAGGCCATGAGATAAGAAAGTGTGAGAAAACAGGGAAAAAAAATTGTTACTTGGCTTTAGGGATGATTTCTTATTTTTTTTTATACATTGTAGCATATTCAATGCTTCTCACATTAATCCTTGGTTAACATAACTCACTGGAAGTTCATAAATCTAGTATTCATCTGGAAGCTACTGAGATTACCTGGGTGGGAGGCTGACATTTATACTTTTGATACTTGTTTGATTCTCCCCCAACTATCATGACAGATACTGAGATTATTGAAATTTCTATATGTCCTTGAGCAGCTAAAACATTATTACTGGTTTGTGATGTGATAGGAATGAAAGCGCCAACAGTTGAGATATATATAAACATAACCCCCCCAAAAAAAT
The DNA here is from genome assembly GCF_033815535.1 of Pezoporus flaviventris. NCBI lineage: Eukaryota > Metazoa > Chordata > Aves > Psittaciformes > Psittacidae > Pezoporus > Pezoporus flaviventris. The sequence goes on from NW_026892644.1 coordinate 4,325,329, forward strand.
GCAAAAAAACAAAGCCCCAACCCAGTCACTACAGAAATAACATTATTTTAAACAAATAACACATTGCAATCCTCAAAAATGAACACAGAGAAATATTTGTCCCCAGAGTACTGTTGGGCTGCATGAAAAAATGGATTTAACACAGAACGGAACAAGTGGCTTTCTGGTATTAAAAGCTGCAGAAAAAGTCTCGCTGCTCTTTTGCTGATGACTTCCTGAAAAATATTTCAACATGAAATGATACAACAGCAACAAAATGCCCCCAAAAGACTTGCTTCAAAGACAAGAATTCAGTTGTACACTTTTCATTGACTTTTATGGATTCTAAATCAGGCCTCTAATGATATTTTTTTTTACAGGCACATTTCACAAATTAGATTTTTGTTTTCCCATGAGACTTTAGCAAGTAGATACCACAATACCAAGGCTAAGTTCTGCTATTCTAAAAATGTCTTGGAAACTACTCTCTCAATGATGAGGTTAAATCAGCAATGGAATAGTAATTTTGTCATAAACAGCTCAGATAAAAAACAAACCAACCATAAAAACGTCAAAACTCAAAAGAACCCTCTAATAAGCACAATATACAGAAGGAAACTATGGTCCTGACATACCTGGCATTTAGAAATGGAGGAAATTTATTAAAAACCGCCTGTAAATTTAGTGATGACTGTTAAACAGCTTACAGGCTTTTCCTTAAAGAAAGCTTACAGGCATTTTCTAGCACACTGTAGTTTAAGCCACACCAGATATGACAGCCACAGTAACATGACTTAGAATCATAGAATCATAGAATAGTTAGGGTTGGAAAGAACCTTAAGATCATCAGGTTCCAATCCCCCTGCCATGGGCAGGGGCACCTCACACTAAACCATATCACCCAAGGCTCTGTCCAACCTGGCCTTGAACACTGCCAGGGATGGAGCATTCACAACCTCCCTGGGCAACCCATTCCAGTGCCTCAACACCCTCACAGTAAAGAACTTCCACCTTATATCCAATCTAAACTTCCCCTGTTTAAGTTTTAACCCGTTACCCCTTGTCCTGTCACTACAGTCTCTAATGAAGAGTGCCTCCCCAGCATCCCTATAGGCCCCCTTCAGATACTGGAAGGCTGCTATGAGGTCTCCACGCAGCCTTCTCTTCTCCAGGCTGAACAGCCCCAACTTTCTCAGCCTGTCTTCATACAGGAGGTGCTTCAGTCCCCTGATCATCCTCGTGGCCCTTCTCTGGGCTTGTTCCAACAGTTCCATGTGCTTTTTATGTTGAGGACACCAGAACTGCACACAATACTCCAGGTGAGGTCTCACAAGAGCAGAGTAGAGGGGCAGGATCACCTCCTTCAACCTGCTGGTCACGCTCCTTTTTATGCAGCCCAAAATGCAGCATTTGTGGAGATGCCATTTCAGAAGTGAACATTATCTTAATCTAAATTTGATTTATGTGATAAGCGTAGCCACACAGAAACATGAAAAACTTCCATATAGTTACTACAATATAGATGTTTAAAGCATTATCTTTTACTCAACACTTGTAGTGTTTTTTTTATCAGCTCTCTCAACAGAAGATCTAACTAAAATTCATTTGGGAGATTCAGTTATTTTCAGAAGAAAGAGATAATAATGCTAAGTTATTAATATGGAAATCTATTTCACTTGGTCTTGCTCATGTTAACTGCTCACAAAGGAAAGCATTAAGAAAGCCTGAGAAAACTGAGACTGGAAAGAGAAGAACAAACCGAGATGGAGGAGTAATTGACTGAAATGTCACATTCACTTAATCTAAGGAGAAAATAGCTAATCAAAACGGCTAAAAAAAAAAAAATATCAAGAGCACCATCTTAGTTACAAAAATACTTTAGTAAATGGAACCTCCTAACCTCTCTTTGCTAGATTAGTATTTAGAGAGAGTCTCCTTCAGCTTCTGACTGTTTCATTGAGAGGAGAGGAGTATTATTCCGTTCTAATTGGCTTTTGAGGCTTGGCTCATTAAGTGGTTTGGAGAAGTAAACTCAATTTCACATTATGGGAACATGCAAACAAAAATCAATGTAACATTGCTCCCCTTGGAAATTTAAGTAAGATGACTATTGACATGAGCAATCTGCTAGAAAGTGATGTCTAGATGATGAAGAAAGACACACAGAGGAATTGCAGGAACAGACAATGAGATAAACCACTTTGCAAACACAAAAAAGGAGTAAGTGTTTGAAATTGACAGGCAGCAACCGTGCCTGTAAAGCTACCACCATATGATAACTGGCAGGCCACCAGCATTCAAATAAATTGGTTGTTTCAAACTAATTTCTTGAGAAGGAATACCTATAGCAAACCAGATTTTCTTCTGGCCAATAATAACATTCTTGCTGGTCTTCAGGGCAGTGCACCAGTGTGACAAGGGAAAAAATCAGAGAGCTGCAGACTAATCTATGTTGGAAGGGACCTCTGGGTATCATCTGGGTTAACACTAGCTAAAGCAGGTCCAACTTAGATCAGGTTGCTCAGGGGCTTCTCTCATTGAGTCCTGAATTTCCCCACAGGTAGAGATTTCACAGCCTCTGGGTAACACACTGAATTGGGCTGGAGAAAAGAATAGTTTCTATGGAAGAACTGCACTCTTCTCTAGAGAAATGTTTGTTGAAAACTACAAGTACCTGGATGTGAACATATATAAAAATTCAAAATATTCAGTGCAAAAATGGTGTTTTTCATCAAACAACTTGCTTTTTATTTTTTTTTTTAATTATTATTCTTATTGAGAATAGTAGCAAGGTGTACATAGCTTAACTGAACCATAATCCTCAAAACAGGTTTGTATGGTAGAATTCAGATTAGCAAAGTTCAGAGTCTGGGTTACAGGTAGTCAATATGCAATGAGTTTCAGTGTTCAGTGCTATTAATCTACTATTTTTCACAGACTGTAATTTCCCCCTCCTCCTGTTTTCCACTCCCCAACCTCCTTCTACAGCTGGAAATCATATTCCATAGTTCCTGAAAATATTAGGTCAGTATTTGATAATCACAAGTTTCTATAGTCCCTATCTCTGTACTGGAGATTTTCACTAATTCCCAAATCTTCTGGCTTTGCTGACAAACCACTTTAGTACCACATCATTGCTGCCAGTCCTAGAATATAGGCCCACATACTACAGACTTGCCTTTTTGGCAAGACCACCTTTCTGCTTTACAATTAAGTTTATACAGACATTGTATTCCCCACAGAAACAAATTAACCACAAATATCTTTAAAAACAAAGCTCCGTATTCTTCTCCAGTATTGCTATACAAGGAGTGGAAGAGACTAAAGCAGGGGCCATATATGTAACTCCAAAAGCATAAACACCTGCTTTGTTGAGTTGCAGTCCTCAGCTAGGCCAAGGAAACCTTGTAAAAGGCAGGTTATTATTCTCCTGAATGTGGGCACAGAGTGGCGTTAACTGCTATTTAATTTAAATCCTAGCTACTAAACTCACATGTACTCATGTGGGCATTCTAACTCCTTTTGATGGCAGGATTTAAGTAGATATATTCACTGTTAACTTGACTCTGACTGTTCTGTAGTTATCATTGTTAGTCTCAACAGAAGTAAAGTTACACTGACATTGAATGTCTCTTGAAAAGCCCACATTTTGCCGTATTTGCAGGCAGTCTTCTAGGATCAAGGCCAGAGATTAGAATCTTCTGTCAAACATTCTCATCCAACAAAGACTTTTTTTGGTTTGTTATAAAAAATATTGTCACCTCATTTTAAGAGAAAAAAAAAAACAAACCACAACCAACCTGTAGGACTCACCTTAATACAAGCATTTGAGTCCGAAAGTTAAGAAAGCTGAGAAAAGAGATTCACAGCATATAACCTTGAAGAAGGATAAAATTACAGTGTCTCCAGTTGAATGGTGTAATTGCCTATCTGCCTTGAGGCTACTAGGGAGGGAACTGCGGAAAAACTTCCATTTATGTATGCATAACGATAGGGAAAAGAAAGCAGGATTACCATAAGGTGTTTTCTCTATCATCATTTAATAAAAAATACTCAAGATCATGCCTCTCCTTACATTTTAGAGCCTTCCTCACATTTTAGAGCCTTCCTCATATAAGTAAAAGGAGATAAATAAGATTTTGAAACAGATCCAGCAATCAGAATTAAACCTTGACTATTTAAGCAAGACCCTGCAAGACAAGTTAAAAACCCAGAATGCAGAGTTCTTTAATTTTTGGCAAACATACAGTGAAGGCCAAAATGCAGGAAAAGCCAGAAAAGGAGATAAAATCAACATCCTTCTAAGTAATTCTAGTAAGAATTCTCTCTAGAATCAAGCTCCATATGACATCTGAGTGCAGGGTAGTTAATAGTAACTTCTTCAGGTTCCACTGTTTTTGAGAATTGCTCTGTTATGTTAATACCACAGATTGATTTGCCGTGTGAACTAAGTGGAAAACCAAAACCCAGCAAATTTTAGTTGATTAAACCATTATTCCTCTGCAAAACTAATGTAAATGTAAATTCACAAGGGTAATTCCACAGAACTGGAAAAGCAGCAGTAATACACTGCCAATACTTTTCAGAAGTGCATATATTACCACAGGATAATTACTTGGATACTGTGAATATATGTCTAGTTTGAGGGAAAATAATACATACTCACAAGCATTAACATCCACATTCATAGACCAGAGGAATCTAGTCATTAATAGTGCCAATATCTTTCAAATATACAGTACAAAGTGCAGTTTTAGTGAAAAAGGGGAATATACTGCTCACATTTCAATTAGTATTTTAAGAAGCTTTTGACTTACAAGAAACTATAAGGCAAAAGCAAAAAGGATGAAAATAAGAGTAAAAAAGAAAGCCCTAACTAATAAATAGGGAGTCATTGTTAAAACAATTTTGATGTAAGAGGATGTTGACATATAAAATCTAGAATAACTTGATAGAAGGGGACAGAGTCACATGATACAATTTAAAATTACTTCTACGTGACATCTCAAGGCAGAATTTGATGATGGGGTGAAGTTTTTTTTTAGTTTTGAAAATACTTCCAGAGGTTCAGCTTCAGCAGAGTTGGTAATGCAGGCAGGTGGCTGCCTATTGCTAGCATTCAGGCAATGTGTCATCTAATCCAGCTCAGAGCAGGTGTCGTTGTTACAGTGCTTAATTTCTAGCAGCAGTTGGCAGGATCTCAAAGCTGGAAAAGGACTGAGTTAGTAACAAGGGGAAAATGTTTGCAAATGTCCTTTCATGTAACAAAAATGTGTGAGTGGGTGGGCAACTTAAAGAACAGGGTAGGTTATGTGAGTAGAAGGAAAACGCAGATTCTCACTGCTCAAGTTTGCTGTGCAATGAGTTTACAATCTGCAATTGGAGAGATACAAATTCCTCTGAGATAAGAAACACCATAAAACAGGATATCGTTAATTCTAGCGTCATCTGAATCCACAGGATTCTGATCTCACAGTACAGAAACCTAGAAACAGTATATCTATTTAACCATGAAAACAATACCCAGAAATATTAGAAATATCTGCAGTATGATATTTCCAACTTCATGGAATAGGTTGATCTGACTGTGAGGCAATGATAAAAAATTTCTTGATAACCCCATTAGCAAATACCAAATGAATACAGGTTTGACCCATCTGGGTAATATTTCAGTGACAAAACACCTTTTCATATGGATTTAATCTGACAGATAGGATGCATCTTTTATTTCCTCTAAACTGGAAAATTACTATAAATGTGAAATTAATTATTTGCAGATTTAAAAATGCAGATAGATAAACCTCTCAGCAGAATAATGAATTTTATTCATGTACACATTATTTGACATGAAGTCTCTACATGAGGTATCAGTTATACGCTGCAATTTTAGATCAAAATGTTAATATTTTATGCAGTGATAATTAAAATCAGCAAACCTTTTTGACTGCACCATGGGCCAAAAAAGGACTCTTACATACAATATTTTACTTTTGGCATCACAGGTGTTAAAAATACATCATAAAATTGAATTACATTTTAGCAAGCAGCTTCCTTTGTGACTTATCCCAAGGGTAAAATATAAAACTAATATTTTTCCAGTACAGATTTATGTCTCATTAATATTTTTTTTTAAGTAGAAAATACTTACATTTAATGAATTGCCTATTAAATATTCATGTTTGCTTTCGGAGGCTTATTGGAGAAACATTGCTTTGTCAGAGAAAAAGGCAATTCATTTTTTGCCCAACAGCTAATTTCACAAACTTAATAATCAATCAAACACACAAAATGTGCAGGCAGGCTCATTATAGCTGCCGCATACAAATAACCTAGAGGAACTGAATAAGCTGCTTATCATATCATCCAAAAATAATAGAGGTTGGAAGGGACTTCCAGAAGTCATCCAGTCCAAACCCCTGCTCAAAGCAGGGTCAACTAGAGTAGTTTGTGGGGTCTTGAATATCTCTGTGGATGGAGACATGCACATTCTCTGGGCACTACAGCATCTCTGGACACAAAGGCCACCACTGACCCCTCACATGGATGTACAAGCTTTTGCACAGCTCAGGTTCTGAGCACCTGCCTACACTCTCCCAGGAAGAAGATATTTGGTTGTTCAACTCCCTCTTCACAGTCTTGTTTCTCAGCTCATGCAATCAAGGAAGACAAAAAATATTTCTATGATTGTATCAATGTAGAATCCAAAGTCTTCTCAGTGTCAACACTTTCCATGATGCAGTGAACTGCCCTGTGGCTCTCTCTTACAGTCTGTATACCTCTGTATTTGACAGTGTAGTGCAAAACTCTTCATAAAAGGAGATACCAGTGAATTCAACAAGACCATGGCTGAGCAAGAGCCTACTCCAAATAACGCTATCAGGAGAAATGTTTTAGTTCAGTCTACATGGCACAATGAAGCCCTGAGTTCTTCAAGTCAGCTACATACCCGAAACTTGAGGAATTACAGGCAGAGGTGTTAGGCCTCCTGTCTGTAGAGGGAGTAGTGGGGTTAATGCAGTCATGTCAGCACGGCTGATTGGGTTAGGTGCTACCCAATGCTGACATGACTGTAATACCTGCTAAATCACTTGAAAACACTTGGGGGGGGGGGGGGGGATTGGGGTGGGTGCACCATGCAGGTCTCTGCACCATGGCTGGTTATGCAGGACACACATGTGCAACTGCTCTGCAGGAAAGTCACAGAAGACCATTCTGACAGCACCTTCAGACCATTCTGACAGCACCTTCTCAGACTTACTGAAGGTACCCATTTTCCGGGAAAGGAAAGGCATCAAAGAAAATGCAAGACCCAGCTAAATGAAGGGTTTTTAACAAAAACTAAATATGCAAAACAACAAGAGATAAAGGCAAATCCATCTTGAGGTGCTGGCTTCACCAAGTCACAGTTTCAGGTTGATCATGAAATGAAACATTATGGTCCAGTGCAGAGAGGAAATTCCTAATAATTCATTGTCTGCATGATTTTTCTGTCTCTGCTTAGCTAAGCTCAAAGTAATTTGACTTCTGTATATTATTAGATCATCTGATGCTAGAAAATACATATAGAAATAGAAGAAAAAACTTAAGTTTCCTAAGCAAAGCTAGCTTAATTAGAGTTTAACTGGAGACAAGAGGAAATTGAAATACATAATAATATCTTTAAGATGTGAGAATACTGGATCCTTTGTGCATCTCTGTATAAATCCTTCTAGTTTGCTAGGTGTGCCTTAAATGAAACAAGGTCAATATATGACAAGGGCAAATTATTTGGACTGTTCTAATTTGTTGTGATAAAGTAATGTCCATACATGGCACAATGTACTGACGAGGCAGAAGCCTAAACATGAGCTCCACTATTGATCAATTACTGCTGCTCCCAATGTGTCTATTGACATAAGGTGCTGGGTGAAAACATATCCTGTATGACACAGAAGAGCAAGCAGCACCAGATGGAGCTCAATATTTTGATGGTTCCTATAAATGTGATAGAGAATAAAGGTGATCTGCTCTCCCAGTTCAGAGCTCTTACATGAAGATTTAATGAGTTACCAGAAAATAAGCTTGAAGGCCAACATCACTGTTACATGAGATAACATCAGTTTTGATCTGACTGCACATATTGCAAAGTGATGGTACTAATCCTGAAATAGTTTTCTGAATAGTATTGAAATTTGAGTTCGCTATGATGGTCTGAAAATAAGGCCAAAAGTAACACATATACTGGCAAAGAATTCCCCTCTCCAAATTTACTTGCACCATGGAAACTGCTGTAATGTTTTTTGCTTTAGTATTTATTTAGTACTTATTAGTATTCAGTATTTATTTAGTATTTATCTGCTTAAGTAGACAGTATTATCTTTCTCTAGAGATGATGAAATATTACTTCTTTTTAAGAAGACCCCAGCTAACAAAATGCAGATTATTCAGTTTAGGAAATTGCAGAATCTTTGTTTTCTGTTGATGGAAATAACATTATGTGCAAACATTTCTAGAATTTTTTTATTTTGCCCACTTTCCATGGAGGGGCTATGCCTCCAAGAGCTGCAGCAGAGAATTCACAGATGAAAGGTGAAACAGAAGATACTGAAGTATTTTTTAGCTCTGTAGTACCATCAAGATACTTTTATTCAGTGTAAAACTTCTTAGTAGCATTGAAATTCTCACCTATCATATCTCTTGAACTAGTATATCTACATCAATCTGTTTCAGTCTTTTATATGGGGAAATGTAAAAATGCAACATGAAAATGAAGATAAATAAAATAAAATGAAACAAAAATAAAATCTCACTCAGTAATCCCAGTTTTTCTGACACTTTGCAGATGCACTATTATAGACTTTTTCTTCTATTACAAAGATTTCCTGACAGGAAAATTATAATTCCATTAGATTGCTTTGGAAAAAAAAAATCAATATGGTTCATGCATCAAGGGATTTATAGCTACAATTAAATCATTTTTTTGAAAGGCTCAATGAATATTAGAAAAGCTATTTTGAAGATTGGGGAAATTCCATTAATGTTACATCGCTAGACAATGGAGGAAAAATACATAAATTGCAGAGCACTTTCTCAACAAACCACCACTTAGGGAATTATAATTGTTCATACACTGCAGGCTGTAGTCCCTGTCAAATACGTAAAATGTAACACCTAGCATGTCCAAGACATTCAGTGTAGAAATGTGCTTTGCATAATTTGATGCAACTTTACAGAGTCACTATCGTTACTTCTGCTGTACAAATACACTTACACCCCCATGCATAACCTCTTTCAAGAGTGGTGAATTGGTTAGGGAAGAAATGGTATTAAAACCATACGGCATATGCGTATCTTTGTTCTTGCTACCAGCTACTGAAAGCTGTGCAACTGAATTATTATCTTCATAGCAACACAACTGAATTTCTTTGCCTTGCTGCCCACAACTGTCATATTGCTTTAAGAAGAGGAAAGAAAAATTTAAAGAATTCCCACAAAACCAGATGAATTCTGCAGCATAATATTTAAAAACCATTTTCCCTCCACTTTTTTGTCTTCTACACACAGACACACAACACGCAGACAAACCTCTCCCACTGACATATGTGTTTCTTCCTCCAGAATCCCATCTGTCACTTGTCTCCTCCACTTCAGTCAATGTCACTTGTCCCTTACCAGGTTCCCTCACACAACCAGAGAAGGCAACTAGTCCTACCTGTCACTCAGTACCTGTGGATGATGCATTTCCAATGCCAGAGCTCTGACAATGACAACACCTGGAGCACAAGAAATTACAGATATCTGTAATTTTTCAAACCTGAATTTGAAAGGAAGTAATCTTAACCTTTGAGCTGGACAAACTTTGCGTAAAATGAATATTAATAAAATTCTGCAGACTACTAATGGAAAAAGAATGTGGGAATTCTTGATATGCCCAGATGATATTTTAGCACAAAAGGGAGAAAATTAAAAAGTTTTAAACACTTTTTTTCTTTTTTCCTGGCAGCACTTAGATGAAGTGCCCATCTTACACAGATGCCATCTCCCCTTCCAGAAAATGAAAGGTTAACAGGAAAATATCAAAATACTAATAAGGAAAGAGCTCTGGGTAAAACCTGAGCAATCATCACCACTGAACATAGTTGGTGGAAAGTGCAGCGACAGCAACACTGACAAGAAAATAGAAAGTCTAATGTTGGAAATGTCACTAAGTGCCTAAAGTGATGAACTTAGCATATAATTTTTTAAATGTATAATGAAAAACAGAGAAGAAAGGAGGAAAAATATCATGCTCTGTGATTAGGAAAATGGCATCTCTCATATGAAACTCTAGGTCTGACAAACACAGTATTGTAGCACAGAAGGCAAAGACAGCGAGGAGGCCAAAACGTAAAAAAAATGCAGAAAAGATGAACAAAAAAAATGTCACTGTTAAGATCAAGGGAAGTTGGCAAAAGAAGCCAGGGCGGGGTAAGGTGCATGAAGAGAAAAAAAAAAATTAAAAAATTAAGAGCATATAGAGCTTAAACCCTCAGTCCTTTATTTTGGATAGCTATTCAGCAGGGGGTGAAGTCCAGCCTGAGTAAGAAATATCTGGAACAATTACAGATGGATTGGAGCAGGACAACAAGAATGATCCAGAGTTTAGGGAAACTTGACCTAGAGGAAAAAATTGACAGAGCCAGGGTGATTCAAAATCCAGCAGAAAATGCTAAGCAGATAATGCAGTAACATTTTAAAAGTAAGTAATAGTTGTGAATAGAAAGGGAATGAACTGCTCTCCATGTTACTTCTGAATCAGGCAAGAAATAACAGGATTAAATTGTAACAAAGAAGATTTAGGTCAGATATTTAGAAAAAAATAAAAATCAAGCTGAACAATAATGAAACATCAGAGTGATCTGGCAAGGAGGCTTTTTTAAAAGGATCCTTTTAAAAGGATTACTTTTGAGGAAAAGGTTGGATAAACAATTGGCAGTATGTAGTTGGCCTGCACTTGGAGCCCTGAAAGGGACTCCTATCCTCTAGAGACCCTCACATCCCTCCCGTCTCCTCTATTAGGATTTGCAAGAGAATCAAGTAGTTGTAAACCACTATGGAATCAAATCAAACCTCCCTGATCACCTTCAGTCTGCTCTGGAATATGTGATAATACATGATCGAAAACCCAGAGTATTTTATCTTGAGAGACAATGCACTATGAAATATAAACATGGCATGAACCACCTACTATGAAAAAAAAACATCCAGACAGGGAAATTCAGAGAGCAAATAACAGTGTCACTTCATTTTTAAAAGCTACAGAATTGGAAGAGTGGTCCTATGCTCAGCACAACAGTGTTGTTAAGACTGAATTATTAGGAATTACACTGGCAAAGGAAACTAAAAGAAACTTCTGAAGAGGGATCAGAACAATATAAAGCAGGTCTGGGGACTGAGACATTGTTGGTATAATTGGCATAAATCCCTGGCAGACCTACTAGGACAGGAACTAGAAGAGAGACTTGGAGGTGTTTGAAAGAGGATTCGGGGTTCAGCCTTGGGGAAAAAGCAGGGTTAAGAAGCAATCTCAAAACCACAGATCAAGTCAGTCCTGGGAGACTTGGAGCAGAAGCAGCAAGACAAACAGACTTCCTTAGTTCTTCCAGTGTGGCTGAGACAGCAGTTCAAGCAGAGAGAGCTCTAAGTGTTAAGTATAAAATAAAAACACTGTTTGGTGTATTTTATTCTTTAGTTCTGGTACATAATCTTCTACTAAAATAAGGCTTGTTTGCACATTAAGCTTTTTTGGTGTTTATACTAACCTTGGGTGAATATGAAAAGACTAAGGGGTGAATATGAAAAGACCAAGGCATAAGATCATCTCAAAGGCTACAGATGCAACTAACATGGGTCCACAGATCCCATCTAACACCAGTCTAGGATTTCCAGGAGTTTGGATGTGGGGCTGTTAAGAATCATATGCAGGAGGAGGGGTGACTGAGTCTAGTCTGGGATAAAAGAAGAAGCCTATATCATGCTCCTATGTGGATGTTACTGTAATAATCTCTGCCAAGAAGGCAACAGTGAAGAGATGGTTCCTGACTTCGGATAAATTAAACCCACTCCCACCTCCCACCCCCTCTCATTTTGCCTTCACCACACTAAAATCAATAAAGAGCTATCTGATAAAGATGATTCAGAAAAAAAATGGTATCTAAATCGTAAGTTTCTCTGAACCTATCCAATTTCTTTCAGAGATAATTTTAAGATATTTTGAACAGTATTTCTAGGCAGCACTTACTCTGCTATATGTTATTTTACCTAAAATAAATTTCTGAGATCTTTAGGTTCTATAGGCTTCAAGATAAAAATTAAATGGTTAAGTACATTAGAAACATGTTTTCCCTTTGTTAAAGACATACATTTAACTTAGAACAATTTAATTCATCATGTTACTCAAGAGTAACATGATGAAAAAAATCAGTTCTTTTGGATATTGGTAATAGTTTGTTGAGAGTGCTCTGGGGCTTTAATGCTAAAGTTAGGGAGAAGGTCAGCCATTTGACAGGCACACATGCACTTTCTAGAAAATCCAAATTCTAGGTATTCAAGAAAATCTAAAACATATTCATGTTCCTGCTGCAAATTTTTAAGAATCAGACTGTGATAATGTCTGAACATGGGATAAATAACTGTAAAGTGCAAGTAATCCATTCATTTCCGTGTATATCCTGATGAGATCTGAACCCAGTTGTGGGACTGGCACTATGTCCTTCACTTAAGATCTAATTTTACTTTCCTTTACTCAAAGGAAATAAGATACCCATGCAATAGACCTGACTGCAAAAGCTGCTGTCAGCTCAATTCTACATTGGGTATCTAGTAACGAGTTGGGAAACGAGGTTTTCTTTTATGTTACACAGTATCAGATGGAAAATATCCTTGATGCCTCACAAATAGTCTAAGAAATAAATTAAGAACAGAATCAGCAAATAAAAGCTTTTGCTAGGGAGGCATAGTCAGTGCTACATGAACATTTCAGTAATCAACTGTGATGCCATTTAAGAGAGAAATGCATTTTGTTTCAATACCAAATTAAATAAATTATATGAAAATGGAGCAAATTGAACAAGATTTCTAACAATTTTTAGGAAAAAGTACGAAAAACTTCAATTTGATTTAAGCTTAAATATTTTCTGCACAAAGTACCATGTTTTGGTATATTACTGGACTATATAATCATATCTAAACATTTCCTTTTTTTTTTGTTTTGTTTTGTTTTTTCTTTTGAAAAGCTAAGCATTTCTTATCAACTAGCGCTGCATTTTAATATCAGCCACTTAATTTTGAATCTGTTTAAATGAAATGTTTTCACATTTTCAAAACATTTCCCTCTATCCTCAGCTAAAACTGTTTGATGAGTCTCATCTATATTAATGACTATTAATTCTTTGCCTTTCTTCTTCCCTGCCGTCTGATAGTCACCTTCCATAATACAAAAGATTTATTTCAAGGCTTTAAGGGCTTCTGTTGTATTGCGAAAGAGATTTTACTCTCAGATTTTTATAGGAGAAGTTGTACAATGAAAAGGGGTCTTTTCTTACTTGTCTGCCGTGATTTAAAGTGGATATGCCTCCACATCTTGATGCTAGCTTCCTCTTAATGCTGCCTGACCATTACACTTCTTTTGCTCTTTCCCAAAACTCCCGTTTTCTCAATCATCCCATATCATTTTTACATTTTTCTGTGCCTTTTGGCTGGAACAATGTATTAGTAAGATACATGAATTCTATTTCCTGTCACAACAGAGACAAAAAACAGGCCAAGATGTAAATGTAAATTGGCATAGCAAGCACTCATCAATTCACAGTCAAAACAGCAAAGAATGGAAGACGAAGATGTAAAATAATGGAAAATCTGCAGAAGCATTAATCTATTCCATAGCTTGAAGGAGTTAGAATTGAACTTTACAATTGTCACACAATTCTGCTAGTTTACACTTGCTTTAGACAATTCTGCTTGCTTTACACTCCACCAGATCTACTTATGTAAGTCCATACCTACCACTTGGGCAAAGGACAAACACTTATCTTTCGTATTTTATAGATCTAGTGTGTTCCATATATCTGACCCAGTTTTCCCTGCTGGACACTGGCAGGCTGCTATATTTGTATCAAAACACATGGATCAGAATCATGGCTTTAAGCCCACTGATCCTGAGAAGTTGCCTGAAGGCTTACTCCCAAGGAGCAGACATCACAGGTGTGATTCAGGGCAACTATGTTTAGATGTCTGCAATGGAGAGAAACAGGCACCTTCAGGATACAATTCTTTTGTTCTATTTTCCTCAGATTGAGAGGAATTGCTGCCCAGAAGGGCTTGTTCCTCTCAGGCAGGAGATCTACACTGCAAACAGCTACAATCAAGAGAGTGTTCTTTTCCCTCTTGGGACTCTGAACTACAGCCACCTTACTTTCCCCGGGACTCTGAACTACAGCCACCTTACTTTCCCTGGGACTCTGAACTACAGCCACCTTACTTTCCCTGGGACTCTGAACTACAGCCACCTTACTTTCCCTGGGACTCTGAACTACAGCCACCTTACTTTCCCTGGGCTTTTGTTACCTTCCTCACCACCCACCCCAACTTCTGCGGTAGTATAGACACATTACTTCCTACAACAGCATCTTCATGGGTGGCTCTAATTCGCCGCTTAGCTGTCTGGGACACATCACAGTGACAGCAAGTGATCCAGCACGTTCTAGAATCATAGAATCATTAGGGTTGGAAAGGACACCCTGTACAACTCAGAGCTAAAGCTCAAACCTGGGGATTACCACAGCTGCTACCAATTACTGACAAGGCCTTGGCTGCTATTTACTTCCCCCACCCCACCTTATTCATTCTGCTCACAGAGAACATATAGGAAAATAACAAAGCCTCCCACTAGTGTCCTCTGCACTTTTAACAGGCCTCTTGATTTTGGTCAGTACTTTCTGTATTTTATCACTTGAATTCTTGTCTCTTGTGAATTTCTGAAGCTAATGATAAAACCCATAAATTTGCACAAGACTGTTGACCTGCGATGTCTTACCTACTGCAATGTCCCTCTGCCTAACTACTGTTTCAGAGCATTTGTTTTATCCAATCCAGTCTCAGAAAGCCATTTTCTAGTAGCAATAGCACTCCCTGTATAAACACAAGAACTCTAGACCATAGAACCATAGAATCATAGAATAGTTAGGGCTGGAAAGGACCTTAAGACCATCTAGTTCCAACCCCCCTGCCATGGGCAGGGACACCTCCCACTAAACCATGCCACCCAAGGCTTCGTCCAACCTGGTCTTGAACACTGCCAGGGATGGAGCATTCACAACCTCCCTGGGCAAACCATTCCAGTGCCTCACCACCCTAACAGGAAAAAATTTCTTCCTTATATCCAATCTAAACTTCCCCTGTTTAATTTTTGACTCATTACTGCTTGTCCTTTCACTACAGTCCCTATAGGCCCCCTTCAGATACTGGAAGGCTGCTATGAGGTCTCCACGCAGCCTTCTCTTCTCCAGCCTGAACAGCCCCAACTTTCTCAGTGGGAGGTTCTCCAGTCCCCTGATCATCCTCATGGCCCTCCTCTGGACTTTTTCCAACAGTTTCATGTCCTTTTTATGTTGAGGACACCAGAACTGCACACAATACTCCAGGTGAGTTCTCACAAGAGCAGAGTAAAGGGGCAGAATCACCTCCTTCGACCTGCTGGTCACGCTCCTTTTGATGCAGCCCAGGATACGGTTGGCCTTCTGGGCTGCGAGCGCACACTGCCAGCAGGGCCAGGCTGTAGTCTGCACTGAACTACAGATACAGAACTAAAAAAGCCATGGCTATCCTTATCTGGCATTGGTGACGATTCTGCTGAAACTTTTGATGTCTTTGAGCAACCTGGTCTAGTGGAAGGCGTCCCTACCCGTGGCAGGGAGGATTGGAACCATATGATCTCTAAGGTCCCTTCCAACCCAAACCATTCTGTAATTCTAAAATTAGATGGAAGCTTTGTAACAGATTATGGGAGATAACTTTCCAACCAATTTAAATTTAAACCCTAATATCTAAATCCAAACTCCTAAATTTTTACACAAGGAAATTGTTTAGATATTTTATTACAGACACAGAAAGATATAGGAAAACTATACAGACATATGTGTATATATGTATACACACAGAGAACTATATATATAGTTCTTATGTGTAGAAGTATGTGACTGTGAAAATCCCTGAATATTCTACCATTATTACTAGCCTACAATGGCACTTTTTCAAAATATGACATTTATAAACTAACCTGAAAGGAGGTCAAATAAACACATTGGAAATGAAGAGGACATGTCTCCAAATCTAGCAGACATAAAAAAATAACATGAATTTAGCATACTGTAAGACAAAGTATAGAATCGTATTTTCCAGATTCATATGTCTCTGTTTTGTTCTTCTTCTAATTTTCACTGCAGAGGTCTTCTTATTTATGGAAGGTTTTGAATTTTAAAAAGGTACAAGAGATGACTGTTTAAAAGAGTAGGTACAAAGTTCTTATATTAGTGCTTGACAGTGGAGACTTCAGAAAGGGGAGTCAATCATATTTGTTACAAGTGGAAAGGTCTATCTCAGTCTATTATCAGAAACAACAAGTTGTATCTAAGTGTCCTAGATTCAGCTGTAACATTCACTTAAGCAGTGGTTTAAGCCATGACACTGAGTAGTAAGAACAATACCATGTAGACCAAGAGGAAAGAAAAGTCTCTACACAGTTTTGCCTAAAAGGTACTTTTAGAGATTCTTTTAAAAGTTTTAATACAAGAATACAAAAGTTATTTGTGCACAGAAGAGTTTTGTAAACCAGGTAAGACTTTAAACAAGGGAATATGACTAATTGGCTTACAGAGGTTTCAGTCAACGTAGCTATCTCAGAAGCATTTTTCTCAGGCTAGGCTTTATTAAACTTCATTTAAAACATCACTTCATTACCACTCAAAGAGCAAGAAACAAACACATAAATATGCAGTGGATAATGCTGCATTTAATTTGAACCCAGAGAGCCATAAACTCAAATGCCTTTTTCAATAAAGCTTGAGCACTGAAGTAATTTGACTAGCTCTATTTGTGAGGCTCTTACCACAATTAAAATACAGTTAATCGAAGTCACAAAGTTCCGATGCTACCAAATTAACCTAGGATAAGAAAGAATCAGACAACAAGAGGGCCTGGAGACCTTGTGCCAAGAGCTGGTGAGAAGAGGAATTGTCCTTTCCAGATTCATATTTCCATTCTAGGACTACCTCCAGGGAGGGCAGCCCCACACTGCTCTATGCTGCAGGGGAAGATGCAAATACCCCCTAGTCCAAGAAGGCACTGCAGCTGTTTGAAACCATTACTATTTGTTTCAGAAGCACGTTACTGTAAACACAAGACTGTCTTCTCAAAATGAGTTCAACACCAAAATCATCAACATGAAATGAGAATACACAATATACTGCTAGTAATTCTATATACTCTGTCTTTCCGTTCTGTACAGACAACTCTAGATTTCTGCTTATTAAACCAGTATCATCAGTGTGTGTTGCAGCAAACCAGTCATGTCACCTTTGGGCAATGAAATGCTCACTGTGAAGTAAGTGATTGTAGCCTTGTGCATTATGTTTGTTCCTGATGTCACTGGCAGGCAAACAACATCTCAAAAATAATTGCAGTTTAAGACCAATTACTGTAAAAGGAAAGGTGACTTTTGTCATATAGGGGACATCTCATACGTAACCTTCATCTTTTTTTTAATCTATTGCCTCTATGTTTTTTTCCATGAGCCTGGTGTCCTTCAAAAGGTTTTTGATATTCTGATTTGTGAAGATTGATGACAGGAAACTCTGACAAAAAAAAAAAGTCCTACTAGCAATTCCTGAAAGAAAAAAACGTATCTCAGAGGCTTTTTATCCCTTTTCAGTTACCTATATTTCATGTATTACCTCCATACTCCACAAAAAAGCTACATTTTGATCTACATTTTTTAAATGTAGATAATTTTTTCAGCTATAGTTTCTTAGCCTAACAATTTTACAAAGTCCTGCTAAAGGCTCAGAAATATTCATCTCTGGGCTCCCTCAAACAATCAAGAGGTTTACTTTTAAAAACTGCACACTTAAATTTGAGTTCAGACTCTATCCATCCAGACTTCCATGTACCTCCTTAAAATTCTCCAAATTTCCACTGTGCTTTACGCTGGACATAGTAGCTGAAATATGAAACATTTTTCCCCCAAAGACCATGCTGGAAATTCCTCCACTTTTTAGTGGCAACTCATTTTCATACAGAGCGCTCTGGAGGAGGATGTTGCTCTATTTGTACCTGTACATTTTTCTGTAAAACACTACTGAAAAGAGACTACACTTGCAGGTGCATTAGACAATGAACTAACAGTAAGTCTTTTTTTTAACTTGCTTTGGCTGAATTTGGATGAAATGAACAGCCTGATAAATTAAATAGCTGTAAGCACTTTCACTTATGCATATGGTGGGCTTGCATTTCAGTCTGGTTCCCTTTTTGCAAGGCTGGTTTATGTCACTTTGATGTCTCTGTCCATGATTTGTGGATGCAATCAGACATGGTGCTTAAACATTAAACAACAAACTGCACCTGCTAATAATGGAATATTATGCTGTTTGTGAAACCACAGCTCCTGCAGGCTGCATAATTTGTCCTGTAAGTTCATTACCTGTAGATATTTACATGTTGAATAATAGGATCAGAAAAGTGAGAGACTGCAACAACATGCATGAAAGCTACTGGATATTTTGTATTAGTTATAGTAGTGGATTAAACACTGAACACAAATTTGGGTGCCCACCAAAGTGGCTCTGTCACTCCCCTCTTCAACTGGACAAGGGAGAGAAAATGATAGGGAAAGGGTATAAGCACCAAAGGAAAACCAGCAGCCTGGAAAAGATTTCCCATCTGACCTGGAGCTTGCTCCTGGCCACTAGCACAAACTGTCCTGGCAAGCTGCAAACAGGATGAGCAGTCTATTATAAACTATATTCCTGGTTGATTAAGTTAACACCTGCAGCAGCAATAAATTACAAACAAGTCAGTGTTCTTTCAATAACTGAATAAACTGTAGTCATAACTGAAAATAACTGAAAAATAAACTTTGAGTCAACTCCAAAGGCATTGAGATTTTATTGTGCACTGATTCTCAGAGAACCAAATTACATAAGCTAAGTTTATAAAACACCTTTCCTCACTCAGATCTGCAAATGCCACTTGGGGTCTGGAAGTCAACTTCATTCTTTTCTGCCCGTGAATCACAATCAGCAATAACATTTATGTAACAGGAGTCTCATGAACAATTGCAGTGATGACGCACAAACCAGAAAAAAAGCAGATTGGTCTCACATAACTGTTTTGGTTCTGCAGTACTGACAACAATAGCAGAAAGTAGTAGATGTCATTTTTGCCAGAAGGAAAGATGATAATATTTGACTATATTTGGGACCAAAAGTTGTTAATCATAACATCTCTTTCACATCCTCACTTTCTGAGCACAAAAGTTTCAGTCTTTGAAGTTCTTTTCATACTCATTCTTTATTTCTAACTTTTACCTCACTTTGACATGATCATAAGTCTATTTTGGTTTTACACTCAGGGATCAGCCAAGAATCACAGAGAAACTATATTGTGTGCTCTTTCTGTCATCTGTAATTTCTCTCAACATTCATCATTTTAAACCTGACTCCAAGTTGCTGCTAAATATAATTTTTTAACCAAATATACTTTTCTACCCTCTGAAGTCCTATCCCATTAGTGCAAAGTTACAGGCATATTAAGAGAAACTGCTTTGTAGAACGCAGACTACTTCACTGTGAACCTATCTACATCTGCTTGCAAATTTGAAAAGTCAAGATGTAATAGCATTCTCTAATCATATTGCATCAACTACTGAAAAAGATCTCTAAACACAACTTTCATTCTCAGATTAACATAACTTTCAGAGCCAGACTATACCAGCTAGTAGATACTTGTTCATATGGCAAAAGTGAAACTTACACTGTGCTTTCCTTCCCTACCATTTTGGCTTTTCTTCAGAGAACACTTATGGCATATTTCTATTGCCTATTGTATACACTGCCTGCTATCATCTGCCAGATGTTGCCACAGAAACATCAGCTGCTGCTTGAGGCAGGGAGTGAATGCAATTAGAGATGTCCTGGCGACATCTTGACACTTATGGTGGCACTGTTTAAATTTTTAATTGGGCATACATCACAAAAAACAGTCCTGAAGACTGGACCAGTACACTACGCTAGTATCTTCTTTTATCTGGGAGATGCAAAGATCAGTGTGTGGGCAGAAGCCTAAATGGGTTGACTGCCATTATGTCTGAAATAACATATCTGAAATAATATCTGAAATTAGTTCCTGAAACAATACTTCCAGTAGCTGTGAGGAGACTTGCTTTTTGAGGCAGTAAGGAATGCTATTGCTTTTAAGTAAGGAGTGTTCATTGTTTTTATACTGAAAGATTAGCATACATACGTATGAAATATCTATATAATAAAGGGCCTGAATATTACTGTCTCTCAATTTCTACTGTCATGCCAAATGCCTTTTTAAATAAACTCCATCAAATCAAATTACAAATTATGACTTTAAAAGTTTGGATACAATCTTTAAGGAAAATGTATCAAGTACATTTAGTAGGAGAACTACTCTATATGAATTTAGTGCAGACACGAGAAGAAAAAAAAACCCAACCAACCAAACAAAACAACCCCTCCTAAAACCCATGGCAAGTTCAAACTAAATGCAGTCTATTCCTAGGGCTACATGACAAGATCCTACTAAGCATCAGATTCATTTTGGATACGCAGTATTTATCTAAATCTAAGATGACCTCTTTATTCTCTTTTATAAATTACAAATCCAAGGATGGTCGGGGTTTGTCCATCCAGCATAGATTTCCTTGAACTACCTTACTTTTATCCTGCATTTGCATTGCATTAAAGTCCGGCTTAAATAAGTCACAAGTGAACAAGTTATAAATGTTAGCTGCTCCATGCTGGCTACCTCAGTGCATGCTCTGTAAGTGTAGCATAATTTAAAGTACCTTACTGAAAGTTGTCTGTAATACTATATACATGTACCAGCGCAACATAGTTACTGCTTACAGCAACTTAGTTCTACCTGGCCATTTAGGACAGGGAATAAAACACATTAATTGAAGATACAAGAGTAATTTGGGATAAGGGAACTTTTTGTTTTGGCCAAGAGGTTGAATTTACAAATCTTCATTCTTGTGAAAAATACGATTGTCCCAATATTATTCTGACTCTTCACTCTCTCCTGAAAAGATAGGTTTTCCAGAAAAATGTTGGGTTTCTATGGTCCCAGAGGGATGAACACAATGTTTGAAATGACAGTTACTATCTGTATTCATTTTTTTCACATGAAAGTGATCATAAGTTATTTTTTTCTAAGTGTCAGTGTATTGATCTTAGTCTCAGGTTTATCCTGCGTTTGGATAAA
Organism: Pezoporus flaviventris; assembly: GCF_033815535.1. Classification (NCBI taxonomy): domain Eukaryota; kingdom Metazoa; phylum Chordata; class Aves; order Psittaciformes; family Psittacidae; genus Pezoporus; species Pezoporus flaviventris. The sequence continues at coordinate 4,346,830 of NW_026892644.1, forward strand.
TACGAAACATGACCTCAAAATGTGGACAGTAGTACCTTGTATCCTGTTAAACATTTCTCAGTTAACTCTGGAAGTTACAAGTTGTGTGTAGTATTTACAGAAGGTATCAGTCCTACAAATCAGCAGTGCTATTGGTATTTCATCCATGATAAGAACTTGCTCCATTTGGAGACTGCCCTCTTCATTTTACCCAAGACATAAATCTGTCTCAAACATTATTAAAAGATGAAAATGGTGTGGTCTTTGAGAATCCCACAGCCAGGATATCATAATTATTTCTCTCACTTGTGTAAAAAAAGGATAAATGAACATAGGAAATTTTATATCTGTCTGGACAGAAAACACAGTTCCTTTTCCTGGAATGACGTATATTTTCAATTAACTTACCTAGAGTTTCTGTGAATGTGATCACATCTTGGACGTGATCTGTGTTGGACTGGGACAACACAGTCATGTGACCCAGATCCAATATATACTGAAAAGCATGGGAAAGGGTCGGAAAATTATTTATGCTGTTCCACTCGATTAGCATTCACTCTCAGAGCTCTGCTAACCATGCTTTCACTAATTCAATGATCTGTTCCTTGGTCTGGGAGCTCTTCATTGTTTGCTGCTGAATATACAGAGCACCAAACCTGGCAGAACTCCTGTGGCAGAGTGCTGTGGTATAGCTAAAAAATGTGAGTGTGAATTCATTGGGGAATTACCTGCAAAACCTTTTTATAAAATTAGAAACATATACCTTTCTCAGCTACGTGATCTTGACACTGTGCCTGAAGTTATCTCAACATTTATGAACTCATTTCAGATTCACTTTTACATTTCATGCTGTTAAGTGAACACTTATGTACCCACCACTTCCTGGGTATTTTGATGTGCTACACTTGTCAGTGAGCCGCTGCAGTGCAATTTTCTCTTTCTGCAGTGTGCAGGGAAATATGGGTTTGAAACTACAGTGTGAACAGCTCTGTAAATTTTCCTCTCTGCCACTGATTTCACATTAAAAAGACAGGACTAACACAACTGAATGTCAATATATGAACAGCGCCAGTTGTCAAAGGAGAATGCACCAACAACGACACAAAATTCACAGAAGACAGAAAGTTTCTTTCAATCCAGCAATTACAGCCTTTTGCCTCTGTATAAGTTCCATGACCAAAGCCACAAACAATTATCTTATTTTATCTGGGAGCAAGCTTTTCCAGAAGTAATATATTATACCTGAAGAACTAGAAAACAGACATTCTGTTAAAATATTCCAGAATTGTAACTCAGAATGACGTGTAGTCTCACCAAAGAGAGAAGTACAAATAATGAGAAATAATCTAGTCATTAATCAATCCCACTGCTTAGTTTAAATACAAGAGTTACACAGCACAGATGTTACTTTGTGGGGAGGGGGATGGACTGTACCAAGAATGTAGTTATTTCCTTCAGGATTATAATTCAATTTCATAAAAATCATAAAGTATAGATGCTACGGTTTAATTTTAGGTCAGAATCATATGCTAAAAAAGATTGCTACCCTAGATTTTAAAAACATTAGCCTGAGTCATGTAATACAACCTCATTTTGATCTTTCTGAGTTTAGAAAATGTACAATTACTGATGCTGCCAAGAAGTCACACTGAGGCCAAATGAGATTAATAAGAAATAAAACCGCATGTCAGTAGCATAATAGAAACTGAAATGAATAATCAAATGGGCAGAACATTCATGCAGTCTAGGCAGCAAAGTCCAAATAAATGGGCTTAAAAGCATCAAGAAAATTTCATAGTAAGCACTTGAATCATCAACTTGAAAAAGTTTTCTGTGTAAAATATTGCAATAAGTTTCATAATACTTGAAATATAAAGTGATTTCATAGCTTACACTATTGACCTTAGCACAACAAGAAAACTGCAAAAATCACAAAGTAGAAAGAAATAGTTTTGAGATCACTGGGCAGGTGTATCAATAGGGAGTGTTAATTTCACATTCATTTTCTACAGTGCCCAAATTTCAGAGACTTCTTCAGCATCTTTCCTGGTGGAAGCAGGGCAGGACTCTAGGTTGTGAAGCTGAACAGCTGCAGCAACACTCTCATGTTCTTGGATGTTGTGGTACAACTCCTACAGACAGTTGTATGTTTACAGGATTAAATGAACTATGGCTGCTATTGAAAACGTCTTATCAACTACAGCAGCACTAAAGACGGTAACTTCAAGGTTATCTGAAGGCACAGTTTATGATAACTGGTTGATGTAACCAGTGATACGCTCATACTCTTATAGCCCCAGTACCCATGTTCATTTAAAAATATGTAAACATTTAAATAAAGAAAACATTTTCATTGTTCTGGAGAGAAAGAGCTTCCATTTTTTCCTCCCCATTGTTCTCCATAGAGCCATGCCTTTCAAGTACGCAGGTAGAATATCTACACATGTACGAGGAATTCAGTGATAATACGCAGCACCAACATAATTTACCATAGTCTGCAACCTGGGTACTCCTCTACCGTTTCCATCGGTGGCAGCTTGAAAATGCATACTGGCATGAGTGTGAGTTGATCAAGGTAAAGATATACATTCAGCAGTGTCTACTCCGCACAGAAGTGAGAATTAAGCCATGTATAAGCATACTTTTAAAAGTTTAAGAAAGAACATAGCGTAGGCAAAAGAGATGGTCTCTTAAGCCTTGCTCCTGCTACTTACCATATCAATAAACTTTTAGACACTTTACATTCACTTTTGCTCTTTTTGTTCAGAAAAGATTCACTGTGTTTTGGGACACTGTGTTGCAAATAACACCAATATAAGTGATTCATATGCACTGTCCAATTATTTCAATGTTTAGGATTAAGACAGAAGGAGAGACTTTAGGCTCTGTTCAAACTACGAAAATACTGCTCAAGTCCCTGTGCCTAAGCTGACAGGAAAAGGAAGGCATGGTCTAGTAAGGCCTCTAGAAAGAGTACCAAGAGTCTCAACAATAATTGGAGCAGGTAACTAAAAGGAATAGGTGCAGAGATGTGGACTGCACTCAGTAGAAATAAGGCCGTCCAAACCCAGCACTTATTTTCTCTATTGCACAGCACAGTGAATTAAATTCTTTGGCTTACTTGTGCAGGAGGTTGAAAAATATGACTGTAGTGGCCTATTTTGGCCTTCAATCCATGTGTTGTTTTTCTTTAGGCTATGCTTTCCAACTGCTTTGGCAAAAAATAGCCTATATTTAGGCATGCTTAAAAGCATTTTTCCACTGCTACAACACAGTAAAGGAGGTTCAGAGTAAACAAAACTCATGCCATCAGATTCTATACAGCTTTCAATGTTGAAAATTCTTTCAAGGAAGCTTTCTTACCTCTTTTTCCATTTGTAGTCCTTCTGCTCTGATATTTCTCTCAAATATTTCTCTCTTTTCTGCCTGTGGATTGGATTTTCTATACACCAAGATGTAGTCAATCCGACATTTCCCATCTCTAAAGTATAGTCCATTGGTTTTGTTCTTATCAGGTACTTCCTGTAAAGAGAAAGTCAAACATTTTGGTAATGTTAATTTGCCTTTGTAATTGCTGCACTGCTGTTTGCACATCATTTTTCAGTAATACTCAGAGGAAAAGAGAAGGAATCAGAACAAGCTGTTCAAGTTTTTAGGTACTTTACATAAAGTGCCTCTGAAGTCCTGTAACAGTATTACAGACTTTAAAACCAGGTGGTTTTCTTAGGCAGCTACTTGGTCATATAGGCTTGGATTAGGACAGAATAGAGAACACAAACCAACATTCCTCCCTCACCACCCTCCATAAAATTAGGAATAACTTCTCACATATAAAATAAAGAAGAAAATAGTGGTACTGAAGCATAAATTTTAGATTAAGAGCTTAGTATGGTAGAATGTCTTTGTACAGGAGAAAAGAACAAAAAACGACAAGAGCATTTAGCATACAGCAAGAAACACTAAAACCTGGTACAGAGATTCTCATTACTTTGTGATGACTCTAGTACCTCTGTCTCACAGGAGATCCTGTACCTACCTCACTATCCCTTATCAGACTAAGAACAAAATATCCTTTGCTTAAGGAACAGTTGAGGAAACCCACTGGATTTATTTGAAAATAATTCCTGGTATTTGGTCTAGCAGTACATAAACACAATAAAGATGTTTTCTTGGCTATTTTCTGCAAAAAGTGTGCCTGTTCCAATGTTTGCCCTGATAGAAAGAAACCATTTGACTTCACTGTTACTAAGAGGTCAAGCTGGTCCCTCTTCTGAGATCTAAATCAAACTGCAGGTCTTTTTCCAGAAACTCATGAGATTAAACTCTCTACACATCCTCCTCACAATTTAACCCTACTTCCACAGAATACAAGCCCTGACCAGGGGTTAAGCTTTCACCTTCAGTGAAGTTGGATTTGTGTGGCAGTTTGTGGGTTGGAGTTTTTTGTACAAAAAATGTGCACTGTGAATGACATATGGGTACAAGCAGCTTTCTCTCAGAGTAACGTAGTCAGCAGGGATCTTCAGGGGCCTCAAGATCAGTCCAGCTCCAACCTGAAGGGAGGGTTAGGCTAATTTCTCAGTTTTTCTAGAATTTCTTAAACATTCGTACCAGAAATAGCCATGTCTTATAATGTATGGTCAAATCTTAGGGAAAAAAAAAGTAGGTAATTCTCAAAATACTTTCTCCATAGCAGAACTGCTTCTGAATTTAAATTGCAAAAAGTGAACTTAGTACACATTATTCTTACAGAACCTTCCCCCACCGATGTTCCCATTGAAAGAATGTAGGGTAAGCTATCTTCCTGATTCTTGGCAGGCATTTTGATTAAATGGAAAAACCAATGAAAGCATCCCAAATGTCCCATCCCCATGGTATATAGAGTTTACTGAAAGCAGAAAGGGCAATTTTTCTAAGATTATTTTATTACAGTGCCTGACTTCTGACACAGCTTAATGCACACTTGATATAGTAGAACAGTTCTTTGAACTGCAAAAGAAGGCAAGAAAAAAGATTTAAGCCCTAAGGAAATAACAGTAACAAACCATTTATATCTAGACTGCATATCATGCTGACAAATAATATTATCAAATATAGAAATATTTTTTCATGGAGCATTAAGTATGAAAACAGCTCAGGAAGCACAGTTTATTTTTTCTATAAAAAAAATCAATGTTGAGAAGACATAAAAGACCCCAAAAAGGTATTTAAGGTTATTTAAATAAAGGAAGGGTGCAATAGGAGATTTAGAGGCAGTGGGTCATCTTGGAGGTCCCATTCTCATTTCTAAGCCTCCTGATGAGCCATCCTTCCTGTTTTGTAGGTCTCAGAGTCACTGCATATATTTTAGCAAATAAAGTGGTGTAATAGGAAAGTATCTGTACAACAAAACAACCTATGCTGAGGATCTGCTGTCCACACTATATAGTGCTTACATCTCACAATTTATTTGCATGCAGAAGAAATCCAGGTTTAAAATCCAACACTGCCCTGGAACGCAAACAGAGCATGGGTAGGGGTAACTGAGAGATTCGCTTCAAATATACACTCCTGATCTGAACTAAAATGTCAGTACAGACCCATCTAGAGAGTACAACAAGGAATCTGCCTTTCTCTGCATGCAACAATGACTCCATTGGAAAAATAGATTTGCTCTTTATGCTTCCTATATTTCATCTTTCTCTAAAGAAAATTGGGTTGCCCTACGCTGACTCATCAGTGGATGTAGAATTTTATATTAAAGAGCATCTATGAGATTTAGCTGAGTTATTTGACTTGCAGGACTTCTATAACTATGACACCCTGAGACAACTACTTTTTCTTGCACCTGTGAAGCACTCCCAACAACAGTATTGTAATTTTTTGTTCAAAAAAGCAACCCTTATCTCTAGTTGGAGGTCCTTTTAATTTTAGGAACACAGTATGTCAAAAACAGACTGATAAACCCTACTAGACTAGTAAGCCTCTGAGAAGGAACCTTTTCTGTTGTCTTCTGTTATAGCCTGTAAGGAAGCTTGATAGACTGATCCTGGACTTCCAAGAACTCATGATAAAGAGACAGTAAGGCCTGGCCTCCCAGTGTCAGGAAATACCAGCTGCAGGGCTTTTGCACTGTTCACAGACTTCCAGGCTTACACTATTCTAGACAGAGACTCTTCTCCTACCTTGAGCTTTGCTGACCCTTCTCCAGACACTGCATTTTGATTCCCTGTGTTATGACTTCAAAACTCAATTTTCCTGAACTAATTAAATACACATATATGTGTAGAATCATGTCTGACTACAGTTTTTGGTGGGAAAGTGGTCTAGTCATGTACAACAAATCTCCATTGCTTCAACTGAAAAAGGATGCTGTAAGGAAGTGGAAGAACCAGGAAGACTTCATCTTCGCAAGAAGTTTATTATTTCTGGCTATATTTGCAGCTTTATTTGTAATATGTGTATTTGAAATTGAATCATTGGGAATTCTTTTCCAAGGAATGCAGTAGTTTTCATATTCTCAGACCCACAATTAGGAGCCATCAACATTCAAAGACACATGACTCATACACACATACACACTAGGAGAGCTTTAGGCTAAAGGGCTTACCCAAATGTTTCACTATGAAAAATCAGAGGATTCATAACACTAGCAGCTATAGAGAATTGACAATAAACTTTTAAACAAAAGTGTAATTAGGAAAATAAAGGAAATGTGAAACTTCACCTGCAGGCCTTCAAGAAAATAATTCAGAAGGGACTCTAATGTTCACTAGCGTAACAACAGATTAAATTCTTTCTTCATTCCTAATTTCAGTACCTTGTTATTATCAGTATGGATGCTCAACGAAGATAGGATCTTTGAATTCTAAGATTGTCATTTCCTGTTTGTGACTACTTGAAATTAGAGTCCCCTGCATGCAGTTTCACAGCTGGTAGAGAGGGTTAATATGTTATGAATTTATGCAGAAAAACAGGAACCCAGAACCACCTAGTTTTTAAGCCACAGCTCTAATCAAAGAACAAGTGTATTTTCTCTCTGTGTTCTTTTGTTCCTAATATCCCTTTTCCCATTTAGATTGTAATTTTGATGAAACTGCAACTTTTTTTTTTTTTCATGTATCTTCACTGGTTGTTTTATTTTTCTTGACACCATAATATATTTAATTACATTGAACTTCTCAAGTAATGAAATCATCTAGGCTGAAAAATCAAGTGCTCACAAGTTACGAAGCAACAGATTTGTAGTTTCCTCTGAAATCATACATAATCTCTTTCCATATCCATCCTGATCATTGATGACAAGGATTTGGTGAAAAAAAATTATGTAGCTAGTTTGTATTCTTGTAAATACACACAGGAAAACATCTGAAATTGCACAAGCTATTATAAATGCTATAAAGAATGTCACAATTCTTATTTTGCAACATTAATGTATTCATTTTCCTGCCATAATCCTCAATGAAAGTTGCAATTTATAAAACACATAGTTAAAACAAACTATATTGCGCATAATGTTAACAACACTGCCTCCAAATATCAAGAGAATTGTCTGTTTACAATGAAGACTGTGGGATTGACTCTTACAATTTTAATTTCAAAACTACCTACATTAGCTGGAATGTCAAGTATGGGCCATAAAAACTCATTTAAGAAGAAGTCAAATTTTGTCCCAGCCCCACCATTCTCCCTTGTTTGGATAAAGAACACTTAGTTACTACTCCATAGAAAGAAAGGCAGAACAGATGCATAACCTAGAATATAGCTCCTAAATAATTTTAATTTTTACTTTCTTTCTGCTGCCACTCCATTTATTAGAAAATGAAACTTCAGTGAAAGTAATGCAATATTTTAGTGATAATATGCCCCTGGATTTAAATTGTAAAGTGTATACCTAATTGTTACATTGACACAGGTTAAAAGTATTTCAATCAATGCACACAAAGGGAAATGTGATTTTCAAGTTGCTCAAACTGTCACTGTGTTTGAATGGAACAACAACAACAAAAAACATCTTTAGCCAAAGTACAAGCTGAATCTCAATCTGGCTCTGCATCTGTTAAAGAACTGTTGATAAAGTTCCATGCATAAAGTCTTCATTGTTTTTCTGGTTGAGCATGAACAACTAAAGGTTGAAGTAAACAATTTTTCAACTTGTCAGCTAAACAAAGGTGATAAGAAACCTTAGGTATGTCCTTGCTATTTCTTTTTTTTTCAATTGTAAATTAATTTTAACAAATTCAGCTAGAAATCACATGAAACTATTCTGCTGCAATGTTATCTTCAAAACAAAACCAAACAACAACATATTCAGAGAGAGAGTTTCAGTGGTGTCAGATCCCCTGTCCTGATGACATTAAGGGGAATCTACAGGCTCTTACAGCTACTAAACTAAACTGAAAGACTGAAAGGAATCTTGAAGCTTCAGAGTTCACCCTACCGCTATACAGTTGTGCTCCCATATTACCCATACAACCCAAACAACATCTAAACAGTGTATCTTTTCCTTCAGAAATTAAGCAGGGACCAAGTACTTTGAACTATTTTGGTGTTTTGTTGTTTTTTTTGTTTGTTTTTTTTTTTTTTTTGTAGGCTACAGCATCCTTCAGCTCCCGTTAGGAATTTCAATTTTCTTCTCCCCCTTCCCTCTGCCCCCATACATATAAATGACCTACACTACTATATTCCTCAGTTAAGGCCATGCAGGGAAAAAAGATGAATCTGTTCAACTAGGAAAATTATTCCTCAGACATTTTCCCTTTCACTTAAAAAAACCCCAAAGAAGACAGCAAAGAGGTGGAAAAAGGTTTTGCAGTATTTTTTTTTTCCAGGATTGCTAAATTAACAGCACATATATTGCTCTATACCGTTCAGTTTCTGACCATCTTCCTCTTAAACTTGCAAAGATCATGTATCTTTCACCTGTGCCATTTTGTTAAAGACCATACGGTACATGATCCCAAAATGTAACACAGGAATATCGTGTCAGATTAACCTATTATAGATCAAAAAGGCAAAGAGAGCCCTCTGCAAACTGTACAGGAAGCTGGGAAAGAGCAATGAGTTAAGGTGAAGATAAATTGTGAGCAAGGTCAAACATATCTCTAGTGCTCTGAATTTTACTGCTTTAATTATCTGTCTAAACATTCTAGGAGCACAGTTCTCAGTGGGCCGAATTTCTAGCACAAGAAAAATCTCTGACTCTTTCCTCAGTAGTTCTTATGTGAAATTCTCAGCAGTGTTTCACATAAAAGCTTGCACCACAAAACCCTCCAGATCCTGAAAAGCTCATAATCTGTAATTACATCATCTAAACTTTTTCTGAACTAGTAAACAAGCAGGGTCAGGGTAGGGGTTTCAGCCATATCTTATGGTTTCCCATGGGTTTTCATTGTCAGTATGGTCCTTTTCAGTTCTGCCAGTCAGCCCTCTGCCAAAAAAATCCCCAGGCACAGATTGCAGATAAAATCAAAGCACCCCAGTGAGTAGTCTGGATACAGCTGCATGCCTGATGTGGGGGAAAAAAGAAAAGTCCCTGGTGTCTCCACTCCCTGAAGAGATAGCAAAGTTAAAGGTATCATGTTCCTTTCTCCACAAAGGACACAAAAAGGAATTTAGGCACAAATTTCCACCATGGATCTACGATGCTTTGTTTGCTTTAAGGTAAGATTTAAAAGGGATGATGTGCTGAATGATTCCTCTCTGGTATGTTCTCTGAATTACCCTTGTGCACCATCAGGTCATTTGTTCTTCACTGGAAGGGAATGTGTCTCATACCTGACACCCAATGCTTCTTATGAGTTTTATGATAAATTAACCTCCTTCCTCCCAAATGATTAACATAGGGAAAACCTTTCATTTATTTTCAGAAGCAGTGAAGCATTAGTCTTGGATGTTTCAAAAAACAAGCAGACAGCAAAGGCATGCACAGGCCTTACACTGGGGGCACATGAAATCAATAAAACCTCCTTTTAACTTGAGATGTTTTATATTTCAGCATTATAATGGAAAACCAGCAACCATGGGAAAGGTGAGACACGAGCTGACTTGCAATAAGTAAGTATTCATTTTAATTTAATACAATTAAAAAAAATCAAATTACAAAAATCAAACGTCCTTTTCTGTAATGGACATGAATAATTATTACATTAATAATTCTTACCTCTCCCACAACTTCCAACCTGCTGGCATCATCAGAGGTACTGGTCAAGTTACCGTGGTGAAGCAAGGAGTCATCATCTTTGGAAGGGCTGTTCACACTTTCTAACTCATCAAAAAAAATGTTGACATCCTTAGCTACTAAAAACAAAAATAAAAATATACATTCAAATCACCATTGAACCAAATAAAGACAGCCATTTTAACACCATCAACAATCACACTTTTTAGTTCTGGTGTAAGTATATACTGTGTAAGTTTAAAATCTGATGCACATTGGCAGACTGCTTTTTTCACCAGTGAGACACTTTAAGATCTAGGATACCACATCACCTCTCTGATGACAAATAGGCAATCTTCTTGATACATTAGTATCTCCTCAGCATCTCTTGGGCTAAGAGGCTTAAGCAATTACCTTCTGGATTAGTATGGTCTCTGAAAATTTCTTACTTTATTAAGAAATATATTTTTAACCTAGTGCACAAAGTATCAAGTTAGAAGTCATACTGATATGTGGGGCAGCCAGAGGCAGATGTCAAATAAATACTGTTACTTGAAACACATTAAGTAAATAAGGCTGGGCAGAAGTTTGTCTGTGCAAGGTTTGGCATGTTTTGATGCATATAAATCTGGCACATTCAGATCTACCTCCTGCACAACCCCAGGTCATGCATCAAACCACTACAAGGAAGAGGTGGAAGCACTGGACCATCTCTAGAGAAGGGCAACAGAGCTAGTGAAGGGCCTGGAGCACAAGTCTGATGAGGAATGGCTGAGGGAACTTTGTTTAGCCTGGAGAAGAGAAGGCTTGGGGGGACCTTATCGCTCTCTACAGCTACCTGAAAGGAGGATGGAGGGAGGTAGGATCGGTCTCTTCTCTCAAGTAGCAAGGGATAGGACAAGAGGAAGTATCCTCAAGCTGTGCCAGAGGAGGTTTAGACTGGATATTAGGAACAATTTCTTCACCAAAAGGATTATCAAGCATTGGAACAGGCTGCCCAGGGAACTGGTGGAGTCACTGTCCCTGGAGGTATTTAAAAGACATATAGGCACGGCACTTAGGACGTGGTCTAGTGTCCCACTTCCTGAGCATTCCCCCTGGCTCAGGCAGTGGGACAGATGGAGGCTGCCAGGCCCTGCTTTGCTACCCTCATGGGGAACCCCAGGCCACAGTGGTGCCCTGAAGGGAGATACCTGCTTTAGTAAATGAGTTGAATTTCCTCCACTTTCATGCAATGCCAGGTCATGTGATAATTTTACTCTAATTAAACCCAAAAATAGAAGAAGGAATGAGTTAAAGGATGGCACCGTACTCCAGATAAGAGCAGCGTTAGCTTTAGGGTGATATTCCTTGCTCTGCTGAGCAAGGAGGCAATGAGAAGCTGTGGGCAGCACTGCTGTGCAAGTCTACAGTCCCACATACAGGCCAACCGGCTGTTGGATGAGAGACACAGGGTGTGCAGGCTGCAGGCAGCAAGGTCCACCTTTGCACCCCATACACTGCTGCACATCTGGTGCAAAAAGGTAATGAAGAGATGTGTGTGAGGAGAAGAAAGGTGTGTTGGCTGAGGATCAGACTTCAGCTGTGGACGGACTTCATCTCTCCAACATCATGTTTTATTAGCAAAATTCAGAATTATGACCACAGAGTTGCAACTGTTTGAAGGGACCCCCAAAAGCCAGCTACTGAGCCTCTTCCCCTGACCAGAGTAGGATCAAATACCTATTATTTTTGACAAAAGTGTGTGTAACATACTATTCCTCACACATTTTCGCAAACTCAAATGACTTTTGGAATCATTCTTTTGTGCAATAACCTTCTTATCCTTTTGCAGCCTCCTTAACTTAGTGACAGGCAGTTGCAATTCCTGTGGACAAGAATTTATATTAACAGGGAACAGACAAAAATCTCTAATTGCTGGTGGCATCTTAGTTCCATTTCTAACTAAAAATCCATCCCTCTGCTGTGGAGAGACCAAATAGCTGCCAGAAATTAACAGCCATTAGCTGTTGCCAACCATCAGGAGCATTTTGTGACCTCCTTTTCACCTTTCCCTTCTTCAGGGGCTATAGCTAAGTTTAAGAAACCTTTTTAAAACATCTCTGATGCTATTGACTCCACAGTCTCTGCAGGTGGCCTATTTTTCAATATAAGAAGCAGGAGAAAATTTTCTTCATAATATTTGTCCTGAATATGTACCTATGCGGCAATTTAAATATATTATTCTTTTCCTATCAATCATGAACACAGGGATAAGCTTGCTCCCTTTTTGTACATCTTCTACAGTATCTTAAATATGTTATTACAGCTGTAGTTAGATAAAAAAAGAAAACCCTATCAAGATATTCAAGAACCCTTTTTCTTCATTTTTATGCATAAAATAAGGACAATGTTAAAGACATAAATTGTATTTTTGGTTACAATACTTTTGCTTAGAAAGCCACTAAAAAATTCAGAAACAACAGAAAGGTCTTCACAACAAATCAAGCTGTTAGGCAAATGAGCTAACCTAAACAACATAATTTTTAATAGAGATTCTGAGTTTTAATACTTGTAACAGTATTTTTTTTCCATGTAGACAGCATAACAATAAGGAATACTGCACCAAATTAACAGGTTTTGGGATAACATAGTACTCCTTGTGTTTAGTAACTATCATTCTTTGTATCTCAGTATTAGTATTGCACAATATTTAATCCCTACTTAACACTTCATATCATAATTCATCAGTTTTAGACAGCACCCTCTATTCTGCAGGATCCCAACCAGCTTTTATAGAGTTATTGGTAGTAATAGATTCACCCGCTTTATTCTCTTTTAAATGATGTGTAACGTCATAGTCTGTGAACAGATCGGAGGTCTAAACCACCTTTTTTTTTTTTTTTTCAGTTATCAATTTACTCTTGCCATTTTAAGGCTGTTTCTACCAGCAGTCCATTTATTTTACTTATCTGTGAGGGTGGTGAGGCACTGAAATGGGCTGCCCAGGGAAGTTGTGAATGCTCCATACCTGGCGGTGTTCAAGGCCAGGTTGGATGGAGCCTTGGGTGACATGGTTTAGTGTGAGGTGTCCCTGCACATGGCAGGGGGATTGGAACCTGATGATCTTAAGGTCCTTTCCAACCCTAACTATTCTATATGATCTTAATTTTGTGAAAAGTGCTGGAATACCATTGCAGACAAACATCCAGGATGGAGTTTTTCACTTTAAAACTAGCAGAATGCCTCCATGACAGCAACACATGATCCTGTATATGATCAACACCTCAATATAGTCTGAAAACAACCAACTAAATTGTGAAGCTTTCTGAAGATTATGCATGATATGTATCTGTTGCAGAGGCAATAGAAGATGTAAAAATGAAAGTTTTGCCTGCATGCTATGCTGAAGGGAATTAGAATTAGCTTTTACCTGCCATTAAGACTGCCTTGGCAATTAAGGTGATGCCTTTGAGGCATTAGAATTGCTGCTTCCTGAAGTGCCAGTAATGCTTTAGGTTGCAAAATATGGTTAAGTCAGTGTTTGGCAGTACACAGTTTGGTGTGAAAGAGAGTGAATGCGTCCAAGGGTTTCAAGCAGAGAATTACTAAATTATTCTGACGACTTGTGAGGAGCAAAAAATCTTATTTCAACGTCACATTAAAATCCAACCCATCTCAGCAGTTACTAGAAGTTGTGGAAGCAGTGAATCACAGCATTAGTGAAATTAGCTACAAGACCTGTCCAGATTGCCTGTAGTAGGAAACTGCTTCAGTCAGAAGTACAGAGGCAATTGGCATTCTGGTTGCTAGCTTCAGCAAGCAAGTTAACTAGTACAGAGATATGCCTAACTACGTCATCAGCATTATAGATGTCTGTCACCTTTTTTCTGGTGAGAAAGTTGAGTTCTTTACGCAGTTTTTTCTTTTTTACACAATTGCGGTGCTGTGTATATTTTTGACAATACACTCTTAGTATTGCAGCCACTGCCACTAAACATGGAGACCTAACATTTGCCGACACCATTTTCCATCCCAAATCTCATTGACTACTTAGAAAAAAAATTATTAAAATGCTGTTCTGCAAATATAAATAAGTAAATATAAAACCAAATCCTGTTTCCTTTAATAAGGTTGGTGGTACTTCCCAGCCAACTCTCCTGCTGCCTATAGCAAGCTCAGCCACTCCACTGGACATGAACACCTACACAGCCAAAAGGAATAACCAGGGCTCCAGCTTTTCTGTTCCTTCAGATCATGATATGCATATATCCATAAATGATCTTAACAGAATGATATATGATAATTTTACCGTATATATTCTGGAGACAGACTGGTTCTAGTGTATAATTATGTCTTTCTAAGCAGTGAAATTTAACAGGAATACATAGCATCATGTATATTGCTACAGGAGATATTAAGAATTACCCCTGGATTTAGATCAGCTTAAATATGCAAGTTCTTTTCTCCCCTTCATATTCTATTTTGTGGAAAAACATTGAAAGACTTGATAATTCAGAATCCCTTGAGGATTTTGAAAAAACATGGATATACAGATATTTTCATCCCAAATAGAGTAGAACCACATATTCTGAAAACTGTATGCTGGGAAGTTCTGAGTGAAGGTCCACACATAATTTCAGTGGGTCTACAATCCACTTTGGACCAAGAAGCTGATTTAGGTAGGACTCAAAGATAAGATAACTCCTGTAACTTTCTGAAGATGGATGCTCAAAAACTGAGGTGCCTAAAATTAAGAATTTTCATTTAGAAATGGTACCTGACTACAACATCTTGTGGCAATATGGAAGCATGCCCAGAGATCATGTTTCTGTTCATTATTTGTCATTTTATTACTAATTGCCACACCATGCCATCAAGCATATCCCAGCTTTGGGCAAAGCTGAAGATCAATATTCAGAAACTGCTCTTTGGAGTCTTTTAGGGCTATCAGTAACAGTAAAAAATGAATTTCCTTAAAAATTCTTACTGGAATTTCTACGTATTAATAGTGGTGGAAAAATTATTTGGTTTAAAAGCACCAATATTGGAGAATAAGATAAGAAAAGTATAATAAAAATACTGAATAGAAAATATATTTAGCAGAGACTTGCAAAGCAGAATACCTTGAGTATGAAAAATCAAGCTTTCTGCATCTTGTTGTACAGCATGCTATGTTTTTACAGCACTCACTTGAA
Organism: Pezoporus flaviventris; assembly: GCF_033815535.1. Taxonomy (NCBI): domain Eukaryota; kingdom Metazoa; phylum Chordata; class Aves; order Psittaciformes; family Psittacidae; genus Pezoporus; species Pezoporus flaviventris. The sequence continues at coordinate 4,362,124 of NW_026892644.1, forward strand.
CTAATTGTTACAAACATTTTTCTGCACTCAGTAAGTCTGGCAGATACAATTCACCAATCTTTACTCCAAAGAGGCTTTCCTACAGATGCCACACAGCCCAGAACTTTTAATCATGTCAAATGCAAAATTCAGTAACTACACAGTGGATCAACAGCTCTGCCTTGGGAAGCTCACTGATTTCTGGCTTCCAGATTGTGGGAATGAAAATGAGAGAATCAAATTATTTTCTGTTAAATCTAGTGAGAGTCAATGTAAAGTGGATTTTAAAAAACATTCTAAAAAGCCACAGATTTCTTACAATTTTACCTTTACTGCAATGGCAAGTTTCATATGCTTAAGCAAACTATAAAAATGCATGAAAAAAGTTCAAGATCTGATCACTTTGTCTTTTGGTTTTGTTTTAATAACGCTATCTATTGCTTTTCCACAAGAAGTCCATCTTGTCAGTGTAATACCTAGGAAAAAAAGCATGAAAGCCTTTGCTAGCTTTTGCCATGTCCCTCAGGGCATCCCAGGCCTGACTGTCTCTGCCTGGACTGCCCAGGTCCTAGGACAATTTCAGCCCTGCCCAGCACCAGATGCTGCTCCACTAATAACAGAGAAGGGTTGCTCTCAACCTCCTCCCAGCCCTGCTCTGTCTGGCCATGGCTCCACAGCACCATGGAGGTACCTGGTGACCAGGACCACAGCTGTCCCCAGTGCCCTGCAGCTACTCTGCTCCTGGCTGGGGTGGTGGCACAGGTGCAGGCTTGTGAGTAAGCAACATCTGGTTGATGAGAAACTGAACATGTGTCAGCAGTGTGTACTAGCAGCCCAGAAAGCCAATCGTATCCTGGGCTATATCAAAAGTGGTGAGGTGCTGGCATAGGCTGCCCGAAGAAGTGGTAAATGTTCCATCCCTGGCAGTATTCAAGGCCAGGCTGGACAAAGCCTTGGGTGACATGGTCTAGAGTGAGGCATCCCTGCCCATGGCAGGGGCTTGGAACTAGATGATCTTAAGCTCCTTTCCAACCCTAACCATTCTATGATTCTACGATTCTACATATCAGCTAGCTAAAGTTGCATAAGGCGCCTCCTGAATAGGGAAATACTAAGGAAACTCACATTAGCAAGAAAAGAATGTAGTCTTTAAAAGCTTTATTAGCCTTTTAAAATTTTCATTCAATGCTAACAAAAATCTGGGAATAAAATGATTATTCAGAGCAACCACTCTAGAAAAGAGTATTTAGGCATGTTTATCCTAAGTATTTGATATTCAGAACAGACGCAGGTGACAAGACACTGCCGTAGACCCATACCAAGATTTTGCAAACTAGGTTGTACAGTCATATCAATCCTTTTGTCTTTCCAGAAGAAAATATAACTGAGGTACATAGAGATGAACTTCCCAACAGCAACTGCATCTGGTCTGGATAAATTAAGAACAGTACCCAAGGCTGCAAAAACTGTACAATGGCTTGAATAATAATCTATAACTCAAAGTATCAGTTCTTAAAATACTATTTAATGCTATTTAGGTTTGGTATTGTATTCAAATTGCTAAAACTGTTTGGGAGCCTAATTCTATTCAGTTTATATCCATTAATCACTTGCAAATATTTGTTTTACTTAGGGTAGGAATCACCCACATTACCACAACTGCAGTGTGGTTGTTTGTGTCTAAGTTATGGTCCTGGTTCACATTAGTTTATCTCCCTAAATTCTGTGTACAGGCAACAGAGGCAAATGGCCACTTCCAACTTGTAGGTCATCTACTCTAGATGAAACACCTACTTTAAAATGAGACATGCCGTAGACTTGCTAGTTACCTTTGTTCATCACAAAGGGAGCTTTGACAATAAGTTCAAATCTTGATACCTTCACTGCAAACCCCTATGTTCAAGTTAGATGAATGCCTTCTTTATGACCACAGAAAATTAGCCTACTTTTGAAAGAAACTAGGGGTTTTATCTAGAAGTTTAACATTTGAGATTATAAGCAAACCTATGGCCTGTTGAATGAAAATTTGGGGTTATTCTTCACTGGGATATAATCAGAGTGTATGACACTGAGATATGATGCAATACCAAGGGAAGTTGAGATATGGTCATTTTTAAAAAAGAAGCTGTTTTGGACAAACACCATTAATAAATCTAATCTGGATGTCTTCTAGTTTTAAACAAATCATCCATTTTTATTCTCCTCAGACATATGCTTGAAATGGAGAAGATAACTGTTTCCTGTATGCCAAAATGGGTTCTTCCCAACTTGAATTTTCTCATCCTTGTTTAGCTATCTTGTCTATTCAGCCTCTGAAAGACAATAGTGCCTTTTCAGCCTCTCTGGTTCACATCCCAGTGGCACCCAGGCCTATGTCTGGGCTGTGGAGTTGCAGAGAATAGAGGAGAAGGTAAAATCTTATATTAAGATTTCCTGATAGGAAAAGCTTTTAAAGTTACAAAACACAGGGTTGACCCTAAACCTACAGCTTAAATAACAAGTTGATTCAATTACCCCTGTCATCATGCTAATTTGAGAGTTTTCCTTACACCCCCAAACTAATACCACCACCAAACAACCTGATGCTAACACTGTATTGTTCCTTATTCATATGGCAAAAATAGGGTGGATTGCAGGGGTTTATATGTTCTTATACATCTTTTGTCATTCAAGAATATAAATTGCTGTTTCTCCCTTTAGAAAATTGCTACACGAAACACCCAGATTAAAATAAAACTGGAAAAGAAGGAAACCAGAAAGCCGTATCATGCATTTTGATTCTTGGCCTGCATAAAATTTTTCAATCTACTATGGAAAATTTCCTCTGAAATTACAGAATCTTTTGGATTCCAGAGTTGCATCAGTTTTGAGTAGGGGGTGTGTGTCTTCCACTGAATTAACAGTAGTAATTCTTCCAGCACAAGTCTTCAGTTTATTCTGCAGTTGGATTTAAAAAGGGTGGACCTACCAATTCTTAGTCCACACCAGTCATAGATACTGTGTAAAACCATCTATTTTCACTTGTATCTAAGACATGCAGACATTCAGTTGTGACGCTTCTACTCCCAATAATTTCCAGCTGCAAAAATATGAATGTATCTAAACAGCTGGAATTTCAAATCCAGTCTTAGATCCCAGACTGTAGCATTTGCTTGGTGTTATTAGTTCACACAGATATTCAAGAGTGCAAAAAATGGATTAAAGTAACAGGAATCTTAGTTTGACCAGCAGGTGGAAAGAGGTGATCCTGCCCCTCTACTCTGCTCTCGTGAGACCTCACCTGGAGTATTGTGTGCAGTTCTGGTGTCTTAAACATAGAAAGGACATGGAACTGTTGGAAAAAGTCCAGAGGAGGGCCACGAGGATGATCAGGGGACTGAAGCACCTCCTGTTTGAAGACATGCTGAGGAAGCTGGGGCTGTTCAGCCTGGAGAAGAGAAGGCTGCATGGAGACCTCATAGCAGCCTTCCAGTATCTGAAGGGGGCCAATAGGGACTGTAGTGAAAGGACAAGCGGTAATGGGTTAAAACTTAAACAGGGGAAGTTTAGATTGGGTATAAGGAAGAAATTCTTTCCTGTTAGGGTGGTGAGGCACTGGAATGGGTTGCCCAGGGAGGTTGTGAATGCTCCATCCCTGGCAATGTTAAAGACCAGGTTGCATGAAGCCTTGGGTGGCATGGTTTAGTGTGAGGTGTCCCTGCCCATGGCAGGGGGGTTGGAACTAGATGATCTTAAGGTCCTTTCCAACCCTAACTATTCTATGATTCTATGATTCTACTTCTGATTGTTTCTGTATTGGAAATACATACTGCTGGAATCCTTAGGCACATAATAATTCAAATCTTACCATGACTTCTCAGTAAAAGATTTCTTACAGGCCTTCAATAACCCATTGAACTTTCTCAGAGATTGTAGTAATACATACTTGTCATTCAGTTAATCACTCCGTATGTTCTTTTGGTTATAATCTCAATGCACCTCAACTGATTCTTCTACCATAAACCAAATTCTGCATCCGAGGAGTAACTTACTTTCTTGTATTGCATTAAGAATTTCTGAAAAGTCCACATCTGTCTTCTGTATGTCTGGTTTTATCCATATTTGAGTTTCCAGCTGGTTAACCTGCAAATCCTCTCTTCCTTCTGAAGAAATTGAAGAGATTGATGGAGTTTGTGACAGGGCAGTAGAAAATCCAGCCAAGAGGCTTTGAGGTGAGGGAACATACACATTGAATAAAGCTACATAATTCCCACCCCACCCCACCCCCCCGCCAGCAGAACCAATTTTTCTTCAAACCAAGCAGCTTTAGATAGAACATGGACTGACTTAGAGCTAAATAGAATGAAACAACATTCTCTGCTATCAGTAATGATCAGTCACCAATGGCAAGTCCCTCATTGACATGAACACATGGCACAGTGCCATGAACATCATATCACCATACCATCTACAAAACTAACTTCAAAATGTGAAAACAGACAAGAGCTGTTGTTACAAATGACACAGCACTACAGGAACAACCAGGCTAAAATAAAATACACAAAGGACAAATTAAGTCTTGAGACAGAAAACAACTATCAGGACAAAAAGAGCATGGACAGCATATTTCAGCCACAGGACACTGTAAGTTCTCACATGCCAAGATGATAGCATGCTGTGGTCTAGGAGGCACTCCAGTACTGGAGTCAGTTTCAAAGGGGTTCACACTTCTACGCAATGGTTGCTGTTTAAAAGCACTGCAGAACAAAACTGTCAGCTAGTGAGTCACTGTTTTAAACTGATTTGCACATGTAAATAGGCACAAGATTTGCCAATTTCAGTGTTCTTTCAACACGAGCAAAGAAAGCAGGGAGTTTTGAAAATGCAGAGAAAGATAGATGTGTGTCAAGTGTAGGAAGGAAAAGATACTAGGCAAAGAGCCTTACGCTTCTGGTTACAGGGTGCTGGGATACAGCCAGAGAAAAAGAGGGAGCTACTGGGCATATGGCTGGTTTTTAGAGTGGCAACAAAACCTTTCACAAAAGCATCTGTTTGAGGTGTGCTCTTCACAACAAAAAAGCCACAGTAGAAGAAGAAACCTTCAGGTCATTTAGTCCATTACTGTGCCTCACTAGAGGCAATCACTCATGCTTTTGATGGAATCATTTTTCTTTCTTCTACAGTCTGCCTATAACAAGCTGGTCTCATTCTGAATTCCCTCCTATATCTTCCCCCTCTCCTCACCAAATGATTATCTCACCACTGCCTTGCTAGGAACCATGAATTATATTCCTGGGCACAAAACTGCTTAACACTATTTTTAAAATCCTTCATTTTTTTTGGAAATACAGATCTCAAAATGGGTATACAAACACCCACTTCAGCTCTTTTTATTTCCCAATGTTAAAATATTATAAATTCAAACCGTCTCATGCTTGCCCTGACGTATTCTTTGTTCCACAGCAAAGACCCGCTGTTAATATCAGAGACGGCTCCCCTTGTAGAATACTGAAAAGTGATCTGTCATAGAAGCAGCAGGAGTTCAGCACTTAATGGTGTAGAACAAAGAGAATTTCTTAAGTGAGACAGCTGATTATGCATATAGCAGCAGCCTAAGGAAATATGTGGATGGCCTCAGAGGTGGGAGCCTAGGATTAGCCCCAGAAGAGAATTCTAGGGACCATGGAAAAATACTGCAGCTGCTAGAAAAGACATAACAATATATTCTGTATAAACAATATATCCTATATAAATGATAGGATGGAGGTAGAGAGGTAAGCAATGGACAGCAACTCAGTTGAGCAGCTTTGCAAGTGATACCATTCAGTTTCTTGTTAAATACTCAGTTACCACTTGTAACATAAACAATTACATATTTACATCTCTAATCCAATTTAAAACTGCCATTTTAACCTTGGTTAGAGAAAAATAATGACAATAGTGACAAATACAAAATACCTCTCTCCCCCAAACCCTCCATCCTTGTTTACACCCAAATCATTGCTCCTCAAAAGACACGAAGGCAGCAGAATCCCTGCAGCATCTTCAACAAAGCTGAATTGGGCCAGGGAGAAAGGAATTGACAGCCAGCCAGCAATAGAGGTCCTGAAGCATTGGTATTTGATGGGCCATCTAACCACAGGCTTGTTGATAAAATGAAACCATTGGAGAATATACATGATCAATTTCAAAACCACTTTTCAGTTAATGAAAAGTACTGTCTAGAAAGTGATCATAAAATGTCCAGCCTAAGCCTGACTGCTGTTCAGCCTATTAAGCCAAGGCAAGTTTTGCTGCATTCAAATCTCTCCTCCTGTATTTGGCCCATTTGCAGTATGGGGAATTTCCAGCAATTCAGCCTTACATACTTCTCTGATTCACAGTAGCCTTCATATCTAGCATCACTGCACAAGTATCAGATCTAGGACATCATCCAGTCTGATTTCACTTGAAATTCTAGGCATAATCTTCTACCAATTATTTGTGATATTATATATGGCTAACCACAAACTTGCCTTCACTGACAGACGGGGAAAAAGAAACGTATCTGCCAACAACATAGCTTTTAAATAAGTGATTGCAGGGACAGTCTTCCCATGATCTTCACTGTGTCAATAAACAGACTTCAATCAGGGCACACCTGCTTCTACCCTTCTCCATCTCCCTCAGCACTCACTTTGCAGGAGCGAGAAATGCATTTTTTGGCTGAGAGAAACAACCCTTATGTGATGGGTCATGGACTGGCCAAACTAATGGTTGCTGATTTGTTAGTGGACAGAGGCTTTAGCCTACCAGCTCTTTGGAAAGAAAAACCACAGTGTTCTCTCCCATATCCCAGAGATATTTTCTTTATCTTACTACAGATATCCAACACCACAAACCAAGATAGTATCTGGTGTCACTGTTGCTCCTGATGGATCGCTAGCCTAGCTTTAACATTTCCTTCTTGCTTTAGCAGCTGCTGATTTATGTTTTATCAGTGACATGTCCCACTGAGTAAACTCTAAGCAATATTGACTGGGAGATTGGAAGGGAAAAAAACCTCTTTCTGTAGAAACACAATCAAATAAAAGTGAAATAAATGATAAATTTATCAAATTTTATGTGATTTTATTAAAAGATCAGATAATTTTTCTTATCTTACTGAGACATTTTAGTTCAACTGTGGCAATTTTAAATTATCTAACAGCATTCACTCTGATTTCCTCACTGATGCATGAAGTAATAATACATAAAATAACATATTTTCCCTTTATTTTCTTTGAAGGGTGTCTACTAATTTGTATAGGAAAATGAGATTTCTAAAAGGCACTACACTTTCAGAGGCTGAATGAGATGGCTTGTCTTAAACCAGGATCTTAAAATACCTCTAAATATTAAAATGATCACATGTATCAGAGAAACAAATTATGTAGAAAGTTACTAATGTTAAACAAGGGAATTCCCACTGTAGTGAGAGACACTGTGTCTGCTTAAAATTAAGAACACACTCTGGTTCTTGTTGAACGAGATCCTGTTACATGCATCTAGTATCTAGCCAATTATCACAATCAGGTTTTCAGACATGAACTTTACAAGTCAAAGCCTATTTTCTTGCATATTAAACACCTGGAGCCCAATTTTTGAAATACTGTACATTTTTATACATGTGCTGTGATGTTCAAATCATATTTACAGATGGACAATCTCGCACTGTGATCTGAAATCGAGCATCAGCACTTGGATGAACAGAAAAATGCAGAGTTTAAGTATTTGGCACCCAAATAAAGAATATAAATTTAAGCTGATGGAAAAAGTGCTGCTGTTTCTCAATGCACAATAAAAGGCACACATTTACTCTGTATTTTGAATGGACATATGAGAACAGAACTGATCTTTGCGATTCACTGAGGCAGCCAGGGCTTCTTGAAGAGTTTTACCACTTAGATTCTGCTTGTTGATCAGAGTAGAAATACTTGACTCAGTTGCTTTCTGAAAGCACAGCTTCTTTTCTTTGCCTCCCTCATTTCCAATTAACTCAGCAAGTGAAAACAAATGTTCTGTCTACAGTTCTAGAAGTTTCTGTAAAGAAAAATTTACAGCTTCAAATCACCTTTCTAAAAAGGCAGCACCAGCAACTTCTATCAGTACAGTGAGCTGATTTCTTATACAAAAAAACACAAAAAACCCTAAAAAATCATTTTGGCAGCAAACATGCACTTTCACAATGGCTGCATGAACGTTAAATACGAGTAGCAAATAAGTACTATGCTAGTCAAGTATCCCAGGGCTATCTACCTCTAACAGGGCAGTACTTAGCAAGAGCAAATATTCTAATATGAGCAGGTTTGTTTTGCTACATTAACTACTGCCTGTAGTTTCAACAGTGAAGTTACTCCTGTTCACTAGAGCCTCTTCTTTAAAGCAAACAGAAAGCTGCTGCACATGGTAGCTTTTTCACTAAAGGCAAACCCAGATCAATGAGGGGCAAAGGATCCCCCCCTTGCAGATACATTTTCTACTGGCTTCCCACTGTGAGTGCTAGACAGGTCATTTACAACAAAAGTACAGTTTCAAAAGGACAATGCTTAAAGCATTACCTAGACATTCTAGTTAGGGCTATGCTCCCATGTGAAATCCATAGCTATAAGTAACCTCAATTCTGACATTTCTCATTTCTGTGATAGGAATGAAACAAAATGTACAGCATAGTCGGTCTTCTTGGCATCCATTCCATGCCTACATTGGACAACAAGCCCCAATGGATGAAAAAACATATTGGTTAGTTACTGCACCAGAAAAAAAGAAGCTATTCTCCAAGTCATAAAATGTATGCAAATATCTGTAATCAAAACACACGAGTCTTCCTAGCAAGGTAAAGTTCAACTGAAAGCAGTGGCTCAGAGATATCTCATTATGAATCATTAGGTGGAAGGCTGACATATTTCTGCCTAAGCAATTTTCTCTAGTGCAGCATAAACTTGATGCCAGTGTTACTATGTGCATCAATCTTATTGCAGTAATTATATTAGAGATATATTCTTATATTAAAATTATTTAATTTCTCATTGCTGCTCTTCAAACTGTCATATACAGAGTTTTACACTAGGAAAGTATTAATGATACCACAAAATACCATGTAACAATGAAAGAGCTGAAATGGAAGAATAAAGAAATATAGTTGTAGGAGAAGGAAATACTAGGTATGTTTAAAATACATGTGGTCAGTAGCCACATATTGAAAATATAATCAATTTTAATTTTATGTGTTTGTGATTACAAAGGTCCAAAATTTAATATCAGCAGGATCATTTGAGTTCATCCTGGTCAGCTTCATATCAAACATAAAACATTGGTTCCCACTGACTAACCCTATTGTAGACAGAGAATCATAGAATCACAGAATAGTTAGGGTTGGAAAGGAGCTTAAGATCATTTAGTTCCAACCCCCCCTGCCATGAGCAGGGATGCCTCATACTAGACCATGTCACCCAAGGCTCTGTCCAACCTGGCCTTAAACACTGCCAGGGATGGAGCATTCACCACTTCTTCTGGCAACCTGTTCCAGTGCCTCACCACCCTCACAGTAAAGAACTTCTTGCCTTCTTCAATGGAAATAAAAAAGAGGAAACAAAAATGAGGATGTTTTAGAGTTTCCTTACAAGTCTTTTGTACAAGTGGAAGGGTTTGTCCTCTCTATGTACAGCTAGGAGTTCCTAAAATTATAGGCTGAGTCCACATAGAAATGAGTTTTGCATCATGAAGGATAACTCTGTCTTTCAGTGTCTTGCTTTTCTCTTGAACAGATATGAAAAGATTTAGTATCATCAGCATTTTTGCAAGACCTATTCTTCCGCTCCTCACAGCAGTTTAAGAACAAGAATCTTTTGAAATGTCAAAAGGTCTTTTGTGTTAGGTCAGGTTAACACTGATGATCTGCAAGCCACCAGTGCACAGGACAGTAATACTGCTGAGTTATGCTCACCTTTCTCCTGTGGTCCTTGCTCCCTGGCATGAGTGCTTCTTATTCACTCCCAGCTGAGCTACCACACACCAGCTGCAGATGCACCCATACAAGAGGGCATTTCCCTCAGACCTGCATGGTTTCCCATCAGAAGCCTCATTCAAGTAGGGCAAAGGCCAAATGTCTTCTTTCACAAGTATCTTGTCAGCACATGATGCAGAAATGTACCCTCTGTCCTGCCTTGAGTAATTTCTTCTCCATACAGAAGAAAAAGGCTCTTTTATTCAATCTGCCACATTTTGGTCCAGCACTTGGCTCCTCTCTAAACCAGGATTCGCTATTACCCAGAAGCTTTTCTTCTGTCCTTGCTCCTTACCACTAAGCCTCCTCTGCCTTATAGCGTTAACATTCAGACTTTTACAATGGGTTTGTGTATGAGATGGGTTCCTTTATTCTTTCATTTTGTTGCTTCTTTCCAGTCTTGGGTTCCTTCTGAAAATGTCAGTGAGGATAAGGACAGGAAAAGTCATGTGTTTAATTCTTTCTGAAAATGTGTTGACATATTTGTATATTTAAGAAAATGCAACATACAATGGTAAGACCAGCTGTGTGCCACACCTGCAGCAGTTTCTGTATAGCATGGCAGTACTGGCACATATGTACCTGTATTGATAAACTGGGAGTATCTTAAAGGCCCCAGTTTTCCCTAATTTGAGGTATTTACTTGTGGAGGTCACAGGATTTTTCACCATGTATCTACAGAGTGCATCCACAGTTTTGAAACTATTATAAATTATAGATAATGATACACATTGAAAGAGAGATCTTTAAAGACTTCTGATTTAAGTCAAAGCACTCCATAACAGCAATAGTATGCTATGTGCTTCTAATACTGAAAATATTGTGAACTCAGCATAAATATTTGCAGACCTTTGAAAAACCTCTGACCTGGTAGATTGTCATATATGTCTATAAGTACATAAGGACTTGAGTATAACCCAATACTCTTAATCAGTTTACCAATTACCTTAAAAAAAAATAAAGTGTATACTCTGTTAAATATTCAGCATAGCTAATCGAATCTTTCACTATGCAGAAAACACCATTTATCTTAATGGTTTTCTTACTGATTAGGGATAAAATAATGTGTCTGCATTTTAGCGTCCTAGAATCAAAAGCTGAGAGTAATAGCACAAAAATGCCTTATTAGTTTTGAAAGTTATTGGAGTATATACATAGGGCTACTTAATTTTCCATAAGTCCAACGAATTCAAAATCCAAATCATTCTCTTTAGCATGAAGAGCCTATGCCATAGCTGTCTCTGTGCATGGTCATGTCAAAGGTATGGTAATAACAACACTGGAATTGTTTTTGAAAAGCAATTTAAAAATAGTTTTCCTTTGTATTGCACTATAAGGCATGACATATGTTTAATTATGTTAATAGAAACTCTTTTCTTATCTTCCAGAAGCAGCAGTAGTGGAGATTTCCAAACACCTAATATTACTAATCTATCAGAGACTAAGATATTTTGAAGACATATGATGTAGGTTCTTCTCTACATTAAACCATGGATGGCATTAGACAATTAACTACAGAGAAGTGGGGAGTCCTACATTCAACTCTTGTTTTTCACCTCTCTCATGCTATGTATGTCTTTTCCACAAGCAATGACAGACTAAATGGATTGACAGCGCTAGATGCAAAGACATGCCTCAAAAATCAGCTTGATAGTCAAAATAGCCTGAACACCAAGCTATAGGAACGGGGTCCTGCTAGGCCTCAGTTCTTGCATTCTTAATTCCGTCACTGCCCAGAATGAACTGTAAGCATGGGGACAGTGAGACCCACCAACACTGTGCTCAAGAGAAAAAGGCATCTCTTAAGCAGTGAGTTCAGATGGGACAACAGCTGAGAAAAACTAACCATTCACATCTCCCACATGGATAAACACCCAAACCACGGGGCTGCTGTGCAAAAGCACACAACCTCTTTCTTCATTTCCCATCTATGCTCAGAGGATGCCTCAATGCCCTAAGGCTTGAAAGGACCCAATGTCCATGCAGAAGCCCCAAGCATACATGTCACATATTCCTTTGACTAATATTACCAATTACCTGGCTCTGCATGGCTCCTGTGCAGATCCTTACACGATCAGTAGAGGGACAGTGTTGCACAATGAGCCTTTAGAATTACCCCTGGAAGTACTTATCTTCACTGATAATATAAAGAGACAGGGCACTGAAGTGTGTTCTCTCCTGCTGCGGACAAAGCTATCCTTTTAAAGTGTCATAATACTTGAGACAGAAATCCACAGGAGGCAGTCTCAAAATGGCACAAAGCCACAGTGTGTAACTAAGCAGATATATTTCTGCACAGTTGTATATTGCATATGAGAATCTAGAAAGAAGTCTGAGATCTAAATGGACAAAACAATTCAGCCCATTTCCCATTGTGTAAAAATAACAGTAAGAACGATTGTATTTTAGTTTAACCTCCTTCCTCTTATACTGTGAGTGTGCATATAAACATAGCTATCAAAGATCACTATCACATATGTTCAAACATTTGTCCTGTTTGAAAAAATCTAACTACTTGTGGATGACAAATCCTTTAGTTACCATCTACCTTTAACAATATCAGAAGTTGTTAGCAAGCAATTCATAAAGAGGAGAGAAAGAAAATATTTGCTGCATAAACTGTTTATTGCAGAAATATTGCCGAGTTCTCAAGTCAGCAGTTTACTGGTGAGACAAGCAGAAAAGCTGGCTGCACGGGGATGAGAAGCATGACTTAGCAGATAACTTCAGAGCAGCAAAGATGGGACATCAAGACAGTTTTTACAAGATACCAGATGTCTCTTCCAGGTGGATTTTAGCGTAACAACCAATTTTACAGGCTCATGTTATACCATAGCCTATCGCTGCCTTCACAATCTAGACACATCCTGATAATTCATTCCCACATAAAGTACAAGCAGCTAAACCATTTGGGGAACTTCTGGATAGCATAGGAACATGAAAATGGTTATCCTAAAGACAGTACAGAAGAACAGAGATCTGTCCAGAACAGGATTCTATTTCTGACAGCAGATGCTTCGGTAAAGGGAACTGAACAGCACCAGCACATCCAGTCTATTCTCAGTCTGTCCCTTTCAGCTTGCAGAGATTTAGAGATTTCTGAGTGGAAGGTTTCATCTAGATGATAATGATTCATGGCTACTAATGCCCCTTTCCTCTACAAATCTCTTCTTTTTATACTCACTGTCACCTGCAAGCTGAAAGGTAGCCATCGTATTCCTCCCTCACACTTGTCTCCAGGCTTCATGAGCTGGTGGGTCTGTTCCTCAGTGTCATCGTAAGACCTAAACATGCACATTAGGGCCATGAAGCTCAGAAGTACAGTGTCACCACAAAGCCTTTCCTTCTTTAGTCTCAGACAAGAGCTATCATGCTGACCCCATGAAATATGTCCTCCTGTACAGAAACTAAAAGTGGAGCAGTGAATTCTACCCTTGACTATCACAAGGAGAGGATGTTTCCAGCCTACCAGTGTGGGTGTGTGGAGACCTAATCAGGGAGAGGTTAAGATAAGTGTCGCCATTCAGTTACAAATTGGAGCTGAAGAATGGAGGCAATATTTATGTATTGATTATCTAAAAATATTCTTACTCAGATTTTTAATTGGTCTTTGAGAGTACTTCACAAGCAGCAGGAATCCTGCCCCTAATACTGGTGCAGTTGACCTTTCTTATAAAGCCCTGCAATGTACTATAATTAAGACCCACTAAGGAGAAATAGAACATTTTACCATTAAAATGCATGGACTAGTTTTGGGCTGTTCACACCCAGTACCAATCCAAAAGAGATTATTTTCAGTAACTGGTATTAAGCAGTCTCCTTCACAAGCAGTAGGAGAGTATCTGAATAGCAAGAGTTGCCATTTCCAGGCACTCTGGCAGCACAAAAAGCCTTGAAAATATGTGCAGGTTTGATGACTCTTAGAAATCTTCCACAGTCTCATGGAAGCAGACTGATAGCATAAATTCAGCACTCTAACAGGTCCTGAATTCCTTTCCTGCCCTAGGTTGTTCCTAAAGCAAGGTCTAAATAATGTACTAAAGTGTAGTATTATCTCCCTTTTTCTGTATTGAGTACCCTGGATGTTATCAGTAATGAAGACCCCAAAAATGCATAAGTTTTGTGCTCCATTGGTCTTCTGAAGCATAATAAGGTACAGAACTCCACACCCAAAAGATGCAACCAGCAAATATGGTGCCTCTGTGGAATTATCCAACATACAGAGAGCACATCTGCCTTCCTGAGACATCCAGCCACTCATGAACAAGGAAAGATAGCTATCTGCTTCACCCAATGGGAGTTGTCTTCTGGAACAAGCAACAGATCAAAAATGATGCAATCTTTTCTTCATATGCCTGCTGTAAGCTATGATATTGAGTTTTATGCAGTTTTTTTGGCTTTTGGGCTTTTTTGGCATCACAGTCCATTTCACTGGCTGGAATTTCTAGTGGGTTCTGATGCCTAGATGCACCTACCTGTATCATATCTACTCACTTAAGGAGCAAGTTCCCTCCTCCCCCTGTCCTTTTTTTTTTTCTAAATTATAATGAAAAGTCTTACTTAATTTTGAGATTTCAGAATGAATCAACCCTCTTGGTGCTAAAGAAGAGGTCTTGCTGTCTTTTGGACTGGAACAACCCTTTTGTGGAAATTAGTAACACAATACAGCCCATTACAGTCAAATCCTTTTTCTGATCTCAGAAGCAACTTTGCCAAAGTAGAAGCTAGTTTTTTCCATCTTTTGACAGTCTACCTGCACGAATCTTTCCTTGGAATATATGAAACATATTTTACATTAGAAACGGAGGCTTACATAATACTAAACCCCCTTTAAGGAAGAACTATAGAGCTACAAAAAAGTTACATTTTTCAGTCAAGCATTACAGGAACATAATTAACTGATTATTCAAAGTCTTTCTCATTGCTTCTTGAATTATAAGCTATTTTTAAAGTAAAATGGGCCATTACTTTCTCAGAAACTGCAAAATTTTGTGTATATTGTCTATTTTCTTCAGCATAAGCTAGAGTGATCAAGAATTTTCTTAACTGTTTTAACACACTTATGGTAGACTGGTCTCAGGATATTACAACCTTGTCTTGGGATCAGCAATATTCCCTGTTTGACGCAAAGCCATGTCTGGCTGCCTTTCCCTGTTTTGGACAAGTTTCCAATTGCAAGAAAACTCCCTGAAGGTGGAATAATCTAGAACATCCACAGAGATGGCATTTTGCAGGTTTTGTGAGGTGACTACATAGTTGTAAACTAACAATAACCAGGAGAGACGAAATCTGAGGGTGAGCAGTACTGATTTTAAAATAACCATACATAACTGATTGCAAGAATGAATGAAAGATCATATTACAACAGCAGAGGAGACTGATCAAAGCAGGAAGGAGAGAAAAATAAGTCTTTGAAAAGAGATGAGTTTATAAATACATCCTCCCCGGAGAAGCAGAGCACCCTCAAAGCCACCACTTAAAACTGTTAATATTATTTTTGAAGCCTCTTATTGAGAGTGTACACAGGTCCCGGGTAGGTTCAGTACTTGTGTGTGTCATGTGCCGCAAACATTGACATAGAGGGATGCAGTTTCTGCCCAATTCAAATACTTTTAAATTAAACAAGATAGATAGCATTGAAAAAACTGTACTTTGTCCCCTAGAATTAATTTTTTTTATACATGTTGTTTGCAAAAGTGCTACAATGAACATTTTAGGAGACTTTAGCTTAGGAACGGGAATTTTCAAAGAAGTGGCTTTTGTCCTAGAAAAGTGATGAATGAAATAGGCTGAATGACTAAGCAAAGCGATAGAAGATTTCAAGCTCTGCATCATCTGTTATCTAGTTCAGCTCTTAATTTCAAAGTACTGCATAATCACCAGGTGACAACCTGTCACTCAGATCTGTGAAAAAAGGTCTTCATTGTAATTGAGGCAAACTGCACTTCTCATTAGGAGCTTTGTGGAGGCTCCAGAGGATCAGTACTCAGGCAAATGAACTGTCTCTGTATTCAGCAGGGAGGTGTTCAGGGAGGTGTTTCCAGCTCACACTTGAGGTGCAAACATGGGAGAAATTTTATTTGGTGCATTAAACTTGCATTGTATTGAACGCACCCTGCAGCTAGAGAACAGTTAAGTATGCAGGCTAGTTTCTTTGACATTTATGTCCTTTCTGCATATGGATATTTCTTGTAAATCTATTCTTTAGTAATATGAAAATCAACTTAACGAAGGGAATAATAAATGTTTCTGAAATCTGCTTGCTTTTTGCATGCTTCATTCTACATGGGAAGAAGTTCTATATACATCCAGCAGAAGCCATACTGTAAAAGACTGCTCCCCTAATAATGTTATATAGATAAGATACAGCACTACTGTCAATGTGAATTCTAATGTTCACTTGAGTTTACATCAGCCATTCCCAGACCTTGTAAGAATTTCCTGCCAAGAAACAGTTGAATGGCAGAGCTTTCTGGTATAATTGCAGGAGTTTATTCTTTTAATGAAAGAGATATATGCTACACATCCTGCCAGTCAGCAAAGAAAAGAGAATGTGTTTTAACAAACAAATCACATCTAACTAATACAGATCTTCCAAAGACCATTCACAACCAAATGTGAATGCTGACAAGCATGTGCACATTGCATGATGAGAACAGAGTATCTTTTGCACAGTAAATTTTCATTTTTGAAGAATTTAGTTCTAGCTGTCTTGATGATTCTAAGGTCATTAAGTTGTGACTAACCTCATTAAACATACATTTCCTTTTTTCCTTTAGACTGCCACAGTTTCAAGAACCATGTTTTCTTCCTTGCCTCATAAGTCAGGTGTTCTTTTGGCCAACACCACTAGCTCTTCTTTCGTTTTTTCACACCCAATAACTACAGGCATTAATAAAAATGCTACAGTTTGATAAGTAAAAAAAAAAAATCAAAAGTAAAGCATGCCTAATGCAAATACATCTTCTTTTAACATTTGTAACACATCAGGTACTATTTGTCATAAAAAGCAAGAGACTGCCAAGAAAAGGATTCTCACTGAATTCCAATGACTCTACTAGATTTCCACTCTAATGCCAGAAGCCAGTCCCTTCAGTAAGTGTTTCCTTGCCATGGAATTTAAATTTCTTTCAAATACCATGGATATGCTTATATCATTTCAGGTGGCAAGGAATCTCCATTCCAAAATATACTGTTCTTTGACTCTGAAGGAGATATTTTGAACAGTAAACTCTTGAAAGCAGAAATTTCTAGAATATTTTTCTTCATTTCCTGGACTGAAGACTCCTGTGTGTTTACTAAATTCTGGAAATAAATGGATTCACACATAACCCTTCCCTGTTGTGTGCACAGACTGCCTGAGGATCTAATTTGTACCAGTGATATAACTGAATATCTACGTTATTACATATACATTCCTATATAAACTCAAAACACATTAAGGATTAACCAGAGGCCTTTACAGGAAGAACAGAGAATAAAAGTCTTGGTGGGGAACCTTTGAATCCCTGTTATTATAAAACGGGTAACAGCTGTTATGAAGCATTGCAAGTAGAGAAGACCTAAGATGATTTCAGAGTTTCACACAATGAAATAATTCACTTTACTGCTGCTTAGACTTATTAAATAAAGCAATTTTTGCTACAGCTAGGAAATTTAATGACTCCTAGAGAAACTAGGTTTGACAAGTTCTGCGGAGTCTGAGAATAAAGGAATTCATCACCAACAGGAAGAAGTAGGGTAACATTGTCCTGATTTGAAATCAGTGGAAAGGGCAGGCAGAAAAGTCCTTCTTACTCCATACAAAAGATGCAATGCCATCAGAAGCGAGGCAAGAATTTTTTTGTTCCCAAAATTGCCTAACTCCAACATCAAGGGAACAAACCGGGATGACAGTTTAACCTCCTGAACAATTGTTCAGTACTTGGTTCTGCTACTCTGACAGACAGCCAAAATGCTGATTACCACTGCTTTCAAAATAAGCCTCCTGTGTGCAGTACAGGTACATTGATCATAATGGGGGGCTGTAACAATTTACAGCTTCCAAAACCTTGCCTCCGGTGGTTTGAACCGTGTGCTTCAGTATCCTTGTACCCCATTAGACACAATATACCACAACTGCTTGAGTAACTGGGAGATGATAACTGGAGGTTTCTCAAAACTAAAAATACTCCCTGATTCTGTAAGGAATGTATATTTGTCTTACTATCATTGCATCTAAATTTGTCATCTAATTGCTTTACTTTACTTTGCTTTTCTCCTTTCTAAGAGGAACTTCCTTCATACAGGCACACCTGCAAAGGCATCAGAAGTCTTCACCATTAATAACCATTTTCTTCCACTCATTTCTCCATTTTCCTCTGTGTTTTGTTTCTGTTACTTGATACCTTCTGATCTGCTTAAAATCAGAGTTTAGGTCTCCTGGTTGAGCAGTACTTCCTTGCAAGCTTGCACAAGACAATTTTTTAGAGTTTTTTTGTTGTTTGCTTTCATGTTTGTTTTTTTTTAAATATAAGGCACATTACAGACAGCTTACTGCTCATTAGCCACTCTAACATCCAAAGTAACAGGAGAAATCATCAGCCTCAGGCTCCTTACCAGCTAGAAATAAAACTGGCAGTGAAGCAAGCTGAAAAGGAGCACGGTAATACTGATCAATATCCACAGTCCTTCCTCCTTAGCAGGAAACTACCTATGAATTTCATTCAAAAGAAACAGCTCTCAATTAGAAAGAATTCATGATAAATAATAAAAGGTGTCATTCTGAAAAGAAGAAAAGTGGCCAAGGGAAACAAAGTAACGTGCAGAAAACAGAAGTGGCATCCTACTAGAGTTAAAAAATACACATTGTTTCTTTCCACAGTTCTAGCTTCTCCAATTGATAAAAATTAGAAATGCCCTTCTGTACAACCTGTCATGCTAGACTGTCTTCATGTTCAGAGTATTTTTTAACCGGACAAAGGAAATTTCAGACTAAATATAATGTATACTGCTCCAACAGTGAGAGCTTCTTGATTGTGATAACAGCACTCCAATAGAAGAAAGAACGCAAATTGTATGAACTGCTTAAAATTAGATCAAGCAAAAACCTGAGAAATTTACTGCATGCAACAGCAGGAGCACAGATTGGAAAATGGTGGTGCAAGATCTGTTACCTCAATGGTTAATGTATGTCATAACTTTTTCTTTCTAAAATACCATAACTATTTATAATGTTTATAAGTCTTAGATAAGGTGGTGCCATTGGACAGCTAGTGTACAAGGCTAATTATGAAGATACAGCTGTTAATCAGTGGCTGAGTAAGAATGAATAACATACAATTTTAGATTTAAATTAAAATTTTCTCTTAGGAATGCTATTTATTACTATTGCTGCCTGACCATAATTTTTCTTAGACTCTACTTGTGTACAACTCAAATGGTTGTAATTTAACCTGGATACAGAGATAAATTTAGTGTTCGTATACAGAATTAAACACTCAGACCCAAATAATAAAAACATTATTTCATTCCAGGTGAAACAATGACACTGTAAGTTGGTTAAGAGAAGATTCCTGTCATACAACATATTTATAAAAATCTGCAGCCTTTAAGGCTCTGGGTACTACTAACTCCTCTTAACTTCAGTGAAGCTCACACTACTAAATGCCACCTTGAACCAAGCCTCCAAGCATGCTCTCTGCAGGTCATAGATGCTGTTATTGTCTAAAGAGCAGAATATAACAGGCAAAAGTAATCTCATAAGACTGTACTGAAAGCTAAATTCCTCAGAGAATCATCAGCCAAATCATGCTCACTAATGAGCTCCATTTTAGGAATCCTCTGGGGTCTAGTAGAAAAGGGATCTTTTTCTTAACCAGAAACCAGCATACATTGCCTGTACATTATTCAATATTAAAGCACAGGCCACATCTGTCAACACATAGACATATAATGCATAGCAGCTCAAAATAAATACAGTTATTGTGCACATTCAAGATACTATTTTTTCACAAACTGATGCAGGTTTTTTTTGTCAATCCTTTAGCATGCTGCAATCATGAGCATGTATCTTCAGTAACAACACTTTTGTAGTCGTAGTACTAATTTCTGTACAAAAAGAAAAAACACAGAAGCTGAAAAAATAGAAGGACAAACAAGTGAACAGACGAACTGAAATAAAGCATATGGTTATGAGTCAGTGTAAATTCTTAATTAATCTGTATTGACAAAGATTATGGTGACTAAATAGTATGTGTGCATGAAACTCATGGCACTAGACCTGCATAGCAACCCACAAAAAATAACCTAAATTTTCAGCTTCTACAAATTTAAGCTATTTACTACTAGATCTGCAAGGCAATGGAAGTACACTAAGGGACAGTGCACAGAACTGTCTGTCTCACATAAATACACTCTTCTCCTTGGCACCCAAATAGCTGCACACAGGGTGCAACATGCACTTTTCCTGGGCAGAAACCCTGGAAGATTGTGGAAGATCTTCAATATAGAAGCTACAAAACTGACTTCATGAGCAGCTGTAATTTGCTCTATTTAGGAAAGAAATTCTGAGTTTAATTTTCCCATGAAGAATGCCTGAATACGGCCAGCACAAATGTAGTCCCCTGTTATAAGAAAAGATTCTTCTAAAATAGCTCTGGCAATTAACATAACAAGGAATTAACTCAAGGTGTCAATTAGAATTTGATGGTTTCCAGGAGATTCTGGCTTTCTTTTAATAAGTTTCAATTTGTTAACCATTTAATGTATGTTGTAAAATCTCCTTCAGATCTAGAGTTTTTGTTTGCATTCTAACAGCAAGACTTTGATCTATGCCCTGGATTGTGCTTTTGATCAAAACCAACACTTGTGTCAATTACTGAGTTCCGCTGGGGATGCCTGCAGCCTCTACAGCATTGCCATTAGCTCAGGGCTTACCAGAATTAAACATATATTGGGGGAGCAGTATTAAAAAATAGTAGCTGATGCTGTCTCTGCTTTGACATTCTGGATATCACTCCATGTTGTATTTGGTTTTTATGATTAAACTTACGTTTTTATTTCCCACTTTCAGATGTCCCAACTGTTGTTGCTCCCCATAATCTATAACTGACAAAAACATACTGAATGTAGACAAAACATCAGTTGATAGCTCTGACAATCAAAAGATTGATCTCCATGCAAGCATGATCTGATGCTATTAATAATACCACTTCACAACATCATGGCACATCACACAAGAAATGGAACTTAAAAAGGTGTCAAGGCACATCTGTTACCTGGCTGATCCATTTCTGGTTTTCCACCAGTGACTCCCAAAATACTAGATCCAGAAGATGAGGCTTCCATTTTTATTGACCCTCTGACTTGTGGGAGTGAAGGATGCCCGACCACAGGCGGACGCTGTGACACTGGGTAGCTTGCTGCAGTTCTCCTCTGATAGATTTGCACACTCTTGTCAGCCCCATGAATAGACAAACTTATACCTGACAGGAATAAGAATTAGTACTGTTAGGTATGAGAGACCAGCATGGAATAACTAAAATATAAAATTTGCCATGGTTTAAATTGGAGTTGTAGCAGCCTTCTTGAAGGAAAAAGGCAAACCAAACCAACCTATAAAACCAAGAATTTTCTATGAAAATTAAGAATGTGAACATCTGTGGTGCTGTGTTGCAAACATCAGTCAGCCGCACTAATAGATATTTAAATTAATACACAGTCATGGCTTACTGCATTACTGGCCTGCAGGAGGAATTATCTTCCATTCTTTCAAAAACCCCACACAGCTTACACAGGACGGTACTAATGAGGTAACTACCACAGAGTTTATTAAATGACAGTGTTCTGATTGATGGACCAGAACTTGGCAATAATGGCTCTTTTTCTTCTGAGCATTCACAAGTGTTAGGAAGTCTCATCATATGGAAAAGATGCTACGCTTCATGTGGTAACTAGTTTTTAAAGAAAAAAACAAGGTCTGGTTTGAGAAAAACAGTAAGGCTATCAGCAACAACAAACATGACCTTAAGCTTGAAAACAATTCCACTTTCATCAGTCCTGTGAAACATTACCTACAACAGTGGAAACTATCTTTCACAAACATTCTCAATTTTGTCACATAGCAAATTTTTAAATAGAAATTGTGATGAAAAAACAGGCTTTACTTTTTCAAACAGAAAAGCAAAGTTGACATTTCCTATGCGCCTATTTATTGTACAGTCTAGAAAGAAACACCATTTTACAGTAAAGAATGCAGTTTCTGACTTCCTTACATTCACATTGATGCAATTGCTCCAACTTTATAATTACTCTCAGCATACTCTGGTGAAAATATTTAGACAATCTCCTTTTGGCAACAAAGCTGAATGATAATCCTACGCTAATGCGTTATGCTTAATTTAATTGTGACTCTTACAGCTTTTATCAGCAACCATTCTTTGTTTTAGAAAACCAAATGAAAAACCCTAACTAGATATAAATGGGCAAACTGAGAAACAGATAAAAAAGCAGACCCTAAAAACCGGAAATGTGGATCTAAGCACACTGTAAGTTGCAGTAACTCAAAATCATTAGACATCATTGACTAGATCACACATTTCTGTGAAAGGGGTCACTCACCGAAATGTCCAAGACTGCCTTAAAGACTCTGCTCTTCCAGTTACACTGAAAGACAATGAACCTCTAGGTCACTGAAGAGGCTTTGAATCCCTGAAATATTAATACACTTCTACCTATAATATACTACCAAGGGAAAGAGAGCTGCCACTTCTGTAGGCAAATTGTGAGCACAGTGTGGCTGCACATGAGGAAAAGCTGTGCAAATTGGTCTTCTTCAAGATGTCTTTGTTCATTCAGAATTGAAGCTGCACAGTTGCTACCTGACTTTGCTGCACTTCAGCAGAGCTGATCTCCTGCAGGAAGTGTGAAGGGATGAGGACCACCTGCAGCAACTGCTCAGATACATCCTGGTTATAGAACTAATGCAACTGTCATCTGTCTCCAGACTCTTGAAATCATATCTCCTTTGGTATGGCCAGCAAATCCCATTTTTTTCCCCATCTTGGGAAAGGCAGCATAATAACCCATGAGAGCAGAATGACAATGAGCATGCCTGGACGACACATTTCTTTGGTCATGTTAGCCAACAACACACTTCTTTGATCGTGTTAGCCGTATAGCTTAGACATAAGGGGCTTCAAACAGCTAAGCCCAGCTGTAAAATGAGCCCTTTATTTCTTGTGCAGTCACTAAAACTTGTGATGCTGAAATTATTGCTCAATTATGCCCAAGGTATTAAAAAATCAACCACAACTATTTATTTCCTTTTATCATCACTTGTCATATAATTTAATACAATCATCTCTTGGAAGCCGACAATAGAGTCACTAAGTTACTCTGCCAATGCTAAACATGAATCTGGCATGAGCACATACTAACTTCATCTCAGTAAGGCTGTGATTTCATTTGGTCATGAAATCAGTGATATATTTTAGGAACTGGTTCCAAACATAAACTGGCTGCTACATTTCTCTGAGGTTCAATTGCTTCTTCATGTTCTGAAAACAGTCTATAAACTCTCATGCAGCTGTGACTCAGCTTCCTAAACAGTTTCTGCAGCACTTTTTTTTCCAGACATCAAAATAAAGGATACTGCAGTCAGATCATGAAGAACTGCAAAATTTGCAGATGGATCACATACAAAATTATGTGCAATCAACAGCTTGACTCTGGTTATACACAACCTTTTGTTTCTTCCGATAAAGAGAGGTACTATAAAATTACAACACTAAGCTACATGAAAAAGAATGTGCCAGCATTATTGGAATTTTTACATATTATCTTTTGGACATATTTAAAACCTAATAGTTTTCAAAAAACTACTACACTTTACACGAAAGGTATGTCACCAATATATTCAACATAACTGGGGGTTCTTCACCCCGCTCCTCTTGCCACTGCAGTTATTTCCTTCTCAGAAGACATTCTCTTGACTAGGAGAGTGAATTTCCATTATTTTCATGAGAACCAGGTACACGACAAAGATGTAAGTGAATTTAATTACCATTTCAGATTTTTCCAGAAAGAGACTAGATCTTGTTTTTCTTTGAACATTTCTATTGTTAAACTAAAAGTCTGCAAAAATGTAAGACAGTAATATTGCAGTAAGCTGCAGTAATACCTTGTTTTCATGTGGGTGAAAGTCCTCTTAAAAGAGATATTGGCAGTTGAAAATACATCCCCAGATAACATGCAGGAAAACAGAGACAAAGAGAGTGGAAATCAGAAGTAGAAAAGCTATAGGAAATAGCACATATAGCTTATGGGAGATGAAAACCTGATGAGCTATCAACATTAAGCAGAATCTAGAGTAAAATATGTCTCACGAGCACCGTTTTGACCTAGGGCTGTGTCCTGGGTTCAGCAGTAGCAGTCATGTTTCTCCTTCTTGGTAGCTGGTGCAGTTCAGTGTTTTGACTTTCGGCCTGGGAACAGAACTGATAGCGATGTTTTGGTTTGGCCAAGGACTTTGTGAGGCTCATGCTCTGCCAGAGAGGAGGGGAAGCCGGGAGGAAGCAGAGACAGGACACCTGACCCAAACTGACCAAAGAGGTATTCCATACCACAGCACGTCATGCCCAGGAGGTAACTGGGAGTTAGCTGGAAGGGCTGGGAGTCTGCAAGGTTGGAGGAGGTATTGGTCGGTGCTTGGTTGGGCTGAGAGGGGAAAGTTATCAGTCGGCTGGTGGTGATGTGTTGTATTCCCTTGTTATTTCCTTTATCATTATTATCATTGTGTTATACCTTAGTTACTAAACTGTTCTTATCTCAACCCGTGGGAGTTGCATTCTTTTGATTCTCCTCTCCGTCCCTCCGAGAGCAGGGGGAGGGCAAGAAAGGGGGGGGAAGTGAGCGAACGAATTACCTGACTGGGTTTAAACCACGACAGTTCTTTTTTGGCGCCCAACGTGGGGCACGAAGGGTTGAGATAACAACAGATCTGACCAGATTAATAGTCACTTGTCACAATGCTGATTTATTGGCTCTCAGAGTTGTTCCTCTTGATCTCACAGTTTCAGAATGCAGTACATTACTTAGAGCCGGTATTTGCTGTGTTAGTGTTTATCAAGTGTGGGGCCTGGGCTAAGGTTCTTGTCTCACTGTGCTTTATGGCAATGGCTTGTAATACGGGCGGGCTCCAGCAGCAGGGCGGGACGGACGTGGCCGTGGACTTGTACCTGGCCGTCCGGCTGCTCTTCACCGTCCTGGCCCTCGCCCTACTCTCCATCTTCGTGAGGCTGCGGGGAACTGAGGGGGAGCGGCCCCGGGAGTCGGCGGCAGCCGAAGCGGCTCAGGAGAGCGGCCCCGGGGACCAAGAGGCGGCGGGAGCGGGGCCGGAGGCCGCGAGGGGACGGCTGCCGGTGGAGGAGGTCGGGGCGGTCGAGGAGCAGAAGGAGGCGGCTGCTGAGCAGCGGGAGAAGGCGGCCGAGCCGAGCCCCGCGGAGGAGCCGAGCCCCGCGGTCGAGCCCAGCCCTGCGACGGCCGAGAGCATCCCCCGGAAGCCGCCCGCCGAGCCCCAGGAGGATGCAGGAGACCAGGCAGCATTTCCCAGCAAGGCAGAGGAGGAAGAGCTGGACTCAGGAAAAGAGAAGCTGGTGGTGGGAGAGCCGGCAAGCACAGCAGCTACACCAGCCCCAGTGACAAGTACAGCAGCATCGTTAGAGAGGTCTGAAGGTTTTGAATGGCCTTTGGGTATCCTTGGGACCTGCCTGCTGATTGTGATGGGGATCAGCATGTTGGCACACACACAGACTGTGTTCTACCCACAACCATTTTGTCTGATCTCAAAAGTTAAGCATAGTCAGGTTTGGGTCTTGTCTGGGGTTAGACGAGGATATAGGGGGACCAAGAGGTTTTCTCCAAGGCTGGACAGTCATGAGTGGCAGGGTGTGTGGGACAGTATGGGCAAGTATCTAGTCCACTGGGCCCCTCCAGTGCTTTGGAAGCATCGGAGATGGAAGGCAGCTGTATGGAGTCCCCAGCAACAAGCTGCAGAAACTGCTGAAGGGGACAGTGAATTATTTTGAGCCTGGTGGGCCCATGCCACTTCAGGCCATCAGAGCAGAGATGCAACATAGAGATGGACTCATGATTGAGGGGTGGACTTAACAATGGACACTATTGCCTAGGTTATTCACAAGTGTGAACACCGCACACAGTCTCTCCTGCTCTGAAAGACTGTTACAAGAGATGGAGCCTGGCATCATGGACCAGATGGACGCAGCAGCTTTATAGCTACTGGTCCATGCACTTAGATAAGAGTGATGGTATATTGAAAATGTGGGATCTGAGCATGATGTGAATGGTATGGAATAAGGGGTGGATAATGTCCTGGGTTCAGCAGTAGCAGTCATGTTTCTCCTTCTTGGTAGCTGGTGCAGTTCAGTGTTTTGACTTTCGGCCTGGGAACAGAACTGATAGCGATGTTTTGGTTTGGCCAAGGACTTTGTGAGGCTCATGCTCTGCCAGGGAGGAGGGGAAGCTGGGAGGAAGCAGAGACAGGACACCTGACCCAAACTGACCAAAGAGGTATTCCATACCACAGCACGTCATGCCCAGGAGGTAACTGGGAGTTAGCCGGAAGGGCTGGGAGTCTGCAAGGTTGGAGGAGGTATTGGTCGGTGCTTGGTTGGGCTGAGAGGGGAAAGTTATCGGTCGGCTGGTGGTGAGGTGTTGTATTCTGTTCCCTTGTTATTTCCTTTATCATTATTATCACTGGTGGTAGCAGTAGTGATCTGTGTTATACCTCAGTTACTAAACTGTTCTTATCTCAACCCGTGGGAGTTGCATTCTTTTGATTCTCCTCTCCGTCCCTCTGAGAGCAGGGGGAGGGCAAGAAAGGGGGGGAAGTGAGCGAACGAATTACCTGACTGGGTTTAAACCACGACAGGCTGCAGTGCAAATTCAAGTGAAGGACAATGCTAGCCAGTAGCCATAGCTGACTGTTCACTACTGTGGAGGAATGGCTTCTAGACAGGGCTCAGTCACCTGCTCTTGGCTGGCTGCAAACCAAGTATTTAAGAGTGGGAAGTAGAAGTTTAGTGTTTTGAAGCTGGACAAGATCTGAGCCTTCAAGTATTATATGTATCACTCAGCTCTCTTCCTTTCTTGCATGCAAAAATCCTTTGTATTTTCCAATTTGCACATGGCTTTCTCTTCCTTGCTTATGTTTCTACCTTTTTTTTTTCCTCATACAAGCTTCTTGTCTCCATGAGGAGCTTCTTGGTGCTCTTTGGCTCTCCACTGATGCTTCTGCTTGAGCTTGCAGATTCATGTAAGAGAAACACCTTCACTCCTTCCCTACCAACACATCCCTGCTGTGCAGTTTGCCAGCAGGGAAGAGCAGCCTCTATCCTGCTTCTGGCTCCCAGTTTTGTCTTTTTACTATAAATTTATTGCTCCCAGTTTTGTCTTTTTACTATAAATTTTCCAAAGCAGCATTTATTTTCCATCAAACATATTTTGCCTCTTACAAAGTGGTAGTATACTTATGACACTGAAGAATTTATAATGCTCCACATAAAACCTGCATAGGAAAACATTAAAAGTGAAGGATTAAAGTACTTCCAAGTCAAAAAGCAATAAAATGAAACATAAAGAAGAGAAAGGAGGGACAAACTACTGAAAGTAGAAAACACTACAGTTTGACTGCATCCAAGGTTTTACGTGATGGTGGTATTTGGTTTTTTTGGCTCATCAGATGCTACAGTGATGAACGACCACATCCTGCATTATTCAGAAGTCTCTGCCAAGGCATCTGCTGGGGCACCTGCTTTGGTCGTCTGATCCATGGCCAGTAGGTGCTGTGCACCATGCACCTCTCTGCACGGAGCAATACCTGCACCCAGTGGACCTTATCCAGCATGCCTGTGTTGCTCATCTGGGCGTAGAGCAGTGGCTCTGGCACTGGTGGAGATGGCTCTAGCACCAGAATTCTGGTCAGCAAGGTAGTGTATCTAAATTTTACTGTGCTGGGACTGAGACACTTCTCCACTTAGGGAGACACCCCTCTGCATTGTCAGGTTTGGGTCAGCTCCAGTTCTGTTCCACCCTGTACAACTTTGGTAACCTATTTAAAGATTAATTCCTGTTGTAGGTTCCCTCCTGGCACGTCTCTCTCTATCCAGAGGTAATATGAACATGAGTAAGCAGTAATAATACAATGCAGAGTTACACTGTATAAACAATCCATTAGCTAATAGTGCTTAATTAGCCTCAAGTGCCCTGACCTGCTTTGTAGACCTTCTCTGGGCTAATAAGCTGCTGCTCTGGGATAATAAGCTGGCAGGTGCAGTTAAGTCATTTTGGTTTGGTATCATCAGAGTGCCAGTGCTCATGTGGTAGACAAATGACTCCAGCTATTTCTCACTTCTATTTGGTTCTTTTGTTCTACTTCAGCCCTGTGTGGAGGCCTTAGGAGAAGACTGAGATAGACCCTTCTTCAAGGCCTTTTTCAGATCAGACGAAGTGCAGGGGAGTACAGGTCAAGAAGTGAGGAAGAAAATTTCAGATGCAGTGTCATGTAGGGCCTAGACAAGTAAAGTAGTGCTGGAAAGCTTGCAGTCATCAAGGCACAGATGAGCAAGGTCATAAAGAAACACTGGAAGCATGGGCAGGGAGAGGAAAATGAGGTTTTAAAGTGCGGTATATGAATGGGCACATTACATATTTAGTTGCTTTCAACTTTTTCACCCAGGAAATTTGTCCACCTTAAGAAGTCCACCTAATTTGCCCACCTTAAGAAGTTAAGCACCCTTCCCTCCCCTTGTGCAAACTGTCACATTTACCGCTAAAGTCAATGATGCTCTGCAGACAGCTTCAGCTTTTTCTTTCTGAAGCTAGCCTTGGTAAGGGGGAACTCAAAAAGAGCAAGCAACATAAAAGGTTTCTCATGCTAACCCAGTTTCATCTGAGACTCAGCAGAGACAGTAATGCTTGATACCATGATGGGCTCACTCTGAATCCTAAGTGGAAATGAATGAGCACAAGAGAAAAGTTCATCTGCTGTCCTCTGTACACATGCCTCAAAGCACAGTCTAAAAGCAGTTCCCTTCCCCCCCCCCCCCCCCCATGCTTTACTTAGATAACAAATACATGCAGAAAAACATGGCTTTCTCTCTCCACACTTTGGGGGGAAATGTCACAACAGCTTTAGGATTCCCACATTAGATTAAATCATTTTTCAGAAGTTTAAATATCACCTTTCTAACACAGTATCAAGTCCATTGTCATCGGAAACAAGTGATTCATGAAGTCATATCTAAGCCCAGTTTATGCTTCAAGTATATCTTTGAAAATGTTTAAACTCTTCTGACTACACATCAGATGTAAAAAAATCCCCACAAATGAAAACATTTAAGTAAACAAATGGAAATGCTACTAGTTATAGAACTATCCTGAAACTGGACTGGCTGGACAGAAAGACTAACCTGTGCATCTTGACACACACTCAGTTTTCTGAGCTTTGCATGCTCTTCCCTGTCACTCCCTCCCAAATACTGGAGAGCTGGCAGGATTTTCAAGACCCATAGTAGTTTCAGAAACTATTCCAAAAATGCTACTTCCCCCCTTATTTTCTATCAAAAATTTTGTCCAGCTGGCTCCTGAATGTATGTATTTTTTTAGCATATTTAATTTTTCCATGGAAAGAAACCACAAAGCTTAAATACACATGCTGTGAAGGAACAGCTCTTTGAAAAATGTCATCCCCAAAGTTTTATATTTAAAGAGATGATGAACAACCACTTCCCTTTACCTCCCTATTCCACTCATGATATCCTATTGCCTCTCTCCCAAGTTCAAGAGACCTGGTTTACACTGCTGGCCTTCACCGATAAGGTATTGTATACCTCCAGTCATCCCTAGTCACCCCTTCTCTGTTCCTTTGCTTTTTCAAGAAATGAAGACCTAAAATGCACAAAAAAAAAATTTCAAGAAGTAACACCAGAAATGCCCATGATGTTCAGGCTGTGCCTTCAACAAGGATTTACACAGGAGCACAATGATGTTTCTAGTTTTGCTCTTTCCCTTGTAATTTCAATTGCCCCAAGACACTTTTAGGCAGACTCTGCCTCCCTGTCACATTTGCCAGCACTTCAGGCAATTTTCCAGTGAAACAGGGATCTCCCTGTTAACCCGCCTGTTTGAGGTCCCTATGTCAAGCAAAATCTGCAGGAAACAATACTTTATTGTTTCATTCATTTGTGTATCTCATCTTTCTCCACTTCAGTTGCTTTCTAGGTCTCATGTTTATCCTTTCCGTAAGAGCGTCACCATACAGCCATTTTGTATCAGCAAAACAAATCTTCACAAAGATGCATTACTTGTCACTACATTTTTTTTTCTGTTTACCCTCCTTCAGTGGGAGAAGGGTAGCACCATCCTGTGCCTGCTAGTCACCGGAGGTGTTAGGATCTGCATTGTGAACTGTGTCTGAACTAGAACCAGGACCCATGAAGAAGGGGCTTGTGTACGCATGGAGTTTATGCAGCTTTGTCTGCATTGATTTATAAATGAAGAGTTAAGGAGCAGGACTCCAGGGGGACGTGTGTTTACACTTGCAAATGTTCTTTAGGCAAGAATAGCTTATTCACCCCTACAGAAGTGGCTACATTACGTGTGGCATAACTGCATTCAGAGCCAGTGTTAATTTAAATCTGACAAAGTCCTAATGAATAAAAAGATCATACTTACCTTAGGCCTACCATCAAAGGGTTGTTTCTATAGCCCCGAAGGTGGTTTATTAAATTACAAGCTAGCATTCAACTGTGATTATTCAGCATGAAAAATTCCCATAGTGCTCACAGGGATGCAAGATAACCTGAAGCCATGAAAATATCTTGGAGAGAGTCATAATAATCTTTCTTTAATGGTCTACAGAACAGTATGAAAAATGATTTGTCTTCCTTAGGCCTGAGTGAAGAGAAAAGCTTAATTCAGTGAATATAAAGCTGGTTTTGGTTTCTGTTGACTTATCAGTGACAGTCATGGGCTTGTTACAGAATCATCTTGCCAAATGCAAGGTGCTGCCTACACAAATTGTATGAGCCAGCCCAGGTGAATAAATGGAAGGATTTTTTCCCCAAGATACCTAATCTGATTATAACTCTTGTATTTTTATATCTAACAACTCATTATTTAGTTCCTCTCTACAAAAAGAAAACACACAGTATAGTCCATACATGCTGCTATATTTTCTAGACTATTGGGAAAAATGCCTAAAAATTGTGTGTAAAACATGCCCACTTTCAGTTCACCTAGCAAGCTACAAGCAGTGTTATTTATTTATCACCATCCCAAAGGACTGAATTCTTACTGGGGCTGCCTGCATTTTTGTTGATTTATTTTATTGTTACAACTGGACTTTTGACAATATTAGAACCACATTCTGATGAAAAATTAAAAAAAATAAAACATTTTTAAAAGTTTCTTTGCTTGCCCCAGTATGAAAATAGAAGTGAGAAAATATTTTGTCCTGAAATCTGATAAATACAATAGAAATCAAAAACCGAGGCTGATAAAACATTTTCAGTAGAATGCTTCTTTGTCAAAAAAAAATATGCCAATTTGTTAAGGGAAAAGAAAAATGTCCCAAAGTCAAGAGTTGCTGTCAAAATTTTTGTTTAGAAAAATGAATCTGTCATCATCTGGACTGGAATATTGTGGCTTTTTCCTTTGTAATTACTTGACACTATGAAAAGTATAATCTAACTTGTCAAATAGAATATAAATTATCAATTAGAATACCAGTTGCCTCTGAGCAAGCCAAAAAACAATTATTATTTCAATAGTTAAAACACCATCTGTAATACCAATCACCCATTAATGTTACTGTAATATCCAAATAATAAGAAATAATTCAAAACATCAAAATTTAATCCAGAAAAACAGTTAAACAAAACACAGTGAAAACGAGAAGTCCAAACAAGATTAAATATTTCAACTATCCAGAAGAAAATTCTTATAAAAATATTTTAAGGATTATGTTGAAGAGTGACTTCAGAAAGTGCTTTAAAGAGATTCAAAGGGTGAAAAAAATGCAAGAATATTGGTATTTCTGTGGATTAGACATTCTGGCTTTTCTCTGGCCATATCTATATGCAGTTGGAATAGATTTGTGCTAGAATGAATGTAGGTTCATACAAAAAAAAAGATTCATATCTCAATTTCTATTGGAATAAATAACAACATGTCATGTCAGCATTTCTTTTTTTTTTTTTTTTTTTTTTTTTTTGAGCCAATAGCTATTTCTTCCAAAGGAAAAAAAAAGAAAGAAGATTGGATCTCTCTTCTTAAGTGGCACTTACTGATTTGGAAACTATGCAGTAACTCTTGTCTAATTCATTTTACTATAAATGCACAGCATTTACTAGCCAAAAATAGAACAATGAGATGATTTAAAACTTACTTTCACTTGTGTTAAGCACAGCATTCAAAATTAGTTTCTTTCTTAACAACTAGCAATTACTCCGATTTTCAAAATCAAAAGCATTCTCATTACATCTGC
Organism: Pezoporus flaviventris; assembly: GCF_033815535.1. Classification (NCBI taxonomy): domain Eukaryota; kingdom Metazoa; phylum Chordata; class Aves; order Psittaciformes; family Psittacidae; genus Pezoporus; species Pezoporus flaviventris. Next base: position 4,394,652 of record NW_026892644.1, read on the forward strand.
ACTAATTTTGCACCTCTTGTCTATATACATCTAGTAACAGTGATACGTGGTACAAACATCAGGACAAGCCGCAATACCCTGTGAACCAAAGTGCCAAGTCAAGTCCCAGATGCTTTTTACTGGCTGAAGAATGAAGTGAAGCACTTCCATGCAGGTATATTTTGAATGTAAGTAGATTTAAAAGAAGAAAATTTTTTTTTCTGCATCTTAATTGTGCTGCGTGAATGTCAACTGCTACATTTTAAGTACTGCAAGTCTCATTTTCCCTCATTTAATCAGATATTTTCTGTAATGCAGAACAGTGCAATCAATCTGAAATATCGTTTGTGAAACAGGAAAAGACCCAGGAAGCTTCTCAGATGGGTAAAAGGGCTCAGGATATGATGTGTCTGCCTCCACAGTGAAGACAGTAATGATTTTCAACATGGCAACTAGGCTTGATTTAACTTTTCCTTTTTGTATCCTGTTTCAGGGGTCTGGTTCACCACTGGTACTCTCTTGCTGTTCCAGCACCAGGCCAGCCCCAGCCATGCTCTCCAGGGAACCCACAAGCAGCAGGTCAAACATAAGCTCCTGCCTTCACCCAGCCTGTGCCCCAGCTTTTATAGGCTTGGTGTCAAAATGCTCTCTTCCTGCAAATAGTTTTATTAACTATCAATTGACTTTTACTTTGCCGATAATTTTAATTAGACCCTATACAGCCAATGTCTTCAGGGGCAGGTCCCAAGACAACATAAGTTACTTCTCTTCCCTCCCCCAAATGGAAAGAATCATCTTACACTTTACTGCAATATGGGACATATTGCTTGGATAAAATACTTTTAAAGTAAATGTGCATCTGAACAGATGCATATCTGACTGAACATGTCGCAATTGCTGGGTCAAGCCCAATACCTAGCAGGGTTTTTGCCCTCTGAAATGACCATCTATCATGGATATACATGCTGTTCCTACAGCCTGCGTCCCATAGGCACATCCCAGGCTCCAGTGCTTCACACGTTCAGGGTCTGACATGGGACCCCAGCTGGAGGGAGGCCCAGCGTCTCTCACCCCTACCTGGGGAAAGGACTTCTGTAGGCTAGAACAACATGCTGTGGTATGCTCTAGCAGAGCTTGAACAAGCATCACTCTGCTAGGGAGAAGCAGCAGCCTCCACAGTCACGCTTACTGAAACACCTAAGCCTGCAATCAGCCTCTTCTATGCAAAAGACATGTTAACAAGGGCCAGTTGTGTCAGTAATTCTGAGGCATGTGTACCACTTGTCTTTCTTTCGTGCATCATTAATTTCCAGCACACTCTTTGCAAATAATGCTTTCAGTTATAATAAAGCTATGGTGCCAAGCTTTCTAAATGGTCAAAAAGTGAGGGTGATCCCCAGTGGAGATGGCAGCTATAGTGTGCAGCAGACACCAGTGAAAATCTGCGTTCATCTGCCACCTCATCCTTCTGGCAAGATTCCAAGCAATTAACAGTATCAAGATGCTATTGAAAAGAATATGTAAACCTGCTATGTTTATTCATACGTTCCTCATAGGGATCCAATTGATTGTTCACAATTTATGGTGATCTGGATTGAACAAAGCCCAGGTCTTGTTTAATTCACTTCCGAGCTAGATTGTATTTCTGATCAAAGACTAATAAAGTCTGGAAGACAACAGTAATCATGTAATGACTGAATTTGGCAGATTAGTATATAGAGATGGAAAGAAGTGCTCTATTGACCGATACCATTTTATTTTCTCTATCTATAGCAGAATCAGAAGAAATTATAGGAGGCTCTAAAAATACAGTAACTACATTTGAGGATGTGAGGTCTATAACATACAATTTCAGTACAAGGCATCCCATGCTTTAACTTGTTGACTGAACAACAGCCATGTGCAAGGGCAAGGTCCACCACTCTTTCATGTACAAAGAATTTTCTGATATATTAGCAATCCAGAAAAATATGTAGAGTATGCAAGATAGTAAGCCATGTTTTATGCACTGCATATAACACTGGATGTTAGTTGGATGTTCCTAAAGGTTAAGATGAGGCACAGGAGACATGCAAATTGTTTGAATACACCTAAACCAGTCTGATTATAGAACAAACCCATGAAAAGAAACATATGCCTAAATTTTGCTCCTGTGACTGATGTTTTCCCAATGAAAGGACATTCACAAATACTCTTTCATAAAACTTTCCTTCACTCATCTCTCTTACCCTCCATGTCCAAGTACTGTTCATTCATTTCCAAAACCATGAACAGATAGCAAAACAACAACAACAAAAAAAACCCTAAAAAAAATACCTAACAAATACTGCAAATATTTGCAAGCTGTATTTTCTAGTGTTGCATGTATATTGCAAGTTATATTTGTAAGAACATTTCAGTCAAAGAATGATGCTGAATTTGTTCTGAATACCAAAGGATTCAAAACAACGCAACAGTTGAGGAAAAGAGGCTGTTTCTCTTCACAGATATCATTTTCCCAAGAGTCAAGAACTCGCAGTTAAACAGATGCATAGAACATAATTTTTATGAACACTTCCTAAACTGAAATCTCATCAGAAGAACTGCCTATACAATCCTGAAACTTGTTAGCAATGTTTCTGAGAAGAGCTTAACATGTCATTAACTGGAACTGCCTTTGAGCAACACACAGTATCTAAACGACTTAAGTTGGTTGTGAACTCTGCTCCTACAATGATATACCACCTACAAAGGGGAAACTCAAATACAGGAGCAGCAGTGTGTTGAGAAACCAAGGTAATAGCAAAGTCTGTTAATAGGGCATTTATACCTCAAAAAAACCTGATGGCAGCCTAGTCAATATAAAAAACCAAAATGAAACAAACAAAAAAACAAACCACAAAAGATAACATCAAAGCTTTCCAAATACAAAATCCTTTTTTGTGTAAAACCAAACCAAACCCCATCAAAAATAAAAAAAAAAACAAAAACAAAAACAAAACAGTCCAAAATAAAACAAAACAAAGACCACCCACAAAAAAAAAACACCCAACACCATGAAAACAAACCACCACAACCAACCAACCTCATTCTATCCCTGGGTGAGTGCCTGGTTAGACATAACTACATAAACCTGTCTTATATACTCCCTGAAAGAAAGAACAATGTGTTTATAGATCTAAGCCTCAGAATTGAAATGGCACTGAAAAACATGGGTCCCACTACATTCATCTGTTCCTTCAAAATCCTGTAGGAATACAAGGCTAAATCCTGATATGGCTGGATTTAGAGACAATGTTCTTGGTCAATTTCTATGAGGAGTTAACCACCAACCAGAAACATATTTTTTCACTTGCAAAGCAATATCAGCCTGCTTCCAAAGACTATTAATGGATCATAGCAGTCATAATTACAATCGCATGAACAGCAATCTGGAAACAGATTTCCAAAGATTATTTTAATGCCCCAATCAATATGTGCCTAGGAGTGAAAGTATCAGATGAGTTAGAATTGGAGTGCATGAAGATTTGGGAGAAAATAAACATTAGATAAGAATAAAATCAGAGAATATTTCTTCTCAAATCCTAGTAATGTTCACAATGTTTCAGTCTCCTTATGCAACATCTCTCCTTGCTGAAAATTGGGCATGGTCTTCATTTTATGGCTACTTACAATACCTTCTTCAGTGATCAAGTCACAACAAGGAACTGATTGTTATACTCTCTCCCTTTTTCATAAACTGCTGGATTTATGGTTTTACTCCTGCCTTTGCAACTGTCAAAATTATTCCTCTTATAAGACATTTTTCAATTATGTGTCTCCACCTGGACTTAAAAAAAGTAAACCTAAGCCAATCAAGATAGAAAATGGATGCTGTCTAGAGGGACTTCTGTGAAGTCTTTGACACAGTCCCCCACAACATCTTTCTCTCTGAATTGGCAAGATATGGATTTGATGAGTAGACTGTTTGTTGGATGAGGAACTGGCTGGATGGTCGCATCCAGAGGGTAGTGGTCAATGGCTCATTGTCTGAATGGACACCAGTGACAAGTGGCGCCCCTCAGGGGTCTGTACTGGAACCAGTACTCTTTAATATCTTCACCGATGACATAGGAGGACTGAGTGCGCTGTCAGCAAGTTTGCAGATGACACCAAGTTGAGTGGTGCAGTAGACACACCTGAGGGATGGGAAGCTATCCAGAGAAACACCACTGCCTAACTATTCGACCAAATAAAATGATGGTTCTTAAGTTCTAAAAATTGCTGTCCGAATGTGCTTGAGATTCTTGGTGCTTTTATTGTTTCCATAACCGTTTCTTCCTTCTTAGAATTTAACAGTGAATGTCAAAATGTTTTATATATTATCTTAAATTAAAAAAAAATAATCTCAAAGCAGATACTTTAATCCAGTCTCTGTGAATATCCATAATTTAGAATTCCGTGATTATTCTCCCTGACATTAAATTCACATTCAGTGAATACAAAGACTATATAAGTACTTAATTCACACATGGTGATGGATCTCTGACTGCTTTCTTTCTAATTTATACATGTGTAAGAGACTCTAAATGTATGAAACAAATTTCTTTTCTCCCTCTCATTGCACTGTGCCACAGCTCTTCTCCTTAATTTTAAAACTACTGCTCACCATTTCTATAGATACAAACATATGTTGTCTGTAAAAACATGTCAATAAAGATGCACCTTTAACAGCTGCAAAACCCAAACCCAACTTTCTCAGTAAAAAGACTATGTACTGAGTTTTGGTATGTGCTAATGGATAGTATGAGAAATATTTTGACCTAGCAATAATCACATCTATCAGAAGAGTTGGGGAAGGAAAATATCTGACAGCTTGTATCCAATTTTTCAGAAACTTATGGTAATTCACAACAGTCTCTTCTCCTTTGAAAGATCCTTGTTCAACTTGCGATCACTTGGCATGACCTGCGGTCAGTTTCTTGCAGACACTATCCTATGCCTCAGTGGTATTTTGTAAAGGTACCACCCGCTGAGCTGTTTCCTGACGAAACACCTTGTCAAGCTTTCAGCCAACTTTGGAATTTAAAAACAAGTTCCTGACAGGACCCTGTATGCATGACAAAAAAAATAACCCTTCAGATCTCACTGATCGTATCCTCCACTACAAAAGCACAAAAGGCAATCTTTTACTTACCCACATTTCACATGAAATAAAAATATCACTGCGTGATAGCAGAGACATCTCAAAAGAACACACATTTCAGATAACTGTTACTAGCTTGACTGCTAACTTTGCTCTAAAAGTTAAACTTCTCTAAAGATGTTACATAACACGAATAATTCACTAATTGAGCTTATTTTTAACTGCACTTTTAATTGACTTACTGAGGTATTGAACTTAAGGCTGTCACCTTTAAATGACTTATTAGATTAATAAAATAAATTTTAAAAAGTCTTTCCAAAAGTTTCCTCTGCTTAAAGGTGCTTTATAATCTGTTTCCTCCAGATATGCACTACACAGAGAAATACCTCTGGAGTGCTGACATGCATCATCCAGCCCTAATTCCAGCAGAACTAGCTTGTTTTCTCCACCCTGGGGACAAGATCATTGAAATACAAACGAACTGTGGCCATACAGCTAAATAACGCCAGGCAGTAAGCTCCCAGCTGAAGCCCACCATGCAGCTCCAGATGTCAGCAGTGTGGCTCAGCCAGCCACCCGTACGCAGCTCAAGACCTCACCATTACAACCACAGATGGCATGGAAGGAGAAAAGGAAAGTCCTATTCTGACCTTCACTTTTGCTCACTGTGTGAGTAGGGGAACACTCCCCCTCACCCTGATAAACTTTAGAACCATTATATTCAACCTCAGTGGAGCCAACTGGAATTTTTTAGCAGAAGGTTTTCTGTGGTATTTCTGCAATTCCGTTAAAAGCAGCTGTCCCTTGCCAGTCCATCAGCCTCCCCACCACCCTCCAAAACCTGCACTAAGACTAAGGTTCTCCGTAGAGAGCCTTCTCCCAGTCTCCAACCTCCTTTGGACATGGAAAGTTTCATTCTAAAATGCTTTTATTTTGGCGATTTCAAAATGAAACACCAGAGTTCCCATTTCAGGGAAAATACCAGGGTTTTATCTGATGTACAATATTTTCACTAGGGAATTTCCAATGGCAAAACCAATTCCATGTTCCTTGGCCCTAACACACACAGATAACAGGATATATAATAATCCATCTGAGTACTGAAAGCAATCTAATGAACACAGAGATGAGTGCTGAAGTTACATTTTACTGTAATGTGTAAGGGATTTTCTTCTTTTAATGCATCAGCAACTTGTTTTCTCTTCCCCCCCACTCTGTCACCTCACTTTCTTTATTTAAAAAAAAAACAGTTCTCTCCAATAAGATTTTGAATATGTGTGAAAAGGTAGCCCAGAACCAGGAAAAGGAAAAATAATGTTTTAAATTTGAGGGAAACATTATCAAACTGCTAACCATAAATTCACCTAGATGATATCTAGTGATATCACAAGTATCACTGCCAGGCTCTATCTAGTTCTCCAAATCTATTTTAAGCCAGCGTTATGAGATTAGTTAGCATGCAGCATCCTTAAGAAAACCCCAAATAATCAAGGTCGTATAACTTTTCCTTTCTGCATTACAAAAGTCCCTCTAACTGATTCTTGTAAAATCTTAGATTCTTAGGGAACAATTTTAGAAGCTGTAAAAACTCACCTTTCTCTTAGACGAGCATGTTTCTTAAAGGCAACTTCCTATGTTTGGAAATTCACTGTAGAGGTTGCCATGGTGATTAATTTTAAGAGTGAAATTCTCCCCTTTTAAAGTTTTTTCTTTAAAGAAGAAATGCTCCATACTAGGGCCTAGTCCTCAGCAAGGCAAACAGGAATGAAAATTCCATCTTGATCTTGAAGAGTACAGGAATTAGCCTGTGTGTAACTGAAACTTCAGCAACAGAGATGATTTCAAAAAAAAATATATTTTTACCTAGAAATGAAAGAAAAATACATCCATGGAAGAAAGAATTTAGGGGCAAAAGCAATATCTTCCAGTAGTCAGCCAGCAGGGTAGGTTATACTAGTGAAAGGAAGGAGGAAAGCCAGAAACGGAATGGTAGTAGTAGCTGGAGCTCAGCAGAAAAACAGCAGAGTCAGCTGAGCTAGTTTCATTTTGTGGCAAGAGAGAGAACTACATCTCCAAAGAAAGAGCCTAGAAGCCAAAGGTCACTAAGGTACAGCTCTTTACCTAAGGCATCTTCAGTTTTCTTTCCAGGGTTTGAGATGCTGTTTCACATGGATGGCTCCCATAGAATCATAGAATCGTTAGGGTTGGAAAGGACCTTAAGATCATCTAGTTCCAACCCCCCCCTGCTGTGGGCAGGGACACCTTACGCTATCTATTGACTTCTCCGCACAATGCTGTGCAGAGCTACATTAAACCTTGGCTTTCCACACAGCTGTGTTAACTGCAAGGGAGCAAAAAAATGCGCAGCTCTGTTCCTGTAGTGAGAGATGGAAAAGTACCATTTCTTCTCTAAAAAACATGCAACATTCAACATTACATCATGCAACTTGTCACTGTATAAACTGTCACTGCAGAAATAATAGCAAGTGTTGTGCCAGTTCAATACCCAGGCAATTTATGACTTCCTCATTCACATAAAGCTTGCAGTATTGTGAGACAGCTGCATTATTCATTATCTGTTTAATATTTTATCTCTCTAGACAGAAGTTTCTATACAAGCACAATTAAAAAGTCTGATGTAGACAGAGTTGATTTTAATACAATCAATCAAATTTGTTTCAGAGACCTGCTTGACCTTCAATCTCTATGGTTTAAAAGGCAAGAAGGAAAAAAATGCTGAAACTCATGTGGAGCAGTGTCTGGGTGTCACTCATTTTACCTTGAATGACTACCCAAGAAAGACTGTTTACTTGATCTGCTACCACATCAGTCATGGTAACTGTAAGATGTTCTAAGTTATATGAAATTATTTTAAACAGACAAGGTCATGATGACAATGAAAGAAATTCCCTTCCTAAAAATGGCAGAACACACAAATAATTACTACTGCCGCTCCGTCATTAGGACTTCTAGGGGAAAAACTGTCATCTGGATGGCATCAGAGTTACAGGTATTAACACAATGGAAGTTAGGTAGGAAATAGTCATCATATCTTTCCTCAGCCCCAAGAACAGCAACACTGCACCTACATTACTAGTCCCCATGCTTTTTTGTCTTCACTTACAGGGAAGGACCGCACCTATCAGCAACTCCCTGCTCACTAAAGAAAGTCCAGTTTAATTTCAATATACAAGAAGTCCCAGAGAATCGCATTTTGCAGCACACAGAGTTTAAGCAATGAAAAACCTATTTGTTGACCAAGGAGAAAACTGGAGTCCAACGTGCAAAGAGCCAAACCAACACTAGCATTTCAACATTGTTATCTATGCCATTAACAAGTAAGTTAATTTTTTACACACTAATTTTTATAGAGAAAGTAAATAGATGAAATTGTAACTGTTCCTCATATACAGTCTTGAATAAGTCTTTTTAAGAACCACGGAAACAAACCACTCTCTAGAAAACCAAACTTAGGAATTCCTAAACCTCTCTAGAGGTTCATAGTTTCCAGTGTTCCTCTACTCTTTTGGAAATAAGCCCAGAAGTCTTCAAGATTATTAAAGACAGTTAAGAAAAACCAGCAAGCCCATCCCTAGTGTTGTCTTCCTGCTGTGGTTTTCATCACAGAGATTTTACTCCTAGCCCTGAAATCATGCACACAGATTTCAGCTCAGTGAAAAGCAAAACAAAAGAACCCCCCCAGAAAAACACAAACACGATCAAAAAGTCATTTCAGGAGTGCCTGTTCACACAACAGAAACAAAACTACAGATTTAACAAGCACAAGACTTCTAAATCCTGCAAAGCTCCAGAAACAAACAAGTTGAGATCTGTGAAAACCAGGTAGGAATTTGAAATATTAACTCCTTCAAACTGCAAGAGGTGGCACTTTCTCAGAGACTGTGTGAAAAAGTACATTGCTCTGTTTTCTTCTTGATTAAGATTCTATCTGTCCCAGGAAGCCCAAGAATCACTTGTCGGAGAGATCAGCAACCCCATGCAGCTACCATTGTACGCTTTTAAACTCCAGGCACACAGGGTACCCCTGCTGGGCTCAAAACCTGTGGAACTGAGAAAAAAAATACCAAAAGGGAGATAAAGGACTCCAGCCGCTCCTCATCTCTGCTATTCACTGCCAAAGACCAGCTTCTGTGTTCATGATTTATCTTCATTTAAAGATACAAATATCCAGACTCTGTATGTCACTGGATGAAACTGAGGTGAGATGGCAAGGAACGTTGTGCATTGCTAATACTCCTCTATAGCCATTTTCAGTGGTCTAAAAACCCATTCAGCCCTTGCCTGCTGCTTCCAAATACAAAGGCCAAATTCTACCTAGGAGCAGAGAAGTTGCTGGAGGTCTCCATGTAGCATCTTTTAGTTCAGAACAGAGCTGAGAATGACCAGAGCTAAATTGCTCCATGACGTGTCTTTGAAAGCTAATACTAATGTTGTGTTCAGCTAAGAACAGCAGAGAGGCATCATTCATGTCCTTTGTACCTTTTTTCTTTCCTTTCCTCTCTCTCTTCTTTCCTTTGACTTGCTTCTGCTTTACTCAGTTGCAGCAAATTGCAAAACAGTTTTTTCCTAAGTAGAGTATTTGTGAATTGCTTTGGAAACACCACTGCTTAGAAGGAAAATAAGGTGGGAACTAGTTCAAATACTAGTCAAGAAAAAGACCAGCAAAGCCTGTTACAGTCACTTCATTTGAAAGGCAACCACGAGTCTGCAACAGGCACCAGATGATATACAAATTCAAAATTACAGCTTGCAGAGAAAACACCTGAAAGTACATTGCTGTTCAAGCAAGCTGCATTAGTTGGCAGTGAAGGAAAGTGAAAGAGAGATCAGGCCTTACCTGCTGGATTGGGAGTCCTGCAAGTTTTGGAGCTAACACTAAAAACAGCCAGAAGAAGAAGTGGAAGCTTTTTCAGCCCCCCACATAGAGCTGTGAACCTGTTGTGCATTGAAAGGACAAGACCAGTGCTGGCCTGTTTAAGCTTTGGCATGCAATAGAATATGTAGATTAAAAATGAATAAATACATTTTGTGTAATGATCCTCTACTTTTAATTTGTACTGGGTTTTATAAATAATAATAGTGGCCAGAAAGCTTTAATTTAAAATTTAATCTAACTGGCACTGTTGTCTCTAAAGAAGCAAAGATACACAGAGAGATTATAGAAGCAGTTAAGTATCCGCTTTTGAATGTAGATGAAAGCTGAGTGTTGGCCTTTTGTCCTTTACTAGGATGGTGTCAGCATTCAGAACAAGTGGGCAATACACAAACATACTGTGAAGGATGCTGTTTAGCAAGGAGAGCACAACTGGCTAATTCTTGATACAATGAAAGAGCAGGATCTCATAAATGTTGCCTGGAGTTGGAAGTGTGTTTTTCAGCTAAGACAAGGCTAAATGAACCAAATAAACCAAAGGAAAATGCTGTAGTTTTAGCTGAACCTTCTCCTTCAACATCCTTGCTCAAGCAGGTGATGTTTTCCTCCTGACCACCAAAGTGTTACAACCAATTCCTTACACCACAAAAAAACCCCAACAGTTCAAGGGATCCCAGCACATAAAGGAGGGGAGAATGGTACTGGGGGATAGGTTGCTGGGGAGCCAGCCAGAGAGATCCCCAGGCCATCACATGCAGGTATATGCCAGCTCAGAACTGTGTTAGTAACTCCCTTCCCTCCTTAAACACATTTCAGGTCTTCCCAGGAGCTTGCCCACATGGAAATAAAAGTAAGAAGCAAATGAAGAAACCACAGCTGAGTACAGTGTCTGAAACAGTTGAACATAGCAAGATTTTTGGAGAATTTTTGATCTTACACAGAATCAGAATAAAGATACTGTTTTTTTTACCCTCCTCTCAAAAAGAGGGAAAAAGTCAGCATGGGGAATAGATACTTTTTTTATAATCTTGGGAATTCCATGCTAAAGGCAATCTTGGTAACATAAAGGAATTATTTAATTAGTGACAAAACTTAAATTGATGTTTCCAGCTTACAAGAAGGCACTGCATAGACACAGATCTAAACACAAAGAAATGCTTCCAGATAGGCAGGCCAGTTGAGCCATCCTGGCCCTGAATCAAAATCAGTAGCTAGTAGCACAGAGCACAGAAGTCAGTCTTTAACTAACAAATTCCAAAAATGAAAGGGAGAACTAAAATACAGCTTCTCCCCTTCTCCCAGTGCCTTTCCCGTTAGCATTGGCCAGTGTGACTGGGTTATCTCTCCCTTTCCAATCCAGACCGCAGTTGTACCTACCCATCGTTTCCACATGAGAGTGAGCTGGTGTGTGAATGTAGCAAATGTCTCATATTCTGCACTATCAGAACAAGCTGCTAGCAATTCAGCTGCTAAATTTGCAACTTTACTATTAGATCAATATGACCAATTTGATTCCAGGTGGATGGGTGAGCCACTGCAATGTTATTTCCTGCAGCACTGCTAAGTGGCACCATTAGACTGAAGGATTGTGGCCAAGTGCTATTAATATGCCATAGAAGCAATCTGTGACTACTACACAAATGTATGGCCCCCTGCGATATGCGTGAAAGAGCAGACTGCCACATTCAGAATCTGTGGAAGTAGACACAAGGGACATCCTCCACATCGCATGGCAGAAATGCAGGATAAGTTGAGGTCTGAGTACAGTTTTGAGAAACAAAGGCAACACAGAGCCCCTCATGTGCTGAGTGCTTAAAGCTCAAGCAGTAAGTCTTCTGGGTTTGCTCTATCCAGCCCCAAGCTTCCTGAATTTTTTTGACTGTGTTAATGACAGTGGAGTCATCAAAACACTAACTGACGAACTGTAATGCAATTGCTCCTACTGAAATGGTCAGCAGCCTAGTTTCAGGGAGGAAGCCCTCTGGCAGAAAGTCTTTATGGGCCTAAAACCATGGACCAAAGCACTGAATATAAATTCCTGCTTAGTAGAAGTAATTTCTATTTAGTACCTGTCAAGGACACAAAAACCCATTTACCCTACAACAAAATTACTGCTTCCTGTGACATTGAGAAGTCCCATCATAATGAAGAAGGTGATGAGGTTCCTCAGTACTGTTGATCTGCTGCAAGCACCAGCCAGGGTCTAGAGGTGAAGTCTAAACTGAATCAAGTGTCAAAGCTTCAGCAAAGGACATTCTTGTAGGAGAAATGGAGCTGAAGTGAAGACAATCCAGGAACATGATATTAAGCTACATCCAATTCTTAACAAGTACTTGGAGCAGAACACCAAGGTGGGTTGGGGCTGTCTATCCCACCAAACATCAAATATCTGAGGCCATCTGAACGACTCCTGAGTTGAGCCATCCAGGAAATGCTCTGACCACAGAGACAAAAGGACTCGAGTAACTATCAGTTATACCTCCATATCCTCCACAGAGTTTAGCAAACCCTGAGAGTGCTCAAGGCAGCTAACACATATCAGTGAACAGTGGGGATGGTCCAAGACCTGGGCCCAGACATATGTCTGCGTAAGTAAAGAAGTAAGCAAAGCAGTAATCCTAGCGTATTACTTTATGATTAACACCATGAGTCCTCCATAACTAGCCAGAACTGCAGCACTCTGTCATAGGGGTCAACCACAGCAGCCTTAGCACAGTGCCAGTAGCTCAGCATACATGGTAGGGGTCCTGACAATACAGAAGGTATAATACAAAGACTGAAAACACCTTGCTCACTGTTGCCAGTAGAAATACCAAACAGCATGTACTTTCTACATTGCTGCACCAATAGTTCTTTGGAGCAGAAGATAAAGACTTCAGCCTCTGTCAATAACTTATCATGCCTTGCAGAAAGCTGGAGGCAGCCTAGGCAAATAGTGAAAATGAAGAGTTATTATGAGCACTCAAAAATTATTTACACTACATGACTAAGCAGATTGCAAGAGGCAAAAGGTATCTACTGCACCTCCTCCTGCCAGCTAAGAGATGAGGCTCCCCTCAAGGCTGGTTTTTGTTGGAGGGGATTTCCATACTGTCCCAGTAGAATTAAGGAATGCTGTGATGAGATAAACTCCACTTTCACATGAAAGGACAGAGAAAAGCAAAGTAGTATGTCAAGATACTAGATCTGGGGCATAATGTATGCCTGAGTCATACAGTGTAAGCTGAGGAACAGGAACTGAGCAGAAAGGGGATTCATCAGCCTAGGAGAAAATGGAAAGGGTCTGTTCACTGTCAGTGGCAGGAAGCATGTAATCACAGCACATGACTCCTCCAAATTCTGAGCCTTGGCATATGCAAAGGCTGGATGGATGTGGAATGTGTGGATGGATTTTTAGCAAAGAATGGCCATGTTCCCAAGTCAGCAAGTGCCTACATGGAGCTCGACATGAACCGAGGATGAAGGAGGACATGGGTAAGGAAGCAAAAGTAACGGTGCAAGCAAGATAAGAAACTGGAATGTGGTAAGATACAAAATAGTGGACTGTTAGCAAGTTTTAAAGGTTAAGTTCCCATATGCTTATTTGATTAATTGTATACTAGTTGCTGTATGCTGCAAGAATATGTATCAAAGTATAATATACTAAGCCATTGTATATGTATCCAATTATACTACAGCAAGCTATTGTATATGTATCCAAATATAATACAGCAAGCTATTGTGTAAGTAGCCATAGGTGCTGTGTGCTACAAGAATATGTATCTGATTACAATACAGCAAGCTGTTGTCAGCAGATGAGACAACAGTATAAAAAGGATAGATGCTTTGTATTACAAGGCTTTTGTCTGATCACATTGATCTCTGACTGAGTCCATATTTTTTCTGCAGCACATTAGCATTATCACATGTAAACAGAAGCAGGTGGTGTACTATCCAACATACTACCTTAAAAGACAAGCCAAAATACATCACACTAGAATAAAGCAGTTCAACCCCAGGCATTTATGCACACATCATCTTTACCCGTATTCAGCAATAAAAAGAGCTTAGTGGCAAAGGCAAGGCAAGTAGGAAGGAATCAACATCTTTCAAAGCTGGATGACTCCACTGCAAACTCCCAGGAACTGCACAGCACCCTACCACCAGCCGATGTAAGGCTGCTGGCAGGCAGGGTGGTGTGCTGAGCTGTGAAGCACATGGCACAAGAACAGGCAGGAAAGCGCCATTTGGGCAGATGGACTGTTACAACAAGAAAGCAAAGGCCAGATGTACCACCAGTCCAAGAGCAGTTGTCAGACAGCCACAGAACAGAAAGAGCAATACTAAATACGACTTGCAACAGCATATAATGTCAGAGAGAAATCAAGAATAAACTTTCTCATATTAATTATTAACATTATCATTAGCACTGCACAGCACTGTAGCAAAGTTGAAAACAGACATAGATTCTAGTCACCAGGTTTACCTGGAATCACAAGAAACAGGAAACTTACTGTAAAACTACTTAGGAAATAACAAGAGAAGTGACAACAATGAAAGTGAGTATCTGATAATGTGTCTCACACATCTCCCTATGAAAGTCATCCACCTTCTAAGCTGAGAGGGGTATAATTCATTCCCACAAATAGTGAGCAACTTTGAACAAAAGCAAAATCCCTGGCAATTATATATGTTTTGTTAAGAAACTTCAGCTGTCTGAGAGCTCGTTAGTTATTTTTCAGTCCTCAAGGATCATTTTCCTCAGCAGTGCTATGCCATAAGCAATGTCACATTGTAATAGACCAAGTAGCACCACTGACACACTGTTTTGCTTTGAATGCAGACGCTTACTATTTCATACTGACCTACATCATGCTAATGGTGTAATAACGTTGACCTGTGGTTTTTACAAGATAAAAAGAAAGTAGTAAATCATGAGCAAATGATCACTGCAGGAAGTAGCCATGTTTCCCAGAATAGGCTTTGCTCCTGCTGTTAATGATGCTACCTCTTGTTAGCCAGCCCAGACCTGAGTAATGCTGTTTAAAAAGTGAAATTAGTAGTGTCATTCTGGGGGGCTCACTGACCACTACCGATATGAAACAAGCCATCATATGCAGCAAAGGTATCACAATGAGCTGCAGACAGTGTCGTGCAGCCCAGGCTCCAGACTGAGACCAGCCATGATGTGACCTTGGGCTGAGTCAGGGGACAGTCAATCCAGTCCTTAAACAGGGAGAGCCAAGGTTTGTTACTCTGCTGTGGCCTAGGGGATGAAGGGTGGAGTAACAACCACCTCATTTCTGAGAAGACATCTCGACCTCCAGTGTTTCTGCTTCACATCTTCTCATCTTTCCCACAGGCTGCCTTGCCAGGACTCTGGCACTAGCACAAACAAGCAAGGCTGCCTGCTCCTTCTTACAGCTGCCAGAGATACCTCTGCCAGGAGCCAGCCCTGCCCTCCTGGCGCTTAGACCCTGGCTTTGGTCAGTTTTAGCCTGTGCTGCATCACCTCTGGGGCTACTTAGGCTTCCTCCACAGCTCCCTGTCTTGAGAACCTGCCACCCTTTCCCCACCCAATCTCATCAGTCACTCAAAGATTCCCCTTCTTTGCAAAAAAGTCCTCCATTTCACTTATTCTCCATCTTTCAGTTCCATTATAATGCACATTCCTCCATTTCCTCTATCTTTGATCTGTTAATTTATCTGGTTTTGTTTGTTCAAGTGAAGTACAATGCCTCTGCAGTATTTTCTGTACTGTGTACCGCCTTATTTAATTCTCTAAAGCCTTCTGGAGATGGGTTATTTACAGGACGTCATATAATTATAGGAAGGTTTTTAGACTGTGCTGTAAATGAAGATGTCGTTATGAAAGTGGCACTGAAATATGCTTTGGATTTAATCCACTGTGTAAGTCTTACATGTGGGCATGAACAACACCTAAATGCCAACACCATGAAGGTAGTAAAAAATAATAAAAACAATTTACTTCCAAAGAAAATGAAAGCATCTTCAGATAATTGTACCCACTAAAATTATATATTAATCACATTTCAAAATTAGTATTCAGAAAAATTGTTCTTGCAGGTGGCATACTGTATGTCATTCACAAATATTCCAGAATGCCAAACAGTATTTAGGTATAGTATTTAATAAAATCAAACCCCTGCTTCTCCTCTAGCAGCTGGGAAATAGCACTGCTGGGACTGGTATAAGGCAGGACAAAAGTCTGTTCTACAACCTGTGTGGCTCATGCTGGCAGCACTGTTCTGCTGTCCCGGCATGCAGAGCAATCCTTACATAGCAAATCCATATGCAATGTATTTATACCTCAGGCTGCAGAGAAGATCAGAGACCACCATTATTTTCTTTGCAGTGTGTTGCTGTTGACTAGAGTCAGTAAAGTATTTTCTCCACCAGAATACCTTCCCCACAACCACAGACAAACATGTACACAAAAGGATTAATATAAGACAACCTTACAGATTTCAGCTCCAGGACTCTAGGACTCCTGTGCCAACACTGTCATTCTGGTCACTAGCTGATAGCTTACACGGGTTGAAAGATATAAATGCAAATTGAACAAATACTTTAGGCCTGCAGGTTTGTGTGTATTTCATAACAGCTTGCATTTGGACTGCCTAATGCATCAGTTATTCTAGGAGGCAAGATTTCTGCAATTCACTGCAGACTCCTTATTTAAACATCAAATTCTACTTGGGATTTTAAAGCCAATGTTCCTCTGGTATCTCATGGTAAAGAAAATTATTATTTAAAAAAAACGAAAGAAATTAAACCCCAAGAAAAATAAACTTGCTTTGTAGTATCTGTAAAGAACTAATTATAGTTGACTTAGAACATCATAACAGCATCATAGTTGACCTCTTGCAAATAATTAAAACTATTTCATGTTACATATACATAGTTTGAGGTCTTTCTACTTTGAATTCCATCTACCATCCTGCTGCCCATTAACTTCATTCTGTTGGGTCCGATTAGAAATTTGTAGAGTCTTTTTTAGTTTTGGCTTATCAAAATAATTCTTTATCATATGTAAATGTTGCTGTGTTCACCCTACACAGAGACTGCAGTATCTGCTCTCATTTCTGCTTCCCCATGCGCACATAACAGCCTCTGCCATCCAGTTATGACTAATCTCCCCCTGCCATGCACCTTCCACTCTGCCCCAAACTGCACTGGAAACATGTATTTTCGATTTGCCCTTTCAGTGCAAATTGATGAGGCATCAGACAAATTTCAGCAGTTCTCATTCATGGCATCCATGTCATTTTCACCCTCCCTTATCTCTGCCTTCTCTGTTCAATTCATTCCCAGGGGCTGAGACTGCACCTCCTTTATTTTTCAGCAAAATGCCATGGCAGTTTCTGGCATTACAGGCAGAAACCATCTCAGTCTCTTACAACCAACTACAATGTTTCACAGCTGTTGCTTGAATTAGCAACATCTAGGCTAGTGCAGTATTACAATCTTCCCTGACCATGGTGCTCCAGAGAGCTCCAGGCACAACGCATTTGATTTCGGAGTTACCTTCAAAAAGACTGGAGAGGTTTACACATCTGGCTTCCAGAGAAAATACACTACTGACATTTCTTTAAATGAAATCAATAAAGACCCAGCTGAAAAACAAAACCAAAAAAGACTAGAGATTAAAAACCATCTACCAGAAGTCTCTGTCCAACCCATAGGAAATTAATGGACACCCCCCCCCCCCATATATTTAACAAGCCATCAGTCATCATAAGTATTACTACAGCATCAGTCATACTTGCCATATCTGCAAAATACAGTCATCATGATATTCTAAATCTAACAACATTAACGTTCCTGATTTCCCTAGGGGACAGTATGGCAAGAAGGAAGATCTTCCAGGCATCAGTAAAATATAGCAATACGGCACAATTCCCTCAGGACAATCTGTTTCAAAAGAAGTCGCAAAAATAATGACAAGGAAGGTAGAGCAACACCTCCAAACAAAACTAAACAGGATATCAGAGATGAAGACTACGTATAAGATTGCTAACTTCTGTGGTGCTTGGCAAAGCACACCATTTCTAACGACACAGGTACATTCAACACATGGCTGTTGAGCCATCAACTGCAACAAAAGTAAGTTCAAGGCAGAAAAATACGCCATGTGTAAATGAGCTCACATAAGCTAATAAAAAGTATACATACAGAGAAGTCAGGGAGGCAAATGGATAAGTGAATAAAACCAAGCTTCAACTCAGCTGTTGCCCTACGGTGCTAGAAGACAGGCAAGACGGGGCTGAAGTGTATGCTGCAAGGTGGAAAGCAGCACCACTGTGGGCCTCAGATCATGTAGATAAACTTTGCACAGTCTGCCAAAACCACAGAACTAGAGAGAGCATTTAGAAGCATCACCATGAAAACTCGCGAAGATCCCACGTTTCCAAACATCAACTCTTCATTCACACATTAAAAGCACAACAGCAAATCTAATATTAGTATACTCTGATAATCCAGAGCCTAGGTGAATCTGTCTTTCACTTCAAAGTGAATCTTTCAGTCTAAGCGCAGTTTTCATTTTGATGGCAACATACTATCTGTGATTTGTTCCCTAATCCTGTTTTCTGCTTTTCTAACAATGAGCTAGTTAACAAATGAACAACCGAAGAACCAGCCACTACATTCTGTGGCCGAGTGCAATGGCTCATTACTTATTTTCAAAATACCTTTTCTTTGTGAGGAAGCCATGAAAAATTGCTCTTCTGAATCTTCTGTTTATAGCAAACTCCCGAAGTATACTGACTTCTAATGTGTTTGCAGTAATACTGCAGCATGAACTTCTTATTTTTATTATATAAATGTGAAAAAGCTTTCCTCTTTAGAATAAACTGAGGGGAATTACCTATCTACACATTAATCAGAGGAGAATTAAATAAAAGGTTTAAAATGCCAGAAAATGAAGTGACTTCAGGAATACTAATTTCAGTATAAACCAGGTAAGCCTCAGTCAGTCTCATAGTTACCTGGTTCCTGTCCTACCACAAGGAGAAATATTATCTGTCCATATGAAATTTCATTTTTCACTCAGTGCTTTATTTTACCACATGAATGTTGTGATACCAATGCAATATGGGCTGCAAAGCCCTCAACCACATCATCAGCAATACTGGTCATGCATGTGGAGCTGCTGAATTCTCACCAAATATTTTCAAAGGAACCTGGAAACAACATGCAAAGCCCTCAAAGGTATGACAATATGAGTGTCATGACATCTTATTTTCTTTGCTTTTTGACTGCAGAAGTCTAGGTTGATGTGGTCTTTACTAAAAGAAGACAAAAGAAACCAAACAAACAAAAAAAACCAACCAAAGAAAAATCTCCCCCCAAAACACCACCTCCACCACCACCCAACTTTTTCTGTCTTTTAATGTTTTCTTTGACTTACGGATTTGAAATGACATGTAGGATTTGAAATGACATAATAAAAGCCACGCGTGCACTAAAGAATCTGGCAAAAAAAAGGCTCGTTTTTATACAACATCCCTTCTTGAGCACATCTTTTTCTCTAGCACGACTGTTTCTACTGTAAATCGACTTAAAATGACTATTCCCAAATCCTTTGCAACAAAGTTAAAATTTCCTTGTGAAAAATACTGTTACCTGGAGGCTATGAAACAATGAACTAATGAAGCCTTCTTCAGTCATGAGTTGTCTCAGAAAGGAAGATTCATTTAAATTTGACTAGAGTGATTTTTGACTACATAATTACCACCTGGATTGCCTCTAGCATGATTTTGTTATACAGTTCTTGAAAGCATCAGTGCATTGCTTATCTAATTCTATGCATGTTATAAAACTTTCCTTCAGATTCACAATAGCAAGACAGAGTTAATAGTAGATACTGAGCCTATACAAGACTTGAAGGCAGGAAAGAAATGGCAAGTAAGCTCATCTTTTTTTATCAGCACAGGTCTAAAATGTCATCACAAGTTCATTGCACTAGGTTTTATGTCATTTACCACCTTATAGTCTCAGAATCTATCCCCCTTCTTGTTTAAAGCATTACCAACATTTTGCTTAAACCTACTCAGTGTTACTGAGGATACGCTATGACCAGCTTTTACTGGATAATGAACTTTCTGAAATTGCCTGTTAAAATATGACCACTCTGAACCGTACAAGCAAGCCCTTTCAGAGCACTGAGTGATACTTGCTCAAATAGCAGCAGATTGTTGTACAGTGGTTCAGCAATGAGGAGCAAGTAATAGCAGCCAAGATCTCACTGAGGTGTTCCACTGCAATACTTTGGGAAGACACAATTTCTTAGCCCATGGCTATTCTCAGATGTAGCAAGAGACATTTAAGAACGCAAAAGAAAGATAAACCTCATTATGTGAAATGAGGTTACATAGTAGTAACTGGGGCTCTTTTAAAGTATTACCTAGAGACATGCATCCTAACAGAAGTCACACGTAGCCTTGCGAACCTGGAACATTAGCAGAGTCCTAATCATAATGGGCACAAATCATTGCAAGAAATACAGGCACGAAAGTACACCTAGCTCAGAGTCTCTTTCAACTTGTCTGGATTCAAAAGGTCTGATGTAAAGCTGCTCTGCAACACTACAAAATGTCCTCTGAGACCTTGCTCACTTAATAGAAGCAGCTAACGACATTAAAATGGTGCCCAAAACCTGGTACTCTAATGCCCCCAATAGCACCAGGTGGGGTGATGCTTGCATTGAGATGTCTCACTGCAGGGCTCAGCACGCAACTTAGCTCTGCAGGGAAGTACAAACCCTGCTTCATCAGGGCAACTGTCTCAGCAACATGGGAAACATGGCAGAAAGGAGCTTGCAAAGTCACCCAGCTTCTCCTCTACCTTCTATACTAGGACACCAAAGTCATGCAGGGGACAAACCACTTTAATCCATCCTGGAAAGCTTCCAGGAGAGCTTACATAGACCCCTGCCACATTCGCAGGCAGTCTCCTCCAGTGTCTCACTCTCCTCACAATTAGAAAGTTTTCCTTAATGTCCAAAGCTCCTTTGCTGCAGGTTAAGGTCTCTTCTTGATCTGACATCTGTAGAGAGAAAGAACAGACTATTTCTTTCCTGTTGGCCAACACCTTCAATGTGACATAACCGAAAGGACAAATATGCACCCTCTCAGTATTTTCTCTGCCAGACTGATCACCAAGAGCTTCCTCTTTCACACTTTCTTTTCCAGATCTTGACTTCTCCTGCTGCCCTCTCCCAAGACTTCTGTCCACAGCTTTTCCACCTTCTCCTAGAAGGGTACTGCCCCAAACTAGGCAAAACACGGCAGCTGAGATCTTTCTTCAGCAACAGAAGGGGGATTCCTGCAGGTATCTTCCAGACAGCTATCCTCCTCCTACATCCCAGTATGTTGCCAGTCTTGCAGCAGTACATTACTGGCTCACACTCAGTTTTTGTGTCACTGTAATTCCCCCACCCCCAGATCATTTTCCCTGAAAACAGCCACTTCTTCACCCTCCACAGTTGCAGTTGATTTTTTTTTTTTTCTGCCTAAATGTGGTCATCCCAACTGAAGAGCATCCCCTTCCTTTCCAGGCCATTTTTCCAGTTTACCCTGACCATTTTGAGCTTGGCTCCTGCCCTTCAACATCTCTGCAGCACATCTGACAAGTTTGTGTCATGCATAAATGTACTCAGAGTACATCATATTCTATCATCCCAGTTTCTAAAAAAATTATTGTATAGTACCAAACAAACACCAGGTGACCTCCCAAAGATGTCCTGTACTACACAGCCTTTCAGCTTAATAGGTTTAATATCTGACCTGTACCTGTTTTTTTCAGAACAATGTTGTACCTACCGTGTAAGAGTTTCATGAGTATCAGACTTCAGTAGCTTACAAATGAGAGCATCATAAAAGGCTTTGTCAAAAACCATACCCAAAGCCGAGGAAAAAGCCACCGTTCCTCCCATATTCAGAAAATGTGTTCTTCTGTCATAGGAGAAAATCAGATGGCTTTCACACAATTTCTTCTTGATATAATCTGATGGCTGCTACTCATTTCCTTGTTATCTTCTAAATATGTATTAAAATCTTACTTGCTTAGTAGCTTTTCCCATTGTTTGGTTGGGTTACTTTTTTTGAGGAGTCTTGCTTTTTTTTCCCAGTGATTATTGCTAAACTAACTAGTCAGTAATTTCCTGGGTCCCATTTTGTTTCCTCCATAAAGGTGCTATTTCCCCCTGCCTTTTTCCCTCTAGTAAAACACTCCTGTGCTGTCTTGATGGAACATAATTCCTCTTTAACATATTAAAGTCCATTTAACCCCTCTGCCTGCACTGTATGACAGGCAACCTGCCTGGCGGTATTGTGCTCCCCCTCTCATTACCCTAAATAAGACTTTTAAAGCCAGCCTCTCCTCTTTCTGTTCTTTCTGCATTTGAAAATGTCTGTCACCTAGGTGCTTAAAATGTAGCCCCTTTCTACTCAGGACTCTGCACTAGAAGGCTTCTTTGTTTGAAATACCTAGAAAAGCAGCAGCTTTTAGACAGGGTTGGTGGGGTTGATGTATTGAGTTTTGCTCATTTGCTGCTGTACCTGCATATCATGGCACTTCATCCTGACTTAAGAGTGATTTGGTCTGCATTTACTTTATTTTTACATTTCAGTCTTACCAGAATATTGAAACTCTGGAATTTTGCAATGCAGGCATTGTGGAAAAGAGAGATGCATGGTTTCCTCTCAATATACAATTTGTCCTCTAATTTTTTTTTTATTGGTGAAAGTAACAAGACCACAACACCCAGCCAAAAACCATTGTTTGCAAAACAAAGATTTGCTATGAAGCAAAGACTTGCAAAAGCTGCTCAACAGAATTATTATGAAGATCTTATTAACATTAGCAAAACAGTATTTCTATAATAACACATAAATAGTTCAGCAGAAACTTCGGAAGTGTGAAATATCTGGCAAAAAAAGACTGAAGGATTTTTTTGTAATCTGCCATTTTCCTTCTCTCTCACTTTGCTGCTGCTGCTCAGATGTCAGATAAGAGAAAGCCCAACTACTCTCAGATGCACAGATGAGTTTTACCCAGAGAAGCAGCTAGCTGTTCAGCTCCATCTCTGATATTTACTCATCTGAGGAGTTTTCGACCAAAATTTCAGGGCACCAGGCTAACACTGTTCTGTCAGTGCTAACAGAACAGGTATCAGCTGTAAGGGACAAGTGGGTCCTTCTTAATATAAAAAATATGGGGCGGAAGTAACTATAGAAGAGTGAGATAGGTAAGTAGAAAAATATCAAGGCTATCAGTAGAGAACACAAAGCACTAATCCCAAGTTTGGCCTGAATTTTCTTAGTAAATATTGGATTAGCTCAGATACTTTTCATTAATCTTTTTCACCAGACCTTTTAATTCTGTGATCTGAAAGTGTCTGGTTTTGCATAGCTTCCCTCCCAAGCCATTTTCATTCTCATTACATCATATTAGCTTAAAATGATACAAATATATTGCCAAAGAGCTAACAGTCTTCCCTATTTATATTACTTTTCACTGATTAAATTGGATTCTGCTTGCTTTCTGCAATGTTATATATAACCTTATATCTATTTACAGCAAAGCTGTATTGGGGGAATAAATTCTTGTTCCTCTGGGAAGATACACATGCACTCTGCAGTACGCAGCCCATTTAACTGAAAAAATGACTACTATAATTACAAGTTTTCAGGACTGTGCAAAAAAAAACAACAATAAAAATTTTATTCAGGTATTCACAATGAAAAATCAAATCAGTTGTAAATATTTCCCAAGTATTTCTGCATTTCCTTAAGACAGCTTGCAGAAGAACGAATTATTTTGTGTCAATTCACGAACAAAATATGGAAAATATTCTCACAGGGTGAGGAGAAGACTTCAGCAATACTCAGCTCTGTTGTCAAAGATCATAACAGATTACAGTATGACCAGCTTATTATGAACCTTATATGCTTTATGTTGATCCTTAAGCTGGAATGTCATGGAATACTCCTCGGTATGGGAGTTGGGGAAGCAAAACTAATGTATTTTCAGAAGTTCCTGAATTTTCAATACAAGTTTTAATAATCAGAAAAGAAATGAGCAGGTGGTAGAAGGTGCAGAGACACATCAGCAATGCCAGCTTTTTCTGGGTTCTCCCCTCAATAACTTGTGGCCTTTCCCTGCAAGCATCATTCTGCCTTGCCACATGGTGTTACAACACAGGAAGCTCTGATGGCAAAAGAAGTTGAAGTAGGAAAGTAAGTCCCTGCTGCTGGAGCTAGAGGAGAAGAGGAAAAACATGCTAATTAAACTCTACCTTCTCACTGTATTTCAGCCCACTTCATATCATCAGCATTGGTTTTGCTATGGTGTAGTGGTGAGAGGGAGCTCTGCTGAATTATGGTGACACTCCTTTGCATCCAAAAAGATGAATATATTCATGTTCGAAATAAATGCTTAAAGACATTTCTGTTTCCAGTTTATTCAAATTGCCACTAGTTTTCCTCAATCCTCCAATAAATATATGATCTGCTCACAGCATATGGTAGGGTCGCTAGGGATTCAAAAATACTGTACTGAAAATAATATAAGCAGTATCCAAATCTAAAAATTCCTACTGTTAAGAAAAATATCTCTCTTCCAGCAGTTGCTGCTAAGTTACTCATAATAACATCATTTAAGCACCTCCATGATTGCTATTTAGATGCTTTTCCAGCCCTGTGTCCTTCTGCACCGGGTATGTATTATATTCAATATTAGCAATAGCTCAAGCATTTCTAGTACTTATTTGTAGCTTGCCTGCAATTTTTAGCTCATTTCTTTCTTTATCCAAATTTTCTGTTAGCATTTGTTCCCTGGATACAGCAGCCAGATAAAGTAAATTGTTGTAAGACCAGAAAGGTTGAAAAGGCATTTTTAAGCACTACAGTGGATAAATTCACAGGGAAGTCAAAACACACAGGAAGGTAGAAACCACCTACCATCTGTGGTTGCAGTCAATAGGAGCAGAAGCTGCCAAGCCCAGCCCCATGTTCAGCGCCCTGTCCTCCTCTCTGAAAACAACTGGGAATAGCCCTGAAACAGCCTGTACCAACAGAACTAGCCACTACCTGACTCACAGTCCACTGCTGAGAGCAGCTGCCACACTTGGACCCTCACAATCACAACCTGAAAATAATTTTGGTGCTAATGTACAAGACACAAGACTTTCATTCAGAAAGTAGTCTAAGAGCATTTGTTTTAAAGAGTTAAGGAAATCCCCTTTCCCGTGCTGCCCCTACTACTGCTGCTTCACCTCTCTTGAGTACAGCTGATCAATGAGAAAGTACATCATTAATACTTGGTAAAAAAAGCAGCAGGCATTTTCCAACTTGCCCAGGCCTGCAACAGCTCACAGCAGGAACAGCCTAAGATAGAAAACTGCCTTTTTATTTTTTTCCTTCTTCATTTACAACTTGCTTAGGTGAGTAACCTCAGCACATCCAAACCTCATTCCTATAAGCAAACAGCTCAAACATGGATCTGTCACACCAATCCCTGAAACTGACACCAAAGTTGCAAATGAAAAAATACTTCCAGAAAGATTCCCAATCTGGGAGAACTGCTACTGCATTTTCCACACATGTTGCAAACTAGGCAGTAGGTACGTAAACCTACTAGCCTCGCAATGGCCATGCTATTTGCCTTGAAGACAATTAGCTATTTCCTCTAAGACCCCTATTGACCCTCTACCACGATGGATTTGCTATATACAGCCATAAGTTGAATTTTTCTTTCTTAGAACCTGACTCTCACCTCAAAACCTAACGTAGTCCAGCATATTAACCCCTCACAGAGGTGTTGCCTTCACACACTGAGTAGGGCAGACTGAGGCTCACAGCAAAAGAGGGACCACAACAGAAAGCAGAAACCCAGAACTCCACAGTGCCAGGCAGTGAAGTTTTGGATGCTCATGATCTCCCATCATGTTCAGATTTCAAATAGGCTTGGTCTTGCAAACCCATAAACACATGAGCAATTTTGGCTAATAGAGAAGCAGAGGAAATATTCACACAGATAGGGAATTGCAAGCTCAAGCCCATTATTTACCGGAGCGCGCAGCTGGTAACAAAACCGGTCATCTTTATGTTCATGAGTAAAGCCCTTAGGCACTGGGCCTGCTGTTACTGTTTTTTTTTGTTTTTCATAGACTCAGTTTATTTCTTTGAATCACTTAGCTTCTGAGGCTAATTAAATAATAAAAATGTTCTGCTTGCAAAATTACAGCATGCTGCTCTCACACAATGCAAACAGCCAGATGGACATTTGTTTGGCTGGTAAAGGGTCTGTGCTTGCTGTTTATTGTCTTGTTCTCACTTAAAAAACTATTTATTTGCAGCACAAGTTTGCCAAGAGCAGTGTTTTCAGACTGCAAGACTAGGTGTTTGAAATGCCCTCAGTACAGAGGTAACTTCTGTCTTGTGTAAAGTCTGTGGGCAAGTTCTCAGCTCTTATGTGAATTGGACCATTTACATAATCTCCAAAGATACAGATATGGGAGCTCTACTTCTCAAAATGCTGGCTTAATCAAAGGAAGACAACTCTGCTCTTTTCAAAGGTATTTACAAAGATTTATGCACTTGTTCTCCAATGCCCAGTTTTCACAGCGTTAAAATGCTAGCTAGTGCATTGAGAGAAAAAATGCTAAGGTGTGATGCTGCCACTTGTGCTGGAAGTACAAAAGAAAATGAATACTTTCACATCAGTATTTGGCGTCTGGCACGTGTTGACCAGAGTGCCGTAAAAACTCTCACTCCTGAGGAAAGATGGGAGTACTTCACTGACCACAGGATGTATGTCAAGTGCACATAAGTAAATGTGACTAGCTAAGATACCTTGTGAGGTTTCTAATAACTTACGTTAACTACATTTTAAAAAGATAACAAAGAATTACTGCAACCTCATGAAATGATGCCAGAGAAAGATACACTGTTTATGATCCTGGCATTAATCTATCTTAAAGAGGTCTATGGCTCAGCCCCACAGGATCTCAATGCCTCAAAGTCTTTAACGGGTACATCCTCATAAAGAAAACATGAGACAGGAAATTTACTGATCTTATCCTACTAGATACATACAGCCTCTGTGATAACGCTCTGGTCATACTAGAAGACTACAGGCAGTCCAGAAACAGCTACTGTAAAGACCTATGCACCCAGCTTCCTCAAATGTATTATTTTCAAAGCAGAGATCTAACAGAATGAAAATATTCTGAAAAGTTAAAAAGTTCAGGGCTGTGATGCTGATTGCTCATCTACCACCAGAGTCAGTTACAAGCCCACCAACACAAAGCAGCTCTTAACTCCCAGTGTGTCTCAATATCAAAACACTAATAAACCAGTACACTTGATCTCACTAGAAATCACAAGTTAATTCTTTGGAATTAACTAAATTAATCTGTGCTTCTGCGTTTAAATCATTCACAGGTACACATACGTTTGTATGGCTGTGTGTGCATAACTCCACTTGCATTTCAAGTGGTTGCCCTTCAAAAACTGTCCTGAGGTCAGTATTTCTCTTTACCTGAATGTATTTGCTGAGAAGCTAGGTAGTTTGTTTGAGACCACACTGCATGTCAGGGTTGAAGTGGGTGTCAGGACTTGCAGCCACCACCTGCAAATATGCAGAGAAATTCTCTGCCCATGCATGTTTTGACTGTACTCCTTCTGCTTCTTCTGACCTTCCAGTCACTGCTGGACATGGCTGCAGCTTGAGGAATCAGTATCGGTGACAAAATTGCCACGGATATTAATTAGTTTGGTGCACAAGTTCTGCTTGACAATTCTTTCACTGCCATCACTGACCATTTAAATGAAACATGGATTAATCAACACTTTTAGTACTGAAAGCCTATGCACTGGGCCTGAGAAATATTTGATACTACTCCTGAAGAACCATAAATGGCTCAAAATCAAGACACAACAGTGTAAATGCAAAGAAAAAGACTGCCAGCAAATTCAGTAGGATCACTGCTTCCCATGCTTTCCTTATGTGTGGAATACCTGGATCTCCACTGGATATTTAGATTGGGAACAGAGTCAAATCTGGATTCACTTTGTGTAGCCCTGGTATCTAACTTTTATGATCATTACCTCGTGAGTCTGCAGCTTTACTCTGCAAGAAAAGCAATGGCAAACATCTCAGTTTGACAAATACATATAACATTAAATACAGACTAAATATTTTCTGAAGAGCTCACAGTATGTTGTCAACACATCTCTAATTACATCAATACTGGTTTATAATTCATGTTCAATCCACTTGTTTTTTTTAACAAAGTTCCTATTCCACAAGGCAGACTCAAGAAAGGAAACCTCTGTATTTTTCCTGGGCCCTTAGTTCAGAAAACAGGAACATAGATAGATCCCTATCTTATTCTCTCTCCATTTTATTTGGGCATTTCCCCTCCATTTGATGATACATTGGGTATTAACACACTGGGGAGGGGAAGAAAAAAAAATAAGGGAACAGACGTCTTTTTTTATTGTTCAATATTTTCCCTGTGTTCTGCAGCCTGGTAGCTCTTCAGGAGTAGTAAATTAGCCTGCAGCACTGATTTTTCCCCAGACACCTCTATTACTTTGAATTTGCATCCTTATCCTCTATATTATGTATGCCTGTGCGTCACTGTGCCTGAATTAGACTACAAGTTCCTTGCAGCAGAATACCTTATTCTGTTCACAGCACTACATTCAATTCTGATGTTCAAATAAGAAAGTAACATAGGAAACATAATGGCAAAAAAAATCAACCAAAATATGCCTAATGCAAGATTGACTACAGGCCTGGCAGCTACTAGACAAAAATTAATTGGCAATGCAGCCTGAATGTTCACAGCTGAAGACTTATAAAAGTAGCCCCACATACTTCAGATGATCATTTCTCTTCATAAACGTACATCGTGGGAGCTCTTCTACTGTGAGGAAGAAAAGCTCTTCCCAAAATAACTCCCTGCATGGAAATGCGTATTCTGAGATCCTAAGCATTAGCTCCTGTCTCCTTTTTATGGCTTTCTGCAAGGCTGGTGGAGTGGAAGGGACCACATTCCACCTCAGGACTGGGCTTTCAGATGGGAAGAGCTTCCCCCATATCTCTCAGCCAGGGACAGATAGTGGCAGAAGGGATACTGTTTACAGCTCAGTGCAAGGTAGCAGGAAGAAAAAGTCCCAGGACACTTCAGAAATCCTGGAGAAACATAAGGAGAAGAAAAGAAGAAGAAAACCTGCTTTCTCCAGAGCACTGAGCAAAGACGCCAGGAAAAAAAAGGAGTCCTGCTAGCTGAGGAAAATATAGGACAGCTCATATAAGCCATTCCCTATTATTTGTTCTCCTTTTCCCATCTTGATTCTGATGACATTAAAAACTGCTGCTTGAAGCCACTGGTATCAACAAGCAGGTTTTCTCTCATTTAAAATCCATTACACTGACAACCTGCAGGACTCACTGAGAAGCAAGTACCAGCAGTACAAAGCAATTTCTATGTGCACTGGATCACTTTAAAGTTATTAGCAATTTTTCAAGTTCTGACAATGTCACAGGGGAAAATAGACCTTGTCCTTCAGAGAAATAAACTAATCACCTTGAAGGGTTAAACATGGCCTTATTTTTTCAAGTATCACCATCATATGGTGTTAATCACATGTATCCTGAGGAAGCTTTTTTTCTTTATAGCATTAAGAGCAACCAATTGCCAAAGCAGTACATTAGTTGAAGAAATGGTCTGATTTAGCACTTTCTGCTCTACTTTGTAAACATTCATAGGTGTGCTTAATCTGCTGTACTGACTTGATAATCTCAGGTTTTCCATCAGGACCTTGGGTTTTAGAGGATTACTGAAGATGAGCATGATTAGAGGAAGGAAACAATATTTCCTGTCTAGTCAGCAGGTTTATTCTATTTGCCCTGAATGGCTCCCTGTGTATTGCTAGTTTCCCAGTGGTGCTGACTCCTTTCTTCACTATTTGTTCTCATGAATCCCACTTTGTGATCTCAAGAGTCTTGTCTTCCCAGCACAGCTGCTGCCGTCTTGGATAGGATACAGCTGGATGCAGTCCTCTCATTTAGCAAAAATGAATTTTTGAATTTATACTTGTATGAAATTTTTATGTATGTTGCAGTACTTACACACCAAGCACAAGCTTTATTATATAGAAGTGATTCCTTGCACCTCACCACACATAAGGGAATCAGGAAGTGAGTTAGGTGGGAGGATGCATCCTCATCTCACAGCAGTGTATCAGATAGGCATGTTTCCTGCTCTCTCTCCCCACCAGCTCCTGTGGTTTCCTCACTTGGAGCTGAGCAGAGCATAGGGACAGGAGAAGGTGCTATGTCAGCTATCAGGAGTCATAGCAGTTGTTCCAATGACAGCAATCCTTTCAAAATGGAGAGCAGCGCTTAATCAGCAAATAGCTGGTGACCTGGAAAGACAGGTAATTTAGTGCTTGGCTGCAAGATGAACGCTTAATTGAAGCTTTATCAAGTGCTTGCAGAACTTACTCCCAGAGCTTACAAACAGGCCCAAATACCCCATGAAGCAAAAAGGATTGTTATCTTAAAGCATCCAAACCAGTTGCCTTGCATTTCTGGGTAGCTGAACAACCCAGATGGATATAGATAGGGCATTTGCTTCACTGCTGTCTCCCTCCTGTCAGCAATTTCCAGTGATGTCAAAGCTGTCACAGATTAAACACTGCAGTATAAGCACCGATGCTCAAATTCATTGGATCTAATCTAGACACATGCCAGCATTCAGGCACCTCAAGTTCTTGGTTTTGACCACACAGGTACTAAACATAACTGTAGCAGTGTTAAAACTACCAGTTTGTTTCTCATCCAGCAGTAGGAAGGTGAACTCCAGCCTTGGCCTGGCTACAGTGCACAACCAAACAGCAAAAAGGTCTACTCACTTTTGTGAACTGGCTTAGAAAACTGGTCTTTACACTGTGGATGGTTTCACAGATACTACCATAATGTCTCCCACCATCTTTGCCCCTAAAGCAACTCATTGAAACAACAAAGGTAACCAAGAAGGATCAAAATCACAAACCATTTTTCCTGGATCTTCACAACAGTTTTTTACACTACTAAATGTGAATAAAATGATTTTAAGCATAACTGAGCCAATTTCTCTTTATTTCACTGCACTTAACTCCCTTTCCTTGCTGCCCTGCCAGTGTTTGACATGGGGACCCATTTCCCAGGGGAGCAGCCTTGTTTCAAAATTCTGCTGGTGCTTCCTTGCTGATCAGCAAAGCTTCAGAAATACGAATGCAATAGCCACAAATTCCTATCCAAACTGAAAAATAAGCTTATCATGTGTGATATACTCAACTAGAGGCTGGAAATGTGCTCCTTTTTTTTTTGCTCACCTTTTTAAGCATATAAAGGGAAGTCAGCACCATGTTCCGAGTGATTTTATTGTTTTGTGTGCATGCACTGATAAGAGCCATGATGTTAAATTTTAATTGACTTTGGGAATGAATAAGAAATGTTTTGGATTGGCCGCTAGGATGGCAGCACTCCCCTGTGGAATAAATCCCGGTCATCGGTGCTGTCAATGGACAGAAATGACAGTCTTTGCAATGGTCCTGACCAAACGAAAGCCTAAATCCTCAGCCTCAGTTCTTTCCCCTCTGCACCATCTGAAAAGTACAAATAGGACACAACTTGGTCCTAGCTGCCAAATGGAGATCAGCAGCAATGGAGGGGAACGCTCAGATGGTAGGAATGCAGCCAGGGCTATGCCCTGCACAGACTGGGCAGAGGCAATGGGTTCCAGCAGAAGGCAGAAGTCCTCGCCTGCAGTTTGCTGCTGCTGACAAAGCAGAGGCACCTGCTAAGTCAGGTATCAGGATGGGGCAATGCAAGAACTGGGAACTGTTGGTCCAACTGGTTTTACCCTTCTGCCAAGCAAAGAATGGGACTTGAGAAAATCTGGACCAACGTTTTAAATATTTCTCCTTAGGAAGACAGGAATCTCTTCACACTTTATCAAAGGCTGCAGCTACAGAAGACACTTTGCTGAACATATACATATATCATAATACAACAGTATGATAAAGAGAGAGCCTTCACTATCTTTCTATATTCCTCAGTAAGAATATCATAATGATGGAAATCGTGGCAACAATATGGCTATAAACAGCACCTGAATTTGAGTGAATTTGTCAGAACAGATCAGACATTAAGTTGAAAGTCAAAGCAAATGCTCATCCTCCTGAAAGCTCATTAGTTTTAAGACATTATGGAAATCCTATGGCCTTTCTTTATGTTTCACTCAAATGTGTATTATCGTAGCAGTGTATGAAACACTACACTCCAGCACTTCTGAAGCTTTTGCTGTTGCTGCAAAATACGCAGTCCATTTAGTTTACTGCACTGGATTAGAGATAAACCTACTGATCTGAAGAAATGACCTTCAATTTATTTTTATCAGAAGCTCAGTAAGTTCTTGTATGTCATTGGTTTGCCAGCGTGACAAAGCATTTCTCTAACTCACATTGCAGTGCAAAATATTGGCAGAATCAGTAAGGGCCTCCCCGCCCCTCAGCTATACTATGCTGAGATCAGGCCACTACCTCATTTTCTGTTTCTCTCTAGAATAAATATTTAAAAACAAAGAGCAGTTAAATAATTAAGAAAACAAACCACAGTGATTCGTTGAAGTTCAAAGCACTAATCTCATCGTAATGGGAAATTGATCTGGAGAAACCTACGAACAATGCATTTGGCTGATAACAGTTGCTTTCTATTAAAGTAGCCCAAGGAAGCCCATGCTTGGAAAAAAAAAAAAAAAAAAAAAAAAATCAAGATTTTGCTGCATCTGCAGAAATACTGGGATAGTTTTGTCACCATCCTGTTACAGACACAGCTCCATGCTGTTTGATATAACTGTGGTATTAATGAAGGAGTTTTGCCCATGTTTATCGTGAAATCTAGAGATTCACAACAATGGACACTGTCTCTATGTGGGTTATCTCTGGCTAACAGAACCTGAATAAATTATCTTGGCCAGACCTTTGCAAGTCAGTGCTTTTCTTCCCTAGTCTGCAGGCTGCCTGTGTAGTGTCCTTGCAGCTCCTCTTGGTTGGTGTTTCAATAGGAGAGTAAGGATTCTGGTTGTTTTGCACCGCAGCCATTTAGAACTGAATGTATACTACAAACTGTACTGGAACTGATTCAAATCGTATTAAGTTATTGCCACACTTAGGGATGAATTCCTGAACAAGAGACTATTTACTGTACCCATCACTTGGTCCCACTGATGGGCCTCCTTAATTGTTAGATATAGCCTGGTGGATACTGGATTCTTCTCCAAAATCCTACACATCTGGACACAGGGAGTTTCATTAAAAGGTTCAAAATCTCTTTCACCACAACTTACTTTCCTTGCCTAAATGTCAATATTTTGGGTTTTTTTGAAAGTTGAAAGCCAGGATCATATACATGAAAATTTTATTTATATATTGTCATCCCAAACTATTTCTTATCCTCAAAGAGAGAAGCTTGAAATAAAGCAATTTTTATCAGAAGTTCTCTGTGACATGCTAGAGAAGTAAAACTCACCTAATCTAGATTTTCAAGAACATTAACTTTGTTAAGACCCTTCATCTTGAAACTACCACTATATTTTATATTTCTTATACCATCTTCTTGTGATTGCAATAAGGTCAAAGTATAGGACCTGTGATATTTTTTGGAACTACAAAATGGTCTTCCATGGTCCTTCAGTGATTATAACACGAAGACATAGGCCATTTATTTGGCTGTAATAACCTCTGTGCTGGTTTGAGGATGTTTCTGAAAGAGAAAAAACGTACCTCAAGGAAAAGTGAGAACTTCACAGCAGTAAACAATGCAAGTTTCAGTAAACGACATTCTATCCTCATTCACACTGCAATTTTTCTGTGCAAATGCAGTATCTACACCACGCTTCCTATCCTAGCTCATTGTTCTCTACCTTCAATCCCCTTGAAAACAAAATGTGTTTCTTTCTAAGGAAAGAGAAAGGGGGAAAGCCCTGACTGTCCCTCCCTTTTCTTAATTAACCCCAAGAAATATAAAAGCCTAAACAAACACAAAGCAGTTTCAGAATTCTTGGCCTTATGCCATTTCCCTACAGTGAGTAACTGCCCCACGCAGGCTGTGCTGCTATATGTCCTAAAGGGTTCTGCCTCCAGGGCTGCACAGGGTTGCTTTTATCCCAGGAGTCCCAGAGACTCCAGGAGGCCAGATGCCCTATGGAGCGAGACCCAGTCATAACCACAAGTAAGTGCCGATTGGCAATCACAGGTTACCCTTCCAGCATTGGTAAGGTAAATTAAAAAAAAACCCACCCTTCCTGTTTCCCACCTACCTGATTTCTTGAACATCCTCATCAAGATCCAGCTCCAAGCTCAATACATCTGCGCTGCTCACAAACTGCAAACGATGCTGAGAAAACTCTTGACCCCGCTACTTATCATTCACATGTTCACTTGTTACTGCCTTCTACTGCATTAGCAGCATTTGCTTCTTCAAACAGCAGGAATCAGAATTAGTAAAAAAATTGCATAGAAAGCAGATATTTCACATCTCAGCTCTTCAGAGAATTTCTAGTTAAGTTAACCATCCATTGTCCAAAGCAGGCACAGCGGCTCAATCCCTGGCCTCGCTGCACAGGCTGCTGACCTGTGTATTACTGAGGACTTTCAGTAAGCAGTGGATCTCTCTCACAAAATTTTGAAATTACCCAAAACAGTCTAAAAAAATTAGGATCTTAGAAATATGCATGGGGCACAAAAGATTATTCCCACATCATTCAGGATGCCACCATCCCAGGTGCTAGATATCACATGCTTTTAAAAAAAAAAAATCTCATCTCAAACACTTACTGTCTTTGCACAAAGGAGATTAATTAAGCAAAAGAGTGAAACTAGGATGCACTTAATGAGATAAGCAGGAATTGGAATAAACCTAATTTGCTTTCACTCATTCCCTGCTACTGTTAATTGCACAGACCATTTACTAAAGCTTATGAAATAATAAGATGTGTTTTATAAAAACTAATATCAGTCCATTGAGGCAGATGCAACTACAATATTACACCAAATCAGGCTTTAAATTTTAAACTTTTTTAAAAGATTTTTTCTAAAATCAACTGGACAGCTATCACTGCAAGCTGCAAATTTCAGCTTCTGCCTGAGCCAGGCAATATGCTGGTGCAAGAGCAGAATGAAAATGGAAAGCATGAATTTTTACTTATAATTGATTTCCTGACAAACTGAAGCACTGGATTCTATTTTATTCTTTCAAAGATTTTCAATTACATCAATTCCTACTGGTGTTCCTATATAAGATCAGGAGATCTGCAATGTCTCTTGCATGACTCCATTTATCGAAAGCACCTGCCTCTGGATAATTTTATCACACTTGCAGTCTGAGCTTGCTCAGCAGAATAGCAACACTAAAACCCAGAAGGATTAACACTGCACCAAAGCACTCAGTATCTGACAGCTAACAGGATACATTAGTGGTGTGTCAGGCTTCATATGAAGAGTAAGGAAGGATTTCTCCAGACTTTCACAAAGTGTGAAATTCAACACAGCAGTGACCCTTTGCAGAGGTATTGAAAGTTTTAATCCTGACTTCTCCTAGATTAACTAATATGTATCTTCTTACGCTGAAAGGAAATGTTGTTATGGGGGAAAAAATGAGCATTTGGTATATCCTTCAGTGGAAATTAGTAAGTCTCTAATTTCCTTGACACAAAATTAGGTACTTACTGCCTTAAAATTGCCATAAAGAGTAACTAAACCTACCATCTTGCTCTCTATGCTTCTATTTATGCAAATGGTTGCCCTACCTTCTGAGCATCAGTATTTTTAGCACACAATCGTAAGCGTGATTACATGTAAAAACATTTAAATGGTACATTCAAGTTATACTTTTAAGTGATAAATGATGATTGGAAGAACATCATTAGTACTGGTCCCCAGGCTCTGCAATTTGCTGTCTTTGGCTTCAGAGTATATTAAACCCATGATATACCCAGTGGTATACCTCAGTGTAGGGAGTCTGAAGTTGTTGAAAGAAATTATTTTAAAGCACGGAAAATTTAACTCATGGTTTCCCTTCAGCTGAAGTCAGTGTAAGGTGTGTACTGAAGCCCAACAGGCAGAGATGAATTCAGCCTCTTAATAATTCTGGGATTAGTAAATTCATAATCCTGGGATTGAGCATTAAATGCAATTCTTGTTCTTGCCCTGGGACAGCAAAGCACAGGTGACAAATCACCACAAAGCCACAGGCATTGTAGGACGCCATGCTGTGACATCTTCCTGCCAACAGCATTCCAGCAGCATTTAGCTGATTTAAAATCTGCATTCCTGTAACCTTGGCTCATGGGCCAGACCCTCTGGCAAAGCACCTAAAACAAGGTAGTGCCTGTGCTCTTTCCAAGGTTACATGAGGAAATTGTTGGTTGCTTCATTCACAGCTCTTAAAGCAGGACAGGAGAAGATTTCTTGAGGCTTTGCTCTTCACTGATTGCAATTATACCATTTATATTATGACTTTTACTAAAAACTATGTTAGTAAGGTAGAATGAAAACATTTTCACAATTTAACTGGATTTACTTATAACACTGAAACTGTAAAGATAGAATTTGTGCTCACATAATTGCTAATCAACATTAGAACAGCTTAAAAGAATTAACCACATCAGTGAATATGTCCTAAAATCGCTAGCAACAAAGACACAAAGAGAGGTACTTCAACATTTAAAATGCCATTTCTGACTTGGGACATCTGCTTTGACAAATTTAAAAGTAGCTTCCCTGACATTCAGAGGGAGAACTTTAAATATTTCAGGTTATTTTAGAACATCCCAGCCACAGAAAAGCATTAGTCAATTTTGAAGATGTATGCTATCAATATCTACATATATTTATCTAAAGAGATAGATGTTATTGCAAAAGAAATAAGATTACCTGAACTGATACGGTGCCTATTATTTTTTTTTACCCTCAGCAACAGATGGGGCAAATTACTGTATTTTCTTGCATTTGCCCCTTTTATAGCTCAAGGGTGTCTCTGCAACTGTAGAAGAGCAGAAAACCTCTATGCTGGGATTCCCATGGCTAGCAGCCACACCACATCGTAAAGAAGGAAGAATTACCGCAGTGACAAGGTAGAAAGGTCTGTGGCAGCAGAGGACATGTTCTTCCAGTAAACTACCCTCAACAGATCGTTAGGGAGCTCCGTAACAAAAGATGTGCTTCCCTTTCTAACTGGTCTACCACCTGTGGAATGAGCTACAGATACCATGCTGACTCCGCACAATGGAGAAGCTCTTAGATATCCTTCATATATAGACAACATTTTTTCAATATCAGAGTATGAAATTTCTGGATTTTATATTGTCTTTTAAAATACTTAGGTGTTGACATACAATACAACTGTATCAGAAGGCCATTGAGTTTGCAGTATCAAGTGCCAGGATTAAGGCTGTATCTGTGAAATATGCTCAGTACTTTTGTGCTTATGCAATACAGTAAGGGCTTTCATTCCAGACCACACAATTTTTATCCTCTGTGCATTTCGGACAGACATTTCTGTTGTTAACATCAGCTCTGCATGTCCTCTCCCCAGCCTCAGTGCAGAAGACAGCTGTACAGAAGCACAGTTTGAAACTGCACAAAGAGAAATGTTGGTCTCAGGATTTGAAGAATTTGAATTGTAATTTGAGGTACTCAATTGCATACCCACCTCCGCCTTCAGTGCTGCTAAGGAAGTGGCTTCAGTGAGTGTGGGTCAGTGTCCAAGTATTCAGTTTATGACACCTGATTAATCAAAATTATGGCAGTCATAGCTGTGGTCAATGTCAATTCAAGCCCCTTCCGATTATATGAAATGCTATAATGTGCTAAAGACATAGAAAAAGTCATGACCTTGGCATTTCACATTCAGCACCTTAAGCTAATAAGCATTTCTCTTTCATGCCAAACCTCAGCTCCTTATCTATGAAGTAGTAAGAACAAATAACATAAGCAAGGAAATTATATCATCTCAACTCATCGTTTCCATGGAGAGTAATTATTTGCCATCTGGACATTAGCAGAAGTTGTGATGATTGCCATAAAAATATATCTATTGAGAGATACTTGTGTGTTTTTCATTTGGAGCATGATTTGAATCATATACAATAAATACAAGACATAACAAAAATACTTCACAAAGAAAATAAAAAGAAACAACTCAATGAAAAACACAGCATGTGAGCATATGACTAAAGTATTCAGGATAATGTTTACATGCAGCCAAACTAACTTCTGGCATTTATTAATTCTGAAATGCTCAAAGCTGCACCCTCCCATGCCTTTTAGTATAATAAAACATCTCTAGATTGCACAGTGCTAACACCCAAGAATGCAATGAAGTATTCACAAAGCCATACTCTAGGTTTAAAACCTATTTGTGGGCTTACAGATGTTTATAAAAATGCAGTTCAAAAGATACTAGTGCTGACAGTGTGTCCGCAGAACATGTTTTTTCCCTGCAGTCTATAAAGCAAAGAAGACATATGTTTGACAACAGTGAAGGAGAAGCACCACATCAATTGCAAGTTACTTAGCCCGGAGTGTTATGCAATCAGAGCACATCAAAATCTAACCAGACTTCACGGTAAGCCCTACAAAGCAAACAACTGGGAATTTTCAGACTGGCAGCAATGATATCAAAGTTATTTACCGAATACCCTAAGTATTACTCCACATTCTGTAACAATATGTCAATATTTTCTTGTTAAATTTTATTT
The DNA here is from genome assembly GCF_033815535.1 of Pezoporus flaviventris. Lineage (NCBI taxonomy): Eukaryota > Metazoa > Chordata > Aves > Psittaciformes > Psittacidae > Pezoporus > Pezoporus flaviventris. The sequence goes on from NW_026892644.1 coordinate 4,433,451, forward strand.
GAGGACTTTTATCTAGCTTTGAACCTCTAAGATTTTAAGTTTTCTTTTTTACCTTGTGCAGCTTATTTATTATTATTTATCAGTATTAGAATTCTTTTTTTCCCTGTACATTCCCCATAGGAAAAATAAGTTAGCCTGGCATGGGTTTCAACAGTCTTGGGTTGAACTAAAACATACATTTCTGTATAATCTGGAGTGAGACACTTAAATCTTTGACAATGAACAAGTTTCTCTGCAGTAATTGTCATTCTATCAGATGATAACTGAAAGGACATAGCAACTCCTAGATGTACCAAGTTTCTTTCATCACATGACCTTGAAGCAAAACATAAAAAACCCACCAAAAAAAAAAAAATCAAAAAACCAAAAACCACACACACACACAAAACAAAACCACAACCAAACCAACAACAACAACAACAACAAAAAAACACAAAAAAAAAAAACACAAAAAACCCAAACAAACAAATAAAAAACCCAAAACGAAACAAATCTGTGAATCTGTGCCACATCCATCTTGCTGCTTCTCACTCTTCTCCCTCTTGGGACTGAAATGATGCACATATCCTAAACCTATCTCCCTTTTCCTCAGTACTTCTTTTCTCAACATAACTCATGAGCAGAGATGATACCATTCAGCAGCCAATCTCACATGGCAAGAAGCAGGGCAAGCACAGGCCTATAATTCATCCACACCACAACCTATATTAAGTTTCAATTTGAACATTTTACCTTAAGTTCAGGAAATATAATTACCGTATTGAAATCTGTCACCACACTTCTGCTCTGATATGCTTCTGCATTGATAATGTCAGCTTTAACTCCCTCATTGCATTGTTTCACATATAATTAATAGAAAATTGCTATTGCTGTTGCAAAGAAAGCTAACCTGCATGACAAGCACTGCTGAAGTACCATGACTCAGTGGTCTGAGTTCATTTTCTCACAGCTCAGAACTACATAGAAAAAAAATATACCCTGGTATGTGAGTGGGACATCTGGACACAGAAATAGCCTTGAGATGCAGGTAAAGAAAAGAAGGGGCAGAAAGAGAAATGGTAGAGGAGGAATGGAGCAGAGTCTGGAAAAGAGTCAAAGGACAGGAAGCCCAGCAAGTGGCAGAGGCACAGAACAGAGAATTAAAAGGAATAAGATCAGAGAGAAGCTGAAAAAGAGACAGAATAAAAACTGCAGAGAAAGAGTTACTTAAATGCTCATTTGACTGAGCTTTAAGGAAAGAAAGTGGATAATTTAGGCCTAAAAAATTTGTCACATATAAATTAGGTGTAGTATGTTAAGATATAAGCCTCTGTACTAACGAAAAAGTTGAGTCCTATTGCTTTTTAGGTGAAAAGGAAAATAAAGTCATATTTTCTTTCATAAGAATGTTTAAATTGTTTGCAGAACTGCTTCTGGTGACAACAGTGCAATGATAAGTTACAGTAACAACTTCACCATGGGACATCAAGTACTGATGGACGCTTCACAAAAATTGTTTGCGTAGCCAGAATTTTACCATAGCATATTAATCAGAATGGTTCAGAATCTATTATTACTTAGTAAACTAAGCAAACTTTATGAAGCATGCTGAAGCAGAAGGTTGTATAACCTTTTGCCAAGTCATTTCTGAAATCCACACCACACACATTCTGCATTAACATGGAAAATATGGAAATTCTGTCTATGGCTCAACAGGAATTTCAGTGTGGCCAGTTGGAAAGAACTTCAGCTGACCCGGTGGTCAACATAAAGATGCAGACAGAAAAGACAGGACAATTGTTATCAACACTTAGTATCATACAAAACAAAAATAAGTCTATGGATAGAAACTTGACTACCCTAGATTTAAGTTAAATTCGATAAGGAATTTTCTCCAAACAATTTCGGGAAGAGTTTGTTATCTAAATGCCACAGGTTAGAAATCAAATACTGCAGGTGTTTCTATGGGAACAAAGGATAATAAGAAATTAGAAGAGGAATTCTTTTCCTTCTCCTGAGAGCAAGCAGCCTTCAACTTAATTCATTTTTTCCCCCTTCTTATGTAAAATAAAGAATATCAATGGCAAAAACCTCAAAAACATTAAGCATAAACCAAAGCAGTGTTGACTGCATGAAACTGCAGAGAGCTTGAAACAACTTTGACCAGTATCACCTGCTTAATTATTTTTCATTAGGGTTCTTTGACCTCAGATTCCAACACTACAGAATAGACTATTTTCCGAGCAGACTCAGGAAAAGAGTATTCATCCTAATGAGGCTGACATTTTATTTGGCTCTCAGGTTCTGTCCCTTCTGTCCTGTAAAACCTGCTTTTCATTGCCTTCTCCGTTTTTCTACACCAGCTTCACAATATATTGGCACTGCAGGCCAAATGCTTCATTTAGAAAAGACAGTAATTGCTGTTCCCAAGGCACTGAATCAGAACAGGGCTCTGCCTAGACTGAACACAGTATAGGGTGGCAACTAATACGGTAGGAAAAAAGCTAACAACAAAAACAAACAGCAAGAAGACAGTCAGTATGAAAAAAAAAAAAAAAAAACAACAACCAAACACAGGTATCATCTCCTTGAAAAACATAGAAGAACCAACAAAAAGAAAACCAAAACTAAGAAAAACATGAAGGCGAATCAATATCTGAAGAAGCAAAAAGGTGAGAAAGAGTGTGACTCAGAGCCAAACAAGAAAATATCAAAAATGAGCCTGGGGGATAGATGAACAACATGTAGAGAGGTTGCCTGTCTGCCAGGATAAACGGAGACATACCTAACGGACTTCACAAAGGTGCATGTATCAGCTGGTATTCCATAAGCAGTGGTTCTCCACCTCATTTAGAAGTCTAGAGGAGTCTAATACAGCATGTGTTACAGTATTATGCTTAAATTTAATGAAAAACAGTTTTGTCAAATAAAATTATTTGAAATGAGAATATATCTCCTGGTGATCCAAAATAGCTAATCGCTATGCTAGCTTTTCCTTACAGCAAGGTGGCTCAGAAGACATTCAATCTTGCTCTTCTCAACTGATTTTGCAAATTAACTTCCTCCTCCAAAAATGAATAATTTTTTTTATACTTGAAGGCTGTAAGCACCATATAAAATAAGGAATGAATATCAGTACTGCAGAGAACTACAAACAAGAACAAATGGTTGAAGTTAAAAAGTTGTCCTGAAACAGGCATCTATTTCAATCATCTCATGGCAGTAGTGATATGAACCCTACAGATAAACTAAATTATACAGAAGTCTGCTCTTGCTAGCTTCATATCAAACAGCAATAGGCTTCTAAAGGAGATCTGGGACATCTACCTTAGATGTCTTTCAAACCATGCTCTAGAAGCTCTAACTTCTTTATTGTACCTCTGCAGAAAGCATGAGGAGCCCACCTCCTATGTTCATCTTCAATACCTTCATAGTCTTGGGATCTTCAAGCATACTTACAGCCAGCATGACAAGGGACTAATCCTGGTGGGTGTCATCTGGATATTGACTGTTTGAAAATTGTTTTATTGTGCCACACTAGTGCCCCAATGTGCTGGTGGCTCTAATCTCATGTGGATGACCTGAGAGATCTCATCTACCATGGAACAACCACTACAAAAAGCTAGCACCAATACCGAAGTGATTTCAGAGAGCGTATCCAGAATAATTCATTAGATTTGCCTGTTTAAAACTATTTATCTGTGGGTAGTATGTGCTTTAGAAGGACCAAGTTGTGCAAAATTCTTGGACAGCAAGAATGCTTTTGGACAGTCAGATTGCAAACACTGACACTGGAAATCTCTGAACTCATGTTCGAACTTCACCATCTGGTGGGAACCAGTGATCTCTCTGGGCTGAATCTGGAAACACATTTGGAGGTTTGCTTACTGTAGCTCCTCCTGAGGTGGTAAAGGAAAACTATTTTGAGAGATGGGCCTTGCAGCATTTTCAGTGTCTACTATTATAAACCTCTTAGAAACATGATGCTTTCCTGAAAATATTCTCTCAAACTTGTTCCCTCCTGGAGTAAAATCTATCCAGTGGGCAGAAAGCGGTGTGCCATTACCTCCCCTGTTTAGGAATTTAATTGCAGCTTCAGTGATACTCATCCTGTTCGGAGGTGTTGCTCATAGAGAATGAACTTTTGCATTACCTGCTCCAGTCACATGATCCCTGCTACTGGGATGCCAAGGAACTAGCTCATAACTTTTAACCAGATTAGTATTTTGCTTTATACTGCAAACAGAACAAGGTAAAGTTTTTAATCCTAGTAAACTTAAATTACCAGAATGGGACAACTTAAAGTCAGTTGATTCAATTTAGGATAGAGTTTTGCCCTCTCCACACCTTCCACCAAAAAAACTATGGATATTTTGACAATCACTTGAAATAACACACTTTACCTTTAAATTTTTTTATTAAATTTTATATTCAGGTGTTAAAGAAGTCTATGAGACAGCGATCCCCTGGGAATGCTTCAGCTCTTTGATATTTCACAAAGCAAGCAGGCCTAATGCTGTTCTATTATTACCACATTGAATCTAGAACAGAGTAACTGTGACCTACTCTATGCAGAAGAAAGTTCTTTACCATAAAGAAGACCTCTCACCTTATTGTCCAGTACTTCCCATGCAGAAACCGTATGTGAGAAAATCTGCATGGCATGAACTGAAAGGCCACAGTTTCCACGAAGAATCAGACAGATGTATACAAGCACTATGCAGCTGCACAAATGCAGAAAATACAACACACACACACAGCGGGATATGACTGGCATAGAGTGCAAGCACTTACTAAAAGGGCAGCAAATGCACAGAAGACATGACACACATTTAACAATGCCTGAAACCTAATCCTTCACCTAGGTACAGGGAAAGCATGTAGCGCACTAACACCCTACCCAGTACTTCCTCAAAGCACCAGACTTCTGACTGTTATACAGCACAGTGTTCACACACAGGACTTCCAGACATCCATAAACTGCAAAAGTAACAGCTGGACTGAAGACAGTTCACCTGTTAAGGTCACCAAACATAAAGACATATTTGTATTATTTGCAGTGTTAGAGCTATAAAGTCCTTGAAATCATCCTGGACAAAATCTGCAGCCTAAACTAGAGAATGTGTCCAGGAAAACCGTAAGAGTTAGCTCTGTGAAAGACAGAGAAATTGCAGTTAACTTTTCATTATCCGTGTGTTGGTAAAGCATGCACGGACAAAAAGCCAGGTAAAACCAGAATTAATTTAATATGCAATAGGTACACAGAATATGTATACTGTAACTTTCAATTATGTGTAGCTTGTAAAAATATGATGTATTACATTACTTTTGTAAACATTTGTAAACAGTTTTCAGAAGGAGCTTTGAAAAAAAAAAATACATAAAATCACTTGCCAGAGCACTGCCTGGTCCTGATGACTTCAGCTCTGCATCAATGCATATCCCAGTATCACTTTCTAGTCTGGGGCAGAGGGAAGATGGGGCATGGCTCATCCACCGCCACCTGGATTCTTCAGCCTGTGATAATCAATAGCTGCCTGCACAGGCTTTATTGGAAAGGATATTATAGCAGATAGAAAACATAAGACTACTGAAGCAGTATGGAAAATGAGTGAGCTTTCTGTAAAAACATACCCATTTATATTGCAGCATACATGTAAATAGTTAAATAATGCAGTGACTTCATCAGACTATTGGGTGATTTTGGCTGGCTAAGGAACAGAGGTTTGGTTTTTTCCCCCCCCTGCAGTTGTTTTCTATGCAGTCTTCAGCCACCCTGCAAAGGAATTAACATGACACCATGCTGTGAAACAAGGAAGTACTATGCGTGCATTCCCCTACCAGAGCATTCGTCGGATTCCCAAGAAATGAAAAGCACATGTAGCTACTTGAATTTCATGTTATTTGGGGGATTTTGCTCTTCTCTCCACCTCTCAACGCTTTTAGAGAGGATTGCATCTTTATTTTTAAGCCCTTGGCCTGCAACAGGATATGTTGACAAGGATTTTAGGTGCATAGACTTCTAAGCTGCTGTACAGAGACATCAGGTTTCAAAAGTAAACATCCCATTGCAAACTCCTGTAGTTTAAAGTGGAGAAAATACTTCAGGATTATTGGTTTTTCTCCCTTTTTTTTTTTTTTTTTTTTGCCTCAAGGCTATTTAGAAAGCATGCGACATTATACACCTTGGATTTAAAACTTCTATTGAAAAAGACAAACATGATTATGCATTTAGGTTAAAAACTAGCTTTTGTAAGAGAGTCTTACATAGACATGAGTCATTTTTAGAGTGAAAACAGTCCTTTCAACTAAATGTGAGGCAAGAATGCACATTACTTTAAGGCACAGGAATATCTGACTTCATAATACTCATTTTAAAAATAAAAAGATGCTGTATCATACTTAAATGTGTGATCTTCAGAGTTATTTAGGTTGCACAGCTAGTTTGCAAACCCTCTTGTTTTTTTAAGTTTACAGTAATTTTATATGGAACAAAATGGTACAGTAAACAGGTTCCCATGCAGATAATAGGCACAATTACATTAACTAAGAAAAGCCTAAGCCTAGTCTCCCCAAGGCACTGTAACAACCTGCAGCCACTTGGGACCAGTTTCCCATGTGTGTTAACAAGACCCCTGCTGGTCTCTTTTCACAGTAAAAAGTTTCTTTGCTGCTATCACTGTGTCAGCACTTCCTGAAACTGGAAGCGAACAAACTCAGGTACCTTCATTACTGATTGTAATAAACTAAGTAATGTATAGACCCTACAAAATGCCGAAGCCTTTCTGTAATAGACTGTGGGGAGGACTGCTGCAGATTTTAAACAGTGGGGAGGACTGTCCACGATTTTAAACAGTTCAGAGAGGTGCACAGGTGCCAGACCTGCTCCTTACCACAGAGCGGTAGGGAGGCAGGTTAGCAGCATTCCCTCACCACATCGGTGAGAAGGAACACAGGTCTCTGGATCAGCTTCACCAGCAGGCACAACATGGTGCCAGAAGACATAGTCTGATGGGATAAATGACTTGGATCAGTGACATCTGGTCTACGTGCTGGCCACTACTGCTTTTTGGTGAAGGCAATGCAGCAGGTACCCCACTGCATCATGAAGTCCTCTACATGCAGATCTGTGTAAGCCTCCACCTCCCCCCAGTACCTTCTGCAATTGCCTAACCTGGGCTTCCTCCCCTAGAGCACACATATATGCTATCAATACAACTAGCCATTACACCCAAGCACAGAAAAGAAATTAAGGGTATTAAAAATAACAACAGTGTTTTAAAGTTTTTTTGGGGGAGGGTGAAGGAAGTACAAACTCTACTCTGTTGAATTAAACAGCTCAAGTGAAGCAAAACCCTCTGAATTACAGGATAAATCAGGAGCAAAATTGTTTTATTAAGCCACACAAATATATGACACATTAAACAAAGAAAACAATTTCCGGACATCAGCATATCTCTTGCTTAAACTCAGTAAAGGCAATGCAGAGACAGAATAAAAGCTTTATTCTCATCCCATGTCAGTAAAACAAAGGTATAAGAACACATCACCTCTTTGCCTTGCTTTGAAGGGAAACCAGCCTGTGATGAGCTTGAGCTAGTGTATACCTATGCCTTTGAAAATTTAGTAAAGTCTTTTATATTCCTGCAGTGTGTAAGGGCTATGCATAGTCAATCCACATAATGGATACAGAACACAAAACACATCTAAGTTAAAAGAAACATTCCTGTAGTTCTGTCATACTGAGGAATGTAGCTATCTGTCAGAAATCATATATTTGCATTTACTTTAAATCCATGCAGCAAACTAAGGGAGTGGGGGAGGAAGCCTATCTAAGGGCACAGTTTACTGTGGACTAAATAATGACCTTTCCTATTTACAAAATAAGAGCTGTTGAAATAGCTTAGAGCATGAATTACACAAGCAAAGATTTTCAAACATTTAAATGAACTTCTTTTCTACTGCAGAATTTTAAAAGCACTTCAAAAGGCTAAGAATTTGCGATTGTATAGACCAGGCGGGGACAAGGGTTATTAGGTTGCCTATTCGGTAACTTCTTGTCCCAGCCACTCTGCACTTGTAAGATGCAAAAGGTCCAACTTACAAACACCTGGTGACATAGGCTTATATTGAAAGATGCTGAAAGAGTCCATCCTTTCTAAGACAATGACAGCAAACAGCAGCTCAAACCACATGTATGCCCCATACTTGAGCACTGAGGGGCTTCAGAGTTTTCTAGATGCTAGTCAAGCAGGAGCTTTCTGTGCCACTCCAGCACAGTAGTACAGACCTACTGAAATGAGTCACCTTTAGCACATCTGTATTTTCAGTTCCCCAGAACCTTATCCCATTGCTGCCACCGGCAATTGAGAGCAACACTCAAGCCTCCCATTTCAAGGACAAAGAGGCAGCACTCAGATTGCAATCTGTACTTCAGAGCTCTGGGTCAGAGAGGGGGAAGAACAAAATGAAGAGAAAACTTGCATGTAGTTACTTAGCATCTGCTATGAAGATGCTAAAAATGATGACTAGATATTGACTGAAGGTCACGAGGCTTATCTAAGAATACAGGGGGAGAAAAACAGACGGGGAAAGGGGGAGGGAGGGGGAGAGAGAGAGAGAGAATGCACGAGCACTGCAGCAAAGAAGCTATGCTCAGCCAATACATGCTGGCACTTACCATAAAAATAGAAAGATCCAAAGAGAATCAGATTAAGGATCCTTTTTATCTCTCTTCAATAGAAAGATTTCCACATGAAGCTCTGAACACAGCTGTCCAGGGAAAAGCAAGGTAATGTGATGATACACAGAGAACACTAACACACAGATGGCAAGTCTTTCACAGCCTTCCAAAACCTGCAAGCAGTTTGTGCTGAAAAACCAAAGACAAGAAGTCTGATGAGCACTCCTATATAACACTGCAGCTAAAACAGACTGCTGTATTTCCAGTCACTCAGACCGCACTGTTTTCATCTTCATCTTCTCACCATTACTTACATCCTAGAGGTGGGCTTGGGGGTGGGGAAAAGAGATTTCTCCTCCAAGTGGAAAGAAGCGCAGAAACAGCATCAGCATTTTTAATCAGGTGCTGGCGGTACCCAATCAGAGGAACTGAGTGGTGCCAGCGTGACAGTTGTCCAACGCGGGGCAGCCTGGCACGCCAGCCGCCAGCACATTCTTGGCTTGCACAAGACCACTGATGGGGCTGATCTGCTTCTTAACCCCAGCAAGGTTTTCTGTGCCCAGACACAAGCGGTATCTTCATGCACTCTCTTCTCCTCCAAGAAGCAGTGCTCTGAAAGCTACCAGCTTTTCTGGGTTGCTGCTCTGACAGGCTGTTTTCTACATCTGTGCAACAGTACAAAAGCAAGAAAAGTTTGGAGGTTTAAATATCAGCACCATTGCACTTGCAATTTGTTATCCATCACCTTCCCTATATAAAATATACATTAATCATTGCTTCCTCTTCAAAGATTTCTTTTCGGAGGAGAAAGAAGTCTGAGAGATTTCAGCACAGCCCCATTGTTGTGAATTGCCTTGTTAGAGCCAGTGCTGGTTTTGACATTACATCATAGACCCCTGACGGCACCAGGTCCATGGAAAATATGCAACCAAGGTCTCTCTCCCCCTACCCGCCAGGATGACAAATGGATTAGATGTTTGTGCTGTTATCTACCATACTACTGGACAACAACAACAAAAAAAAAATAAAAAAAGGGTAGGGAAGACTTCAAATTAATTAACAACAAGGATATCCAGGATCTGTAGACAAACCTTCCTATGGCATTTAACCCATCAAACATCCCGCACAGGAAAGTGATGCAGTTAACATTAAAGCTGCAAAACAGTACCTTCCAGGGGATGCTCCTAATTATGAAATACATTTACTGCATTTGACTACAGGGGAGAAACTCGCCTGGTCCTACTGCAGAGTGCAGTCCACAGTGGAGGAAACCTAAATGCAGCATGCAAATTTGCATTTACTTAAAGCGGACATTCTCTCAGTAGACAAAGTTAGATGCTTACCTTTTCAAAACATTTTTTAAGCAGTAAGTCCTGGATTTCTGCCATATGACAAAGTAAACGTGAATAACATCCGATAGTCACATTTCAGAAGTTGAAAAGGCTATATAAAGTACAGGTGGGAATGTGGGGAGAACAAACCTCAAAGCATTCCCAGTAGTGGTACCCATATTATTTGGTCAGTATCAAGACCTTGTAGAACATACCGGGTAACAACACAAGCAGGGTGGGGATAAGAAAACAAAACCGACCAACCAAAATGCCTAAATGAAACAAACAAATCAGACAATTCTATGACCTGAGGACTCACAATCTAAGGTACAATTTACTACAACTAATTTGCTCTGAAATGTAAATGTTTGACAGTGTGAATGTAACACAAGAGCATACACATTCCACTAGCTGGCAGCAGTGACTTTCAAAAAACACTGGGCTGATGCACCATGTTGGTCATAACCAAAATTATCTCTTCCTTCTTACTTAAAAAGAAAAACAAACAAACAAACCAAAAAAAAACCAACCAACAAACAAACAAACAAACAAAACCAAACCACAAAACCCCTTATCTCGTCAGATGACAGGACACTGGATGATCCATTACATTATCTTTCATTTAGGTTCTAATAGGCTTGTTTCATGCTATCAACAAAACATGAATGATATTTAGTCCTCCCTTTTCATAAACACTATCAGTTCAAAAAACACAACATAACTGGCATGAGATGGAAGGCACAGGTGAAGGACAGATGAAAACAATAAATAACAAAGGAGGACAATTACCATATACAAATACTGAACATGGGATGTATACAGATAACAGCACATATGCATATAAGATAACTGAAATCTAAAATATAACCAATACAGGAGTGAGCACAAGAAAAGGAGGAAGCAGCAGAAGAAAATACATTTAAACTCTGCAGTAAGCTTTCAAAACATACTGCAGTGCTAGCAGAAAGATTACTATTTGATACACCACACCCTTGGTGAAGTAGGTAGTTTCTGTTTCAGGAAACAGAGTATGGGAGACCTTCAAAAAATGTCTTAAGATACTCATTACAGAAGCCCATCCACACGCACCACTCAGATCATGTTTTATATTCATCCCACAGCCAAATAGTAACAGTGTTTTTCTCTATGTTTATAGTCAAGATCCTGAACTAGGCAATAAACAGAGAAGAAATCAGAGATAAATCCCTTGTAAACAAAACTCTCAATTCCCCTTTTTTCCTATAAAAATGCATGGAAGAAACCCCAAACACTGGCGTAGCAGCTCTCTAGAGAGAAGAAAGCAACACCATAGGCAGAATTTGGTGGACAGTGCCATGAATATTTTGCAATGAGTCTCATAGCAAAGAAACTTGTACCCAAACTCTGTAAAAAAAAAGGGATTAGGAAGGGGTCTCTAATGTTGCCATTTGAAATGCATGAGAAGAGGCTGCATCTACAAAAGTAGGAAAAGCTGCTGTGATTCCATCAGCATGCTCTCTGGAGACAGCTCGAATGAACCAAAAGATATGAAAAAAGGCTAATAGAGTAATTCATTCAAGCTTTCAGCTAAAAGCAGAGGATTGAACACTTAAGGAATTTAGGTTTAAGCTCCTATTGAGGCCACTTTTCAGAATATTGAAGAAGTTTCTGACAGTGGGGGGGGTGGAGGGGGCAGGGGGTGTCTGTGTTTCTGGTGAACAAAAAGTTCCCAATTTTTTTGTGGAATAGCTGAGGGAATGGTAGGAAATTCCTTTGGAATTTTTCCTTTCCTTCATTTGCAGATGGTCCTCTCAATATGCCTCAAAATGTGTTTGGTGAGGCTGTAACCACATGCCAGGGACACTGTCAACCTACTTAAGAGTTTTCTTAAGTGTTAACCACTTCAGGGGTTCAGGATAACGGGGAGGCGGGAACACATATATGTTCCCAGAAAGAAGATAATTCTCTTTTCCATTCAGTAAAACAACTGCTGCCTGAAAAAAAAATACTAAAACCAGCTGTTCTTCTACATCTAGTTACAGAAGAGAAAAAGCTCACTTAATACGTTTTTGTGAAAGAGAACCAAGAGCATGCTGCCAGTCAAAACTGGGACTGGTTCTATCCCACCTCTCTACCTGTTCATCCAGAAAAGCAAAACAAACTTAGCACTAGGTGTTCCAAAGCTATTCTCTCTACTCCTATCCAATAATTTATGGGACAACAGTTCAAATCCACATTCCTGAGCTGGAAGTTAAAGGTGATACCCAGAATTTAATAAAGCTCTGCTCTCACTACTGGAACGTCAAATGAACTGCCAACTGCTCAGAAAGATTTAGGAAGGTACAGGGATGATGGATTCTGCTAGTGTGCATCCCAGCTCAGCAGGTGAACGTGTGAATAGGACACTCCGCAGACAGGAGGGGGAAGAAGCAGCATTAAGTGTAAAGGAATAAAGCATAGATTTCAGGGAGAGGTGTTTAAATTTTCAATGGATAATTTAGGTGCAAGTGTTTTGTTTCTCCATGCTGTCAGGACGACTCTTGCATGCAGAAGAAAATTTCTGTGCTCTGAACTAAATGAAACAGACAAGAATGAGAAAGTAAAAGCAGGAAGGTAAGAAATGTGCAAAATGTTCCTTCCCTGTTTGGTCAGAGTACTTATGAGCCTCCCCAGTGCATTCAAGCACAGCCCTGGTGACTAGTATTGAGGAGCTTGATGAAAGCAAAAAAAGCAGGAAAGTTTCTTCTACCTTTATCTTGTCTGAAGGTGAAGGCTGACGGACCGAGGAAAACCATGTCACTGAGGGCCTTGTCTACATGGTTTTTGAACACTTCCAGGGATGGTGATTCCACCATTTCCCTTGGCAGCCTGTTCCAATGCCTGAGCACCCTTTCGGTGAAGAAACTGTTCCTAATATCCAATCTAAACCTCCCCTGGTGCAGCTTGAGGCTGTTACCTCTTGCCCTATCACTTGTTACTTGGGAGAAGAGACCAACCCCCACCTCACTGCAACCTCCTTTCAGGTAGTTGTAGAGAGGGAGAGATAAGGTTTCCCTGCACCTTCTTTTCTGCAGACTAAACAACCCCAGTTCCTTCAGCTGCTTCTCAGAAGACTTATACTCTAGACCTTTCACCAGCTTCCTTGTCCTTCTCTGTCGAGATCCAAAAGTTGATGAAGATTTGGAATAACAGTGTGCTGCACTGAACGAATGTGACAAACTTTCGGTAAAACATGTAAGAAAAAAAAAAGTAATAAAGTATTTTCTTCACATACTGATCCCCAGATATCTTTCAAATTTTCAATTGTGGACCAAAGTGGAGTAGGATGTTTCTACCTGCAAGGAGACAAGCACATTACGTCAGTCACACAGCAGGGAGAGGCTGTGATAGAGCTCCTAAGATGAATCAGAAGAAAAATGCCACCTAGAAAGCATAGGGCCAGATGCCAGGAACACATACCCCCAGATACTGCCACACACAAAGGCTTTCCAGTCCACTGTTAAAGCAGGTGGCTTAGGGTTGTGCCAGTTAAATCGGAGGTGATCATACGCTAATCATTATTCATCTTCGTGAAAGCAGAGACATGAACTAAAGTCAATGCTGAAGCAGAGAGGAAGGACCCAGCAGGAGTAGACGCATCAGAATGGCCCCAGAAGAGTATCACTTAGTAAATGGTGCCCTGTAACCAGTGCACCGCTCTTTCCCTGACACCATTTCCTAGCTGCATGCAGTCCTATTTCTATTGCTATTTGCAAAATAGATGGTGAGAGGAAACAAAATATTAACAATAGCACAGGGATATTGGAGAGAGCATTAGATGCCAAGGACAGGTTACTCAGATTTGCAGTGCAGGTCCATTGGTATCAGACACCTCAACGTGATGAAGCAAACACAAAACCAATATCAGTTAGTAGATGTATGTGCACACATGCATATGGGACTAGCATTAGAGAGTTTACAACTGTAGACAGTGTTGCTGACCATGCAAACATTTTGCACCTTCACTGCTTTTAAGAGGTTTAGATAAAGAATCACCTATAATAAAATATAGTAACTAAGAATGCATCACCTCTCTGAAGAGACAGAGTATTTTATTGACTCTTGATTTGAGGTTTACCATTTCTTTAATTAAAGGATATGAATCTAACTAATATGAACTTGTCAAAATTGAAACTGGTCTAAGCTGTCCCTTCTTTTATTGAGGGGCTGAACAACATGAACTCTGAAAGCAATCCAACCAAAGAAAATCTTTCAAATAGAAAAAAAAACCACAACAGCAAAATTGATAATAATAAGCACTGATGAACATACATCATAGTCAAAGAGCCTGAATATTTTTAACTGGCATTTGAGGCAGAATCAAGGAAAGAATAGAATTTCAGCCTGGGTTCTCACAACAATGACCCATATAAAAGGCCTCATACCAAGAATTTCCAAAATGTAGCTGATCAGACTCTGGAAAGTGACTCCATCTAAAAATGACTGTTTAAATACCACTACACCTACCAAGGCTGGGACAAATTACCCATGTCCTAGTCCTTTATCAAAGTTTAAAGGAGTTTTTTTCTATAGAAATACTTTAAGGGCATCTTAACTAATAGGATTATTTTTAGGCGTTTTTCTAGAAAGGGAAGCTATTTTTTAATTAACTTACTACCTATTTAGTTGGTCCATTATATCAGCTCATTCAGAAGCAGAGACCATTTAAACTGACTCCATTTTTGGACATTCAACCTTTAAAATGTAAGGAATGCAACAGACATAAACTAAGCACAAAGGCTCATTATTTACTCAAATTTTCCAACTTTTAATAGAATTTTAACGTAAGCAAAAGAAATTCCAGAAATGTCACTGTTAATAATTTTGTTGGATCTCTACCAAAAGCAAGAGGAAAAGAAAAGGAATCCTGAAGTGGTTGATATGGTTGGAACTGTACTTACAAATGTATCACTCCAGGCCACATTCATGAATACTGACAGCCACTGACAACAGTGCTTCAAAACAACCTTTTAATAGTAGCTCACATCCCTTTTAAAAGATGTTTTGCAAAGAGCTCAAAAGAACTGGTGCTTAACCAAGAAATAAGTAGCATAACATGACACTTAAAACCTAATATAATGGACAAAATGTAATAAAATTAGTATCTGTTTGTGATGAACTCAGTATTTTGTGGGTATTTACTGATGACTGTCCCTCTGTATACTACAGTGACACATAAAAATGTGTGAACTAAAAACTGCAATTTAATATTTTTAGACCATTGTTCATTCTCCAGTGTAGAAAGTCACAGTAAGGCAAGAGGCTCAAAATGTCAACACAACTGTTTCTTCAGCTGACAGCTAGGTTTCAAATTTTCCAAATATATCTTTGGAAGAAAGACCTTGAAAAAGGACTTCTGTAATGTAACACTGTGCTCTGCCCATCCAGCTTCAGCACTTACCCTTGGAGCCTGGTGGGAAATTAATAACCTCAGAACACCAAGAATCCAAATTTGCAGTGCAGTAGGTCCTGCACCTAATCATAGAGCTGTTTCTCAGATGCACAGGACCAGCTGAGGAAGTTGGTGAGTTCTGCCACATGTCTAAAATCTTAATCTAGGGAAAAAATATCAAAATCTTGAGGAAACGCCAGTATTTCTCAAGTGAAACAACCCAGTCTGAAAAATTCAAAAGCAAAAAGGCACTGACATTGTAACAGTTCTCCTTGAATAAGTTTATTTATTAAATTTGACCTGTATTCTCTGTTTTAGTTCCCATTCCACCCTCCCCCATCCAAATCCCTGCTGGTGGTGAGCCTACAATTTATTATTTTCATTGTAACTGGTGTTATGCTTAATTTTAAAATATTTCATGTACTCTAGAGTGCCTTCTCATTTGCAGTGAGGAAAAGGAAAGAGTTCAGTCTTGGACACTTGCTGGCAATGTCAAACGGAAGACAGCTACACATTGATGTGACATATCTGGAAGACAGTAAAAGTACAAAGTCCTACACAGTTCAGCAGAAAGAGTCAGGAAGAAAAGCCAGATGCAGCCCAACAGCCGCTGTAGCTGGCTATAAGGAATTGATATTGGTATCTGGAGTTAATGTTGCTTTAGTTCTTAAGTAAGTTGCCTGAAAGACCAATAAATCATATGCAAAGAAAGAAGATTCAAGGGGCATGAATATCCATGGTGGAAAATGCTGCTGTGCTACGTAAAGATTTGATAACTGCTGCTACTATGCGAAACTGAGGCTGGGTGGATAGATTGCTGACATAGGTGCTGATTACTCTGCTGCTAAAGCATCATGCAAGCAGCAGTGTCCAGCTGGCACTAATGATACATCACAATGCTCCATCTGCAGCTCACCATGCGCACGCTGTGGGGGGAACGTCCTGTGCAAAGTACAGGAGATAATTGGCCGAAGAGAGGCTAGAAATACAAACCAAACAGAAATACAAACAAACCTCAGCTTCCCCAATACTACCAAAAGACTGACTGATGTCCAGTGCACACTTAGAAGTATTAGCTGCCATATACAGTTACGTTTTTCCCCACTTTAAATACTATTATCATCTGAAGTAAAACTCTATTTGAAGACAGCCCTGAAAGCAGATTCCCCAGCTTGACTTTTTGACATACTCCACGCTTCCTAAAGCTGCAGATTCAGAGCAACCATTTTCTAATGTTGCTGTTTTGTCTCATTTTTACACATTTTACGGTTGTGGACTTGAAATGCCATTCAGATTAATGGCCATTTCCACACTAAACAAAGAGGATCAGGAAGTGCTTGATTTAAGAAAAAACTATCACCATTAAGTAGCTGTTTAGTAAGAAGTAATGAAAAGCCAGAAAAAAAGATGTTTCACCTACACATATGGAAAAGCAAACGAGACTGATCAATTGGCTAAAATAATCTAAGACATGCAGAAAACAAATCAAACAAATGATTAGTATCAACTCTTACTGTAAAACTCTTTCCTTTCACCTTCCTCCCTCATGTTTCAGTCACTTTATGCCCGAGGTTTGAAAACGAGGATTGTTAGAAAAGTCAGAAAAGCAGCTTACATTCATACTTTCATGTGTCCCCAAGCTGACATGAGGTCATGCTGTCCTGATTGCTTTTGCTACACAGTGGGCTGGAGGAAAGCACGATGGATTTTGCTTCCCTGTGTCTTCCCATTTATCACCATTTTCCCCTTTAGGGATACTAGTTCAAGTGATAAATTCCCAACTAGCTGAAACACCTCAATTTTCTGATCTCAGCCTGAATTTGACCAAAGCAATTACAAACTCACCTTCCAGCATCAAGTCAGGTCAGTGAGGAAGGTGACTAGGAGACCACCACCACGAGGCTCACGGAGCAGCCCAGGGTTGGCGAGGCCATCAGCCTGTAGATTCCTCGCCAGGCCTGATCCTGTCATCACCATGGGCAGACATCCCAGCCCTACCTCAGCCTGCCCCTCTCTGTGTTCCCAGGGAGAAGCCTTATGACCAGGGTTACCCTTATGTTCCCAACCTGCCCTGCTTCAGGGCAGAAGGCTCTTATCATTACACACGGGCACTGTCATGGGACAGAGGCAAGCTGAACCCAATGCCCATGCTTTCATCTTTGGTTCAGCTGAGCTGTTCTGCCGCATTCCACATGCTCATGCTGAATGGCATGTTTCTGCCATCTCTGTCTAGCCAAATGCTCTGTGGGGCAGCACACTTTCTCAGGGACCAGGGCTGCAGACCACGAATCACACTGAAGAGACTGCAATGCCACTGCCAGGGCAGCACAAGTGTCTTCTCAGTGCAAAAATCAAAGCCTCTCAACAGACCGGCATGGAAGTGAAGCCATTTCAGTTTCTATAGCACCTTTTTCAAACACAATGTGTGGTGGCCAAGAAAGGATTAAGCTTTTTCCAATCTCCACCTGTTCTTGTGAGGATGCGCTAATCTATGCCAGACAAGAAAGTTTCTCCCTGTAACTTGGCCTCTCATGGTGCCAGTCCTTAAAGTGCCCTTGTAGCTTGGCAGCAGCCATCCATCCCCTCCTCTTACACTTCCCAGGTGGCTGCCTATACATACTCACTGTAATTGGAAGAGTAACGTACATTAAGTTTGCCAGCTTCATTGGGATTTATTTTTAATAACAAGATTGAAAAGGTGAAAGCAGTACGAATTTATTCTGTCAGAGCCAAAAGCCCGTTCCTGATGACAAAGTTGCAGAGGAGAACAAAAGAACCAAAACCCGTTTTACAAGATGGCAGATCCTTCCCTTGTACCTGCATTTATTCCAGTCTCCTGCCTTTCTGTTGCTGCTCTTACCTGCTTTCTTAACAAGCAGGAAAGCCACTCCTGGTTTCACGATCATCTTCAACAACTGGGGCTACCATCTTCCATGTCTCTTTTTTCTTTCGTATCCCCAGACTCCAAGATAAAAAAGCACAGGAGTGAGGGTCTCCTGTCCCTGCAGTCCCTCTGATCACACAGCACTATCATGCTCTCTTCTATGTTTCTCCAACCTTATGTAGCTTTTCAGGTGGTTGCAGTGCCCTCAGGACTATCCTGCTTTTTCATAACTAACAAAACATCAGGAATATTTGTCATTTCAGCCCAATTTGCTTTCAGCCTCTACAGCGACCAACTACACTGCAGAATAAAAATGTAGGGGACAGGTCTTGCATGCAAAAGGAGCCTTCCAATTGTCCCACTGAATCACAGTTTGCAGAAGTTAGACTAACTTCCTCAGCACACCTTCCTTCATGCACAGTGGAATAAAGCACAGTTTCTCAGCTGCAAGTTGCTTATTGTATAAAATGAAGAGGAAAAACCTTCTGAAGTCTGAAAGTGGAAGTCGATCAGAAGAAGACTTCCCTGCCCATGGCAAGGGGGTTGAAACTAGAAGATCTTTAAGATCCCTTCCAACCCAAACCATTCTATGATTCCATGGTTCAAGATTTTTTAATACCTGCAAATGTTTCTACAGGTACCCATCATTAAGGAATGTCAAAGTTTCTCAATAATAAAAGCCTTTGAGACTGCTAAGTCTAACCTCTTGGCAAAAATCTGTAGCATCAGTAAAGGACTTTTTTTTCTATTCCAAGGCAGACCAAGTTTTTTTATTGCTTAAGCTGCCAAAACAGTTTTCATAAGTAAAACCTCCCAGAAGTTTCCCACTGACAAGTTTCCCTGCAACTAGCAAAGTTCCAATCAGAGACCATAGGCAAATCCCAAGAGAACCAAATGCTCTCATTGGAGAGGCATCAAGCTACTAAGCATCCAAGATCTAATCGATCAAAACATTTTAACATTAATCCTAAAGCACAGGAAATCACCACTGAAGTAAAAAGATTATTCACATGCTAAAACTCACACATTTGCTAACATATTTTGCTAGATCATCCATGATGGTCTCAGCAGTATGTTTAATTGGCTTATTTATCAAGGGACTGAACATGAGATCTAGAATTCAAATATGCTCATGTTTTCATTTGGTAAGAAAAGAAACAACTATTTTAATAATTATAAATAATAATTTATTGCTTTATTGCAGAAAAATGAATAGTCAAATATTAGTATTCAGACTGGTTTACTGACACATTCACAATGTGCTCTGCATAAAGACATAGTCATATAGAAAGACAGCCCAGCTTTTTAAGTTAATACATTTGGCACGATCATAGAAAAATCTATTATTTATTCAGTAAATGCACTGTAGAAGAAAGATCATCTTTACTTTGTATAATGAAGGAACAGATTGAAAGAGAGGAATTTAACACAAAAATAAGTGCCTTAATTGCAATAAAACAAATACTTTTGTCAAGATAATTACTATACATAGAGCTGGAGGGATGTGTGTGTGTATTTTTTTTTAAAGACAGCCATGCACAGGGCCTGCAGAGTGAAATCAATGTGTATCACATGGTTGTCGAAACAGGTATAAACAATTTTTTAAATGAAATATCAAAATCTGCAAGTAATCATGCATGCAATTTCTAGGCAACTGACATACTTGAAGTATAAAGCATATTTAAGTTTCTTCATAATGAAAACTAAATCAGTGTAAAACAGTGTTAAGAATATAATACTTTTTTAAGTCATGCCACACTCTATGTCATATCCCTTCATTTGCCAATTTCAAATATTATGCCTGTAAACAAAAAATGAAGCTTTTTTCTCTGAGCCAAACCCTCCACTGTATGTGCCTGAGACTCATACAGATATTTAAAGAATTACAAAACTAGGTACTATAGTCTTCTACCAAAGAAAGGATTCTATCAATAAAAAAATAAAAATAAGTTTGATTACTCTTGAGCTAGAGGTCACGGGAGGAAATTTATATAATAGAACCTCAAAAGATCCTGTCAATTTTGAAAGGATAGCATGGCAATATCCTACAGTACTGTCTACAGCTAAAGAAGGAAGATGAAACTTTGAATGCACACAGGAAGTAGTGAAAGGAGATGGTGTCACTGGCCGATACAATTCCAATTGGCAGTATTATCACATGATCAGTAAATACTATGCTAAAAAGCATCAGAATTATACTATGATATAAATTTAATACACATAGATAAAGAATTAATATTGATGATAACCAATAATAAAAGAAATTTGTGTTTTAAAAAAAAGCATGTGTATTACCAGTCAAGTTTACATGCATTAAAATTTGCATTTACATCTTTTCAGCACTGGGTTTACTATTACTTTAATGTTTCCTTAGTAAGTTGCTCTAAAGAGCCAACACTCTGTAATCCAAGAACAGCATCACTGTGCTCATGAACCTGCAGACAATGGAAAGACTGCATCCTAAAATACGCATTGAAACTACCTCAGTCCTGCATCAGTTCTCTTATATACATCAGGCCATTAAATGAGAATTCTGGGGGCCCATTTCTGTGAAAATAAGGTTATCTGATGTCATTCTGAAGTGTCTCAGAAGATGTTTCACTGAAGCTTACATCCTGAGATTTTTACTTAAAGCAGATTTTATTTAGCCATTGATGGTTCTTCTGGTGCAGCTTTCAAGCATTTACTGCCAAATTCTTATACCTGAGCTCAGAAAAACTTTGGCTGACAGTTCCAGTAATGTTTGTAACAAAAATGCGTAGCCACGAAATTCAGGGTTGGTAAGCCATACAAACACCATGTTTTCTGGACTGAGTGCACAAAGTGTGCCAACAACGCATGAATAACCTCACTGAGACTGTGAAATGCCATGCTTTATCTCTGGATGCTTACAAATGCAGAAGCATTATTTCTACAAATGTAGATTTTTAGCCACTGCTTTACTGACAGATTTTTCCACATTTTCCTTGAAGTAATTGGCCTCTAAAGTTCATGCATGCCCAAAGAGTTGTTAAGCACCGAATTCTTTAGCTACAGCTTCCATTTGCGTGTTCTAGCCCTACATAAAAACCTCATTCCAGCAAAATAAGTTACTATTTTGCTGAAATAAGTATTTTGCTGTACTTAAAAGACAAATCTCCGTATTTTGCAGTTTCCTCCTTTTCATCATCTTAAAAAGTTAACTTTTGAGCAGAAGAGGAAATTGAAGAATTTGAAAAAATAACATGGATCTTCAGTGTAGTCAGAACTCAGTATGAAAGTATTCCCAGATATACAACCTCTCCATCAAAAGCCTGGTTTCCATGGTGACCAGCACATCCTCTGATTATTTTTTTTGTTTGTTTGTTTTCTAAAGACCTTGTCATCCATCCCCACAATTAGAGTGCAAAATAAGCTCAAAGAAATGTGATTCCCCCCCCAGTACCTAAATCAAGTGTAGGACTTAGATGCCCACACAGCACCACCATAATGCATGGTGTTTTTTGTCTAAAGCAATGTGATCTGATCATGAAAACTCAACCATCCCACAGAGTTACTAGTAAATACTTTGACAAAAATATTTTGTCAAAAAATTCTTTAAAGCCATCTGGATGACACTGACAAGCAAGTGAACCCTGCTTAAGCTCATCATGCTCCAGCTTTCAACTGTGTAGGAACGTAACCTAAAAGTTTGGTGTGTTGTGTCAGACTAGAAGCCTTCTAGCCCATTTGCTGAAGCCTGCTGACCCGGGTAATAGCCAGAGGTTGCAATTTCTTGCCATCTTTAGCATCATTAAAAGTCATCACTTCTTCCCTCACCCTGTAAACTGAACCATCACATACTCCTAGAGAGAGACTCATGAGAAAAACTCCTAGAGAGAAACCCCATTCTAACCAGCTATAGCTGAAAGCCAAGTTGAGCTCATGATTCCCTACACATACACCAGCATAGCTGCTTTTTACTTTTTCTATATCCACTTGTCTTATATAGTCACTTCCCCACTTGCCACTCACGATATTCAACATAAAGATTAAGTGTTTTGCCTCATCTCCTTGCATAGAAGGAAACACCTATCACTGCACCAGTCAGATGTTATTCTTGTCCCCACAGCACCAGTTATAAAAATAGACACAGTTCTTGGATTATTTCAGTTTCCAAGTAGTTTTTAAACTATCCAAAATCACCAGTTACCCTTAATCACTATGAGTTTACATAGCATTCTACAGTTATATAGTACAGACACAGCCTACTCCTCCCAAAACCTGCATCCTCTACTCATCTACTTGGCACACTCGACATCTAATTCAGATCCAAATCCTGTTTTGCAGAATGACTCATTTAATTTCATCACCACCCTCTTGCAGTCTCAGTTCAAGACTATTATATAACTCAACCCAGCAAAGCATACAGCTGAATTTTTTTTACTGCTACAGCTTCATTGCTTGCTCATAATTTATGACAAAGATGCCTTTTACTCCAGTGTAACAGAGGTTGCTTACTAAAGCAGGTTCTAAGCTACCAGCTCACTAATACCAGAAGAATATTTTGTTTCATCTGCTGTCCTGAAGATCACCTAGAGAGATCCAATTTCTGTCCTGACTGTATCAAACACTACCCTTGTGACCTTGCAGAAACGTTGGATAATGGCTCCACCTTTCTGCTTCTTCCCCCCACACCTAACATCCACAATGGCATAGTGTAATGACTGCCTGAGAAAAGTAAAAACCATAAAAACCTGTTTTCAACAGGTGCAGTATGTTCTTTATGTATGGAGCTGCACCAATGCTCTCCCCTCCCCCACAGCCTTAATCTCCAGTAATTTATTTTCACTCTGCAGGATTTTCACCTGAAAGACTCAAGTTATTTCAAGGATGTGAATAACAGTATTTTTGTCAAGGTAGAAAAAAGCACCCAGGGAATGTATGTAAAAGAAATAAGAATGAAGCATGTACATATTTGAGCATGAGTTCTCAGTCTTGATATGGAAAAGATAACTGGGCTTTGAGAACTTGCCATTTGCAAAGCAGCAATTACTTCTATAACCCCAGAATCGTATCAGATATGTGCATTTGTATTCTTTCCTATGCAGACAACAGAGATTAAGTGCCCGTTTCAGGGGATTTCTGTAGCTTTATTTCCAAAACAGAAAGGAAACAAGGGAATGGGACACAATAGCAAAAGGAAGCATAGACTGCACAGAGAGAGAGCGGTTGTGTGACAGCAAAATAGGGCTTATTCTATGAACACAGTAATACTAAAAGCAAATGCATGAACAGAGAGCAGGCAGCAGGGCTTGGTTCCAAAATGTGTGTAAACAAGTTATGCTATATTTGAACAACAGTTTTGTTCATCCTGGGTTAGATTACTTTATACTGCAGTGCAAGTGGATCTTCCCATTGATTATAATGGAGTTTAAACAAACAGCCTGAATTGCACTCTGGTAATTAGGATTTAACTATGAGCATGTCAGTAGCCTTAGGAATTCTGCCTGAGATTCTACCCACCCCCCCAAAACAAACAACAACAAAAAAAAAATGCAGCAGATAATCTACTGGACACTAGATCAGCAAGTGCCAAATAAGCCCCTTGCTTACCTATAATAGAAACAGAGGCTTGTAACTGGAAGTTGGCCACAGACCAGCTCTATAGGGCATGATGATCCACCCTTCCCTCAGCCCTAACCGGTCAGTCATCTCCACGGGCCCATATACATCCCTCCTGACCAAGGGAACCACAGGTAACACCATGGTTTGCTCGCCTTGTTAGTCTAAGATTTTAACACCTTTTAGCTTCTTGAAGCCACAAGCTAAGCAAAGCACCTTGCCTGTAAGCCAGGGGTTGGGAAATCACTTCTCTTGCAACAAGCAGCATGAGAGGAAAAAAATACACGAAGCTTCCTCTAGCTGTCTCCTCATCAGAGCTGAGCAGAAGCAGGCTGAGGGCAATCAGATACATAACTGGAAGTGTCTTTTACTGGAAACTGTATAAGTGAAGAAAGCAAACTAACAGGTAAAAAAGGAAGGAGAGATTCACAGTATTTACACAGAAGAAAGAGCTGTGCAGGGAGGAAAAAGACACAGAGTAATAACTTAATGCTTGCCTCTTATTATACACTAGTACTTTGGTTATAAAATATGAAAGATAAACACATTGTTCACAAAGAAAGGCATGTCATTGACAGAAAAGTGAAACTGCTGTTTTGCACAGCATCAGTAAACCTGTATTAGATTTAAACAGCTAATTAAACATTTCCTTCTTGCACTTAGCCTTAAAGATTCTCTAGCACTTGCAAGCTGCAGTTGGAAGAGCGATACAGATGTAAAAAGCATTTCTTCTGTTACTGAATAGAACTCCACCCTAACCCTTCCTGCATTAAGTGACTAGCCTACAAAACCAAAATATTACCCAAACGAATCTTCTTGACATCTGATGATCAAATCAATTTTTGATGCACCAACTGTAGTCAATAGACATTGTAGAAATGTACTGAAGATAGAACAAGGCAACCAAAAAGAATGAAAAGTTATAAAACCAAGACTGTTAGCTAAGTAGCAATTTGAAAAGGAGACTCTGCACTACATACCCTCTTGAGTTTAAGTTCACGAAGCAACAGCAATGAGTAAATAGTGATAGTATCAGTCCAGCTTAGATTTCTGCACAAATGTGCCAACCTCAGATTGGAAAAAAGGACAAATATCCACATTCTAGACAAAGAGAGAAGCCAGGGCTTGTATATAATTTCAAAATCAGCAGAAAGAGAAGGCTGGAGAGCAAATACACTTGCAGCTCTAAAGATGCTTTCTAAAGACACAGATACAGCACTACAAGAGGCATATGTTAGCACTGCCAGTATTAAATGCCTTCAACAAAGTACAATCATGGCTGGTTAGCATTTCTATATACATGCTATAATGGGAAATACCAGCTCAGTGTGCCTAGATAAATTTGGTTTCTTACTGGTAAGAACCATTGAAGAGTCAGCTAAATTGATTTCAATGGCACAGCTTCCAAGGCCAAAATTAAGCGCACACTTAATTGTTTTGCTGGATCAGAACCAGGCAGCTCAGCATCTTTTAGGCTTGATCTTGATCCTATGATAAGGTCAGAAGGCTACAGAAGTTTCACAATTTTTATTTCCTTCACACAGTATCACACAGTATCACAGTATGCTAGAGATTGGAAGGGACCTCGAAAGATCATCTAGTCCAATCCCCCTGCCGGAGCAGGAACACCTAGATAATGTTACACAGGAATGTGTCCAGGCGGGTTTTGAATGTCTCCAGGGAAGGAGACTCCACAACCTCCCTGGGCAGCCTGTTCCAGTGTTCCGTCACCCTCACTGAGAAGAAGTTTCTTCTCAAGTTTAAGTGGAACCTCTTGTGTTCCAGTTTGTACCCATTACCCCTTGTCCTATCATTGTTTGCCACTGAGTAGAGCCTGGCTCCATCCTCGTGACACTCCCCCTTTATATATTTATATACACTAATAAGGTCACCCCTCAGTCTCCTCTTCTCCAAACTATAGAGACCCAGCTCCCTCAGTCTTTCCTCATAAGGGAGATGCTCCACTCCCTTAATCATCTTTGTTGCCCTGCGCTGGACTCTCTCCAGGAGGTCCCTGTCCTTCTTGAACTGAGGGGCCCAGAACTGGACACAATACTCCAGATGCGGTCTCACCAGGGCAGAGTAGAGGGGAAGGAGGACCTCTCTCGACCTACTAACCACCCCCCTTCTAATACACCCCAGGATGCCATTGGCCTTCTTAGCCACAAGGGCACAGTGTTGGCTCATGGTCATCCTGTTGTCCACTAGGACCCCCAGGTCCCTCTCCCCTACACTGCTCTCTAACAGGTCGTTCCCCAACCTATACTGGAACCTGGGGTTGTTCCTGCCCAGATGCAGGACTCTACACTTTCCCTTGTTATATTTCATCAAATTACTCCCTGCCCAACTCTCCAGCCTGTCCAGGTCTCGCTGGATGGCAGCACAGCCTTCTGGCATGTCAGCCACTCCTCCCAGCTTAGTGTCATCAGCAAACTTGCTGATAGTACACTCAATTCCCTCATCTAAATCATTGATGAATATATTAAATAATACCGGTCCCAGTACTGACCCTTGAGGCACTCCACTAGATACAGGCCTCCAACTAGGCTCAGCCCCATAGACTACAACTCTCTGGCTTCTCTCCTTCAGCCAGTTCGCAGTCCACCTCACTACCTGATCATCCAGTCCACACTTCCTCATTTTAGCTGTGAGGATGCTGTGGGAGACTGTGTCAAATGCTTTGCTGAGGTCAAGGTAGACCACATCCACCGCTCTGCCATCATCCATCCACCGTGTTATTTCCTCATAAAAGGCTAAGAGATTGGTCAAACATGATTTCCCCCTGGTGAAGCCATGTTGACTGCCCCTCATAACCCTCTTATCCTTGATATGCCTTAAGGTGGCACCAAGGATAAGGTGTTCCATCACTTTCCCAGGGACGGAGGTGAGGCTGACCGGTCTATAGTTACCCGGGTCCTCCTTCTTGCCCTTTCTGAAGACTGGAGTGACATTTGCTTTCCTCCAGTCCTCAGGCACCTCTCCCGTTTCCCAAGACTTGGCAAAGATCATGGAGAGTGGTCTAGCAATGACTTCCGCCAGTTCCCTCAGCACCCGCGGGTGCATCCCATCTGGACCCATGGATTTATGGATGTCCAGATTGCTCAACTGGTCTCTAACCCATTCCTCATCGACTAAGGCAAACCGCTCTGTCGACCTGACTTCATCTAAGGTCTCAGGGGTACAGGGCTCTTCAGGACTGCCCGCAGCAGAGTAGACAGTTCCTTTTAAACATGAGACTTTTAGAATGATCTGTGTACTTAATGTAAGAAGAAGTTTGAGTAAATGATATTACAAATCTCTGAATCATAAAAGCAACCCTATTGGTAGCAACAGCCTTGAAATTTGTTAAGTACACGTATTTAGGTCTTTGGAAGTATCTGCCACACTTTGTCCCAGAGTCAGCAAGGACACTAATGTTACCAAAATACTTAATGTTCTTTTTAGGATTCTACTTTATCATACTTACTGAATGCAGCATGTTTTTTATCCATTTTAGGTTTAGACTTAAACACACATTGTCTCAATTTATTCAGGGGAAAAAAAATGCATACACTGCATTTCAGGAGCAAAAGATGACACAGCAGGAAAAGCATTCCATAACACATTGCACATGCCCTAATTTTGATAAAAATAGTTAGCAGTTGCTATTCATAACACTGAGATTCTGCTGGTGGCTGACTGAAAGAACTGAGAAAGATAAACCTCTCCTGTTCGTGGACAGACTGAATAACAGAGACATGGTATGTCTGTGTTAGCAGACACGACAGGACAGCAGTGAATGCAGGCTGCTGGCAGTCAGGGCACTGAGTTAAATCTATGCAGTTGTCAATGGGCAGCATGGTTTCTTGGGTTTAGCTGACTTCAGAGGTCCCAAGTAACACTGTTGCAGTTATATTTTTTCCTTTTTTGTAAACATCACTAGGAGCTCTCTATTAGTCAGACACAAACTGCAGAAGTCTATCTCTATTCCACTGTCTTTCAAGACACTGTACAGAGAACACCAAACAAACATCCCAAAATGCTCCCCGACTCGATGAAAACGTAAAAAGAAAATAGGCAGAGAAGCACATGCAGTCAGCAACACTGTAGGTACAGCAGATTTTGCCTTTGGTAGTTGAAGAGCACAGAAATGAAAACGAGGATTCTAATCAGAGAAAACACAGATGTGTTTTCTTTCTACTTGTCAATTTTGTAATTTCATCAAACACTTTGTAGCTGAAAGACAAGCAAAAAGAGGATACAACCTCAGAAATAACCATAACCGTTCCAATTCCCTTCATTCTGTCTTCACCAACCTTTTCCCCTCCAACATACACTGTGTATTAAGACTCCTTGACAAAAAAATCAAAGCATAACTACAAGCTGTAAACCAAACTGAACCACTGACTATATTGCTTATTTAATACACACTGAGCTCTGTGGAAACTTTGTCTGCTTACACCCAGGCCACTGTATGTTACTCTACATCTTTGTAAATGCTTTCAAGCGTGATAAAGAGTGTCAGCACCATCTTGTGGCTTTCACTTTCGTATGCAGTCCCCAGGAGTTACACAGTTTATGATCCCTTCAAATTAAGATTTGCAACTGGAACCCGTCAACTCTAA
Organism: Pezoporus flaviventris; assembly: GCF_033815535.1. Classification (NCBI taxonomy): domain Eukaryota; kingdom Metazoa; phylum Chordata; class Aves; order Psittaciformes; family Psittacidae; genus Pezoporus; species Pezoporus flaviventris. The sequence continues at coordinate 4,461,925 of NW_026892644.1, forward strand.
AGTGCTAACACTTGCATCTCTGAGTCACCTACCAGTTTCTTTGCTGGTCAGGATAAGTGAATGGACCAGATGCCTATTTTTCAGAACCAGCTATTTCCCAACCTTTATAAACATTAAATTATTAAATAAACAGAAACTGAAACCTACTGTCTTGGGTTTTCTTTTTTTTTTCTAACTAGCTTTTGTTGTACTAGTCTAAAACCAGCAAACTTTTTACTTTCCTCTTACTAGTTGAGCTCTTCTCTCCCATATCATTCTGGTAGCTCTTCTCTTCTTAAGCTCCAGTACATCTCTGTCCTTTTTGAAAATAAGCAATCAATTTGGGTAAATAACTCTCCCTCTGTAACAAATATTTCATCTGAGACATCCCAGATTTCCATTTGTTTTTTCACAGCTGCAGCACACTTTGGATTAGTAGTCGGATTTATCCTTCTCTACCATTTCGAGCTGAGGATTTGCAGCTCACAGGAGGGGAAAAGAAAGAGAAATCCTGTTATGCCCACTCTTGAAACCTGCACTGTTGTGTTTCATCAACTTTTCCTTATTCTGTTCCCAAAAGCCATCCATTTCTGCCTACCTGACATTCAGATTCTCCCCTGTAGTAATAGTGTCTCCTAGCTCAGACCCATCAGCACATCTCATCAATACACTCCTCCTTTCCAGGCAGAAATCATCCATAAAAATATTAACCCTATTTCCAAACCAGTACTGGGAAAACGCTATTAATCTTCTTTCCATTTAGTACTCCCCCTTCCAAGACTCTTATCGTGTCTCTCTCAATCATCTCCTTATTCACATTATAATTCTTCTAAGTCTTGTTTTTTCTCCAGGTGAACAAATAACAGCCTAAGCAGGCAAATACCATTCATTTAAAAAAAAAAAAAAAATAAAAAAATCAGCTAACATTATATCTATTGCACTCACTTCCTTTGCACCTAGCTTATGAAATAAATTTAACTGGAGTCCTACACCCTACTAAGAAGTAGTCAATGTCACAAATCTCTTTATATAGCTTTTTACTGCTATTGTGATTTAAAAGAGGTCTGAAAAACTACATGAGACAAGACATCTCTGTCAAAAATATATGGAAGCTGCAGAATCGAAGAATCCATTTAAGTATGCACTAACATACAAATCAAGTAATATATAACAAATGAATTTGGGTTTTTTGTCATGTCAAATATAGCAGTCACAGCAGGTGGCAATATCTTGCAGTGTAAAAACAAAAGGAAAAGGTCTGATGCTGTGATTTCACCAAGAAAATAAAATGAAGAGGTCACAGGAATTTACGTAAACAAAAGAGGGGACTCAAGCTGCAGCCAGGTTTCCAAGAGATTCGAGCAATGAAGCTGAAACATTCTTTCAGATTTTCTTAAGTTTGCAAAAAGTTATGTACCACAGTCGTAAGAACACAGTTTTTTCCAGAAGCATGTGTTTCTGACCAACTATAGGACAGACCCAGGTGCACCCCTGAAGAGGGTCCAGCCGGCTTAAGCACTCTTCATTTTCCCTGTCTCTGCTGGGAGTAAAAGTTCTTCTGAAATGGATCTATTCCATACATTCACACACTGGAGATCAAGCACAGACCCAGAAAAGACACACAGATGCCCACACATTTCAGTTACCTTGCTGGGATTTAGGAACCTAAATACATTAAAAGGGGGACTCCATCCAAGTAAAGATGGAATAAGATCCCGTAACAGTGGAGAAGGGCAAACAAAGTACTGCAGGTAATTACAGCCCAGTCAGCCTAACATCGATATTTGAAAAGAGACAGTGACAAACTAGTAAGCAAGCAATAAATCAAGCTGTTTGTAAGCACCTTGGAGAAAACAAGATGATAACAAAGAGCCAACAGATTTGTCTGGAACTATTCATGGCAAATCAATATAATTGCATTCAAAACAGCTGATCTGGCATACAAAGAGACGGGTCCCTGTAAGGAACAAACAACAGAAATACAGTCTAGATAAAGGTGCACTAATTTCAGGTCAGAAATAGTTGAAAGAAAAGATACAGGATGCTGGGGAGGGACTCTTCATTAGGGACTGTAGTGATAGGACAAGTGGTAATGGGTTCAAACTTAAACAGGGGAAGTTCAGGTTAGATATAAAAAGGAAGTTCTTTATTGTGAGGGTTGTGAGGCACTAGAATGTGTTGCCCAAGAAGCTGTGAATGCTCCATCCCTGGCAGTGTTCAAGGCCAGTTTGAATGGAGTCTTGGGTGACATAGTTTAGTGCGAGGCGTCCCTGCCTATAGCAGGGACATTGGAACTTGATGATCTTAAGGTTCTTTACAACCCTAACTATTCTGCGATTCTATGATTCAGATTATTATTGTTAAAGATGGGAATTTCCTTCAGGAAGACTTGTTATATTCAAAATTTTAATGAATTGTGATATTTTATGGTTTTTTAAGACTTGCAGATGACACAAACTTGACAGGTATTGTTCAGTTCCTGACTTATTCCTATCCAATGAAAATCTATTGATCTCAATCCAATTTATCTAGCAAATTTTTATGGATATTCTGGAATATATTGTTCAAGGTAATTAAGAATTAGGTAATTATCATAAGAAGAGACAAAGTTAACCAACAGGAACTCTTGAAAGCTCAGTTCCAAAAACTCATACATAGTTATGAAGTAGCTATCAAAATTATGTTTTTCTCTGATATGCCCTCACAAGATTTTCCAGGTTAGGAAATCCATACAGAAGAATGTTGTGTTCCATTTTCAACAGAAGCATGGTTTTTATTAAGCAGTGCAATCTTCGGAAAACACATTATTTCAAGTCACAAGTAATATAAAAATTTCAAGAATTCCTTTCCAGTGTAAGTGAAATTGATTGATTCTGATGTCAATTACACTCTATCACCAAGGACAAACTTTGACACTACTCTGTAAATCATCCAGCATTGCGAGAATGGTGCAAAGCAGCAAAAACACTACATTGAAAGTAGTATTTCCAAGTAGGATGCAAAGCACCCACTAAGACCTGCTCCCCAAATACTATTAGCTGCAGTTTCTTCATACTCCATATCCTAATGGACGGAGTTTCATTGTCAATGCCTTATTTTCCACAACATTGTCTTGTTGCTCTGAATGTGAAAATTCAAGCTCAGATATCCCCAAGCACAGTTTATTACAAGGCCCTGAACATGCCCTGCTCAGTAGGAAGCCAGAGAACTTTCCCACCATCAGTAGTTAAAAAAGAATTCTTTTGAAATGACAACGTATGTAATGTATGCATTATATACTGGTGGTTTAGCATAGTTTGTTTTTTAGGAATTTGTTATTAAAATGTTATAGAGTTTGTTGTAAATTCACAAGAAACAGCACAGCAAGCCTGTAGCATGGTATTCTTCTGCACATCAAGTTCCTGTAAATGAGCTAATGAAGTAGTCTTGGACGTAAATAAGCCTGGATACAACTTTAAGATATATCCTATCTCATTAATCAATCTCTAAATTACCCTTTGTCTTTCCAGAGACTACCCCATTTCAGCTGATGCAGTACTCTTGCCTGAGCTTCCATAGCCATGCTGTATGCTGCTGACCAACTGTTATCTTTGCTGCCAAAGAGTTTTCAATAATGGCAAGACAGTCACTGAAAACTGATAACATTCAAAAAATCTTGAGGAATCTTTGCATTAGAAGCATCATAATGGCAATATGGATTATCCTGGTTTTGCAGACACAACATCCAGTCATACAGAGAAGCCACTGACACAACGTTCTCATACACCTATGAAATAAGGTGAAGCACTTCTAATCAATATATATGAAACACTTAACCCTGCTTACATGCAGCACCCTTTCCCCTGCTGCAGGAGACATTTTGATTTAAAATAATCCCATGAATCACCAATTGTTTCATTGGGTGCAGAAACTGGGACATTAAATCCTCAGGATGAAGACTATCTTGTGCTATGAATCACACTTTGCAGCAGGACATCCCAGCCCTGTGAAAATTGACATTACTTCTGTGTTAACCATGCTGCCATGCTTCAATACTTCTATAAACATCTCACTGTGAGCTCTTCAGAGGCCCTGTAGGTTCTTAAACTAAGATCAGAATTAGGGCATTTGTATTTGACTTGCTAATATAACACCATTCTGGCACCTTTGGCTGCATGCATTGGTATTTTAGAACTGGAAAATTGTTCTGCAGTGCTAGCAGCTCCTTAACAAGTTTTGTTATTTTATTATTTTTATTACTTTATTTATTAGTTTTATTATTTTATACTATTATTTTAAACTAACATTTCTTCCCTTCTCCAGCGGCAACCTCTAGGTGGCAGGTGCCTGTAAACACTACGGTAAGGCTCACTCGCCGCCACCTCGCTGTCCCAAAACAACTTCACAATTAAAACTAAAGTTGTCACTCATCACATCAGGAAAATATTAAGTATCTCACAGCAGATCCAGTATTTCTGTAACTAAAATAGATGGTGAAATAAACTATGATAAAAATTAAGCCTCCAGAATATAGTCACAGAGATCATACAAAGAACACTGGATTGTGAGCAGGAGGTGCAGATTTACACTGCTCTTAATTGGAAGCAGAAAAAAAGATGATAGATAAAAATCACAGCATTTAACCTTGCATGAGTTGTTAACATTTGCCCTAACGCTCCTGCTTTGCAAGTGTCAACATCAGAACAGGCATTAAGAATGGTACTTGAAGTGCAGGAGCCCAGAACTTTCAGCTACCATCAGCATCCAACCAGCTCTGAATGATACACCATTAGATCAGAAGGTTCTGGGAAGGGAGAAATCAATTATTTATTTTTCTTTTTTATTTTAGCACCACCACAGAGTTTTAGGTCCATTATTTTTGGCAACGTGAAGTAATCACTACAGCAGTTACTCTAAATCCCATTAATGCGCTACCTCAAAAAAAGCGGTAATAAAAACCAGAAGTAATACAGATATTTGATTATACTCTTTACTACATATTACATTCAGCCACTGTTGTCAGCAATTATTACGATTTTAAGAACTAGGTCAGCACTAGGTATTTAGACCAGTACTTTTCTAGCATTACCCTTCTCAATACTGAATCCTCTAAAACCCCACTCTCCATACATACCTGTCTGCAACTGGCACTAAGGCAGAACCTTGCTAATTCCACTTAACAACAACAACAACAAAAAAAAGGCAGCATGAATCAAAATTAACGTAATTATAGGGATTCAGTTAGGAAGCATGTAGATCAGGGCCTCGTTTGCCAGCCAGAAAGATGTGCTGAGCTCATGACCCACTTCCTATAATCATCATGATCAAAAATACAAGAGACATAAGGGAAGAGACTGTGGGCCAAGTGGTGGGTTGTGGTCTCACACCACAACATCATCTTTCCTGTAGACTCTGAGTGACCTCCAAACCCCAGTCTGGAAGGGCCTAATCATGCTTCTGACCAGCATGCTGCTCTCTCTTAATAGCTTTTTACCAACATAAGCCTTTTAACAGGGTGAGATCACAAGTGTGTTCCCATGCATGCAGCAGGATGTTCCTTGTACACCCTATTTTGTGATTAGTCAGATGCTTATAGCATTTTGAATAAATGATGGACTTCTCAGGGTATCCTCCATCACATGAAGTTTTATGACAGCTACAGAAGAGAGGATACTGTCCTCAAATGCCTTCATACACTCCCATGGATCCACCTTCATCAAACAGTTGGTTTGCCAGTTTTAAAACAAACACACACTACACTAATGATATTATTGTGGCTGAGAACATTACACTCTTTGTTTCTGATACTTTTTAAACCATTAGACAAATTGTTTCAATAAGGATTACTTGGCATAAGCATAAATTCTTTCATGAAGTTTCTGTGGTCTAATCCTTCCTTAAGAGCAGTCAAAGCAGTCTGGAGGCAGAAACAGCTATTTAACCTCACCACTAAAACTGCTGATTAAACTGAGCTCTGTCATGTAAAAAAGAAATAATCACTTACCTGTAGAGTCTTGACTCAAAGTTTCTTGACTGCTACTACTGTAAGAAGGCACTGGAGTGATAGAAAGTGAAGCTGGGCAGGATAAAGGATGTGAGAAGTCATTTTGTGCAGCAAAATATTGAAATACTTGAACACAGGCATCTTCAGAGAAGGTGAGAGGGAGGTGAGGGTTCCCATACAAATGTGGATTTCTCCAACGAAGCAGTCCTATTGCAAGAGGGCCAACAGCATCAGAACCTGACAACAGATATGAGGAGTTAAAATCTGTGCCATTATATTGTAGCAACTTATTATAGCTTCCTTCAAAATTATAAGGTAGTAGCAATTCCTATTTTGGAAGTTAGCCTGCCCCATGAAAATATTTTATCCTGGTCCACTATCAGTAATGCTGTTAAATGCTGGTCTAACACTGAAAGTACACTTTCAGTACATATTCTCCTTATACTGAACAAAACAGCATTTAGCATGAAATAAACCAGCATAATTCCAATGTGTGAACCTACAATTTGTTTCAGTCTTGCTTATACCCAGATTTCTGCAGGACCTTGTTCACACATTACAACCTGAGGGTTTCTCATTGCCACTAGAATGCAATTTTATTATTATTATTATTATTATTTTATTATTTTTAAATCAATATCTTACTGCCATTGTTCCGACCCGTGAGTGTCACAGCTCAGTGGAAATTGGAAAGTGGGAAGCACAGTCACCCCACTGCCACTTCAGATCCTGCTCTGCCATTATATGCATAGGCTTTGCCAGAAAGCAAATTTGCTCTGCTACAGTTCTTAGCCGTCCTCTTACCCACCAATCAATGGCTTGGAATCTTTTTCAATCTCTTTCACATTTCCTTTAAACTACACTTTATGTTGCATTCTGTAAGTATTTTTCCAATTTCTGAAGACTTACGTTCCATCTTACCATAAGATGATCTACCATAACAGATCAATTTATATGACATTGTGACACAAAACAGTAGGGTTTATTATGACAGTTTGCCACAAGACTGTGGAGGAGAGCTACCCTGTAGAGATTGTTCCACTGCAAATGGTATCACCTCCACTACGCCCCCCCCCCCCAAAAAAAAAAAAAAAAAACACAGAAGAAGAAAAAAGACACTACTTTTGGATCACTTATTACCTGTAAGTGCAAAATAAGGAGACTTCTCTATGTCTCCCCTACGAGTATTATCTTACTTTTAAAACTCTCAGGTTTGTGATATGTTCAAGACTGAGCATCCACAAAACTAGACTTTCAAATGAAGACAAATGCTTCAAATCTGCACGGGTCCTCCAAACACCCTCAGGCTATTACGGCAACACTCACCTGGACAACAGGCACTGTTGCGTCAAGCACTGAAATACAATGTAACAAGTTGGACTTCAGACAGGATCACACAACGAATTCTTCTACCGAAAACAAAGTATTTAATGGTAGAGCATGCCTGAACGGAACTGGTAAGCCATACTACTGGCTCAAAACTTCTGCAAGGACAATATGAGAGCACCTAATCTAAGGCATGTTTTAATTGCTCTAAGCACAGTTCTGTCAGGTACTGTAACTAGTCAGGTACTAAAACATGAAGAGTGGCAGTTGTCTACATTTAGGAGTAACAGAACAGAAATTGTTCAACAGATCCTTCAGAAGAGGAGCCTCTAGGGGGTCAGAAATAAATTCCGATAAATGAATGTGCACCCACAAGAGTTATTTGAGCTGCCCACTAGACAGACGGATACATACATCAAGGACTGTCAAGTGTGTCCACTCCAGAAAAAGAGCCGAGTGGCACTAAAGAACATTCAGTGAAACGTAATAAAATGTTGCTCAATACTAGCCAGTATTGCAGTAGATATGTTTAACAACAAACCCCCACCCTTCCTACTTTGATCCTTTTCTTTATACAAAACTTTGGCTCATGCCTTTTTGGAAACAAAATTTGATGGATATTTTAGGGACTTAGCTGCCAATATACAACACATTTGAATGTATTGATAATACTGAATGTGGAGCTAATAACATGTAGCTTTGGCTGGCTGTACCTAAAAGGACACAGCTTTACACTCAGCTTTGCTGCTTGTAATGTGGATTTCTCTATATACCAATATCCACTAACTAAAAACTAATTATCCCATAGTGCCTGACTCCTTTATCATGAATGCTCAAGGAAGCAAGAGAATTAGTATGTACCTGTGCCTATAAGATATTTATGGCTGGTTTTAACTGCTGATATAATCATAAAAAAATCCATAAGCACTTCTAGTGTCCTACTTTATGTTCAGACTTTTGAAATATGCTTGCAGTCACTCCTTTCTTCAGTACCATTTCCGGTAGACACTGATTTTCACTTTTACCAATAGTCTTTCCAGAAACTCATCTGAAAGTACATGGAATTGAACATTTCTGAGAAAAAATAACCAACACAGATGCATCATATCAAAAAAGACTATTAGTTTTCTGATTTATCTGTTCACCAGTAGAAGGCTATTTTGCCTATACTAAAACCTCCAGCTTCACTTTCAGTTTTGTCTGCAAGAGAGCATATGCTGCAGCTATAAGCATACAACATACAGAAAAACTAAAGGTAGACTATAAAAAGTTTATGTAAAACTACTCAGAACTCTTGAGTGAAGGCAAGTTCTTCAGATTTTTGACTTTGTTTACTCTCATTAGTCCCAGTGGCTAATAACAGCTTTCTCCATAACCAATTCTTGCATCCACATTAAAATTATTGTCTAATAAAAGTAATACATTCAGAAATGCATATATATGTGAATATATATATACACACCCCCTATCAGGAAAGCGCAGAAATGTGTACATGTGTGTGAGAACCAGTGACACTCAAAAAGCAAATGTAATAGTTTTAAATTACTAAATTGCAAAGCCAAGTAAGATTGGGGTTTCTGAGGGAGGGGAGGCCATGAAGATGTTTCACCTAAAAAAAAAAGCAAAAGCCACTTTAAAGAGTTGTCAGCATTCAAAACTGTATCTTTCAAGGTAAGCACATCATCATGGATCATTATGAAATGCAAGGAACACTGGCTAACCCCACAGCAGTATACACAGATACACTTGACTGTATAATACATGCACAGGCTGTTTCTGCCTGCTTGCTTTACCAGATGACAGCAGAAGCAGAAGAAAGCACACAAAAACTAAACTTCCGCAGCAATTATGTATTTTTCAAGTTATGCCAAGAGTTTAAAAATTATAACAGCAAAGGAAAGCAGCATCTAGCTCACAACACAGCTTCTCAACAGCAAGGCAGGAAAGCTCAAGGAGGCTCTTTAGTAGCCTAATATAATATGCAGTTGGAAACACAGAGATACCTATGAATCTGCAGGCAACATTCCTGCCGCAAGCTCAATGCTGTTCCCAGGTGTTTAGATACAATTATGCTTTGCAGAAAAACAAGCACCCTTTATTAGCAATATGGAAATTAAATATCCTGGAGCCACTTCTCCTGGTGAAGAGGAATGAAAGGGGCTTGATGATCCCTCAGAGCTTGGCAGATGCAATACCCTGAAAAGCAAATCTTAAGAGCTTGAAAATGGACACAAACCTGGCTACCACAGTCTCTCAGGTTTTTCTATCAGGCAACTGGTTTATATGCACTTGCTTGTTTCCCTTTCTTCTGCAGTTTTCTGTGAAGTGGTTGATTTGCATCTCTGAGTTTTCTCTCTTCTATGCTTAGATTGCCCCCAGGCTTGCTCTCTAACAGATGACACCATGCCCAGAAACTCTCCCTGAAAACCTGAAATTTCATGTATCCTCCTGAAGCAGCGACCCTCAAAACCAACCAAACCCCTGATATTCCTCCTCCCCTACAAACACAGTAATTCCATACAGCAACCACATAACTCAGTAAACTCCTGCCTCTGCCCCACAACATCATGAGCCAAAACTATTCAAGAGAGATGAAAAATTAATGTATACACTGCACAGTCCATGCACTTGCCCTACCTGGGCTCCAGGCTGAGTTTGCTGCAGGGTAGCTGACCATCAGTCGTGTCTTCCGTGCCTGCAGACCCCTCCTGCCTGCTGGTGGCTGGGAATCCCCCATCCTACAACACCTCTTCTCCTCTGCGCTGCTGCCCAGCCAGAGCCTCCTCTTCTGTGTGCTCCTACTGCCTCCTGAAGCCTGTATGACCCATACTGGCCACATGCTATAAGATCAGTTTTCTCACTTAAAGCCTTTTTTTTTTTCCCCTGCCTCCTCTCTCCTCTCTGCTCTCACTTCTCCAGATAGTCCTGATCTTAGCAATCAGGCACACCTTTCCCCTCCTGTAGCTGAGGTGGAGCACAAGCTGCTGCCTCTTCACGTGGTGCATGTGGCTGCTGCTTCAGCCATACTACTCCATAGGGAACTGTACTCCCTCGGGAGGGGGGGGGGTAGGGGGGTGGAGTAGAGGTGGTAAAAGGCACCAACACATGCAGGAGTAATTGCAAAGACACATATGTATTTATTTACCTAATACCTTTTTGACTCAAACCCCTCCCTGAGCCGTGGTGGCAAAGGATACAAACACCTTGCATGGGGACATGAGGCTGCTGCAGCATGGCCTGAATGCATCTGCACAAAAGACAGTATGTTGAAAAAAGGGGTATACATGGAGAGGAAGCCCCCACTTAGTACATAGTACAGCAGAAGGAAGCTGAGTCCAGGGGACTTGGATGACAAGTTTCACTGCTGCATTACCACCTGAGACGCTCTCCCACCTCACCTGACTGGGTTCAGAGCAGTAGGCAGAAAGCACAACAGATTAGCTGTGCCTGATGTTCAGTGAGGGTCAGGACTCATCCAGCTCCTCTCCTCCTCTGAGGTCACAGGAGGGAAACTGTGGCCACCTGAACTACACACCCTGTTGTTTTCCTCCAAAAGCTTAAGGCCAGCTGTGGGTGCCCAGCTTACTGGAAACTCCTAAAACACCTCCCTAGGCCATCCCACTGAACCCCTCTAACAGAGGAACTTTCTGAAAGGTCTCAACATACTGGGGAGGACCTATCACTTCTGGATCAGGCAGGCAGGGCACCCCCTTTATTTTTACCTGTTAGGATAAAACTCCCACCATTGTAGTAACACCTCTGGGGTTGCCCCAGGAGGCTAATTAAAAGCTCTGCAATGCAGGGATGTAAGGCAGAACATGAGTAAAACTATGTCTAGGATCAGAGCTTGCCTTCCTCCCTGCTCAGCTTGCTTACAAACCTGACCTGAAATATTTCTTAGGGGTACCTACTCCAGAAAATATTCTCTATGTTCTCTGATTCTTCTAAGCAGTTAAAGGGGTTGAGACACCTCATTTCCAAATTTGGTTTCCTTCTTTGAAAAAATTTGTTCCAAGTAAACCTTTATATTTCTTTCCACTGGAAAGATACATATTGGGAATAGATGACATATAGGTAACATGGCAATAAAAATCACAATAATAGACCCAACAGTACTAGTCTTTAAATAAATAAATAATATCAGCATTTTTTATTCTTGCATATTTCTAGTATGGATACAAGTATATTTAGCCACATGGGATGACAATAATTACTTTCAAGAAATTCTGTTTCAGCTAAGCATTTTTTACATTTGCACACAGCATAAAACTGAAAGTGCATACGTGGTATTTTTCAAAGTTTGGGTTAAGCAGAAAAGCTGCTTTTAGCTTTATACTATCTATATGTGCCCCAGTTCAAGCTTTTGAGCTTAACACCTCCTTGCCCAGCTTTCAAATACTGGTGTTAGCTGGTAGACTGGATAACACCAAACCCGATACAAAGAAGAGCTTGACAATGTTAACACAGGGATTTGCTGAGACTAATTTATTTTCTGTCTTGGCAATCACTCTATCCTTTCCCCTCTGTGGAAATGGAATTATCCTTTAGCCACCTCTCATTTGGATACATGCTCTCACGGGCAAACCAGGTTTCCCATTGTTTTTATTAATTGTTTCACACCTAGACCAGACTAGAACTGAAATTTATGCTCCATCTTAGCTGGAGCAGTGGCCACACAGCAGTTTACATTTCCCTTACTAAAGAGCTAAGTGCTGTTCATGCATATATTTAAGAAGCAGATAAAAAAATACTATTATTGTATACACTGGCCACATCGCACCTGCTGACACATGAAATATTTCCTATGGTTGAACAACATCATTGAACGAGTTTTGCATTCAACCGCAAAAGAGACAAACAGTAGACCATATGGCATACAGCAAAAGGGCATGTTCTCACTGTCTAACTTCAGTTAGCTGAGTTAGATGGCTGGTCTGCATAAGTTTATCTAATAAATGGAGAGAGCAAGCATCAACTCTAGACTAATTTGTAGTAAGATTATAACTGTGGTCTGTGAATCATTCTTGGTAAGAGCTTTTCTCCGTCTCCATTAAGTACAGATGCAGCACAAAGGAATTAGCTACCTAATGTAACTGGGTAAATTAGTCTCCTGAAGATGGAGAGCGTAAACTGTGACTCCAAGTATCTACTTTGTGATTCAGTCTCCTTCCAATTTTTGCTGATGTAGTAAGCACTGAAGAGCTTATTGCAGAGAGGTGATTCCACAAGTGCATTTCCCACTTCTGTGGGAAAGAGGAGCACTGGCCTCCACCATTGCAACTTGTCCTCCTCTGAAGAGGGTATACACCAAGATCAAGACAGAGTGCAAATCATAAGCAGATGATGGAGATCACACTGGCTATCGATACAGCTCAAGGCAAAATACGGTATCAAGGACAAGGTGTTGTTTTTACAGGTCTCACTGCAGAGTAGTGGGCAGATCACCTGGCAGAGCCAGAACAGCCAAAGGTTTCCAAGAGTTCCTTGTCTTCTTACTCAAGGATTTTTGATCCTGTGGAAAGAGAGAGTGTATATAGCAGGTTTGGAAACATCTGAAAAAAATAACAATAAAAACTTCTGCTCTGCTTATACAGAAAGATCTATGTCAGTAACAAAAGCTTTGGTATTCCGCTGCTCAGATCAGACTCTTTATCTACCAGATGGCTTCAACTTGACTGAGAGCCCTTGGTGAGTCTTTTCATGTTAGCACAATAGAGAAGGCTGTTATGGATGTTCACTGTATCAGTGGTGGGATTGACAGGATGGATTTTTTCGATAGTCTGTTTAGCTACACAAGATACAGTAGGAGCACTGCAGATCACTGCTACAGACATACCATAGTAGAGTGACTGGAAAGAGTTTGAGCATACTGCATGGGAAAAATATTTATTTTACAACAATAATTCATATTTACACTAGGGACTGTGATTTCATTAAAAATCCCCACTGCAGGAAAAGCTCAGGAGAACAATCATTACAAACATCCCTGAAAATTTTTAATGCACAGCTTAATGGAGTTCTTACTCATATCTTTCATATCTTACCGAGACAGCAAAATCACTGCCTAAGAGAATCTCTAAAAGCCATTTACCCCTCTCCTATGCTGGAGCTAAAATGCACTTAAGTCTGCACTGCAGGCAGAATGAAATATTCTGATTCCTGCTTCGCCCCAGTACTTTTCTCCCTCTTTGGCCCAGAGTCTCAAGTACAAGCCCAGGCAGGAACACAACTCTCATTCTTTTGTCATCACTCCACCTGTAGTTCAATGTTTTTTCCAAGCATTTAATAGGAAAAAGCATTCCATCAATTTTACGATAATTCTGTCTCGTTCATGTTCTTACATGTGGCATATCTTTGCTAGGTGCATTCAAGTAAGGCCAAGATACTGAAGGACAACCTCTAGCAGGAAAAATTCAGAGGGTCTGGAATCTAGATGACTGAAGATGAGGAGTTATTAGTCATCCTCTTCCCCAGTAGCTGATTATAAAGGTTTAAGTAATTTGTATTAATTAAAAATATATATAAAACATATATTTTACTGGTACCAAAATGCACAAGCTCAACAGCTTCACATCAGTATCTGTGATATTCTAGCTGAATAAAAGGCAAGTAAATCCTAGAAACTTAATTTTTTGCTATGAAAATAAAGAATAAAGATTAGACTTCAGAGCAGCATGAAATTCACTGTCCTCTCTATCTAATGAAGTTTTCAGATATAAAACACCTAAACCTTTGATCAGAAACCAGCCCTTTTACAAGTGCTGCAAAATGGATAGCACAGGCTTGCTATAGACCTTGGCAAAAAATAAGTGATAACATCAATCACGGTCTATTTGGGAAATCTCACTGTGGATTAGATGCAAGTTATGAATACACCTCCCTCATTCAAGCATTCAGTCAAGAGGAAAGAAGAGTTAGATGCAGAGTGCCAGCTGCCTGAAATATAGAACCTAAATTCATCACAGATGATTTAAATATCAATTTAAAGTTAACTTTTTACTTAAAGAGAAGAAAAAGAAATTCTACCTTGGCATAAATTCTTGCATGCTTTGAGCAATTAATTTTCTCCAACTTTTTCCCCCTCTGTCCCTTTTCATTGAGATCTGCCCTCCTTTCATATTTTTAGCCTTGTTCTGATAACCCCAAGGATTTAAAAATAATAAATAAAGAGCAAAAGCTTAGACCATAATCAGACCTGACAAAGCGTGTATATTTTTCAGTAGTCCTCCTATTTTTGTATTTTTAAGGGGTAGTTAAATGTATAATATCAGTACTAGATCCAAATGTTAAATTTATCTACCTATGCAGAGAGGTAAGTCTTCTCATCTTCTACTTGAGAGACTCCTCTTTTACCTTCCTCACCTGCTTGTGCATCATCCTCTTCCCCCCTTTCCTTTCACTTACTCCACACTTCAGGCTCTTTCATATCTGTCAGATACAGAAGTGTCTCACAGTCATTTTCCCAGCGTGGGTCCTATCCCAAGACCCACGGCACCATTGGTCTTAACCTCTGACTGAAAATAAGCACACCCAGAGATCCACAGGGTCTCTGAATTGCACAGCAAGTTTTCCTTGTAAAAGATACAAGAGACTGAAGTACAAGGTAAGCCTTTGAAGAGAGATCGCTTTGCTCTGCCCATGAGACAGACTAAATAAAGCCTCCCCATTGCCCAGTGTAAAACTGGTCTTTTCCTCAGCTCAGCAACTTTCACCAGTTCTCTGACTTCCAATAGACTGCACAGCTCTCTACGAGCTCCTAACAGTTTCTGTTGCCTCCAAAGGCTCAGGCATGTCTGTTCCACATTGCAGACCCTGCAGCTTGAATGTAGGGCAATCCTTCTTACTCCTCTGCAAGAGAAGCATCACCCAAATGCAGCAGGCTCCATAAGGTACCACCCAGGTTTGTGAAGCTAAAATGAGTCTTAGGCAATTTTCACTGTTCAAGAAAAAATAAATAAATAATTGAGGGATAATTTTCTAGTCACTGGTATAGGATTAAGAGCAAAAGAACAGGTGTAAACAATAGTTGCTTTCGGCTTAGCGAGCTCTCATTTGACATTACTGACTTGCACATGTTAAATTTAATACAAACCTAATTTTTCACTACATTTTAGTGCAACCTCCTGAGCATGTGCTTAGCTTTACACACAAAAGGATCGCATTTGCCTGAGCACAGCTGGAGTAGGAATAAAGCATGCAGACAAAGAGCCTATCAAGCCACCATTCTGTATTCAGCTCTATTTAAAATAATGAGTTGACCTAGCATCAAGAAACATCATTATATCTCATGTTTGGTTTATAATTTATGAATTGCAGAAATCTGTGAAAACTCAGGCAGTATAACAGCAAATGCCCTTGAAGTTTTATTAGTCTGTCTCTGCAGAATCAGATTTTACTGAGGGCAGTAATTGTTCAGCTGACAGCAAACACTTTATTGCCACAATATTGGTTCAGTTGTTTTTACAGACACTGCAATATTTTCCAAAACCCAGGTTGTTACATTGTTTTTTAGAACTCTTTTGTGTTTATCTGTGTGTCAAGTGAAAGGCAAGCTAAGCCAAATGCTATCTGAATTCATTACCTACTAGAACATTTGGTGATGAGTATTTCCAAAGGAGAGTCTTCCCAGTGAAGTAAAAAGTCCCTCTAATCCAACCCATTGACAGTCACCTCGTGATCAGGTTTCTTGGTCAAAATTTCTTGGTTTATTATTTCTGAGGTTTGAGAGCTGCTATAGAGATACAGCTTTTTAATCTTCCAAGTGCGACAATGCTTCTTGTCCCAGGGAGCAGAGCATAGTATGTGGTTGAGGTGGCTGTAGATTGTGACTGCTGTGCTGGGGGTGAAGAGGTAGAAGTCAAGGTCTGGAAGAGTGTTGTTGTAGAAACTTCATCGTAGCATTTTGAGACCATAGGTGTGAATTTGTGATGGATTAATAGAATTGCTTTGTTGTGAAAGGTGGGACTCATTGTAAGACCTAAAGTAAGTTTACATGCTTTCTCTTAAGCTTTATAAATGACTCTAAAAGCCAGGTTTTGGAAAACCAATCATGCGTTTTTGCACAGGCACAGCAAGAGCGCTACCCTCTCACTAATTGCAGTTCTCCAGGTACCAATTTCCGTTAGAATGTTCACAGGAAGATTGTTAACTAAGCTGGTAGTCACTGGCTATGAAGACAAGTAATTAAAAAAAGATAAACAACCAAACATCAGCTGTGCGTTTTATATAATTACTCTTGCTTAATTATTTCCTTTCTTTCACCTTTGGCACAGGGACTGTACTGTCCCCTTATAGCCCAAACCCATCTGAGTAACTCAAACCCTGCCTGAGTCAAGCTTAATCTTTTGCAAACACAAGAACCTACTTTTCCTTGATTTGAGCAGGAACATTTGTGGCACTGACATATGGAGTAGAACAGCTCAGTTGAAGGGATCTACAACGATCTAGTCCAACACTATTTACAGCGTGATCCAGAGCTTGTGGAATAGATAATTCAGGTTTCATTCTATAGAGCAACACACAAGATCATGTTAAAAAAATATAGATAATGTGAAGGAGTAAGACATTATAAATTTAGTAAATAACAAAACTAAATTGGTCAGAATTGCTTGTAGCTCCTCTACTCAGATCTCTTACATGCATTTAAGATGAGATGAACTTCCTAAAGACTGGTACTGCTTCAATGGGATTTCTAGGTAAGGATAAACACACTTCAGTAATGCAGGAAAACCAGATAATTCTCTTACCTCTTGCTTCAGGCAAATAATTTTAACCCCCAGGAATAAGGTTTATATATTCTGTTCTTTTTTTTCTCTCTTCCTCCCAGTTCACCAGAAGAGAGGGCTCTAAAAATCCCCTTTCCGATTTTCTTGTAGGCCCCTGTTAGGTACTCCAAAGCTGCTATAACATTTCTCCTGAGATTTCTCCAGGCTGAACAGCCCCAACTCTCAGGCAGTCTTCACAAGAGAGGTGCTCCAGCCCCCTGATCATCCTCGTGGCCTTCTCTGTACTTGTTCCAGCAGGTCCATGCCCTACTTACATTATGGGCCCCCGAGCTGAACACAGTACTCCAGCTACTTGTATGCATGCAAACAAAACAGTTGCACTTACCATCTGAACTATAACATTTTCTAAACTGTGAATGTTTCACTTCAGTCCTAATATGTTACTTTCATATTTCAATGTAAATGGACTGTGACTTCAAGTAACTAAGTTTCTAAAGGGGACCTACAGGAAATCTGTAGAGGGACCTTTTATGAGGGCATGTAGTGACAGGACAAGGGGGAATGGATTTAAACTGAAAGAGGGCATATTAGATATTAGGAAGGAATTCTTCACTGTGAGGGTGGTGAGACACTGGCACAAGTTGCCCAGAGAAGCTGTGGCTGCCCCATCCCTGGCAGTGTTCAAGGCCAGGATGGACGGGGCTTGGAGCAACCTGGACTAGTGGAAGGTGTCCCTGCCCACGGCAGGGGGATGAGCTTTAAGGTCCCTTCCAACCCAAACCAGTCTATGATTCTGTGATTAAGGACCCAGGTCTTGGAGGAAACTAGTGTTTTGGTTTTTTTTAAATGACATAGCTGACACACTATGTATTCAAAAAACGTCTCTCAAATCTGATCTATTATAAAGGAGCCCAATTCCAGGACTGTATACCCAAAGCATGTATATTTAGTTTGATTTTTAAATAAACTCATTCTGCTGCTCTGCTGTTTGGATGCATCAATAAATGCCAAGGTACCGCAAGGGTCAATGCTGCAGTGTGTACACAATCAAAGTAATTTATTATGGTGTTGTTTCACAGGTGTCTATAGAATAGTGCACTCAGCAAAAAGGAAAAAAAGCTGTGAGGAAGCATACCGTTCATCAGAATGACACCCCATGGTAATTATTTATGTTCTTCTGGGAACAGAGGTTCCAGGAGAAGGAACTCTCTGTTACAGCAGCCTCCCTTCAGAAAAGTAAAAAATTATAGCGCTCATGTAAAAGATCAGCAAATTACAAGATTCTAAGCCAGAATTCCAACAGTTTATTTTATTTTCAAATGTAAGAGAGGTAAAGCACATATTTCACAGTGCAAATGTGCATGTAACTGATCATGTTACTTGTGTGCTCTTGTGAGGTGCCACGTTTAAGTGCTTCAAAAAAAACTAAGGCATGCTACTTTTCCTGTGTGACTACAGAAACATGATCTTTTGGGTTTTGAGGGAATATGCAAGTTTGCTTTGTTTTATAGCACCTCAGCTTTGCACAATACTTTCTGACTCAGCACTAAAGTTTTATACTGCAGTCCCAGTTTCTAAAAATTTAGCACAAACTATCTGTCCTTAGTTTCCACCTAGCTACATTCCTCAGAGAAATGAGCTGCCCCCATCCTATAATGCTTTTGTTCCATCTGGAGCACAATACTTTGCAGAAAGTGCCATAACAGCATTGATTTTGACAACATCAGTTCTCCTCCCCAGCTAGAAAGCCACCCTCTTCTGGCATTTCCACCAGGTGATACACCTGAAAGTTCATTTCTGAGTTAATGGGGATTACTGGTTACTGTACTGTAAGTAGATCTCACTTCTCAAATATTTAATGTTTTACTTTCTCTTAAGATATAAGAAAACATATATGAATATATAAAAGTATATATAAAAATATAATAAAATATATAAAAAATACAGTATATAATAATAAAATCTACAATAATATATAAAATATAAAAATATATAAATTTCACATAATTTATTTTTCAAAACGTTTAGTAAGGAAGTGGTCTTCAATCTTAGTTCTTCAGAAAATAATGAGAAACAGGCTTTCAAAACTGCATTTGCATGAAATTAAAGGGTCTTACAAAATCAGGCATCTGTTGCATTACTTATTGCATGCCACATCTGGATTTTGCAAAAAATGTTTCATTTAAAAAAGAAAAATTTTGTTTAAATCAAAGAGAAGGGGTTTGCCTGTGGATTTTAGAAGTTAAAGGTCTCACATTGCCAGAGTGGCCTCTGTGAAATTCAGACACCAGGTGGCCCCATAGCACGCACTTATCTAACACAGATTCCAGTTTCCCTGTAGGGAAATAAGTAGCTCTACAGCTTTATTCTCAAAGCTATGACTGCTTAAAGTTTTAGAAGGAAAACTGCCTTGGATTGTATCAGATTTATATACGTGTGTGTATATATATATATATATATATATATATATATATATAGGTAATTGCTCAGCTATAACTGAAGTTCTTTGAACTGCATACATATTTTACTGCTCATTCATGCATGTGCACTTCACCCCTCTAGACTCAATTTTCCTTATGTTACTACGTATATGGTGCTCATGTTTTGGTATTTCTTTTATATCAGATACTGGCATAGAAAGGAAAATAAATTTTTGCAGTGTTATAGAGCAGTTCTGCAGAGCCATTCTCTCAGCCACAACAATGTCCCAGAAAACTACAGTTTTCAGTGGCTTTCATGCTGTTTCTCAAGCTTTTTGCTGTCAGTCCTAAATGAGGTACATTTTAGCTATCTCAAGGCATCTTTCTATGGGGCCCAAAATCCATTTGGCTGGCCTTTGCCTTTTGCTCATTTTGTTCTGAACAGAATTTGCCTACAGGACGGTTCAGTTGGCTTTGTCTGTTATAAGCAAAACATCCATTAGTAGCACAGCCAGATTACACTGTGTGAATATGTAGGGCTTTGGGGAAAGAAATTTAAAAAAAAACCAAACAGCCATGCACAAATAAAAATATGCATAAACACACACCAAAAAAAAACCAACCACAAAAAAAAGATTCATGGGTAGCTTCACATTAACTCTTTTGCACACTTCAGTAGGGCTTTGGAACATGTCCTCAGGGTACTTGATCCGGTTCATACATTTGTAATGGGTGATAGGCCATTGGCTACCAAAGGACTTTGATAGCAACGGCATCAAAAAGACAATTCTGCTTGTCCAAATGAGGGACCTATACCAGCTGAAAGAGCTAGACTGAAGTGACTAGATGGGAACCTTCAGCATGAGTATGCTTAATCTACCTCAAATTTGCACACTGTCATCAACATGAAGAACAGGATCTAATCCAGCTCATCATTCCAGAAGCAAATACCAACAGGATATTGCAAGTGTTTCTCCTTGTACCAAAGGGAATTTAACTAAAGCAGATCATGAACTTCATTTACCTAACTTGCACTACCATGGAGTAGTAACAAGCAAGATCACTTTATGCAGCATTTCTCCAGCTTAAACACTAGCAAGTAAAGGGAGCACAGATGCAGCCTTCACATCTTTCCTTCCTTCTCTTCAGAACAGCAGATCCAAAAAGAGATCTAAGGGCTGCAGTTAAAGGTATAAAACCCATAGGGCATCCTGACTTGTTTCAGCTACAGAAAGATCATGATGAGAACATGGAGGAGAAAAGAAAGGTGTTCTGTTGACTGAATAGCTGAACTTTCATAGAATCATAGAATAGTTTAGGTTGGAAAATACCTTTAAGATCATCAAGTCCAGCCATTAAGTTCTGTTGAGTACATGTGGTAAATTGTCACAATATAATTAATTGTGCTTTTCAGACAACCAGACTTACAGTATGTGATGAGGGACAGAGCAATTTGGTGACTACTATAGAAAACCTGTTAAGAACAAGACAATACAATAGCCGCATAATTGCAACAAAAGTATGGACAACTTTGTGTAGATCATGATAGTTGCACAATATATACACAATATATTTCTAGCAAAGAAAATGGAAATATGGTTGCAGGAAATTTTGTTGGGGAGTTGCACACTGTCAGCACAGGGTTAAAAGTATAGAAAAGCACGGCTTCCCCTGGTTAGGAATGTCATGTGGGATTAGTAACTGGAACCCTAACTAAATCACCTAGAACATGCCAGAGAGGCTATTAGGCTACCTGTTAATGATCCCATCTTTTCTATTAGGGTCTAATAGCTAGAAAGCTAGACCAGGAAGGAGGAAATCCCAACTTCATCCTCATTCAGAATAAAACACACAGTTTTACCACAGGGTGTAACACCTACCAACAATGAAGGCAGTTTTGGAGTAGGAGAGAAAAACATCTTCCATATCTCCTTTCAAAGCTTTACTCATGGATAGTAAGTGATTTAAGATTCCTTGGGACAAGAAGGTATGACATTGTATAGTTTGATGATTAAGATACTTACCTGAGGGAGTCTTGGGCTGTCTTTGTATTTTATTGCCCAGCTGTAATGCTACCATCTCTCAAAAGAAAGTCGTAACTAACATCTCTGCAGAGCTTGGTCTTGTATGAACAAGTATGGTAGATGCCACAAGAATGCACTTACGAGACGAAGCTGAAGTGGAAGGATTAGTATATGTATATGATTAGGCACCAGCATCAGAGTGGCAGGAACTGCAGCCACTTTGGAACATGCAGGGAACTGCAGCTATTAAAACATCTTTTAAAAAACAAATATGGAGAAAAAAAAATTTAATTAAGCGACTCCAATGAGATGAAACCTATTAAGTTTGTTAGATGGGTCTAAAATTTGTTGACAAGATGTAAGCATAGAAAATATAGGTACACAAACACATTTCAAACAAAGTTGCAAAGAATAAAACTGTCTGAGGTTTATCCAAAACTACTCAGGCAGTGTCACAGCTAGGGAAGAGTAGGAAGCCCCTTCTAGTTATCAGTCACACCGAAACTAGGGTCAGAGTGAAGAGGTCTTGAATGCCCAACAAAGCAATGGATTAGAAGCAGCTATTTATGTCTTTATAATAGCCTGAGATAAAAACTACTATTTATGTGTTGGTAGAGCTAAAACATAAATCTTTTGAAATAAACTCTCTTCCCCCCCCCCAAAAGATGACAGCAGAAAAATAATCTATGCATGTGAAAAAGGCAGTGTATGTTTATTTAAAATAAGTACTCATACAGAAGGGCATCAATATACATGGAGAATTCAGTCAGACTCTTGCTCCAGGTTATCTTTCCCCTCAAAAAAGTATTACAAGCTGAATATTAGACTTGCTATTTGGCAATGTCAACGTTGCAAAAGAAGTATGTATTTCCATTAGGAGGGACTTGTTACATCTCAATTCTTGGCTCACCTCATTTTACATGACACCCATAGTTAGAATACAACTATGAAGTTGGAAACTGCAATATTCACAGATGTTGGTTCATGCTCAAATATAATATTTTTGTAATAAACCCAAACCTACCCACATGCAACAAGAGAGCCATCTTTAAATTGGCTGATTAAGGTTTCAACTGTAAAAGCTTACTCTATTTAATTTTGAACCAGACCCTTCACTGTATTACCCAAAATAATGGAGCACAAAGATGAAGCCATCCGCTTCATTTTCTCTTTAATTTATAGTTCAAAAAGAGATGCTGAGATAGCTTTAACACTCAGATCCAAGAGTCTCAGTGCTTAAATCACTACTAAAGCCCTCGTCAACGGTTCAAAAGGTGTTGTGCGTTTGACCCTAGCCAGCAGCCAAGCTCCTCTCCTCTCCATCACCAGGAAGATGAAGAAGAGCAGCAGCAAATGCAAGAAAACTCACCAGCTGGGACAAAGACAGCTTAATAAACGAAGGAAAGAGGGGAAAAAGCCCACCAAGTGATGTTAAAGCAATCACTCACTACCTTCCACAGGCAAACCAATGCCCAGCCAAATCTGCAAACAATAGCCACCTTGGAAGGCAGCCCCCCTACAAAATCCTCCTTCCCCTACTCTGTTCTTATTGCTGAGGATGACGATATGCAATATAGAATAGCCCTTTGTCCAGTCAGGGTTGGCTGTCCCAGACATGTCTCTCCAGGTCTCTTGCCCACCATCAGCCTAATTGCTGTGGGGGCAGAACAGGAAAAAGAGAAAGCCTTAACCCTGTACAAGGACTGTTCAGCAACAGCCAAAACATTGGTGTGATATCAACACTGGTTTTTAGTTACAAATCTGAAACACAGCACCATATGGGATACTATCAAGAAAGTTAACTCCATCTCAGCCAGACCCAGTGCACAAATAAATCCCAAGAGTTCAGCTATTAATCTGCATGAGATATAGCACACCATAGCTTGCTATTTGGAAGCCCAAAATAAAAATCAGCTTAACTACTGTAAAATGCTTTCAGCATATAAAACTGTGTGCCAAATTTATCAAACCTGAAAGCAGTCCACTACAGTCAATACTGTTCTCAACATTTGCAGTAGTGGCTTTGACCGGTTTATTTATAAAACTAGTAAGCCTAAGGCCTTCCCCAAACATACAACTTTGCTTGTGGGACTTACGTTCATGTTATTAAAACTGATCTGTTTTCCTCTTGCAGTTTTGATATTAGTATTTACTGTTTACTCCCAGCAGGCTGTAGACAGTATTGTACAGTAGGTATGCATAAATAGAATCATAAATAAAAAAGCTAACAAGGTGCTCAGAAAGACAGCTCAGTCACTTTGCCACTGCACATAAGAACTCAGTTTATGATGCTTGCTTATGCTAGTTCCAAGGGGGGAAAAGTATAATTAAATACATAACATCATAAACTACAGTATCCATGCATGTCTTCTCTTGCCCGTAAGTAAATATCCTGGGAAGAGAGAGCAGAAGTGATGATCTGTAGAAGTCAGCAGTGTCTCTTCACAGACCTTGAGAGCTCCTCAGTGTCTGCAGGAACAACTGCTCATTAAAGCCAAAATATCCCAAACAATGCTACTCCCAAAGACAGTAATTTTTATTAATCTACCATTAAACTTACTTCTGTTAAGGGTAAAGGTGTTGATCACCACAGATATTTAAACCTGAACATGTTCAGGAG
This sequence comes from Pezoporus flaviventris, assembly GCF_033815535.1. Lineage (NCBI taxonomy): Eukaryota > Metazoa > Chordata > Aves > Psittaciformes > Psittacidae > Pezoporus > Pezoporus flaviventris. The sequence continues at coordinate 4,486,002 of NW_026892644.1, forward strand.
TTGAAAGTCTAAACAGTGCACAGATTTCTGGCACTTTGTATGTTTAAAAGCAAATGCAGTTCCTTGGTGCTTTTTTGGGAAGCTACTCCTTACCTTCAGAAAGTAATACAGGAGAGCCAGTAAAAAGGTCTCCATAAATAAAACAAAAAAAGCCACTGTAGACTGAGACTACCCATAAAAATTAACCTGTAACACTGATAAAACCAAATCTAGAATCACTAAATACTTTTACATGTAAAGGCTACTCCTGCAGAGCAGTAAGGCTCTGCCAGTACAGGTTAGTACTGGCAACTCTGAGTTTCTGGAGCAGAAGTTGATTTGGGGCTCTATCCCAGGGGAAAGCATTCTCCCAGCAAAACTCGGGAGCTTCTCTTCATGTAGCAACAGCTTTCTAGGAAAGACTGGGCTCTAAGCAAGGTTGTCTGCCCAGGATTTTAAAAGTAGCATTGCTCACTGAAGAAATCCGTCTTGAATTTGAAAGGCTAAGGCACAATGAGAGCAAGGAATCAAGGCCATGATTTTCCACATCCAACTTAAACTAAGAAGGCTCCACTTCCAAGTGAGCAGAAGCCACTTTAAGGCGTATGGGGGGCACAGTGAACACTGATAATGGCAGTTGTCAAAGCTAAACATGATTAGAAATTTCTTTCTCTTTCTAATACATGCAGATGACTCAAATCTGGGTTCCAGGACAATGGTGAACTAAAACCCACTTTTGTTTGAGGTATTATAAATTTTACAGCTTGTGCACAGCTCTATTGCTTGCCAAGGGCCTCAATGCAGATGTGCCAGAACCACAGACAGATGTTTCTTGGGCAGGCTTTGCTCCCTTGAAAATGGGTGGCAGCAAAAGCAGCAGCCCTAGCTCCCCTTTCCTCTCTCCCAACTTCCCTGCAGCAGGTCAGCCTAGTAGCAAGCAGGGATGTTACTCTCTATTCTGGCAATGCTACACAGCAAGCAAGCTCACTTCTAAATATATCCAAATATCAAAATCACAAAATACAGTTCTTACTCTAAGTTATGCAACAAAATGTAGGTTATACCTAATATTTCATGGTAAATGTAGTGTTATTAAACTTTTTTCCTTGTCTTCAGTGTAGCAGTTACAAGAGGCCCACAGGAACAAAATTCAGACTTCCACAGAAAGTAAGAATTATGTTTACTTTCTGGGTTTTTTACTCCCTGTCATAACAAAATAGTGATCATCTTGCCTGCTCCTCATAAGAGGACTTTTTGATACACCAGGCATTCCTTTGTTAGACGTCATTGCTAATTTTCCCTTAGGGAGAGGCTTCTTGGCTGCTGGGGCCAAGACTTCATTTACTTGCAAGTTTTCTGTTGAAGGCTGTGCTGGCTTTTTGGTCACTGCCTCTTTGGCTGAAGTTTGAGGAAGCCGTACAACAGATAAAGGAGTGCGTTCAGGAGGCTTGGATGAAGCGGGTCCAACCTGAGGGGGTTTACTGGCATTAGGCTGCTTATTGACAGCAGATGATACATTTTTGCTTGCAGATACCAGCGCAGGTGGTGACTTTAATGCTTTGTTAACTTCAAGGGAAGGTGCAGAAGCTGAGTGTTTTAGGACTGAAGGACTTTTCAGGTTCCTTGCCCGATCAGTAGCTGTTTGTGGAGCTTTCCGAGGATGCCGACACCTAGTTCCTGAGGTCTGAACAACATTTTCAGAATGAGGTTTTGCAAGGAGCTGCTGAGATTGTGCAAACTTGGCAACAGCACTCAGGTTTGTCACAGGTGGCTGGGCAGCCTTTGGACCAACTGAATTCACTTTGGGTTTCGTGTCAGATACAGGTTTGCATTTAGCAGGGACACGCTTCTGTATTGAAGTGATTGTTTCAGCTGTCCCAGGCAAGGGAGATGGCTGTTTTCTAGGGGATGAGGATGCAGGATGTAGCGTTGGTGCTGGGGAGCCCTGAGGCAGGGTAAATTTCATCTTGGGAGCATCAGGGGACCAAATACGTTTGCGCAATGTTTCAGAGTGAACAAGAGCTGTTCTTGCTCCTGCAGCTGAAGAGCTTTTGCTTAGAGGCTGCGAAGGAGCAGAAGCTGGTGAACTGTGTGCAGAAGACTCCAGTTTCTTTGAGGTGCCAGGTAATGGTTTCAGAGGAGACCCTTGTAATTTGGACATGACTCTCAATGACTTGGCTGTAGAGGATGGAAGCACTGGCACTTTTGATGATGCCAGGACGGGGGACTGAGGACGTTTAGGTAAAGCCTTCTTGGCACTGGCCCCAGGAGTTGAAAGAGGAGTCAGTGGTGGTTTTGATGGCTGCTTTTGAAACATACTGACAGCTGACATTGGATTCATAACAGGAGGCTCCTGAAGTCTAGCTGATGAGCTGGGGACACTGTCGCTGGTGACTCCTTTCTGAAACGCCAGGATTTTTTGTTCCAGAGTTGCAAACTGAAGCACTCGGCATGGATCATATTTAAGTAGAAAACCTTGAAGAGTGTCCCAGCCTCCGCCAACACGGACCATCACATGCTTGCCATGTAGCATCTGAGAATGGAGGAAGAGGGGGAGGAGGGGAAAAGAGAGCAGGAGAAGAACAAGAGAGGATTCTATCTTGTTTTATGCAGCATTATGTCTTCATGTTACATTAACATTTATTTAAATTGCCCAGAAAAAGGACCTCCTTTCTTACAGAGAAACATTTTTTTTTAAATAGAAATTATGTGATAAATAAGGCTTATGCTTCCTAATTCTTTTATTAAACAGTTTCTCCTGCAGAGGCAGTTGTTATGTGCCAGGAAATAATGAAACCATATATTTAGAAGACACTTCAACCCTTCTGTCAGCATCTTTATTTAGTATATAGAGCTTTGGATACAGGTTTTGTCCAAATTGTGGATGTGTTTGTAACACGAACTCTTATGCCTGCTGAAAAGAGTGATCAAGCATCCTACAAATTATAAACCCCCAAGTGTCCAGATTTTGAACAAGCAATGTTCTCAGAATATTCTATAGCATTATCCTTATTTATATTGCAAGTTGTTACTGAAATTTAAGAAACAGCACAGAGAAGAGTAACTAACTTGGTTTAATGAGATTGTAAAAATCAATGGTTGCGAGACCTAAGTAGCTACACCTACTCTGAATAGGCAATTGGATGGCATTGTGTCCCAACATAAATCATTCTGTAATTCTAAAACAATACCATAGAAATGAGGCATGTCACCTAAAAGCATTTCTCTTCCCAGCATGAATACAAATTGGAATTCTAAGAAAGTACTTACTCTTATGAAGAGTATTTTATCTCCCAGTCTATAACGTCCCTCTGATAAGTATTCAATTGAAAATCGATGGGAACAACTGCAGGGAGGATCTTCTGCTATATGTTTAACCTAGTTATTAAAAATGAAAGCATTTTTACTTTGACAGAAGTTTGAAATATTAAATACACACAAAGATACTGTTATCTTCATCCTATAACCTAAGATAATCCTAGAATTTGGTACCCTCACAATAAAATCTTAGCTACACAAAACCTCAAAATGTCAAATAAAAGATTAAAGAACAAACTGTATGCACAAACATTTTTAGTTGTCCCAATCCAATTTTCACAACTTCTTCAATTTGAAATTGTTTCTAATTTCACTTAAGATTTGTTCATAACATCATACATAGCAGCATCAGTTCCCATCACAACCTTGTAAAGACACTGTTATGGTCTCTAAAAATGGAAACAAGTGCCTGGGTTTCCCCTCTGACCAAATCCATTGCCACACCTGACCCAAGAGTACTTCAGAGTTCTCCCTAACTTTTATAAGTTAATCTTCTATGTGACACCCAAGAAGGAAACCACTTAAAAAAAGAGAAAAGGTCCTCAGATAAGTCCGGGGTTAGAAAAGATGTGCCTCTTACAGACACTTAGAAACTTAAATTGCCAAGAAGGAAAAACAGTGAGTTTTCAGAGAGAGCGAGGATCTCATGGCTGACTTTCCCAAAGAAGCAGACATTTTACATTAAAACATAGAGGACATTTAAAATAAATGCTTACTGAGTCAGATCACAGAAGTACCAAACTTAGAATTTTATGTAAAGCTCAGAACACAATAAACAAGTAGTACTTACTGCCTCATGCAGCTCCCCATGGTGACAGCATGACTTTGCTGTGCTAACAGGTGATGGTGGCCCAGAAGTCATTAGCAGTGTTTCTTCTAGCTCAATTTCTTTCTCTAGTTTTACTAGCACAGGAGGTTCAACTCCATACCTCAAATTCATAAGTGGACAGTTTAATTGCTAATTTACTAAAGAAAACAAAAAGTGATGATAACAAACATGCAAAATTTTGAGTGGCTTGACTGACAGGGAACAACGCTAAATCAGTCAGAGGAATCACTGTCCTGATAACCCAAGAGAAGGAACAGCTTGAGTTTCTAGTAGAAGCCCCCTCTAAAGTGGTCTTGGAGCTACCAAAGACAACAGCAAAAATATAGTCCAAACTACATAATTTGGGCCACATTCAATTTAGATGAACTATCTTAAAGCTTCCAGTTCTGCTCTTGAAATAAATTAAAAGTCTAAAATTAGAGAATGATAGAGATATCTGCCAAAAAATCTTAAAAAGTAACAACCTTAAAACTGTATTTAATGTCAGTGAGTTTCTTCCATGATGTACACATATCTATAAGCTGAACATAGCATCTAAATATACAGCTATAAACACCAGTGGATCAGCACCTTTCCATGGAAAAAAATCTGACAAATATTTAAAAAAATACTTATATTGTACAATGGTCCTAGAAAAGTTCATCCCTACTTTCTGCACAGAATTAACATTTACTGCATTGCACTTAATGGCGACAGACTGTCTTAACTTTATCTTCGGTTTCACTTAAGAGAATGTGTTCCTCACTGTCTTGTTAGGAACATGTGCAGATCACATACCTGGACACAATGCGCCCAATTTCCAACAGACAAAGATACACTTGTCTTGGATCCTTGTGCAAAACTGAAAGGGAAGAGAATAAAAGGGAGTTACAGCTCGTATTTACTGTAGAGAGCCCTGTGCAATTAAGTACACAAAGGGGGGAAGATAGATGGAATAGATGATTAGATAGAAGGAATAGATGATCAACTTTGCCATCATTCTACCCAGAATTATTGCTTCTGCAAGCTACATTATCATTGATAAAGCACTACATGCTTTCCAGATCTAATTTTCTATTCCATAAAATGTTTAAACCCATCCTGGCACTCCTGAAATCAAATTCTTCTCTACCTCCTAAGAGAAATATGCTTCTCTTATGCTGAGGAGGAAAATCCAACAGCTTTTCCTTTGCTATCCTCAAATACATTATTGCAGTCTTAAAGATGAAAAGTATTCAGCAACTGCAAATAGGAAAATATACTCCATCTGTCCTTGCTCGTGCATACAGACACAGATAAGCCCACACACTCTATAGGTGAACAGTTGTAGAATACACTGCAAGTGACCTAGCTGACAAGTGGATGTTCTATGCAGCCAGTCAGCCCAAGTGGTTTAAACCCATGGCTGTGAAAGAATAATCTGGATGACTGTTACCATTTCAGTAAGCAACATATCTTTTTTCTTATCACTTTAAGAGTGGCCAGCTCTGGGTACCAGCAGGAGCTGTCAGATTCACCCAGTTCCACTTTGCCTGTGGCAGCTACCCTACCTCATGCTATACCCACATTTCACCCCACCCTGTCAGGCCCTACCTCCTGCCCCATCCACCCGGAGGTTTGCTTCAGGATTTGATATCTTTGTGAGGCTGTGTCTGAAAAGGATGGTCAAAAACCCTGACTGTAGGAAGGAGGCGAGAATGACATTGGTTTAAAGAGACAAATACTCAGATTCAAATATCAGATATTGGCTGTGATCACAGAGAAGAAGCAACTCTATTTCAGATGTTAGCAGCACTGATTTTTGCATTAGGCTTTGCATCTCAAAGACTGTGCCCACATTAACCCAGTTAGTGCCCAATGCAGAGGCTGCTTTGTACCCCTCGATTCAGACAAGCTTTAGCAGGTGCATGTTACTTGGCCATGTAGGCACGCGAAATGACAATCAGGAAAGCTGAAGAATGAAATGGAAGAGCAAGGTGATGACCAAGCAGCGTGAAGATGACTGTGGCAGCTCTTCTGGATTTTCTTGACAGATTTGAAATGAAAATGTTTAATCATTTCTACTGCTGCACTGAAGAGTGGAAGAGGCAGAAGGAAAACAATGCCTGTTTTGGCATCTTTCCATCTTTAGGTGAGCAAGGAAAAAGAAGCTAGGCCATGAACAGAGAAAGAAAATAGTTTAAAATCTCACCCACAAGTAACTACTTCCTCCTCTGTCCCAATACAACCCTTAAAATTGAGGTGCTTTCAAAATGTTCTACAAACAGTTGTATGAAGGCTTTGGGGAAAAAAAAAAAAACAAAACAAAACAACAAACATCCCTGCAATTTTTTAGCCAACCAGGAATACTGCCTAATAACTCAGAAACCAAAGGCTGGGAGAAAGGTCATTCAGCTCCCCTCAACCCACACACATGGCACTGTTCTTTCCCCAACCAGCAGTAAGTGTAAGAAATGGGAAAAGCTGTAGATATGATATTCATATGGTATAACTTTTATATGAACAAGTCAGACTTTCTTTGCAATGTGCAGTAACAATATTCAGTAGAAACTGGAAATTCATTCTGAAGAGAAACATAATGAGCCAGCTCTATATCTGCAGATGAAATCTAACATCTTCCTGATGCTCAAATTTAAAACAACTTCGCTTTAAATGAGACTAAAGTGTTTCCTAAAGTATAAGCAGAGTACGGGCAGATGTTCTTTACATCACCTACACCAGTCTACTTTTTAAAAGCATCTGATTATGAAGGGTAAATCTAAAATAGAAAGTTGACACAGTCATAAAATAAAAGGTACTAGAAGTCACTTAATCCCTTTTTTTTTTTGGTTGTGTTTTTGCCAGCTGTAACAGAAGTGGCATTATTTGCCTGAATCTAGAGTAGAAAAATGCAAATTTACCCCTAAGAGAGATCAAGAGATTTATCTGAATGTCAAAGGGGGTCCTATGATGGCTACCCTCCCTTTCTACTGTCTTAGGAGCCACTTAGTTTAGTACCTTCACAGCCACCCACACTTTTCAGGAGGCATTGATCTAAATATGTGATGGGAAAGAGACAATTGTTATATTGTCTATCCGCTATTTCATTCATAAAGAATGGATTGAAAGTTTGATGGAAAACACCAGTAGAAAGAATGTTTCATCAAGGAGGCTGCAAGTCTGCTCATTTCAACTGCCAAAAAGGCTCACAGAAGATATTTATGCCATAAAGCAAGCTTGTGTCAAGAGTTACAATCAGACTTCAAAACACTTCTTAGCTATGAGCAAAAGCCACAGTATTAGGAAATCCTGTCTGCTTATCTCAGGGAGGTTAAACAAGTTCTAGTTACCCATCCACTCACAGGAACTAAGATGTTTAAGCAATGTGGTTCATACAAGTTGCACTGCAAAAAAGCAAATTAAAACCAATTTTCCTGTATCTCAGCTCTCCTACTCATCTGTATTTCATGGCACTGAAAAGAGATTCACTCACTAATTAAATCAGACTGAGACAGATGCAAATGAGGATATTTTCTTAACTATTCTAAAAGACGTCTTATCCAATAGAGAAAGCATGGGAAGTCCAACTAGCCGGGAGGAGAGCTTGAAAGAAAAACAGTTCATGAAAACAGTTCCTCCCATTTAAATTACATTAAATGGCACAAAGACTTTGAGAAAATCTAGTAAACATTGTGACAACTGCATCTGATTACTGAAAACAAAAGGTACTTTGCAAATTTTTCCTGTTCTGCTGACACGCAGATATTTTGCCTTTAAAAAAAAAAAAAAAAGAAGTAGCCAAAAAATTTCCAATCTTTGGCTTGCCACGGAAAAGTTTGTATTAATTAATTTTTACTGACATAATAGCTGGTAGAAGAGCATTTCATTATTTACCATGCAATTAAAGCACACTTCCTCTTAATTAGCAGTTAACCAAGCTTTATTCCATCTGGAAGTATCAGTCTGGAAGCTGTTTGTTATATGGGACAGATTGTGCATTGGGGCAGTCGTACACACACAGTTGGCAATATTTATTTTTATAACTATCTTATTAAATGGGAAAACACAAATGGTTTAGTCATGTCAAGTAGGTCCTGAAGTAAATGTTAATTACCAACAGACTGTTGCCACTTCAGATACAATGCCTTGCTGTTGTTACCAAATTTAGCAGTCATGAATTCATAATTCTGAGGGCTTTCTGCAACAAAAATGAGCTCTAACTCCAAATAAAGGATCTTATTGTGACTTGACTCCATGGCCCTGTGGTCTTCCTGCACAGGGAAAGTGAAACCAAACTTTTATTCTCTTTTTCTCAGTGGGCCTTTTCACTGAAAAACGTGAAAGTTTGCTGCACAACTGTCACTCCCCACTTTGGCCCATACAGCAACTTTTAGAAGTTTGGAAAAGCATCATGTGAGTTAGAGCAGTCACTAAACTGTGTTTTCAAGGCTTCTACTCCAACACTTCCTTAAAATAAGTAAAAGTATTAATAGCTTGCATGAGACAGGCATATTCATGACAAAGACTTCAAAAGACTGTACACAAGAGATCTCCCTGACTAGGTAGTTACCCACATAGAGATCAAAGCAAGTCTTACAAAAAGGTAGATTTACCTAAACCTTCAGACTCAAAGAGATAAGTCTCATCAACTCCAATGGCCCTACACCAGTTAAGAAAGTTGGCTGTATTATCTCTGGCAAAAAAAGATCCTGATGGTGCATCCTTCTTACATGGAACTTTTCTCATAGGAAAATTCTGGCAAGGGAAGAAAACAAAAAGTACATTGTGCACATCAACATTGCCAACAGATTTCAAAGCATATTTGCAAAGGAAAATAAACCCTCAATTCAGAGTACAGAAACAGTGGTTAGTAACTATTTTGTGTGCAACCCACCATGCATTCTATTAAAAAAGCCACACTAATGTAGAAAGCATTCCACCCTATCGTTGTGAACAGTCATGGAGTAAACAATCCTTAGCTCTGCAGCCTTTCCCAAAGGCTGCCTATACAGTTGGTCCCCCATTTCCCCACATGCTGGGGTAGAAATCTTATTGGTGGTTTCACAGGTTTGGATAATTATTCGCCCTTCCCAAGCTCTGTTCACAGCAGCAGAATGAGCACAGACAGAGAACTCCAACTAAACTGAAATATACTCAGATGCCAGACTTCATTTTAGAGCCTGTTCTAGAAAGCAGAGGGAAACAGAAGGGAACAAGGGGCAGTTTCCTTTAAAGGAATTCAGTACTTATTTGGTTTTAAATTGGTATCTTCAGAACTAAAAATTCAGTTCACAGATACACAAGTTATGAATCTTGTCTTCCTTTGAAAAAAAAAAAAAAAAACAAAACCCAAAACCAAACAACTAAGGATTTGGAGCATTCATATGGCTCTTGAATAAATATCACTGGATATGGTGAGCAGTGCCTCCTGCCCCCAAGGGAAACGCTACCAATCAGGGCACATTAGCTGGTGATCTACTATTTGACAAATCTAAGCACTGCTGTAGCTATACCCCTGTAGGTTGACCATATGCTACCTACATGGCTTTATACTTTAAAGTAGCAAATCAGTATTTTTCATGGGACAAACACAGACTGGAAGTTGCTTGAGATTCACATTTTAACGCAGTCTTGGTTCCCAACAAAAACACTACAGCCCATGTCCAGGTACATCTCAGTTTGGATATTTTGATGGCTGGCCTACATTCTAGAGTTTAGCCACCAGTTTTGAGCATAAAACATACCACCAAGTGCCAATGGATATCTTGTTACCAACCCACACTGATGTCAGGGGAACAAACTCCAGACTTTGACTAGATCTTCCTCAGACAAGGCTTCTACTGGAATTAAACTAAAAACTTGATAGGATTTTATTAACAAAGCATATAAGTAATTTTTTGCACAAAGCTTGCCCATCTGTAAGCCACATTATTGTTAATCAGCCTCTTTTTACTGCCACTTATAATTAAAAAGTTCATGTACGCATTAAAAAAAAAATAATAAATCACAACTTACCCTTAAATTATTTGAGCTACAACATTCTTTAATTGTGTTTTGAAGAACACCAACCAATTGGCAGAGTAGTACCCCATTATCAAGTTCTTCTAGCAGTTGTTCTGCTTTGATTTCTATTCCTAAAAAAATCAATATTAGAGTTACTCCAAAGAAGGTACAGAAGTTTCATATGAACTTAGAGGCAACTCAAATAGCATTCCAGTGTTAAACACTGAAAATTAATAGAAAAATATAAGTAAATTAAAATCAAATATCCATTTAATTAGATTTTAATTAGACTACCAAGATTCAGCAAATAAATTAGAATGGTTTATCATCCTACCTCTAAGAAGTGGCAGCTCATTAAATCCAAAACCAAAACATGCATTTTAATGCAATTCTCCTAGCCATTCAGGCTCAGATACACAAGATCTTAACAGTACTATAGGTATTAAGTGTCAGCATTGACTGGAATATTGGAAAGTGCTTTGAAATTTATTAGTGATTTTTAACCTCACCCAGCAAGCCAGACAGCCAGATTGACAGATCTTCTTGCATAGGCACCAAAGTTGCTTCATGCCGCACAGATATCCATCGGTCATACAGGCACACATCTGCCAAACCTGGTCCATGTCTGGGAGTTAGAGGACTGCGGGGACTTAAGGGAAGGTCATCTCCAAACCACACCTGCAGAAGATGTCAGGAAGCTGCAGACAGCGAGGTCTAGTATTTGCAGACATATTGCAAAAATTTGCAGTTCTGAATTATTCAAACAGTAAGTATTCATTCCCCTTCAGACAGATACACCAACACAGCAGCAGTCATGATGGTGCAACTCTCATTAATAATGCCTACATCAAAAGTACTACTACATCCATTCTCTTGACTTCTTTGGATTTAAAATTACATATTTATTAAATGAAGAAAATGTGCATTAAATTTGTGGGTTTTTTTTCTTTTTCTCAACAAATTTAAGTAATGAAATCTGAAGTTTGTCATATAATTTACTACAGCCTACTGATTTCTCTGACATTCATTTCAGAAGCATTAAGTGTTTAAATCATTAAAATGATGGCGTTAAGAGGAAACATATTTCCATGCAAGAACATAGCACAGTGCTTGAACATGAATCCTTAGCATTTCCCTTAGGGATTTAATATTTTCATATTGGAGAGGTACTTTACATTTCAAGAAAAGTACCACACTGAAATTTGATGCACAAAATTCCTGAAGACAAAGAGGCCCTTTGGTATTCTTAAATACTTTCCTTCAGTTCAGCGTGTGTACAAAAAAAAGATAATTGTTTATACTTACATAGGAGTTTTAAAAATTCCTCTTAATCAACAAACAAGTTCTTCAATAACTCAGCATTTGACTTCAAAGCCTTAGCTAACAGCATTTAGGAAGAGAACACCAGGTTATATATCTTTTCACATTGCACCATTGGCAAAATAGGAAAATAAGTAATCTTTTTTAATAGAGACAACTTGGGGGTGTTCTAGCATTTCATCTGCTTCAGGTTACATTTTTGCATTAAAACAAAACAAAAAAATATCATAAGGGATTCAAACATTACAAAAGCCATTTACCTGAACTGCATTCTGCATGGTTACCTGCATTTACATTAGTTGCTCCCTCTAGAAAAAGATAAGAGTATTTTTATTACAGTCCCTCCTGCTTTCAAGAAAAACCCCCCAGTGCTGCTTTGGTAAAACAGGAACAAGTCTTATCGGGAATGAAGGAGGAAAGAGGGAAGTATCTTAGTAGCTAATGTTTTGATGAAGTATTCAGTCAATGTCAGCTCTGTGCCCTTAAGTAAAGGGGCAGTTATTACAGCACAAAGAAGCAACTAACTTCATATGTATAAATAATAGTCAAGTTTGCATGAATTTAAGGAGCTGTAAGGCATTTACTTTACCAAAAAGAAATATAAATACTCCAAACCATTCTTGGATGTAACAATGTTGGCATTCACCCTTTCTTTTTAAGCTACCACACAGGTGTATCTTGTACACACATGCATGTGCATCTATGTATCCCAAGTTTATATTAAATACTTTTAAGTTTATGAAAATCTTAAAGCAAAGAATAATTTTGAAGAATGAGACTTCTTGCATTGATACATGAGAGAAATCAGTATTTTTATTAATGTCTGTTGGAATTTTGTATTTCCAGGCAACTAGCACATACCTGTGTTTTCAACAAGCTGTTGCAGCAATACGGTTATCAGGACACTTCCCTGGCTTTTCTCTCCTGAAGCCAACACAGTATTTTAAAGCAATGCTTTCAATCACAGGAAAACTCAGCACAAACTCTACACTGGGCTTGGGATCAATCAGTAAGTCTCTTAATGTAGGCTCCAGGTCTAGAAATGCACAGTATTACCAGGATAGCTGCATACATACATACCAGAAGGAATTTCCTCAGCATAGCTCTCCAAAGTGGTAGTGGAGAGCGTTACAACCTCAAAATGTACCTATCTGTGTCCTGAAGCCACTTATAAACAACTTTCTTGCTCCATCACTTAATAGTTGCAATAAAACTTCATCTTGCTGATGAAGCTGGAAACCAGATTGCAGACACTGTCAGACAGTTTAAACTCATCTGTTTTCCTTTAAAAATAAATAACTTCCCTCTCGTGTCCCAGATGTTTAAGCTTTATGTGTAGATGGCATTCTTCTCCACCTGATGTGCAACTTGGCCTTTCTATAACAAAAGGCTCTATGGCCCACCACAGAAGACCCCATTCTTGCAAAAAATTCTCCCCCTTCCTCTTAGCCAGAAAGCAGAATGGTGCTGTTTCCTTCCCATTTTTCCCTCTCATGCTACATAGGACCACACATCAGGCATTTCAACCAACTTACCCCTATGACCAGCTAACAAGCAACCAGTTTATTTTCAGGCTGAAGCCACTTCTTTGAACCAGGACTGCTAGCGCTTCTCAAACTTTATCAGGGACACTCCAAGTGATATTTTTTTCCCCTCCTTTTATTTCTAAGGGGGAAAAAAAAAAAAAAAAAAAAAGGACATCCTCTCCTTGATGTCATTTTTCCTGCTATGAATGAACAAGAGAAGGGCAGTGTATATACCAAGCATTACTAATGAGCATGTTATGCTTCCCACAGCTTTGTCCAGGGCAATACATTTTCCTTTAGCAAAGAAAGCTATTGTCCCAAGAGAGTCGCAATAAGAGGCTCCATTGATTAAAAAAAATAAATAAAACAACAGCAGAACAGCCAGTAGAGAAGCTGGTCTCATTAAAATAAGGAGCTCCATATAGGCTAACAAGCGCTCTAGCATACTAACTGCCCAGGAAAACAAAAGGCAGCCTAATTCACAGGGAGCACTCAAAACACGAACAAAGCAAAATATTCACGCAGCAGCTATCACAAGAATGCTCAGCATCTGCAGTTTTGTGGCATGCCTAACAAAAACTAGTCAAAAAAAGAGAAAAAAAAAAAGAGAAAAAAGAAAAGGGATTGAGGAAAATTGTGGCACTTGATCTTTAAGAGCCTGCCCTTCTAAAGTAAGTTATTTTGTAAGCCCATATGCCAAAGGGCTCTCTAGAAAGTCAAACAGATTCATTTATCAGGGCATCTGAATAACACTTAATAAATGACCCTTTGATGATATAGACTACCCTGCACAAATTTTGAGTTGAAAAATATAGTAACAATTACCCATTTTCAGAGCCCGAACAGTCCAGCTCTGAGACTGCAGAGAATAAAGATTAATGTAGCCTTATCACTTACAGCGACAGCAAGTAGGATGAGAAGACCCAGAAGTCTGCCACCTTCAAGTAGTCGGCCTGCAAGGGTGCAGAATGTGCTGCGGTGAGGCGAATACTGCAGTACTGTGTGGAGTCATAACCAAATCTGACAACTTCTAAAACCAGTTGGGTTTCCTGCATCAAAAAGCTCTACGTAATGAATGAATCAAGTATTTGATATTGAATTCAGGCAGCTCCAGCTAGAACAGTATCAGTTTCTGTACATACCAGTTTTTTATCAACTTACCTTCATTCAACAGGCATTTAGTGTTCAGGGATCACAGCTTAAAAGAAAATACCACAGAATGAAAATGGACTGTATCATATCATGTCCCATGCACAGCCTCAGGCCACACCATTCCCATTTCCCAGCCAGCTGATGTCCTCAAGGTCCTTAGGAGGAGTCTCTACCTGCTTCACCCCTTAAAATAGGGGAAGCACCAGAAACTTGCAAGCACTTCCCAATCAGCGGGACAACCAGCCTAGCTCCAAGCTCAGTAAACACAGAATTCTCCCACCACTCAGCGAACATCCCACTTCTGTGGGCACTCCTGTTGCCAACAGGCTCCACGGGATGGGAGGAGAGTGGAAACACTGCCCAGTCCTAGTGGTACCTTACATCTAGAATAATGCAACAACACTGACTTATTGCAAGACAGGAGGTCAGCCCCAAATGATATAGTGGGGAAGGCAGGAGCTGCCTTTGTCTGGCTGACTGCCAAACGTCCACTAAACGACTAGAACTATGGATCAGCATTAGGAAAGACAGAAAAATGTAGCTATCTACTGACATGTGGCATGGTGACGGGCATTTCTGAAGAAAAGGAGCGCAGACACCCTGGACATGAACCTGCACATGACAACCTTGCAAGACCATAGTCTGCCTCTATTCTCCAAAGGGATGACCACCGCTTTGCCCTCAGGTAAGCTCAGAAACAGCAAAGTCAGCGAATACTAAAACACTTTATACAAATACTTCAGGGTGCTAAACACACTCTCTCAGATGCTACACAAGATAGCCTGGTTAGTATCAGTTGCCCAACCAGCAAGACATGCTATATTAATTACACTCTGTAGCACAAGATAAACGAAGTCCAAGTCCCATTTTACTTGGCTGCACGGTTTACAAAGAAATAAACAAAAAATCCACAATTCACAGATGCCCAAAACATAGATGAAGCAGCCACTGACTTAGCTTAAATGGAACCTAAAGGGATTCACAACCTGATTAAAAGGCCTTGAATGCACAGACCCATTAAAAAAAACTTAGGTAGAAACACTTTGACATCTTCACCCTATATTTAAGATATATAATGCATCATCTTCTATTCCATCAACACCCAAAGGCAGTCACAACAGACTTACCCAGAGCAGCTGGAAACTAGATTAGCTTTGACAGTACCTACTGAAACCCACATTTCAAACATTCTGAAATGAAAGAAGCTGTCAAGTCAGTATCTGTTGAAACCGGCTACAGGATAGCCAAGATTTCTTTTGGTTCACATATCCTAACATGCAGAAGAGATAGGTACAAGAGACATCCCTGCAGCAGAGAGCTACTCTCTGTCACTAAGCAATTATAGAGCCCTTTTGTTACATTACTGAGTCAGCAGGAGCTCTGTTTCCTTGGGGAGGCCTCAAAGGCACAAAAGAGAAAGAACCAGACTCGTCAGTCCAAGGTGATGGGCTTTAAGGTAGCAACCATCTACTTACATTAAGGCAGGCTGACTGCTCTCTTCCAGTACTGCCTTTCTGTACCTCTCCGTGGCAGTGAGCCCACTCTCCCTTTCCAAAGCGTGGCAAAGGCCCTGATTCACCTGTCAGGGCAGAGAAATCCACTTGAAATCAGGGAGGAGCGCTTCATCGCAGGAGCCGCCATCTCCGCACCAGACGTGCAGACGGCTCCTTTACCACAGGAGCATCCAGTCTGGGGAGAGGCTGGTTAACAGGAGGCACACCACCCTGCTACCCCTGCACTCAGTAGTGCTCACAGACAAACCCTCCTCTCCCTCCCATTTACACCCCACACTTCTTCCCAGCTGAGCAACATTGAGGGGAGCATCACCTGATACTCAGGGAACAAGCTGCTGGCTGGCCATAACCAGGAGAAGTTTGTTTTGACTTAAATATAAAATCCTGTCTTATTGTGAAAGATCCGCTTAGTACATTTAGAATTACAAATGCATAGGCCAGCTATACCTTAGAGGTTCTAAAGGTACACATGCCCTTTTTCCCCATTCCTTGTTCTTATACTATGGAAAAGATGACACACAGTATCCTTGGAATACAGCCAGCTTTTGGGCAAATGAAGGAGACAGACATTTTTCAGCTTAATA
The DNA here is from genome assembly GCF_033815535.1 of Pezoporus flaviventris. Taxonomy (NCBI): domain Eukaryota; kingdom Metazoa; phylum Chordata; class Aves; order Psittaciformes; family Psittacidae; genus Pezoporus; species Pezoporus flaviventris. The sequence continues at coordinate 4,502,185 of NW_026892644.1, forward strand.
AACAATATGAAAGAGTATTTTAGCCAAAAGCACTAGGGCAGTTTTCCTACAAAAATAGCACAGCATCCTCAAACGCTTGTGTGAGGCACAGGAGAGACTGGTTTAAAGGCGGTTATGCAAAAACTCTCCCCTCTCCCTTCCCCAAGGTTAGTTTCACTGCACTTCACTTCCAACATCCATGCCAGAGAAGCTGACTAGGCCAGACGAGAGCTGCTGCCCGCAGAAGGGTGACCCGTCCCAGTGACAGCCTTAGCCCAATACCGGGATACGTCCCGTGAGGCGCGCCGATGCTCAGCCTGTTTCCAGCACTACCTCTATAGACAGGCGTAACTGACCGAGTGCCACCGCTCGGTTCCCGTGCGCCCGATGCACCGACGCAAGCGTGACCCTGCAGCAGCAGAGCCCCGGTCCCCACGAGGGGACAGACCTGCCGCCTCTCGGGCGCCCCTCACCGTTCCCGCACGCCGTGTCCAGAGCACTGCCGCCCCCCAGCCCCACCCCTCTGCGGGGAGACCCGCGCACTGCCACTGCCACTGCCACTGCCACTGACGCTGCCGCTGCCGCTGCCGCTGCTACCGCTACCGCTACCGCCACCGCCACCCTGATCCGTGGCACCGCGCTACCCACCGGGACGCGGACGGGGACCGGGACCGACAGCTGCCACGGCGCCGCGGAGCAGAGCAGAGCAGAACAGAGCACTCACCCCACTCGCTCCGCGCCGGCCGCTCTGTTCGAAAGGGCCAATCAGCGCCCGCGGGGCGGAGCTGGGGCGTGCCTGCCGCACCTGGCCCTGAGACGCGGCTCTGCCCGCTCGCTGCGCCCAAGGCGAGACCTTTGGTTTCGCCGCGCTTCCGCTCGCGGAACCCGATTTATGCGGGGCAGCTCGAGGGTCTCCACCGCAACCCGCGCCGGCTCGCCTGAAGGCCTTGGGTAGCGGGGCCGCTCCTCCGGCCTCCCGAGAGGCGGTTCAGGGCGCAGGGTCACGGATCCGCTGGCAGCCAGGTCGCCTAGGCAAACCTTGCCCCCCCCCCCGCCGCCGGAGGATAGGTCGGGCGTCGGTGCCCCGCCTGCTGCGGCGGCGGGGCCGGAGGGCTGCTGGCTCGGTCGCTGTGGCAGATGGTCCTACCGCCCACCGGCCGCTCCAGCTGGGGTGAAATCACTCGCCTCAGCCTGCCCTCCTTATGTCACCAACCGCCTCTGAAAGAAGCTCTGCTCCATCGGGGCCGCCATGGCGGGCTTGGTCCCGGCTGGCGGGAGCAGGGGGCTGGCTGCGCGGCGGTCAGGGTAAGCGCCGGCCCGCGGAGGGTCTTGCACTTCTGGCAGCAGGGCGGAGAGCTGTTTCTGCGCCCAACGCGTTGCCGTGCGTCTCGCGCTGCCGGCAGCGCAGGGCCAGCGTTTGGAGAACACGGTCACATCAGTACCCCGGCCATCTGGGATTCTGGGAGCGGACCCGGGCACAAGGAAACCACTCACTCTACCTGCAGCCCCATACAGCACTCGGACCACTTACCTGTTTCGGGGATGTTGGTGATGGTGCTGTTCAGAGCCGCTGAACACCAACAATCAAAGTCTTAAAGCAAAATAACCTGTGATGCATTTTAACAAAGTTTAGATACTGTATAATTTTTACTTTGAAATAATTCAAAAGAAGTTACACGTTTATATCATGAAAAGGTTGTTTGGGGTTTCCTTGTGTGTGTATGAGGCTTTTCTCCATTACATAATTTTTCACCTTATGAAGAAATAACATCTTGCACATCTTACATGAACGCATTTCACAGTTGAGCCGCAAATGACTGGCATTAACCATTTCAGCTGGTTTATTAGGTAAGTATCTGGAATATAATGGAGGCTGAGCACAAAAACATTGCAATGAAAAAAAATATGAATGCTATCCCCCTTTATCAAGAGAAAGTGTAACTGCAATCAGCTTAATTGCAGCAGAATTACCAGGGTTCCTCTGAAGAGCTGGTGGACTGTTTCTGATCAGAGAATATAAATACAGAGAAAGTTGTACTTACGTGTGAAGATCTGAAAGCTATGCAATATTCTGCGTACAGTGAACAAAATTACTTTCATGAATCCATGGCATGTTTCTATAAAAATGCAGTAAAGAAAATTTAATGTACTGTGGGATATCGTTCTATGAAAATAAATGCTATGTGGTCCTTTAAAAAGATTATTCTAAAATAAAAGTATCCATCACTGCACATCCCAGATCTCACAGAGCAGAGGTGTGAATTTGTGATCGTTTACTCTCCACGACATCAGCATCTCTGCGTGATGATGGTTGAATGTCCGTAATTCCGTCAGACGGCCCAGGAGGCATGCAAAGTGTTGAGGGTTATCTGGGTGGTGAAGTTTGCAGAATTTCTGTAGTATATCCAGCAATGGCTCTTGAAGTCTTTCCACGGACTCCCTGTCCCTTATGTATTGTCGATCTGGTTATGGTTTTAAAAGGAAAGAAGTAATTAGCAAATATATGCTCTGATACAATGTAAATATTTTCACTGGTAACTGAATATAAAAATATTCCAGTATTTACACTGGGTACTGGTGTTCACACAGAATATTTGTATTCATATTAAGGGGGAATAAAAATAGTTAAGATTTTGTTTGGTTGTTTTTTTTGTTTGGGGTTTCCATGTAAGCTTCCTACTTCTATCTAGGGAACACTTTCAACTTTGTCAAAAACTGAACAGTTTTAACTTGGAAATATTTCTTCGGGGTTCAATTGTCATCTCTTAGTGCAGTTCTGCGCCCGAGTACAGCCTGTGATGCATTGAAGCAGCTAAACAGCACAGCATAAGTTCTTGGAGGTGTTGTACAGTTGGGGAACTTGGCCAGTAGAGTGTACATACTGGTCACCAGGGAGAATCAAACACCTTCATCCTCTAGTGAAATTTCTTTGTTAGAAATTGTTCTTTTAATTTGCTGATTTGTGTGTGTTTGGGTACTTGGAGAGGGAAGAAAAGAGAGAATTTTTTTTTTTTTTGTCACTGAAAGTTCTGATGAAATTTCTTGAGCCACACTGACTGAAAGAGCAATGCAATTGCTTCACCTTCCTATCTTCCATGAAACCTCAGTGTCTTTTGTCCTGAAGCATCAGCTTCTCCCATTCCTATGACAGTCAATTTGTTTGAGTCACTATACAATTACTCCGTGTTTCATAGGCAGAGCTAGTTTTGTGTTGTCGAAGAATTAGTTTTTTTACAGCAAAGCCTCTAATCAGGGCTGAGATGCTATTGCGCTGATACTTCTGAAAGGTCAGTTTCCAGCATTTTATAGTCAAGAGGCCTACTTGCTACCGTCCTGCTCTTGACACCCTACTGCTTCTTCCATAAAGGCTGAAGACCTTTACTGCTATTCTCTAAGTTACAGAGTTTCCCAATTTCCCTCTAAAAAATAGTAACATTCCACAGTGGTCTGTATTGTTGCGTGTGTAACCACAACTGGGATTTTCTGAAGGAAAAAGCCTGTTGTGTTAAGCAGTGAAGACATACCAGTACTTTTTTTAATCATTGCATTTAGGCACATTTTTCCCTTCTATGCAAAACCAGATGGCATAGGAGGACATTTGGAGCTTGGATTTGTGTGTTTGTTTTCTGGTTTAACAACTGAATATATTGAATAAGCATGTGTGGTCACTTACTCTATGTAGAATGTAAGTTTTTACAAGTCCCAGGTCATACTCCTCCTGCTTTCTTTCCCAAGCCACTAATATTTAATTCTGGATGAGAAGTTACCTGGAGACAGGATAACTATGGCTGTAAGCAGTGCATATTCTTCCTGTGTCATCTTCAGCTCTCCAATGCTTTTATAAAAGTTAAACATGGGAGTTATGAATTCAGCTGAGATACCTGTGAGAGGGGAAAAAAGAAGTTATATTATTTTGAAATTATTGAAATAATCTGGTTTATTGCCACAGAGCAATTATTTAGTGTTTGAAGCCTTGGCTGTCTTGGTGGGGAAAAATTACTACACAAATGGGCCTGATGCAAGACAGTTACAAAACTGCAAGCGCATCCTTGTTTTCCAGTTCAGAGTAGAAACCAGCAAGCACTGGAAATTTCACATGGTTTCAAAGTCTGTCTTTCAAGCAATTCCTTTTCCTCTACAGGTTTGCCCATCTAGCTCTTCAGGACAAACCTCATAGGTGGTTTTCTTGCTGTCTGCTTATATTCTCGCTGTCTTCTGTTTCCAGGGTGCAGTTTGTGAAACAGTCCCCATGCTCTCTATCTTTACATTAGTTATATCTGGAAACCTCTCAGGGTATACGGTTTAATTCCAGCCCAACTCTACTCTACTAACTACTGCTACTGGCTTGGGCAGTTGCTTCATTTTTTTCCATAAAAAGATTTAATTGCATCTTTTATGTAGCCTGGAAATTTACCTAGGTCTAGGATTACCTGTAGTCCAAGATCAACTTGCTTGCAACTGCTACTACTTTAAAGCATAAGCTAGTGTGTTCTAAAGTACAGAGCCATAAATTAAACCTAGGCCAATTTAAGGGTGGGATCATGTGATTCTCTTGCCATCAGTGAAACCCTTTGGGATTACTGAACTAAGGTATGCTGATGGGGCTTCCCCTTACTGACTTTGTCATCCAGTCACAGTGTTCTTACTCAGCCTTAAATTACAGATGTGCTCCGTTCTGCTTTTTGGTGTAAAAGAGAAGCAGATCCTGTGACATCAATTACTATTTTTTAAAAATGCTATGTGAGTCACTTGGAGCAGGCAGTAGACCGTTGGCAATGAGTGCTTGCAACTCTGAAGCAGTGGCACCGATGGGGTGTACACATCCAAATCAGTGGTTCTGCCGCAAAAGCCTTTTGGCCTTTCTTGGCTGAAAGGGTCGAAACCTGCTCTGTTCACACATATGAGGGCCATAGGATTTCTTGTAATTTTACTCTTAATTTTGAGCTGTTCTAGGAGAAGCCGTGATATCTTGGTGTTGAAACCACATGAAATAATGTGGTTTTGAGTGTTGTATAAAACACGAAGCTGAAGTCCTGGATTGGTGAGGTTTGGACTGCCTCCAGTAGGGGAAATTCAAATTAAACTCAGCAGGTGGAACTCAAAGGAAGGAAACATAAAGTCACTTAACTAAGAAACAGTCACATTTTGCTGTGACAGTGAGAACTTACTTCAGTCAGTGGAATAGTTATGTGTCCCAACAGTGAAAGTATGGTATTGCAGGGTGTGGTTTATTTTGTAGCTCAGTGATGTTTAACATGTGACATAAGCAACCTGTGTTCACTTCAGATTACAAGCCATGAATCTGGGGTTTATAACAAGTTCAATACTGTTCAGAAAAGTCTAAGTCAATTAAGCAGACATATGTAATGCAGGTCAGCTCATTGTGTGGAAGTTAGTAACACAGCTGGAGCTTTATACAGAGCAAACAATAGCATAGTCATCTAATGTTCTGTGAGGTTTATGTTGTTAGTCATCTGCGTTAAGTGTTTAAAATTTTAAACACTTGTTATTGCTAACTTAGGGGAACCGCCTGTCTCTCTCAGGCAGACATAAATGCCTAAGTTCCTTACAATATGACGTATGTAAGGACCACATACATGTGATGCACCAAAGTCTTAAAGTTCACATGAATCTAGAAACAGGGAAAAAAAAACAACATCTAGCTGAGCCCTAAAGCAGAGCAAATGATTTTTTTCAGGGAAGTGAATGGCTCAGGAATGACACAAGAAAAGCCCAAGACAAAGTGGATATTTTTAGATGTCTGTGCAAGGTATCATGACACTGGGCATGATCATCTCGGCAGCAGAAAGGAAATGGAAGGAAGTGGTTTGTGACTAAGACTCTCATCACATCGTTTGTTTCTCATATTCATAGTTTGATTTTTTTTTCTCCTTTTTCTTTCTTTTTTTTTTTTTTTTTTGGGGGGGGGTGGAGGGTGTGGGAAGCAGATTAGTATTTAGCTGGATGAATTTATTGTTTTGCTGACCACAAAGCTCTTCAAGTCCTGCTGTCAATACAGCAGATGTGAGGTGAAAATAATGGTGGTGAACGTGGCATAGAATGACTAATTCAGGTCCTCATTGGTCTGGGTGTTGTATAAGCACGCAGTAAAACAATCCTTCCCCCAGAAAGCTTATAATCAAACATTAAGAAAATAAAGCATGGATGGCTGAAGCAAAAAAATGAGTACAGATGTGGAAGCAAATTAATTAATTACTTTCACCAGCAGAGGTGAAAGTAAGTGAAAAAGGATGTTTCAACAATGCAACTGATTTACTGCTTTTACTAAAGAGAACTTTGAAATCTTTAAACAGAAATATGTCACAGGACAATTATGAATAAAACCATACAAAATTAGCAAATTTGAGACTAGGATAATGGATTGATGTTTTGTTTTGTTTTTTTTTTGTTGTTGTTGTTGTTTTGTTTTACTTGGTTACTGGTTTTGCTCTCATCCCATCTGTGTTGGATTTTCCCTGTTACTTCATCACCTTGTATGCATGTTACACAAACCACTGTTCCATCACAAGAGGGGGCTGTTTTCTAACGCGATTGAAAACGCTTCAGTTTGGATTTAATGAGCAACACCAGAAAGGAAAAAAGCAGGAAACAGATGTTTATAGTTCTTGCCTTTTTTTTTTTTTTTCTCTTATCTACTATACAAAATGTTGTCACTTCAATTCAGGTTATCAGAAAAAGAATTAAAGGCGATTTGGTGCTCATAATTGGAGAAATGAACTCTACGAATTTTCAAATATCATTGTTATAAATCATACTCCAAAAGTGAAAAGAAAAAATAAAATAGATAAAGTTATATTCCTGGCCTCACTGTAAACAGGAAAGTTAACCCTGTCTAACCCTCTTTATTTAGATCAGACAAGAGCCCTGCAGAGTACTGTGTCAGCTAGGCCAAGCTTCCTGGTCAGTGTTAACAGTCTTCCTTCTTCTTTTCAAAAAGGTTTTAAAACTTTCTTTCATGCAGCATTACAGCAATAAGAATATGCTTTCCTTGCACATTGCAGTGTGCATCATTCTGAATTACAGATTTCTACCTAAACACCAGCCTAACTCTATCATCTGCAGAAGATAATGCAATTAATTTGATTTATTTCACTATGTTAATGCATGACTGTAAACTCTAGCATAGTCAATGGGAAATACTAGCTTTACTGAGTACTTGCAGCATTAGACTGGAGCAGATTTAAACCCATGAACATTATTCATTCAGCACCACTTCTTGCACAATTTCATTCCTGACCCTAGCTTACGGGAGAGCATTGGTTTAGACCAGGGTTTTATTCCTGAGATTTCTCACTGAAGGTGACTGTTTCTTCCATAAAGTTTGGCGTTGCAGGCTGTAAATAATTAATCTGGTTAATGCAGTCCTGAAATAAATGTTTTTACTGTGATGTTGAGTCAGTATTGCCAGCTTTTGGAGACACCATTCTCTCTTCTATTTTGGCTGTTCGGTAAAACTGAATAGATTAATCTATTGCAAGAAGAAAGCTTGATAGTAATTACTAATTAACAGTAACTAGCACTGTGTGATTAATATGGATATTGAGATTTTTTTCTTGATAAACACGGAAGTGCCAGTGGATATGAAACCAAGGGTTGTTTTATGAAAATAAAATATATTCATTACTTGCAAACTTACATCTTATCTTTCACAGTGTTTCATCTACCAGAAATGCCTTCTCACCAGCTTATGAGGTCTCCCTGCTAAGCTGTTCAAATGCACCAGTGGCCTTTGAACACTGACCAAATCCACCCTATTGATGCCAAGAGCCAAAAAGGGGAAAGTCGAGCCAGTAGAGAAGATACACCAGAGTGTCTGCACTTGACCTCTCCCCTCTGTCATCATCTCATAGACATTAAATGTCCAACTTAAAGTAGAGGTTAGCATGTGCCAAGAAGAACTCACAATCAGGATAGCAAAACCCCACCTTCTCAAAAGCAATCAGTAGGACCACTGTGAAGCCATCATTGAAAGCAAAGAATCCTCAGTTAAAAAGAGAACAAACAACAAATAAACCAGACCTGCAAGGAGGGTGCAAATGGCATTGCCACACATCACTCTTTGGCAGTGGCCTGAGTGGCTGTAGTCAGGAGTGAAGTATGGTCTAGCACACAGCAGCAACACCTGCACTACCTGGAGCTAGACTTTATAACTAAGTTTCTGGCCTGTGGCAGTTCACTTAACGTGGAAGAGATTGGACCCCCTGACATCTGTTCTTTTTTCATGGGTATAAATTAACTCTGTAGATATGATTTAAACACTTCTAGTAACTTCATTAGTAATTCAGGAACATGGGACTGGCTAACTCAGTGCAATAGATTGTACTTTTCTGTATACAAACAGAAAAGCTCTTTCCTTTACTCTGCAATTTAAAGTGTTCCTAATTTCTAAATGCCTGGGGCAGTGTGCTAATTTTGGGTCAGGTCATAGGATGGTGTCTCCTTCCTTGTGGATGCACATGACCATTTAGTGCATTTGACACTTCAGACTTGGCAGCGAAGATAATTTCATTTAGTTTCTTTGCACACACTTTAGCAAAAGGGTTTTGAAGCACTACTGTTACGTAGTACTAATAATCAAATAATAAAAGCCAAAGGCAACAGAAGTAATTAGGTATCCACTGTTCTGGTTCCAAAATTTGGCTTTCGTTTGCAGGAGCCTCTTGTCCAAATCAATGTGAACTTTGTATCCCACATTCAAGGGCAAAAGGGGGCCTCTTGCCAGTGCTTTGAAATAGCGGCTATTTCTTGTATTCTTTGGATCTCACTGTTCTTCAGCACCTGTAACCCAGCCAGGCAGACAAAAGTATGTTTTACAATGTCAGGTGTCCTACTGCTAACTGAATATTTGGATCCAGATTCTTCTGTTTCTGTTCATATCAGATAGTATCTTATTCCTCAGTACTGAAATTAGTAGAGCTGCTGTATAGAATAAAATGACAAAACAGACATCTGCATCTCTTCATGACTACTGAAAGCTATATTGTAGGAATACAAGCTATAAATGCTCACTGAGAAAACATTAAAATGTCTCAGCACTGCTTTTAAAAAAGTTGTACTGCTTGATAATGGGGATAATTTGCTTTCAATATAACACAAAGAAACTAAGTATTAAATTACTAAGATGTCAGCCTTTCACGGAATGAGTCAATCAGTCACAACATGGTATATGCGTAGTGAAGTATCAAGTAAGATGAGTAAGTGGCATAAGCTCTCATTAACATTAAATAGAATGTATGTATTTCTCATGAAGTCTAATGTTAGGGTGAGTAGAAGAGGAACTCAGCCTCAGGAGCTAATGAAAGCTAATGAAAGAATTTCCATAACACTTTAAGAAGGAAGGCCACCAAAGCACAGAAAAAGGCAGTTCCTGAGATGTACCAGGAGTTGAGCAGTATGCGCAAGTTAAGAAATAAAAATACACCTCATCAGCATGAGAATAAAAATGAATTTTGCTAATGCTCAAAGGTCATCATGACCAGATCTCTGACTTCTTTATCAGAGAACAAAGGAAAAAAAGTAAATCCATTCCAAGCAGACTGGAGAAGGCATAAATATTAATAGGTAAGAGAAGCTTCGAAGTGACATGGTGGCAGGTGACAGAAGGCTGGACAGCTTGTGACTTTTAGGCAGGATGTCATCTCCACTGCCCTCTCTGATTTTATGGATACAGATGTCAAGGCTTGACAATAGGTCTTATGTGGCATTCAGAAATATGTCTGCATCTAAAATTATGTGGACAGAAGATCTGACTAACAATAATATAGCTGATGGGCCGACAGTGTTTAGGACCTCACCAAGAGCTATTCATTACCTATAAATATATTTTCTAAACTCTCACTCAAATGTCTGCATTTCCTCTGTTTCTTTTAAGTTTTTTTCTTTGACTTGGGATTAATCTCTTTTGGCCAGTCTTAGCTCTTGGACCAGTCTATAACATGGTAATGATCAGCTGAAGCTTTTGGTAGCATTTGTCCTTACTGGTTAAGGCTGCAAGAGGCTGCTGAAGTTTCTAACCTAATATCACAGTTGGTACAGGTGATTATTCAACTTAGAGCCCTGTGACATGCAGAGGTGTGAAGTGTGTATTCAATATTTTTGAAAGCTGTGTGTGTCAGAGATGATAACAGAATAATTTGGATACCTTTCTCACATTTTGTTTAAACTCAGGACACCTGAAAATGACCAGGACTTAATCCACAAAAATAATCTGGTTTGGTATTTGTACTTTTTAAACAATTTGAAATTATGTGATTTGCCCTAATGTGTAATTCTGGAATTTACCCTGAACTAAGACAAAATGCACAGAAAAATTGCACCAATGAGGGCTCTTTAAACAAAAACTCTGGTAGCTTGTGCGATGATGAACAGGATTCCTATGAAAATTCACTGAACAATGAGAAATACATTGGGGAAGCATGAGAGAGTCAAACCTAGTAAAAGTCCTTCCTTTTATAAAATAATCTGCTTGCATTTTCGGTGCAAAAGAAGTGATACCAGTAACAGGCAGTTACCAGTACTGAAAACACAGGCAGAGGGGTGTTTAAAAAACACATTTTAGCCCTTTCATGCAAGGGACATTGCGAGGTTGACTAAAACACTCTAGCAGGCAGCAGTGTCATTCCAAATTGAGAGACTGAAAATGTTGAGTGGCTTCTGGGTCTGTGCAGTGGCACTAACAACTAAATAGCATCAGTAGCAGCAATTAAATTAACACTGTCACAGAGATTTACAAACTGCATTTGTTGTTTGCTGTCACAGCCCTATGAAGTGCAGCCAAGGAAAGTGTGTTTTAAGTAGGCTTGAATTTGCACAGAGTGGAGAAATGAAATAAATGGGAAAGGATATTTTGTCCTCTCTTCTGGATATTAATGAAAGGAAAGAATGCAGCCAGAAGCAAAGAAGCTGGATAATACATTATGCTCATGTAATACAGGGTGGGAGAAGTTCTAGCAACAGTATTTCTTCTTATGTTTCCAACTTGACCCTGGCTTGAGGGAAGATGTTTTAGAGAGCCTTTTCCAAGAGCAATAAGATATATATTTGTATACATGCACACTTAAAAAAAGTGACTGTGTTTCATTCCTTGGGAACTATTCAACTCAGGTTTTCTTCTACTCTAGAACTCATGTTTAATTTACCTTGGAGGTAAATTTTCCACGGGAAAAAAAAAAAAAGCAATTGCAGGAAATCTTCCTTTGGAATAAATGGTACCATATTTTAAATTGTTACTTGTCTTAAAATTTCTATACAAAACGCTATTTTGTTAATCTGTTGCATGACAGGTAAATAATATTACTGCATGATACAGTGTCATGTTCCAGATAGTCATGTTATTATATGAAATGCTATATTTAAGTCTAGTAAAAACTTGCAAAAAATAATAATACATCTCATCTGGTTTCAACAGTTACAGAGAATTAACAGGCTATTTTAAAAGTCTGACTAAGAAGAAAATTATTGGTATGACATAGTGGTTTTCGTAATGTTCTGGATCAAAGTATTTCCTGCTTCTATTTTTTACAAACAATTGACACCTTGAACAAGAGGAGTGATACTCACTGCATAGATTAGAGAAGCTTTCGGTAATTATGTATTCATATGGATTAATTTCTCTAAGATCTATTTTTATCAAAAATTTATCTTATAATCCAAAAGAAAATCTCTTAATGAAGACGTTTGGATCCATGCCAACTCATTACAGTTTTCAGGAAATACTTATGGTCTTCTTAGCATACTTCTCTGCCTGCAGAATCTGGACCAGAATCCATCTGGAAGTCACTAGTTCCAACACATCAAACAATAGCCTCTTATAATAAATAAAAATGAAAGAAATACTTTAAAAAAGATAAACTTAGAAATCAGTGTGTTAAGCCAAACCAAATACATACTTCAGCAAGAGCATTATTTTCAAGATTTCTTTTCAGGTTTCAAATATAAAAGTATTGGCCTAATTTTGTATATATCAATAGTATCTTCATGTTACTGATTTTAAGAGTTTCAGAAATGAGTTTAAGCCCATTTCTATGACTAGTATTGAGGTTTAATGTTCTTGTCTCTCTTCTCCTTCTGACCATTAAAGAAGGAAGGCCATAATCTATAGACAGACTCTTTGACTCAGAATTGTTACTACACCTGAAGTTTGAATGATAGATGACTGTGGGTTGGATAGTTTGCAGGTCAATACATAAAGAAGGAAAAACATTCAGTATTGCATCAGTGGAGGACAAAGAGTATGTAACAATGCAAAACACCACTTTGCCTGCTTTAAGGAACAAACCATATCCAGCCCTGTTTGGCTTTTCTTAGTTATAAAGATTTATGTCCAGAGCCAGAATTTATCATAGCTACTGAGCCTTTGATGCACCTTAAGATGTAGAAAACATACTGAGAACATGTCACTTTAATAATTCTTCAATGCACTTTGTGCTGTGATTCAGTTCTACCAAAATGACCCTAATAATAGGCGGTTCTCTTCGGTCATCTTCAGTAACACCATAAAATATTTTTTTTTCTTTCCTTCTTATAACGATTACCTTTGAAAGCATAAATACTGATATTTTATTTAAATTTAATTTAAAATTATGGTATTTCTTCTTCATTGTTCTTTCATGCTTATCGTTGGAAAGCTGCAACAAGTTTGTTTGATACAGTGTTATTTGTAATACTTGTATTTATAAATAAACCTTTACTTTATGACCTTTAGCCTCAAGGCTGAGTTGGATTTGTTCTAGTTGATATAAAGAACACCATTCAGATAAACCTGTTTCAGCGCTAATAATTTTACTAGCTTTCTAAGGGCAAAATACTGACTCAGAAGTGCAATGGTGTGGCTTGGTTTTCCCTTGTTAAACAAGATACTTACCACTATTGCGAATTCTTTCTTCTAAAAGGACAGTGTGTCCTGTAGGAAGTTTCCTGCTGAAGATCTCAGCTGAACGGAGGAACATAGCTTCTACTGCTGAGCCCTTCAGCAAAGCAATCTGATCTTCATGATCAAGGGTTTGGAAGCCTGGGGAGATGTTGGAAATAAGAAAGGCAGCAACAGGAAAGTCCCTCTTATTTCCTATCCTGAAGTTCTTGCATATGAGGTGCTACACATCTGTACAACCTCAGTGTCGATATCAGTGGGATTGCCAAATAGTTGGGAAATTGACACCCAGATTCCAGAAAAGGACACAGATCTGGATGTCAACAAAGTTTATGAGAATTAGAGTTGTGTTTCAGTGTTCATAGTACTTTGAGTGGAACCTGACAAGTGAAATCTAGTGACGTAGCGTAACCAATATGGGAATTTTGTCTAGCCTGATGCTGCTCCCTAACATCTGCCATCTTTCCACCAGAGCTTTCTATATGACTTCACACTGCTGTGCTGCTTTCAGTTCTTTCCATGCCCTGATGGCAAAAGCATTTGAAGCATCTAATTTTAAATATTTCACCTTGCGTTTGGACTAATATACTGTGTTACACAGAGGCTTCCTGCTGTGTTTTAAATATGTATTTCCTTTTTTGGAGGGAAGAGACTCTAAAACCCACTGAAGAAATCAGAACAAATTTGGTGACTTGTGTGAATACACAGCTGCTCCTCTGAAGCAAGCTAAAAATCCTCAGAAACTTTCCTCATATTTGCCAGTGCAGGTGCCCACTTTATACCCACCCCTTGATTCTATGAGGAAGCACAGGAGATAATGCAGATAATGAAACAAAGTGATAAATCTTGCAAGATATATCCTAAGTCAACACTGAAAATAATAGATTATTCAGTTACAAAGCTCCTTCTTTCTTCTCTCCTCTTCTTCTCTCCTGCAAGCCAGTATCCCAGTTAGTATAAAAAAAATACATTTACAACTTCAGTGCTAGGCTTTGAAGCAAGCCTGTAACACACAGAGGAATGGTCCATATTATGGGAGAGCAAGGAAAATAACGTTTTCATAGAGCCAAGCATTACAGTGCACTTTCCTTAATAAAAAGGAACCTGTACCATGCCCAGCATTAATTACTTCTTGAGGTAACATGAACTTGGGAGTTAAAAAAATACTAATGATAAACTCAGGTGTTCCTGAGTGCTTGTCCATAACATACCAGGCAAGGACCATAAACACTGGTGCCACCAACTAGGGAAAGTTCTTGTCTAGGACTCACAATTCAGTGGATGTCATGACCTAGAGACTTTGCTAGAAAGGCAGCAAAGGGAGTGAAGCAGTCTGGCAAGCGTTAGTGGCAATTTAAAGGCAGACTATTTGGCATTACAGTGATATATAAAAATAAAATCTCTCTAGAGACACAACCTTTTCTCTGAGCATTTTGTTTGTCAATAGGTAAAGAGTGCTACATCTCAGGGTGGCAGAGTCTGAATTATTCAATGTATCATTCCTCTGATCACAAGGTTCTTTTTCTTTAGACAATGTCTGAAGAATTCACATGTGTTAGAGGAGGAGGAATTTTTATATAGTCTTCAAAATATACACAACAATCACCAAATGGCAAATGAAAGGCATGTCAACTTTGCAATAACAAAATTTGCCCCAACACACTGGATATACCTGGTAGTTTTTTAGTGAATTCCACAAGAACCTGCACATGACTGGTAGCCATTTCTGTCAAAATCAGAAAATTCCCTTCAGCACTGAATTCCTCCTGTAACTGTTAAAGATCAAACCAAACAAAATCTGTTAATATTCATTGTCACTTCATATTGAAGAGTATAAAATACAAGAATTATAGACTGAATAAGGAAAGAGTTCCATCTAACAATGTAATTTGTCTCCAATGGTTTTCAAAACCACGTATTTTTTAAGAGGCAACATAAGAAGTAAAAGAAGTAGACAGAGTCCTTTCCTCTGGAATGTCTGTCTCACTTTCAGTGTCATGTCTAGCAATCAATGATTTAGGCACATCCTGAGCCAGAAGTTCTGTGGGTGCCATAATACGTATTTTTTAGTATATTTTTTGTTTTGACCTCCTTAACCTCCCATGGAAATAAGTTCCACATATTAGTTATGGGTAATTCAACACTCCTCCTGCAAGTGTCTTCCTTTTAGTTTTCAAAGCCTATGACTTAGGAAATAGTTTTTTACAGGTGTTTGGGGTTTGTTGTGGATTTGCTTGTTGTTTTTTAAGGTTAAACATGACAGTTACGTAAAAAACCCCACCTCTTTTAAGCCCTATGTTTCCTTTCCTCTCTGCTTCCCAACCTTTTTTCCATTTTACCATGAAAACTGGGAGATCTTAAAGGGAAAATGAAATTTCTAAAAGGTAGAGAGGAAAATGAAAGAAGAGGGGATGAAACAAAAATGTTGCAAAATTGGGTTAAAAAAATATTAAAAATATATATATATATATATATATATATTTTCAAGCTTCCAGGCTAGTGTTCTTATGGACAGGAAGCTTGGCTTCAAGTCAAACTCAAACTGCTGCCTACACTAACAATGTAAAAATAGAAACTCCAATCAGCAAAAGTTAGATTTGAGGATGAAAATGTATTTCCAGAGTTGAAAGATTTTTCTTCGCATTTAAGTTTGATAAACAAACATGTGGCCTGTTGAAGGAATGTGAGAAATTCTGTCCCACTTGCAGCATGTCTTAAGTGTAGGCTTTTACCAATAGTTTGCTCTACTACTTATTACAACTATTTATGCTAAGTACAAATATTTGCTGCTGTGTAATCCTCAGCTTCATTATCCACATCTCAAAAATCAATTAACCAACATACTTACTAGTTTTTTTGACACCTCCTGTGGTATTTGTTGCTTACTGTATGAATCCATGATGTAATCAAGAAGGTTCTGCTGTTGTGGGGTAAATTCTACTTTCTCCTACACTGGCAAAAAAAAAAAAAAATCCCATCATGAAATGAAGTCATAGAAATGATCTGGCATCTCCTGCTTTAGGCAAAAGCTATACATCTATTCCTCACACTTGGAGACCAAGCAGGTTTGCTTTTCACTGAGATTTCTATAGAAGTATACAGAAGAGAGGTGTGTAATGCTTCTAAACTGAATGAGTTTGTTTTGCTTATTACTAGAAATAAGGAAACAAATAGCAAATAACTAGGTATGCTCAAACTTCACACCTCATCATGTGTGATATATACTTGACAAAAAGTACTTCATGGATTTTATTAGTGTTTTACTGAGTTTTGACTAAAAATATCAAAACTACTTCTGTACTCGAGGTATTCCCTTGATCTGGTGGGAGATGGACTTTTAATTAATACAAACAGCTCCAGAGAGTTTGCAAGTATTCTATATTCACTGTACTAGCCACATTTAGCTCAAACATCACCGCTACTGTACCAACTATTACAAGAATTTTCTTACCCTATACATTTTAGTTGTAGACGTCACTTGTTTCATGTCAGGGCCTTCATTATCTTCATTAACTGTTTGACCTGGAGTCTGTTTCACATTTTTCCGTAGTCTTTTCGACTTGCATTGTATTTCTGTTAGTAGACCTATAACACATAATACAGCAGATGATAGCAATTTGATTTGTAAATGCCACAGGCACTGAATAGGTACATAAACATGCCTATGGATGCCCCTTACACTAACAATTTACCTGTGCAGATAATCTCCTGAACCTGTCATTATCTTTTGGTGTGAGACACTAAATACACAATAATGACCAGTCCATTTAAGCAGAAGACCATTTTCAGAACAAAGTGGTTGGTTCTGGTTACCCAGCATCCACACAGTGTGTGTGTCAGGGGTCTCGTTTTGGACCAGCTCTAATCTGATTTTACAGGTAGAAAACCCATTAGCCTTGGGAGTACACTGGAGTGTGTCTTTGCTTTAGTTTCATTCAAAAGAAAAGCCCTTCATGTACTCCAAGACTTGAACCAAAAGAGCAATAAATGAGAACATCTGGAAGAATGTCAGCAGAAGTGTGCTCCTCGTCTGATTCAAAACAGTAATCAAGGTGTAGCTGTTCTTACAGAAAGGACACTGGATGTTTTCAGTAATCTTTAAGCAATATTATGGCTGTGGAGCAGAATCTTTGCACAGAAAGCCCACTCAGAAGAGAGGACTCGAGGGCTTTAGCCATTACAGTGTCACTGTACAGATAAACCAACAGCTTAAAATGTAGGCTCATAAGTAACTCAGGATGGAAAAGTACCTTTAAAATGTATTTACTTAAAATGTTACCCAGTTGCTCTAGTTATTTTGCATTTCATTGTATTAGAGGACTGAATAAAGCCCTGGGTTTACTATAGATTTTCCTTGGCCCAAGGAAAGTTTTGCATTTGTGTTTGGCAGGGGTTTTGTTTTGTTTGGCTTTGTTTTGCTTTTTGTTCTAGACTACATTTCAGTACCTTGAACCAGGGAGCATCCTTGTGTGGATATCATAAAACCTAGTAATTTGCTTGTGCTAACAAAAGACAGGGGACAATAGGTACCCTGCACAACCTGCGGAAGACAGCCAGAAAGAACAAATGAAAAAGTAAACAGCTAAGTATTCATCTAAAAATAGACCTATCAGCACAGGTCTTTTTTTCTTTCTTTTAAGCTTCTTTCAAGTGTCCTTCCCATTCTTCACATTTGAAAATGCAGAGTAGGAATAGAAGCTCATTCAGTGAGTATGTGATGGTGGAGGAAGATACCATGAAAACAGTGATTTTTTTTTGGTGAATGTTTTTAATTTCCTGTTTAAGCACTATATAAAATAACCTACCTGAACCGCTGAGAGAAGAGGAAATTTACATGATTAAAATAAGACCTGCAAATAATACCTTGAAAGGGGGAATAGGAATGATGGAGATAATAACTGGTATCGAGCCATGTAATTTGTGCTGCCGCACAGCGTCATAGATTTCTTTTTCTAAATTATTCAGTGCATCTTTTGGCAGTGTTAATGGCCTTGTACTGTTTCCCACCAGCTTATGATCTGGTCTACTACCTTCCTAGGGAAAATCTGGTTCATATTTGCCTTAAGCAGTAAGACAGATTTTCCTCATGTTTTCTGTTACTGAGTATTACTTTGGCATCTTTTTCTGGCTCCGTTTAAATTAGCTGGAATACTTGTGTGAGAGACAGGACTTTAGTTTTTACCTCAGAGATAGCTAGGTTTCAATGGGTATTAAATGGGTATTACCTTCCAGGAAGAGTGGCAGAACCTAGGAAGACATTTCACCCAAGAAACTTGCAGTTTATATCCAAATGACAGGAAATGGCTGAAATTGATGGTTAGTAATTTTGATCTTTCTGTAGTTTGTATATAAAAGGTGAGAGTAGGATTGTTGAGTAGCCATGCCATAAATATTTATAAGACTTTACCTCCTTGTTCAGAGAGAAAAAAGAATCCACAGAGCTTGCAATTACAATCCTACAAAATGAGTAAGTGAAACAAAGTTCAAGGTAACCTTTTATTTCCTACTCTTTTCCAAATAAATGCTCCATACTACAAGAAGCTTCGTGTTTTACTGTCCCGGATAGCCTTGAACTAAAAGTGACTTTACAGCACACTCCTCCTTAAAAGCCATTAAATAGTACTTTACTAAACATCCTCATTGCAGTGCGTTAGAGCACACTTATGGTTAAGTCATGAGCGACACAGGATACCCAGTGTTTCCATTGCAGAGGGAGAGTCAGATGGCAGTGCCACTCACTGGCTTTTATTTCACATATGCCAGTTTGTGAAAGTGATAGGCCAGTTTAAAAGTTTCATGCGTGCCCAATCAGTATTGTTTACTCTGACCTATATTTTTCAGTGGTGGGTTGGTTTTTTTTGTCTAGTGAGTCACTCAGTCTATTTTGAGCCCTCCAAATTCTGGAACAATGGATCTGGGATCAGCACCACAGGGGAGTTATTTTCCTCTGATACTTAGGGACATATTGAGTGCTGTCACAACAGTGGTGGTGTCTGCTCATATATTTACATATTGTACAAGAATATATCATGTCTCAAGATCTTTGTAGCCTGTTCAATTTGCAGAATGAAAGATTAATTACATTATGCTGCCAATGCATTCCAAATATTGATGGAGCTTATTGTTTCTCACAAAACCAACAGTTAATATAGCATCTTCTGATCAGATTGAGGGATAGAAGTATATTAAAAATTCCAAGTAGATTAATTTCCTGTATGAACCTAAATTGGTTTCACACATACACGTGTGCTAATGTGTTTAAAGTTGCACTCCAATATTCCTGATGTTCTAAGTGTGAAGCTCAATGAAGTTTATAAGCTGCTAGTCTCAATAAAATATTCACTAATATGAAACATTATTAAAGTCCCTCAGCTTCATTTCTGGAGACAGTTCTACCTATGCGCCTATATGCAACCCAGGAAAATCTGTAGTGCCATGAACAGAGCTAATGAGACTATAAAAAAGGGCTAGCCCTTAGCAGGCTTTGCCTGATTGCTGGGTGGGGTCTGGAAACATACACTTACCCAGTCCAGAGAATCTTCCTACTAGCAGCACTCCTCCTCTTTTCTTGAATATGACATTGTTTGAATGCTAAAATTTGGACTTGGCTAGCAAGAACTTTACAGGGAAAGCACCAAAAAGAGCAGCACAGGGAAGCACCAGGATTTTCGTTCTCTGGCTTCTACAGCACTGTAAACTTCAAGCTCCTGGGGAGTCTCCCATAGACCACTTCCCCTGCCTGTTTTTTGTTCTTACTCAAGCAGATTAATGGCTGTTATCTAGCCCTTCCTTCACCATTTGCTCAGCTCTTACACCCTTGTGTCCCTGTCCATCAACTAAATCCCATTGTTTATAAGTGCGTATGTCTTTTTCAGGAGGATTTGATGCACATGGCATCATCTTTAATGTGCCTTCCCCCTGCCAGATGACATATTGTATAGCTTTGTTATTAAAACCAGCTTAATTAAACAAATAGGCACACTCTGGCTATGTGATGCAAATACCTGTATACATACATTCAGCCAACATGCCCATTTGCTTGCATTTCCTTAGACGGCACTCCTGGCATTTTCTCCTCATGTACATGTCCATCTCACAGTTGCCTCCATTTTTACACTTGTATACTGCATTTTTTGTGATGCTTCTTCTGAAGAACCCTGTATAAGACAGCAGCAACAAAGATAAAACACTGAAAGAAGCAAAAGTGATCAAATTGAAAAGCACTTCCATTTCCACTGAGTTTTCTGAATGGCACGCATTGTGCTGTACCATGATTTTTTTTCAGTGCCTGGATGACTATATTCTTTATATTTGTATTGACATCGTTATCAAAGTAATATGATTTAATAAATCAACATAATACATCACAGGCCCAAACATTAGCCATTAGCCCAAAGTAAGGTTCTGGAACTGTGAATGTGAAAAAATTCCAACCCAAATCTAAAACCTGCCAGGAGCAGGGTGAGCACCATCACTGGAGCTGTAGGGTGATGCCACACAAACAGCAAGTGAAAAATTACAAGTCTCTTGAGGTACAGGATGCACAGAGTTGAGTAACTCTTCACTATTCATTCCCTCAGCTCCTGGGAGCAGCAGAATGGGAGCTGCAGAAGCTCCACATACTGGTCTGCTTACCCACCCCCAGGTTTAATAAGGAAGCTGCAGCATATCTGCCTATTGTACGTGTGGCCTCCTCCCCTGTTTACAAGATGCTGCAGCCTCATTCACTAAATACTGTCCACTTGATGAGTTAAGCAGTCACCTAATTTCAGCTGCACAGGCAGCTCTACTGGCATCGTCACTGGATTCACTCCAAACTTGCACAGAGGTAACTGCAAAAAGCAACTGATACTAGAAATTCAGAGGACCTTTCCTCAGCCTGTCCAAATTTCTTATTTGCTATTGCCTAGCACACCTCTGAGAGTGGCAGTGTGGGCAAAATATGGAGTGCTAAAGGTATTAAACGCAATTGAATAAAAGAGTCATCATAAACAGAGTCTTTGCTGACAATGACTTGAATGTTTAGTATGGGTCACTGTGCCTTTTTACATTATCCTTCATATGGCAGAGACAATTTAGCATCACGTACAGAGGGAATCAGTTCTCCTCCCTGTCTGAGAGCAAGTTTCTGAAATAGACTCCTGAGAGCTTCAGCTGGCACATCACTGATTTAAAGTGCACTTCAAACTAGAGCTCTGCCTGAATTTGCATTAACCAGAGCTATTCACAAAGCTTTTGCTTTCTTATAGCCACTGGCTGTAACAATACCACCATCATTTTCCAGCCTGGCACTTTGAGGCACTACGAGAGGCACCAGACAAGACCCAGTCTCCCATACTCAAACCACAGGGCAAATTCAGATTTAAATATGAATTTTTGTCCACTGCAGGATTTGTCTGTTTTCAGAATGCGTTCAGCTAAAATACTGTCCTGCTGAATCTACCAAGATAACAGATGACATCATGATTTTGCCATTGTCAGATGAAACTTTCCCAACTTTGTCTTATGATTTTATAGTTGTATAATCTCATCCAAGTACCAATGTGTAGCTACCAGTAAAACCATGCAACTACCTAGTCACAAAAAGCCTGTCATTTCTCTAAATCTACTCTAATTCCTGCTTGAAATCTTTTCTATGCTCTCAGTTTTATTGGCTGCTTTTCAGATAAATACAGTTGACAGGCATCAGTCTCTTTTGAAATGCAGATTGCTTAGAACCTCCAGCAGCCCCAGGCATTATTTTTATTCATCATTCACGTGTTGTTTAATACATTTACTGGTCAGCGAAGATAGAAAAAGGCCTGGATTTAAGCTGTAGGCTTTCAGTGTCAGTTAAAGGTAAATGCATCAACTTTACATCATTTCTGAATTCTATTTATTAAATTTAAATCCTGTAATTTAATGCACATTAATTAATAGTAAATGTTGAAACGCTCTGTATGAATATTTATAACTTCTAAGTCTGATTGGTGACTTTATCACTCACCCTCCCCAGAAGGTGTGCATTTGCTTTTACATGGAGGAGCAAAGAAAAAGGCTTTAGTAAATGAATTTTCTAAAGTATGCAACAAGGTGAAAGAAGTATGCAAAAATATGGATGCGAAAGCTAGGAATCAACAGATTTAAGCAGTCAAATATTTTTTCTTGGAAACAATTTTTCTGAAAAAGTGAAATCAAGTGAAATGAAAAGTGAAATAGTTCTTTTTTGGCAAAAAGTGGTTTTAACTCTACTCTTGCTCCGATTTTATCGTAAAATGGCTCTTGAAGCATTGTGTTCCTGAACAGACTTCTTCATAATTAATTTTGAAATTAGCTTTTTGGTATGAATGGAATTTCTATATATATTATTCCTTAATAATTCAAAATGAAATTAAACTGCCTAAAAATATTTTATGTGTAATCTTTTATACCAGGAGTTTTACAGAAATTCAGAGGTAAATTATAGATGGCATCTGTTAGACTAATGAAGGCGTAGCCCCCAAACCTGAAAGTTTTTCTGGCACAGTCTTTTATATGACCTTGCCAGATTACAAAAAGCTCATGTTGGCTGGAAATGTTGAATTTGCTTTGTTCTCTTGGCTGCTCTTGAGTATGATTAATTATGGCTACAGCTGCTCTGATGTTACTGATTATTATTGTTAATCAAGGCAACATTTTCTAAAGTGATATATTGGAGGTGAGAGAAGTCTCAAGAAGAATTTTCTTTTTTTATATAGTACCATGGGCAAATGAGAGAAAATGTTCTGTTTAATCTGCCTTTGCATAATATGTAAAATACTAATGAAATAGTTCATACTTACTTTTTGATGGATGGTAATGTATTAAAAGATAAGTGTATACTCCTGCCCGTATCTTTACATTAATATTCTCACGAGGGATGGGAAATAATATCTAATTTTGTTCCTTCTGCCCAAGAAAGACAAAAAGAATGGAGGGTGTTGCTGAATGCATTACCCAAGAAAGAAATGAAAAAAAAACCCAACATATTCATCACAGAGGGTTCAATCACATAAAAAATATGTGCAAAGCCTCCCCCTTTGAATAAGAGTGTCCTTGGCATCAGGGGAGCAGGGGTGCTGCAAGGTGAGCCCTAGTCCTGCAGAAAGGGATCTGCATATTACTCTGTATACATATTGAGCATTAATTAACAGTCTTGTTGCCAAAAAGAAGGGCTAATCT
The DNA here is from genome assembly GCF_033815535.1 of Pezoporus flaviventris. Taxonomy (NCBI): domain Eukaryota; kingdom Metazoa; phylum Chordata; class Aves; order Psittaciformes; family Psittacidae; genus Pezoporus; species Pezoporus flaviventris. The sequence continues at coordinate 4,525,232 of NW_026892644.1, forward strand.
CATACTTGGATGTGAGATGTGAGGTAGGTCTTCTACTGCACTGATAAGAGCACAACTGAAGTATCCAAGCCCACTTCTGGCCCCTGTGCTTTGAGAACAATGTATGTAAAAACCACCACAGATACACAAGATCAGGGATCTAGAAAACATAGTATCCCCTTCACCTTGTTGAACAGAATTACTATCCTCAGCACATCTTTTTCCTGAATCAGCTGGTGTTTTAATCACCTCCAAAGTTTATTGTAGAAACAGAATGCATTACCTTTAAATAATTCAACTTTTACTATGTTTGATCAAGGGTACTATTCTTTGTAATTGATGTTGCAGTCATGAAACAGAGTGAAAACATAAAATAGATTGTCCCAATAAAGCAGTAAAATTGTGGTTACATAGAGTAATTCAAACTGAATCAGCAGAGAGATGAACACATATTTCCTTTCACTATGGGTTTTAGTCTGGGTATTTACAAGGTAGTTTTAACCTCTCTCCTAGAAACATTCTTTACAAATTCCATAGTTTGCAATTATAAGTCTTTGAAAAATTGCTGACATTTAATCATTAAATTAATAAAGGGTAACTAACAAATGTACAATTTCTTGGATTCTTCACATGAAAATTGAGTTTAATCTGGTTTATAATGACAGCCTTCATATGAGTTAATTCATATTTTTGAATTTGGACTATTCAAACAGACAGCAGAAAGAAACAAATCTCATTTGTTGGAATAATTGAGATAAACTATATGACCCTTGATTGTGTTCATGTTTAGAGTGGTTGACTAGTTTGATCTGTTGTGCCCTCAGAAATGAATTTGTAATAGATAAACCCCCCAAATTAGTTCAAAGTCCACTCTCAGTCACAGGGAGTTCCACATAAAATATTTCAGTGCTTCACTAATTTCCATGCTTTACCCCTAGAACAGAAATGATAATGAAATATTTATTCACAGAATAGAATGACAAACTAGGGCATTTTCATTCTATGAGGTACCTCATCCCTAGGTGTAATAGTTATTCCATTAGCATAACCTTTTGTCTCTCGCTGCTAAAACAGCTGGCAATCCTGTTTCCAATAATGGCAATGATTTCCTATATCCCATTTATCCTGACACCAACTTATAAAAAATGTTCTTCTGAGAAGCAAGATATTTATCCTACACATAGCATCTGCTTCCTGAAGAAGCTCTCTTACTAGGAGTAAGGGCTGTCTCTAGTAGAAAGTCTAGAATTAGAAATCTTCATTTCATAAACCTGAAGATACCCACTATATCTTTTGGGAGCTGGGGAATAAAGATTCTCTGGGAACAGCTTAGAGGTGGGAGCTGATAGCTTCCACTTCCTTTCACTTTCCTTTTCACTTCCTATCTGCACACTACAGGAGGCATTTGGGCTGAGTTTGCAGCTGATTTGAAGGGCAGCCTCACGATAAACTCCCAGAGGGCTCCATGGGTTTGATTCCTTCCACAGGCAGAGATCAGCATAAACAGCCTCCAAGGCAGCAGAGCCAGGCTGCCAGGCTCCCACATGGAAGCTGTTCAATTTAACAAGAGCTAATGGTGACTCAAGAGCTGTAGGTTGGCCAAGTGTGCTCTATAATCACAAGGACAACGGTGGATGATGGTGCCAACCTGTCTTGGGGAAAATACAGAATAGTCTACACCAGATCCAAACATAAATGTCTAAAATGCTTAATGACTCTGATAAAATTAAAAAGAAAAAGAGAAGCCCAGAAACTACTGTGCTTATTAGCTGAATTGCATTCTGTAACTGATTTCATCCTACCTTTGCATCCTTCACAAGTAAGAGCATTGTAGTGGTACCCAGAGGCTTTGTCACCGCAGACCACACAGAGCTCTTCTCCTTTCACTCTTCCTGTGGAGTGACCCAGCCTAGGCTTTTTGGCTGCAGGGATATCCATTATCTCTGTCTCCCTCGTGAAAAAGGTCTCTGAGGGTATTCTCCTGAGCTCATACATCCCAGGAGAATACCATTCCTCATGCTGTGGAGGGTAGAACCCTAAGTTGGAGTAATAAGGCGGCGATGAGATCTGAGGCTGAACTTGGGGAAATGGCACACTGTTGTATTGCGTGTAAGGTGGCACATCTGCCTCTTGCACTGGAGAACTCATTGGCTCTGAAAGGACACCTGCAAAATAACAGCGCAAAAACAATTTCTATTACAACCATGAAACTGCAGGTATCAGAGAAATTTCAACTTCCAGACATCCATCTCAGAAACAAGGCACGATAATAAAGGTTGCATTATCTGAGCTTAGATTTCCTGTGGTCCTGGTCCTACGCAAATGCATTGCAAAATATTTTTTAAGTAGCTTAGCCATCCCCAGGCACTCCTTTATTACTGGTAGAAATGTACGGTGCTGGGAGTTACATTAAAAGAAAATCTTGAGAGATACCACGCAGCTAATCATACAAATGTTCACTTCACAAGAAAAAGCAATCCACACCACAGAGAAGCTAGAAACCCAAATTAGGTCTTGCAGCAGAATGAAAGAAATCCAAACAAAAGCCAAAACTTTATGGTAGCAGTGGAAGTTAGGTCAAGACGCAAACATCATATAAGTTTTATTTAATTCTGAATGAATACACCACGACAGAGAAAAGATGGACTAAAGAAAGACAACAAGAGTTAGGCTTAATTGGAAGACTAACATAAAAGAAACCTTCAAGAAGAGCCTGAAAGTGAAAAGTGAAGGACCAGGGAAGGTATTCCTAATACAAATGGTGAAATACCACCACCTCACCATCCAGCCTCCAGTGGCCACCCAGCCAGCCTCTGCAGCCTGGTCCTTAGCCCCTAAAGGCCTGTGCCACTCAGTGAAGGTGTGTGTTTTTCATATGAAGCACCTCTATAAGCCAGCACTATTCACCACTGAGACGACAACAAACCTGGCAATGGTACAAGATACAGCAACCTTTCCTGTTGGGATTGACACAGTACCTTAACTTTGCCTACTAAATATCAGGTTTAAAAATACAAATAAGTGTTGGGTTGTTTTTTTTTTTCTGTATTACAAGTACAACCACATCTAGCAGGCCCTGGATGGTGTAATTATAGTTAAGCCTATGCAAAATAGCTGAAAAGAGTTATTTAAAAGTTATTTGCAAACTACTTCATATTTTCTGTTGGAAAAAGCCACATTCTTCTGTTTCATGAAAACACTGACACAATTCCTTCATTAGTTCCAAGAAGAGAATAGAAGAAAAACAGTACATATTTCCAGGAAGATGCTGACTCCCACTTATATTGGAGTCAACAGCAGTATTTACAAGGAAATCATAGACTAATGTTCAGGGGTGACCATTAACAGTGCTTCAGAAGCACTCCAAAAACATTTTTGCTGACATAAAATGGGTTCCCTGGCAAGTCTCCTTCCCTTTTGAGGAATCAGAAACAATGAAGAAATGCTAACAGTTAAGAGGGAACATCTATCTGTAATGACAATAATAAATAGAAACTATAGTGGGGAACTCTTCACTCTCTTTTATCTCATTAAATTAGCGGTAGAAGGGAACCTTTTCATTTCACCTACTTTTTCCACTTTCAAGGTCTTATGCTTTTGCTCTGCAGCCTTCTCCCTTCCTACTTCACTGTGCTGCAGTGAATCTGGGGATTCCATGGAAGAGCCTGGAGGGGAAGTTGCAGCTTCCTGCATCAAATAAAAACAGTAATCGATGCCTGACAGCTGCAGCAATAGCAAAACATGTAAAGGGTGAGGACAGCAATGATTTGATGCTGACCATTATTGATCGGTATAGGTTTAATAATCAGATGGTCTTCTTCAGTTGTATTTACTGTTTCTTGAGACTTCTGCTGGTTAAGACTGGTTAAGGTACTTCAGGTGCAGGAACTGGAGCTAACTGTGAAATACATAATCATTATTATACAAATTATTCAGTCTCTTTTTAAAGGAATCTGTTTACCATGGAGACTTAAGTAGCCATTTTGCTAGTTAGTAATTACTTAGTTGGTTGAGTTTGCTAAAGAAAAGTGGGACAATCCCAAAATGAAAGGAAGGAAACTGTTTTTAACTTCATGCCATCCACAGGAAATTCAACAAAAGCTCTATACAAGTTTCTGAACTGCTTGGGCCTCTGAAAGAGCAAGAAGAGAAGGCAACGACTCCTTCCACAGCAAAAAAAATAATCTCAGGGTTTGTTAAAAAACTCAGGACTGCTAAAGAGCTGCAGCACATCCTGGGTGTTGATTTAATCTACTGTGGATCCATTGGGGCTACTGATATTTTAGAAAAATCTTGTCAATCATTAATCATCTATCTGTTTCTGGAGGAAAGAAAACATCTGAGTCTTAATGCATGAAATTAAATATGGGGAAAGAAAAAACAACCAACCTTCTTTTTCCTTCTGTGTCAGGCACATAGTTAAATAATTCAGCTGAATTAAGTCCATGCTTGGAGCAGTGGAAAGGAAAAGGAGCAGGCAGGGTCAAGAGAAACTGAAAACATGGTCTTGTGTTATGTAAGACAGGTTTACAGGTAAAAATGTGGGAAGTGCTCAGATGCTAGGGCTTGGTAGGTATCTGTATTTCATCCTTAGAAATCAGTTAACTTGGGCTGACTCAGTGAAGCACATTGCTCTACCCAGAGCAGATAAAACACAGTTTTAAATTTATTTTTGTAATTTCTTTTTCCACAAAATTGTCAATGAGTCTAGAATTAAACATTGGTCTGCTCCAAAGCATTAGTGACCTAAATTACTAAAACAAATTGTTTAAAACTGAGGATCTGTTCCATAAAGTTGATTTTAAAACTAAACTCTTCCAGGTGTTTTAGTTGCAATGTCCTTTCGCTGTGAAATATTATCTTAAAAAAATGAAACATATGATGAGGTGGAAAGAGAAACTAAATGTTCTGAAATTGCTGGGACAAAGTCTTTCTATGACTTGATCCAAAAAGTGTGGTCTGAGCTCTGCTACTCAGCCCTCTGCATTCACAAGGCTTCCAACTAAAGCTGAAGGTGTTCTGCTTTCAGGGGCACAGTGTGCATATTTCTGCCCTGCATGACAGTTAAAAACCACATTGATTTGTGAAATTATGCTTTGCAAAGTACATGTGAGTCTAGACCAAATAGTTTCTTATCTCAAAAGAAAACTAATCTTATCTTGCCAACCGGAATGTACATATGCTTTTACCCAGATGTGTAGTAGAAGTCTGAGATGGGCTGGTTTCACAGCACTGTAATGCATGAGCCAGCTCAATGAAATCAAAGGAGTTGCAGCAGTATAAGGAATGAAAGTGAAATCAGAAATAAGCTGGAATACAAAATATTTTTATGTTTGTGTGCTCTTAACTCTTTTGAAACATCTGGGTTTCTTTTTCTTTTTTTTTTGAAGTGTACTTTTTTATTTTTAATGAAAGACAACTTAAGCATGCCCAGGTGTGATGCTACTTACACCTGTAGCTCTTTAAGATTGTTTTGTAAATAAATATTTTTCAATGAAAAACATTTTACAGAAATCTGGAAAGCTTCCTAATATCAAAGTGAAACCTTCATGTGGATATGGTCATCATTTTCAAATATTTTGCCCACAATAGCACTTGCAACTGAAACTCAGAGTTTTGCTTTTGTTCCTTTAAATTCTACACAGAATATTTTATGTAAGACTTGAAAAAGTATTTGACACAGGCTTAACCACTTGTGGAGATTAAAGCTAATTTTCTTTGTAAGAACTAAAGAAAGCATTTTCAGTTTGTGAAATTATACTGAGGTTAAGTGCAGATTGAAGGTGCTTTTATTCACACTATTACAGCAATTGCAATGAAATCACATATTAATGTAAAATATATTGTTCCACTAATATAAAGAAAATTGAAAAGAAAAAATAATCTAATCAAGTTTAAAATATAAACCTCTGGCTCCCTGTAGGTTATTAATAAAGGAACCCAAAGAAATAAACACAAGATTCAGGATTAAGTAATTTGGAAAGTATAGCATAACCATTTATGAAATCCTGGTTTAATTCCAATCAAATTATTCACAGGTCTTTAAAGATCACTTGGTTTAGACAAACTTATAGCATCTCATTTCAATGAATAATGCAAGAATAGATGGCAGACCTGCCCAAGAGAGAACACAACAATATCCTACCTTAAGCTGTCTTCAGTCTGACCATTTCTTGAAGAAAAATACTCTCCTTAAGGCACCCACTCCTCCTTTCCCTCTTTTTTTCTCCCCCACCCCAAAAACTACATATAAATAGAACTTCTTAAGTCCAGTTTGTCTGTATTCTGTTGACTCCTTTACGGTGAGAACTTTCTTTAAGATTAGCGAAGGAGTGACACAGGCCAGAGGTTATATAGTTTACTGATTAACTTCATTACAGAGAAACTTGTTTAGATATGCCTGAAACAATACATATGTCTGCTCCCAGTGTGGATTTAACTGGATAAAATTTGATTGATTCCCATTCAAGAGGATGCCTCCAAGTAGCCCAGCCATTATAATTTTGTACCTATTGTGGTTTATTTACAACAAAATCTTTATCAGCAAATACTTAGTAATGCCATGTGATTCTGTGCAATAGATTAACTACTTCAATATCACAAGAAGCATGTTTTAGCTGACTGGATTAGCAGTTGTGTTTAAGCACAGAAATGTATTCTCAGAAAAAGACCAAAGTTCTCAGGCTATACTAGACACATCTGTATAACAAGATAAAAGAGTGCCAGAGGTTTGTCCTTGCCCCAAGGCCAAATGTCACAGATCGATTCTCATCTGTGTAGATTAGAGGTAATTCTTAACTCTAGAATGGGCAAGATACATCTGCACTATGTAATCTTTGTTGCTGACCTCTTTAAGGCCCATGTACCCTCCCTGTAGCTCTCAGATGTTACTAATATACGGCATTGCAATTCAAAGCATCGGTAACATTGTAAGGGCTGTGTTGGATGCCACCACAGCACTGCTGGGACAGCATGAAGTCAGAAGATACAAATCCTGCTGAGATAGGGTTAAAGAGCAGTGTAGGTTAAAAGGACCCAAACCTACTGTATTCTTGTCCATGTCATCTTTTTGGGAACAGTCCCTGAGTAAGCCTATATCTTAAAGACACCTACCAAAACAGAGCCCCAGAGCAATATAAGAATTGAATAGTGCCAAGATGGACAATAAAGTTGTTGTGCCTTTCAGTCTTCAGTTTCTTTCATTTAGCACTGTGAATGAGCCCACTAAGACTCAGCATCAGGTTTGTGACCAGATGTCTAACAGTCACTCCTGGAAAAAAAATAGGCAGAGAACCAAGCCTCAGACCACAAGATTCCCTTCATTTCATGAAACAGTTTCCTTTCCAGGCTAAGATCCTCAAATGCATTTTGGTTTTGCCTTCCTCAGTGGTGCAGCCATCACCCTCAGAGCCCCATTCATCTGCATTCCCTCTTGCAGAAACATAGAACAATTTGGGTTAGAAGGAACCTTAAATATCATCTGATTCAACCCCCATTGCTATGGGCAGGGGTACCTTCTACTAGAGGAAATTGCTCAAAGCCCCATCCAACCTGACCTTCTTGTTATTTTTTTTTCTTTAGACTGCTGCTCTGTTTGGTTTGGCTGTCTTCATAATTATTATACGTACAGCGTTTTCTATTTTAATTTGTGTTGGTTTGTTTCATTTTGATCTGGGGGCTTGTTACAGGCCTAATTATCTTCTCTGCAGGGATGAAGCCAGATGTTGCATCATCTGCCAGATAGTGCTAATGATAAGTAGTTATTTAATATATCTTATGATCTTGAAGCTGTTTAATCAGTTTGGACACTTGATCTTACTACCTTTCTGAAAGAAGAGACTTTGAAGCTCATTTTAGGCACTGTTCTATGCCTAAAACAATTTTCAATGGCATTTTATTATTCTTACATTGTCAAATACGTAAGGCAAGTTTAGATGTAGCACTTTGTTTTCCCTTCTGTTACGTGTCATTTTTTTGTTTATTCTTCCTTGTCACTTTCAACACAGCTGTCACCCAAAAACCTTCTTTCACAGCTAGGGACTTGTACAATGAAGGTAGTATTTCTTGTCTTGTTATATTCTGGTGTCACTTAAGAAGAAAACATTGTCAGGCCGCGAAAAATACTTAAAATAGGTCTTTATTCAAATTAAACATATAACAGTAGTGACCTATCTTTTCAGACTCTCAGAAATAATTCCATGTTTGAGAGCTGAAGTTTCGTGCTTAATATTGTGCATATTAATAATCCCTCTACAAGCTTCTTTCACAGAAAAGAGAATGGGGCTATTACTTTAAAGGACTGCTACTTACTTATATAAATGACAGACAGATGCCATATATACTTCAGATAGCACACAAATATATAAGCTTACCCTCCACATTTGAAATATGAACAAGACATTTTGGTGTCTGAAGCTTAATTCAGTCCCTTATAAAAAAGGGCAAGTGATAACCATTAGAAGAAATAAGATAATGGACATAGAGGTATTTAACATGTGCTGGCCCCAATATGAAAAATTTGCAAAGGCAATTGAAAGATATAATCAAATATCTTTTTGCAAGTCTTGCTATCCCAGCTGAATTGCCAAGCCTTAGAGCAAAGTTTGTCAGCATCAACACCGTGCTCTGCTAATGCACCTCAGCATCTTCTGGGTCACAGCTTGTGGCCAGCCAATTTGGAGCAAAGCGGAGGAGCTCACATCAGTCTACGTCTATCATGGTAGAAGTATCCACAGGATAAACTAAATTAATGCCTCTACAGTGAGCTACAAAGCTTCCAAAGATTTTGAAGGAGACCAGGATTTCAATTCTAAATTGTATGGGTTCAAAAATGCAGATTGGTAGGTGTATAACTTCCTCTTAGCTCAGGATATGAAACTGGATCAGTCTTCACATAGCTACCCTCATTCAGCTCAGTGAGGCTTGTAAAATAAAAGCAGGGTTTAACTGAGGAAGAGAAGTATCTTAACAGGACAGATCTTATGCACCTCCAGGATTTCTTGTCATCAAATCTCACTTTCCCTCACTGAGAAAACAAGAGATGCAAGGAAGAAAAGGTTGATCTTCCATGCAGATGCTATAAAAGATGTATCATTTCATGTATCCAGTTCTGGCCACCTCATAAAAAAGAAGTTTTCTGTAAAGAGATCTAGGATGTTTCTAAATCACCTGAGTAGGGAAGTAGGAAAATAGAAGCTGCTTTCCAGAAAGACAGGGTGGAAGGGAAAGACCCTCACTTCTGCTAGGATTAAGATTCTTCTTCATTTGCATTTTAAGCCCTTTTTGAAGGTTCACAAAATTACAGAAGGGAAAAACTACAGTAAAAACACACCAACTCCAAAGACATGAAGAGGTACCTTTACCTTAGATTTATACTGCTAAAATAGCAACATACAATTTGCAACTACTGAAAGATAGAAAACCTTTTTTTTTCCTCTAAGGTCTGAAACCTGACGCAAATAGAAATCTCAAGGGTGAATACACAGAAGAACCCTGGAATTACCATGGTGATGAGGCTTACAGCACAAGAAACTTACAATTGACATTTCTTCTGAGAGATCTGGACCTGATGCTAATGTTTGGAGATGCACTCAGATTTGTTTTTGAAGTTCTAGGAACACTCTCCCTGTAGGCTGAATGAAGCATAATGAAAAGATATCTCCAAGGTTTTTTGCAGAATATGAGTATGCATCTTTGAAAAAAGAAGACTGTTTTGTATAAAGGCTGATGTTTGTAAGCCAGCAATTTCTCACTTGTATTGCATCAGAGCTGTAATATGTGCAAAGTCCTGGGAGAAATGTATATTCTAAGGGTCATGTAAAAGAAAAGCTTTCTTCCTGTTTCCTTGGGTTCAAAGTCTCTACCTGCCAAAACTGAATGTCAAAAGATGCAAGTAGTGTACAAAACTGAGGCAAAACCATTTCCTACAAGCATTCTGAAGAAATAGTCATAATTTCACAATGAGTAACTTCCTCTGTGTAATCAGTTGCATATTATTTCTGATGTTTTCCTGCTATAAAAGCAAATGACACCAAATTTGTAAAGAGTTTGCTTCTGAGACTTGAGTGACATCCTGCAAAACAGGACCCAGTGACTATACAAAACAGAAGTCAGCTTAAGTGAAACACAGCGGAGTTCTAAGTCTCTTTCATAGTGGGTCCCCTGGTTCAACCCCTTAATGCATTATTTCTGTTACAGAAATGTCAATTTGAATTAAATCTCTATGTGCTAAACTCTGAACACCTATAATGGGAGACACAATCCCTTTTCTGAAGGCCTCACAGTTTCTGAGTAAGATTTCAGCGTGAAGGGGAAGTATTTTACATTTACATGTTTCCTTGAATTTTGAAGCTACTTGATCATTACTCTTCAAAAAATAAGATAATTAATGAAAAAGTAGACATTAGGGGAAAAACCTCCTTGACAAAAATCTAGAAGAGTTCAGTTATGCAGCAATTTCAAGGGCATGATTGGATATAAATTTTGGCACCCTAGATTTAATAATCATTTTCTTCTTATATATAATGGCCTGAGGTTGGATTTAACAGCAAGGAAACATTTTAGCTATTTACATGTTTTTTTGACAACTGCAAAAACATTTCTCCCACCAAAACCATTTAGGGGAAAAAAAAAAACAAACCAACAAACCAATAACACAGTAATGCAATGGGGTTTGCTTATCATTAGTGATAGTGTTTCAGTTCAGCTATATGGGGCTAGGACACTAGAAGTGGTCTGATTTGGTTGCTCCCAACTTCTAAGAGCTCTGCAGCAAGAGTGGCAGTGCGTGTCAGAGACCCTCCATACCCAAGCCACTATTTTTGTTTCAAAACAATGAAACTGAAATGTTTTCTATTTTTCCAGCACTCAGAAAGACAGAATTCTGATCTTATTTTGACTGGGAACTCCCAAAGTATTGCAGTTTTCAGGGGGATGTCTGTATTGTGTGTGAGGCCCTGAAGGTATCATGTTTCTCAATGAAGGTCCCCCTCTGTTGCCAAAAGAAAGGCTAGAAAATTATTTGGGGTTTTTTTCCTTAGAAGTACATATATTCCCCATACTTATAAAATATTGATCAAGAATTTTTCATTCATTAACAAATCCATGCTTAGCCTTGAAAAATTCAATGAAACTGGAGCAAGGACAATTTTCCAGCCTTCATTATAAGTTTTCTTGTGCATTGAAGTTAATAGAATAAGTTCTTAATAGTCTCAATCAGACAATGGTTTTAATTTAGGTTAAATTTGCAGAATATGGCTATGCATATACATTGCAGTATAATTTTATTACAAGTTAACTGAAAATATATCTGTTCAGCTTGATGTAAATGAATAACACGAAGATAGCATCCAGCCTACATACAAAGGTCTGTCCTTGCTGAATGGTTTCGGGTATTGGAATAGCATTGCAAAACCAACCTACAAGGTCTATTATAAGCAGTGACAACAGCAGTAGTGTGCAGGATTGTGTTAACACCACAGACCCTTTGTTATTCCTTCCATAAGTATTGAAGATTCAAGAAGGTTGGCACATGTCAACCACACATACTTGACTTGAGGTTTCAGTGCGTTTTCTTCTAGGTTTCTGAGTAGCGGATAGCTTGTTATTTTAACCAATTCAGTGACTTACCAAACAAATGAGGACCTTCAGCAATAGCAAATCCATCAGCAGTGGCTAGCTGGTGATGTCCTATTAAATTCATTTCAGATCCCATTTATCCTTCAGGATGATTATACTAATTAAGAAATAGGTTGAAAGGAGACCCTGAAAGATATAAAGAAAAAAGAATATTTAAAACGAGATAAATAATTTTCATGTACCTATTGTATGGCAGTGTTAAGGAGGTTGTTTCAATATTTGCTGGAATAAACATTGGCTTTAACCCTTAAATAAAATGCCGTGTCTACTTTGCTTGTTTTCTTGCTGTGGTATATTTTATTTTCCATCCTTCTGCTGTTCATTCAAAACTGACAGTTTATGCTCAACCTTATCCAAATATTCGGACTGAAGCACTAGCCTGACCTGCTAAGGGCATAGTCCCCCTTTCAGAAAATACCAGTTGTTTGCACTATATTTTGAATGCCCTTTCTGAAAAAGTGTAAGCTTATGGTTAGGTCAGAAGAATCATGCCAAGAAACTTGAGTTTAATTTCCAGAGACTGGCTCTTTATCTTTCCTTCTGTAATTACTGTTTGAACAAGATAAATAGTGGCAAGAAAAGAAAGCAAAGCCTTGGTCTAATAACCACCCAATCCCACTCACTCCTTTTATGGTCTCAAGCAACCGTGTAACTCTTGAGGAGGATGGGAGATGCTTGTGTCCTCATTAGTGTAGTTCCCTAGCCCATCAGATGGAGCAGCTTCCATTGCCTGAGGCTGACATTGGCACTGTACCCAGGTCGTCTTCTTCCCACTTGGCTGTTAAATAAGAGGCAAAAGACCTGCTAATGTTATATCTACAGCATCACTCCATCCAAGACGAAGGTGTGCATGGGGCTCCCTTGCCCACACCTGACTCATGTAGGTGGGATAGGGTAACTCAAGACTGCATTGAGGCAGGACCATCAGCAACAGGAGAACATACAGGTCCAGAAAGGAAACAGCTCAAGGGTTTATGCAGACACCAAGAGGATTCTGTACAAAGTTGAGAGTTAATCTGGTTTGATTTGTTTAAGTCTTGATTATTTATTCACTTTTATTCCCAGTGGGACTGGTTCTGGGACTGTGTTTGCACTCACTGAAGGTGTTTGAGAGTCTGCTTCCCATTGAGGTCTCAGCATGTTTCTCAAGCAGAAATGAAGTCATCTGACAAAAACGTGAATGCAGCAGGAGGCCCCAGTGCTGAGCAGACTGGGAAGCATCTTGTAAGAGTAGCAAGCGCACTGTGTAATTATATTCAGACTTGTCTGTAAGGATTAAGTTAATTTCTTAACATAAACAAAGGACCTCTAATTAGACAGATGCATTTTAAATGTCTGCCCACAGATAATTTAAACAGTTTACTCAGAAATGTCAAAAGCTACTTGTATCACAGACCAGATAGGGTTCTTGCGGTAAATAACATGTAAACACAGTTGCAAATCTAGCAGAGAAACATAGTTTTGCAAGAGCAAAAGTCTCCATATATCTTGGGGTGTGGGTTGGCAACCAGCCCAGCCACCCCAGTAGGCCCACATCTACTCTCCAAGCTCTTCAATAGCTTTCTTACAGCCCATGGGATTTCCTTGCAGGATTAACTCTCCCTGCAGCCAGAATTGAAGTTTATGTTCCATCATTACTAGCATTTCTCATGTTTCCTCCTCAGGCCCTGTATGAGAAGCTAACGCTGCCAACAGCTAACATGTCAGCTTTGGGACTGTGAATTTCTGTAGGTTCATACAAAGCCTAGAACTTATTTTCCTAGGGAATATTGTTATAACAAAATGCTTTAAAGGTTGTCCCAAGATGACATCCATTTTAAAGTATTTTGTTAGACTGTCAATATACAGTCAGACTTTCAATGCATAGCTTCTTAGTTTGTAGGATATATCCTACATCTGTCAAGCCTGTGGTGCAAATAAAGGAGAAAACAAGAAACTGTATTTTTAAATGCTAATAAAGTGTGGGTGTTTTTACAGCCTTTGAAATGTCTATAAATGTCTTTCTTGTTTCTTTGAGGCTATTCCATATTATAGCATGTCATTAGATAATGTCACTCTTTAACCTCAAGATAGACATCTTAGAATCTTTGTACTTTACAAGCACACAGAAGAAACCCCTGGTGCTATTAATACTGCCTTGTTTACAGTGAAAAACCAGAGTACGTATTTATCATAACCTCCCAGTATGATAGGACATCACACATTCTGTGACTCTACCCCTCCTGCAACATTAATTTTGATCTTGATGGAGTCAAACATTCAGGATTATTTTACAGTTCCCACCTTTTTTAATACTTCATTTTCTTTAATATATTCAGCTGATGTAGACCATTTATAGGATTTCATGGAAGAAATGAATTCTATCTTCTGGGGATTTCTGCAAAGCACAAAACATGATCACCATTAAAAAGGCTAGAAATATATTTTCTATTACATGTAGCTTTTCTACTGTAAACATACCTGGACATCAAACTCTTCATTAAGTTCAAATTGACATTTTGCTTTGATTTGTCTCCGAATCCAGCCTGCTGTGAGCCATCTATCCTACATTAGGTTTATTCAATTAATTTATCCAATTAATTTTACCAGTATTTAAAAGCAGCAGCTACTGATTTCCAGCTTTCAGACCTACACCAGGTACACAATATAGAGCATTTAAGCACCACTTATTCCACACACTGTTCAGTCCTGGGAAATAGGTCACCATGAGTCATTGTCACAAGGCATCATAGACCCAGGGGTAGACTCTACTTTCAAAGATTCAGTTCCACAACACACATCCCATCATCAGCACCTTCTCAGCCTAATCCTCCCAGTTAAACAACTGTGGTCCCAGCTGGCTGCAACTCCCATGAAGCAGAAGCATTGCTCTGGCCAGTGGGATAGTCACACCCAGCAGACATACACAGGCACCCAAATTGGTAGCAACATGGCCAGGTAACGAAGGGTGCCATGTGCAGCACCTGTGCACAGAACCTCTTGGAAGAAGTATTCCTTACAAAGTTACAGGGTCCGAGGCATTTTTTTTTGGCTGGTAACATGAAATTATGTAATCTTGCTTGCAGACTAAGTTAACCTACATGAGCTGGGACCAGTAACCCCACTCTCAATTCAGGTATCTTTACCCACCAATATCACATGATAGTGGAATGCTTCTTGATATTCACACACCTTTGGTATGACTAAACATTCATAGGTATTTCTACCTCATGCTTGCTTCCTTATATGAAGTGTACCTTTTATTTACTGCTATCAATATGAATCTAGACTACCTTACACAACTTGGCTGATACTCCATCCCGAGGTGTAACAAAAAGATGTATCAGATAGGTAAAAAACTGAAATAAAGGCAATAGGTGCACAAGAAATCAATATCGTTCTCCAAAATAAGATCCCCTCTTGAGAAATTAAAAGGCATGGGATAAGTTACATAGCTTTTTTCCCCAAAACAATTATTTAGTTAATTTGTTAATAAACTTATTTTCTCCACCACATTTTGAGAATATTTTCACAGGCTGAAAATATTCAGCAAAATAAAATAGAGATTAACATGTATTGCTGGAGATTTTTTCACCAGTTTTGTAGTAAGAGCTCTGACTTACATACTTTATTATTAAATGTGTCCTTTAACATACTTCAGTCAATCAATGCATGCATTCTATGTTTAACTAAGAAAATTGAGAGGTACAGTATATATGCGGCTTGTACTTTCATCATATGTACATGCATGCATGCATATTTATTCAGCTTTCTTACGGGATATATGTCCATGGGAGAATACAAATATACATGTGTACACAATGCATATGGGTGTACGTTTCAGATTTTTTGTGGACTTCTATCAGTGGACTACCTCTGACCCAGTTATGGTTAATAGTGAAGCTTCCCCTGTCTTCTGTCTGAGCACAGCCAAACCTCTAAATCGTATAATTAAAGTTAAAATTAACTGAAATACAAAATCATTGTAGCCCCAGAATTTCAGATAAAATAAAAATGTTTGATCATCAGAAAAGCTCCATGATATTTTAATTGCATTTACATTCAGAAGAATAACCAAATCTATTTTAATTACTCAGTGAAGGAAGATGTATCAAAACACTGGTAAAATTATTCACAAATATTAAGGCGGTACATTTCCCTCCTTCTGCCCCATAATATCATCCTATTCTTTACACATCTCACTGCCAATTGCTCAAAGAGAAATTTCAGTAACATCATCAATCTATCTATGGCCTGATCCAAACACTATTAACATCAATGGCAAGATTTCCATCTAGTTCACAGGCTTTTGATCTGGCCTCAGAGCCTTTTTATAGAATATTTAATGCAGTGCCTCACTTATCTGAGAGACTTTTTTATTTGCTCGTTTGTTTGTTTTAAAGTATATCAAAGCGACATGAAAGCATTAGGAAGATTTGTGCTCCTTGTTTCTAGCCATTTGCTGCCAGATCAGTCTGGCATGCACGGCACCACGGGCAGCTACACAGCAGCTGATGCAAAATACAAGCAACAAAACGAGCAAGTTTGAGAACCAGAGGCAGGACTGGTGCTGTGTTTGTTTAAAATTTACTGGTTTAGATTTTCTATGACATTTAAAGTCAGAGCACAAAGAGACAGGAAAAAATACAGGATATTTTTACAGCTCAATTCTGAAATGCAAATAAATATCTTTAAGTCAGTCAAAGTAAAACTGAAAATTCTACCAGAAGTCTCAATGGCAATTCTCTCATTAATCGTATTTACAACAGCTTCTGTTCCTAAAAGTACAAAAAAAAAGTAACAAACCAGTACAATTTTAAAGCTGATGCACATAATTAACTAGATCATGCTATTGCAGCAAAGACTCAGTATCAAAGTTACACTTTCTTTACCAGCGATACACAGAAACCAGCTTCCTAAAATTCCAGCACTGTCAGTATTTTTCATGACTTCAAGATTTTTTCCCAAGGGGAATTCCTACTGTTGCACTAGTTTTGTAGATTAAATGGTTTCTTATATTATTCTTCCTCAATAAAATATTAGCATTAAAAATGTTTTGAGTTTTTTTTCTTGTAAAACATTCGTTAACATTCACTAATAGTTCAGGTCAGAAAATTGCTTTTATGCTACCCAACAGCAAGAGCTATCAGTTTAAGGAATTATTACTTACTGTTCTTTTCTGGTAGACTGTGGATAGCAGGATGTAAGACAGCTCTGCACTCAGTTCAGTATCCTAATGATTCTCACAGAGGAAATTTTTGTTTTGGTTTGTTTTTCTTTCTTTTTTAGGTTTAGCAGAAGCCTGTAGTGATAACACAATGAATCAAAGCTTGGGCTCTTTGGCTCAGTGCCCTAATGGACAAAGATTACTCATTAACAATTCTTTCTTTGCGAAACTCTCTAAACACAGGCTGTATTAAAACATTGTGAATCCCAGCTTGTCCATCAGCACAGAAGCTTGAGATGCCCATTAATACTCTGGCTGAGCGCAGGGGGGAAGTTGGCTCAGATAGTGAGGTGACAGTACCTTCTTGCTGACTGTAACACTTTTCTTGCGCATGTACACTTTTATGACACTCAGCCTCCTTGTCTTTCCTACCCGAGGAGCACAGATGTCATTCCAAGACATATATTTGACTTTTAAGTATTTCTGTTATTTACATGTCTTAGGGGAACTGAGCATTACATTGAATACTGAAGAAGCAGAATAGGCTACAGATTAGCGCATCACAGGGTTTTGGGTACATTAAAGTTCAGTTTCTGGCTCTGCCATACTCTAGCAAACAGCATCATTTTGATTTGAGCTCATCCCATAAAGATTTAGGCATGAACTGAAGCCTTTAACTTTAAACCTTGTAGACCTGCGAACCTTTTATACACAAGGGAAAGAAGCTGGTGCCTGTAGATGGTGACTCACATGCTGGGTGGGCTGCTCTGCATCTGAAAATGCAGATCTCTTGCCACTGGCAGAAAGGGGACCTTGAACCACTACATCCCCACTTACCCTGTATTTTCAAGTAAAGGGCAATGAATCCAGGCTGTTCTGTTTCAACAGTCCACCTACACAGTGAGGGCAATAACTACCTGGTTTGCATTGCTAAATGTTTCCAGTGGGGATGAGTTGATGAGGCAAATTTCAGCCAGAGGGGCAGTTAGCAGCATCACTCATGGTAAGCAGGTTCATGCCTGCCCCATGGTATATGCTCTCCATCCTTCTCTATGTATTTGCACTGTCTGATCAAGAGTGAATACACAGAGACACAAGCCGTACCTTCTACTCCAGAAAAGACAGACATAGGACAACCACAGTCCTCTCTAGGAGAAAGGTCACAGCTGCTGGCCCTGAAATTACCAAGAATAAAATTAATTTGCTTTCCCCCAGTTTAAGAGAAAAAGCAAACAAATAAACAGAAAAGTATATTCATCCTCAAGCTTATACAAAGGAAACAAACTCCAACCTTCTCTTCAAAATGGGATTAATAAAGGGTCTTTCATGTGTTCTATCCCTTGAAAATTCACATGATAACCAGCCAAACACACATGGTATGACAGGTTTCTGAAGAGATCAGTGGGAAAAAGATGCCATAAGGCTATCTGGACACCAGCATTCCCAAGGCGGTACTGTTTTCAGGGATTTATGCCTACAGTTCATTCCATCAGGCACTGGCTATGTAAGTACATTTAAGAGAAAGGCTCCTTCAGTCTTCATTTCTGACTCTCTGAAAGCCATCACTATTGTAAGCACTGAGATTTCTGGTTTACAAATCCATGTTTAGCAAAATAGACAAAATAATTTCAAATATGAGAATTTTTCCAGGATAACCCTACCCTACACATGGTCTCCACAAGTCCAAGCCAACATCCCATCTGTCACTTCCCAATAAATGTCCATTCCAGTGGTGCCAAGGAAATATATGCCCAAAAAGGAGACAAAACCCTCTCTCCTTGGTCGCCCTGAGGCCAGTGATGGGATTTATCCCTTACCAGGTGAAGAAGTGGAGGCCAAGCCAAGAAGTCCAACAAATGCCATATCATTTCTCATGGAGTTTTCCATCTCTTGACTTGTTCTGAAAAACTTACATCTCTTTTTCAGCTTTCAGCCTCCTGCAGCATTGGTCCTGGGCAGTTGGTGGCACAGAGAAATTGCTGTTTAGAAGTCCCTGGAGACCAACCTTCAATTAAGTCTCTTCTCCAAAAAGCATTTTCCTCTGTGTGGATGCTGTTTGCCAGACAGCAAAGAGCTCACCACAAAGCAAACTGAATTTAATATCCCTATTCACTATTGAATTTGTTGCATTAAAATATTTTTGCCACTTGCCTTTATTTTTGTAAGGAAAGGAAAGTGGTGCTTTGGTGGTCCACCAATCAATATTTTCAAGACATTATTGGAAAAAGCAAAGAAAGGATACACAAGATCAAAGGAGGGGATGTTGCCTGTAGCAACAACATGTGGCATTACTCCTTCAAGCCAGGTGTTCATGTTTTATTGAGGTTGATATATAAGTGAAGATTGAACAGGAAGGAATTAAAGCAAATCAAATCGATCTTCTGCAGTGTTACAAAAGACGACCTACACATCATCAAGGGAGAGAAGAGGACAGAAAAGTGTCAAATCCAGTTACTTATAAATAGTGCACCTTTTATAAAGGCAGCATTGCATGATGTAAAATTTCAGAAAATTGACATCCTAAAACTTCTCTGGACAGTGCTAACATTACTTCTGTAACTGATAAATAGCATGTGTCCTAAAATACATCCATGCCATCATCAGTGCAAATACATGATCTACTACAGAAATAGGAACATACATCTATCTATCTATGAATCATTTAGGGCTAGCAATCTTTCTGCCTTGAAAATAAAGGCTTTTCTCTTGCTTCATAAACTCCAAACTCCCAGAACGAATTGGAGGTGGTGCTGTATCTCTTGTTTGCTCCTCCTCCTGACATCCTGCCTTTTCTCCATTGAAATAATTGTCATCCCACACTTGCATTAAGGTAGCTCCATGACCTCAGCCATGTAAAGGCAAGACAAATCCTGGCAACAAAATAGCTTGTCATCAAAAGCGTGCGTGGGGAAATCTAACACAGAAAGAGATGGGGGAAAAGGAAGAAAAGGTAAGTTGGGCATTCATCTTCAGCATTAGGGTAAAGAACACCCCATGAATGCTTCACATTAAAAAAAAATTAAATAACGTACACAAATGACCGCTGCCTTCTCCTTTTTGCATAGGAGAATCTCATCAACAGCTGTACATCTTTCTGCCTACTCACCAAGGCAGCTGCTTGGAGCTTTGGCAGCATTGAACAGATGACAACCTGTCACAACTACTGAGAAACCTTGGGTCTATGTCTGATAGGCCGAGGGACATGTGTCTTGACAGAGATGTACTTGTGCACAAAAACCTCTTTCCCCTGTGTGGACAGCTTTCAGCAGACACCTGAGGGCTTAACTTATCCAAACTGTGCCCCAGCACCAACAATCAGTTACAGCTTGTAAAGTGTTCCCGACTTGGTTATAAAGAGTTGTCACTAAAGAGCGGTCACCTGCAGCTTTTCTTTCATCCCTGCAGCACCGCTTATTTGCTATTGCTACACAAGAGGACACGCATCATCTACACCACTTTGGGGCATAGTCTGGCTCCTCAGACCAGCCAGTTTTTAGTCCTGGGCACTCACAGAAATATCACTATTCACCTCTCTAATGAATAAAGGAAGCTTTTAATTTCTTGAAGGATGGCCAAAATTATCACCAGCTTACAATAAATTTTATTATATGAAGATAATCAAGCAATCTTAATAGATAAGGATGCTTCTGTATGGACTAAAAAATTGGAAAGATATGGGGTGCAAAGTTTCAGTGAGTTAACTCTAGAAGCTGCTGATTTTCCTGCTGCATTTCAAAAGCAGAAGAATAATTCCACTTTAAAGATTAGATTAGGTTATCGAATAAGCCTTTCATTAATCATAGCCTTTCCATTGTAACCTGCTCTCTGATCATCTGGTTTCTGAACAGGGCAAAATTTGCTCAACAATCTTATATTGTGCCCTAATGAGTCCAATATTCTGTCTCTATCACTCACATACTTGAAGTGGAGTGTCATGAAGGGTAAAACAACCATGGAACAGTCTTTGGCAGGCAGTTAATAGTTAGCTAACATGCTCTAGCAAAAGCATATACGTTATTAACAAGATAGCATCTTACAGCTACCTGAGTGCAAGAGGAAAGCTGAGTGTATGTGGAATCAGCTACAGCATCAGATACAAAGCTTCAGCATGTGGAACTGGTCCACCTCCTTCTAGCTGACCAACTGAAATTCGCAATGTGTTTCCTACTAATAAGTTATGGTTATTCCACATTAGATTCTCTTAACATTATTTTAAATTTTAATTAAGGCACTGATATTACATGCCTTTTTTTCACCTCCTGCTAGGGGTTACAAGTTTAAAAGTTCCTAGAGGAATCACAGTTTTAAGTTAAACATGTTTGCACAGTATTAGCTGATAAGAAGTTCTCCTAGAGGCCTTGGAGTAAATATATACTTTATTCTTCCAACTTTTTTCCTCTTGACATTTGATGTTATACAGTAGGATAGTGATCGAGTTCAATAAGGGTTAGCCTTCATTTGTGTAAATATTTGAAAAGATTAAAATATTATGAAATGTTGATCTATTCCAGTAAATGAATGCACTGTCCTTT
Source organism: Pezoporus flaviventris (assembly GCF_033815535.1). NCBI lineage: Eukaryota > Metazoa > Chordata > Aves > Psittaciformes > Psittacidae > Pezoporus > Pezoporus flaviventris. The sequence goes on from NW_026892644.1 coordinate 4,546,526, forward strand.
CATTAATAAGTAGGTCTTTCAAACTAAATGTCAAAGGTGATGAGTAAAGTATTATTAATAAATAAATATGTTATTTTTAGGTGGGTTTTTGAATTGCTAAAGCATTCACACTAACTAAACTCATTCTACAAACTTTTAAACCTCTGCTTGTTTCTTATATTGGGTCTAGTGCCGAGTCAAAAAAAGAAAGCTGTTTAAAAGGGCTAGTTCAGTAGCCAACAAGAAACCATTTCTTTCAGGATGGGAGAGGAAATGTAGTCTAATCATCACACAAAACAGATAGCGTGAGCCATTGGAGGTACAAGACAAACCTCTGCTAATGCCCTTTGGCAAGCCAGTCACTCTTAGCTTTCTAAACCCTCAGTTCTATACTTCATTTTTCTAAAGGAGGCCCTACCATGCTCTGAAGCATTGCACGCAGATGACTGATGTCATTACTCTTTGAGAGGGATGACTGTGAAGCAGGCATCCGACCCCAAACAAACACCCAGAACAAAGCCCAGGGGAACTGCCCCATTCTGCTCCAAGAAGTCCATGACCACCACATCAAGGAGGAGCAAGGCTGCTTCACGAGGAAAATTACCCAGGAGCTGAGGATAGCCCCACAGCACCCAAGTAGGACCAGGGTGCTGATAGCAATAAGTTCAGAGAAAGCAAGGTGGTAGATCAGAAGCAGAGGCCATCTAGAAATCAGTCAAGAGCAGAAGAGAGAGAGAGAAGGCCATATGCAGGACTGGAGACACAATACCTGTAGCATCAGCCTGAGGTGCACCCAGGAAACAGAGCAGAGGCAGCACTAGAGAAAACGCAGGCTGTAGCTTATACCTACAGTTCACCTGGGACAAATCCACCAGTGATCCAGGACATGAGAAGGCAGTACCAACCATACCTTCAGTTCATCACAGGCCAGGACCAGAGGTCCAGGCTTGACCTTAAATAACATCCTGAGTCTATGTGCAAGGTATGTGGGAGACCCCAGGTGATGCTGGTCAGTGCTGTTAAAGCCTGTTAGGGGCTAGAAATTAGATAACATTGGGTCCTGGACATAGCTGAGATATTGTCAAACTCAGAAAGATATTATCTTTCCATTTCCTCTACCTTAATTCCAACAAAGTCAGCCATGACTGTGTTGGTGGGGCCCTTCCCACTTCATTGTGAAAGATACTAATGGGATGACCAAATCACACTCCTAAGTGCACAGCTCCTAGGCACATTATAACAAAAGAGCTGTGAAATGGCCCCAGCTGTCCTAGGACAACCATCTCCTTAGCCACAGAGTTGCAAAGAAAGCACAAGGTACTTACTGCCATAATTAGCAGGAACAAGCAAGTGAACAGGTAGTGCCCATATAGTGGGGGGTAAGAAACACAGAGGTGAAATGGAGGTAGGTGAGGAATACAGACTGCAGACAAGTGGGTACAGGGTCCGTATTTCATGTACTAGGGCCTGGATTAGTCAGATTATCCTCTTGGTTTCCACCTAGAAAACAGTCAGGACTGAGGAGAGAAAGGGCTTTGAAAGCCGAAGAAAAATGTGGTGGTTGAAGAGAAAGTTAAGGGGATGTTAAACAACAGACCTCAGGAGAATTAGAATTAGGAAAATTATTTTCATTTCTTTCCTAATCTTCAGTTTACATCACTGCATTCTGAAAATAAATTACTTCCCTTTTTGGAAGAAAGAAATTTAATGCAGTATAAAGTTTATTTAATTCAAACAACACGAATCAGGAAATGGAGAGGTTACTTATCTCAGGGCAGTATTAATTTGGGCTTACTTTGAAGAAAACCTTTATTTATCAGAACCTAATGTGAATACCCTTTTTGTCCAAAATTGGGTCATATCCCAAAATATGAATCATTTGCATTGGCAGATCCTTCATTTATCTCAAATCTCAGTTGGCAGATACATTTCATGTTCCATCTCACCCCACAACGGAGAATGTGTAACAAAAACAGGTTATCTAGAGAATCGTGATGGAGTAGATTACGTGCATGGGAAACTTTTCCAGTTCTGTTTCTTGCCTTTGATGATCTCTCCTGCCAAACCCCCCAAACAAGTCCTACAAAATCATGAATTTTAGGTTTTAGCTGCTTCTTTAAATAGGTGTGTAGGGTGAGAAAATCTGTGTGAAAAAGGTCAAAAATCAGTTCCAAGCATGGCAGTTCACCTGCTCTGCAGCATTAAGTATTTGTTCTCCCTCTGAACTGACTCCTCACAAGTATGGAGCCAGTTCAGAGGTTTCTATCTGTTCCCTCAAGGTTTTCTCAAAATTATGTTAAGCTGGCAGGGGACTCTGAATTTACAAACTTTGTCCCAAAACTGATATTTCCCATGAGCAACAGAATTGCTCACCCTGAGGTTGTGCCATGATCATAACATTATACAACTCTTTCTCAGTTGCTAATCCGTAGTGAAATAAGTACTGAAGACACTGTGGGATCAGTCCCTGCATTTCACCAGCCTATTTTAACCATATTTGTATTTCTTGGTCACAGAAACTGATTGCTGCAATTGCAAAGGGGAAAGGAAGGTGTTAACTGTTCCAGAAATACTGGCGAGGAAGTTCTTCAGAGCAAGGGATTGACCAAGCAGTCAGCCCTGATGTTAGCTCTGTTTTGACTTTGTTTTGGCACAAACTAGCAGAGAAGTGGGCTTCAGACAGAACTACTTAGCAAAAATATCCCCAGACCACAAGAACCATCTGACATGTAACGTGGAGAATGAAGTTCCAGCTTCTGATCTCTTAATTTGAGTGAAAAATTAAAACAAGACAGTACCAATGATAGATAACTAGGGAGCTGCTGTTCTGGTTATCCTGAGGGCTACAGCAAACTTCCACATGAAACATTTTTTTGGCTGAAGCATATGTGTGTGCCTATTTGTAGGTGTTGCTATTTCTATTCAAAGGAAACAGAATCTGTCTATGTGACTGATTGACAAAGAAATTGACATCACTGGCAACTGAGGGGCAAAAATCATGCTCTATTTTTTTTCTGGTTGTCTTTCCACTGTAATGTCTGATGATGATAAGCAGCTTCTACGAAGTTGATGGCAGCATCAAAGGTATCAAATACTGGAGTATTAGTATGAATATTAGATAAAACTGATGCTGTTCTAATGTTATTAAACTGATGACTTCCAACATGTAATGCAGGCTGCCAGAAAGTTACCCTCATGTGAACACAGCAAAAGGGATTCCTTCCTGTAAACATGGAAATTACACAGATACTAGCAAACAATTCTGTATTTCAGGTTGTGTCTCATTAATGTGCAGCCAATAACATACATCCTGCCAAATAAAAAATTGATAGAGGGAAAAAAAAATGCATGTAGCAAAATTAGTGTTTAAAAAGAGAAAATATTTTTCTCTTGGGTATGTAATATCAAAGGAAAAATGTACATACGCCATGGAACTGCGTTATTTGTCCTCCACATCGAATTCATTCCGGAGAGGGCCAACAAAGGGTATACTTAGCTCTTACTGCTTTCAATTTAGTCCCAAGAACTCAAAATTAGGAAATGTGAGGGAACTGCTATTTTCCCAGTGACTGATCTGCTATTTAAGTAGGTGATGAACTGTAACTTTAACTATACAATACCTTGTCACTGGTATCCTCTGTATTAAAAAAATGTTCGCTCTGAAGAAACATCAGTTCTTAAATCTTTCTGGAAAGTTTGACAAAGCGTAACCCTGTGGTGTTTAAAGTTGATCTAAACCTTGAATTTACCAAACAAATGCCTCTCCTCCAACATTAAATATTATACAAAAATAAATTTCCTGAGAAAGAGGATAATAAATAAATATCAGAGACTGTAAATAAGCAGTAGAACATAAAAATTTTAGTACTTCAATTTATTTAAAACTCAGAGAACTGTATTTTTTATACTTCTTACTTTCTAAATCTCTTTTAAAGCCAGCATAGTTGATACTCATTTTATCAGTTTAATCATTAACTTGTTGCTTAACCTGTCTTGTTACTTAGATCTTTAAAAGTCAACAGATAATAATATGAAATAAATAAAACCTTTGTCACTCATTCCTACATCAAGTTTTACGTAACTCTCCTAAATATGAGTTGCAATAGAAACCTTTGAACAGCATGCCAGTAAAATGGACTTTATTGCAAAGAAGCTGATAAGGTCCAGTTTGGAATATTGTCAGTTTATTCCAGGAATTTAACTGCAATTAACCACATACTTTAGGCTTCTTGAATGTAATAAATCTCTCTTCTGTGAATATACTGCTCCTCATTTCTTCAAAAGGAAAAACTTGGTTTATAAATGGCCAGGATACAGTCCTTCTTTTTTCTGAGATTGCCAATAAAATTGGGCAGAGACATGACAATTTCTGTAATGGGAATGTCAGCCAGGAGATGTTAAAATGACAAGAGGCCTTGACTGTGTTTACACCTGACCTTGGATTACTTCAGTGGTAACTGAGGTGTGAAAAAGCACTGCTTTCCTGTACTTACCTTTGATCCCTCCACTTAATATCACAGTTTAACGGTATTTTAGCAGTCTTCTTCCTAGTCCAGTTTTATAAATTAATCAAAAATTTGAGTGCCTCTATTTTTTGCTTTTAGATGTTGGCTACTCATGTACTTGCCACTGAAAAAAAATAGCTGTTTCCTAATGCATTGGCGTGGGGGCTAAGAGGAGAATAAAAGGAATTAGAAGTCTATGTGCAATCACAGGCATCTGTTCTCACTGGGGTTATGGAGGTGTGGGATAGCTCATATTACTAGAGTTCTGCCTTGGGTGGATATAGGCTCTGTAGGAAGGACAGGCTGGGTCAGCAAGTAGGTGGAATTGTCCTGTATCTGACAGCAGCAAGCATGCGTGGAGCTCTGCCTTGGGATGGAGTTTAAGCCAGTTGAGAGTTTACAGGTTAGGATTAGAGGCAGAACAGTGAGGGCAATGTTGTGGTGGGTGTCTCCTACAGGCTGTTTGAAGAGAAAAAGTAGATGAGACCTTCTTTGGACAACTGAAAGAAGTCTACTGTGTGCAGCCCGTGGTCTTCAGGAAGGTCCTTAACCACCCCAATATCCACTGGATGGACAGCACAACAGGGACAAGCAATACAGGTAGATTGAAGTACATCATTGATGATGTACTAGTAACTGACTGTAACTGATAACAAGTGATTGAGGAGCTGAAGAGGGGACCTGCTCTGCTCGACCCGATTCTTCATTTTAGCAAGGCTTTCATCACAGTTTCCCATAACAAATTAATTGACAAAATTATGATGTACATACTAGATAACTACACAGTGAGCTGGATATAAAACTGGCTAAATTGTTGGTCTTAAAGGTTTGGGATCAGCAGCATGAAGCCCAGCAGGAGGGAGTAATCTGTGGTATACCCCAGGGGTCAATATTGGGACCAATATATATTCATGAATAACCTACATGATGGGACAGAGCACATCTTACATAGTAATAGGACAAAAGACAGCAGACATTAACTAAAATACAGGGGAAAATACATCTAAATATATACAAAAACTTTTTTCCACTGTGAGGTTGGTTAAACACTGGACTAGGTTGCCCAGACTGGTTGTGAAGTCTCCACATTTGGAATATCTCCACATTTGAAGATATTCAAAACCTAGCTGAACACAACCCTGGGCAACTGGCTCTAGCTTGATTCAAGTGGCAAGGGGTTGAACAAGATGATCTCCAGAGGTCCCTTCCAACCTCAACTATTCTGTGATGCTGTAAGAAGTGATGTGTTGTGGACTAACCAAATTAACCTGGGCACCTTCCGATAAGACACTAACTACAGAAATGTAGCTTCCTGAACAAAGTGTAATATAACTGAATAAATTGCTGAGCCTACTCAAACTTCCACGTGTGGAAACTCAAAATCTATGCAAGTTAGTCAGATTTTAGTTGCTTAACCTATTTCATAGTGGTTTTGGGAAGCACTAATGAAGGAAATGCTAGGCTTCCTAGAAGTAGTTGTATCAAGCGTTCCTGATGAGGAAATCCGCATATGTGGTGCTTTCGATTGGAAGGTTTGCTGACCTTCAAACGTTGCAGTAATTTGGTGGCTCTAGGAAACATCCTGTGATTATTATTTTCAAACTAACATGTACCTATGTCCTCTAAAACCAATCCCAATCACTGACGCAAACCAGAGAACCTGTCAGCAAACTTCTCTAATGTGCCTTTCTGAAGGGGCAGATTCTTTTGTTAAACTTTGGGGAAGTCTGTCCCAGTAACTGGCACGGGAAAGCACCATCTCTTCTCTGAAAAACAATGAATTGGCTAAGAACAACTGCTAGTTAATCCTCTGGGTGGCATGAGAGAGACAGCACTTAGGTGGGCTTTGTGCCTGCCCTCATTGCTGCCTAATATATGTTGTAGTTAGTGTGGACCCTGCAATGTTGAGGAAAAGATTCACCAGAGCTGGCTGAAGTCATTCAAACTTCTGCTTAGCAAGGTTAAAAGTACGTCCTCTGGCTCCTGTGGAGGGGGCTAAGTGTGGAGGGGTGCAGGGGTCAAAGGCACAGCTCAAGAGCACTGAAGGAGGGATGGACTGGGAGCACTATGGAGAATGGACTCTGGGCTCTGGATAAAGCTTAGGAGACAGAGGAATTAGTCGTGTCATAAATAAACGTAACAGCAAAGGGTGCTTGTTCAGCAAGGGGCATTTTAAGCTGCTCAGCTCAATTCATGAAGTCAGAATAGAGGTGGTCACTTGGAAATAGTATGAATGTGGATGAGGGGTGCATAAAATCACTTGGAAACGCCATCTGCTTCCCATGCTCCAGCAGTTCCTATGACCAGAAAGAGTAGGGGACAGAGATCCTGGCTGGTTTCCCTCCCAGCTTTACCAGCAACTTTGCCCTCCATCTCTGTCCAAGCATGACATTTCCTTTGTGCTCTGGCAGAGCAGGATGGCTCAGCCTTGACCTTTGGCCAGCCAGGGCAACACCTCACCTACCCAGCATGGCCTGGCTGTTCCAGCTGCTGCTGCAAGTAGGACCTTCGGCACAAAGTGTCCCTCTTTCTAGCACAAAAATAAGAATAAGGAGTTTGCCCAGAAGAGAACCCTTGCTATTCTTAACTGTTTTGCTCAGGGATCATGAATTAGCAAGGGTCAGGAGAAGCCACACGTGGAAAGAAGAAAACACAGAGTAAAGATAGGGGTCCAGCAAGACTGTAGCTGTTTTCAGTATTATGCCCAAAGCATTGTAACAGGTGAAGCTGCCACCAGTACGGAGCGATGGGAAATGGGAGGTGAACAGTGCAGGACAGAGGACGTTACATTCCCCTGCTGAGGGAAAATGTACCTGCTGGGGTTATTCTCAGTCACCTCTGCTTGCTCCATAGGGCAACATTATTCCACAGGAGTAGCATTACACACATTCAGGTTGATTGTCATTCACTTGTTTATGTCCTTAACATTGTCTTTTGCGTCTACATTCAAGTTACACATTAGTAGTGTGATTTTCCCTTGCCCACCATGAACCAGCAGGGACCCAAAAGCTGCTTCTATGTCCCTGCAGATTTCTACCAGCTCAAACTACAGAACTCATCATTGTCATGATATAGATTTGGCATCTCAGGACACAGAGTCATCTTTCTTTTTATTACACACAGGGGAGGGATCAGGTGGGAACAATCAAGTGGGATCAAAGCCCCCTCCCTAAAACAAGAGAAAGTCCTATTCCCCTTATTTTAGTCATAGCATCACCGAGTTTCTCCAGCTAATTCCCTTGTTTTCCTTACTGCTATGCCCAGCAGAGACAAAGCGCCTGTCATGGTGCTTCTGGTGACAACTGCCAGCTCCCGAGAGCAGAGCTGTCTTTATTTGGTACCTTAATATTTCCTGGTTTTCAAAAGTTGTCTTCCTGAGTTTGGTGTTCCAAAGATTCATGAGACACCTCTTTGGCCACCACAACTCTGAGCCAACAGAGGTGTATTTTTCATGAGTTCCACTGTTTACCTAACACATACTTAAAACAGCCATGACCTCCTCAAAGGAGCTCTGATTTTGTTGTGCAGGTAGAAGTAAGCCTAAAACAAGCAGCAAAGTAGATGCTAAAAGTTTGTACAGCAAGAGGCTGAGCACTGACTTTATTGAGCGAGTAAATATGGCTATACATAAACAAAAAATAGTCTGTTGGCTGCTAGAGATATCCAATACACTAATTAAAATTTTAGCTTTTCTTATGACCAAGACTTAAAATATCCAAATGATATGCTCTTGGGAAAAAAAAATGTGTTGGCCCTCGTTATGTTATTTTAAAAATAGTTCAGCATACAGAAATACAATTTTACTACACTTCTTTCTTACAATAATTTTTTTCTTTATTCACGTAATTTTGCATGTGGAAGAGCTGGAAAACTGCAAGCAGTGTAAACACTAAAACAAAAAAGGTTTGAGATAAAAAAGGGACAATTTTTCCTGTCACAGCTAAACATTGTTATCAAATGGCAGTTAAGAAATAACTGATATCAGTATGTGAGTAATTAAAAGCATTTTTGTAAAGAAGCCTGCCACACTGCCTCCTGCATGTACATATAAGAGCTGCAGTAGTGTTAGTAGTGTTACCTCACTAGTAGTGCTATCTAATCCAACACAAACATTTGTATGACATAAGAATGAGGAGGTTTTAATCTCTTCATTTATTTATTCCTGATTAAATGAGAGTCAAGCTTTGCAATGAGACCTGAGTTAACTCCCTGAACCTTGGGATGATGCAGAATATCAGGCCTTGAACCAGCCCATAGGTTTTTAACTCAAAAATCTAGAGAACTCCAAGTTCTGTTTCCAGGATTTGGAAGCAGATTTCTTAGCCATCTTCAGCCCTCTGTATACATTAGCTCTTTGCTGCAACTTGCTTTCTCCTTCGCCTTTCTGTTCTCTTAACCACAAGAAATACTCTTCTCTTAAAATATAAATAGTTAAATAGCACTCTTAAGTTATGGATTTTAATAGAAAATGGGGATAAAAATAAGATAGGAAATCTGGGGGGTTTGCAAAATTTTCCTTAAAATAATGACTAAATTTAGAGATCTCTGAGTTTCTGACAAAAGGAGTCAATTGGAAACATTCATGTGAAGCCAGGATACATTTTGCGTGACCTTGAATTAATTTTTGCCTTGCTACTTTCAACTTAATTATGTTACACACATGATAATCCTCCTGGCACTTTGTTAACATCTGGATCCCCTTGTTATATTTTTTAATCCAAAAGTCTGTATATTCTTTTGGACTAAGTGATTATTTCCCTGTGTAAGTTTCTGTTCAGATGAATTTTCATTGTTTCTGTCAATTTTCCCTTTCTCACTACAAGGAATGTTTTGTTTAACCCTTACATAAGTATAACAGGACTACGAATTACCATTAAACTTCTGCTAGTAGTGTCTATAAAACATCAGGGGTAAGGAAATAAAAGCTGCAGCTTGCTTTGTTAAGAAAGATCAGTGGATAACAATATACCTGAATAACATATACCTAGGAGTTACTGTCCTACTTTTTCTCTCCTCAGACTTAATATTCTGTGGCTTACCTATTCTACTATTTCACATTATATGAAGCTGTTTTTCTTCCCCTGGCTTGCTTGAAATCTCTTTTCTATAAACCAGCTTTTGCCTCCTTCTGCAATCAGAAAACCGTTTTTAAATAAAACTCTGAGTTTTTCTGAAATGAGCAATGTCTTATATTTGAAAATATGCAGAAGTTATTTTGGACATGAGAACAGAAAAAAAGGCAAATAAAATAATAAATGAAGTTAAGCAAACTAATATTTCTTCTTAGAGAGTATCATTTGAGTTCTTTTCATCTGCTGGCATTAGAGCCATGACCTTTTTAGAGTCAGGTTGCAATATGCCAGGTGTTTGCCTGAATGTTCCAAAATCTAACATGTTTTAAGAAGTCAGTTTAGAGCAGAAACACCCTCAGTGATTGTGCTTTCTCTGTTCACACAAGAAAAGGCTGTTGGAGCAGGTTGCAGATAGAGATAACCAACAAATCTGGAGCTGCAAGGACTGTTTGTTCCCAGTAAATTGGCTTTATTCTTGGTCATACAGTATTGTGGAAGCCACTGTGCATATCAAAGTGTTATTAAGTAACAAAGATTTCCAGGAAAGAAAACTAATTCCAACCATTGCTGATGTTTACTCTTCATGCAACGCACCTGAACAAATTAAACAGATGAAAAAGAAAGGGAAATAGGCAGCCCAAACATCTGAATGCAATTGCCTGGAAAAGCATTGTGGACTGTACATAAGTTCACTAGTCTGAGATAATATTCTGCCTCTGGAAGCAGTTAAATTTAGAAAAGATAGAAAGTGCTTATTTAAATTCAAAAGCTTGTCCAAATGTTTTTAAACCATTTCTTTCAGTGCATTAAATAATGCTCAAATATCTATTGAAGTCAAGCTTCCACTGAAATAAGTCAGTGAGGTCTGTTTGCGGGTACAAACTGATCCTGCTAAACTGAGCTCCTCACTGTATCATGTGTCACTTGTGACAGTTGTGGCGTGTATCTGTAAAAGTAAGAAATAGCAACTACATTCACCAGCGAGGCAAATGAGCTCTCCTGCGCCAGCTGGCCATTTCCCAGGCTTTTGGGATGTTTGTAGTTCTTTATCATAATAGCATTCATACCCTTCGTGCTCCTCTTTGTGAGGCAGGAAAGTTACCCTTCATCATCACTGGAAAAATAATGATGCTTCTCAGAAAACCTTACTGTTGCTAGAATAGTCTAGAATTGTCTGGCCTTCTCTTTCTTCTCTGCCAGATTATACTTGCAGATTCTTACAGTAAGTCCTTTCATAATATGATTTTCACTATTAAGAGTTCTTGCAGTACCACATATGCATGGTATGTGATTGGAGAGGGAGGAAGGAGCTGATTTATTTGTGCATATTCAAAGGAGTAGTACTTTATCTTTCATAAATTATGGTTGATGTTGCAAAATAGTTTGATAGCATGTGGACCATCTTTTGTGAAAGACTCAAGCTCCTGTCACTTAAATTCCCAAATCCTGACTGTAACCTGCAAGAATGAAGATAGTTTCTTATACTTGTCTAAATGTCAGTAGAGAAATAAGCAACTCTAGTTTAAAGCAAAGCTTAGGATTTTGAAAGAAGGGTTCTTCTCTGTCCTAACAGGATAAAGCAATATTTTTTTTGAGTATTTTATTAATAAACTACATTGTGTCAAGGTAGGATTGAGCTACACCACAACAATACCCCACAATACCCCTATCATTAAATTATCTGTTGATACCAATTAAAAAGTTTTCACTGTAGTTAAATGAGGCATGTATCTGTTTACCTCACTTCTTATCCATACATAGTTGCAGATTGGATTTTTCTGGGTAGAAAAGGAACAAGAGAATCAGCTAACTTCCTGGTCTTCCTCTTTAATTACATTTGTAGGAAAGATAAATCATCCATGGATTCAAATGAATATACAAGTGTAATTCCACTCATAGTATTCAATTGCACTTCAACAAAATAGCAAAATGCATGTTAGAAATGTTCAAATTTCATGATCATCACAGTGGCTATATATGGTACATCAGAACAATACTGAAACATCACAAAGCACATTGTACGCTACACAGGATAGCTTTCACTTGAATTTAATGAGGCAGTAATCATAATAAAAGACAAATTAAATCACAGCTTACTGAAATTTTTCATTCTGAAAAGAGTATTAATGCCACAATGAGTCTCTGAGTTGCAGCTATCTGAGATGATACAGCATGCTCCACTGTTTGATTCTAAAAATGGTAGAAAAAGGCTAAAGCCACTTTATACTGTCAAACATATATCAAAATATGTACCAATATACCTGTGTCTAAAAGAAAATTGCTTTTAGACACAGTACTCTGTTAACTCTCAAATAGTACCATACTTCATTTGCAGCAACAGCAAGACTGAGGCATTAAAAGTAACAGATAGAGAACTAACAATTACTCATGTGATTAAGGTCATTCACCTAAATGAGAACTGCTGGGGTTGAGGCCAGAAACTATCAGTACAATACTAGAAAAATATATGTGAATTACTTGACAATAATGAATTGAGTGAGAAACCTAATCCAAACAGGACTATGGTCTCCTTTTGTAAGGATTAATAATATTGCATCACTAACGATGATTTTATATTCAGAATTATTTCATGCCAGCACAAAATCTTTGGAGGGGGACAGATCTCGAAAGTATCCATTTTATTGCCTTATCCATGCTCTGTAGGTTATGCAGATAAAGCAGACTGTGAATTGATATGAAGGAACTGCTGAAACAATGCTCTGCCATCTGTGCTACTTGTTCCTCATCCTGCTGTTAAGTGACCATTAGTAAGTAATCACAGCCTGCTTTCATAAATCTGCTTTTCACTCCACCCTAATCTTTTAGCATGAGTTTGTAGTTTGGCATGTGCTCCTACAGTCAATCCTACAGCTTGCACCAGGTAGGAGCCCTGGCAGTACAGGTCATCTCCTAACAAGCACAGAATCTCATCCCAGGGGTATACAATGGCTGAGCGAGGATTTGGTATCACTTCTCCCAGTCCCATTGTTGTTATCCCTTTTCCATATTATTCGAAGAGAACTACCACCCCTTGTATCTAGTCACATGGTCAGATGTTACACAATTGAATAAGATAATAAATGTGGATACCTGATGATTTGGGGCAGCTGAGCAGAAGGGGAGATGGGAGTAGCTGCTATACAAACCTTACAATTTCAAGAATTATGACAAATCTTGAAAATTGCCATTTTCATAATGGTAAGAACTCTGTTCTTCCATGTCTTGAGTCACTTGCTTTTGCCTTCTCCATTCTCTTCTCTGTACTTCACTGTTTTCACTGGTAGCACCATACATTTTCTTTGGACTTACAAAAGTTTCATTGTTCATTTCTGTTTCTTCAGCCAGTTCATCTTGATCAATTATGCCACATTTCTCTTCATTGAGGTTTTCAGGGTCAGCCCATTCCTGCTTCTCCCCAGAAGCAAAGATAGCGTAGAATATCACTCCACTGTAATGCACCAAGGCTGCAATCAGAAAGACTTTTTGCCATTCTTCACGAGTCTGAAAGAACGGTTCAGGTCTCAATAAGTTTGCAGTAAAAAAAAAATATTATTCTCTGAATTAGACCACGAATTAGCACATACTGAACAATGACCACTGTTTGATTCCTGGTGTTACAGATAGCACAATTTATGAGAGTCATTGTGAAGATTTTTTTCCTTTTTTTATAATAATGGCTAATTAAATAAAACTTGGGGGTTTGTTTTGGTTTGTTTTTTTTTGACAGTGAAGTTTGAAGTTTCTCTCTCAAATGTGAAATATTCCTGGAGTTAAAAATGCAGTGATTTCTCTAACAACATTAATCTTATTGTAGATCAGTGGTTGCTTAGGAACCCTGCCAGGATGGGTTCCAGTGCACCCCACCGGGGATGCACTGTAGAATTGTTTCCCAAGTCGTATAAGCAGTAGTATGGAGATATTGCAGAGACTCAGCCGCAAGTAGTATAAAATAGTATTTCCCTACATAGATAATTTGTTTATGATAGGTGAGAATCATGCCACTACTATATTACAAAAGTGAAAGTTTAAGACAACAGAAAATAGCCGCAGAGATTGATGATGAAATGGACTTCCCAGGAAGCTTTGAAATGTCTTAACTCTTGTATTGCCAAATAGAAAACATGGAGAAATATTACCTTATGTTTTGTCATTGCACCAACGATGAGTGGGCACACCATTCCCGACAGTGTCCCCACACCATTGGAAATTCCCATCAGAATGCTGGCATAACGTGGTGCAATGTCCAAGTGATTCACATTGAATCCTACAGCAAATGAGAGACAGTGGTCAACTACACAACATTGTGCCACCTGGCCAACAGGGCTTCCTACAACCATTCTGGCTGAAGAAGCCTGAAAAGTTAGGAAACCCCCTACTACACGTATCAGAAAGAAGGGTAATGTTTTCTTGGTATTAAAGATATGTTGCAACTCTTCATTCTTTTTCAAAAACCCCTTTTCCCCCACTTTTGGGGATCATGTACTTTGTTTTGGACTCATTTAAAGTATCTGTGCTTCTCATTTTCTTAATGCACTCAGGAAATATTTTTAATTCAGGAATGAAGGCCACATGTTAATCAAATGTCTGATACAGTTTTATTTAGATAGTAGTGGTTCTTAATACGTCTTCCAATATTTGAAATAGCAGTTTAACAACATGATAAAAAAAAAAACAGACTATAGACTAGTATGAAAAATAATTACTCTTACTGCAGTGTATCTTCTGGGTATATATTTTATTAAGAAATAGATAAAAAAGAGGAAAAATCATCTCCGTTAATTATCACAATTTAGGCAATGAAAATTAGTCATATGAGCTATGGACGATCACAAGGAAGGATGATGAATTCCAAGTGCATGCAATTGAATGCAGTAAAAAGTTGACTGCTGGGAAAATCCTGCAATAAAAATTGATTGAGAGAAATGGCCTGCCGTGCAAGCGTATCACAACTGAGTAGCTAAGCTACTGCCCGTCTGGATACCCTGAAACTACTGAAGACCAGCAGTTAATGTTGCTGGTCAGTTTTGTTCAATAGATCCATCTTCTTGGCAGTGTGCTAGCTGATGGCCTTCCATCTTCATAACAAAATGGGATTTTATAACAATGCTGGTACTGTTGGAGCTTCAAAAGTCAGTCTGAACTGGTGAGACCCATGAAAGTGTTAAAACCAGCTGTTTTGGTGAAAGGCTGGCTATAGGACACAACAAGAGAAAGGACTGACCTAAAAAGCAGAAACTGGCAGCTAGGGCTGGGAGCCGGGTCGCAACTGATAGCCTTTGAGCAACTATTAATTTCAGAGTAAGTCACTTTCTTTCTTCTTTTAGGGATATTGTTTATGCAAGAAGAAAAATTGGCTGACACTGTAAAAATTCATTAAAAAATAATAGCACAAGCTGTTGTAAACTGGAATCAATAAAGCGCAGCTTCTCTCAAAGCTTCATGTCCTATGTGCAACACGTTTCATAGATATTGAAGTAAATTATTTCTGATATGGAAAGAAATAGGGAATACCTTATAAACAGCTACATCAAGAGCAAACAGAATGATCGAAATTATGACAATAACAACAGCGGGGATAACAACATCACTTTTATCAATAGTAGTAAAAGCAAGAATAAGATAAACACTTACCTGAAATTGCAAACCCACTGAAGCCCACTGCTAACACCAGAAATGAAATAGCCACACCTTTTGTATGAGAATAACCAACCACCAAAAGCAAGGTTGCTTCCATCCCAAAGCCTTCAAAAGAAACACATGGGAATGAATTCAATTTCAATTGCTACTGGTCATGAAGGTACTAATAAGGTCTAGCCAGAAAAGCAAACTAAAATGAGACAAAAGTATTTTTTATCTTACAGCTATTCTTGAACATACGTGGAAGCTTTTTGGATTTGCAGAAAAAAATATGAATATTTATTGTCTGAGAATATACTTTTTTCTCCCCATTGCTGTGTAAAAGACTCAAGTCATTGGTACAGTTAACTCCTTGGGCAGGACAGGGAAACAAAAAGAAAATGACTCTGTGCAAAGCACTGGAAAGTTCACAAACACACCAACATGACAGGGAAAGGAGAAAAATACTTGCCTTCAATTTCCCATGGTTGTAGCAATGTGAGGTTTTCTTGGTAAATAGAACAGAAGAGCATTTTATATAGAGGCATGCCACGAATACAATAAGACATCCCTGAGCATGACAGGGAATTCCCAGTCTCTGCCATTACTGCAAATTAACATTTCCTAATATATAACTTTACAATCCTTCTGGGGCTTTTTTTTGTTTTAGTTTTGGTAGTTTTTTCCTTTTTTTTTTTTTTTCCTTTTTAATGACACTGAAAATACACTCTTAAAATACACTGAATTTGAGAATCCTTTATGAAGACGTCTAGCCAAGCTGCATGGCATCTCTGATGGCAGGCGTCTATATTTCAGGCAGCCTGTGCCATTCGTAAATACTGTAAGCCAGGAAGTGGTAGTGGAGAAGGACTCCACAGACTATCTGGATTGATTTTTTTTTCTAATGTAGTATCTTCCCTGTATGTAGATGTCATTGATTTTTCAGTTCAGTGACAGAACTGGAAATTAATTATTTTGTGCTGAGTGAAAATTAGTCTGTCCATCCCTTGCCTTTTTCTTTTTTATTCACTCCTAGCAGCCTAAACGTGTCAGTGGGCTCTGCTGGAAGTAACAATTGGGAACATGGCCAGTTACTGCAAGACTGTATCCACTAGGAAAGGATCTCTCTAGCACCACAGTTCAGGGTTAACTTTGTCTGCATGAGTTTGCAAGATGAGGCCAATTTCATCATACTACCTTTCTGAGCCGGTCCCTATTGTCCCTTTAATTATTAACCAGGCTTCTTGCCTCCGCCCTTTTTAAAAGCATGCTCGTATGGGTAAGGGTTTATACCATGAAGACATCTAACATCAATTCTCCATTAAATGCTTCGGATTAACCAGCCACAAATGCAATCTAGAGTAATTTGTCTCTTATTACAATTAAACATGGACAAAACTATGTTATTTGTATCAACTGCAACACACCAGTAAAATATTATATTTTCAGAATCCAACAGTACCTCCACAATTCATGACCTTCCTTACAGTGGTAGTGGTTAAAATCTTCCTGCTGCGTAAGAAGTCAGCTAGCTGCCCTCCAATGGGTACAATGATTGTCATGACCATGTGAGGAACTGCCGACAAAAGGCCAACCTGCAATTAGATAAATGAGTGCTCATGTCCTCCTTCAGGATTTAGAGGGAAGAGAACAGGAACCATTCCCATTCTTCAACTCTTCTTTTTTTCCACCATCAGACAGATTTTTGTCCTGGTTCCTTCTGTGCAAAGATTGCAGACAGGTCAAACAGGACCTACAGGCAAGACCCTGGTGACCTTAAGCTGTCATTGTCCCATCTTTAGGGATTTCTAAAAGCTTGAGAGACTCCAGCATACTCTCATCCAGGTGCTAGCAGCTTTTCTCCTAGGCTTTCCCAGTAACGGCACTATGTGAGCCATGGCATGGCCAGAAGCTACCAACCTCACAAGCCCTAGTCCACCACCCCTACTGAGTCTTGTGAGGTGGGTCTCATGTAGATGCTGTGCCTGTGATATGAAGCCGACAGGATCCTCTTCATGGTACCATATGCTGCCCAGTCACTATTGCTGACAGACAAGGTCAGAAATAGGGTTGTTTGTTCACTGCTGGGGTCACAGAGTTCCCTGCAAAAGGGGCAGTCAGTAATTTGACCCAGTCAAAAAGCTGGATCTGTGCAGAGCATCCCTTGGCTGTCCAGTGCCTAGAGCACCAGTGAAGTGGAAAATGCTTGGGCATCTTCCTTTATTTTTTGGGGGGTAGGGTGGTGCTCCTTTCTGAACTGAACTGATGCTCTGGTGGAGTTTTCTATCTCTCCAGTGACCAGCAAACGAGCACAAAAATACTGCTCTAATTTAGCTGGCTAGAATAGATTCCAAAATCTGGGTGATGGAAGGAATACTCCTCATGAGATAGAGGGAGAAGCCAGAGCACAAGTGAGAATATTACCTTAGAAATATCATGCAATATCCCTGCTCTTACATGATTACACTAAAAAGTTGCCTAGAAGATTGTTAATATTAACTTCTATTGTAGACATCACAAAGCCCTGTCTTATGTGTTCTGATAATAGAGTGCTTTATCTTGGCTTCCATTTGCTTTTATATATTTTTTTATTCATGTTCTTATGGAGCTCGTTTCTGAACAGAAAGTTTATTTCTGTTACCTGCCACTGTGGAAAGGAAGGAAGCACCTGCACATTATATATGGACTGAAGAACATAAGAATAAAACCTGACATTATAATAGAATTTCATAAATTATTAGCTAAGCACACATTTAAAGCCATGCATGTATTTTTAATTTTGTGGGATTAGAGCTGATAAATTGATGCTTATCTTTTAATTTTCACAGGATCACAGGATAGTTGAGGTTGGCAGGAGCTTCAGGAGGTCATCTTCTTCAATCCTCCTGCTCAAGCAGGATCACCTACAGCAGGCTGCCCAGGACAGTGTCCAGATAGCTTCTAAATGTCTCCAAGGATGGAGATTCCACAGCTGCCTCTGGGCAATCTGCCAGTGCTTGGTCACCCACACAGTAAAAAAGTGTTTTGTGTCATCTGCAAACTTGCAGGAGGGTACACTCCTCCCCATCATCCAGATCATTAATAAAGATGTCAAACAAAAAGGATCAGACCCATTATGATCTCTGGGGTACATACACTAGTAGTTAGTGGCCTCCAACAAGACTTCCTGTTATTGATCACTACCCTCAGGGCCCAGCCATTCAGTTTTCAGTCCTCACTGTCTGCTCAAACAGCCCCATACATCAACAGCTTGTCTATGAGGATCTTATGGGAGACAGCATCAAAGGCCTTACTAAAGTCTAGGTAGACAATATACACTGCTCTCCCTTTCTCAACCAGGCCAGCACATCATCATAGAAGTTTACCAAGTTTGTCAAGCATGTCTGCCCCTTGGTGAATTTTTTGCCGAAAGGTTATTACTTTCTCTGTTAGCTCTGGTAATTATTCCAGATATGTGAAAATACTGTTTTGCAGAGTTTTAGTGATCAGCCCATCATCCTCTAGAAGCTTTTCTTTGAAACAGTAATTCAGTGAGAAGTTTGAGTTCACTTTCTAGGATGTGCAGCCTACTTACACTGATGGTTTTACATTAGTTTTTAATTACTGAATTACACAGACGTGAAACTCTAGCGTTAATGAAAGCTAGTTCAGAATAAACAAACCTAATTTGTCTTAATACCCCTGTCCTTCATCTCCATGCTGTGCTTGGCCATTCAGTGTCATTGCAACCGCACCAGCATTACGGAGCCAGTGCACAGGTGCACAGGCTCCCAGACCACACAGGTAGTAATGTTGTTTGCTATCAGTTTACAGTATTACACTTGTTTGAAAATTACTTACAAAGTAGCAAATAGATTATTGAAAGGAATGTTAGGAAAGCTTTTCTGGAACAATCATTTATGTTCTAAAGAGGGAGGCTAACAATGCTTTCTTTAATGAAGTGGCAGAGGCAGGGAATATAAATCTATACAAAATTTGTCAATGAAAAATAACGAGAAAGAAAAAAAGAAAAGAGGATAAAAATTACCTGACATGCAAAGCTGAATGTCCATCAGTAAACAAAATGTGCATTTCTATTCATTTACTTTGTGGTTTTCATGATATGTGGGGTTTTAATCAACTCTTTCCCCAAACAACTTCTCAATTCTTTCATTTTTTCTAATAATTTGATGTTAGCAAGCTTTTCTTTCTGTCAGATCACCAGAAGTATGTCATCCCAAGTACTGGGAATAATCTACTGTAATGATTCCAGGGGGATCAGAAGTTCCTCAAGCACTCTGCATCTCCTAGGGTGAGGTCTGAAGGTCACTGATTAATCTCAGACATTTACCTTGCTTATTGCAAATCCAAAGACTTCTTCAAAGTAAGCAGGCTGACTTATAAGGAGCAAATAGAAGGTCCAGCTTCTGCAAAAGTTTGCCACAATGATTGCATAAACTGGCATTGAAGTGAAAAATCTCTTCCATGGAGTACTAAATTTCTAGGGGGAAAAAAAAAACAAAATTGAGTAAGCAGAGGCAGAATAAAGAACCAGTACCTTTTAGTATCCAGAATATCCAGTACATGGCATCCAATTTACGTTGCAAATCACTTACAATGCAAGTAAAAAATTAGTGAAAAAAATCAGGTTGAGAATCTTTATTAGAATAGGTCAGAATTTTAAGATGCCCACCATGTACTGTTGCCATGATTACTGAAATTACACAAAGTCGTCCAGAATCATGCTATTGGGATAACAGGATAAATAACAGATTCAAAGAAAACTGGAGAAAACCTTGTGCCTTCCCTATTTTTAGACATGATGCAGTTCAGGACATTCCACTGAAACGATTGAGAGAAAAAAAGGGTTATCCAAGTCAAGAAACATGCGGTAGCACAGCAACAAGCAGATACCTGCTTCAACCTAATTCATTTCATGCAGCAAAAATAGTCTGTGGTAGATGATCAAATCTCTGTAACTTGCTTTTGGCATTTCCAGTTTCTATTTATGCTTCAATACTTCATACAAGAGGAACAAAGAACACTTCAGAGCCCCATTCACTTTTAATAGAATTCAAATCAAAAGCTGAAATATGTAACTATGCCAATATACATTGACATTGTCTTTTTTTGATAAAATAGCAGTTATGTTCTACAGACAACTGTATGCCTGCAGTCATGTGTGAACACATGATGGTGTCCTCTGCAGTAAACCCATTGTACAACAAGGGAAAACCATGAGCTGGAACAAGTATGTGCGTCTCCAGCCAAGACCTGAGTGACTTCAGCTAAATTTGAGGAGCATCCAAAAGCCTGGTATTTTACACTCTCAGCAAGGCTATTACCCAAAATATGTAAAGAAAAGAGTTTGGAGTTATTTTGTTCCAGAATGTTTAAGAGTAAAAGCCAAGAAGAAACAGCCTATGAAGAAGCAGTTTGGTTTTCACCACTAGCAAAAATAAGTTACCGAAGGAAATAGAGAGAAGTTTGATGGGAAAATAAGTTTTAGCTTTAAGTTTCCAGGATCTTTCAGGATCCTCTTAAACAGAGGATGAGAAGTCTTAAAACAAGGAGTCGAGCTGTTGCAAGACTTAACAGGGTAGAAACCCTGTCCTTAAGCTTTCAGAATTGCAATCATCCTTAATAAGAGCTCAAAAGACAGATGGATAATTTAACATCTGCAACCAGTTTCTTATTTAGCTATTCCCATTAATATTTTTTCAAACATGCATAGTAATCACTCAAGAGCAGGAGACCAGACTGTGTGGCTCCCTCTCTTTCCCCACTCCCTTCCCTAGATTAGGGAGGCCCTAGATGCCACGAGCTGAAACAGCACTGTGTTTTGCCTGTTGAACTCGTCCTGTCCAGCTGCATGAACTTGATTTTTGATTTTCATAAAAGAAAAAGCCCCTAAACATCAACAGAAAATAGTTGGGCTGCTCTTATGCAGCTAATAGTATGCATCCCATCATATCTGATCTTGTGTGAAGTGCTCCCAAATTATAAACAGAAATGCCCTTTTTACTTACACTTGCACTAGCTAGGCTGGCTCCTTCTCCAATGCTTGTTTCTATATATATCTTTTCTTCACTGGATATTGTTGGATGTGCAGCAGGGCTCTCATAGGCATGAAGCAGCCAGAACATGTACCAAACAATCCCAAACATACCTGCAGAGGTAGGAAAAGCAAAGTTTGGTTTTTAAAAGACAATAAAGCCACCTGCAGACCTCAAACTTTGTTTCCAAGAGCCAGTTACATCAAATCTGCATTATAAGTTATGCTTGGGAAAGTAAGAAAACATGGTAACCAACTGTGCATATTGTGTGACTGTTTACAAAGCATTTGAGCATTTTGTCACTTGTACTACATGATATTCATGGAGCAGAGAAAACGCAGAAGGAAAGCTCTATGTGAGACCTAAGGAAGGAAAAAAGCAGAGCAGTCATAACATGGTCGCAAAGTGTGTAAAAGGACTTCACATTCAGATTACAGTGGCAGATCTTATGGTGTGTCTTGTGTCTCCAGAGAAAACAGAGAAAACCCATCTTAACTGGGTTGCTAATGAGCAAGGCTGGGTTTGAGCCAGCTCTGCCACATACGATGAGTGGAAGCACGAGGCACCACAGATCAGTCATGAGGCTGCACCCATGTGATGGGACCACTTTGTAAAGGTGACACTCCTTTACTGAGGGTGGGCAGCAAGGGACAGATTTCTCAGGGCAGAAGGTTTTAGAGACATTTGGCTCCCCATCAGCAGTGCATGCTGTAGCACTCGCTGTTTGTGTGCACTCTAGGCCACATGTCACCCTAAGTGTTTGTTACAGAACAACCTTTGCAACTGCATCCACATCCAACCCTGTCACTGGGTGACCAGGGGCTTTAGCCTGGTCATTATCATATTAAAACGGTTTATAGCAGATGATTACAAAATAAAGCTCTCAGAAGCTGCAATAAGTAGGGATTAAGTTGGAAAACCCATTTGTAACCTCTTTCACCAAAACAACTTTGATCCATACTTGTTCTACAGGTTTAACAAAATGTCTGGCAGTACCAGTCTAGTCACAGAGATCCTTCACGTTAACTCACCATATATGTAAAAGACTGATGACCATCCTATATACTGTACCAGCACACCTGCCAGCGGCATGGCAACCACTGCACCTGCATACGACCCTGAGGAGAAAAAGGATTAATATAATGTCAGCTGTGATAGGCACACCCATCTTCCAGTGCAGATGATCCAGACAGGTTCTCATGTGGCAGAACTGGAAGGACACATCTGGCTGGAGCCATCATGACGTCTTGCGAACATGGGGAATGGGATGGAAGGTCTACAGTTTTGCTTGGGGTGGTGTGGACCGGCCTTCAGTGGTGTGGGATTACCAGTCTCATTTTGCAGTTAGAAGGGCTGTGCCCTGTAGGTAAATGGGGTTTGAAAGTCCAAGACTGACAGCAAACCACTTTGCAGGCATAAGCTCTATGTATGCAATTAAGTGGGGAATCCCATCTATCCCTGTTGCGGCACATGAGGTGAGCTCTGGAGAACCTAATGGTCCAAGTTTCAGAAGCTGCCTTGGTAACCAAAAATCCTGATGGTCACAGATAGGCTGGAAGGCTCTTCTCATGGCTCTAGCACCATGACCCCACAAACGCTGGTAGCAGACGGGGTGTCCAGACCAACCCTGTGTCTGCTTAACCATGTTTAGTTCGTATCAGTTGCAGGAATGAACAGCTGGAATAAATAGGGAAAAGTTGACAAGGGAAAAAAGGATTAAAAAGTGGCCTATGTAGAGGTTTTTGATTGGGAAATGTATAATACTGGTGAAATATGTTTCTGAGTGACTTACAGAAAGAGATGAGTACTTAAGTGCTTGGAAAGGAATTTCCATGAAGACCCTAGGGAGAATTCATGCAATCTGGATATTTGGTTTCAGTGTGAGATGGTGCCAATGGTTTCACATGTGAGAAGTTTTGTTTTAAATTATTCTAGGAAATGAGATACTTGTGTTTTGGAGAGTATTACATACTTTAATAATGAACATTTGTCAACACTCATTAGCAGATACTTCTCTGCAATGGTTCACAGTGACCCTTCTCCTTTGTGTCTTTGTGGAACTGTTTTTTCCTACAGCAATAGCAAAGCCCCAGGCCAGAATATAGTCAGAGAAACCAGCAACATGGTTATCATGGCATTTGCTAATTTCTCCGTTGGTCCTGTGTACCTTTCAAGTGCAAGAATTGGTCATCTGTAGCCACTAAAACGGGTGCTGAGCTGAAATATCTTTCTCTACCAGGTGCTAGGATTTCAAGGAGAGAGCATGGAGGGTGGACAGGATTCTCCTTTGGTCTGTTCTGAAAATGGAAACACCTAAATAATCACTAAATCCTGGAGTCATCTCTAGTAGAAATGAAATTCCCATAATATGCAAACCTGGTGGGGTTTTTTTTCTCTCCTTTTTTTCCTTCCACTTGTATTTTGATGCTGTTATTTTCTCTAGCCTTTTAGTTTAATTTCATAAGGACAGGATGTATATTCCTGTGTCTTAAATTGCTATTGAATATTTTCTCCTACAGGCATTCACTTTCAGCTGGCTTTACCTTACCACCTGTATTTATTCTCATTGTTTTCTCTTCCACCTTTCCACACTGCTCTTCAAAGTCCTGCTATTTCTGATTTTTCTTCAGCACTATTAGACATCCACTTGCAGTTCCAGTTTCCCAGCTACAAATAGGAAAGGGTAAACCATGATGAGAGTGTCTTAGAGGATGGGAAGTGACAGACTGAAGTAATGAACAGTGCCCTTCCCTTCACTCCCAACTTGAAATTCCTACCCTGTACTTTGCATATCTGGACTTTCTAGAGTAAAAAAGCAGAGGGAGAACGTTTGAATTATGCCTTACCTTGGTTATATTTAGCCACCTACCCAAATCCAGCCTGGAGCCGGTAAGGAAATATTAACATTTTTTTCCCTGGAATTACAGAGTAACCTGTGGCAAAATCTGCTACCTGGAGGATGGAATTAAAAGTAGAAAACTTTTTTTTTTTTCCCTTCCTTTTCATTAGTGTGGCTGGAAGCAAAAAAGATGGTACTTTCTTTGAGGAACAAGGCATAAAACCTCAGTATTTTTCCTGCTCCTTGCTTCGTAAAAAGTTTTAAGGCTCTTGCCAGAGGCTAGAAACGTGCCAAAGGGAATGAGAGAGTTGGATTTCTCCCGTATTTCCATTGGGTTCCTCTCCCTAGAGTCTTCTGAAATTTCCCACAAACCATCTTCCAGAAGGCCAGCTGTCAGTGTTGGAAAGGGACCCAGAAAAGAGCAAATTACAAGCCTGATCATAATTCAAAACAGAGTGAAGCAGAACAGCTAATGGCAAGAAGTTACATCACCTCCACTGCAGTATGTTGAGCAGCCAAGCTACAGTATCAAGCCCTTTTAAGGTGTTTTTTATAATGTGTGCTTGCTTAGGAGGGCCAGTTCAATATGTACAATAAATTGAATACCTAAGGATGGAGCAAATGAAAAAAAAAAAAAACAAAAAAAGTGTAATTTCTCTCATGTGACACCTCTGCCCCCAATTTAGTTTACTACGAGAGCCATTTTGATGATTGGATTTAAATGACAAAATGAGGACATACTAAGCAAAAAGACTCTCAGGTTCCTGGCCTCAGAGTACAAGCCAAATGCAGCAAAGGGCAGAGGCTTTGCGCTTCTCTTTTAAATAATGAAATGAATAAAACATATCTAATCAGAACATGCACTGACACAAAGCATACGAGCCTATCAACTTACCACAGAATGATGTGGTGGCCAACCTGCTTCTCTCCAGTGGAGGAGCCCACTTACTCCACATCCCATGGCAGGCTGGGTAGGTGACGCCCTGGCAGACATTTCACACATCATATGATTTGCTTTCACTGCATTTCTACTTCAAGCTGATATTGTCCAACCTGTCTGGCTGTCTATCACCATGGAATGATGTAGGAAGGGTTAGGTAAGCCTGGAAGAGCTCTATTGTTTGGATATGAAGATGTCAAACTAGTTTGGCTAATCACTTCAACAGTAATGTGTTCTGAGGTAAAAATGCTGTTTAGCCCATGCAGTGGCAGGCACAAATAAACTAAAATAGCTTGAACTGCAGCAGTGGGAACCTAAACTTTTTATTTCCTTTTAAGTCAATTTGTAAATCAGTATGATTAAAAAATTTTCATCTAAAAATGAGTAACAAGTAAAATTGTAGAAAAAGTAAAACCATAGAAAAAGTAAAACCTGACCAAAAGACTACAACTTTTGGAGCCAACCCCAAAAGCATATGATGTATGAAAAGACCAAAATGATGACTGCTCCTACCTCCACTAGACCTTGCAGAATCCTTACAAACATCACACAGCCATAATGCACTCTTGCTGCAGAAGGAATGAACATGTTCAATGTAGATGTTAGGAAGATAGCTGCTCCAAATACCCTATGGAAAAAAGTAACATGAAAGGGAATGTAATTACTGTCCTCTTTTCAGAAGTAACACTGTTCTCAAGTACAGTCTCAAAGACAATTTCACCTACTTCAATCTCATCAAACCAAATACTTGCGAAGTCCCCTTACTGGCAAAAAGGGGATAAATCCCCATATGATAAATACATTTTCTTCTCTGAATGGAACAGAAGTTTAATACATACTGAAATAAAGCTGCTGTATTTTAGTTTGTATCAGAAGAATAGATGCATGTGTCGGTACTGGAGGATGAGCGGTTTTTGTGAGTCCTAACCTGAGAGAAGCATTCCTATTCTGGGAAGTACTCAAATCCAGTTATATAAATAAGGTTTAAACCAGGCAAGGTCCAGTTTCAGTGCCTCTCTGAACATGGGAGTGTGTGGGCTAGCTCCATTTGCTGCTGCTAGAATGTATAATAGGGCTGGTGAAGATCAAGTACTTTCCAACATCACTCTTCTAAATAACAGCTACAAGTGCCCTTTGTGACTATAACATAGAAGGGGTATTTCTGCAATACAGTGAAAAACATCATATAAACATTTTATTACCCTGCTTGGCAAGGGTACTTGCTGCAGCTAAGCACAAGCCATTCAAGGCTCTAAATGCACTTGGAGCCCAGTGCCCTTGGGAAATCAGTTGTAGCCTCCCAGATGTTAGCACCCGTTAGAGAAGCAGTCAGCAGAAACCTGTATAGTGGTAATGGATCCAAGCAGCACCCCTGAAATCCCAAACCATTCAGAGGCCCTGGGATAGCACTTAAAGCTGTGTCTGCCTCACTCACTGAAGTCTGTGGGGAGCTTTTCCCAGCATGGATATAGGATTTCTTACGAAACGTAAGTAAAGAGTGGTGCACATTTATCACCCTGCGTCAATAATAAACAACGGTGGCACTAGACATGAAAAACAGCTGGGCTAAAGGACAGTCATTTCAGTATGACAAGGGCTGCAGGTTTGCCAGGCACTGAGGCTTCAGTGCAAGTGAAAGGCATCCCTGTGTACCTAGCTTGTAAAAGGACATCTAGGACCTCATTTGAAAACTGAGGCATCTGCACCATGAAAAACACTGCTAGAAACCAAGAAAGAGACTAGGAACAACCAGCTGGAACAATCATTGAAATTGCTACCATTAGTAGGAATGAGCTGTGCTTGATTGATTAGATTTCATACATCTTCACATCTGGCTGACTGAAGTCTCAGGTTTTTGTTCTGTTGAACAAATGGGGTTCAAGAGCTGTGTCATGCACTCTCTGAATATCAAAAGTTCATTACTCCAACATCTGTGGAAACTGATATACATGAGGATCCCCCCTAAGAACCTGTAACAGCACTGAAAAATATCAGAACTAGCAGTAGGAGTTCTCCACAACTGCCAAGCACCATTTAAATTGAATGGATTACTATTAATCCTCAGTAGTTTACTGTCTTCTTTGTGTTGTCCGCAATTCAAAGCAGCCGTTTCTGGCTCCCTGTGGACTGCCTTTATGTGAGAGATCTTTCGCTCTTTATATAGAAAGTTTCAGCTGTTGGTGGCCCTGGGGACCACAGCGCTTGGGATGTGGGAGGTCAGCCCAAAGCTGCCCTGTCTTGCTCTAAGATTCAAGGTGACACTCTGAGAATAAAGCAGCCTCTTTTTTTCATG
This sequence comes from Pezoporus flaviventris, assembly GCF_033815535.1. NCBI lineage: Eukaryota > Metazoa > Chordata > Aves > Psittaciformes > Psittacidae > Pezoporus > Pezoporus flaviventris. The sequence continues at coordinate 4,573,805 of NW_026892644.1, forward strand.
GCCCTCAACTCCTGGCTACACAGACCTTAGCTAGCGGCATGCTGCTCTTTGTGGGCCATAATTCATGTTTCTTTTCCAAACTACCCAAATTCAGTGATGTTTAACAAGCTTTGAATTGTCGTGTTATGTCTGTGGCATTTCAGAAAGACACGTTAAGCTTCATCCTGATACATGACTAGTATTAGACAAATACTTGATCAGAAATCATATGATCTAGACAACAGTAGCACTTTTCCTTTTGATTTTTCTGCCAAAGACATACACAGATCTTACTATGCATAGCTGTTTATCATGCTCCACTTCAAAATATTGGTAAACTTTTAAAATTTTTTGTTGCCATTTTTTTCCTTCTTTTTCCATTTTTTTTAATAAGTATTTCAATTCTTTACTTTTCAGCCTCTTTTTGAAAACTTATTCACAGGAAATATACATCATTTTTTTTAATCTGGTTTATTATTTACGGTAGGATTAAATGGTAGTATTATAACATGAAGAATCTCCAGTTGAAGATCAACACTGTTTTATCTAAATTTGCTACAGCTATTGACAAAAGCAACAGTCATAATCTGAATGACAAGAAAGCAATCAACAAATGAACACAAAAGCAGAGGCTGAGTAGACTGGTGGAGAGAAGTGACAAAGGAACGGATTTATACAGAAAGCAGTCTGAAAATTTGAGCAAGAATAAAAAGCCTATGGTGATATCTTGACATTTAGGAGACTGCTTTCAAAGCCAAGTAAGCATTTCACTGAGAATTATGTATTCCTTAGCTCTCTATTATGATCAGTGAAGAAAAGAATTTTGCACCTTGCTTCCTTGCCAATAGAAATATCAGGTCTGTTATTGTAAGGCTATTGACAGTCTCAGGGAACTGCAGGAAATTATGTAAATTAATGAACACATGAAAAAATAAGCCATAAGAAAAAGAATGTGTTTAGTTACCCAAACAGCTAGCTCTGAAGACTGTTTCCAATCTCTGCTACTTCATTTAGTGCCAACTTTTAATATACCTACGTTGTAAATGCATCATTTATACTGAGTTAGAATCAGTCACCCTTCTGCTATTATTAAAAAGATTGAATAATGTTTCCACAAAGAGGCAGCATCTTTCCAGCAGTTCACTACCATTTATCCCAAAGAATTTGGTCCCCATCATGACTAAAAATATCCCAGCTCTTTTCAATTCATTTGTGTATTTTTCTCACAACTGTGATCTCTGGCCAACTGCCACTTTGGGATCAAAACAGCCTTCTTCAGCAATGGAATCCTCTGCCCAGCAGGGTGCTATTACTAAAAACTATTATCAGGACATGTTTTATATTTCATGTGTCTTTGTCACCACCAAACAGTAATGAAATTACATTTAGCTGCATGTTTGAAGGTAAGCAGCAAGTTAAAGTGATAAAAGTCACTTAATGGTTCATCAACTTCTTTTGGTGGAATGCAGACCTACAGAAATTTAGATGAGCATACAAAGAATATTACGTGGTGTTAGATGGTTTTGGTGCAGAACCATATAGCACTCAATATTTTCAGAGTGCAAATGGGACAAAAAAAACATTTGTCCTTCTAGGGCTGGTAGGTTCACAGACTGGCCCCATGTCTTCTGTTCTCCTGTCCTGTGTCTTGGCAGCAAGTAACCCCTCTGAAACAGAAACTCATAGCCCTGGTGGATCTACCCAAGCTGAAATCGGTTGGGTAAACAAGGAATGAAGGAAAACCACAGAGCTAGCCAAACATGGGAATCCTATTACTGCAAACAGAAATATTCTTTGAGCTCAGCTTTTGGGTTATTATTGTTCCTCAGATAATTCTACTCCTAAACCCAGTTATGATAGTAAAATCCATTATGTGATTTTGTAGTACAGCATTAGATTGAGTCTGAAACTCAACATGTACTTAAGGAATTAGTTCACTGACAGAATACACTGATTTACAATGTAAACATGATTGATTTTACTGTTTGCAAGAAAAGCAAGGAATCAAAAGCCGAACTAATAATATACTGAATTATTTAGCCAACAGTATGTACATCCGTGTTTAGGGGCCTTTCTGCTGCAAAAGCTGGTGGCAAGACTAGGAAGGCTGAGGAAATTATTAAGCTTTGCTCATTTGTTTGGCTTATTCGGCAGATGGAAAAACACTCTGCTTAGGCATTTTTGTGTGGTAGAGGAATGAATAATTGAGGATGCCAGTAGTGTTGAAGAAGCAGTGCAGACTGAGCTCTGAGTAACTTTTGGTTACAGACAGAGGGGAGTTGGGCATGAACTTCTTGGCAATTCTATGAGATGTTTCTGTCCTGAAGTATTTTTTATAAGGGCATATGGGTACAAAGAATGTCCAGACAGTCTTGCAACTCCTATAGATCTTTGGAGAATGAAGACACTAAAGCATTTTTATTTAGGGCAAAACAATATATAACTTGTCTTAAAGACCTTTTCCAATTCTGAAAGTGTTTGTACGTAAGTCATGTCTTGTTTGCAGAGAATGAAATGAGTACCAACAACCTTTTTATCTGAAGATCCCAAATGCCCTTAACATGCACATCCCATGAGCTCATTAACAAACAGCTGTCTTCAGGCAATCTCCCTCCCTCTTGTGATCATGCTCCAAAACAAACTGTATCCAGCCATGGCAAGAACTTCTATGTGCATGAGAATGGATTTCTGTCTTCAGACCATAAATAGTTCTATAACTCCTACATGCCCACCCTTAGGAGATTTTCAAGGAGAAAGGTCAAATTTTGTTGGAAAATTCTTCTATGTTGAGCTAAAAAGCACTAAGGTAACTTCTGAAAGACAGATGCTACAATCATTGACTGAGGCATTAGGTGTGATTTTCCCAGCACTCTTCAGAAAGCGGTATTGCTTAGAGAAGAAATGTATAAATAATTGAGATGAATAAGCTAAATTGGGAGAATCAGCAATAGACTCATAATAGAAATCTACTCCCATTTTTGGTTGTAGACATAAATACTTAACACTCACTTTCAGATGTGTATTCCTGAAACACATTAATTCACTATTTTGGTAATCATCATTTAAGCAGTGTAAAACAGCCATCAGGCTGTAAATCTTAATTCTTTTAATTATGGCTTTCTTACCGGTTAGCAGCCAATTTGTTTGAGATAAACCCTCCTGGAATTTGTGTCACAATGTAACCCCAGAAAAAAGAGCCATGAATGAGTCCCACAGTCTCTGGATCCCAATTGAATTGGGCTTTCTGTAAAGGAAACAAACAAGATGCTGTAAGACGAAGCATACACCTTGTAAGATAACCACTGATGTGAATTCACACACAAATCACCCCATCCTCCAAATCAAGGCCGCCTCTTTATGCTGCCTGTTTGGTGTTGCTGAGCTTGAAATCTACTAGTTAAGGAAAAAGGATGTGAGATTCCTTTGTGAGATTGCTCCTTTTGCTCTTAGCTTTCAGTCAGGTATATAAGAAAGGGAAAGGTTTCATCCAGAAGGATGGACCTTCATCTTTGCCAGTTGTCACTGCTTCCCCCTGGACTGCTTAATCCTAAACCCCTGGGTTTCAAGCCTGCTCAGTGTTAAAACAAAGATCTGATGCATTTCAATGGACATATACATTTCCCCAGGATTATAAAGCTTGCTTAGGTCTTCTGCATTGATCAGCTTCCTGATCAGGCTTATCCATGGCTCTCCTTGTCACGGGCAAGCTCTGACCATCCACCATCTGCACTAAGTGGCAGGAAGCAGAAAAGTGCTGCTTGTGTTTGGGGTGGGTAATACCTGAAAACAAGGCAATCTGGAAATAGAACTAGGTAACAGGAGCTAGTTGGCTAGTTTATCATTTCTTAAAAGTGGTGCCAAGGTGGCCCTCCTGCCCTCCATTCTGGGATGCCAGACAGGGCCTGGCTTTGTATAATCACACTAATGTAAGGTCAGTGTCAACTTTTTCTCCTTGAACCCTCAGTTCAGAAGAACAGTTTGGAAGCAAAGAGAAGCCACGATGTCTTGCTTCACAATCATTTTTATGCTAATCACATGGCAGAGAAAGGTGGCTAAGCATCATGTGAAAAAGCAGCACCTACATCTTTTAGATTCTGAATTAAAACTGTCACTAAGACACTACGGAAAAATGAAGACTAAAGTGATAAGCCTTAACGTCTCTTTTTTTTCTGTATTACTTTCTGTGTGTAAAACAAAGAACCGGTTTTCCCAAGTAGGTTGCTTTATTTTTTCCCAAACAAACAAACTAAAAACCAGCTCATCATTTGACCTGCAGGGAGAATGATAGCATTAATTAACCAGACACGTTTGCAGAGGTCTAAAGGATTTCCTTCCACATCAATATGCATCCTGACAGGAGACCCACTTTCCTGTGCTGTGTTACATTTCTGCTTTAAATACCTTATTTTCTACCAGTGATTTCCAGCTTAGTTTCTAGGTGGTGTTATTTATGAGGGCAGAAACACTATGAGACATAGGAAAAGTTCCTGTGTCAGCAGGTGCTTATTCCCAAACAGAATAACCTAAGATTTGTGAGAGGAGTTTTTTCTGAATTTCCTCAAACTATCTCTTCTGAGATTCCCAGGCTATGTAGGCACATCCTTTCTCCAGCATGAAGTATGGAACCAGGAATTCTCAGCAGGACCACAGGGAGCAGGAATTAGGCTGAATAAATACAAATCAGCAGCAAGTCTAAGCAGCAGGAGCTGATCAGAGGAGATAGCAGGTGAGGAAGAACTAGAATCACTGAATTCCAAGATGGAAAGGACCTAAAAAGCCATCCGGTCCAAACTTTCTTGGCAGAAGCACGGTCTAGACAAGATGACCCAACACCCTATCCAGCCAAATCTTCAAAGTGCTCAGTGTTGGGAAATCCACCAGTCCCCTGGGGAGATTATTCCACTGGTTGATTGTTCTCATTGTGAAAATTTTTCCTCATGTTCAATTGAAATCTCCCTGGAGTATGTAATGTGCCCATTGCCCATCATCTTTTCAGTGTGACTCCTTGTAAAAAGGGAGTTTCCACCTTCTTTGTAGCCACCCTTTAAATACTGAAACATGGTGATAAAGTCTCTCCTGAGCTTTCTTTTCTCAAGGCTGAACAAATTTAGGGACTCGTCATATCACAGCCATATAGCAAGGCAGGACTGGAGAAAATAAGGTATCCACTGAAGCCGCAGTTCCTTGGATGCAATATTAAAGGTTTGTAAGCATCTGCTGTGAGCCACATGCCATCTACTACAAATGTGAAAACAGCTTGGCACCTAGCTATGAATATCTCTAGACAGCAGTCCGCATTGTCAGTAACCTGTAAAATCTTGTTGCCTTATTGCCAGTGACTTCCTTAAGGTCTTGAAAAGTTATCCACTGATCTGAATAGAGTGCAACACTACCTTCAGCAATTAAAAATTCCTTCTGAGGCAGCACCAGACCATGCTTCCCTGAGAGATAGTACATAGTAAATGCTTCTGCCACTACAGCAAAATCTGTCTACAACTGAAAGATCAGGGGCCTGATAGACATGCAAGCCAATTCAGTTCTCATTTCTGCTGCTTACATCCTCTATGACATTGCAAATTCTCACATCTTACGTATTTGTAATGTGACTTTAACACCTAAATAGCACCTACACATCTATGTTAGTTGAGACACATGTGTTTCCACCCCTCAGTTTTTGATCTATGCATACATAGTCCTTGGATATGTGGCACTTCAATGATTTTGCAATGGGGTCAGCTCAGAACAGTGAAAGGAAGATGTTTTCTCACCTGCAGCTCCTGTTTTCCATTAATATAAACAGTGTTATTGTTCACCATTTCCACAATGGCAACACCCAGGTTGCACCTAATTCCGAAGGAGATGCAAAAGCCCAAACCACTCATTATGGCGATGATGTAGCGCTTGGGCAGCCCGCAGCAGTAGCAGTTGCACAGTGCTGGCTTGTGGGTTCTTGCCTGCACAGGTTGTCCCTCTTCCGTCAGCTCGATGTGATCCTCCCCTGCATTGGTGCCATCGATTTTTCTAAATGGATGAAAAGAGAGAAAATAAAAATACCTTTTTGTCCCAGTGAAACTTGCTAAAATAGCTCTGGGCAGTTACAGGCTCCAGTCAACTGCCAAATCACCACCTTGCAAGCCATTTGTCTCTTGGTGGTATGGCGGGTGAATGCTGGGCAGGCTTTGAAAGGTGAGCATAGACTGCACTGTTTTCATGAATGACCTCTGAAGTTTGTGAATCTGAGACATCCAGCAGGACAGCTGGCTGCAAAATGTCCACAGGTTATTCACAAGCATAACTGTAAGAGCTGAGCTGAGTTCAGTTGTGGTGAATTCTGCTGGTTGTTAGGAAAATATGCATATGAAGAAGTTAATCATAATTTCTAATTAGATCCACTAAGCAGAGCAGGCAGTAGGTTTAAAGAAAAGGGCAAATACAACAAAAGCATGGGTTTGTTCAGCCCCAAAATCCCTGTAAATTTGTTATCACCTGTGAGGCAAAAATTAGGACTATACTGAAGAGGCGAAAAAGCTCTGGCATTAGAGCCCCTATTTAAGATGTTGAAGAGCCAAGCCCAGACTTTCTCTGCCTGAAGGGATTTGAAGCCACATGTCCCCTCTTTTCTGAAACTTCTTCTCACCACAAGGACTTACGTCATTGCAAAGTGAAGCCCTGCAACACCTGTTGTTGAACATACTTTGTGTAAAATATCTAATATTAAATGAGATGTGAAGGAAGACGGTGACTTTCTGCTGATTCACAACTCCTCAGCAGTGGAGACTGAAAGGGCTTTACCTTTGATGTGGCAACTGCAGAGCACTCGGGAGGAACTGGGACAGAAGATGCCAGGGATGCAGGCTCTCCCATTTACTTGAGATAGCAGCAGATGGTACCCAGCTATTTCAGCCTGTGAGAGGTTGTTCACCAGCTACGCACTAATATGGGAGTATTCTCCAGTTTTATGCATCCAGCCTTTCCCTTTTCATACAAGCACCTCAGCTGAGAGATATTGAAGAAAATGGAACTTCCATGTAATCTGGAAGTTTACCATTATTAGTGCCATTAAAAATTGATTTGGTCTCTCAGTCTGACTGGGACTGTAACACCCCATGCTGCTGGAACAGGAAATGTCTCTGGTAGAAAAGTTGTGGTAAAAGAACAGAACAAGCACCCCTGGACTAAAGCTAAGTACACCCTTTCCTAACATTAGCTTCCCATGCATTTGTTTGAATTGGGTTTTCTGAGATGCAGAAACACTTACGCGCATAGTTAGCTGTGAATCCATTGACCACTACCCACAAGCTTAAGTGTTTACTAAAGGAGGCTTAAAGCAGTGGCTACATTACAATGCCTTTCAGTTTTGTCATTGCGCTGAAACATTAAACTCAGGATCTAGCTCTTTTTGTGTCTGCCATGGAGCTATTCTCAGTACTGTGAAAATATGAACAGTTACTTAATCTAAAGGAAGCCCAACTTGCCATATGAGATGATGAAATGATTTCATTCACTCTTTCCTGATAAGGAATAACTCACTGCTTTCTTTCACACATCTGGCTGGGTGTATATGAAGTCTGATGCACTTTGGTTTTCTATATACAGATCATCTATAAAAAATGTCGACAGAGGACAAATGGATGGGTTACCCTTCACTGATGTACATAGTAGCTGGTCGGGTCTTTTGGGAGAACAGTGTTGGTTTAATCACAACTTTGTCCTCTTGCAGTAAGTCTAATGTAAATAATGTAATAATCTCACAGATAGTACTCTATACTAAAGGGTTTGCAAATATAGGTGGTAAGTATGGAGTCCTGGGTGCTTCATATGGATTTAAATATATCTATCCAATATGAAGTTTCACTTAAAAATCTCAGCATTTCTACATTTTAGAGCTACAGTATAACTGGTGCATCATTTACTCTATTATTCTTTTTTACATAAAATCATAAACCCACTACTTTAGCTTTAGTCTTAGCAAAAAGAATGAAAGTATGTTACAGTCCATCAGCTCAAATGTCCAAGAAACACTAAAATCAGAGTGGTTTGGATCAAAAAAGGAACTCCCAGTATTATTTGATTTGATTCCTTGCTCAAAGCAGTGCTAATTGCAAACTTGGATCATTAGCTCCTCGTCAGGCTGGAGGGAAGACTTTGTATTAAAGCAAGGTAACACGGGAAATGTGATATTACTGTGGTGTTATTGAAGGTGATTGAGATCTTATGATTCACTGGCAGGGAAACAGCATTTGTTAGTGAAATGAGAGTACAGAGAGTAATGCAGACTTTAAAAAGAAGACACAATATATTCCATGCTCCTTGTGCTAGTGTAGATAGGTGGAACCTGGGTAAAATATCAAAAACAAAGACCTCAGGAAGTGAGAAGACAATTGAATAATTATTTTAAGATAATTTTAAGAACTAAATTTTAAGAGTTTAAGTTTGAAGAACTATTGTAATCTCAAAAAAGTTATTAAAAAAAAAACAAAAGAAGTAATTGTATTGTCTTCCTTGAAGATAACCAAAGATATTGAATGAATGAAATGAAAGCACAATTCCTCAATTTTTTATACCTTTACCAGGCTTTCTATTCATAGCAGAGACGTTAGGTGTTAATTAGTGTATTATTCTGGGCAGCTTCTTCAAGTTAATGACTGATCTGTGACTGCAAATCCACACAGGACATTTCATTCCACACAGGACATTTCATACCCCAAAGATTGATGGAAACCCCTCTATAGTGGATTTGTCTTGAAGAGAAGTGTTTTGTTTATTAACAGTCCAAAAATTGGAGCTGTGATGAAGCATTAGCAGTGCAGACATTCACAGAGCCAGTGTTTGACCTGGATTTTGGCTTTATTTTGTATATAAGGAATATATGACAACTCTGAAAATATGAGAAATGTGCCTTCCAATTGATCCATATATTTTGGTAGTGCTACTGAATATTTTCACTTGTTATACACCAACAATTTAGAAGAAAACTGCTTCAGAGCCAGTGCTCTCCTCTAATTATCTGACTGATGCAGGAGAGCGTTTTGCTTTACAAGAAATGTTCAGTCCTTACATCACCCTTATTCTTTTTCTCAGCAAACATGGGACACTTGGCAAGTAAGAAGAGCTAAGCTGTTTGAAGACATGTTCTGTGCCCACGTCATAATAACTGTATGCAAAATTTCTGTATTGAGTGACTACTCTGGTTTATACAGAATTTTGGAAGAATGAAAAACATTTCAAAAATCCCCATCAGTGATAAATAAAATTCCTAGAACACATACACATTCAGTAACCTGTATTTATGGGATTTTAGCATTGGAATTAAACTATTTCTTGAAATTATAAGGTAGGTGGACTAGAATCATACCATTTAATTTTATTTGATTAAAACCACATAGATTCTACAGTAACAGGCAAATGTTAACACTTGCCATGTGTTAGAACACATTGTAGAATGACTTTTACCAGATAGCACTGTCTTTCACAGGCAGCTGCAACACAATTGTTTAAAATGTTCAAACCTCACACACGCATAAACCCAACATCAGTCATCACATGCAATAATTACTGACGTTCTTGGCATAACTTCAGAAACCTACACACCGACTATCAAAAAATATCATTTATCCAAAAGCAGATAGAATCTTCTGAGGTCTCATTTACTCCCTAGGCATCTGCCCAGGTGATAATTTGCCATACCAAATCCTGCAATGGATATATTGGTACAAAACCACAGTGCAGACAGGAGAACCCTTTCAAGTTAGTGCATGGAGCTCTCTGGATGGCTTCTGCACGGTATTTGCCTGAAACTAGAGGCATGTCTTAAACGTATGCACCACGGATCTGCTTCTCACAGGTGCTGCACTCCCAGGCTGTAGGGCAGCCTTGCAGGTTCTCCCCAGCACAGCTTCAATGCTCTGGAGGGATGCACCTTGGGTGCTGCAGTGCGATGCTACATAAGTTTATTGTGCCCTTGCACTAACACCATTGTACAAGGGGCCTAGAACGACTCCCAGAATAACTGAGTCTGGGCAGCCCACATTGTGTTCACAGTGCTGAAGCGTCTGCCCTGCAAAGATTAAGTTTGAGAGCACTAATTCTGTGACCCAGCTCAAGCAAAGGAGCCGTTTCCAAAACAAGGGCCCAGGATACATACAGCAGTGATGTGGCCCACATGATTTTCCACATTAACAGTGACATTACTGAGTTGTAAACCTGCTTGGTCACTTCCCATTTTATCTGTAAGCCCACAGCTGCTGTTAGCTGGTCCAAGACTCCTGAAATCCTCAGAGTAGGCACAGCCTGTGATTTTCCTTTGGTTCATAAATTTTACTTTGAGAACACTGAGTTCACAGAAGGCCCAAAGTGTCCGTGCCAGCCACAAAGCTCTGTAGGAAAAAAGCTTTCTGTTCTGGGAAACTTGAGGCTTGAGGAGACTCAGCTCTGATACACATTCACCCAAGCCTTGAATCCTCTAAAATTCATGGGGTTTCTGCTACCCCAATGTATGGAAATAACCAAGAACAAACCCAATTTTGCATTAAAAAAATATTTTATATGAAACATCTAAAACATTGTCTGAGATCTCACAAAGGAAACCACTAGCAACAGTGTCATATAAGGACCTCTCAGGTCTCTGCACTTCACAGAATCACAGAATCACAGAATCCTAAGGGTTGGAAGGGACTTCAAAAGATCATCTAGTCCAACCTTCCTGCAAGAGCAGGGTAACCTAGAGTACATCACACAGGAACTTGTCCAGGCAGGCCTTGAGTATCTCCAATGTAGGAGACTCCACAACCCCCCTGGGCAACCCATTCCAGTGTTCTGTCACTCTCACAGTAAAGAAATTTTTCCTGATGTTCACATGGAACCTCCTATGCTCCATTTCAGGTCCCCTTGCCTCCCTTCCAGGATCTAGCTGGCCTAAAGTAACGTCCTGTGTGCAGATGCTTGTTTTGCAGCACCCACAAAATAATATGAGGTTACTACACACCTGCAAGGAGTCAGTAAATTGCTTCATGCTGTTTGTTCTTTAGCACTTGAACTTGTTTCTGGACAATCCCTATGGAGCACCCACTACCTGGTAGGTGGTCTTGCCAGGCACTGGCATCTGGATATGCTCTGTTGTTTGCAACAGAGGAAATGTGGTAGGAAAGCATAGATTCATCATATTTACCGAAGCTAAGACGGATTTTTCTACCCACTTTGCTAGTTTTGATCCTACATCAACAAACGGCAGTCAGTAGAATCACACTTGGAGACCAAATCAGGGATGTGCATTAATGTAACTAATCACCTATCAAATACTAGCAGGGAAACTAAATTCTTTGCCTATTTACACCATATTAAAGCCAACTGAAGTGGATGAAGAGCAAAGTCAAGGTTGCAGCTGGGAATACACATACACACCATCATGTAAAAATAGAAGTGTATGCTCCTGCTTGTATGGTAAACTATACAGAATGAAGTTCAAGTCAAAGACATGCATGTTTCATTCCTTACAGAATCCTTTAAATATGACTTCATATTTCCAAAGAGACTGCTCAACTTGCAGCAGTTTTTACTCAGGTCTGATTGCAGACATAGTAAAAAAAACCCTTATTGTTAGGATTATTTCCTCCACCCACCACTACATCTAAGAAAGGTGCTGGTTACATATATTTAAAACAGAAAATAATGAAGTCCAGCAAACTTTCTTGTACGATGACTGAGATTATGTTTTGTTTGATTCAATAGCAATGTTGCTGAAGCTGGATGCCAATACCATGGGGCCGTGTAGGAACCAGCATGACATCCTTGATACATACCTACAAGAGGAGAGTAATCTGGATAATTTGAAATTTGCATACCATTTCCACATAGCAACCCCAGTGCAGTGACACATCACATAGCCACTAAACACAAACCCTACGTGTATCGGGTCACAGACAGCAGAGCGCACACAAAAATAACTTGTGATTGAATAAATGACTTAACCTGATGTTTTAAAAGAAAAATGGAATCCCTAGAATTACTATAGAGTGTCATAAAAGTAAAACAGGAGCAAAATGTCAGACCTCCTCTGTAACACTATAAATGAAGAAAAGTTAAGTTGAAACTCTGGAACACAGATACTCTCTTCACATGGTATAGAAATAGTGTAACTGGCAATGTATCAGTGCATGTTAGTAACTTCTTTGAAGGTGTACGTGATTGTTTTCTTTCATATACATGTACATTTTCATACATTTTCTTGTGATCAAAGGCATGTTTATATGTGATGAGCACTGCATCTTGACTCAAAATAGCATTCCCAAAAAAAAGGTGAAGAAGTGGATATGAAAGCAAATAAATTCAGTCACTAAAATTGCATTCAGATAAAATGTTGGCATGATCCATACAGACATTTAAAACACTTAACATTAAGCATGCAAGAAATGACATTGAACTCTCTTCTCTCATCTATTGATTACACACATAAACGTTGTCAGTGACCATTCCTAATATGATAGTCTCATTTAAATGAGAAATCTCTTTCCCTTTATGAAACTCATCATTTGTTACATTGTATTTTCACTTATCAAAAAATAAGTATCTTTCCCTTTGTTCTTTCATAAACTGTCAGCTTAAGACAAAAATCTTTACTCTTTTTGCTGTTTTTGTCAGCAAACACCTGCTTCTCCTTTGTCTCTTTCTGATTTGCTAGTCCCAGCGGACACACACGCGCCCATCTCTACTTAACACATATTCTCTTACTGATTCAGAGCATGATTTAAAAAAAAAAAAACAAACAAAAAACCCCTGCAATTTAAGAACATTAAGTCTTAATTTAAGAGCATTAAGTGGCATCATTTGGGAGGGTTAATTCCCATTAAATCATCAGTTTTCCTTATGCAAGTTAAATCACAGAATTATTCACATTTAATTATTTAAAAGTTTTTTATTAAAACACATTTTCATGCTCTTTCTAATATCAGAACATTATTTTATAATTTATTTTCACCTTTTTTGTTTAATATAAATATTCTATCATCTGTAGTCACATGCTGTTGTGACTTGTGAGCTTGCAACAAGGCTCCTTTTATATCTTCTGTCTTGCAAAGAGGTGTCTCTCACTATCTGAACTTCAGTATTAATTTCGCAAGTCTAGATTCTGTTTTATGTTTACACATTTTTCTATACTTTACTTATACTACATTTATTTATACTATTTCTCTTTAATAAGTTGAACTAATGGACCTGTCTGGGAATTTCCTGTTGGATTTTTACCTTCTCAGATTCCCCAGCGAGTCACTAATGGTGTTCTTCACCTCTTCTTTTCCTGGGTTAAGAAATCTTTCCTTCAGCGAAACAAATCCTTTGAAAGGCATTTTGTCTTTCTTCTTCAGTAAATCCCTTATGCTAACAAGCATTCACTTCTGCAGTCATATTTCCCGATGCCAGACTTGGGAGCCTCCGCTGGTCCCCTCGGTGACCTCTGCAGTAACAACCAATTGCTCAAGTAAGGAGCACAGAAGAAAAATAAATAAGAAAAATCAAACCAGATCTTCCCTCCAAAGCCAGAAGCCGGCTGAGAAGAGAGAGCTCTGGAGCAAACCCCCTCAGAAGCACTCAGGGACTCAGCATCGCAGTTGCAGCAGCTCTGCCTGCATCTGTGCAGGGTCACGTACCTGTCTGAGGCAGTGTGTTCGGAAGCAGGAGCTGGAGGTGCTGCCAAAGGCTGGTGTCCCTGCGCAGGACACAGCTGCCTGCTTCACGGGGGAGCCTCAAGCTGGCTCGCTGGGGCTCATCCTCAGTGTCTTCCTCCCTCCCTCCCCTGCCTCTTTCAAGCCGAGATCCTGTGCAAAGTGGTGCTATAGTAACAGACACAATACCTGTCCTCGAGCCACTCCAGTTCATTAATAAGACCACATCTATGTCACAGGCGAGAAGTTTATTAAACATTTACAAGTCCTTTCTGCAGGGAGGGAACTCTGCAAGCTGGTTCCCATTCACTATGTACCCCCTGCCCAGCTGAGCTCCCCTGCCCAATGCACCTGCTAGTTTAAACCCAGAGACACCTTCCCCAGCCCAGTAATTTATTATTGATGTTCCCGGGCCCTTGGGCAGGCAGACGCAGAGGTGCACTGCTGAAATGCTGTTTGAATAAGCAATTCAAGACCAGCTATAAATTGTGTTGCATTTGTACAACACAAAGTGGCTGAAAGAGGTGAGCTGGTCCAACCCAATGTGACTTGATGGGAGATGGACTAGATGATCTCCAAAGGTCCCTTCCAGTCCTAATGACTCTGTGATTGTGATTCTTTGTGACTTCATGAACACAGCACACTTTTCCCGGCATGGCAGAAAGTATGTAATGAGGCAGAGAGGAGGAGAGGAGTGGAAACTAGAGGAGAGGAACTTGGGAACTGAGGGAGTGTTGCTTCGCTGGAGTCTCTTTTGTTGCAGAACTGGTTACAGTTTCTTTCTTCCCTTTGAATAATTCAGGCTCTGTAGAGCACTGTTTGCCCTAGCAGGGAGTTCTCCCATAGCAAGCAATAAGTGCAGCTGGGACCGTGGGGCCAGCCAGCTCCCAGCACTACCTACCTGTATGCCTGTAGCAGGGCTTCTCTGGGTGTAGTTCCACCCAGTTCGGTTGAGCAGCAGCTACTCTCACTGCTAACTCAAGGACTGCCAGGTAAACCCTCCCTGTAGTGTATCTCACTGCCCTGGGAGCAGCTGCACCTCCTCCTCACATGGCTCAGGCTTGAATCTGGCCATCTCCACAGCTGAGCAAGAGGAGGCAATTCCTCCCAGTTTCTCACTCCGGACCGCTGGCCCACTGGGGCTTGCTGACAGCCAGTGCAGCAAGGGCACCTCTGTGGAAAGGAGCACAGGTCCAGCACAATCACATGCATTGAAACAGGCTTTCCCATTTTCAGAGGGCACACAGAAAATGAACCTCAGTAGGCTAATTGCCAGACATCAGAAGTGTAAATGTTTTCAGGGATGTGTAGAATCATAGAATGGTTAGGGTTGGAAAGGACCTTAAGATCATCTAGTTCCAACCCCCCTGCCATAGGCAGGGACACCTTACGCTAAATCATATCACCCAAGGCCTCTTCCAAACTGGTCTTGAACACTGCCAGGGATGGAGCATTCACAACCTCCCTGGGCAACCCATTCCAGTGCCTCACCACCCTCACAGGAAAGAATTTCCTCCTTATATCCAATCTAAACTTCCCCTGTTTAAGTTTTAACCCGTTACCCCTTGCCCTATCACTACAGTCTCTAATGAAGACTCCCACCCCAGCATCCCTATAGGCCCCCTTCAGACACTGGAAGGCTGCTATGAGGTCTCCACGCAGCCTTCTCTTCTCCACGCTGAACAGCCCCAACTTTCTCAGCCTATCTTCATACAGGAGGTGCTCCAGTCCCCTGATCATCCTCGTGGCCCTCCTCTGGACTTGCTCCAACAGTTCCATGTCCTTTTTATGTTGAGGACACCAGAACTGCACACAAGACTCCAGGTGAGGTCTCACAAGAGCAGAGTAGAGGGGCAGGATCACCTCCTTTGACCTGCTGGTCACGCTCCTTTTGATGTAGCCCAGGATACGGTTGGCTTTCTGGGCTGCAAGTGTACACTGCCTGCTCATGTTCATTTTCTCATCAACCAACACCCCCAAGTCCTTCTCCGCAGGGCTGCTCTGAATCTCTTCTCTGCCCAACCTGTAGCTGTGCCTGGGATTGTTCCGACCCAGGTGTAGGACCTTGCACTTGTCCTGGTTAAACTTCATGAGGTTGGCATCAGCTCACCTCACAAGTGTGTCAAGGTCCCTCTGGATGGCATTCCTTCCCTCCAGGGTATCAACCGAACCACACAGCTTGGTGTCTTCGGCAAACTTGCTGAGGGTGCACTCAATCCTACTGTCCATGTCAGCCATGAAGATGTTAAACAAGACTGGTCCCAACACGGGTCCCTGAGGGACACCACTTGTTACTGGTCTCCAGCCGGACACTGAGCCATTGACCACAACTCTTTGTGTGCAGCCATCCAGCCAGTTCTTTATCCCCCGAGTGGTCCATCCATCAAATTGATGTCTCTCCAATTTAGAGACAAGGATGTCGTGTGGGACACTGTCGAACGCTTTACACAAGTCCAGGTAGATGACATCAGCTGCTCTACCCCTGTCCATCAGTTCTGTAGCCCCATCATAGAAGGCCACCAAATTGGTCAGGCAGGATTTCCCCTTAGTGAAGCCATGCTGGCTGTCACCAAGCACCCTGTTGATTTTCATGTGCCTTAGCATGCCTTCCAGGAGAACCTGCTCCAAGATTTTGCCAGGCACAGAGGTGAGACTGACTGCTCTGTAATTCCCCGGGTCATCCATTTTCCCCTTCTTGAAAATGGGGGTTATATTTCCCTTTTTCCAGTCATCGGGAACTTCACCTGACTGCCATGATTTCTCAAATATGATGGGCAGTTGCTTAGCAACTTCCTTTGCCAGCTCCTTCAGGACCCGTGGATGGATCTCATCAGGACCCATGGACTTGTGCACGTTCAGATTTTTAAGATGGTCTCGAACCAGATCCTCTCCTACAGTGGGCACAAGGTCTTCATTCTCACAGTCCCTGCGTCTGCCTTCCCAGACTTGGGTGGTGTAGTCAGAGCCTTTGCCAGTGAAGACCGAGGCAAAGAAGTCATTCAGAGCCTCAGCCTTCTCCAAATCCTGTGTAGCCAGTTCTCCGGAGAGCTTCCTAAGGGGGCCTACGTTCTCCCTCATCTGTTTTTTATTTGTTATGTACCTATAGAATCCCTTCCTGTTATCCTTTATATCCCTAGCCAAGTTTAATTCTAACTGGGCCTTAGCTTTCCTAACCTGGTCCCTAGCTTCCCGGACAACATCCCTGTATTCTTCCCAGGCCACCTGTCCTTGCTTCCACCTTTTATAAGCCTCTTTTTTCATTTGAATTTTCCTCAGCAGCTCCTTATCCATCCAAGGAGGTCTCCTGGCCCTCCTGCTGCACTTCCTTCTAGTTGGGATGCAACACTCCTGAGCTTGTAGCAGGTGATCCTTGACTATCAACCAAGAGTCTTCATGTACATGTACATGTAGAAGTGTATAATAGAATTGTTTTCCATTTGAACAAACATGTATTTGGTAGTATTTGGGATAGTTTCCTGAACGAACAGGCTGCTCAGGGGCATTGTGGAGTCTCCCTCTCTGGAGACATTCAAAACTTGTCTGGACATGTTCCTGTGTAACCTGCTCTAGGTGACCCTGCCTTGGCAGGGGATTGGACTGGATGATCTTCAGAGGTCCCTTCCAACCCTAGTGATCCTGTGATCCTGAACGCAGAATGCAGCTGAACATCTGCAACTATAAAAGAACCCAGCTCCAAAATGGAAATGGTGCAAATTCCAGTGCAAGGAATTCACCTTGGCAGATGGGTCTCAGGTTGGAAAGTGGTGTTAAAAAAAACGTATCTCCCAGCAGCTGTAGAACAGTGTCTTTTAATTTGCCTTTCCTGACTTCTGGCCCTGCTCCAGTTAAAGAGAGTACAAAGCATACACAAGAAAGGAGCTACATTCAACTTTTAGTTATCCACACATTCTCAAAATGCATTTAGCTGGAAGACTGAAGTCTGTCCTTTTTCCATTTGGGAATGGCTCCAGCAGCTCCCTGAGAGATACCCCTAGCTGGCACTTTCCTTCACAGGCGCAGTGGCTCACATTAACCGCATTGCCCACCTCCCCACATTTCTCACAGCAGGTTTCACCTCTCCCTCCTCTTTGTACTTTGCCATTCTTCCAGTGCCTGCAGTTCTGCAGTGCTGCAGGGGTGGCCCCTTCTGAAATTCACTGACCCTTTCCCTAAGGCTTAGAGAAGGGGTGCCACTCACTCTTACTTCTCTGCAGGGACACTACTCAACACCAGCAGCTCTGCTCCTCTGCTTCCTCCTCCCCAGGTTCATAGAGTAGTAAAATGCCCAGAATCCAAAACACTGCTGCAGAGTGTGTCACAGCATCTTTGCATGCCCTGGGGCACCATCCACAATTCCCAGCAAGGATGTCCTCGGCAAAGCCGTGGCAATCCCTATGTGACTAATCCCAGTATGCATTTAGAAGTATCAGCTGAGGAAACCTCTTCCTTAACAAGACCTAACAGGATAGCCCATACGGACCCAACTGTCATTGTTCCTACTTTTTGCTTTCCTGTATTAACCCTACACCTTAATTCTTTTTTGCAGAAATTAAATTATCCCATTGTAATTCTCCTTCTGGTGTCTCAGACCTTAAAACACATTGCATTATATCATCCCATTGTAAGTCTGCTGCTTGCTACTGGAATCTAAGTCCCAGACACAACATGATTTAGGCTTGCACTTGCAAAGAAATACTTTGCAAAATTAAAACTACTCCTAGCTCAACTTGTCGCTACCGCTGAAACTACAGACTCGTGTCCCCAAAGATCCCTAGTAAGGCTGTATTAAACCTGTATTTTAAAGCTAATATAGACATAAAACCAGCATGCAGACAGCCACTGCTGTGGACTTGTATATACTCATTACCTCAGGTGCTCAAGAAGACAAGAGTTGTAAGAAAACTTGGAAACTGGTCAAATGCACCTGTGGGAGATATACCATTCTAACAATAATTGTGTCTTGCAGACACGGGGCTAGGTTTGGGATTGCAGCATCCCCTTAAGAAAACTAAACATGAAAATGTCACAGCTGGCAATAAACATAACCCTCACCTGAAAGAATAGTTTCTACGGGAGCAAGTAAATGCACACCTAGAGACTACCTAATTTGTTACAGGTATTTCTTTTGTTCAGAAGCCTGAAAAATCATCTTTATGCTGCTCCTACTGTTGTTTCATCAACATAATGGTTGGGGTAAAGTCTTCACCACATTCAAAGGAAGACTTTTGCTCCTGGTTTCAGTGCAGACTGGATACCGTACATATTTCATGTGCAGGTGTCATTCAGAGAGCGTGCTTCTGTTAACTGTGATTCCTCATACAGCCTTGCAAGCAGCCAGTTCTCCCAGTGTTCATAAAATACAGTTTTGAACACTTTATAGATATTTAACCATCAGAGTCATTCACACCCTGACACCAATATCCTGGGAAAGTCAATTTAACCTTTTAGTGTCTCTGCTGAACTTATATAAAGATGCTTCGTCTCATGCTGTGTGATCAGCCTTAACAATAACCAAGAGCTGCTGGGGTCCTCCAGTGGAAACACACACAAGTGCAAAGCATTGTCACAGCCTGGGCAGTCGTGGTCAGACTAGAATGACCTTGTTAATTTTTAATCATTTTCTTTTCAGTTCAAGGCCATGTGATCACATTGCTGTGCTTGAGAGCTGCATGTTGGATGACAGTTTGCTCTTGTTAGTCCTTTGGAGGAACTTTCCTTTGGTAAAGCGAGTTGCTTATCCGTGGGTCTGGGCTTCCCACATGACTTTGCTTTTTGTTCTTACCAATAGTTCAAGGACTAGAAAATTCTGGGTGCCCTGTCTCCTTAAGGTTTATTAGAACTAAGTTTATTAGAACAGGCTGCCCAGGGAGGTTGTGGAGTCTCCTTCCCTGGAGACATTCAAAACTCGCCTGGACACATTCCTGTGTAACCTTATCTAGGTGTTCCTGCTCCGGCAGTGGGATTGGACTAGATGATCTTTTGAGGTCCCTTCCAATCTCTAGCATACTGTGTGATACATTTTCATGTTTCAAAATAAAATCTCTTTGGAAGTTTCAAATGCCTCATCCTTCATTAATAGTTTCTCCCTGCATCCCACTTTTGTTGCTAATGTATTTATAGAAACATTTTAATTGTCTTTCATGGCAATAGCCACATTAAATTCTAGTTGGGTTTTGCTCCTTCTAATTTGCTCTCTGCATAACCTCATCACATCCTTCCAGTCCTTCTGAGTTGCCTACCCCTTCTTCCAAGGGTCATACTCCTTCCTATTCCCTGAGTTCCAGCCAAAACTCTCTGCTCAGCCAGGCTAGTTTTCTTCTGTGCTGGCTCCTCTATCAACACATGGACGCAGTTGGCTCATGTACCTTTATGATTTCCTTTCTGAAGAAAATCCAGCTTTCCTGGACAACTTTGCCTTTCAGGACCCCCTCCCAGGGGACTCTGCCAACCAGCTTCTTAAACAGGTCAGAGTCTGCCCTCTGGAAGTCCGAGGTGGCAGCTGTGCTGAAACCCTTCCTTATTTATCCAAGAATCAAGCCCTCTATCTTTTCATGATCAGTGTGCCCAATACAGCCTCCAACCACATCACTCACAAGTGCTTCTCTGTTCACATACACCAGGTCCAGTGGCCATCTTCCCTAATTAGCTCCCTCACTATCTGTGTCAGAAAGCTACCTTCACTCACTCCAGGACCCTCTCAGACTGTTTTCTCTCTGCTGTGCTGTACTTCCAGCAGACACCTGGTAAGTTCAAGTCTCCCACAGGAACAAGGGCTAGTGATTTTGAGACTGCTCCCAAATGCTTATAAAATATTTTGTCTGCCTCTTCATCCTGTCTATAACAGACTGACACCACAATATCTGCCTTGTTGGCCTTCCCTCCCCCCCTATTTTTACCCATACACACTCAACCTTATCATCACTATCATTAACCTCTAGACAATCAAAACACTCCCTAACATACAGGGCTATCCTACCACCTCTGCTTCCTTGCCTATCCCTTCTGAAGAGTTTATAGCCATCTATTGCAGCATTTCAGTTGTGCGACTCATCCCACCAGGTTTTCTGTGATGGCAACTGTGTCACAGTTTCCCCGCTGTACAATGGCTTCCAGCTCCTCCTATTTGTTGGCCAGGCTGTGTGCGTTGGTGTAGATGCACTTCAGTTCAGCTATTGATCTTGATACCTTTTTGAAGGGAGAAACCTTAATTCCTATGTGATCATTCTCAGGTGCTTCTGTGGTTTTTGACAGATCAGTGACCCTTCCATCTTTTCTGCCACATGGATCTCCATCCCCTACCTCCACTGAGACAGCAGACTGAAGGGCATTGATAGCACACCATTCGTCAAACTTTGGTATGTTGTCCACAGGCTTATCTCTAGTGAGCCTGGTTTTACCCCTTTCCTCCTTCAAATCTGGCCTGGTATCTTGCTCGTATCTTGTAAAGTGTGTGCTGTCCTGCTGCCAGTTTTTAATTAAATGTAGCCACTTAGGATCCTAGTAAAAAGGGTTGAAATCAGCTCAGACATTAAGGGGACACACAGCAAAGTTATCATCATCTTCATTTCCAAAGTTTCAGGGAGCATTGAAGTCACTCAAAGCCAAAATAGTCAACTTAGGAGGCAGAGTATTAAATAAAGCAAACACAAAACCTTGAGTAGGAGACAAGAATTGTAACACTGCACTTCTGAGACGGGGACACAGCACTCAGGGAACAAAATTGCTCATGTGATACTTGCCCACAGTCAGCTTTTTCAATGGAGGAAAGCAGCCTTAGCTTTCTCCTGAAACCAATTATTTCTGAAGAAAAATGACAACTGTGGCTTTCACCTAAGAGTCACTTTCATGCACTGTATTTCCAACAGAAATCACAACTGTAAATACAGTAAATCAAAGAAACAAGAAAAGAAGTTTCCAGACGTAACAAAAAGAACACACATGTCACAGAAGTGGCCATGTAAAAAGAAGTGTGAATGAAGGTCATTTCATTCATCAAGTAACTGAGTGTTAACTGAGTGTTAACAGAGTTAATACTGCGTGGTAAAATGCTTCAAATCACAGACCTGATTGCAGGAGCCTGTGTCATCTACATGCTCTCTGGAAACAGAGGATTGTCAGCATTACCGTTTAAGTTCAGGGTTCAGAGGGTGAGATCAGGGTTCCAAAGTGAGTTTACATCTTGCCTTCCAAATGAATTTCTTCTGTGACTTTGTACCTGCAAAGTTTCACTCAGATGACAAGCATATTTTGTCATTACACATGAAACTTCTGGGTGAAACTGTTTCTTCCTTTGTATTTGTATCGTGCCTAGTGTACTGGAGACCCTATTTCTATCAACATCTGCAAAAGTCATTGTCACATTACATAACAATGGGTACTACAGGAATTTAGCCTTGAAGACCTACAGCATCTGATGTCAAAGATAAAAGGGGGCGACCTGGGACCCCATGAGGGTTACATGAGGGTTTGGATTAAATTATCAAAATTGTTCTGCAGGTTTTGAAATCTATGGCTTTACAATGTCTGCACTTTTTTCTCTGTAAAATAGATTCAAAGACTTCAGGATTCTGATTTCTAGTTTACTATATATGAGAACTGACTCCTTTCTTCCTATGTCAAAATGCTTTGTGCTGAGTCAGCCCAAATTAAATTTTCAGTTGCTCTGTTTCCCTGTAGCAACGCCAGCATTAGTTTCAAATGGTTAAAAAAAATCATCTTTAGATTCTAGTTTCTGCTTCCTGATCAGATAGCTGTTGGGGAAAGAAGTCTGATCACAGTTGGCCAAGAAATAAAAGTAAAGGCTCCTCGGATGCTAACAACAAATTACACAATAATGGAAATAGGAATTCTTATTTATAGTTTTACTTACGGGAAAGTGCTAACTAAGTGGTAATTTCTTACATCTCACACAATAAGTAGGAGGGCTTTTACAGCATTTCTATGTGGAAAGTTACTATGTGAAGTACATAGAATCATAGAATCATAGAATAGTTAGGGTTGGAAAGGACCTTAAGATCATCAGGTTCCACCCCCCTGCCACGGGCAGGGACACCTTACGCTAAATCATATCACCCAAGGCCTCGTCCAACCTGGTCTTGAACACTGCCAGGGATGGAGCATTCACAACCTCCCTGGGCAACCCATTCCAGTGCCTCACCACCCTCACAGGAAAGAATTTCCTCCTTATATCTGTTTCCCAACAAAGAAAAGGACAGAGTTCTATATCATTACAGCAACTGCTGCAGATGTATTTAATGATGATTTCTGTGCATACAGGAATACACTGTTCTTTAAAAAAAAAAAATAAGCTCTTTTTCACTTTCACAGGGCAGTACAAGGAAAGCCTGTAGCTGGACAAGACCATTTCTGCGATGTTTGCAATTTATTCGAGAGTTGTTTGGGTTATAGTGACACCTTATGGCAGTTCTACAGAATCTTACAGGTCGTTTTGAAAGTTAAGATCTTTTTACATCCTGTCACTGTCAGCAAGGATCTGCTTCGATGTTTTCAGAAATACTTTCTTTTTTCTTTACTCCAAAGACCATTCCATCTCTTCAAATCTGTGGTTTCCCTTTCACCTTTACTGGGAAAGTACATTTTAAAGGGGTTTTAGTGTTGTCTTCTCTCCATGTCTAACAGGTAATCCATGCCAGGCAGTACATGCTATTCAAAACCATCTGTGGTGATACCCAACTTGTGAGTACAGTGTTTTACTGGATTGATTCACCAAAATATAGCATGTAGTTTATTGTGTTTCTTTAATCCCAGATTAATCCCAGCTCTTTAAAGAAAACATCATGATAGAAGTCAATAAAAAAATTCTGTCCTTTTAAATACTGTTGAAAACCAAACCTGTGGGATATGTAAGTAAATGTCCAAACCAGCTACTCTGTGAAGATCATAATTTGTAAATCCTAGATCACAATTTGCAAACCCTGCCTTCCTGGGCCTCTCCTTTACATGGATTTTCTAGTGTCTAATAGGAGCTATCTCACTTTACAGCCCTTCCCTCAGCTGTAGTGCAAAGTAGTCCCACTAATGAGCCAATCGCTTCTGTAAAACTTACGTGAATTCCTTACACTCTCATCAAACAAGCATTGAAAGTGGGCAATAGGTTCAAAGCTGCAAAGGGCTGAGAGGGAATGAGGAAGAAGGATGACTGAGCAGTCACATTCGTCCTAAAAACAGCTAAAAATCTAAATATGCAACTTTTTAAATCTCATTGAACAAATTAACTCTGTTTAAAATTAGTATTTTAATTCCTGTCAACCTGTATCAATGACTAAACAGAATGTCATTTCTTACAACCTATAAATTAAAAATTGCAAGACCCACCTATTTTTGCCAGACTTCAAAAGATATTCATCATTCTAAGGCAGCTGAAATCACTGGCTAAGCACCTAGCACCAGCTGCAGGGTTTTTGAAGAAGTAGTGAGGATATCAGTCCCTTTTCCACTTAAAATCACTGGGTTTTCAAAGTTAAGAAACTGAGTAACACCAAAGCAGCAAAACGTTCTCCTCCCTTACAGTGCATACAAAACAACTGAAGAAAGATGCAATTCATCAGCTTCGCCACCTTGAAAGACATGGTGAACAGCAGTGCACAGGTCAGGACAGTACTTGTAACTACCAATACTTTTGTTCAAATAAATTTGTTTTAAAACACACAGGTTTAACAAAGTTCCTTTTTTATGAATCTAATCTTTACGCAGTTTTATATAATGAACATTTTATCTACTTTCACCTGAAAAATGTGTGCTACAGCAAACTGGGGGGGGAAATGAGCAACTTACTCAGCTTTCTAATCACAGTCATTCAATCTAACAAAGCAGTCATTTCTAACAAAAATAAATACACAGAAATGAAACATTCCAGTTAGTGTTATGTCTAAATTAAATTTGAGCTCAAGCAGCTGCCCGTCAGCAGCAGTAGTTATCAGGACCAGTTAAGCTCCCTCATGAGGCTGCTGCAGCCAGCACCCTCTGCACAGGAAACTTAGGAATTTGGGCAGAGCATATGGGGACTACCTCAAAGAAAATGGGTCCATGCCTATGGGCCTGGTGCTGGCTATTTTCATTTTGGCAGGTGGCAGTTTCCACTCTCCTTTCTTCTTCCCCTGAAATCTGCCTCTCTGCTCTGAATTATTACTCTGGGATCTGGATTTGGTAATCCTCTGGATCACTTATCTGGAGCTGCTTTTAACTTTTTCCCTTGAGTCTCACGCTGTCTGTAGGACAGAGAGCAAACACATGCCTACTCATCAGCCACCTCCATCCGCCAGTCTGGCAGCTTGCCAGAGCTGCAGCACCAAACAGAGATGTAAAGCTTCAGGTTATGTTCTTTTCTGTTGCCTTGATAGCAAAGTAATAGTCTCCAGCTGAAGAGCAAAAGTCACAAAGTACAGTCTTCAATTCAGCATCCTCTTAACAAGTATCACTAGAAACAAAATTGTCAAGAGCCCTTTGATTTTTGTTACCCTTCTGTGATTTTACACATACATGCTCTTGGGTTTGTGCATGGGTAGGAGTTTATTTCTGAATTTCTGGTTTATAAGTTTGGCACAACAAATTGAAATCCACCTTGTCATCCACGGAGACAGTTTTCCATCTACTGAGCAACTGCAATAGTCTCCAGCTGGTGACATGAGTGCAGGACAAAAGTGCATTTATGTCTGGCAACAGGAAGAGAACATCAAATTAACCATTTCTGTTTGCGCAACTCCTCACAAACAGCTCATTTCCTGCACCTCCTGAGCTGCATTCCTCACAACTGCAAACTCAATAGGGTAACACAGCTCTACAAACACTGATATAAAAAGGATTAACCTAACGTTCTAGGGTATGACATACCTAAAGGAGGGACTAGAGATATTTAAGTGATGGAGCAGAGACAAGTGTCTATCAAAATATTCCAGGCAAACAGCAATCAATTGAGAAGATTTCCAGCTTTTCCTGTTTGAAGTCTTAGGTTATGAAAGAGTTTATGAAATTGTCAATTTTAAGCCACAACAAACCAACCCAGAATATCTGGATTTCAGTACTTGAGACTTCCAGCTTAAGAAAGAGGTAACAGTTATGGATCCTACCAATGTTACAAAATGGAAGGGACAAAGAGAACATTACCACAGAAAAGGACAGTCAGATCAAGACTGATCCACTAAACAACCTAAGGCAGGCATTTTCTTGGCAGGGCGTCATCGAGTATGTGTCCACCTTACTGAAAGTTCACTCTCTTACCTTCTGCTACTATTGACTGAAAGCTGGCATATAACAAGGCTGTACTCCTTTGATGGATACAGCTTGTGGGAAGAATGTGGATGCTGTCATCCTTAGCAAATTAAAATGAAGAGGGAATTGGAGCCATCTGATGCTATTTCAACCTAATCCATCTTCTACTCTCTCCTCCCATAACACCTCCAGCCAATGACGCTTCTAAGCAGATCATAGCTGTCTCAATCAATTTACACCAGACAAAAAGCTGAGAACTAGCTTCCTTCAGAGCGTTGGCAAACTCTAAGCCTGACAAAGCAGGGCATCTTGAAGACCAGGTTTAGAGAAAGGCCTGGTTGGCAAATAGCAATGAAAATGCAAAGTGAGATCACTGTATGGCATCGGAACCCCAGATTCTGACATGGGCTTAGTATGCTTTCAGTAAATGCTAATTTTAGAGATGTCTAGTGCATGATTTTTCCCCAGGACTTTTATTCTTTGCATGAAGGCAGTATGCAATCACATTTTAGAGATGTCTGGCGAGCATCCACTCTAAGAAATCAAATCAAACTTATGTGAGATAAAATGTATTTCAAACAAAATAGAGTGATAAAGTTTTCTACATAAGTCATTATTAGTTAATAGAAATTTTGAATAAAAAACCCCTCCGACATGAAAATATGAAAAGTTCATTTATTTCCATAGGCAACCTCAGCGTACAAAGTGATATGAATTTCTCGAAACTATCACTATACCTTTTACATATTTTAAAGTAGCTATTCTAAAAGTTGATACAAGAATAAATTTGGTTTCGAGGAGCTGTCCAATAAACCAGATATACACTAATGCCATGCTATGACAGTTCTATTTATGAATCACAGCTGACACTATAGTAACATCACTTTACAAATCTCATGAGAATTTTGTTTTACAATCAAAACATAAAACTACCACTAGTACGGAGACTGTACGATTAGACAAATAAACAAGTATTAAATATTTTGCACAAGGCCTGAGTTCACTATAACACATTCTGATTTACAACTTCATCTCAGAAATCTGTACAGCAAATAGAATTGTTGCAGAGAACTTAAAGACAATGTAACTTCAGGGGCTCATTTGATCTGTTGACAGAAGTGTGAGGCCTGGAAGGCAAGAGGATTCGATGGGTAAGTCCAAGGTTTTACTGCCTTGTGTAATTTCCTTGTAAAGCAGACAAAACCTAATAGAAAGTAAAGTACAAGGCAGGACCTCACTTAAAAAAAATCAGCTAACCCATCTGAAATCCTCCAGACAGGTTTCCTCACAGCTATTTCAGAGTAAAAGTTCACAATGTGGATATAAAATGCAGCATATCTCTTAACAAAGAACAAAAAAAGCATCACATATACAACAGGGGTTTTTTTTCTGTTTTTCTCTCTCCCCATATTTCTTCCATTGGGAATGGCACAAATCAGTGATATCCCACCCACCCCCAATAAAAAACTCCTAGTCAATAAACAAAGGTCACTCAAAGTCAAAAACTTCATCAGGAATGAGAGATACAGTGTTCATAAACTTAAATTTTAAAATTTGCCTTTTCTGCTGAAGCCATGTAGATATAAGTAGACTAAGCGTGTAAATTTTTAACAGACAACAAAAGTATCATATATCAATCTTATCATTCTTAGCCTGTATGGAAGCCTTGTGGAATCTGATTAAAATCTAACTTCTCATTTAATCTTTTCTCTTTTGGTGCAATTGAACTGAAAAATCTAAATTCTGTAATATATATACACACATACTTATCTATCTACAGCCACAGATAACATTACAACAGGGGTTACAATACAAAAGTTAAAACATTTTTCTTACTTTAAAAGGCCATTGGGGTATTTGTTGAATTTCCACATAAATGTGAAACAGATGTTGTTAAAAAGACAAAACTTAACAGAAAAGGAAAGTTCTAAATAATAAGGCTTGAAATGTTGTGCACCTATACATCAAAAAAAAAAAAAATCAGCTTTTTACTTGGGGCACTCAACATTTGCGCAGATCTGGTAAGGCCACAACTTCCCCACAACATTTCTAAATCACATCACCATTGAGAGAGGAAGACATAGTATCTTCATTAAAACAAACTAGAACTTTCTACCCATGTTTTCTTTCCCCATCTCCCAGATAATTGGTGGACTCCTTTATGTTTCAAAAGACTCCTCTGATACTACTGTTCTGTGTTGCAGGTTCCACAGGCTGTTCTGTGCCTTATCCCCAACGCTTGCGTGATGAAAAGAAACAGAAAATCTGTTCCCTCCTCCATCCTTGAAACACCACTTTTGCCATTTCACTGTCAGTTTCTCTCCTTTTGAGTGAGGCAGACCTAGAGGATTCTAAGATAATCTTTAACTCAGTTATTTCAAGATTCCTCCCCATCAGCCTAAACATCAGCCTCTTAATCCTTCCATCTAGAAGGATTAGTTTGTTTTCTAAGACCAAGTTTTCAAAGGATGCTTCAGAGATTTTCATACTTAGAACCAAAAGGAAGCAACAGTTCTAATGTAGAAAATGCTGTCTTGGAGCAGTCACATTCATTTAGCATGCACCAGAGCAGCTAAAGCACAACTGATGTTTATATTTAAGATAGGCAGCTATTTCCACTTCCTTTCTCCCTTTCTAGTAAACATAATATAGATAAATCAACTTAAGAACAGAATTTACTCCCTGCCCTTTACCTCTCCTTTACAAATGAATGTAAAATAAACCAGTTGGGCTGGGCAGTTCAGCGCAGACCCTGCCCTCATTTCCACATTGCAATGAAGTATAGTGGGTGCACACAGTGTTGACTGTAAGATTATGATATAACCTGCCAGGCTTCCATATTTCTTCCTTTAAGTTATGTTGAATACTTGAATATAAAGAGATAATTTTTTGTGCTGTAGTACTGCTCAAAGCAATAAAAAGAACTTGCATTAGGTTACTTTTTCAGTGACAGAATTTGCAATTTCTGAATCAGATACCAGTTTCAAACCTGTGTTCTCCATTTTATTTTGCATTAGGGCTAAGCAAGACCCTGTTTCAGGCCAAGCCAGATGTAACACTGCTTTCCACCCAAGTTCAGAAACAGAAGGCCCCTGGAATGGCCACATTTTGTAACATTGTCCCTTCATCTTCCTCTTTCCCAAACAACAAATTGGATGTGAAGTACAACCGCTTTTCTCCAAAAATGGTATTCGCTCTAGCCACCAGTCTTCCAGCCTCTTGCAGGGCCTCAGAATGACGTCTTCTAAGTGGAGAGATAACTGGACAAGGCTTCCTAAAGAAAAACTACTGCAGCAGGAGCCAGGTGGCGCATGGTCTTGGTAACTTACCTCCTGCGAGTCCCCTTTCCATTAAGTTTAGTAGAAATAACCAGAGAACTTCACACACGCCCAGTTTCCTGAACACACTAAGTGGGTTGTACCTACAAGGAAGCAGGATTTGACCCTCTCATTTTAACTGAAGTAATTCTCTCTTTTTTGATTTCAAGTAACTGGAAATATTTTGATAAAACTTTCCTAAGCACCCTTTTCAGTTTTTCTACTCTGGTCATTCTGAAAATTGCAGCAAACAAAAAATCAAAATCATGTTTTCAAATATAAATAGAAAAAAAAATCATGTTACTTGAGCTAGATAAAGATCTTATTCCATCACACTACCACTGCATAGAAGACTTTCTCTTAATTTAAAGTTGCAAGACTTTTTTTACTTCGTTCTTACAAACCAGTTTATATTCTCAGATAGCCCATGCCAAAAACACATACTTCAAACCCCACAGTTTAGGAGGCTTAGTATATAAAATCAAAACAAAATTTTTCAGTTAATTTTCCCTCCATTAGGTTAAATTAAAATCCAGTTCTGAAAAAAACCCAGTCCAAGGGGATCAGTGACTGAAACCCCAGATCAGAACACTGACATTTAAGACTGCCTTTACTATGGATGTGTTAATTTAATACATTGTAGAGTCCTAAGAGATGCTATTTTTAATATAAACTTATTTTACAAATAATTTAGAGGAATACAGATTCAAGTAATTCTTCAAAGGTTTGCCTTAAGTTACTCTAGCAACCGCAGCTTTCAAAAGTTGACATAAAAGATGAAAGTGTGACTGACGGTATAGAGTACTAGTAACCGTACATGAACTTAAATAGTATAACAGTTCTAGTATTGTACTTGAATTTACAGATAACATAATCTACAATGCTTACCATGAATATTAACAGCACATAAGTATCACAATGTGTTAGGTATTGTTTTCTAAACACAATTTCACTGGTCCCAGGTATTTTAAAATAATAGGACTAAGGCAGCAGCTATAACACAAACAATTCTTTAAGAAATATGCTTAATGCTATTACCGCTTAGAACTGTGGAAACATAACAAAACAGAAGTCACATTTACAGCATAAGGCCCTTTGGTTTCTTAAGCAGCAAATGAAAGACCAATCTCTTCAGTGAAAGGCTTTGAAAAATAAAGCATGTAGGCTTTCCATAAAAAAGGTAACTAGTTCTTTCCTTCTCAAAATAGCCAGCTATAGTCTTCAAAATACCATGTAAGAAAGCTCCTGAAATTTGTAGGAAAGAAAAAGTTAAAACCCAACAGTAGTATCTGACAGAGTAGAGATTCTATCATGGGCAAGCTGAACATACACCTTCTGGGAAGTAGAAGAAACTACTTTATGGATTTCTGGAGAGCTTTATTGAATTTGGAGTAATACAATAAGAAGGATCTGAAATACCTGCATATTTACCATATATTCTAGAGCTTACAAATCTGTATTTGAGAAATTGCTTCATATCAATCTATCCTTCCTAAGAACTTGAGTTAAAATTAAATTAAAATGAAAGTTTATTCTAGTCAAGGCAATTTATGGCAGTCTTCTTTTTCACACAACCATGTGCAACTTGTAAAGGGCTCTCCTTCTCCATCTTCCTAATGGAGCCAAAACCTATGAAGTAATAATTCCAAGGTATTTCTGTATAACTCAACACTCTTGTGTTTAGTTACACAGAAATGTTTAGTTACACAGTCTGGGTAGTCAACATGTGAATTTTACAGAGAGCATTCTTTTTAGGACGTAACTACTTATACTCTTTCTTTTCACACCAGTCAGAAGCAGTATCAAATTAATCAAAATAGTGGGATATATAATAAATGTGATTAAGTCACCACATGTATTTTAAAATCCTGCTTAAGTGGTATGTTGCTTAAGCTGTGGGGCTGGTAACACAAATCTGGCATTATAAAAGAGGTTGTAAACCAGCATGACTGTTGAAGCAGTGTTCTTACTCTGTCCCAAACTTGCCCAAAATTTTAAAGCAACTTCTTATACCTCCTGAATCTTGCTGTAGTTTACTACCATGTTAATTCTAACAATCTTGTAAGGGAAGAAATTAAAATACTTTCTCTTCTTAGCCTCTCACAGTTACAGGTTAAAAGAGCCTTCTATGTAACGTGGCTATCAAAATTTTGAGACAGTGTAAGAATTTACTTTGTGCAAACTGTTACAGGGCAAAATGACAGTTTGTGACACATTCAGGCAACACAAGTCATCAATAAGAATTTAGCAGACACTGAAAGGACTGGGCTGCAGGGCTCCATTCATCAGCATTATTACCCCTCTTAAACATTTCTGTTGAACTTAAGAGACAAATTTTGTTGGTAATTTCATAGGAGTTGATGCAGTACACTTCTGAATAATTTTGAAATACTGAACTTCTTTTTCGACTGAATATATGCACTCTACCTTCAGTGATCTGATGTTCAATAAAGAAACAGGAATTCTTTAGCATGTCAGTACCAAGTGAATGCAAAATCAGTCTTCTTTCCAGTGCAAAAGTCTTTCCTTTGCTGGGTTGAAAGTTTCCCCAAGTCATGCTTTTACTAATTAAAAAAAAAAGATGTTAATCAGCTTACCCATGATCCAATTTCATCAGTCTTTGAAAGAAGAAAACAATACATGTTACCCAAAAAGATCTTTTAAGTCATTGCTAGCTGAGCTGCTGTTTGTCATTGTGTTCGCTGCTTGTGCAAAGTTCTGAGGAGCAAAGAAAGGGTTACCCTGTATACCAAAGCCAGGCTGTCCTATCATGTTCATCTGAGGTCCCAAGACTGAACGGCTCGCATCTGGGGAGCCTTGTGGGGGTACAAACTGATTAACCCACTGGCTTGACTTCTGTTGAGCCAACTGCTTCATGCTAACTTTGGGTTTTTGAGGACCAAAAAGATTATCTAAAGCAGACATATCTGGGGGCTTGTTTTGTTGTGTCAGTGGAGAGATTGCAGATGCAGCATTCATAGGACTGTAATTTGGCATATTGGCAGTTGGTACAATGTTCATTGTGGTTGTTCCTGTTGCGCTTGGACTGAAGAAATTCTGAGTGGTGAGACCAGGTCCCATACTGAATCCAGCAGTCTGAAAACCCATATTAGTATTTAGTCCGTTTGCTACATTTCTCTTTGTGTTGTCAACAGGTGATGAAAATCCCATTCCAACACCCATAGAAGGGACAGAAGAGAAGCTGTTTGAAGATGTAACTTTAGCTTTGTTGATTGAATGGCTAGTCAAAGATGACATATTATCTATCAAGGTATCTGTCAAGTCTTTTGTCTGCAAAATACATAAAATGCAGTTAAATGATTTTCCTGTGCAAACAGTCTTGCAACAGTCTTTATTATTGCTCCTGCAGAAGAAGCATTCATTTTCTGGAAATTAAAATTTACTGCATGGAACAGCACACAAAATGTAATTATACACAAGAGCAATTAGATTGTACTTCTCCTTTTCTATTTATTGTTACACAGATTTGTCAACTAAGACTATACACAAAGTACTACTGTAACAATTTGCTTACATATCCCCAAGCTCTTTATGTATTTAGTTAATAAACTCTTCAGAGCAAAACCTTTTTTAATATGTGCTTTTTCCTTATCTAGAACAATGGCCTTCCAATAATAATGTAATCTTTGGAAAGTCCTGCGATTTAAAAAGTATGAAATATTGCTAATGATGAAAATGGAAGACAGATGAAAATTTATTTTAGTTTTTCCTCAGCTGTGCCATTGTACTACCAGCGAAAAAGGTGACTCATAGGAGAAAATAAATACACTTGAAAGGAGAAAGCATCACAACTACAAGAGAAACAGTGCAGTGGTTTGTTCTTTCTCACCTGCTTCACTGGAGGTGTTATTGCAGTTGTTTGGGGCTTAAGAGGCTGCTGGTTTTTCAGCTTTTGCACCTGTTCTTGTTCTTTAGCTAGTTTTTGCTTCTCTTCCAGTGTAAGTGATGCCTTTAAAAGGGAAAGTACTGATACTAAGTTGCACAGAATGATTAGTCTTACATAGATGTTTATTTCGTAAATAGCACTGTCATCTCTATATGTGGTAGAACAATACATATTATTTATACAAAAGAGAAAAATGCTAAGCGCAAAATCTAGTATAATATTTACCATCCAGCTAAAAATTACTTAGAGGAAATGAATACACTACCAAAAGTAGCATAATGAGAAATTGGCAGAATTGGACAGATATCAAATAAAAAGGTATCACAACAAAACCATTTTAGCTTTGTCTTCTTAATGTTGGGCATATGAAGAAAGTATTCTTCACATTTTTGGGGGTTTATATGGTTATCAGCTGGCACTTACATAGAACTGCAACCTACCATGGAGTTGGAAAGAGAATTTTATTTTAAGATTGTTTAAGAGGCATTTCAGGATTTGGACTCTATTTTTGTTAATGATGAAAGATAGAATCATAAAATAATTCCCCCATAGTCTAAAGTTAGTTAAAGAGTTCATACAACTAGAGATAGAAACAATAAAATGTATAGATTCTGGGGAGCCATTCCCATAATTAATAGCACAAAAAGGAGAAAGAAAATGATCAAAAATTTATCATCCTAATTGCTGCTTACTTTTTACAAAGCTATTTTCAAGGAAATGCTTTCAGAGAAATTCAAGAATATGATTTGAATATTTTGAATATTTGAACACTTGTCCATTCAGTGGATCTTCACATGTGACTATGTACAGTGCTGTGCTACACAAAAGCGATTTTTCTTTTAAAGCTTTTAATATAGTAAAAATTTACACATACTCTCTTTATGCAACCCTATCAACCTTGTATTAGACAGATGGATGTAACAGAATCCCAAACCAAAGTGAAACGCACCTTTTTCTGTTTCGATGACATCTCATTCTCTTTACTATCAGACCCACTAGTTAGAAGGTCAGTTCCACTAGTATTAAATACCTTGTCAATCTGTTTAAGTTCAAAGAAACAAAACTTAGTTATTTGAAATGCTATAATTTAAGGAAACATAAATATTGACTAAGTAATTTTCAATTTTGAATTGCTATATATAAGCAATGCTATAACATATTGTTGCTTACCTGATTACTTGTAGTATTCGGTCTTGCCTCTTCAGACACACTCATTTGGTTAGCTATATCCAAGGATCTACACAGGGCAGAGTATACATATTAAGAAAAGATGATTTTTCAGTCACATCCACAACACTAATTCAGCAATGCAGACTATTCTTCCACATTTAATCAATATGAACAAATTACATTATGAAAGCACTGCCATTTTTATAGATTGCCTGCAGGAAACTGGGAAATAATCTAAATTGTAAAGGTTTCCCACTGATCATTTCACATAGTTTTACTTCCTTCTTTTGAACAGGGTGACACAGACTTCAGGTAGCCCAAGTTAATTTGTTTCAGAAATCTCACCTTGTATCAGACTTCATAAAATAGCTCTAAATATCTTCAAATATCATACACCTCTAGTAGGTTACAATGTTTATGTTTCTCCAATACAGTTTTCTCAGCAGCTACAGAAAAGCAACTTAGCATACAGAACCAAGACATAAACTGTATTAGTGGAGTTCAGTACACTTTTAATTCACTTAATGAATGAAAAATCATTGCCTTAAAATAATAAACTGTGACTAAACAGAATAAAATTGAAGGATTTTAATCCATAACATAAACTGCTAATATCACAATATTATCATTCTAGGTCTAATAAATCTGACAACTGTGCTTATTTGAGGTAGTTCTAGACTAAAGAACTAAGAATTACCTATATTTTTATATTGCTTTGGCTAATGTTTTCTCACATTTGCTAAAAAATTAACTGAAATTTATCTCTGCTCACTTGTTTCTTCTCTAAAACAAACATAAACTAACACTTACTTCTGTTGCTCTTGCATGACATGAAGTTGCTCAAGTTTTGTTTTATGCTCTGTCTCCAATCTATTAAGCATATCTTTTATAACACAAATAAAAGAATTGAACTGGAAAAGAAATATACAAGAAGTTTGGATTTTGCAGTGATGAAATTCAGACACATATAACTTAAAAGGCAACACCTCATAAAACTTACAATACACAATGTTAGATAAAATGCAGATGTCAAAATAATTTATAATCCACCTTCACTATCTTGCATTAGATACCCAACTACAAGCAGAGTGTATACTGGAACAGTGAAAAATACATGACACTAAGGGAAAAAAGGGGCAATGCAGACAAAAAACACAGATGAGTATTACCAGATTCATTTAAAAAAAAAAAAATAACATTCTATTAGGTATTCCATTTCCTATTATTTCAAAGCAACATAATTGCAATTCCACATTATCTGCAACATTTACAAATAAAAGGGAAGCAACATTAAGACTGTACTTTAGCTTTTAATTTGAATTGCCTTTACATTAGCAGATAACTGTTTTTGCAGGATATTTGGAAGGTGACAGTATTTATTTTGCAATTTTATACCAGATCAGTTAAATCCACTGAAAAATAACAAGCTTTAAATAGGCAAATACATTAATAGTGGAAGGTTTTGTTTGTATGTTTGTTTTTACAACAGGTGGACATACCGTTATGTATAATTTATGTATAGATTTATGGATTTTTCTCTGACAACAGTCTGAATTTATTCTCTGCCAATTCTTAAGTAAAAGCATACAAACCATCATGTTCCTACCTGATTGAGATTAAGATTGTTCTCAATACTAAGAGGAATCAGATGGGGCAATACTTTTCCTGCAAGCTGCTCCTTTGTAATTCCCAACTTCTTATGAGTAAATGTACATTTGTAAATACCTAACAACATCAAAACACCAAAAAAAAAGTGAGCAAACTCCAAGTAATACACTTGAGTATGTAATGATATCTGAATGTACACTGGCTCTGTGTGCAAGCAGGGACAAACAAGTTGAAGAGCATCATAAAAGAAAGCTAAGTACTCATCCATAACAGAAATATGTTATAGCAAGAGGCTTTGCTAAAGTTCAGAACAAGAGAAGATCCAAAGTAATACTTTCCAGCTATGAAAACTGATACAAGTCAATGCATTGTTACGGTCAATTATCTGAGAATATGCATCTTTGAACAGATCAATATCACCTGGGTTAACCACAAACCAACAAGCTGCCACTAAGAAATCAGCTGTGTTAACTTAGGATACGTTCTCTCTTGGCACAGTGAAATGGCTGGTTTTAACTATAATACTGTTCTCTGACTGCATTTTACAAAGACTCCTACCTAGAAGTTTGGGGCTGTGTTACACACAATCAGAAACGATGCACCGTCTTTATCTGTTCTAAAATCACTGAGAAAAGAACACTGAGAGGCACGAGGGATCCAGTGTTAAGCCTACAAGTTCTATAGCATTTCTGACAACATTCCTCTGCTTAAACAGTCCACATCTGGTGGCAAACACTGACCATACAATGATAAAAGAAGCAGCTTTCTTCACTTTCTATGGTTAGTGTTAGAACAAAACTGTCAGCTGGCCAAAGAAGAAAACACATACAAGATGGAAGGTATAATTCCAGAAAAAAGGAAAGCCTGAGTATGCAAAATTGGTTACAGCCCATCATTTCTAAACTAGGGTTCACTTACCCACTGCATCCAAGTAGAATTCAGGAGTAATACAACTAAAGTAAAAGGCACACTGTCCCTTCATTCTCAGGCAGCAAATACAAGTCAAAGCTGCAAGTATTGAGGGAGACAGGCAGCTTTAAATCAGTACAGAGAGATGCCTTCTTGTGCTTTTGAGCCAAACAAAATAATGCTGCCATCACATATTATAACAGCATTTAATGAGTTGCTGGTACAGTTCAACTGTTACAAATGGTCTTCTGTCTACTTCTTTGTTGTCAACAAGACAAATCGTTACTGTTTTTCAGACTTGGCCACGCAGCCCTAGTTCTGTCTTGGCAGTGGCTCTGGTCATCTGGTCTCCTTCAGCCCATTCAAGATGTTAAAAATCACACATCCCTAGTTAGACAAGCACCTGAGTGACACTAGGAAAGCACACTGGGAGTGAGGCCTTCTTTTCCATATAACAAACCGTTCTTGCTCTGCTTGCTCTTTTGTGAAACCTCACCCAGACTATGCTCTTTTCCAATACAAAGGCATCCATGTTTGCTTAATGTCCAACAAAATGAGCCTAACTACACCTGCAGTAAAGAGCAGTAGATTTGCAGACAACCATTTATAGCATCTGACATGCAGGAGTGGCAAGAGAAGGCAACAGTAACACCTTAAAAGCTCCAGCAAGATGCTCAGCATCTGAAAGAAGATGGATCATGTACTCAACAGCCTCTCTGGCTGTGTGAACCATACAGTTCATGACAGTGTCACAGCCCAAGAACTGTAATGAATACTCAGAACTGCACTGTGCCTTGAAGACTAGAGATACATGTACTAGTGTTCAGAAGTGCCAGCAGTACACAAGTAACTTAAGGGGGAGGGGAGGCATACTTAAAGAACCACAGTCTGTAAGTTTTTAATAGTCATTTTAGCAATACACTATGCAAACATTACCAATGATAATTCAGAAAGCTCTCAGATTTTCAACATCAAAGCACAAAAGAGGAGAAAGTTGAAA
This sequence comes from Pezoporus flaviventris, assembly GCF_033815535.1. Taxonomy (NCBI): domain Eukaryota; kingdom Metazoa; phylum Chordata; class Aves; order Psittaciformes; family Psittacidae; genus Pezoporus; species Pezoporus flaviventris. Next base: position 4,611,578 of record NW_026892644.1, read on the forward strand.
GTATTAATTACCTAAAATTCCCATTAGCACTGCTGGTTCCTTGGATGGGATTTGTTGTAGAAATGGTAAAATATCATCAAGCACAAACCATTTGTCCAAGTACTCCAAAATCTTACCTAAGCACACTAGTGAGTTTACCCGGACCTGTGAAGTATGACAAGAATTAAACAATTACTGTATTTTTGCCTAAGAAGAAAACCCAACCTTACAAAACTCAGAAGAAAACAAGAGCTACCGAAACTGCAACCTTCATATCCGAAAATCCAAGACAAGTTAAAAGGACCCTTTTTGCGTCATGAAAGGACAACACATATAGCTACACACTGCTCACAACATTTTGGTTTTTTCTGCAGGAAAAACACTGTTAACGTATATTATGGCGGAAGACACCAACATTTTTACAGTACCGTTAACACAGTAAGTTGTTAAACACTTTAAAAAAATTGTTAGAGTAAAAAAGCAAGTGGTACTTTTGTATCTGTAAAAATTAAAGAGAAATCTCAAAAAGAAATAAGAGCACACTAACAGGCTTTTCTTGAAAGACATAACAACTAAAAAGTCAAAGTAATTAAAGGTAACATTATCTGAGGACTGAGAGATAAAATTATTAGGATACTTACAGCAAGAGAAGAAGTTTGCAAACAGGCATTTTTAATTCTTGGAATTAATGAATTTTTCATTGATGGGTAATCTATTAAATTGGCAAATGTGGGAATTATGTTCAGACAAAGCTCCTACAAAAAAAAAACCACCACAAAACAAACCAGTTTAAAAAGAAAAAAAAGAACCTTGTAAGGGCTAGAAAGCATAAACATTAAAATACAGATACATAAATTTTTTTCAGGAGGTATATTAATATGATTTTACAGCAAATCTTCCAAGGTAACTGTCAGCACACATGTTCTTACCAGTAGGACCTCAGAATGAACCACCTCTTGACTGGTAAGAGCATGCATGACTGCATAGTTTCTGCTGCATCAGAAATGTAGTATAAATGCGCATCCTACTTTTTGCTATTGTAGCTAGTAAGATAAGGGGGTTAGAACAAGAGTCATGTGGTCATTCCCTGGAAAATAAGGGAACTAGATTTTAAGAAAACAAATTTTCTTTCAATACTCAGGAAAATATTACACAGCTTTATTTTTTTCTTTTTTTCAAGTAAACAAACACATGCATACAGAAAGTAGAGACAGCAGCTTAAAGAAAATATTAAAAAAATATTTAAAATAAAGGCTGCAATTACTATACCTGGATCTGAATCGAAGGTGCTTCTAAAGCTCTATAAACCATTGGTAGAACACTGTTCTTTATTTCATCTGGTGGAGTTTTGGTTAGAAGCAAGTCCATTTTTTGCAGAAAAATCAACAAGATCTATAAAAAGAACACAATTTAGAATCCAGAAATTTTAAGTTCAGAAACACATACTTACAATTTAAAGTGTGATTATCATATCATAAACACTTCAAAAGTTTTCTCATAACTCAGTAAATGTGATCACTTACCATGTTGCTTGCCTGAAGGCATGGAAGACAAAAAGAACTTTGACATATTATTGTACTTTAAAAACAGCAAATACAAATCAAACAAAACATGCATGCTCTAGACTAATCCTTCTGAAGTGAGAAATCATAGCACTTTTACATACTGGGATTCACCTTGCTTAGGCTTAGCCATCTGAAAGTTAGTTGCTATTCTAAGTTACTTATTCAGGCTCACTCTCCAATGCAGAGAGCTATGCAACTCGTAAGATTCATGTCTCATCTCAGATAGGTGAGATAACTTGCTACAGGTGACATTGACTATCCATTGATAATTAGACTGATTTCAGAAACAGGTTAGACTAGCTGGATTAACTGCGGTGAATTCTATCGCAGGAATAATATAAAGCCAAGTATTTCATAGGAGGAAAAGATTTCAGTTTTGAAGACTAAAAATATGTAGCAATCAGTGTTTGCATTTAATTGTTTTTGCAAATCTGAAAAGAACATGAATGAAACCTGTTATTTAACAAGAAAAGCTCGCTCCTTTGAAATATGAACTGGATGTTTGAACATAAAGCAGACTGTTTTTATGTTAAACATTGTACTAATACGGTAATTTAGATTACACAGAAGCAGCTCAGCTGTTTTTCACTGTCTGTCAATGCTTTTCAACTCAGATAACAATGCTGGACCATTTTTGATTTCTTACTCGTCTTCAACTAGAATATATTCATGCTGTTCCAATGAGCCTCTTTCATTTTTAGCTGTCTAGGGTAGTATTTGATACTTTTTATCTATTTAAGTAGAAACTAAGATGTTACAGTCACAGATTCACACACACCATCTAATAAGCAAGCAGCAGCTGTTGCACTCTTAACAATAATGCTAAAGATGTACTTCATTCATTCATACCAAGCCCAGTACTTGTCAGTGTACACTTTGGTGTACTGAATTAGAATATGCATTTGCAGCAAAGCATATGCAAACTGTCTGTGGATTTCCTTAGCTATAAATCAAGGGTTTGCCTACACTGGGAAGCTATGTCAGAGTAAGCTAGGATGTTAATTTACAGTACACCTATTAAGTCTCCAAGAACATGATACGAAGGAGCAGTTTAACTAAATATTCTATTTTCACATTATAAATTCCCCCAAACAAAGTCATTGTGAACACTGGATAACAATTTCTTCAAACTGAATTACAGCAGGTTCCATATGATACATTCACTTCCTAAGTACCCTGTGAAAGCCAACCAATAGACCAGCCCCTCATACAAATCTAGAACATCTTGAGTGTTTGGAATAAACACTGGCACCTTCTCCGTCTATCCCTCTCCACGAGTTACAAACATACAGGAACAGAATATTTTTGCCTTGCAGTCAGACCTGGAATTCTGTCCTCTGGCATCCTGAGCCCTTACACTTTTTTTTCCTGAATACCTAGTATATTAACTTTCAAAACCTGTCCTAGATTACTTAAACTTTGCCATACTGATAAGACCATAGAGTAACAGTGAAATAAGTTATCTAGTACTTAGTCTGCATTAAAAATGTCAACAAAAGGATTTAATATATAGCATCTAGAAAGCTACAGAAAACATCACAAAGCTTGCTCTTTATGAGCTGACCCCAAGTCTGTATTTTTGTTCCCTCATTTCCCAGGAAATAAACCAGCTCTTGCACCCATTATGCTCCAAATGCAAAACTTCTGAGACAAACATGTTGCAATGAGCATCGTCTCACAAATCTGATGGTAAAGGTAGCAAACCAGAATGTTACCTTTTAGAATGAAACAGCACAAATGAGATGTTCACCGGCTTTTGAATGGTTAGATGTTTCATTTTTCAATACAACAGCAAAGCTAACATGAAGCCTCATTGTACCAAAGTAAACATCACTAAGTAGTTCTAATTTTCTGAGGTATTCCCAGTTACACAGTTCTCTCCTTTTCCCCCTCCCCAGTACAATCAATGTTCTCTGATCTGGTTTTCTGAAACCCAGAAACAAAAAGTCGACTCGTTCATGCCTATGTTTATCTTGCTCCTTTAGTGCTCTGCAGTGAATTAATAGCATCCAACAGTAAAACAAGGTGAGCTAGAAGGAATGCACAGCTGCCTTTTATCTGTGGAGGCACAATGTTTATTATCAATAAGCAGCGCTCTTAAGAGAGTGTCAAAGGGTCAAAGTTGCACCTTATCTACTCCACCCAGTGACAGCAATGTGGATACAAGGTATAAAAATAACCAAAAAACAACAACTCGTAAGTTCAGCTGCTGTTAGAATATGGGCAAATATTGTACTGTACAACCCTGTTCGGATCAGCTAGGTAAGCTATAAAATGCTTACAAATATACCTTCTACAACCAACCAAAAATAAGAATTGATTGTTAAATTAGATTTTTCCTTTTTTGCTGATCTCATCTATAGATACAGATATACCCTCAGAAAACCCATATGAAGAAGCAGAAGCAGACGCTTTGTGAATTTCCTGCAAAAAAAATCTACAAATAAAGACTGACTGCCTCAACAACTACAGAGCAGGCTGGGAAATCTGTGTGAAGCTGGAAAAGGGAAATAGAACAATTAGTCATTTTTCAGGGAAAAAAATTACAAAGAGAAAAACTGCAATCTGAACAATATTAACATACCTGGATTGGTTCTTGCTGCTTAAAAACAGGACCAAGATCAGGCAGAATGAGCCTGACATATTCTTCTTTGGTGCATTCCTCAGCAATTAGGAGAACGTTAGGCAAGACAAAAGGTACCATATCAGGATTCACAAATTCAGAAGTCAAGCAGGGCAAAATTCGCTGAATTATGACACGCTAAAAGAAAAAAAACAAAGCATGCATCACATTGTACTGCACTGCAGGAAGTTAGTATTGTGCCAGCTCAACAGCTTTTGTATTAATCTGATTCTTACAAAAAAGCAGACAATTCTCAATTTTGAACTCTTATTTTCACAGTATAGTCTAGCTAATTTACACTATGCTACTTTGCTTACTTTTCTCTGCACTCAAAACATAACTGAAGGTTATAACTGTGAAGGTCAACAAAAAGCAATTAACTGCACAGAAAATAGGATTTTCAGCCACATATGTGAATTATGAAAACCTTATTCTATCTGCTTTCTTTAAAAAGACTTTATCACCCCACAAAAAAAAAAAAAAAAAAATCAGTTCTTCAATAACCCATTACTCATCAAAAAAAAGGATAACCCTACTATACCTCCCTATAAAACTCCAGATACATTCCCTAAATGGGATTCTGCTGATGAAATATGTATTTACACTGCAGATGTCTACTGTAGACATCCCTATATGCTTTTAAAGTCATTAAAAAGAAATACACAATTCAAAGGCACAGTTCATTTCCTCATAAAATATACTTTTTAAGACAGAGGGAAAAAAAAGATTATTAGGTCAGTCAGTGGCTGTCTTAAGTTAGGTGAAATACATCCCATCTATTTTCAAATTCAGAGTATCAATGATTTTTGATCAAAGGAAAAAAATAACTAAAAAGAACAGTTATGAAACATAAAATCTGAATTGTGCACTGTGTAGTTCAAAACAGAATTAAAAATAGAGAAATTTAATGCAATGGTTGAGAATCTAAACTGTTATGTATTAAACTACATATGTATTCAGCTACATTTTCTACCACATATGCAGTATGACTTACATTAGTTAAGTAACACAAAAGGAAAAGGAGTCAGTCTAGACATAGCATCTAACACTACACAGGAGAAATCTGTAATGACAGACATTTGCCTTTGAGTTTTCTGGGCACTGCTAGCAGAAGAAAGCACTTAATCTGCTGAGGGAAGGAAGTTTTGCATCATTCAGCATTGAAAAACTGCCTTGCTATGAAAAAACTTGAAGCAGCCTTACTGGGAGAAAAGGGGGCAACAGGACTTCAAAGAGCTATGATAGCATCCGGAAGCAAAGGGAAAGCCTTGTAAGTGAAGACAACTCCCAAAGCGGGATGAACTACAATAGGACACGGTTCCTTATACATACTGATAGCACAACTTGCCACTTTCCATTTAAAGAATTATTGACAGCTGAGGAGTATTTCAATACCAATTATTTGCTAATCTCCCCTTCTTTCCTACTACTCTGACAGTCTCATGGCAGTCTTTTAGGTAGGATGCTACATAAAGTCCAAATTCCAAGATCTGGTATGTTAATAGATGCTCACATGTTTTTAAACTCACTATTTCAAGACATCATACAGACATACCTTAGGTAGTTTTGGCAGAACCTTTGGTAGCCCTTTAAAAAACTGCGATTTCTGAAGGTTATCCCTTTGAAATAATGAATCAAAATACTGAAGCGTCATTGCTCCTACATCATCAAAGAATGGTATCTAAAAATAAGATTAAAAAGCTTGTGATCTGAAGAGAGACAACACTGACACTGTAACAAAGATTCCAAAATATAATAATTTACTTATCTTTTCAATGCACTACAGTAAAACTTTACAATGATGTGCCTGCAACAATTAGAAAGCCATTTTTCATACCGTGTAGTATAATATTCTGAGATAAAGGCTGATTATTAAGATGGCATTTTCCTAGCATTTTAGAGAAACCCATGCACATTATATGTCTCTAATTTAATTTTTTGTCCATGAAATAATGATCTAAAAAAAAAAAAAGAGAAGTAAAAACCTTAATTAAAATTACCTACTAGGTCATTCAGATCTGGCTACCACCCCTGGAAAATAGAAGGTATCAACAAGCATTTATATGCAATGAATGTCAATTATAGAAATTTCTCTCCAATGTTCAGACCCACTTGTAAATCCTATCTACTACAATTTCACAGACAATCCGCTGTTTGCATTACCTCAGCAAAGAGGGCACAGGCCTTGTTAACTATTGTGTAACAATACTGCATGGGTAAAATTCCTTCTTCCTGCTACCTCTGTTTTAGGGAGGGATGTATCAAACTTCATGGGCTCGCAATAGTTAAAGACAAAGCATGGTTTCTCAGGCTATTTATATACTTTATTTTCCATTGAAATGTTTGTGCAAAAAGAAAAGATATAAAAACATTTAAAGAACCTCTGGTGTAAGCCAGTAAGAACAATAAAGAAAAAAGAGAATCAGAAAAGCAGACTGGAGTAGGGCAATATAGATTGAAAGAATCTGTCAGCAGAGAATTCAAGCTAGTCTGTAGTATGAACTTAAATTCTGTTTTCTAGATCACACACCAAAAATATTCATCTCATGCTAGCCATAACAAACTGCTTTTGGAACTAAAGTTCCAGTACCTTTACCCTACACTTCAGCCTGCAGCACAACACGGTAAAAAAGATTTCAACATCTTCATAAAACCATACTGCTTAATACAACCATTTACAGATTTATTAATTGTAGTCTTTCAGGCAAGTGAGTTGATAGCTGCATAATATTTGCCAATTTCCTCACCTCCCATCTTTCAGCATATATGTTTGCAGAACTATTACTTGTTCCCTATTTCTTCCAACTGCTAAGACACTGATTTTATATGAAAGGAAAAGAAGAAAATTGTTTAGCTAAGCAAATCTATAAACAGGAACCAGAAAGGCTATCAGATATGAGAAAAAGGGGTATAAGACAAAGGAAGAACAGTGCTTTTACATTCTACTTTCAGACAGGTAAGTGGAGGAAGAGTTTGTCAATTAAAATTTCAATTATCCTACTTGAAATTAATTCTTGCTTTATTATGGCAAGTAACTCCAAATACATTTTAAGCTATTCCTCTGCATATTTAAGAATATAACAAAAGTCATTAAGCCAAAATTTAATCCTTGAATTTACTGCCCTTTATCATTTTATGGCTTTAAAATCCTTCCAGTACAATTTTGAAGACTGAATTGTATATAAAAAAAAATTCAATACTGGAAAGCAACAAAAGAGTGTTGCAGTGAATGATTATTCTCAATTCTGTCTCAGCACCCACTTCTTCCATATTAATAAAGGTCAGCATAAGGACAATTTTTGGCATCAACTTACATCATTATTTCCAAAATAGTTTAAAAGTACGTAACATTTCAACTAAAATTATTAACAGGAAAACACTTTAAAATTGTTCTATTGTTTCTACAAATCAAACACTCTTTTTCCTCTTTCCTATGGCTACTGTATTTTCCATGAACTGACCTTAGTCATTTGATCTGCGTCTGGTCTGACTGCTGGAGCTACATTTAAGAGTAGCTTTACATGTTCACGCACCTCCTCCGGTATATTCTGAAGAGTACTGGAGCTTAAACGGCTCAGCTGTGTAAGTAATTTAAGCACATGGACCATGACGTTAGAAAATCCTGCACGTAACTATTTCCAATATACAACTGTACTCTACTTTGTCCTCTTGATGTTTCTCTACTCACGCCTTCGATATGCCTCCTTTCCCTCTTTTTCTAACCCATTTGCTTCTCATCCCTCATGGTCTTCTTTCTATCTCCCAACAGCCTACCTGCTTCAGGTCACATTCCCCTATTTCCAACTTCTCATTGTGTTCAGGTTATCAGAGAACACAAACCCAGTATTTTTAAGCAGGCACACGTCATTATTTGAGGTGTTGTCTACACACATTAAAACACAGTATATACAACCAAGGCAACAGGCTCCCAAAGAAATTATGGCAAAAGAAACTTGCATGTGAACATACATTAGCTGATCCAAGTAACTGTCTTCTGTTAATATTCATAGTCCACAAAGAATGTGAAAGAACCGATAGCTAAGTGGATACCAATTGCAATGTCAAGTAATCAAATGGCTCTAAACTCAGCCATCTTCAGCAGTCCTACATAGGTCATTTACTGCCTTGTGTTTCACACCCCTTCTCAACAGGCAAAGTACTTACTCCAGAAGACCAGCGTTCAACAGGTTTACAGAGAAATCAGGTGACAAATGAAACTTGTAGTTTACAAAATTGATAAATGTAACCTTCTCTACATATATTTTTATTTCCTACATTTTGCTAGCACTCCTCTTTCTTGTTACACAGACAGCATGCACGTTAGGATACATATCGGGTTTTTTTGTGTCGGAGCACTGGTATTGTATTCTAAATTTTTAAACCTATTTTAAACCAATAACTTTTTAAATATGAAAATCAGCAAATAATAGTCACAAATAGAACAAATACCTGATCCAGCTGTCTACTAAAGCTTTTATAAATATCCTGCTTGTTGACCTCAAAAATTGGTTTCCCTTTATTGAATACTGCATACATAACAGCTCCTAGAGAGTACATATCACTGGCTGCCTCACAGCTCACAGACAGAATATATTCTGGTGCCAGATATTCAGGATTTGGAAGACACAAGGAAGGCAAGTTTGGATCCCATTCCTTACAAGGGAACTTTGGCTACAAGAGAAGTAAAAGAAAGTACATTCATTAGGGATTTTTAAAGAAGATTTTAAATAAGAAACTCATGCAGCAACAAAAAAATAATGCACTCAAATTCAATTATGAATGAAACAGAGTAAGGCAACAGTTAAGAATCTGTCTGTAGCTTAGAGTGATTAGCTGATGCAGTTAAGTCTGAATATTAGAGCTGGGAAGTGTAATGTAAAAATCAAAGCGCTGCTGTAAGTGAGAAACATGAATTACAATGGGAATTCATTTTAGGAGGTAGCAACCAGGCATTGAAGTGGATGCAAGAGACTAGACTAGGTAGCTTTGCACACCATCCAACATGCAGGTGAGCAGAAGTGGCACAGGCTTCAGCCTCTGTCTGAAACCGTCACTATTTTGACTCCACTGAGCCAACTCAGGCTCTTTTTTCTGTGATGACCAAAGGCAGCACTTCAATCCAGACCTGTGCCATATGTTCAAACTTCCTGCCAACAAAATACAGAAGTGGATATTAAATAAATTATTTACTACTGAAATGCAAGGTCATGAAACCGGTTTCAGACAAAGCTCTGAATTTGAAATCTAATGATGATAAATGTGAAGATCTATTACCTCCTGCTCAGATGGATTTGTTGACTGGATACAAAAATCAAAGCCCATAATTTTCCATGCTCCACTCTTATTCAAAATTATATTTTCAGGAGTAATATTTCCATGGACCATTTTCACACTGCTATGCAAAAATGACAAGCCTTCAGAAACCTGTTAATAAAAGATTATTATTTCAGGTCAAGTATTTCCCCACATATCCTGCAAGACATTTACAAAAATTCTATTTCTGTGGTCATGGTTTAATTGGGAAGTTAACTAAGAAACAATTCTTCACTATTATTTTAGGCTATGTCCTAAAAGTTTTGTAGGAGTGAAATTAAACACAGATGGGTAATCAGCCGATGGGATTACTAATGCTGATTAACCATAACAGCATAAGAACAACAACGCTTTTCAAAGTTGATCAACATATTCAATAAATAAAACCTAGGAGCTACTACTGTTCCTCAACAGAAGGTAAAGAAAAGATTTACATATGGGAGAGACAGCTGTAGCATACACATATATTCCACATATATGGAAAATAAAAATTAATTTGATTCTGTACTTTCCATACTGGAATAAGCAAAACCAGTAGAAAATTAGAGAGCCTCCAGCCTTCATCCTCTTTTATACCTAGAGTGATCAGGGCATCATCATCTCTCACTTCCTGATTTGACTTACTATAGGCAGACAAAACTTTGGCAGATTACAAACTTCATAAAACAATCATTAATACCAAAAGTGCAAGAAAATTATAAGGACAATCTGTGTCCTACCTGAAGCAAACCGTATTTGGTCTCCACATCATAAAGCTTGTATTCTTTAATGTCAGATGGTAAAGGAGAAGGTAGGTTGTCCCAGCTGCCAAGAACATTAGCTAAACTTGCACAGACTGGTTCTGTACAAAATGCCAAGCAATCCCTGTAGAGGATATACATAGAAATATTTCTTGCAAATAAATGTAATATCTCTTTACTGTGAATAAAGAACCACACAAACATCCACCTACACTTTACTTTTTAGGTGTTATCTAAAAATATTTTTTATTTCAGATTTTGAATTCTTATAAGTGATTTATACTAAAGAGAAATATATAAATATCTGAAGTATTCAAAAAAAATTTTATTCTTCAGCATCCAAATATATCACTAACAATGCACACAACGCTTCATAAAAAGACTTACAAAACAATGCTTTTCTTGTCCTGATCCAGGAAAAATTAAACAATTCTTACTAAGAATTGAGCAAGGCAGAGGAGGAAGATCTGGACTCGGGAAAAGAGAACCTGGTGGTGAGAGAGCCGGCAAGCACAGGAGCTACACCAGCCCCAGTGACAAGTACAGCAGCATCGTTAGAGAGGTCTGAAGGTTTTGGATGGCCTTTGGGTATCCTTGGGACCTGCCTGCTGATTGTGATGGGGATCAGCATGTTGGCACACATACAGACTGTGTTTTACCCACGACAATTTTGTCTGATTCCAAGAGTTAAGCAGAATCGGGTTTGGGTCTTGTCTAGGGTCAGATGACGATATAGGAGGACCAAGAGGTTTTCCCCAAGGCTGGACAGTCATGAGTGGCAGGGTGTGTGGGACAGTATGAGCGAGTATCTAGTCTACTGGGCCCCTCCAGTGCTTTGGAAGTGTCAGAGATGGAAGGCAGCTGTATGGAGTCCCCAGCAACAAGCTGCAGAAACTGCTGAAGGGGACAGTGAATTATTTTGAGCCTGGTGGGCCAATGACAATTCAGGCCATCAGGGCAGAGATGAAACATACATATGGGCTCATGATCGACGGGTGGACTTAGCAATGGACACTATTGCCCAGGTTATTCACTACTGTGAACACTGCACACAGCCTCTCCTGCTCTGAAAGACTGTTATAAGAGATGGAACCCAACATCATGGACTGAATGGACTCAGCAAGTTTACGGGGATTGGTCCATGCATTAAGGAATGATCTCTCTCTCTGTATGTGTGGATGTAGATGTAAGTATATATATGAGATAAGAGTGATGGTATATTGAAAATGTGGGATCTGAGCATGACGTTAATGGCATGGAATAAGGGGTGGATAGTATCCTCGGTTTAGCAGTAGCAGTCATTTTTTCTCCTTCTTAGCTGGTGCAGTGCTGTGTTTTTGACTTTCTGTCTGGGAACAGTGCTGATAACACTGATGTTTTTAGTTACTGCTCAAATGCTTAGCCTGGCCAAGGGCTTTCTGAGCCTCATGCTCTGCCAGGGAGGAGGGGAAGCCAGGAAGAAGCAGAGAGAGGACACCTGACTCAAACTAGCCAAAGAGGTATTCCATACCACAGCACATCCTCAAGAGAGGATGCCTTCAACACTGGAGCAGAGGGTAGAATGCTTGCTCCTGGCCCAAACTGTGCAGGGGCCTCGAGCTTCACCTCTACCTCATGAAGGAAAGAAGGAGGTCATTAACCTGGGAAGCTCGGAATTAGTGACAAAAAAAAAAAAAAAACAAAAAAAAAAAGAAGGAAAATGACAACCAAAAGCAAGGGGCTTCCCCCTAAATCCCCTGTCCCCATGCAGAACCGCTTTGCTCTCCTGCAGGGGGCTAATGAGGAAACGCACTTGAGCCAAGAACAGCGGGCTGATGCACTGCTAAAGAAGATCTCTACTGGTGCTGCTAGGAAAAAGCGGCGGGTCGTAGGAGTAGGGGACTCTACACTGAAAGGGACAGACGCACTCATCTGCCGGCCAGACCCCGTCTCAAGGGAGGTGTGTTGCCTACCGGGGGCACGGATCAGGGATGTGGCAGAGAGGCTGCCTGCTCTAGTAAGTCCCACGGACTATTACCCACTCCTGGTGATACATGTGGGTGCTAGGGATACAGACAGTAGTAGCCTGGGGAACGTAAAGAAGGACTACAGAGCCCTGGAGGAGCTGGTTAGGGGCTCTGGAGCTCAGGTTGTCTTTTCATCAATTCTCCAGGGTACAGGGGAGGACCTAAAAAAAGCTAGGAGGATTAGCCAGGTTAATAACTGGTTAAAAGGGTGGTGTCATAGTCAGGAGTTTGGGTGCCTTGAACACAGGACACAAGTTTGTAGGCCAGGTCTAGTGGGGGCTGGTGGAGCTGGTCTGATAAAGAAGGGAAAGAGCAGTTTTTGTAGGAGGCTTGCCAGACTGGTCAAGGAGGCTTTAAACTAGATGTGTTGGGGGAGGGGGCATCATTCCATCCCAACACACCCAGTCAGTTGCCAGAAGCTATAATAAATGCTCAGAGCAATGTAGAGATATCCCAGCCATTCCAGCCAATGAGCCAGCTTCAGCTGGAGCTCGGCTCAGATGCCTCTATACAAATGCCCGTAGCATGGGGAACAAACAAGAAGAATTAGAGATGTGTGCACGTCTACGGGGGTATGATATAATAGGCATCACAGAAACATGGTGGGATGGCTCCTATGGCTGGAGTGTTGGAATGGAAGGTTACAGGCTCTTTAGAAAAGACAGGCCTGGCAGGCGGGGAGGGGGAGTTGGCCTTTATGTTAGGGATAGGCTGGAGAGTATGGAACTCTGTCTGGGGACAGGTGAGCAGTCCACAGAGAGTTTGTGGGTCAGGGTTAAAGGGAACATAGCTATCGGAGACATTACTGTGGGGATCTGTTACAGACCACCCGATCAAGGAGAACCTGCGGATGAAGCACTCCATAGACAGATAGGAAAAGCCTCACGCGTTTAGATTGGATATAAGAAGGAAATGCTTTCCTGTTAGGGTGGTGAGGCACTGGAATAGGCTGCCCAGGGAGGTTGTGAATGCTCCATCCCTGGCAGCGTTCAAGACCAGGTTGGACGAGGCCTTGGGTGATATGATTGAGCGTAAGGTGTCCCTGCCCACGGCAGAGGGCTGGAACTAGATGATCTTAAGGTCCTTTCCAACCCTAACGATTCTATGATCCTATGATTCTATGCCCAGGATGTAACTGAGAGTTACTTGGAAGGGCTAAAGGACTGCAGGGTTGGACTAGGTATCGGTCTGTGCTCGGTCAGGACGAGTTATCCGTTGGAGGGTGGTGAAGTGTTGTATTCTCTTCCCTTGTTATTTCCTTTATCATTATTATCAGTGGTGGTAGCAGTAGTGATTTGTGTTACACCTTAGTTACTGGACTGCTCTTATCTCAACCCGTGGGAGTTGCATTCTTTTTGATTCTCCTCTCGCTCTCTCTGGGAGTAGGGGGAGGGAAAGAAGGGGGGGAGTGAGAGAACAACTGCGTGATTTATGGCTGACTGGGTTTAAACCACGACACTATTACTAAAACTAAAATCAGGCTTTTAGCTGTGCCTAAAACAGACACATCCCCGACTGAAGCAATACTTACTGTGGTCAGACAATGATCAGAAACAAAATTAAGAAAACGTAAGGTAGTACCTGAATATTCCTTTACTTTGCAAATGAATAGGAGAGGCACAAACACAAATAACCTTGATGTATGCACTGCAGTTTGCATGTGAAGTGACTGTTTTCTAAATTATCTTATCTACTGTTTTCTTCGTGAAAAACTACGTATCTTGCTTATGCATTTTTGCATCAACAGTATTTGAAAAGCACAGATGAAGCAAACTTCTACACATGAAGTGCAATGGTTTTAACACTGAGCTTCAAAATTGCTCTGATTGCTGTTGTTTTGAGGGAATAAGAACATGGCAGTTTATTTTTCACTTTAGGAGCAAATTAAATAAATAAGGACTAAAGTCAGAGTAATGGAAGGATAGGGCAAGTGTAGTTAAAGCAACTGAACACTGCAGAAGCTGATGTCTGCCACACTGTGCAGCCTCTTTAACAGTTCCCTGAATAATATCAAAATGGAATTCAGAGTAACATAATAAAAAGAAAACAAGTTTAAAATGGCTAAAAAACCATATGCTTTGGGAGAAACTGCAACAGATGGAATATCTAGTAATTAAGTATCTGGGACTCCTCAAACTGCTCCTATTTTTAATGGGTAGTAGTGACATTATGAGTGAATTTATAATTTGGCTTTTTTTATCCTTTTCTCCAACACGAAGTTAAATATAGAATAATATTACTTATCTGTGCTGTCACTGGAATTTAAGACCAGTTGTAAGTAAATGTATTTATATGAAATATTTAGAATAAATGAAGAGTTATTTGTTATATAAATGCATGTAAAAATTTATACATTATAATATGTGCAATATATACTTATATGAAATATAATTACATGGAATGCCAATAATTGGGACTACAAACATTCTATTAATAGTGGAAAAGCTACCACTTTACACACTAAGGCCTAAACATATGGCCTTTCTTGCTACATCTACTTCAGCAGTGCAGGTACATCAAGTATCACTTTGCCCCACCAAGACAGAACAAAGGGTAAGTTGCAAGCAGTTCAACACAACTGTATGATACTTTGGAGACATAAAAAAAGGCCAGGTACAGTCTAGCCAGGAGCCCATGACGGATTTCTTCAAGAATAAACACTCTGGGAAGACCTGCAATTCTAAAGAAATCTTACAGCATGCTTGCACAAGGTTACACAGCAAATTTTTCTTTTATGAACCCTCTCCAAAACCCGTTACATCAGTTTCTGGCACAGCAAGCAACTGGACAGGTTTTGCACAACTGTGTTTCTACCAGTAGCTGAGCATGATGAATATAGAAAGAACCACCACTAGAACAAAGCACAGGGCATCACTAAAATATCACAAATGAGAATTCTGACATAACTACACTCTTAATTTTACTGAAAAGGCTCAATTTCTTCACAAGAAAAACACTAAAGCTTTCTTAACACTCCAAGATATGAATCTTAGCCTTTCCTACTGCAGTGCAGAATTCAGAGGAAAAATAATTAAAGATCTAGTTGCTGAGTCAATTGAAATACTCGATTAACTAATAAGTCTGGGGTATACTCCAGAATTCACTTGCACACACTATGACTGAGGTGACCCTACGCAATTTAGTCCGTACTGTTGTAGGGTACTCAAAGCTGTCTTCAATTACCTAACTAATGATCCTCTAGGCTTTTGTGAGGGGCATACTGAAACAGGTGAAATGACAGCTTGGAACCCTTGTTAATGTAAAATGTGTTTAATACGTGAGGAAATACATATATGAATATGCAAGTGTCATTTAATCCAAGAAATCCTTCCCGAAGTAGGTGACACAAAGATGAAGAAGCATTCCTACAGTATTCCCAGCTCCTAGAAGCCAGTACATTTGGAAGAATGCAGGTTAACAGACGCAGTCAAAAATGTACAATTTTGAAAGGCAATGTACATGACTCTTCAGCAGGCTCTAATTCAGAGAAACTACTTTGGAAAAATCCTCTAAAACCTTCATGATCTTCCTCAGTAGGATCAGGATCAGATTTCTATTTTATTTTCAGGTTTTGTTTTGTTAGATTTTAGTGTGCTGTTATCACTACACTTGACTAATTAACCCACTTATTGCCTAATGACCAAATTTAAATAAATCAAATAAGCACTACAAAGAGCACACTGAATTTTCTCTCCCTTGATTGGCATCTGAGGACCTTCTGAACATATTGGCCACAACACACAATTTACTAAAAATCTTCAGTCACACATTTATACATATGTTCCATAAATGGAACAAATGTATAAACAACCTTTTGAAAGAAAAAAATGTTTCAGGGAGTTCTTTAAAAGTGAAATTAATTGAACTACCAAATTTTCATGCTATAAGGGTCATGTGTAGCTTTGCAGGTGCAACTGTAAGATCATGCAGTAGATTCACACCAGAAATGCATCCTATGGCTTGGGGGACAGGGGGTGAAATCTGAGGGTGGGGTGAATACTGTTCTCACATAAGTAAACACAGTGAACTTGAATCTCATCAGATGTTGTCCTGGGTTCAGCAGCACCAGTCACAGCAGTGAGCGAGCGACTACATGGCTCTGGGTTCCCGGCTGGGCTTAAACCACAACAGAGATATGTGCTGAATATTGCAGATATTGTACATCCAATAACAAAAAAATGATTAAGAAAGTCAGTTCTCTACAGCTTACCTGGATTCTTCCAACGGATGTTGAACAGTAAGCAGTCGAGGGTGCCGAAGCCTGGTTAGCTGTTGAACACCTCGTTTTAGAGAATCAATAATCTGATCCTTTTCAAATTTTTGATACTTGTCTATTAGCTTCTTATCAAAGACAAAAACAGCCACTTCCTAGAAATAGGCAACAAAATTCACTCAGTATATCACATAGCCAAAAAAACCAAGCCTGTACGCAACTGCATACACATTTTTTGAATAAACAGTACAATCTCACAAATGCAGTAAGTGTTTTGATGTATATATACATATTGTCCTTACTTTGTCCCAGTCATAATCACATGTTACTGTACAGAACCTCCAGGACATATATTTTAACAGTTAAGGTACTAACATGTATTATTAACAGTAATACATGAACTATAACTACTACCTACACAGTAACAAAGCAGCAGATCCACAGGACATATATCAGCTTAAATTGAAGTAGACGAAAGCATTTACATCAACTATGAGCAATTAAAATATTTTGAGCAGATGTGCATTTGTTTGGCATTTAATATATCAAGTGGTGCTTTATTAAACTAGGCCTTGTTTCAGCAATCTGCCCCAAAGAAGTACAATCTATATTAAACTAGACATTCATGAAACATAATTTATAGTCAATCAGTTTACAAGACCATGATAAAATATTAAGAATTTTTAATGCTTGCATATGTGTAAAAAGGAGTCCCAGAAACGCACTAGACAATAAAACCAAAGAAAATAGTTCTTCCATCAAATCTCTGCAAATGGATCTAAAGAAAACTAATAAATTTGTATGAGACTTTGAAATTACAAAAGTAGATGTGAAATAAAAAATCAGATTACATCCCCATCTTGGAAGCCATTAAAAACAAACAAACCAATTGAAGAAGAAAGGAAATTAGAAAAAAAAAAATCATGAAACAAACATTCTTGTACTCCTACAACAGTGTTATAAATAATAATAAAGGTTAGAAACGAGTACAAAATAAAATGAAAATACAATTTTCAGTCCCACGAGGAAGTCTAGGCTCTTGTACTGCACATTCTATAACCATTATTCTAATTACAACCTCAGAGGAACAGTTACACTATTTATATAAAAAGAGAAATTAAGTCCAACACAGAAAAAAATTGGTTTATATTTTTTAGCTGGTACCTGTTTCATTAAACCACTAGCAGGTGAATATCTACAGCTAACTCAGCTAAGTACACTCTTCCTGCTTCTATCCATTGCAGCTCCCTGCTTCAACTCCAACAAGTGTGATGGATCAAACATTAACACTGGCACAAGGCAGGCAAGAATCAATGACAGGGGTTGAAAGATACACGCAATACCCACTATTTAAAAAAACTACACATTTTCCATTACAAAATGTGAATGCATTGAGCAATATGTGACCAATAACAAACTTTCAAATTAATACAGCGCTTCTGAAAGCACTTCTGTTTAACAACAAGTCAAAAGAATTCACGAAGTTAATTTTTAAATTGCATAGAATGTGACATCAGCTAACGTATGAATATTTTACAATGGCTATATATAAGTTCTGTTGGTGCTTGCTGCAATCCTTCATGGTTTATCTGAAGTTTGACTGAATTTTTACATATACAAAATTAGGTTACCATAAATATTTATATGAAATTGTAGTATTCTAGGTATGAAAATTCTTTCTGTCACATTGATTTTGTAGACTTAGTTACTGTAGAGTGTCAAGAATAAAAATAATCTGAGCTGTGTGACACCTTGCTTTCAGTACTTTCATTTTGATGTAACGTCTGATACAGACATCTCTGCTCATGGACACTAAAATGTTAATTGTCGTTTGATATTAGTAATTCAAAATATGGCATTCTGAAATTCAATTCTATAATCAACATTGATTTTTATATGCTGAATGCTATATCAACAATATAGTATCTTAACTCCCCTATGTCACCAGATATAATTGTACAGAAGAATGAAGAGATACCCGAGTCATGGGCCACAGAACACACTCTCAAGGCACAATTAATTATTGAAACAATATAGCATGCTGGGAAACATTTAAAAGTGTTCATGGTATTACGGTTTGTGAACTGACCTGTCAAATTCTGACTATGAACACATTATTTCTGTTTTTCCTTTTCTGTTTCACAAGAATTCAAGCCTCAAGTTACTCAGCCCAAAAAGGAGGGCTACTGACTATAGCTGATAGGGATTCAACTTCCTGCCATTACTTCCATGGAAACTTGCCAAGATGAAGGCCTGCTATGGCTACACAGTTACCACTTCTCTCCACAGAAAGCTCTAGAGAAGCTTCTACTTTGTTGGTTTTTTGGTTTTTTTTTCCATTTCATAGGTTTGAAGGAAGAGTAACTTCGTCCTGCAGATGACTACTCGTTATTTAATTCTGCATAATTCTGACTTCATGATGTAAAATTAACATTAAAAACCTAAAATATATTTAAAAAAAATAAGACTGGTCTCCGCAAAGAAAGTGGAAAAAGTAGAGACAAAACAATCCTTACCATTAACAACACAGATTTTCATTCATTATGTGAAAGGAAGTATACACACCTTGTTCTACATGCTCTTGTCTCAACAAGTATATTGGTAATGCTGGGCTAGTAAGTATAGACAAGTATTTGGAGGACTAGACTGACCACTCAAGAGATCTAAATTTAAATCTCAGTTCTGTTCACAAACATAAGACCATCTGCACCTTCTGTCTCATCTCCCACATGTTTAAGCCAAGGGTAGTGATAGGACAAGGGGTAACAGGTTAAAACTTAAACAGGGGAAGTTTAGATTGGATATAAGGACGAAATTGTTTCCTGTTAGGGTGGTGAGGCACTGGAATGGGTTGCCCAGGGAGGTTGTGAATGCTCCATCCCTGGCAGTGTTCAAGACCAGGTTGGACAAGGCCTTGGGTGATATGATTTAGCATGAGGTGTCCCTGCCCATGGCAGGGGGGTTGGAACTAGATGATCTTAAGGTATTCTATGATTCTATGGTACTCATTTACTTCAAAGTGATATTAGGCAAACCTCAGTGATGTTACTGAGACAGCTGTATGTTATGATGTGTACTGTGTAAATATTTGCCAGGATTAAGACCTTAAAGAAAACATCTGTTGCTACTGTCAAGAATTTAGATTTTTAACATGAATCACCTAAAAAATATCACTGTTTAAGTTCTACACTGCTTTTGACAAGGAAATGAATGTCACCTGTGCCAACAGTAGTAAGCATCATTGTCCACAACAAGGAACACACAGGATGGACTTAACTGGGCTATAATCACATTTACTCATCTAAAACACTTTTAAACACTGAACAGAAAAGTGTCAAACAGTTCTGTTTGATTGTGCTTGTGTATTTTATGGGAATCCTGTTGACTCCTGTGTCAAAGACCTGGTATTCACTAATAAGGTTCATAAGGCTTTTTTATCCTTGTATTTTTAATCACTAAACACCCCAGTTTCCTATTTCCAGCTTCTTTAGGCAGTCTTCCTTTGTACTGAGTCCAACTGAGCTGGATTTAACTTTCTTAATAGCATCCCATAAGGTGCTGTGTTTTAGATTTGTGGCTAAAACAGTACTGATAACACACCACTGTTTTTGCTGTTGATGAACAGTCCTTGCAGAGCCTCAAGGCTTTCATTTTTTCCTGCTCTGCTCCCACAGTAAGTAGGCTGTGGGTAGGCAGGAGACTGGAATGGGACATGATCAGGACAGCCAACCCAAACTGGCCAAAAGGCTACTCCGTATCATATAACATCATGCTCAGTGGTAAAAACTAGAGCAGAGAAAGAAGGGGCTTTTGGCTTCAAAGGTGGCTGTTGTTTGGAGACTAACTTGAGCATCATTCTGCCTGTGGGATGTAGTGAACAATTTCCTTTGCTTTACCTGGTTTTCCTCCTGCCTTCCTTCACCTATTAAACTATCCAGATCTTGACCTAGGAGTTTTCTTGCTTTTTTTCTTATTTTCAGCCCTCAGCCTGCTGGGGGTGTGGAAATGATTGAGTAGCTGTGTGGGTATTTTATTGCTGGTCAGAGTCCACCCACCACAGCCTCCAAGTCCACTTGCAATCTCGCATTTCTTATTAAACACAGAGCAATTTGAAACACACACTGACAGTTTAAAATACATGTCCTTATTTACCCACATAAACACCTTATAAACCAAAGAGAATGCAAAAATCCTGCTCCTATCTTAGCCAATGTAACTGCTAAAAAAAGGGGGGGGGGGGGGTAAGAGGACAGAAATAATTCTCACTGGGCTTGTGTGCCGTAAAAGATGCAAACAAAACTAGAAAGTATTACTAAGTTAAAGCCTTCAAAAGCTTTGGAAATGTAACGATAATGAAATAGCAATCTTTTCCTATTTACCTCACTGCATACTGACAAAGCATGTTAACAATACCTGTAAAACATTCTAGAACTATTGTGATGAACACTGCAGAAACTCAAATCCTTCTATTTTCAATGACATTTTGAACAGTGTGGGGAATAATACCCCAGACTAGGCACAGAACAACAACAAAGAAAAGAAAAAAACAAACCAAACCAAACCCAAAATATTTAAATACTACAGTTCACCATCTATCCTGTAAACTGAATGATGTAGTGGAAAAAAATACATTAAATGTGATCATGTTAAAGTCTATGTCATGAATATAAAAGCAAGGGAAATTTTAAGGTAGCAACTGAGTGCTTGATTTTAGCAACTTTGTTTGTTTTCCCTTTCATTTTTGTTCTCTATTTTACCCACAGGCACTCATGCATTTTTTCAATAAATACTCAAATGTAACTCAATATGCAAACACATGTTTTACCAAAGCTTCCCACTGTGCAAAGCAAAACAGTCTTTGAACTAAAATGCTGAAAAGCATTCCAATATTACTCTGGTCTTTTGCCAGAAAAATTTTTCCTCCAGCTTTTTAGGGCTTTATTTTTAGAAGCTTGTCAGTGTTTTTGCTATGAATTTGTTTCCGCCATAAGGTATATAATACAACTATTTCAGTTCTAAAATGAATCTGCCTTTAAAGTTCAAATAGTAGGAAGCTTTCCTTTCGAAGCTAATGTATGCACAATCAAAACAACAGAAAGTTGACTTACCTAACACTAATATATTTAGGACTACCACAATAAAAGTTAAACACAACTACAGCAGTCTTGAAGTGCAAACCATTATCTCCTTAATTCTGCTAGCTTTACAACTAAGCTGAGCAAAAAACTACAGGCTCTGCTGCTGAGAAAAAAAATGATGGTATATTTCATGATTATTTTCAACTGTAAAAAGCCAGTCCTGTTGCCAGAATTAAAAAAAAAAAAGCTGGAAGGTAAATAAATTGGGGAACCAATCTCTAGCATACTGTGATACTCTGATACTGTAACCAATTCATGTTAAAACAAGCTTCTTTATTCTTTTAGACTTTGGTCCGGAATGGTATGCTATGAATGCAAAATCACTTCTTTCTCCAGCAGTGAAGGCTTGTCACCTGTGTAGTTGAGGACATTATATTTAAATGACGTTCAGTTCTTCGTTTCATTTTACTTACGGTACTACCCTTACCACTGGTCTGCCCAGTTGAATTTTGTATTTAAATGACACTTACCAACTGCTACCTAATAGGCTGTTATCTAATGCTTACAAACTAAGCTATAAACTTAGGTCTTTACTTGGCCACCCACCTGTTTTGTTGATTTTTTAGTTCCATTAAATATCTTCCAAGCAAGACCATTACCACCACTGGCAATATGTCGGCCAACATCAAACTCCCTGGTAACAGGATTTCCCATGACTGCACTGGTGACATCAGCCGTTACCTTTGTAACGGTACTCTTCAACTTATTCAGCATGGACTCCATTGTCTCAACTGTGCCCCAATGTATTATTCTACAAAGACAAGAAAAAAAAAAGTTTCACAATTTCTCTTAACACAAGACACATGTTGAAAAGTGTAACACCTACACAAGGGCTTTGCAATTATACATATCCATACTGCATACAATTATTTGCATGTGCATGCCTGGGGATTATACGCCATAGAATCACACTGTCAACTCAATTGGAAAAGACTTTTAAGATCAAGTCCAACCATTACCCCAGCACCGCCAAGACCACCACAAACCATATCACTGGGGTCCTCATCTACATGGTTTTTGAACACTTCCAGGGACAGTGATTCCACCACTTCCCTTGGGCAGCCTGTTCCAATACCTGACCACCCTTTCAGTGAAGAAGTGTTTCCTAATACCCAATCTAAATCTCCCCTGGCACAGCTTGAAGATATTACCTTTTGTCCTACCACTTGTTACTTGGGAGAAGAGACTGACTCCCACCTCACTGTGTCATTGCTTCTACTCCTCCTCAAAAACTTCTAAATCTCTTGATCATTCTTCATTAGATCTGAGAAATTCAACCATTTCTTAAAAGCAGGTAATTGAATAAAGCAGAGAATATGTAAACTGCTCCCATGATGGGAAAAGTTCACACCTGCTATATCAATATCAATCAACAAAGAAAACCAAATCTAAAAGAAAACAGGATACTTGAATTCCAGTGTTCATGGAACTGCACATTTTCTGAAGAGAGGGATTGCTTAAGATTCCAGACCAGAAGAAGAACAGATGTGTATTATATACAGAAGAAAAATGTGTTCTTTCCTATACTGTGCTTGTCAAAGCTTAAAATTCAGTATTTTACCCACTGACATTACTATGTGTATGATTTAAGTATTAATGAGTTTAAGTATTAATAAGATGATGCAAGGGAAGGAAATAAGAAACCACCTTTTTATGCTTTAACAAAACTGTACACAGAAGTTTCACCTTGTAAATTTATGAGATAAAGGATGGTGGCAGCTTACAACTCAGTTCATCTTCCTCTTAGTGTGTACTTCCATAGTTTCCTAAGTTGTCATAATTTCAAAATTTGTCAAGTTGGCATAGTTTCAAAAAATCTGACTTGCCTATTCTGCCAGACAGAAGTTCTGAAGCCTATGTTCATTTATACAATTGTGTCTCTGATATGGATACACAAGAAAGAACGAATACAGGAAACAAGCAGTGCAAAACAGAGACAGACATTCATCTTCCTTATCAGTGTGAGCAAAGATGAAGAGAGAATGTGAGAAAAAATTATTTCCTGGAATCAGCATTATGTGGTATATTCAAAAGCAACATTTAAGGATGTGTCTTCATTCTTTCTTTCAAATAAGGTACGAAGAGCACTATTTCTTCAATCTATAGTAAAATAAACCTAAGATATGTCCTGGGTTCAGCAGTAGCAGTCATGTTTCTCCTCCTTGGTAGCTGGTGCAGTGCAGTGTTTTGACTTTCGGCTCGGGAACAGAGCTGATAGCCATGTTTTGGTTTGGCCAAGGACTTTGTGAGCCTCATGCTCTGCCAGGGAGGAGGGGAAGCCAGGAGGAAGCAGAGACAGGACACCTGACCCAAACTGACCAAAGAGGTATTCCATACCACATCACGTCATGCCCAGGATGTAACTGGGAGTTAGCCGGAAGGGCTGGGAGACTGCAGGGCTGGAGGAGGTATCGGTCGGTGCTTGGTTGGGCTGAGGGGGGCAGGTTATCGGTTGGCTGGTGCTGAGGTGTTGTATTCTCTTCCCTTGTTATTTCCTTTATCATTATTATCATTGGTGGTAGCAGTAGTGATTTGTGTTATACCTTAGTTACTAAACTGTTCTTATCTCAACCCGTGGGAGTTGCATTCTTTTCGATTCTCCTCTCTGTCCCTCCGGGAGCAGGGGGAGGGCAAGAAAGAGGGGGAAGTGAGCGAACGAATTACCTGACTGGGTTTAAACCACAACAGATAACACATCAGGAAATATACTGAAATCTGCAGAAATACTATTTTCAATTATGGCCTTATTTGTCATATACTCGACTCACTAGTATGTAATTTGCATTAAAGTACTTCTTTGAAAAACAGAGAAAGTCATTACTATTCAAATGGCAAAGACAAGATTCTGTTGTGACAAAGATGATGTTTATCAAATCATGATAACAAGGACAAAAGCAGCAAAAGGCATTAACAAATAATCCAGTGAGCACTGTGACTAATCAGTCCAATGTCCTTCTGATTACATGTGGTGCTTGCTTGTATGAATTACAGCTCTTCCCACTGTATTATATACATTTATAAGGTAATGGTCTGGTCTATATAATACCTACATTCATTCCACAGCTTTTTCCATATTCAAGACACAAATGGAGTTTGTTTCCTCTTCACAGCTCTTTAGTCTCACAAAACCTGGAGCAACCTATTTTAGACACCTCTATAGCTTGACTGAAATGAACCACACTAAAGTTCATGCACACCTTCCTTCCCATAGATCTGATGCCATTAGAAATCAGGACAAATAATCTGATTAATATTAAACTGGAAAGATAGACTTATTTTCTGAAAGCAGTAACAGATAAACTAAACAACCTCTTAAAAAGTTATATGAGTTACTGAACAATTCACTCCAGCATATTGTTGCAGTACCCCACCTTCAGTATTCTTCCACAGAGCAATGCAGAAATACACTAAATGCTCTAGCTCCATAGATATTCCTCCATTTTCCATGTCAGCTGAGTGACTCAAATTTGTGCTACTAAATGAAGAACCAAAGCAGGAGTTTTAAGAAAATGTTATTATAAAACAGGAAGGTATCCTGCTACACAGATCTTAATCTTGAAAATACTCAACTTCAAAATCAGAAATATCAGTTATAGCTCTAAGGGGACTATTCAGGTGCACAACCAGGTTTAACTGCAAGTACATTCAAGTGGAGTTGGTCTTAATTATGGGGACTGTGAGTTTCAGATGAGGAGCTGAGTCTGAATACAATGAGATAATCTTAAGTACATACTTGCTTGTTACGTATTAAGTGTTTTGTTGAGAACATAGCTGGAAATAAATTACGGGAACATACAATTCCTTAATTATTTTATTACACTATGTGACATTTTATAACAATATGTTAATTTTACTTTAAGAATTGTGCTGTGGAAAAAAACATACAATTAATAACTCGGCAGCCCAAGACCAAACAGCTGTTAGACATTGGCCAATATCCCTATATAAAGGAATTTTTCATTAAGCTGACAGAAACAAGGATTGTGAAGTATTCAAAGCAGGAGGTATTTCCAGCTCTCTGAGATTTTATTCTGCAGCTATTCCATGGGGCAAACTCTACATGCTAAAGGACTATAAAATCAATCCTAATGAGTTTAAGGTAACCACAAATCTAATTTATTTGGTTTTAAACCTTGTGCTTTTTGCATCATTTCATTCACTCCCAGCGTTAAACCTTCTCTAGTATCAGTGCAAAACAATCTTGTGTTAAAACTCTGAAAACTGAAGAGACACTTTATAAAATTAATTGTGGAAATATTATGAAGAAAATGGATGTGCATGTTCAAGTTCTCTTGTAGAAATCTGAAAGGGAGCTTCTCTACACAGCTGGAAAATTGTGTAGCCTTGATTAAATCAGAAGTGCCCTCTGCTGTGGGTGAAAGTTTAACTCTATTGAGAAGCCTGGAAAAGCCACCATGTAAGAATGTTAACAGCATTCCAGTGTCTGAAGGATTAGGGTTTAAAAATCAAGCCTGGTAGGCCCTGTCCAACCTGTTCCTCTCCAGCTTGATGGTATGCAAACTACTGTTTAATTCAGCTACCAAGTAAGGAGTACTTAGAAACTTATTTCTCAATAAGCAGCTACTGATTTAAGTTCATGTCCATGTAACATTGCATATTTGTAGAAATCCTTGTATCAGCATTTGAACTGTAAAAGGTACCTGGAAAATCCATGCAAAAAAAAAAAACAAACACAACCCATACACCTATTCTGGGTAGTATCAATAATACAACAAATCATCATGATTAACCATATCTGAAATATAAACTTTTAGTTCACAACTGTACAAACTTTGGTTTGTTCAGTTGTTTTAAAACTGAACTACTTTTTATAGAAAAATTAACAACCACAGGACAATAAAGAAAGTCACCCACAATGAAACTTTCATTTCAAGTTAAAATGTAATAAATGAGAAAAGTACAGGATATTAAGAGTAATAGTGTTCAGACAAGCAACACAGGACATTCAATATAAGTTTGAGAACTTTGATTTCATCCTGTTTGAATTTCATGGGTAATATTAATGCTACTGATACTAGCTCCATGAAACCTGGAACTAATCCTAGAAAGAAATCTGAATGGGCAATGTGTTGTTTTCAGAAATTCCCCTCCCAGTCAATAACGGTCTTTATGCTGATGTACACCAGCAACAATATGTCCAAATGATGACGACCTAATCACTTGGCAAGGTAGGAGGAAACAGCCAGCGCAGAAATGAGAAACGAGGCAAAACATTCAAAATGGTGAAATAAAGGTAAATCCAAAACAAAGATTCTTCAATTCCTCACCATTCTCAATGTAAAACAACCGCATGATTTAAAACTATTAATTTATCCTAATAATCCATAACTAATTCATAGCTTCACCTGATGCATGGATACAGGTGCACACTGTAGGGCAGTGCATCATGCACTCTACCAGCATTTTGACATATCACAAGCTGGGATTCCCCTTTGCGAACCAAGACAGCAGGCAGGTGCATGAGTACTTCATGTCACCCAACCTAAACTTCCATTCCATCCAACTGACCCAAACAATGATGAATTCACAGAAGAAATAGGTGACAGAACAACTGAGTCTCAATGAGAGAAAACAAACAAAAAACACGCAAAACCCCCAAACGAACATATTTTTTCAGGCACAACCAACTTCGTGCACTTGTTATAAGAACAACTGAAGGATCAAATGCAAGGATGCACTGTGCACGGTGTAGCTGCCCTCACTGTAAACCACCTTCACAATTTTTCTTATAATTTTGGTACTGAGATGCAACTGAAACACCACCAGAAATGAGATCCACGCAGGGAGATCTGCCTGGCGCTTGCTGACAGGTGGAACCTAACCTAAACGCTGCACAAACCCCTGGACTCTAGGAGAGTCTCTAGACCAAGTATTTACTGTTATTTTCAGCGAGACCAGACTCTCGCCGCTTCTCCGAGACCCCACCGCCAGCGGCGCGCAGGAGCTCCCGTCCTCCCTGCTGCCAAAGGGCCGGTGGCTATCCTCGCAGATCCGCGGGGCAGCCGAATGGATCCTGCCTGAGGCAGGCGGCAGCCAGAGGCAGACGGCGGTGAGCGGTGTCTGCGTGCAGGTGATCCACCAGCTCGGGCGCCTCAACAGTCCCCTTCAGGCCCCGCTCACGCAACGATCGCGCCTCCAGAGCGGCCCCTTCCCCTCCACCACCCTGCGCCGCGCCCCCGGGACCCGAGGCCACCGCCCCGCGCCCCTGTGGGCCCTGCCCGCCTCGCACACCACCACTAGGCCACAAGAAGCCTCTCCTGCCCCGAGGCGCGGGGGCCAGGCCACTTACCTAAGCCCGCGGGAAGCTGCCGCTCAGCGCCCGGCTGTCTGTCGCCCTGTGGCCCCGACGCGCCGCCTGTCACGCCGGCTCCGTCTCTCGCTCCGATCCCTACTCGGCCCCGTCCCGCTCCAGCTACTCCATAGCGACAGCCACAGCGCCGGGGAGGCGGGCGGCCGGAGCACGCTCACTTCCGCCCCGAAGGGGCGGTGCTGGGGCGGTGGCCAGAGGAGGTGGAGAAGTGTGGGAAGTGATGCACTCGCCCGGCTTCCGCGGGCGGTACTAGCCGATGTTATGGCGGTTTATTTGACTCCGCGGTTCAGGAGGCTCCGCAGTCAGAGCGAGTTGGAGGCGCGGCGGGGGAGCGGCCGGCGGCGAGGTAGGGGAAGACTTACGGCCGCCCCCCTGCTGCTGCGGCGGCTGCTTCTGCAGCGTGCGCGGGGCTGGCGGCGGCTCCGGGGGAGCGGAGCGGAGCGGAGCGGGGCGGGCCGGGCTCTGAGGGTCCTGTGCGTGTTCGCCCGTTGGACTGGGGCCTCGGGCTGCGGGTGCCGTGGGAGGGGCCATTGGCCCGAGGAGAAGGCGCAGGTGTAGCGGTCAGAGGAGGCTGTATTCCAACGAGTCGTGGTGGGCGGGAACGCCGCTGCTAGGGGTGTGGCTGACCGTCGGAGCGACAGGTTGGGGGCAGAGAGGTTTATTAAATACAATACATTGCAAATCTTGGTTTGTCGTGTGCCAAGCTGAGAGGGATGTATGGAAGAGAAACTGGGGGCTGGAGGAGCATCTCCCCTAGGGGAGGTTCGGAGAGCTGGGGCGGCTTAGTCTGGATGGGAGAAGGCTCAGGGGGGTTCTCATCAATGCCTTACCTTTGGAGATGCACAAAACTTCTCTTGACATGGTCCTGGGTGACCAGCTCCGAGTGCCCTCCGAGTGATCAGGGGAGGTTAGACCAGGTGGAACCCAGAGGTCCCTGCACGCCTCAGCCGTTCTGTGCTTCTGTAATGAGTTAATGCGTATGTGTACATACATGCCACAAGTGAGGTAACAACAAAAAATCCCCTTACTCGCCTGTTTTTACTGTCTTTTTGTTATCTTCTGTTGACTCTACCCTTGTGTGAGTGAGTCAGCTTACAACAAGGACTGATTCATGACCTATTTCTCTTTCTTTGAAAATTAAGCTGATTTCTGAAGAATTTTTCAACATACATATACAAATAATCTCACAGAGTAAAAAAGTTTATTTTACTGTTAAAGTAAAGCTTTATAAACATCTGTAAAAATTTCATATACTTATTTTGCAGATCGTGATGGTCCTTTTCAAGCAACTCAGCTGTGGAATAGTATTATTCATGCTCTTCATAGTCAGGTAGAAATCAAAAGACGTAGGCAACATCTGAGAACATACAAAAACTGTTTCACTGGCTCCAATGCCGTTGATGTGGTACTGAGTCATCTTATGCAAAGCATGTACCTAAGCTGCAATGATATTTCTCGGTTGAAGGGAGTCCGTGTATGCCAAGCGTTGATGGATCACAAGGTGTTTGAGCCGGTTGGAGCAAAGCTTTACTTATTCAAGAATGAGAAAGAAACAGAGTTTGAAGACACAAACACTAGTCTCTATAAATTTGTAAATAGTAGTCTTACTCCTCTTCTTCCGAGAAAGAATAAAGACAATGAGAGCTTGTCTCCTGAGCAAATCTGTAAACAGAAGATGAAAAGACGTTCCAAGTGAGTTACTCTGAACTATTTTCATTTTTTTTTTTTTTAACTTGGTATGGGTTAACTGTAGATGAAGTTTTGTCTGCCTAACCTAGGGGTTGGAGGCTTTTGAGAAATGCATGCCAGTTTTGAGAAATGGCATGCCTAAATCATGGATGCTACCTGATATTTGTTGGTAGTGTTACATTGTTTTGATCTGCACTTTGTTATTTAGAAGATAGAGTCTGGCACAGTAGCATAAGCCTAGGAATCATTTTGCTTTGCAGTCAGTTGTGCTGAAATCTGAGAGTTGTCATGACTGAGCTACTTGCTGGAAGCTGGTAAAAGAAATGGAACTAATAAACAGCATTTGGAACCAATATCCTTGACCTTTGCACAAGGCAGATGTGGATGATTGTTTTTCTAGCAGCAGGATAGACCCCAGATACAATGACACCCTGAAGTCCTGATTTGACAGCAGTTTAGGTAGTGACAGAAAGATAAATGTGTCCTGATCATGTTTGTTATACTTTTGATTTATTCCCTCCCCCAAGCAGAACGAAGAGTGAAACAACAGTTTCAAGCCCCTTAGCATTAGAAGTGGCTGATAAAAAGAGGGTAGAGGAGCTTCTTAAATCAATAAATGTTCATACATCTTTACCTCCAAAGATCATGGTTAGTGAAGCAACTCATCTGCTTTCAAAAAGAGGTGAGGATTGAATTTTTCTTTTTAAAACTTTTTTATTCTTCACTGTATCTACTTGGAATGAGTAGTTCATTTCTGTTAAACACTGCCCCTCATAGTCCTGAATTTAACATGTCGGTAATGACAAAATAGCTAAATGAGTGCTAAATGGATAAATGTTTGTAGTAAGTAAACTGATAGAAACAAAACAAGATTGAGGTTTTGCAGTATGGTGCTATTGTATTTATGCAAATATCACTTCAGAAGGAAATAAGTTTTAAGTACATATGTATTGTAGAATTCTTGTGCTATTCACTTGTCTCCTACGTATTGCTAAGTAGAGTAGGTTATTACTAATTCTAACATGATGGGGAAGAAAGATGTTCCCTTTAAAGCTCCTTTCTTGGCATTCCTATTTTGTTCCCTTCTTGAACACTTGAAACATTCTTGAGCAAGTAAAAGCAAAGGTTAATCTTTTACATAAGATCTTACTTCCGAGGGTGTTTTGTTTGTTTGTTTATGGTAACAGTAATAGAAGATGTCTGGAAACAGCAAACCCTGCTACGACTGCTGCAGTTAATTGACATTCCATTCCTAGAAGATATCTTGATGTCTTCAGTGAAGACAAAACCAGACTGTTTTGGCAAAGAAGAAGATCTGATTATCTCAAATACTTTCCTGGACAGAGAGATTGCAAGTAGCTTAAGGTTGCCTGAGTAAGTTATACATCTATAAAATGGATTTCTTAGTAAATACTTTATTTTACTATTCAAAGATTTATTTTAAGTACACATCGTTACACTTTATGCTTGTAGGCAGAGGTGGCATTAATGAACTTTCCTTTGTTGACTTCAGATGTGGTAATCAAATTCACAAAAAGTGAATTGTAAAGATTTATTCTGAGGCCTCTTGTTTGTCACAGTTCCTCCTGGTGGTGCTGTAAAGACTAAAATGTCAATAAGGCATTCATTGTCAACAGCATGAAAAGGAGAAGCTAAGCTGTAGCATTGAAGAATGCTTATACAATGAGAATACAAAGGGGAAAATATGCATGTCTCAGAGCTCTTTTCCTTAAATGTTCTTTTATTTTTGTAGTGTTCCTGTTGATTGCACTTGGGCTGATCTCTATCTTAACATGTTCTTTTAATGAATATGTTAAGGCATGTCTCTGCATTTGTATATGACTTACTAATGCTTATTTCTGACAAATCAATACGATCTATTTGTGAGATTGAGGTCAATCTGTGTACCTAAAAAGACTTTTTTTATAGTTTTAATGTATTCTTTTTTTAGGGAGAAAACACTAATATTTTTACAAATGTACATAGTTTTATATAAGCTAACGAAACTTCTGGTTCCAAACTAGGTTTATTGCTGGATAGCATCTTAACTCCATGGGTTTTTCCTCCAAGAGTGCATTAATGAACACTGGTTTTGTGCTTTATACTTACATTGTACTTGATTTGGGGGTGATTGATGGGCTTATGTCTCTCAAAATATCTCATGTGGTTCTTATTCTGTATTATTCTGTTTTAAGTGTATATAACATTACGTCTTTGATAATATATCGGGTGATTGTTAAGAAAATTAAATGCTTACTTCATTATTTACAATTACTTAACTGGGGAGTAGAGTAGCATCTTTGTAGGCAGCATATTATTTAGGATTAGATGATAGCATGTCTGAGCAATGGAAATTTCCAGGTATGAAGAACAGCCACCAGTATTACAAGTAGTTGTAGGATTAATTGTCCCCAATATGAAGGTGAAGGATTATGCCTAACTTTCTGCCTTCAGTTTTCAAATGGTGTCTTGTTAAGCTTGAAATAATCAAATACCTGCTCTCATTGCAGATACTTAAAAACTGTAATCAAATCCTGCTTGCAGTGATTGCACAACTCATGGGATCATAACTAAAGGGAGTTCAGGATCCCATTTCTACTTTATTGTATTACCCCATTTATGCATCCAAGTGTTTATACAATCCTTGGCCCTGCAGTTTGAACAAAAGTTCCTGTTTATTTACTTATACAGCAGAAGGATCCATTTTTTTTTTCTTCTCTCCATAATAAAAATGAGATTCTGTGGATCTTAAATAATATTTGCATCTTCTCACAAGCTATGGTTCAGTTCAAATTATTTTATATCCAGAGAGCCAGATGAAATTAATTGTCCCTATGCCCCCCACAGTTCTATAATTGTAGATTTATTCTGTACAAAATGGTTGAGTTAGTGACTTTCCTCTGACCTTCCTCTTTGAAAAAGTAGATATCTACCTGAATTTTAGATTCTCCTTATGTTTTCTCTCTCTAGTTAAGTTGTACAGGTAAAAAAAATGCTTAAGAAAACTCATGCCTTTGTAGTATGTCATGTAATAAACTGCTTCCACAGTCTTCTGAGGTTTAAACTATTTTTATTTTTTCTCTGTTTTCTATTCTGTAAATATTCAGTCCCTTGGTTTTCCACCCTGGTTATCCCTGATGGGTTTTTGTTGTGTTTGGTTTAAAATACTAGATGAATCAGGCAAGTATCCTGGGGTCAGTGACAGTCTGGCATGATTGCAGCTTGTTCTGATCTGGACATACCTCAGCCATACCATCTGTAGCATTAGAAAACCATGGAAGTTGCTTATTTTGAGTAGGTCCTTGAACTACTGTGGCGAAATAAGTTACATAAACTGCTTAATAAGCACCAAGTTTAATGCTGTGGTTCAAATATGTGACTATACCTCTGTGATTATTTCTATCTAATTTTCTTTAAAGGGTTAAATAAGAATAGGCAGAGCATTTTAAAGTAAGGACTAAAACTAACTTTTCCTTCTACAGGCTTGACAAATGGCTCTATGCTGCAATTGAATGCTTGGAGTATTTCCCAGACCAATTTATAGTGATGGTTAGTCAGCAGTTACCTCAAAGCACTAACAAACCCTGCAGTCTGAATACATACAAGAAGATTCTTTTTGACACTATAATAAAGTACTATAGTCAAAAGAAAGACTCCCTTCTTGACACTCAGGATCTCAATATTCATTCAGGAATTATAGAACTTATAGGTAAGAGCAACCTGGAACAAAAAATGTAAGTGAAAGCTACATAAAGGATGTAACTTGCTAAGCATTAATTGACTAAATCATAACACCATTTGCAATGCTGTTGCAGATGCACTTTAATTTCTAGGTTGGAAGGGAACACTTGAGGTTGCTAATCAGAACCTCTGCTCAAGGCAAAGGACAAATTTTGAGGTTAGAGCGAGTTGCTTACGTACAGCTGAATTTTGAAAATCTGCAAGGATAGAGATTCATTAACCTCTGTGGGTAACTTGTTTCAATATATAACTGCTCTCATTGTGAACATTTCTTACCACTAGTCACAATTTCTCTTAGTGTTACTTCTGACTAATAACAATACTTCATGGAAATGATTTTACTTTTTTCTTGTTAAGCAGCATAAGGTTTTGTAAGTTGTGTACTTAAGACTTTTTTAGTAATACGCATTATTTAAAATTATAAAAGGGGCTGTTGAGATTATGATTCAGGCTGTGATTTCCCTCACCATTACTCCCAATCCTCCCTACATATGCTCACAAGTAAAACAGAAAGGTTTAATTTAAATATAAATTTAAGATTAATCCTACTCTAAATAACCCTGTTACTTCTTCAGGTCTGTAGGGTTTATGGAGTGTTATTAAATGTGTCAGTTTTTAGAGAACTATGGCAGTTTACTAGCATAGGAGCAGAGTTGGCCTGTGTAAAAATTGGAGCAGAGGGATAGATCCTGTGGCCGAAACTTCACAAAAATATGAAAGGCAATATATTTATCAGTAGTATTTTGCTAAACAGAAAAATAAACTAGAAGTCATGAAAAGGAAACTCTTGCAAAATTGCATAACCCATCCTCAAGAAAAGAATACCAGTTTGAAATAACTGACTTAAAACAGAAGTAACTTATGCTAAATGTTTACTTAAATTTAAGCGCTTTAAATTAAAAAGCACTTTAAATGAAAAACCGATACAAACCAATTTTATAGAATACATAGAGAATCAAACCAGCCAAATCTGTAGCAAGGGTAAAGACAGTTTCATAATTCTGATAAATAATGCTTTCATTGCCTGTAAGTCTTTTCTTTATTAAGTACCTGCTTGATCTAAACTGTATGACCTGTGAATGTCCAGGTCTATTCTGCTTTGTTACTTTTGCTTTAATTTTGTCATCTTTCCAACTTGGGTAGGACTATCTCACAAGCAGTTTCTAATGCCTTACTTCTTTTTGATGAAGTGGTAAGTATAACTTTACCATTAGGAAGTGATTTTATGTTTTAATAGTTAATAGTTTAATTAGTTTGTTTTCTGGGGTCCTCAGCTGTGGTCTAGTTCATACTAGATCACTGTTAGGAGATTGTGATTAACTATTTTCCAACCATTTTTCCATCTCAGTGCTATGGAATATATTATGGTTGTTAGTGCCTAACAACTTGGATTCTACTAATAATTATCAAGTAGAATCCAGTGCAGTTAACCTTACTTTGATGAAGTACCATTGTTCTGACTCTAGTGTAAGAGAGAGTTTGAGCTAGCTATAAACGTCTGCATATATAAAACACTTCAAAATTAATTTGAGAAGTGCTGCAGGTAGCTAAAGTGCCACTTCATTTTGTCATCAATGTATATATGGTTATAATTGTATTTTCCTCAGTTGTTGAACAGTTTGATTTCAAATGGCTGATAATACTATCATCTGTTATGAAAGCAAGTGTGTTGTGCTTGTCTTTAAAATAAACAGATCTAGAATACTTATGCTAAAGATGAATGCAGTTGGTTAAATGAGTCCATTGGGCTTACTGAACTTCCACACCGAGAGGGTCTTTTAAAGCAACTCAGTGAAGCTTTTATCAGACCAGGGAAACTCTTGAGCTTTTCTCAAAGTGATTTTAACTTCCTGTCTTCACATCTATACTTTTTACCTGTCTTGATCATGTCTTCTGGCAGTTTCTTCCTGCTCTTTTGTTTGCCCTTCTTTTATAAAAGGCTCACTCACTCTTGATGTTCTTTTTAAACAAAAATGGTTTCAAATGCCCATTGGACACCCTTTAAAGTCCTGGATTATTTCTTATAACATAAAACCTCTGTCCCCAATAACAGGACAGAGACCAGAAAATCATGCGTATGTTCTATTCCTGTATCTGCACTCATCTTGCTCTTGCCTTAAGAAAGGTTCATGACTTTTCAGTACTTCTTCACTTTCAAAGTGAAGATAACTAGAATTATCTAAAGGGTGTTTTTATTGGAAGTTATTTCCACCTTACCACATTTCCTTGAGAAACTCCTAACCTAACGGCTTAAAAGGTGGGAAAGGTTGGGGTGGACCAACAAATCGACCTCTAACAGCAACCGCTCCTCCTCCCACCCCCAAAAAAATCCCAAACCAAAACAAAAAACCCAAACAAAACCCTCAAAACAACGAGCAAGTTAGAATTGTTCAGCTCACTAATTATTTGGAGATGGATCCTGGAATATAATATGAAGATATGTAAACAAAAACAGGTGCAAACACTGAAGTGATGATTGAAGTTGTACACAAAACATAGTAATGTCCTGTATATATTGTTTAAGCACATCTATTCCCTGACTAACTGTGGGACAAAGGCTGTAGGCTTACATTGATTAAATGCTTTATTAAGTGTTGTCTAAAGATTTTAGAAGTCACTGGGATAGCCTGTTGTGTTTGGAGAGAAACCCCTCCAAAAAACTGGATTAATATTGGATTTAAAATATGTATTCTTGACTCTGAAAATTAATAGTTTCACTGGATGCACTGTTTTACTCCACTGCAGAAAAAGGAAAAACAGATCAAGCTCTAGAGGCATCACAACTTTATTTAAAATTATTAGCACCAAATATCCGAGAAGAGCTACATAGACTCCTGACTTTCATAGCCATTGCGTCAGAATCTGATGGCTACAAATTACAGAAACAAGTAAGTATTTGTTATGTTTAGTGTGGGAAGTAATGTTTTCCCATAGGAAAACTAATTTTTACCACCCCCCCCCCCCCCAAGAGTTACAAGTATTCTGTTTATTGCCTTACAATGTGATTTGTTTTAAAACAAATATCAAAATGTTCCTCCCACTGATAGCATCCTGTTATACTTAGTCTTTGCTAACACACTGCAAGTGAACCTAATGCCAAATCTGAATGGTTCTTTTTCTAGTTTGAGAACAGATTGGTTATCATCAAGACTTTCACAAAGTTCATCTTACAAAGTAAGACATTGTCAAAACCACAGGCAGAACTGCTGACTGAGTTTCTGATGGACAGCCACACTGACCTCTTGAAGGTAGCATTTTCCTCACCTCATTAGTTTTGTCAGTTTAAATACCATGAAGTGCCATTTTGGAGATGACACGTCTGAGGAGCAGAGTTTAATATTCCCATTACAGTTTAATGGTACAGTCAAGCAGGGTGAGAAGGTATTCAAGCCATGGAGGACAGCTTTTTGAGAGTTTATAATCTCTTATATAAACTATCCTCTCCCTTTACTTTCTATTAAGAAAATATTTAAAGTATTAAGAAATTTTTATAGAGGCCTTTTGGTACAATATTTCTGATGGTGGCCTACTGATTTTTTTAGGTTTCATAGTGTCTTTCTCCTTTAGCAGTCAGCTGACATACCCGTACATGGGTGGTGTTTAAGGTGGCATGCTCTGGTGTCCTGGTGTACCTGTACAGCTTTGACAACTCTAACAGTTCCTTTGGAGTTTTCAAATTTTAACTTTTAAATTGAACGCAAAATTAAATGGTCTTTTTAACATAATTAGTTTTGTATATATGCAAGCATATCTTAGTCTCCTTTACATTCCATTGTTGTCACACATGTGAGAAGAGGCAACCTTCCCAGATCCTATATTGACCTTCTGAATTCAACCAGTGTGTAGAAGTTGTGATGCTTCTTTACTGTTTTGCTTAATTATGAAACACCTCATTAAAATATTAAACTAGATAGAGATGAACAATTAGATAAACAAGATAGAGATGAACTAGATGAATAATTAGCTGTTATAATATACCTGTAAAATGCTGCAGGCACTTACTGTCCAGTTACAAGTAAGTTTCACAGAAACATTGATCTGATTTCTGTAAAATATTCTTTTTAATTCTTACACATTTATTTCCATTCCTGA
This sequence comes from Pezoporus flaviventris, assembly GCF_033815535.1. Taxonomy (NCBI): domain Eukaryota; kingdom Metazoa; phylum Chordata; class Aves; order Psittaciformes; family Psittacidae; genus Pezoporus; species Pezoporus flaviventris. The sequence goes on from NW_026892644.1 coordinate 4,649,008, forward strand.
CCTCAGCCAAAGACACATGGAAGATTTGTTTAATTAGCTCCAGTTTAGTTTGCAAGTATCAAGTGGTCAGTGTGAGTTTTGTATTTGTTACTATACAGCCAAAATAATTTGTTTGTTTCTTTGAGTTTTGTTTGCTATTGAGGGTTCTGACATGACTGCAGATGGAGCCAGATCTGGCAAATGAAGTGCCCACTGCTTCACAGCAGAATGGGTGGTACCTTGCTCTTTCACAGGGCAGTTGAGAGCATTGTGTATTTTATAAGCTGAAATAAGTTTAAGGTCTACACTACACTGTTTGCCATAGTTCAATGGAAAACACTGTCTAGAATATCCTGCTTCATATTTAATTGGTCAGAAATACCAGAAATAAGCACGTATTCTAGTAAAACTACGTGGTTTAGTGCAAATCTGTGAGAGACTTTGACCATGTACCTGAATAAATGTAAGCATTGAGTTCTGCAGCTAATTAAATAGTTGGGGTTCTTTTTAGTTGATCACCTGAAAGCTCTACATTCTTAAAATATAGAAGAATTGCTTTTGTAATTTTTTTTCTCTGTTGGGTTTTATTTTCAGACTCCTTTAACTCTTCTGGAGCTAACCAGTAGGAGACTTGAGAGTTTGCTAGAAGGACAAGATCCAGATACCAATTCAGGTAGATGATGTGATATGCATTTTTATATAACCCATTTTACAAAAATGAGTTTATCATCAGTTGACTATAATTCTGCATAGACTAGGTTCTTTTCCTTTATTAGAAATGAAGCATTAAAGTATTAGCAGCTAATTCACTAAATAACTAAATTATCTGCTATAAGCAAAATACTGATGTCTGAATATAGAGAACAAGAATTCCATTAACTGTCTAGTTTGAACACATTACAAATTCTTTTTACAAAATAATTACTTCTGGAAAGATCAGCATGAAATGTGCTTCCTGAAGTGACTTGCTTATAATTTGGTTTGTGAATTTGATGTGATTTTATATTTAGAAATAGCATTCTTATTTCTGACACAAGACCTAAAAATTCTCTTAGAGCCTCGGTAGTTCGAGGTTCTGATAGATGTCTTGAGCACAGACCTGGATTGTTTAGTGTTTTGAAGAACACTCTTCCTTTTCTGTGTAAGTACAAGAGTGTAAGACTTGGGGAAGGGTAGTGTAGCTTAAAAGGCAGGCATCCAACACTTGGCATGCATGTGGGATTAGTGTTTTCCAGCTCACTTCTTTTACAAGCTAACATTCCATCTGGCCTTGCTGTCAAAAATACCTTTCAGCGCTGTGATTAAAAAGGTTAGCTTAAATAATTGAATTTATCTCTGACTCCGTCTTCCTTTTGATTTCTGTATTGCCAGTGCATTATGTACTTAAACACTGAAGAGAAACCATTAGGGAACTGAATTACACTGCAAGTTACTGTGCTGTTGAATACTGTATTTAATATGGCAGCTGCCTGAGAAGTAATTTGGGTACAGAATCTGTTACCGTCCATGTTGAGTTTTTGAATATGCCAAAATTGCTTCCTGTTCAGTGTTCTGAGTATTAAGAAGCCCACAGAGATGAGCAACAGAGGAAGGAGTTGCCTGTCTGCAGAATTCTTGGAGTTTGTGATCTCCATCTGCCCATTGAACAGACAAGTGAAGTACAAACCCCATGCTGTATTCTCCCTACAAAGTTTTGGTGTTTCAATCTATAAATGTGTATAGATTCTATCTACTTGTTGAAGTAGCTAGTTTGATTTGACTGTAAGCTCTCCAGCATGGCACTTCCCTATTTTCCTGTGTGCCTCATATTCTGGTGACATTTTCCCTTTTCTCATGGAGGAGACAGGAGAAAAATCTTTCCTGGGAGCTGCTGAGCGTTCTCAGCTGGTGAACTTCTGAAGTGCAGGTGGGAGCAAGAGGGAAGGCTGTGGGACCCTGATAAAAAAGGGGGTCAGTCTAATGCAGGAGGGTAATCCTTAGATCTGCTGGAAATATAAAATACTAAAAAGAGGGAACTATGAGGTTGGCTTTAATCTAGTACCTACTTGAAACCGTTGGATTAAAGAATCCACCCTGAAGTTTTAAGAATTATTATCTTTGCCAGAAGTTTTTAAGCTTTTTCTTTTGAAAGCGCAATCTTGACCTGGCTTTACTAAAACGTAAAGTATTTCACATTTGGTGTTTGATAGACTTGGTGTAAAAGAAGGGAGGGACAAGTCTATGTGAAAATCTGGTAGCTCAGGTTATTACAACTCTTGATGTGAAGCCTCAAGAAGACAGTGGTGTACAGAAGGAAGAGTTTTTTTCCCCTTTAGGCAATTGTACTTGTTCAGCCAACTTGCTCCCTAACGCTTATAGGAGGAAAAAGTGTCTGGAGTAGCTGAATGCCAGTCTTTCCTTGGGCTAGAATTCACCTGCCTAATGACGGGGCTTTAGTCCTTGCAGGGCAGTACTCTACTGCATGGGTCCACAACCTTTTTATAGCTAGGTCGTGCTTGAGTTGCATATCTCTGAGTGTAGTTCTTTGCCCTCACCCTGAACCGTTGCCTGTTGCATCACCTCTGCTTCTGGTGCCCAAACCATGCTGAGCTGTCTGGTCACCTAGAAGTTCCTGAATTCTGTTCCTGATTTCAGAAACAACTGTTCCTCAAAAGTATTTATTCACTTGCATTATGTACTGGACCTTGCTGGATCTGGATTGATTCCTAAGGAATTGCTGGATCATGACAATTACAAGATGACATTCTTGTTGTGTAGCACGCTTCATTATGGTTTCCATTTGTAAAACCAGTATTAGTTTTTTTCTTGCAGGCCTGTTTGCAATATGGAAACACCTGTGATATTCCACTTATAACACTGCTTTTCAATTTTAGTTTTGCAGTTAATGTTTAGATGTTCATCCATGCTGAGTGAAGGGCTATGTTCCACATTGTAGAAAATTATAATTGCATCTGAACCACAATATCAGTATACTTACGTTTCTGATCATATTTTTTAATCAGGCTCTTACATAATCCATTAAACTTAATCTGAACCTGTGATTTCTCACAAAGGCTTCACCTTCTGTCAGCGTGTGACAACTAAAGAATACGAAGATCAAAACCAACAAACAAATCGGTATCTTCTTGCATTGGTTCAAGAGATGGACAGTGACCCTACTATTCCTTTGAAGCAGAAGAAGAAATTAGTTAAAGAATTCAAGAAATACCATTCTCTTGCCTATTGTGGTTGTAAAACTAAATGTGAATTTTGTGTTCCAAATGGCTAGATATCAACACAGCCTTTTTGGGTTTGTTTGTTTGGGTTTTTTTCATTTTAAAGGGGAGGATGCATATGAAAATGGTACAAACTGTTGTCTTACTTCATTGTGTTTTAAGTTACAGAAAACTACAACTATTGAAATCACTGTGCTGCTAAAAAGCATTAATTCTAAGGATTCTTTTTAAGCAAAATGTTCTTAATTATTTTAAAGTTAGTAATAATGGCACACTGCTTGTGCTGCTATGAGTTCAGACTTTGGTGCTTTTTTCCACGTGTCCTTAAGCCTATAGCTTTCTAGCTGAGCCATGTCTGCATTCTGAGTCATGCTTGGGTTGATAATCAAACTTTTTATTCTTTTCAATCTGCAGTTCATAATCTATTTTAATCTAATAATAAACTGTAGATTATGACTCTTATGAGTGTTGTAAAAGTGTACAAAGTGCACCAAAAAATGTTAGGAGCTTGTGGCAGGCAAGATTCATTAGGCAGAGGAGCTGTGTGTGTTGCAGTCAGTAATTACAGCCTGTTGCTCTTTCCTCATTTTGGCAGACTGAGCTGCCACTTATTTGGCAGTTACACAAACGCAAATGTAAAATTACATTTTTTAAAAAACTGAGAAATAATCTTGGTTTAGATCACTTGGGGTACTTAAGCCGCTTATTTTAATATCAAGATACTTTGATAGTGTCCAGTTATTTGTCATAAATACTTTGATAACATTAATGGTTCATAGGGCAAAGCTAGAAAGCGCGTTGGCCTGTTTACACATTGATGGTTAACTGTACATTGACAAGGAAATGTTGATTAAAATCATTAACTATGCAATATAATGTTATGGGGTTAAATTACTGTCCTGGGTTCAGCAGTAGCAGTCATTTTCCTCCTTCTTGGTAGCTGGTGCAGTGCAGTGTTTTGACTTTCGGCCTGGGAACAGAGCTGATAACGATGATGTTTTGGTTTGGCCAAGGACTTTGTGAGCCTCATGCTCTGCCAGGGAGGAGAGGAAGCCGGGAGGAAGCAGAGACAGGACACCTGACCCAAACTGACCAAAGAGGTATTCCATACCACAGCACGTCATGCCCAGGATGTAACTGGGAGTTACTCGGAAGGGCTGGGTGACTGCAGGGTTGGAGGAAGTATCGGTCAGAGCTTGGTCGAGCTGGGGGGGCGAGTTATCGGTTGGCTGGTGGTGAGGTGATGTATTCTCTTCCCTTGTTATTTCCTTTATCATTATTATCACTGGTGGTATCAGTAGTGATTTATGTTATACCTTGGTTACTAAACTGCTCTTATCTCAACCCATGGGAGTTGCATTCTTTTCGATTCTCCTCTCTGTCCCTCTGGGAGTAGGGGGAGGGCAAGAAGGGGGGGAAGTGAGTGAACGAGTTACCTGACTGGGTTTAACCACGACACTATTACTTTTTCCATCCTCATGACAGACATTTAATCACATGTTGGACATAGAAACTTAGAACTGAGATTGGAAGGTACCTCTGGTCTAGTCCCACAGCCCAGCTGAAAGTGGGGTCAATTAGTGCAGGTTGCTCAGGGCCTTTTCCAGTTCAGTTTAGAGTATCTCCAAGGATGGAGATGCCACAGCTGCTCAGGTGAGTCTGGTCCAGAAGTGCCTGGTTCAGTCTTCTTTACTCCCTCCCCTGAGCCTTCTTTTCTGAAGGCTAAACAGTCACAGCGCTCTCATCCTCTTCCCTGTATGACAGATGCTCCAATCTTTGTCATTTTCATGGCCCCTATGCTGGACTAACTCCACTATGACCATGACTTTTTTATTGTGAATATGCTTCTTTGGGTATCTATATCCTCAATTGTTCTTCAAACGTATGGGGAAGTTACCAGAATACCAAAGCTTTCTGAAAATAAGTGCTGACCAAGTTTCATCTTTCAGAGGTGAATGCCCCAATTACTAGATTACAGGGCCACAAGTTTTTTTTTGAGCCCTGTGATGGGAGGTTGGCCATTCTCCCAGAAAAGGAAGTGTGTACAGGTTATTGAAAATTGTAAACAGGAAAGTTTTCTGATTAAGTGCTTCCGGTGTCGAGTTGTGGGAAAGGGGGTTTTCAGTTTGGATTTTATTTGTTGTTGGGTGGTTGTTTGATCTTTTGTCGTAGTGTGGGCTTTTTCTCTCTTCAGTCCCTCTACTGGGTCTCACTCAAAATGCTGAACCTGGTTAAGAGGGAGGAATGGCAACATGGCAATTTGTAGGCTAGATGGACTGGGAACTGCTTTGGGAAAAACTTTTTAAAAAACAAATTATTGCACTTTGTGACTTGCTAAGAATTTTCTTGTACTAATTTAAAGGGGTAAGAAAGTACTGTGTAAAAAGCAATTAATTGATCTGTCATTTCATAGTGTTTTCATAAGGAAGAGGCATCTCAGTGGGTGTAGAACCAGGTATCAAGCAGTAAGGAAAAAGTGAGCAGCAGGAGTTTACAGCTGTCAAGTGGTTTCCTTCAGGGACAAGAAGCCAAGATAGATCCAGTTCTGTAAAAGGAGGGCTCTTCAGAGCCCTGCCTTACTCACCCTGACAGCAGGATCTGCTTATTTTCAGTCTTCTGTTGAAAGAAATGTGGTGTTTTATGTTTATGAGGGTCTACTGAACAAGACTATTTAGTGAACTACAGATTACTGGTCTTTGTTGTTAGACTTTCAGTTACATTCCAAAATTAGGAAAACTTTACTGGACCTTAGACAGTTCTGTTGGTTATTTTTTAACAATATTTGACACAGAATCATCTGGAACGGAAACTTGCAGTTCATTTCTATTTATGATTTCTAGCACAGAGCTATCAATTGTCAATATGAATTTATTTTGAAGTACAAAATTTAGAGAGAGAAAAGTTTAGGCTGGAGGTACTTTCCAGTGCACTCTTAATCAGAGAACAAGTGATGCACCTTCAGAATGAGGAGACTTGCTTCCATTCATAGAACGTTAATCACAGAATTACAGAATCAGCTAGGTTGGAAAAGACCTTTAAGATCACCAAGTCCAATCATTACCCCAGGACTGCCAAGACCGCCACTAAATCGTATCACTGAGGACCTCCCTATCTCTGCCATTCAACTCAGGGAACTGAGTAACCTGAGGATGGCTGGTCTGACTAAAGACTGAGGCAAAAGCTGCAGTACGTACCTCAGCCTTTTCTTCGTCCTCAGTCACTAGGTTTCCCCTACTATCCAGTGGAGGATGGAGATTCTCCTTGGCCCTCCTTTTATTGCTAATATATTTGTAAAAGTATTTTTTATTATCTTTTATGGCAGTGGCCAGATTTAGTTCCATCTGTCCCTTCGCCTTTCTAACTTTCTGTGCATAACCTAACAACACCCTTGTACGTTTCATTGGGTAACTGTCCCTTCTTCCACAGATGAGAAATTTTTTTTTTCCGAAGTTCCAGCAGTATCTCCCTGTTCAGCCAGTCTGGTCTTCCCCACTGGTTTGATTTTTGGCACATAGGGAGTACCTGCTCCTGCACATTAAGGATTTCATTCTTGAAGAGTGTCCAGCCTTCCTGGACCCCTTTGTCCCTCAGTAATGTTTCTCAAGGAATTCTCCCAGCTAGGAAACTAAACAGGCCAAAGTCAGCTCTCCAGAAGTTCAAGGTGGAGCTTTTGCTGACTTTCTTCCCGACTTCTCCAAAAACTCAAAATTCAATCATTTTGTGATTGCTTTTCCCAAGATGGCCTCCAACCATCACATCTTTTTCAGGACAGGCAATCTCAGGAGAGAACTTTTGAGATGTGTTTAATGTCCATTTAACTGCATGCACAAGTTGGAATAATATTCATTTGGGAATAAAAAAATCCCCCCCCGCAACAAACCCCCAGACAACTCAATTTCTTCTCACTATGTATTAATGTCACACCAGCACAAGCATTCAGTATTTTTATTGCCCCATGCACTGAGTTTTTCTGCAGTAAGAATACAGTGAAGCTATCAGTAAAAGATGAGAACACAGTGAAATGACAGTGAACGTATTACTTCATAGTATTAGGCTTGTAAAATTCATTTTTAAACTTGGAAAATTATTTTCTCCAACCCACTCTAAATACAGGAAAGCTAAAACACAATCCTAACTGACAGGAAACAGGTTGTACTTCAAAGAGTTCCATTCTGACTGAAACAATGGAATAACAAAATATTCAACTATACTGCCTATATGTCAAATTTCTCTTCACAGATATTGTGTCCATGTTCTTCATAATCTTCTCTAGTAACTACCATGTCTTCAAAATCATCATTTTCAGAAATGAGCTTCCCACCTTCCCAGGAATAAGTAATAGGGCTGAAAAATGAACAGTTATAAATGAGTAACAGTAAGTACATTTCAAACAGAAGTATGCAGTGATGATTTCCAAGACTTTTATTTATCCTATTTAAAAATATACTTTTGATTGCTAAATCAAACCACCCAGCTCCAGACAAGCTCTGAGACAAAGTCTGAAATTTTAGCAGGGCTGACTGACTGTTATAAACAAGTGCAGGAGGCAGGTGTGAAGAGGGCGGGATAAGAAGATATTGTTTATATTTATGTTACACAGATAATGATTCTTCATAATATTTAAAAGTACTCTCCAATAGTACTTTTTAAAAAGTAAAGATTTCGTTGTTCTTTCGATACACGTGTTTTGTCTCAGCTGTGTACTTTCTCTCTGCTAAGGTGTTACCCCTTCCAAATCCCTGAAGTGACTACATTAATAATGATATGGCAGCATTCATATGCTGTCAAATCTTTTAAGTAAAAGATTAAACTCTTATCTTGCATACTTATATATCCACATAATCCACAATACAGTCTTATTTACCTATTTACGCTCCAAAGACTGATCCTGAAAACATTTCTATGCTTAACTTTATTACCTAAAGTACAGGGCAAGCAGGTGGTCCCTAATTTAACTGGTTTGTCTGAAAATACACTCATTTAAAACATTCTTCTTGTACAGTTCTGGTTCAGTGAATACTTAAATTAACCCCTTTGTCTTAGTAATAATAGATTAGATTCATAGAATAGTTATGGTTGGAGAGGACCTTAATATCATCTAGTTCCAACTCCCCAGCCATGGGGAGGAATGCCTCACCCTAGACCATGTCATCCAAGGCTCTGTCCAACCTGGTCGTGAACACTGCCAGGGACAGAGCATTTACCACTTCTTTGGGCAACCTGTTCCAGTGACTCACCACCCCCACAGTAAAGAACTTCTTCCTTATATCTAACCCAAACCTCCGGTTTTAGTTTGAACCAGCAAAAGAAATCCTACTTCATAGCTTGTTCTGCTAGAAGAACAAAGCTTGTTCTATACAGTGTAGAACTCACTTTTCAGGAAGAACAACGGACACATCATAATCAGTTGGAGTAAGGCATCGAACTTCAGAATAAACCCGATCTCTGAAGCCTGGAAAAAGGGTGTTTCCCCCAGTCAGGACTATGTTCTTGAAGAAATGAGGCTGCATTTCTGTAAAGGAAGTAAATCTGTAGTTACAGACTGAATATACGCTTAAAGATTCAAGTTTTATTCCCCACTTAGAACAGAAGTAAAAAATATGCAAGAAGAATTTTATGATCATCTAACGATTACATCAGTTAAATACTTATATTGAGAAATAAATGAAAATTATAAATCCCCCTGTTCTTTGTGCTTTTTTAGAATCTGACTGCCGTAACTACTGTTTTCTTACATTACCTATTAAGTTCCATGTCTGCCAACACAATTCCCTTTTCAAAGGGTATTTTAAATGATACAATTTTTTTAAGAGTACTAAATAATAGCCTCAATGCCACCATATGTATGTGGCATCACAGAACCTAAGAAAGTCTTCTTTGTAGTAATAACATTAATTACATGTACCTCATCTGTAAAATGAAAGCTTTAGTATTACTCCTCACAAACAGCAGTCACAAAGCATTAAGCACAAAGGTGCTTAAATTACTAAGTTGGGTCAGTTTCATTTTTTTCATCAGTTTTTTTCATCAGTTTTTTTTTTCCAAATAAAGAAAGGTATTTTAAAACATAACTAAAGCTAATTTCAAGTATATCCCATCAGTGGTGTCAAAGACGGATAGGTCACGTTAGAAAAGGGTGTTAAGAGGAGTGAAGTCTACAGTGATTAGTTGAAAGTAGAAATTGATCCATGAATCATCACAAAACTGCTTCCCTAACAGAGAGTCTTGTAGACAAGAAGGTCTAGAGTATACGACACACACCAGAAGACAGAACAGTTTGTAACTTAGTAAGTGGTATATTGACAGTACCAGCTTCTTAAAACACTTTAGATACTTAAAAAAAAAAATCAAACCTAACAAAAACCACCAAACCACACATTTTTTGAAAATACTTCTAAGGTTATACCTTCAGGTAAATTCTGAATAGAATAGACAATAGCTTCCGGAATTCCCATCTCTTGAATACCAATATCTGAAGGATGGAAGAGTATTTCTGGAACTGCAAATCTTTCATTTGTTAGACGAAGTGTTTGTTCACCGGTCTTGTATTTTCCACTTAACACCATCTCTTCCCTTGGCTAAATTAAAGACATGAATAGTAGCCACTGCTTAAGAAAAGAAGCCACATCCTAGAGTATTCAGCTAATCTTCTTCATGTACTGCAGAGGTAGGCAGTATATTCTATGTAAAGTTGTATTACCAACAAATCTTAAGAATAATGCATACTCTGGTGTTAAATCTGCAGTGACTTTACCCTCATCAACTACAGTTTTGCCTGAAGCAAAATAAAATAGGTACACACAAGACTGCAATATTGGGACTGCTTTTGAAACTATGGCAAACTTGGTAAGTGAAATAAAATTGTTAAATTGTCTTCACTGGTATTAAGACTTTTCAGGGTCTTCTATAACATGACTTTCAACCTTCTACCTATTAAGGTATCTACATGAAATTCAGAGAGACTTAGAAACAAGCATCAAAGCAGAGGAAACATTTTCCAACTTAACTTTAAAAAATACACCCCAATAATGGTATGGATGGGTTGTATGACAGAGCACAACCATAAAAATAATTATTAAACATAAAATGTTATATACTGAAAAAATAGTATTTAATTTTCAGCTCAACTTCCTAAGGAAATCTTTACCATTTAAGTTAGAAGTTACAACACAGCATTAGAAAAAAATAAGTCTTTTCAACCCCCCTGCTAAACTTGTACAGGGGAACAATTCAAAAAATATACTTCAAAAGCCACACTATTATTACCTTACAAAATCCTTTTTTGATTGTGCTGAAGTCTGGCAAAACATAATCTACCATTACAGTATTTTCCTCTCCTTTCAATCTGAAAGAGAAAAATGTAAAATACAACAGAATAAAGAACAAGTTCTAAGTTCCAACTATTTTCTGTTGACAAAACTTCCTTTGACTTAACTGTGAAAATTTCTGACTAAGAGTATAGCTTTATTTGTTTCTAAAAGTTGGTACTTCTGAATAATCTATTTGTACATATAGTACTATTGTATACATACTTGGCAATGTCCATGTCCTTGTAAAAGTCTTGAGAAACATAACACACATCTTCTTTCACTTGATTAATTACATGTGTTTCATCCATAACATGCAGTTGCCTAAGAAAAACAAAAACCAAAACCACAGAAGTTAGAGAATAATTCTTAGCATTACCTGTCCAGTCTTCCACTGGAGATGAGCAACCATAGTTTTCAAATCACAGAAAGCAACTCTTTCAATATCTAAAACTTGCATTCAATTTACAAAAGCATTCGTGGCCTGCTGGAGTTTAATGCTTTCCTACTTCACAGTTCAGTAAACACAAACATCTACCTGCATTTGTGCAATGTCTTCATAACAAGTATAGCCATAATCCTGCAACCAGCTCTACTAGCGAAGAACTTTATCTAAAGTTCCAAGCTAATGGATCCTTTTTATTTGTGGTATTGATAGAATCAGTTAGCAAACTGACTGATGATCTACTGAGACATCTCAGAAAATACGTAAGGTCTTGTATAATTGTGAACACACGGGTAACCTCAGCAACGTTAGATGTTCTGGCACTTTGAAGAATTAGGTTATTAGTTTTCAAAGAGTTTAAGATCATCTTAATTCATCTTGATCTTAAGCTCAAGATGGCAGCTAGCAGATTATAACAGGCAAAAACCCCTTTATCATTTAAACAGCATTTAATCTAAAATACACAGAACCAGTAAGAATATCCTCACAAACTTCTAGCTCATTTCATAACAGGTCTCAAGATGATGATCAGCATGCTTTACCTGTAAGAGATTATCTCCTTGAGATGGTTGGTTAAGAGTTTTCCTCCAACATTAATCCTACAGAAAAGGAGTAACACAAGGAATTCTGTCATTATTGACTTCAGGCATAGCAAACAATTCTTCTAGAAAATATATACTGCAACTTACCTGATGATTGCCTCTTTTTTCTTTTTACTTCTGCAATAAGGTACAATGTGTGTAAAAGAGTATCCACTGTCCACAATGATACAACATAGCTCAGATGGATTATCCCGGAAATACCTATGTGCACTAAGAGCTCCAGCTGAAATACAGAAAATTGCACTCAATTTTTATATGAATATACACTTTTAGAACTTACATTGACATGAAAATGTACTTGCTTCGTATTTTAAATGCCTTTGACAGACTTCAGAGATTTCAATCAATAATACTACAGCCAACACATGAATTAATTTTGACAACAGATAAAATTAAGTATAATATATGCCCCCATTTATTCTATTTCAATAATGCCAGCCCATGCTCAGTTTCCTAAGGCCCAAGCAGACTGATCACACCACAATTTATCAAAGCTATCTAAAGGAGTACCATATGTCCAGCTATCTTTCAGGAGGACTATGATGTTATTTACATATTGCCTGAAAGATACATTTCGTTACTGTAACGCTGCATTTTATTTGCCAATACAAACAAAAAGCCACCCTACTCCCCGTTTCACTTCCCCCCCAGTCCCCCCTCAAAGAAAAAAAGAAGGAAAGTTATCTAAGACTTCATGCAAATTTTTGGTAGCCTCTCTCAAAGGCTATCCTGTTTCAAAATCCATCTGTTATCTCTATCATCCTGACTCTCCTCAAATTTTCTTTAGTTATATACCATGACAGCCCTAGAAAGTAGTCTAAGAGTATAGCTGAAATTTCTTACAAAAAAAATAAACTCTTTAATCCGGTTGGAGTACATATCAGGAGCATATTACTCAAAACCTAGGGACACAAAGTAATTTTTTTTACTACCTTTATATATACGCGTGTGTGCATATGTATGCATGATTATTCACGTATTTATTCACAAGGTTGGTTAACCTTCAAAATATATAAATACAAACTAGAAGGAGGCAGACTCACCATTTACTCTAAGAACTGCTTGAAACTGATATTCTTCAAACAGAATTTCATTCATGGATTCTTGTATGGAAGTGAAGTTAAAATAAGGTTCAGTAATAATAATATTGGTATCTACAAAGTCCACCTATGAAAAAGTACATTAAGATGGTCATTACACAAAATTTAATACTCTGCTACCATATTTTGCAGCAGATGAAGATCATGTGAATTTGAAGACATGATTACCACTTGCTGTATTTGTTTGTAGAAACTACATTTAGAAAGTTTTAGGTTTTTTGAAGACTTCATGAGCAGTGATACAACTTTATCAAAGTAATGGGTATAAATGTAATAGAAAGGAACACCTGCATAATCTGCTCCTGACCATCCTTACAAATCATAATCCAACATTTTAAAGAGATACCCATAAAGTGCAATACTAATATATAATACTTTATGCTAATCCTGTCAACTACAGAAAGATATGTCTCTTTAACAGCTCAGCACTTACATCACAAAATTATTTACCTAATAATCAAAGACGAAGTCCTGCGTGAAGTAGAATCAATAATAAAACTTCCAGTGACCTCTAATGAGGCCAGCCAAAGATCCTGGAATTTCTGTGTTTACTGGTATCTCAAACGCCTTTAGGGAGAACTTCATAGGGTTGCTTCAGTCATAACTGATATGGCCCTAAACGTGTCACCAGCTGTATCTCTGTACTCTTCACTCATGAAAAAGAATTAAAACAAATTCTCTTTGAAACCATGAGTAAATTGAATGTAGTTCCAAAACTAAAATGAAAGCTAAGCACCAAAAGCCAGCACTGCATATGTTTATGTGTGGAGTCTTAGGGTATTTTGAGGCATTACTTTCATTTTCAGTACCATTCTCTCTCCTAGGTGTTACAAAGACTAAAAACTTTCAGAGTATGTGACTTTTTTTAAAGAAGAAAATAAAACGGAAGCCTTATTGTACTTCTTGTGTTAAATCCAGTTCATGCGATAAATAAGAAAGATTAAGCATCAGATATTTATATCTTATACATTCAACTTACTCATAGGTAGAAAGTGTTTTGCTAAAGATGTCCCACGGATCTAGCTCACCACTCTCTTTTGCATCAACAGTCTCTTGATCTCTAAACCACATTTTATCTGTCTCTAGTTATTATTATTTCTTACTAACTTGAACTTTTAATTATATTGACGTGACTCTAACATGTGAACTAAACTCAGTACAAATACACACAAGGCTAAGAAATGTAAATGTTTTGTAAATTCTTACACCAGAGCTCAAAGTAAAAATTTTCTTAAGTTTGCAAAAAAATAAATCTGATTCCTAACTGAACACACATTCAAAGAGAACAGTAAGCTCACTGGTTCTGTTTAATACTTGATGTACTTATGTTAATTCCATTAGTCATTATTAAGCCCACACAAAATCTATACTCAAAAAAGGCTCTTACTTGGTACATTTCTTTTCCAAAAAGATAATCCCAAACCTGTCTCTGGACATCCCAGTTCACCAAGTAACCCTGTAGGAATTTAGGAAAAAAAAAATACACTATTTAGAAAAAAGAATCATGCTTAAAAAAAATATGCTAGAAATAAAAAAATGTCAAATAATTCTAGACAGGTAATAGAAAGAAACTTGAAAGTAAACATGCCTGAATTCACATTTCTATGCTAAGGAGTAAATGTTACATAGGCTAAAGAATGTTACAAATACTTCCATCAACACATTAGTTACTACACTACAAAACCAAACTGTGTTTCCTGTATACGTTATTTTCTTTGACAGAAGCCAGTCTGATCCTGGTGCTGGGAAAGGTTATGGAGCAGATCATCTTGAGTGCCATCACACATCACAACAACTAAGTGATCAAGCCCAGTTACCACGGATTTATGAAAGGCAAATCCTGTTCGACTAAACTCATCTCCTCCAACAAGGTGACCCAATTAGTGGGTGAGCGAAAGACTGTGCATGTTGTCTATCTAGACTTTAGTAAAGCCTTCGATACCGTTTTCCACAGCATTCTGCTGGAGAAACTGGCCTGGGTAGGTGTAATCTTTGCTGGGACAAAAACCAGCTGGATGTCTGTGCACAAAGAATGGTGATGAACAGAGTTAAATCCAGCTGGCAGCTTGTCCCAAGAGGTGTTCCCCTGGGCTCAGAATTTGGGCCAATTTTGTTTAATATCTTCACTGATGATCCAGATGAGAGGACTGAGCACACCCTCAGTAAGTTTGCAGACAACACCAAGTTGGCTGGGAGTGTTGAACTGCTGGAGGATATAAAGGCTCTGCAGAGGGATCTGGGTCAATGGGCTGCGGCTAATGGCATGAGGTTCAAAAAGGCAAAGTGCCAAGTCCTGCATTTGGGCAACAGCAACCCCATGCAACACTACAGGCTTGGGGAAGAGTGGCTGGAAAGCTGCTTGGAGAAAAAGGACCTGGGGATGCCAGTTTCTACCCCAGCAGCCAAGAGGTCCAAGAGCATCCTGGCTTGTATCAGCACTGGTGTGGCCAGCAGGGCCAGGGCAGTGAACATCCCCCTGTACTCAGCACTGGCGAGGCTGCACCATGAATGATGTGTTCAGTTCTGGGACCCTCACTACAAGAGAGACATTGAGGTGCTGGGGCGGGTCTAGAAAAAGGCAGTGAATCTGGTGAAGGGTCTGGAGCACAAGTGTGATGAGGAGCAGCTGAGGGAACTGGGGTTGTTTAGTCTGGAGAAGGCTTGGGGAGGAACCTTATCTCTCTCTACAACTACTTGAAAGGAGGTTGACAGGACAAGAGGAAATGTTCTCAAGCTGCGCCAGGGCAGGTTTAGATTGAATATTAGGAAACATTTTTTTCAGCAAAAGGGTCATCAAGCATTGGAACAGGCTGCCCCTGGAAGTGGTGCAATCACCAGCTCTGGGGGTATTTAAAACACCTGTAGGTGTGGTGGCTTAGGGACATGGTTTAGTGGTGTACTTGGAAGTGCTGGGGTAACAGTTGCACATTATCTTAAGGGTCTTTTCCACCCTGGCTGATTCTATGATTTTTAAACTCCACACTGCTGAACATAATTCTTGCACGATACTACATATAACCCTGCAGTTGGGCCACCCTGTGTGAAAACCATTCCTATTTTGCATTTGTCTATAACGTTAAACTCAGGGTATCTTACTTACTTTTTGAAAGGGCAGAATATAAAAAAGCCCAGAGGGATCTTTAATTTCATCCAGTTGATTTGCCGTAAAGGTTTTCAAGCGTGCAGTCTTTGATCTGAACTGACAGTTAGGAATAACGCTGGAAAAGATTGGAAAGTTTCCTATTCATCACAATACGAGGCACACTCACCGTCCTTACATTACTATCATTAAGTAGCATACTTTCAGCAGTATTCTGGGGACGTATTTTAAGTTTAATCCATTTAATTGGGCCAGTTAGGAGGGAAAACCCCTCACTTCTGACACATCAGGTGCAGACGAGGCACCGTTCGGTAAAATAAACTCTCCCTTACAACCCCTACCCCACACCCTCAACACCGTAAAACCACAGCCTGCGACCGCTCCGAGCCCTGACCCGCCCCTCCTGCGCTCCGGCACGTGCCGCAGGGCCGGGGGCGGGGCCGGCCGGGGCTGGGGCCAGACCGGGGCTGTCCGCGGCTGGCGCAGGCGCACCGGCGGCCCGCGAGCCGCTGCCGGGCTGTGTTTGCGGGGCGGCGGCTGCGGGGCTGGTGGGTGCGCCTAGCCGGGCCGAGCGGGTGCCGGCGCAACACAAAGAGGACGCCTGCCCGCCCCGCCCTTTCCCGGGCGCTCACCTGACGTTCGCGTGGCTGTAGCCGATCTTGGCATTGTAAGCGCCGTTATCCAGCACCAGCGTCGCCATGTTCCCCACGGCGCCACGGCCGCCGCCGTCCCAGTATTGATCCGCCACCGCCGTGGATCTCTATGGTTACCATAGACCGCAGGGGCAGCGCGCGCGCGGCGTGACGGGATCCGGAGAGCCGCGGAACACCACTTCCGGCTGCGTGCCGGGCTCTGGCGCGTGACGCGCTCCGCTCACGTAGCGCTGGTGACGCGAGGGAAGCCGTCGAGGCTATTGGTCTGGTGTGACCCGGAAGCGCTCGTCAAAGAGCCGGGCGGGGGTGGTAACGGGGGGTGCTGAGTCAGCCGGCGCTGTGGTGGCTGTCTATTGGGGCGCTGCCGCATGCTGCAGGTACGGGCAGCCCCGCACCGCCCCAGCCCTGCTACCGCGAGAGCCCGTGGTGGGGAGAATGCAGAGAAGGGGAGGCAAGACCTTCCCTGGTGTGTGTAAGGTCACACCCCGCTGCTGAAGGAGCCTCTTGCCCGCGGGTGGCCGTGTCGGTTCGGTGCGGCATCGGCGGGGGTACGGGAACGCAGCGCCGTCGGGAGGAGTTGAACCGCAGAATGCGGGAACATAGCGTGCAAGGATGATACCGAATGGAAAGGGAGGAGGATCTTAACATTCCATCATCGTCGTTTTACTGTTGTTCTAACTTTGCTGTAATTAACACTAATTCTAACTAGCATAAACCCCTGTGCTACTGGTGTTCGCTGGCACTGAGCAGGTTTTGTTATACTGGAGTCTGTGTCAAATACCATACACCCTTATAGAACCATAGAACAGCCCGAGCTGGGAGGGACCTCAGAACATCATCTGGTCCAGCTTTCCATGGAAAAGGGAGCCTAAGTGAGATGATGTAGCAACCTGTCATGAAAAACTTCTGTGATGGGGGCTTCACCACTTTCCTGGAGAGGTTGTTCCAGTGCTTAGTTGGTCTTACTATAAAAAGTTTCTTGTATCAAGATGAAACCTCTCCTGGTGCAACTTATGCCTCTAGCCCCTTGTCTTTTTGTGAGGAAAGAGCCTCCATCATCATTGCAGCCACTGTACTGGAATACTGTGATGAGGTCCCCCCTGAGCTTGCTCCAGGAAGAAATCATTCTATGATTTATGATTTTATTTATATGTTTTAACTTATCATTACTAGTATCTTTGTTGTTATCCAATAAAATGTAAACTCCATTAAAGTATGTAATTGTATCTGTATGTAATTTGTTTTCTGGGAAATACCAGAACTTAAAAATAACTGCAACTCTGTATGATGACTCTTTAACCCTAGCAAGTACCAAATGTCTTCCTATGAGCCAGGATGTTCAGTAGAACACACAGCAATCTGCTTTGCAACCAATCCTCTTTATGTGCTTGTCAGTGTCTTAAGAGAAGCCTCCTTAATCCCCACTCTAGCTGATGCATTCTCTGGTTCTTTAGGGACAGGTCACAGGAATTAATAAAATACTGTTTTTCCAGTACAGGAGTTTATGCATTGTTTTAAAGAACACTGTAAAGTGTTGGTTGCTCTCCTTCTTTACCCACTGACAGGTATAGTAATAGTCAATTTTGGTTCTGTAATTAAACCCCAAAGTACGCAAACCATAGAATTGATAAATGCTTTAGGTATTCACAGTGTTATGGAGAAATATAAAATATTGTTCCTAAATCACATAATTTTTACTTTATTAATAATAGTAAGTTCTTAGAAGAATAATTTAGACATAAGGAATCATAGCTATTGCTAACTTTTGCCTTGTAAAAATAAAGAAGAAAGCCAGAATTTGATTACTTTTTCTCTTGCAGATACTTACTCCAGCTCTATGAGACTTCATCTGATATAATTTAATTCAGAGGTACTCTGGTTTGGTTTGTTGGGGTTTTTTTTTCTTTTTAATGACCCACAGGACAAGCACCAGGCTTCTAACAGTTCACTTAGATTTATGTGTAGTGGTTGATGTACATAAATATTTAAAATCTCTGGGAACTACAGTTGGTATATTTACTGTCATTGCTCACTGAGGGTAACTCATAGATATTTAGTGAGTTTGTTTACGTACTCATTCCTATATTGCAGTAACACTTCTGATAGTATTTTCTGTTGCTGTTGACAGGTATGTCACAAAGTCAGTAATGTAGCAAGGAAACATGAATAGAACTTTCAAAGGTCCAGGTGGTAGCAAACCTCATACATTTCCCCTTACAAGAGCTTAAAATTGATACTTAGTGATGCTCTTTAACTTTGAGCAATGGTCTGTCAGATTATGTGAATCTTGTGCGTTTGCGGTATCTTTTGCATTATCTGCATAGGACCATACTGGTTGTCTTATTCTGTAAGTATGAAACAAAGCACTCACTGAAATTAAATCAGAGCTTCTTAGGTCACATTTTATCTGTTCTTTTTCCACATTTCCTACTGCTTTATTTAATGGGAAAACCAGTAATTTTGTTATTCTGTGACATTCATGTTTCATGAAGTCACTTGGGCTCTTGTAGTTGCCTTTTTTTCCCCTCTCAACTCCATTACAGTTTTTACAGTTAAGAAATCCACATGACCACATAAAAAGCCAAATTCTGTCTGCACATGCTATACAAAGCACACAGATGCTTATTTGCTCTGCTCTGTGGGAACGTGCAGCTTCAGGATGATTGAATGGTGCCGGTGACAGAATTTGCAGGCTGTCTAGAGCATCCAAAGAAAGTTACCCTTAAGGAAGAAGTTACTGCATTCTTTGACCCTGACACAGGGGCACGTTACCTTGGGCTTAGCATCCATCACCTGAACCCCATGCGCACTTCCTCATTTATGTGATGGTGGAGGGCAGGCTGATGGATGACATGACTGCCTGATGGGAAACTCTGTACATCCTTGGGTTCTTGGGTCTTCTATCCAATTGCAAGTGTTCACAAATAGGCCCTAGAAATTACATGTGTTAAATACAAACCAAAATTATTCTTGAGATCCTCTTAGTATCCTGGATACTCTCAGAAGTGGGGTTCTTTCTTGATGCCAGCTGCTTCGTAAGGGAGGGAAGCCAGGAGCTGAGGGGGATGCTGTGGCCAGCCAGAGCATAACCCACTGCCTCCAGCCAGGGAGCAAGGCAGGTAGGGATGGGAAGGGCAGCCCAGAGCCCAGCTCATAAGGCAGGTGTGTGATGATAAGCAGGTCTGAAGTCAAGCACACAGGTCAATCCTCAAGTCAGGGTCAGGATCAGGTCTGATGGGATGAAAAGGGCCAGACATTGTGCAGGCATCACCAGGCAGGTCCATGGGGACCACCAGCATGGAAAACTGGTGGGTTGGGGTCCAGGTCAGCAGGATCCAGATCGCAAGGACCCATTGCGATACATGCCTGACCAATTTGGTGGCCTTCTATGATGGGGCTACGGAACTGATGGACAGGGGTAGAGCAGTTAATGTCATCTACCTGGGTTTGTGCAAAGCATTCAACACTGTCCCACACAACATCCTTGTCCCTAAATTGGAGAGACATCAATTTGATACGTGGACCACTCGGTGGATAAAGTGGCTGGATGGCCACACACAAAGAGCTGTGGTCAATGGCTCAATGTCCAGCTGGAGACTGGTGGTATCCCTCAGGGATTGGTGTTGGGACTGGTCTGGTTCAACATCTTTGTCGGTGACATGGACAGTGGGATTGAGTGCGCCCTCAGCAAGTTTGCTTATGACACCAGGCTGGTGTCGTTCAGTTGGTACGCTGGAGGGAAGGAATGCCATCCAGAGGGACCTTGACACGCTTGTGAGGTGAGCTGATGCCAACCTTATGAAGTTTAACCATGCCAAGTGCAAGGTCCTACACCTGGGTCAGAGCAATCCCAGGCACAGCTACAGGTTGGGCAGAGAAGAGATTCAGAGCAGCCCTGCAGAGAAGGACTTGGGGGTGTTGGTCAAAGAGAAACCTAACATGAGCCAGCTTCAGTGAGCTCTTGCAGCCCAGAAAGCCAACCGTATCCTGAGCTGCATCAAAAGGAGCATGACCAGCAGGTCGAAGGAGGTGATCCTGCCCCTCTACTCTGCTCCCATGAGATCCCACTTGGAGTATTGTGTACAGTTCTGGTGTCCTCAACATAAAAAGGACATGGAACTGTTGGAACAAGTCCAGAGGAGGGCCATGAGGACGATCAGGGGACTGGAGCACCTCCCGTTTGAAGACAGGCTGAGAAAGTTGGAGCTGTTCAGCCTGGAGAAGAGGCAGCTGCATGGAGACCTCATAGCAGCCTTCCAGTGTCTGAAGGGGGCCTATAGGGATGCTGGGGAGGGACTCTTCAGTAGGGACTGTACTGACGGGTTCAAACTTAAACAGGGGAAGTTTAGATTGTATATAAGGAAGAAGTTCTTTACTGTGAAGGTGGTGAGGCACTGGAATGGGTTGTCCAGGGAAGCTGTGAATGCTTCATCCCTGACAGTGTTCAAGGCCAAGTTGGACAGAGCCTTGGGTAACATAGGTTTAGGGTTAGGGTTAGGATTAGGGTTAGGGGTGTCCCTGTGTGCAGACCTGAAAGCCTGGATGATCTTGAGGTCCTTTCCAATCCTAACTATTCTATGTGATTCTATGTTATGATCTGCCACTATATCCATCCCTTTTCTTCTTCTGTGACATAGTTTCTCCTCACTGGGTGAGGAGTCATTTTAGTAAATCAAGAGCAAAGAGCTTTGGTTGCTAGATGAAGGAATCCTACATATCAATGTTTATAATTGCAAAGTAGTCAACAAAGTTATCATATTAAGGTAACAACTGATGACAGTCTCACAGGTTCTTTATAAATTCTTCTTCTTCTCTTCAAAGGAGAAGTCAGTCTCTGGGACATTGTATCAAGCACCATCTTCATATAGTGGTGGTCTAATTATCATGAATATCCTAACAGAAATTCATTTGCTGACAAACATGCAACTGCGATTTGGGGAATCAGTCCAAAGTCTTAATAAACATAGTCTCAGGTTATCCTGATACTATTGCACAAGGCTCTAAATAGAAGTGTCAGATACTCTGCTCAAACTATGGGATAAACTGGGCTTCTTATGACAGGCCCTTCTAATCCCTGGGGTGTTGATCTGTTCATCTCCCCCCATTCCTCTATTCAGTGTGCTCCAGGATATGGGAGGACGTAAGGTCACGATTCAGATCAACCCTGCCAGACAGGCATATTTCTGGTTTCCAGTTCTGAGGTCAGTGAAGAGCCTCTGGACTTTCCTTTTTTTCTGTCAGACCTACACTTGCAGGACACTTGAAGGGGAACACACAGCATGAGTCCTGCTTTCCTTGCCCCATGTATTTTCTTTGATGAGAAGCTGATCTATAATGATGTTGAATAGTTTCTCCAAGATGCTGGTAGATTCTTTTTTTTTAACTAGTTGAGAAAAATTGAACTCAAAGGTGCAATAAAAATGTTAGCTTCATACACAGCTCATTCCCACTTTCTAAATCTCTTTAAAGAGTATAATGAGGTCAGTATTACACGACTGACTGATTTCTAAATGCCTGGAAAAATCAAAAATGTTCCTCTCCTGACCTTTTTTTTTTTTTTTTTCTGTTACTGCTTCATATTTCTGGCTTAAGGGTCCTTGGGGGTTTGTTTCATTGCATGTAAATTATTAATCTGTCAGGCATATGAGAAGCAAAGAAAATAATATCTGCTGGATTTCCTGTGCAGCTCTAGGTTATATTATAGAGGTAGCAAACCACCCTTCAGAAAGAGGACACATCTGAAAAGCTTGTTAGTTTTACAATTGTGGGCTTTTTTTTCTTCTTCTTCTTTTCCAGTTAATACTACTTCTAGGGTATGTGATTACTCACCACTAAAATTCTCCAAGATACCTTTTCTGAATGAGGGACCCCTAAAGAAGAGGGTTACTTGATGAACAAAACTAATACCAAATATTTGCTTTTTAATTGACTTGAAAATGCTGCTACAGCATGAGATGTTATCTCAAAATTAAAATAACTTCTTGGCTTTATACTTGCCACAGATACCCAGTGAAATGTAAGCACCTGATTTCACAAGCTTGCGGGCTTGAGTAATTGCTGAACAATTTGGGTTAAGGGAAAAATATATGTGTATATACATATGAATTTATTGTTATATCATTATAAGTCTTGTCAGTAAGCTTTTCTTCTCTTTTATCTGACCTTGTTCCCTTTTTGTGGTGCTGTAGGAACAGCAGCCGTCCTGGCTTTCAGCTCCACCAAGATCAGAAGGCGTGTGGCTCTTTGGGCAGGGCTTGCTGCCTGAACAAGTCTTCCACCTTCGTCTGGAAGAATAGATGTTGAATTTATTGCTTCTGGGTTTCTTTGCTTTCTTGGAATATCCTTTGGGAATAATTTTGGGGGTCCTAGCTGTTAACATCTTTGAGGATTACTTTTTCTGGCTGGAAATTAATATTGCTTATGAAACAGTGGTATAAAAAGGGCAAATGTGTCACTTGGCTAATCAGGTGAATTTATTACAGCATAGCTAGAGTAATGGTGTTTATCTGAAAAAAAATAAAGTAACTTTAAATATTGTTTCTGTGAGTGAGCTCTGCAGATCACCGGGGAGGAGCACGACCTGCAGCTACTAATGCCAAGTATTACTGCACGTAGGTAACTAAGCATTTTATCAAAAGGAACTCTCGCTACATACGAGAACCAGATTTTTTGTTATCGTTCTTGTTGCTACAATGCCTTTTAGTGGCACTTTAACAGATTTTCAACAAAAATAACAACCGGCCCACGTGGGACACGCTCCACAGGCGGGAGGAGGGACGGAGCCACAGGCGGGGACGCGGGGAGACGCTAGCAAAGGACGGCCGAGAAAGAGTGGTCAGTGCGACCGGGGGCGAGCAGCGGCTGAGGGTACTGAGGGAACTGAGGGAATCTGCCGCAGACAGAGGGGTCCGTAAGCAAGCGGGAGGATGTGAAAGCCCCTACCCCGCCTCCCTCCCGCCTGTGTGGGGTGGTGGCTGCGGCTCCGTCCCTCCCCGTTACCGCCCCCCGTCACTAGGTGATGCTGCAGTCAAGATGGCGGCGGGAGCTGAGTGAGGGAAAGCGGAGACAGCCGCTCCGCTCCCGGCGGTCTCCCCGCCTCGGGCAGGGGGAGGCGGAGGGATGAGGCGCGTCCCCGGTCCCGGCTGGTTGTCGTGAGGGGCGTGGGTCGGCAGACAACCATGGCGGGGATTATCAAGAAGCAGATCCTGAAGCATCTCTCCAGGTCAGTGGGGCGCCGTGCTCCGGGTGGGCTGAGGGTTGTTACGGGGGGAAGGGTGAAGGTGGGGGCTGGCAGGCGGTGGCAGCTCCCGGTCCCAAGGTCCACGGGGCCTGGCGAAGGGGCGGGGGTACCGGGCTTCCTTCAGCCCGCGGAGGGTGGAGCTGGAGCCGCCTCCTCGGGGTGACTTGGTGGCGGAGGGGCTGTCCGGCAGTGTCAGCCTGAGGCGAGGAGGGGGCTCGGCCTGGCTGGCGCAGAACGGAGTCACCGAGTGAGTCACAGCTGGGCTCTGGTCGCCTTTTCGCCCGGCAGACGGTGCCACCCCCGCAGCCCGCCGCACGGCGTCGAGCGAGCCGAGCCGGGCGGGTGCTGCCGCGGCAGCGGGCTCGCAGGTCCCGGGAGGCGCCTGCGGCGCAGCCCCTCGGCGGGGGCTGCTGACGGGGCCCGCCGGGTGCCTCCCCGACCAGCCCGTGGCGGCGAGAAGTTGCGCGAAGCAGCGCGGAAAAAGAAGGGGAAAACCCAAACGCCGCCGTAATTCAGAGGGGGCGGTGTTTGCACTATCCGTCCCCGTTCCCTTGGAGTGCGGGAGCTCAGCGTGTGCCCTCAGGTCTGCGCGCCACGGCTGAGCTCCTGCAGGCTCAGGTGAGGCCCTCGAACAAAAGGATGCGTTCCTGTGCCCGGACGAAATAGCTTCCACGTTTTCTGGGTGACTGCAATGATAACTAACGTACCTCGTGGGTTAAAACAAACAAAAAAACAAACGACACCCCCGAATGTAAATTTTTTTTTTTTGTAGCTGTCTGTGTCGTGTGCTTCAAAGACAGAAAGACTGGAGAAAGTACTGTCTGATTGATACCATTTTTAAAAGGCACATTACATTTCTCCCTTTTTCTAAAGAGAGACAAAAAAAAAAAACCAACGACCCAAACATTAAGTACTTGATCTGTCATGATACCGTAGTGCTGTTACTCTTCAGAGCTTACTTTTATATATAAAAAAATACAACCTGAAATACTGGTTCCTGATTTGCCTTTTTAAAAGGTATTAATCTATTTTTGTGTGATATTTCTGAAAGGTGTTTATTTTCATCAATGCTAATAAAGAGAGGAAAAAACCCTAAATGAAATGAAAAATTCTGATTTGACTAATCTGTGGATGATGCACAGGGAAAATATAACTGACATTCCTATTCCTTCGATATCTATGTGCTAAAGGTGCCATATGAAGCTGTAGTAGAATAATGTTTCTTCTCCACCTTACTCATGAGGTTTGTATCTGGGAATGCTGGTACAGAAATCTTGTCTTCACAGGAGAATAGCTGAGCACTGTGGGAATGGAAATGCAATACAAAGATGTCATCAGCCTTGAGTCAGTTTTCTAATCAGAAATGTGCTTGGAATCACTGGACTTAATTAACTGGTACAGCTCACTTCCTATAGCACTGCTGAGCAAGCTGTATGGAAAAGATGTGGTCTCTAGTCTCTGTGCTACAGAGTTAGAGTCTACAGTGTGCCTGTGAACTAGGCATGGTAACATGAGCTGTTTTTTGTCAAGTTTTTAGAACAGCTGAATAGATTAAGTACTTTTTTAAAAAGTAGTTGGCATTAGCTGCCAGATTTGTGTTTCCTATCTTGTGTGATGTGATAATGCTTGTTCAACTGGACTACATCAAAGGATTGTGACAAGTTTAATCATTTTTAAAAAGTGACATGGGATATATCTCACAATCTGAGGCGTGCAGTTTGAAGTTGAGGCTCATGATCCACACTATGCTGACACTGAGTGTATTTGCTGTATAAAATATACACACTATTATTATTAAGCCCATTATTACTGGTGTTCTTAATCATGTGATCAGATAATATCTTTTCTTCCTGCGGAACTGGTGCTTCAGAGGTTGTAGAAGTTGGTTATGCAAGAAAACAGAATTCAAGTGACACGAGCACCTGTAAATCTGTTGGCTTTTTAAATTTTAAGAACTTGATTTTTCAACAGATATGATAATTAGCTTTTTTTCAGATTTTTTTTTTTAATATGTTTTATAAGAACATAAGGAAGGTAGGCTTCACACACTCTTTCATTTTAGTGTGGAGCCAGGTACATAAGGAATTTCCTTTAATACCAAAGGACTCTTTCACTTTCTACTCTATAACTATATTGGTGCCTGTTCTGCAGTTTTCATAGCTCCTCTAAACTAATGCTTGTTTTCCATCTTCAACAAAGCAGGTACTAGCAGCAGAATTAAAATGTACTGGGGGAAGTCCCTATGTAATAGCAGGACAAGTCTTTCCATTCTTTTATCTCAATTTCCTTTCATTTTTGATGATTGTATTTCTCTTTGTGTTTGAGCAAAGCCAAATCTAATATGTACTTCAGAGAACAAATAGAAGATGCGAGGCTGTACCCTCAGTTACAGGAAAGTATGTACTTTTCTGTCACAAATCACAGAATATTAGAATGGTTGAGGTTGGAAGTGATTTCTGGACGTCATCTTACCTAGCTCCTCCAAATAATCATTGGTTTATGAAGGTTCCTGAAATATCTGTTACTCGTGTGTTAGCAATTTTCAGTTTTCTTACTGTCTAGATACTGTGTATGCAAATTTGAAAGCATTGTGTCATTCAGCAGTGTAGTTCACATTTAGCAGTTTGCGGTGCTTTTAGGTGAACTGTTATGGACACTGATGTTGGTAAGGAGCCTTATCATTCTGTGTTTGTTAGCTAGGGAACAGTTTTACATAGGTATGAGTCTTTAAGGTCTGAGAATAAGAAGACCCAAACTGAATTTTGGAACAGTTCTGTTATCTAAATGACCTTTTACCTTTGCAAAAGGTTTTTCTCTATATTGCGTCTTAAGAACTGTGAAGGTAATAGAGTTTATTTACTCAGTTTGTAAGAAACCTGTATCCCATGTCAGGATCTAAATTTTTAGCTTTCAGTCTTTTAAAAACTTCTAAAATATAAGCTATGACCTCTATGTTCAAGATTCATTGCTCTTCTCCAAGGCTGTGGTAGAAAATGAGAGGGAGGGAAGTAGAGAAACAAATTTTTTTTGTTGTTCTTCAGATTATGTGGTGCTTGGTGTAGAATATGAAACTCAATGATATCTGCGAAGCCGAAGACATGAGTTTGTCATTTGGAGGCTTGAATTTTTGTCAGCTCCGTATTGTGTGAGGACAGGTTATTTTGTTTGTTGTTTTTTTTTTTTGTGAATGTGATTGGTGAAGTGTCTTTATTTCATAATATATGTGCCCTAAAATGGAGCAAGTGTCTGTCTGGGTAGGGGCATTTATCTTTTATGAAGGTAGGAATGAGATACTCTACTGAGGAGTCTTCTGTGTAGTCTTTGGATCACTTAGTGTCAAGGTCTTCCCCAGTGGACTGAAACTTGTGTTGAATCTTCATATGTGCGATTACATGTTTTCATAGGTGAGAGATTTCTTCTTGAACAGCGCTTATTGCAGGATTTTCTGTGCACTGCTCTGCTATGATAGAAGCACATAGCCTTCAGCATTACTTCTTTTTCCTGTTAGACTTTGTAGACAACTGTATGAAACAATAGTGTTAAAAATTTCCGGGACTCTGCATTGCACTATGCAAGTTCACAGTAGTGTTCCTGTATGCTGTCTGTAATTATAAGGGGATCATCCACTGCAGAGTGGGTACTGACAGAGGTTAGGTGGTTTTGGCTTTTAGTATCACTGACTGAAATTCCCTTTCTAGTTAATGTGTAGTCTTGAGTCTTCTGTGTAAGAATCCGCAATATCCATGCCTCTCTGTGAAAAACAGTTTTATTTCTCAAAATATATCTTGAGAAGCATGAAAGAAAGTTTACAAACTTTGCGTCTATATTGAGTTAAGTAGCTCCATTGACTGACATTCTTCATCTGTTAGATACTATCTCTTAAATTTACCAGTGTTTTCATACATATTTCATTTTTACATGTTTCAAGCTTTAAATTTACTTTCTTTGAATCTTATTTGCTATTTTCACAAAGAAAACAGTAAGAAGATTTACAGTGTTTGATATGGCAGAAATTAAATTGTTTTCAGTTTGTGTCATAAGTTAACGTTCTGCATGAACTTAGACCTTTTCTTTTGCTCACCTGAAGCAATAGATGTGAAAATAGTAAGATTTTAAAATGTAGTGCAATTTTCTTCTATTGTGACAACTTTTTTTCACCTCATAGTTGGAAGTCATTCTAAAACACATATGAAAAGTGGTGTTACAAAGAATAGCATACTAATGGCATGACTATCAGAAATCAGCTGATTTTGCTGTAAACAGTGATAACCTACATCATCTGGCACAACTGCACTGACACATGTCCTACCTAAATATTTGACCTTCATATCACTGTGCTTTTACACCAGTAAGACATGCCTGCTTGGTGAGGGATATTGCTGTCTGAAGAGACCTGAGGTGACTCCTTTTAGCAATTTATCAGCATAACACCTTATTTGACGAGAATGGGCTTGTTCTGTAAATGAATGCTTAAAATTATTTGGATGAGCTTTGAAACTTCTGCTGGTAGCAAAAGAAGTAGATTTTTTTAGCTTATTTTCAGTTTTAGATGTTCCATTTCTATGTCACTTTGTGTTCTTTGGCTGTCACAAAATTAAAGTGTGTACTTTTCTTAGAATAAGCATAAACCAGCTTCTCTCTTTGCTTGTACTTCAGATTTTTACAGAGTGTATTCAACCTGACTGACTTTGTTGGCTTGTGTAGTATGTGGGAAAGTTGCAAAACACAATGTAGACTTAACAATCTGTGTTGTTCTGAATGAATCTGTGAAGAATCTGGATGCTTGTGGAATGTGTTCATCTAATAGGTATCTTTAGATGCTGCCCTTAGTGAAAGAATGACTTTGAAAAAGGACAGGTAGTAAAGCCAAACTGCTTGAGACAGCAGAAGAGAAGGAGGAGAAAGCAACTTAAAGTTTCATAATAATCCTGTATTTCTGAAATTCCCTTCTGTTTGTAACTCGGTATTTTTTGTATTTAAGTGGAAATTTCATGCCAACAGTTTTGTCTGTGGGAATGTGTTGGTAATGCTATGATCTTAAGGAAATCAATAAGTGCTTTTTTTTTTCAACAACAGTAAAAAGCTCATTCTTTTTTTTTTTTTTTTTGGTAGCTTCATGCATTGTATTGCATTTTAAGCTTCTGTAACAGCACATCTTCCAAAAGGCCAAACTGAAATTGCTGTGGTGCTTTATGAAATTATAAATGTATTTTGGAGATAAATGAGCAATAATTTATTTACTGGTAGAATTCTTAATCATTACATTTATTAGGTTTTAATATTAAATCTTGTGTTACATCTCAGAAAGATGTCTTAAGCTTTCAGTAGCATTTGGGTTAATAAAATAAATGCTCAGAATTTGATTTCTAGTTTTCAGTTTGTATTACATTATTGTTGCAAAGGTATTATAAATCTGGATGCTGATTCTGCAGACTTTTTATTTGTACAATTAAAGTTCTGCTGAAGCTTTGCTGAAGTCAGATAACTCTTATCTACACAAAATAAAAATGCATTTGCAGTGTCAACGGGAATTAGCAGCATTTTACTTGTATAGTATAGGATCATTTTCTTTAAACATTTCTCAGAATAGTTTTGCTGGGAAATAAGTTTGAAAATAAAAATAATTTTGAAGATTGCTTTGTGTTCAAGTACCTGATATGCTGGTGTGTAGCATTCTTAGGAAGAAAGGGTGTTTGAGTAAAGCCTATGAGTAATAACGTTGTATCTTATTTTCAAATGATTATGGAGTATGTAAGAATAAAAACAAAGCCTACAGTTACATGTTTTGAAATTTGTTATTTCTCCTTCTGAAGCCTTGATGTTTTGTGGTCTTTTTTGTTGTGTTTGTTTTCTTAAATACAGAGAATGGTATAAAATATACAGAGGGGTATAAAAGTGGGTATAAAAGTAGGTATTAAACTTCCAGAGTGAGAGGTGCCTGTTAAAGTGTATTTTTGGTTTGGTCTTTTTTTTTTTTTTTCCTTTCTTCTACAAGCAGATTAGCCAAAGGAGATTAGATAATTTCTGGTGAAAATCAGAATTTTGCAAATCATAAGAATAATTGCTAATAAGTCATAACAGAACTTACTAAGGTTTTGGCTGTTTGCAGGGGAACCCAGGTTTCACCATGCAGTAGTAGCTCCTGCAGGAGTCATTCTGTACACCTTTGTGGAGCTGGTTCCACAAACCAGGTGAATCAGGGTTCAGATCTCTTCATTGTCCCTTCTCTTCATGAAAAGAAGCAGGAGAAGAAAGTAAGAAAAGAGCTTCAATTCGGGCTGCGGCTTTTAGTACTTCCAGGCTCCCCTGCATGGATGTACAAGCCTTCCTGTGTGAAGAATGCCCCCAGCACACATTTTGTGGCAGCTCTGCCGTGCAGCTTGCCATATAGCTTAAGAATGACAGAGCTTCTATTTTCTCAGAGAAGTTGGCTTCTTCTGTTGTCTGACTCCCAAGAAAGTAACCTTGGGATCAGCTACCCAGGAGTCTGGAAATTACTTGGGCTGCATACGTCTGGAACAGTTCTCATGTTGTAGTTGCTCCCGTTGCTGGGGATCTGGAAACATGAAAAAAATAGTAATTTGTAACAAGGTATCTGTAATTCATTTTAGTGATACATCTTTTAAACGCTGCTCAGATACCCCAGCATATTGCCCACCAAGGGCACTGCTCAAATGCTTGTGTTTTCCTGTAGCCAAAGGGAATTAAT
Source organism: Pezoporus flaviventris (assembly GCF_033815535.1). Taxonomy (NCBI): domain Eukaryota; kingdom Metazoa; phylum Chordata; class Aves; order Psittaciformes; family Psittacidae; genus Pezoporus; species Pezoporus flaviventris. Next base: position 4,679,358 of record NW_026892644.1, read on the forward strand.
TATATTTTGGCTGAAGCATCTTTTCAAAGTGGACAGTTAATGAAAAAAAAAAAATAAGGTTACCACATTTTCCCAAATTAAAGATTCTAAGTTTTAATTTTTAAGAAGCTTAATGTGCTAAAATTTCATAGCCTGCAAAATCAGAATGTCAAGTGTGTGCAGATCTTTTTAGCACTGCCCCAAATACAAAAACAAATCCAAGAAGTCCTGTTCTCTTATGCCTGTAGAGTTATGTTTCTTTAATATGAATTTGAATAGATGAAGTTGAGACACCTTTAATAGGAGCTAATCATAGAATCATACAGAATCATAGAAAGGTTTGGGTTGGAAGGCACCTTAGAGATCATCTAGTTCCAACCCCCCTGCCACAGGCAGGGACACCTTCCGCTAGACCAGGGTGCTCAAAGCCCCTTCCAGCCCAGTCTTGAACACTTCCATGGATGGAAATCCATGTGGGCTTGAGGAAACCTTGGGCTAGGCAAAACAAAACTGAAAAGTCATCTCCTACTTCCAAATAAAATAAAAACCTATTTATGCTGTATCTCCAGGCTATCTTCCTTCTCACATTCCAAATATACTTCCTGAGTATCTCTGAAACCACTTGACTATATTATATAGGCTTTTTCTGCGTGATTAAAATTTTCTCCATGAGCTGCTCGCTTAACCATGGCTGCAATGTTGTATCAGACAGCAAGGGATATTCTCATGGGAATCTAGCATTTTACACAAGTCTGTTTCTTTTTCAGTTCTACAATGTCATGACGTGTAACAAACTGTTGTACTGCAGTTACCTTTAGCTAAAACTCTCTTACATTATTGTATCACTCCTTTTTCCCTTTGAACTTGATCCCTTGTGTGTCCCCTGTGTCCCATTCCCTGCAGCGATCCCAGCTGGCTCTGGTGGAGATTGGTTTGCTGTGAATATCCTTACTACCAAAATGAGTACCAGAAGCTTCTCGGAAGCCGTGGCAACTGACCACTTGCTTTCACCGGGAATAGGGGCCTTTTGTCTGAATACCTTGTCCTCAGGTAACTTCCCCTCTCCCACGTTTGTAGATTACATGTAAGAGGTGGTATGCATTTATATAAATTTGGGAGTGAAATGACCTCTATAAAATGTTACTTGGTTTTCTTCCCTGGTTTGTTTGGATTTTTTTTTTTTTTTGTAACTTCCAACTCTGCAAAAATAATTGTTTGCTATGCACCTACATGGGTTTTTTATTATTATTTAAGTCCTAAACTAAATTTGCAAAACTGCTTTGTGAAGTAAATTAGCAATCTCATTATAAACATAAATACAATTAACATACATTTATGTTTTATTTTCTAAATGTAATCATCTTCTCAATATCTTTAGGTTATTTGAATTCTATTGTTTATAATTTACACCTACTTAATTCCTTTTCTTAACTTGATATTTATTACCTCTGTATTGATACTTGAAGGATCTGTCAGCTTTTTACCCAGTTCATATAAGAGAGCAGCTGCTGAATTTGTAATTGTCCTTGTAGTTAGTCTTATTAAAATATTTTGTTGTGACAAAACAGTTAGCATTAAAAAGATATCTGCTAATGTCACATTAATAAATGATGCAGTTTTCAAAAGGCAGATGTTATTATGCTTTTACACTGCACTATTATTTCTCAATTTTAAAATTATTTTGCATCAAGTGGCTTTTCTTTGCATTGGATACAGAATGTTATGTTTTGAGTGGAATTTATTAGTCATCAATAATAAGCAAATTCTTACAACATGAGGTGTTATTTTTGCTGTCTACAGTGTGGAAGGTGCATTACCTTGCTACGCATGGTTTAGTACATTAAGGATTTTATGTTATCTTACACTCAGCATATGCTCTAAGGTCTGTTGTGTAGCATTGTCATGTTTGAAACAAGTTTTTGTGGTTTGATAATATTGACCGTTTCTGTGCTTTTGTAATATGTAAGAAGACTCACAGAACAGAAAAGCTAATATTGGTCTTGCTTGAGCAATATTTTACTTACACTGCATGAATTACGATCATCTTGTAAGCTCCTAATTTATGCACAAGGCTCAGCATGTGCATAAATGTCTGAGCAGATCTGCTGCATGACACATAATTAGATAATAGTCATTCATGACAGCAGCTGTTTCAGTTCTGCCTGTTCACAAAGAGCAACCAGTAGTTTTTCCAAATAGAAAATAATCTCCTGTATGTATTATTATAGAATTAACTGTAGGTTTAAATACTGTCAAGAGCGTTGGTGGGGATGTCAGTATTTGAGAAGGTATGGAATGGGCCTTAGGGTGAATACATGAGTGTACTAGGCTGTCTTTAGGAACTCAGCTGGAGTAGGAGTCCATGCTGAAGTCCTCCTGTGTCGTGATGAAATGGAAGCACTTTTTTGTAAAGTATCAGCAGAGCAGATGTGCTACTCAGTGCTTCACCTCCTAGGGTAGGAATAACAAGGGTGATGTTCTGACACTGCACGAGACGTGTTATACAAGTGTGGGCTGGTTGTTGAGTCAGGGTCTGTCGTGGTTTAAACCCAGTCAGGTAATTCGTTCGCTCACTTCCCCCCCTTTCTTGCCCTCCCCCTGCTCTCGGAGGGACGGAGAGGAGAATCGAAAAGAATGCAACTCCCACGGGTTGAGATAAGAACAGTTTAGTAACTAAGGTATAACACAAATCACTGCTGCTACCACCAATGATAATAATGATAAAGGAAATAACAAGGGAAGAGAATACAACACCTCAGCACCAGCCAACCGATAACTCGCCCCCCCCCCAGCCCGACCAAGCACCGACCGATACCTCCTCCAACCCTGCAGTCTCTCAGCCCTTCCGGCTAACTCCCAGTTACATCCTGGGCATGACGTGCTGTGGTATGGAATACCTCTTTGGTCAGTTTGGGTCAGGTGTCCTGTCTCTGCTTCCTCCTGGCTTCCCCTCCTCCCAGGCAGAGCATGAGGCTCACAAAGTCCTTGGCCAAACCAAAACATCAGCTCTGTTCCCGAGCTGAAAGTCAAAACACTGCACTGCACCAGCTACCAAGGAGGAGAAACATGACTGCTACTGCTGAACCCAGGACATTATCCACCCCTTATTCCATACCATTCACGTCGTGCTCAGATCCCACATTTTCAATACACCATCGCTCTCCCACATATATATATCCATATACATACAGACCAAGAGGAAAAAAAATCATTTTCTTAGTGCATGGACCAATCCCTATAATGCTGCCGAGTCCATTCGGTCCATGATGTTCCAAGTTCATTCTCTGTTGGGATGATGGCTGGAGGGAAGTCAGGGCCAGTCGCTGGTGACCTGGAGACATCTAGTTGATGGGCTATAAAAGCATTACACAGCAGGCAACAGCATACAATTGAGTTCACTGGCTGTTTTCCCCTAAAATCAAATCCCCTTGAGGTATACATCGGACTTCCCCATCTTCCCGCATTACCCACCAAGTATATCCAGGTCCCTGAGCAAAAGCAATCCCACGAGTGGGTTTGCCTTTACCTGAAGCAGGAATAACCCAGACTGTCTTCCCCAGCAAATTCTTCATATGCACCACGGGAACTTTGTCCCCCTCTACAATATGTAAAAGTTCTGACTGGGCTGGGCCGGCCCTGTTGGCAGATCCTCTGGTGTTGACCAACCAGGTGGCCTTTGGTAAATGTGTATCCCAATGCTTGAAAGTTCCCCCACCCATCGCTCTCAGTGTAGTTTTTAACAGCCCATTGTACCGTTCGATTTTCCCAGAGGCTGGTGCATGGTAGGGGATGTGATATACCCACTCAATGCCATGCTCTTTGGCCCAAATATCTATAAGGTTATTCCGGAAATGAGTCCCATTGTCTGACTCAATTCTCTCTGGGGTGCCGTGTCGCCACAAAATCTGTTTCTCAAGGCCCAGGATGGTGTTCCGGGCAGTGGCATGGGGCACAGCGTATGTTTCCAGCCACCCGGTGGTTGCTTCCACCATGGTAAGCACATGGCGCTTGCCTTGGCGGGTTGGTGGCAGTGTGATATAGTCAATCTGCCAGGCCTCCCCATATTTATACTTCAACCATCGTCCTCCATACCAAAGAGGCTTTAACCGCTTGGCTTGTTTAATTGCAGCACATGTTTCACACTCATGAATAACCTGGGCAATAGTGTCCATTGTTAAGTCCACCCCTCGGTCACGGGCCCATCTATATGTTGCATCTCTGCCCTGATGGCCTGAAGTGTCATGGGCCCACCGGGCCAAAAATAATTCACCTTTATGTTGCCAATCTAAGTCCATCTGAGCCACTTCAATCTTAGCCGCTTTATCCACTTGTTGGTTGTTCTGGTGTTCCTCAGTGGCCCGACTCTTGGGTACATGGGCATCTACATGACGTACCTTCACCACCAGGTTCTGCACCCTGGCAGCAATATCTTTCCACAGTGCAGCAGCCCAGATGGGTTTACCTCTGCGTTGCCAGTTGCTCTGCTTCCATTGCTTCAACCACCCCCACAGGGCATTTGCCACCATCCATGAGTCAGTATAGAGATAAAGTACTGGCCACTTTTCTCGTTCAGCAATGTCCAGGGCCAGCTGGATGGCTTTCACCTCGGCAAATTGACTCGATTCACCCTCTCCTTCAGCAGTTTCTGCAACTTGTCGTCCAGGACTCCATACAGCTGCCTTCCATCTCCGATGCTTTCCCACAATACGGCAAGAGCCATCAGTAAACAAGGCATACTGCTTTTCACTTTCTGACAGTTTATTATATGGTGGGGCCTCTTCAGCACGCACCACCTCCTCCTCTGGTGACATTCCGAAATCTTTGCCCTCTGGCCAGTCCATGATGACTTCTAGAATGCCTGGACGACTGGGATTTCCTATTCGAGTTCGTTGTGTAATTAGTGCAGCCCATTTACTCCATGTAGCATCAGTTGCATGATGTGTAGAGGAGACCCTGCCTTTGAACATCCAGCCCAGCACGGGCAGCCGGGGTGCCAGGAGGAGCTGTGCTTCAGTGCCAATCACTTCCGAAGCAGCTCGAACCCCTTCATAGGCTGCCAGTATCTCTTTCTCAGTTGGGGTATAGCTGGCCTCAGATCCTTTGTATCCCCGACTCCAAAAGCCGAGGGGTCGACCTCGAGTCTCCCCTGGAGCTTTCTGCCAGAGGCTCCAGGTAGGACCGTTCTCCCCAGCTGCAGTGTACAGCACATTTTTTACATCTGGTCCGGTTCGGACTGGTCCAAGGGCTACTGCATGAACTATCTCGCGTTTAATTTGCTCAAAGGCTTGTTGCTGCTCAGGGCCCCATTTAAAATCATTCTTCTTCCGGGTCACATGATAGAGAGGGCTTACAATCGAACTGTAATTTGGGATGTGCATTCTCCAGAACCCCACTGCACCCAAGAAAGCTTGCGTTTCTTTCTTATTAGTTGGTGGAGACATTGCTGTTATCTTGTTGATCACATCTGTGGGGATCTGTCTACGTCCATCTTGCCATTTTATTCCCAAAAATTGTATCTCCTGTGCAGGTCCCTTGACCTTACTCCGTTTTATGGCAAAACCGGCTTTCAGCAGGATTTGGATTATTTTCCTCCCTTTCTCAAAGACTTCTTCCGCTGTATCGCCCCACACAATAATGTCATCAATGTATTGCAGGTGTTCTGGAGCTTGCCCCTGTTCCAGTGCAGTCTGGATCAGTCCATGGCAAATGGTAGGGCTGTGTTTCCACCCCTGGGGCAGTCGGTTCCAAGTGAACTGGACACCCCTCCAAGTAAAAGCAAACTGTGGCCTGCACTCTGCTGCCAAAGGAATGGAGAAAAATGCATTGGCAATATCAATCGTGGCATACCACTTGGCTGCTTTTGACTCTAGTTCATACTGAAGTTCTAGCATGTCCGGTACGGCAGCACTCAATGGTGGTGTGACTTCATTCAGGCCACGATAGTCTACTGTTAGTCTCCATTCTCCATTAGACTTTCGCACTGGCCATATGGGGCTATTGAAGGGTGAGCGGGTCCTGCTGATCACCCCCTGACTCTCCAGTCTACGGATCAGCTGATGGATGGGAATCAGGGAGTCTCGGTTGGTGCGATATTGCCGCCGGTGCACTGTTGTGGTCGCAATTGGCACTTGTTGTTCTTCAACTTTCAGCAACCCCACAGCAGAGGGATCTTCTGAGAGACCAGGCAAGGTGGACAGCTGCTCAATTTCCTCAGTCTCCAAAGCAGCAATACCAAAAGCCCACCGGTACCCTTTTGGGTCTTTGAAGTACCCTCTCTTGAGGTAGTCTATGCCGAGGATGCATGGAGCCTCTGGACCAGTCACAATAGGGTGCTTTTGCCACTCCCTCCCAGTCAGGCTGATTTCAGCCTCCAGCACAGTCAACTCTTGGGATCCTCCTGTTACTCCAGAAATATAGATGGGTTCCACCCCTTGACAGCTTGATGGCATCAGGGTACACTGTGCACCGGTATCTACTAGAGCCTTATACTTCTGTGGGACTGATGTGCCAGGCCATCTGATCCACACAGTCCAGTAAATCCGATTGTCCCCTACCTCCACCTGGCTGGAGGCAGGGCCCCTCTAATGGTCGTCACAGCATTGGACACTTAAGTCGTGTTGAAAGGGATTATTCTTCGTTATCACAGGAGCTGGAGTAAAATCAGCTCTTCCACTCCATCTGGGAAACTGCTCACCAGAAACTGAAGCCGTAGCTCTCATGGGACGATCAGTCTTGGCCCTTGCTCCCCTCTTCAGTTCACTCACCCGTTCCTCCAAAGCTGAAGTAGGTTTTCCATCCCACTTTGTCATGTCTTCTCCGTGATCCAGCAGGTAAAACCATAGGGTACCCCGTGGCGTATACCTTCTGTATCTCCTCTCTTGAACAATAGGACGTCTTTTGTTAATAGCTGAGACGCGTGTTGGTACACGTGAGGAGCTGGATAAATCAGATACATCGTCCCTCAATTTGTCGAGGTCCTGGGACAGTTTTTTCACAGCTGAGATGATGGAAGGAGTGAGATTGTCTTCGAACTCTCGGAGTTTATGAACCATTTCATCCACTGTTAGTGGTACTATGTCATTCCAGGTCACTGTTGCCAATGAATGGGCATATGATGACGGTGCATTCCGTGTAAGTTTTCGCCACATGGGTCGTGTACATTCAACTTCATCTGGATCTATAGGTGTATCCCCGTTATTCGGCTTGATGTGATAGATCATCTCTACGATGGCCGATTCCCTCAGAGACTGGATGCCTTTGTCTATAGTAGTCCACTTGGCCGAACGACTCGTAACATCGTCCTTGTACGGAAACCTTTCTTTCACAGCTGCCAAGAGCCTCCTCCAAAGGCTGAGGGACTTTTTCTCTCTTGCAATTGCTTTGTCAATTCCCCCTTCTCTAGCAAGTGATCCCAGCTGCTTGGCTTCTGTACCTTCTAGTTCGTGACCATCGGCCCCATTGTCCCAGCATCGGAGTAACCAGGTGATGATGTGCTCCCCTGGTTGACGGGTAAAATCTTTTCGCATATTCCGCAGCTCGGTTGAGGTCCGAGGTCGAGAAGTTACCTCTTCTTCTTCTTCTTCGTCATGTGAGGATGACTCCTGATCAGATTCTGGACCGGGTGGTGAATTCATTGGTTCTTCATCTCGCTTCACCCTTTTTGCCTCCTTTTTGCTTGTTCTCTTGCGTACAGGGGCAACCGATATTGGTACGAATTGGTCCTCTGGTTTGGCTGCAGTGATTATCACTGTGGTTTGAGTAGCGACTGTACTTGTTGCTGGGGGTGGTGTAGCTACCGTGCTTGGAGCTGGGGTAACCGCGCTGTCTGTTGCAGTTGAAGTTTGAGCAGCTGCTGTACTTGCCACTGGGGTAGCTGCGCAGTTCATTGCAGCCAAAGTTTGAGTAGCGACTGTCGCTTTGCCCTCAAATCCGCCGACATTCTTTTCCTTTTGAAGGTGCTGGATAGTGTTGAACAAGGCCCTGTAAGCATAGGCCAAGCCCCAGCACGTTGCCGTGATTTGTCCATCTCTGGTATGGCCAGAATGACCACACACCTCATTTAAGTGTTTTACTAATTCTTCTGGATTTTGCAGTTGTTCGGTAGTGAAATTCCAAAATACTGGGGGGGCCCACTGACCTAGATACTTGCCCATACTATCCCACACACCCTGCCACTCATGGCTGTCCAGCCTCTGGGAAAATCTCTCGGTCCTCCTACATCGTCGTTTGACCCCAGACAAGACCCAAACCTGAATCTGCTTAACTCTTGAAATCAGTAGTGGGCAAAACACACTCTGTATGCGTGTTAGCATGGTGATTCCCATCACCATCAGCAAACAAGTCTCAAGAGCATTAAAAGGCCATTTAAAAAATTCGAAACTCTCAAATGTAAATGGTCTGGGGGGACGACTAGGAGGGTAAAAGGATGTCTCCTTCACAGGTTGAGCACCTGAGAAGGAGAAAAAAGATGTGTAATTGCTAAGCACCTCCATCATATACCTCCCAAAGTATAAAGGTGGTGACCACACTGGGAACATAAGCCAGATCAGTTTCATGATCAATGATTCTATTGTATTACAAGTCATTACCATAAAGTACAATGGGATAAAAACCTTAGCCCAAGCCCCACACTTGAAAAACACTAATACAGCCAATACCGGATGGACGTAAGATATGGTATACTGAAACTGTGAGATCAAGAGGAAAAACCTTGAGAGCCAATAAATCAGCATTGTGACGAGTGACTATCAATCCAGTCAGATCTGTTCTTATCTCAACCCCTCGTGCCCCACGTTGGGCGCCAAAAAGAACTGTCGTGGTTTAAACCCAGTCAGGTAATTCGTTCGCTCACTTCCCCCCCTTTCTTGCCCTCCCCCTGCTCTCGGAGGGACGGAGAGGAGAATCGAAAAGAATGCAACTCCCACGGGTTGAGATAAGAACAGTTTAGTAACTAAGGTATAACACAAATCACTACTGCTACCACCAATGATAATAATGATAAAGGAAATAACAAGGGAAGAGAATACAACACCTCAGCACCAGCCAACCGATAACTCGCCCCCCCCCAGCCCGACCAAGCACCGACCGATACCTCCTCCAACCCTGCAGTCTCTCAGCCCTTCCGGCTAACTCCCAGTTACATCCTGGGCATGACGTGCTGTGGTATGGAATACCTCTTTGGTCAGTTTGGGTCAGGTGTCCTGTCTCTGCTTCCTCCTGGCTTCCCCTCCTCCCAGGCAGAGCATGAGGCTCACAAAGTCCTTGGCCAAACCAAAACATCAGCTCTGTTCCCGAGCTGAAAGTCAAAACACTGCACTGCACCAGCTACCAAGGAGGAGAAACATGACTGCTACTGCTGAACCCAGGACAGGGTCCTAATTCGTGGTTTGTCTGGAAAGGAAGATCTGTCTTTAGACCCTGGTAAGTCAAAGGGTGTCATGAGTGTTAGGTGATTCAAATCCTGTATAGAGCCTGGAAAGTCACACTTTCTGGAGCTGTAGGGTGGCAGGTGGAGTTTTGGACTTGTCTAGTATGCTATAACTCGTGGCCATCTTAAAGCAGTAGGTCCAGGGGGTGTGCAAACAGGAATGCCCTGTCATGCTCCAGAGGGTTGGCCCCTGAGTGCCTCTTCAAGATGCTGTGCAGCAAATCATGTAGATCCTTTCCATGCTGGACATCCAGCAGGCTATGCAGGGCTCCCCATCTTGGACCTAGCCACCAAATACACGCCTGACAATTCTACAGAAGTTCAAGGTGTGATTAAATAGAGCGCACAGGCATTCATGTGGAGTGGCCACATAATCTGTGACTAAAGGGGTGGTATTCTCCTGCACAAATTGAAGGGTATGAGACGGCGCTAGCCAGGTATCACAGGTAGTGAGGGGTGTACTTGAAAAGTCTGGTGACAGGTATAGCTTCTTCAGTTGGTATTGCCATTTAGGAGCTCCCTGTGATTCCCTATAGCCTGCAGAATGAGGGAATGGTAGCCCTTGCAGTTCCTCTACTGTTAGGGCTTCTTGGGAGGAAATTGCGTGGTATTTGGGAATCCACGCAGATCACAGCATTGGTGATATGGATGGTTTTGGATAAAGACTGGAGGGTAGCCTCTCAGACCGCCATAGTTATGTCCTCTATAGACTTGCATGCTGATTACCCACTGGCTGCTAACAGTTGTGGTGAGATTTGACAATGCTATGGTGATGCTCTCTTCCTGGTGCAGGCTGTAGGAGTGCCATTGTCTGTGGGAGTGTTTTTGTCAGAAATATTTAAATTTATTCTCACGATTGCTTATTTTTAGTGTAATGGACTATTCTTAAGTAAAGAACTTAAGCATTTATATATCAGAATGTGTCTGGTTAATCCTACTATGTTGTAGGCATAAAAATATACTCCTTAATTGCTTTAAGCTTTTGGTTTTGGTACTGTATTCTATCCTGATGTTTTCATGGGCATTAAAATGTTCTGCAATGCATGTTTGCTTTTACTGGCTTTAAATGTGCTCCTTTTTAGTTTTGAGTGTGTTTTTGTTCTTATGTTAGATAAATAAGCATCCAATTAGCTTTTTGTGCAGTGCTCTTTACTTTGTCATTAATGTTTTTGTTTATCCTCTCTCTTTCTAAGTCAGTTTTAAAATTTTCAGAAATGGATATAACGTCTAAGATGAGTGCATGCCATCATATTTTGTGGTGATATTTAGTACTACTTACCATTCATTTTTTATGCGTAGAAGTACTTTAGCCTTCATGTATCCCAGGCAGTTTTTCATCATTTGTCTCTTATCTTAGAGCTTTATGTCCTAAAAATGTATCTTTCAATTAGAACCCAGTAGTTTCCATGAATTATATCTTCAGATGTTCAGTGTCTTTCATCAGAGTCAGCTGTTGCTGCAGAGCCAATTGTTGATGTCTTGGGTTCTTCAGAAGGTCAGTTTTCTGTGCACTAGATAAACATGACTTCAATCTTACCTGTCAACTTTTACACATTTTAACTCAGCCTGTGGAGCTAAAAGCCATTTACTTCAAATCTTATATAACCCATAGGTTATGTTTTCTTGCTGGGTGAAATACTACTTTTATATACTGCATTGTCGTGGTTTAAACCCAGCCAGACAGCTCGTTCACTCACTCCCCCCCCCCCCCCCCCTTCCCTCCCCCTACTCCCAGAGGGATGGAGAGGAGAATCGAAAAGAATGCAACTCCCACAGGTTGAGATAAGAACAGTTTAGTAACTAAGGTTAACACAAATCACTACTGCTACCACCAACAACAATGATAAAGGAAATGACAAGGGAAGAGAATACAACACTTCAGCACCAGCTGACCGATAACTCGCCCCCCCCAGCCTGACCAAGCACTGACCGATACCTCCTCCAACCCTGCAGTCCATGAGCCCTTTCGGCTAACTCCCAGTTTACATCCTGGGCATGACATGCTGTGGTATGGAATACCTCTTTGGTCATTTTAGGTCAGGTGTCCTGTCTCTGCTTCCTCCCGGCTTCCCTCCTCCCTGGCAGAGCATGAGGCTCAGAAAGTCCTTGGCCAAACAAAAACATCATTGTTATCAGTTCTGTTCCCAGGCTGAAAATCAAAACACAGCACTGCACCAGCTACCAAGAAGGAGAAAAATGACTGCTACTGCTGAACCCAGGACATGCATTAAAATAAGAATATCCCTAGGACAGCCAGGGTCCACTCACAGGTTTCTGTTATTTCACCATTTTTTTTTTTTCTATGGTATCACTAAATCTATTCAATGCTTTTGGACATACTAGATATTGTTGGTCTTACAGTCTTCTAACCAATTTCTTCATCTAACCTTAAGTCGTTACTGTGTAAGTATTTTTTTTTTTTTTTGTAGAAGCTTTTGGGATGCCTTTTGGTTGAAGCAGTTAAATTACTAAGAAAAGATGTGAGTTGCTTGAGTCTAATCTTGTTTCACAGGTCTGAAAGATTAAAATAGACATATTTTACAGAAGCTTGGGGTTTGTATTTTCCCCCTCCCCTCCCACCTGGTCTATTACATTCATGCAGAATTTTCATTAGTGCCTTACTGTTTGAATACAGGTCAATCATTTGTTGCATCTATGAAGTCTTGTCTTTCATCTGTCTGCCATTCACCTAACAGCAGCTGAATCTTTAATCCTGTATGACTATAGTCTGTCTCACCTTTTGTTTTCTTTTTTTTGTCATACCTGGATCAAGAAGAGAATGCTGCTAAGAAGTTTTCTGAATTTCATTGTGCTTAGACTTGTTTTTTAATCTAGGGAGTCTGTCCTTTTCTCATCTAGGACTTGCAGCCATCTAAGTAGATCAAAGCATCTTGCTATTTTGGAGTTGTGATATGCTGCCATGGGGAAAAGTATAGCAGTGCTCCTGAACTCAGTATTTGCAGGTGATGTTTTGTTTCTGAGACACTAGTATTTCTTCTGGCTACAGGAAAGAAAATACAAGAGAGGAAATTGTTATGTTGCCTACAGCACACTATTTGCTGTGACTTTTTTTTTTTTTTTATTTTCCCCTCCTTATTTAAAGGTGGGAAGGATTTAATTTGTTTGTTTGCTTGTTTTTAAGTTCAGGCAAGTTACTGAAAATCAGCTTTGATTTGTGGTGTCACATGGGATGAAAGGAGATAATCCGTAACAGTACATACACTGGTGATCCCAATGCTTTGTTTCTGTGGCAGATTTGACAAGAGTTACTTCTGTTCCTCTTGTATTTAAGCAAGAAGTCTTAAAATTTGAAATGGTACAGTGAGCAGAACGATAGACCTCACTCTGTTACCTAGTCATGGGAGGCCAGTATCTTCCTTGGAAGCTCAGTTGAAGTCATATGGAGTTCCTTAGTAATCTACTAATATGGTTGATCCAACTCTAACAGGAAAAAAAACACAACAGTTATCTGTTCCATTTCTGCTCTTTTATTATTGATATAGTTGCGAGTCCTTGGTAGGGCATGCTTCTCTTTTTCAGAGCTGGTTGTTTTGAACTGCACAACTTTTTAAGGAGTTCTATGTCATAACAAGATGATAAGCAAAACATGTGGCATATATTCTGATTTAATAGTCTGTCACGATTAGAGCGTACATGTAGGATCAAGTCCCTGCAGGAATTTTATTTAAAAAACAGGGGAGGCAGATAGTAGAGCCTGGTGGAAAAGGTTCTATGTTCATTAGATGTGCAAAACATCTCAGAATCCCATGTCCAAATGGTATCCAGACTTTCATAATTTCTCTATTACATCCAGAGGTTGGAGTTCCTGTTGAATTTACAAAGCATCTGGTATTCTTTCTAAACCTTCGTGGCGTGCTGCTCCAAGCTTCATGTGGTCTTTGGCCTTCATTAGACAAACCATAAGCTTGTGCTTTCACAGAAATGTTTCTCCCATCTTCTCCACTGTTTTTTATTTCTAGTTTCACTTCTTGGCCATCTTCTCTGCAAGCATGGTGGAGTGTTCCATTCAGAGCTTCAAGCCTGCATTGTCACAAACAAAACTGGGCAAGGAAAATAAGAACGCATCTTCTGTGTAGGTGTTTTAGTTGTTTTATAGAGAAATGAACGGAAGGTACTAAAAGAACTGTTGTGGTCCTGAGAAAATACAATGATTTTAATTTATTACTGTACATATGCTTACTACTTTCTTGTTATTGTGCAGTCTTTTATGCTTTTCACTAAACTCTTAGTCTGCGCTCTGTAAATTAAATTTGAACCATCAATCTAACTGCATAGTAATATTTAGTGCATGTGGTTTTATATATATGTGCGTGTATGTGTATATATATACACACAAGGGAGATATATCAGGCTGCTTGTGATATTCACAACTTTCTGTATTCTGGCATTTAAAGTGTAAAATATTTTATAGTATTAGACTACCTTATGAAATTGAATATTAAATCTGAATTGAAATTCATGCTGTTGGCTATAGTAATTCAAACCTGAAATCCTGTATTTTGGGAAAGGAAGGGTAGCTTGTGAAATTGAAACTAAATCCATGAAAACAGTTTTGCTAAGAATTATCTTGTGGTATTAGCAAACTGAGTATGTATTGCCTCAGTAACAGTGATGTCTTACTGGCACAGCAAAACAGTGAAACAGAAAGCTTTGATGAACTCGACCATGTCCTTTATTTCCATTCTTGTTCCCCTTCCCTTTCATTTTTCTCTTTTCTGCTTTACTTACTTCATGTACTGAGCAGTGGGTATTAATATTTGATCTGTTCCCCAGGAAAGAAATATCAGTCAGGATTTCATGGGATGTTGTGCAGGGAACCGGCCCAATTGTTGAGGCCTCTGCTCACAGTTTGACCCAGTTTTTCAGGAGTAATTAACTCACTCTGAGGAATGAATACCAGGGTGAAAATCAGTTGGCAAGCTGGGGCAGAGCTGTTTGCATGTGCCAAGTTGGAGAGAAGAACGTGTGCATATTATGAAGCTGGTGACAGTTCTGAGTAGTTGTAAGAAAAGCTCATAGAGAATTTTAAAACGGTTTTCCCAAAAGGTTTCTAATCATGAAGCATCATGATACAATCAAATATTTCTAATTACTACATATTCAGAATTACATGAATCTACCCTAACTTTATGGAAGTACTTATCTGCTTTACATAAAACTGTATCATAAATATGATAGTTGTCATAGTTCAAGCAGTTATGCATTCTAGGTTACAGTACTGGCCAAGAGGTACAGTGCTTCTTTAGATACAGAGATAGCTTGCCAAACTTCAAAGCCATGCTGACTCCTCAGATTTTGTCTGGCAATAAATATTAGAAAACATCTCCAACGTCATAATATTCAGAATAATATTAACATTTAATGATAAAATTGAAAGTTAAGAATACTAAAATACTAAATAACAGATTTTATCTGGGCAACAATTTTATCAGTGATGATTATACTAACATGAGTATGTGTGTCTGTGGCACATCTTTTCCCTGAGTTTCTCAGTAACTGTGAAGCACACCAGAAAGAAAGTCAAAGTACTGTGGCTTGGCGGGTCATGTCCTAGTTTGATGTACCATGGGATCCTAGAACAATACTATTTGGAGAGCTGTGGTTGCCTTAAGGCATTTATTTATTTATATATTTTAAATTCAGAATACTGTCCTTTTTGTCACTTGGCCCTTCTTTTAATTTTATGCATGAAGATCTGAATTCTTGTAAATTCTAAATAATGGGTATGATCACATTGTGTTTTGTAGGTCTAGCTGCCCATATAGGACAACTTCTAATCCTTTATTTCTGAGGTTAGAGGCTGCTGTATAAAACTAAAGGTTATCCTGTTGTATTAAATGTATGAAATAGTTCTAAAGTGCTGAAAATATCCAACAGACAAACAAAAGTGTATTCTATGGAACAACTGAGAAGGAGCGGGAAACTGGAACAGAAATGGAAGGGTTGGCATCCTCAGTGGAAAGTTGGCTCTGGACAAAGCAGACGTGGTGTTTGTATAGTATGAAGTTACTATGGGTTTTGGGGAAACACCACAGGCTTTACAGCATCCACTCATCAGTCACATTCCACCTGTGGAAGTGGAAGGAAGAGATCTGCTGCTAGAGGTGCCTACACCTGAAATACCTTCTCACAATTCACCTGTTAAGAGTTTCTTTCTGTGACTTTCGAAATGAAGGGTTTAGTCCTACAGGTGGAAATCCTCTTACGTTGGTCTATGCTGAATGAAGCAGCACTCAGAGCACTTTTCCTTTTGCTGACTGCAGAAAAGGTAACAAATTCAAAGCAACACTCTCAGAAGAATTAATAAAAATATGTAGAAGAGGGGAGGGGAGAAGTTATGCACCTTGTTGAGATTGCTTTCCCTGTCCCGCTCCTTGTTGGGAGGGAATGGCTCATATTTTGTCTGTTTGAAGGATGTTGGAACTATCTCTAGATTGGTGTTGCTGTCTCCATTCTTGTAAAATTAGATCCAGTTCAGGGGCAGAAACAATTTTCCATGGCAGAATGCAAGTGTGGTTAAGTATAGCCTTTTCTTTAGCTTGTGGTAGATATAATGCTACAGCTGGGGTACCCATGATTTTTCCTGTGCTAGCTATCTCCCAAGGATGTGAACCGTCTGACACAGTTGCATAGATCACAACAACAAGCCAATCACAACACCTTTGAAGTATAATGAAATATATTGCATATGTACTCTTTTAAATGGTTGCATTTTTTAGCCCTTGTATATCAGATTGACCTTCAATTTTTCAACCAATATTTTATATACACCATGCTGTTATGTGTGTTTAAATATATGTGTGTTTTTCTAACTTATATTATGAAATTCTGTGGTTAAATCTAATGAATACTGTAAATATATATAAAAATATACTGTTTACAAGGAGTAGGGTTTTTTTGGTCCTTGTGAGTGAATTCTAGCCACTCCTGCTTGCTCTAAGGATGACAGTATAATTTGTAGAGGTTTTGTTTTGGTTTGGTTTTTTTTTCCTTTTGAAAAAGTAAAGAAGAGTGAAATGGATTCACCTCTACCTTATAGAGTTTAAAATAAGTAGTTAAATACTTTGAATCAAGGATTTGTTATTCTGCATGATAGAAAAATTAGAAGATGCCTCATATCTCATGTATTTGCAAATGGGGTTAATGAGATGCAAAACTTTAGAGGGGCAAAGCAATTCAATAGTAGTATTTCTTTTCAGGGTGAAATTGCACCTAAGATGATTTCCTTACCCCCTCCCCCTCCCCCCCCCCCCCCCCCGACCATTGCTTTAAGTTAAATTGTCAGCTCTGTGTGGGACAGTTCTAATTGCTTTATCTGCATTTATTTAAGGTGCATGTTTGTTTTTAGATTCACCAAAAATCTGTCACCTGACAAGATCAACCTGAGCACACTGAAGGGGGAAGGTCAGCTGACCAATTTAGAGCTGGATCAAGAGGTACTTCAGAACATGCTGGATCTTCCAACATGGCTTGCTATAAACAAGGTCTTTTGCAATAAAGCATCCATTAGGGTGAGTAATTTATTGTGCCGGAATGGTAATTAACCAGGTCTTTTTTTTCCTTTTCTGTGTAAAATTTCAGGCAACTTTGTATTCAGAGAAAATTGTGATGAGTGCTTGATAAAATTTTTGAGAAATTAGTTACCAGCACTAATTTCTTACTAATTTTTGTCTTGTAATGATTGAATATGTATGGAAACAATGAAGATACGGAGTGATTGTTTTACTTATTTATTTATTGTCTGAGTAGAATTTATTCCTGCATGTTCTAAAATAGGGGTAGAGATAAAAGTATGTATTTTCTCATGGTAATGAGTCTATTATAGTTATTTATTTTTATCATATATACTTTTTTTTAATGTGTTATTTCTTCTCTTTGCTGCCCCCTTTCTATTGCTTTCCCTCCTGTTCCTTTCATATTTCCAAAAATATCTTTCTAAAGGATTCTGGTCTCTGGGAAATGTGGAAACAGTCTAATTCTAGAAGAAGTTGTGGTTTTGGTCCTAATGGCTGCTAGGTATTGAAGCAATGTATGTCATTTGTCCTAGATTACTCTTCTTACAAGAGTCAGAAGTGAATCTATGACTTCTTTTTGACAGCAGTTAGGATCTGGTCAAACTTTGGCATCTCTCTTTAGTCTTTGGCATCCAATTGTAGGCCAACAGTGCAAATGTGGATTTTCTTTCCTTTTAAAGGAAAGAATGTGGAAGATGGTGTTGCTTTTACTCATGCATGATAAGTCAGTATTAAAGACACAGATTCTATTTTCTTCCTCTGTTTTCTGCTCAGTGATAAATAAATTTTGAAGTTCTGTTTTTAACACCTAAAATTTATGTGTGTGTATAAATTTACAGTATTTTAAGGTAAATATAATATTTTGGAAGTAATATAATTGAGTTCAGGAGTTGCAAATATAATGTATATGCATAAACCAGATGCTAAACAAAATATTTATTTTACTGTGTTTTTAATATTTATTTTGCTTTAGAATAATGTTTTGCCTTGCAGATACCGTGGACAAAATTGAAAACACATCCTATCTCTTTGGTAAGTTCTTAGATCAACTCCTAAATATACTCTGTGTAGCAGAATTTGTCTCAAATGTTTATATAGTTCTTTTGACTTGACTCTAGAAATAACTGAAACATTAACAGGCCATTACAAAGTGCCTTCTGGGTAGTGGCAGATGGAGACAAAATGCCTTAATGTTTTCTTTGGGAGGTTTGTTTTCTTAATCTGTGGCTTTGGGTGTCATCACTATAATGTTTGATTTAGATAATTTCTGTCAAGTTCTTCAGTCATTATGTCTTAATTTGGTTCACCTGAAGGGTAGATAATAGTCAATCTAACCCTTATACAAGTTTCTGCCTTTTAGAGCTATCTTTTTTTAAGGACTTTTTTATTCTACATCTGTATTCACGCTAATGATCTCGGTTACTGCAGGTCTGATACACATAACATTACAGGGTTTCTGTAACAGCCTTGGATTCAGCCTGGATATAAACAGGATCTAAAATGTGTAAATAGGACTCAGTAATAGTTAGAAGTAATGGTAATTCTTGCATTTGTTTAATTTTGTTCTTTAAGTATACTAAGAAATGTGCTAGCACCAGAAGTTATTTGCTTGATGATGGCTAAACTTTCTTAATTGTGTTTAGTTAGGAATGAAGTCCTTTAACTGTCATGCTTCCAAGTCTTGCCGTGAATTCCTGAATGTGTTTGTAATTCCTTAGTTCTAAATCAGACTTGGGAAAGACATGTTTTAAATACTTGATGGATTTGCTAGTGATCTAGTTGTAATGTCCCAGTGTTTGTACTGTCTCTTCCTTGACACACAGAGCTTAAAGTGTTGTAATGCTGAGGTGGGATGATTCCACCTCTTGACTGCAAGATGCAATTGCCAAATTGGGAAAATCAGTTTAAGCTGTGCTATTCTTAATGATTACATACTTTGGCTTAAGGTAGCAAGGCCTGATTGTTTGCTTTGCTCCTGTTGAACTTGTATTAGTGATCTTAGAGGCTAAGATAACTTTCAAGGTCACCTTTTTTACACTGCTTTACAGAAGGCTTTCCTTGAACAGTGCATTACATAGATATCAAAAGTTCAGTTTTCAATGGTAGACTGTACAACAGGCATTTTGACTTCTAAAGGAGGGGAAATCAATGGCTTAACTGTCCCAACTTCAGCCCCTTATTACATCACTGAACTTCCTCTATTTTGGAGGGTACTTTTTCCTACGGAAAGTTTGATGAAATTGGAATAGCATCCTCTTTGCATAGCTTAGGGGGTAACTAGAACCCACTTGTCTAGCCGAAGGTTCTTCCATTGAGCTGAGTTACCCTTTGTGAAAATCTGTCTGTTAACGTAGTGGCAAATAGTAAGTTATCTTTGCTCATAATCAGTTTACGTTTCTATATGATAAAGAGTGTAATTTTAGATTTTATATATAATAGATATTTACATTATACATTTATATGATAGTATAGTTTATAGGAGTGTTTTGGGGACCCAAGGTTGCTATGCATCAGGTTTTCCTCTATCAAAGTACAGTATTTGCCAATGAGAAAAGAATAGAGAGATATCTACATCCAGTTGTTCTTTGTTAACTCTTACTTAATTATGGAAACTCCTTAAATCACTGCCCTACTGTTCTTTCAGCTAGTCGTGCAGTGAAGGAAGCTATTTCAGTCTAAGACACCTTAAAAGAGTGGTCAAACATCCAAAAATGTTAGGATAACCAGGAGAAATCTTGTCTTTCCCCCACGACCTTTGAACTAGTTGATTGGGGTTTTCTTCTTGTTTTCTTCTGTTGCTGTTTTGCAGTGTGAGTTTTTCATTTAGACAGCTGAGAATCAAAATATAGTGAAGTATAAATAAATCCAGAGTAGAGAATTTATAAACTTCTAGATGGTAGTCAGGGCATTTCATGGGTAAGAGTAGCATAGAAAAATGTTTGTGGAGCAAGTGGGTCATGAAGACAGCCACAATTAACATAATACAATAATAAAGCCCAGTAGGTAGGGCAGGTTGAATCATGAAAAATCTAAAATTGAGGATGAAGCTTTTTAGTGTGCTTTGTTTGAGCTAAGAGAGGGTAAATGAAGGAACTCGGAAGGAACGGTACATAGGAAGTAGGTGTTGTTTTGAATGAGCTTCCAGTGGAACAAGATTTCAGAACTGTAAGCCTTAAGTGAAAAGCCTTCCCACGTTGTACAATAAATAGAGGTCATAACCATTGTAATGTAAGTTAGGAGAATTTTGGATTTATTCAGTGGTTGGGAATACGGTTTTGCATTGGCTTGTTCCCATTCTGTTCGTCCCCCTGTTAGTACGCATTATTTATGATTTGTGTTACTTTTCTGCTATTTAAATATAGCCTTTAGTTAAAATAGGATTTAGGTGTCCCATTCCCTTAATTCCCAGTATTGTTTGTAAGGGTCCCACTAGAAATACAAAAAATACAATAATAGCATACAATTTTACTATAATTTGACATATCGCAAGTTATACTAGAATATATCTTTTTAGAAACTACTTGTTTTACTAGAACTTCTGAAGGTTTGTATACGCACACGAATGTATACATACTATGTGTGTAAATATTCTATGTATTCAGATTTTGTTTTAAAGATGCAGCACAAATCTTGCGTCTATTATCTCGTTTTAGTGGACTAGTTTCAAATATTTTTCATTAAAATTTCCTGACCTTACTGAACCATTTAACACGCCAGTGGCGTTAAATATTTCACTGACAGAAAAACCATGCAGGAAGAACACCCAGATGTGTATGCATTAAGTCATGCTCATTTTGAAATACAATTTTTGAAAATGTGTGTGATAATAGTAGTTGGGATCAAGAATTCTGTAATACAGTATTTGACTGGAAAGGTCTGTTAGAATTCATTAAATTTAAAAATTCATATGAACAAATTTAAAAAAAAATTCTGATGCATTATAAAAGTTTATGGGAAAATTGGCATGGTAAGAAATGTTCTATGTATATTTCAGAAAAAATTCTCAAAATATTTTTATTTTTGGTTGGTTGTTTTTTTGTTCTTCATATGTCATCTGTTTACTTTGTTACATCTTAAGTCTCCAGTTCTTTGTTTTGTTTTGTTTTTCAAGTCCTTGGATAAAGTTGTAATGGAAATGAGCACATGTGAAGAGCCACGTGCCCCTAATGGACCCTCTCCTATAGCAACTGCATCTGGACAGAGGTCAGTGATGATATTTACATTGATCCAGAAAAGTTTAAATGACTATAAAAGAGTTAGATCAACTCCAAATTTCAAGAAGTATGCAGAGTTGCAGCTTGCCATTTCTGTGTCTCCAAAATTTTGCTTATGGGTGGAGTAACATGTGTAGTGCAACTGGAACTATCCAGACACAGGCCTGGTAAGAATGTCTGAACTGTGCATGGAACTTTGTAGAAATGTTTCATATGTGTGCATCTACTGCATCAAACATCAAGTTTAATTGATGTTAAGGTTTTTGAAAATTTAACGTTTTGCCTTCGTTCTTGTTAAAAAATATATAGCACGATGGGTTGTTTTTTGTTTCTCCTTTGGCCTAAAAAAAAACAGTATTAAGGGCTGTTTGTCAGTGTGATGTTTTAAAGTTCCATTTTTTAAATTGTATCAGCCAAATCTAACTGAAGGAATTTGTGCACGCTTTATAGCCTAAAACTCAATTAATTTGGTGGGACATTTTATAGCATTACATCAGGGATTTCCACAGTCACAACCACACTAATCATTTCCTTTTTACAGACCCAAAACGTTTTTCAGTGGGCATAGGGACCCATATATAGAGAAACTAATTTAATGATACAATTGCTTTTCTTGTTTTAATTTCTACATAATATGCAGAATGTGTCCGTGGGTCTTTACTGTCTCCTAGGGTACAGCTTGAAAATCATTGCCGTAGAGATTCTGTGTAGGACGGAAGTTATAAAAAGGAAAAGGGATGACAAACCACATAAACTGTATTTTTTTTAAAAGCAGAAAAAAATATCCGAAGTAAAAAAAAAAAATTGGATTTTAAAAGAATATTTAAAATACAATTTTCCATTCACTAATCAAAACCATTTTGAACACGTAAGATTTTTATTAAATATTAATTGAAACTGGCTTATATTTTTTAATACTGGAATGCATGTTGATTTGTTGAAGAAATTTAACTGCCATTTAGGATGCCTTTCTTTTCTAGAATGAAACAAAACAAATACTTCATACTATTTTGCATATATGAAAGACGCTAGTGTAAATGGATGAAATAACGCAGTTTATAGAGATAAGTACTAACCAGATTGGATTTGTCAAATAATTAGTTTGATATGAATTACTCCTAATGCATACATAAGAGTAAGATTTTTATGTAATGCTGTACTATTAATTGATACGTTTATATATATGTGTGTGAAATATTCATAATGAAAAATTGCATTTATTGTTACACTTCATGGAAATTGATCTTAGTCCAAAATATGTTTTTTAGTAACTATTTTGAGGATAGGATCATAGGGTGTAAAATTATTGTAAACTAGATCAAGTGTATTTACAAAAATTCATAACTGGGGAATGCATTAGGATCTTATTTTATAGTTTGCTTCGTGTTGGCATCCCTGCCCATGGCAGGAGGGTTGGAACTAGATGATCTTAAGGTCCTTTCCAACACTTAACTGTTCTGTTACATTTCAGCTGTTCAATAAGTTAAACTTTGTGCCCTTTCATTAGGTGTGTATTTAATGTGCTGGCATTTCACTTTTTAGTGAATATGGCTTTGCTGAAAAAGTGGTAGAAGGCATTTCGGTTTCTGTGAACTCCATTATAATACGGATTGGTGCAAAAGCCTTTAATGCTTCATTTGAACTATCCCAGCTGAGAATATATAGTGTAAATGCAAACTGGGAACATGCTGACCTCAGATTTACCAGAATACAAGAAGCTCAACGTGGAGAGGTAAATACTGCCTTTTGGTAATCTTTTTTCCTTGTTTTTTGGAATAAAGGAGAAGGAAGTTGAATTGCAACCTTACACAGTCTAGGAAATATGCTGTTACTGGGAATAGAGACATTCTGTGCTCAGTAATTTAATCTAGGAACACAAGGATATAAAAATGGGGGATGTGAGTCAGATCAAATGTTATGTCTGTAAATGGTGTCCAAAGTGAATGCTTAGGGAAGAGTGAAGACCAGGGCAGGCATATGTACTGTTCCCCTCTTACTTTCTCCAAGCTTGTAACCATTTTAAAATGCAAACTAGAAAAGACTTGAGGAGTACTGGAACAGAAGAGAATGGTATATTAAGTGTGGAAAGGTAAGGTGTTGTGCTGTTTTCGTTCTTACTATTTTTAAAGCTTTAACTGGTTATTTATTTGCTTGCCAGGGTGTGCCTAATAAGGTTTTTTTTTTCTTTAAGCAGTTTCAAATGAATGTTAATAAAGTTCCTATGCAAGAGTTAACTATTTTTCTTAGAATAACTAAATCGTATGTACACAAAAAAGTAATCGCAGTCAAGTGCATGCTTTTCTACTGTCTGTGAGAACTTAACATGGAAGTCTTAAATTATTGTACACCATTTGTTTGCTTTCTCCCATGTAACCAGAGTAAAATGTATAGAGTGCAAGGTTGATTCTAAATATTATATTGTTATTATTATATTGTAATATATTGTATTGAGAGACTTATTTTAGCATGCATCTGTCTTGGGATAAGCGTTTGAAATTTTGCCCATGTTGGCCCATTTCTAGGTGATTATTCCAGAATAGACTTTACTCAGAGATAAGGAGTCTGTTAGTTGCTTTTTATGTAGGAAAAGAAACCCCAAGAGAATGTTAGTTAAAAATACCACAAAAAGAATAAGTCAAACTGTTTTTCTAACAGGTTATCTTTCCTGCAGCTTATCTGTATTCTAATGCTCATGTGTTAATGAAGTTTAAAGAGGAAGAGTTAAAGTTTGATCAGATGGAATTTTGTGTTGCCATATCTTTTGATGTTGTGCTTCTTAGGAGGAGTTTTATGCCTAACAGTTGCTCCATACACAGCAGACCTTTCCTTGGGGAGTGGTTTCTTTTCGAGCACTTTATTCTGGAAACTGCAGTGAATGATTTGTTAGCAGTAAATTGCATGAAGAGGTGGAAAAAATAAACCCAATGCTGTAGCATAACTTGTGCTAAACTATATTTTTAGGGAGTAAGCTTTTGCCTTTGCACTGTAGTTACACTCTTGATGTAGTAAGAAATCTCCTCAGAATTTTTTAGAAGCTTCCATTCATACTGTATCTCCTGGATGAGGAGGGTAAGTACTCTGCTTTTCTGCAAATAGTGTTTTTCAGGCTACTTTGCACTTTGCCTTTCCATCTTGCTCACTTTGTGTGTGCCTCCTTCCCAAAGACATTGAGTGTGTTTTACTTAAGTTTGTGCTTGTATTTGCAGGACATAGGCTGTACAGTTTTCAAATTGACAAGAGAATTGCAGTTGAAAAATAAGATGCATACCAAACAAACTCTTCCCTGTTCCACTTTCTTCATGGCTGATCTTTTTTAATTCAGAGAGTAAAGAAGGAAGGAGTTTTAGGGAAACTAGAAATGACATTATTTCGTTGGGTTTTTTTCCCCCCTTTTAATGTCCTGTTCTTTTGATGTTCTCCATGATGAGACATGGGATATCTGCTTGCTCTGTCTTCTAGAAATCCATGTAATGTTTCAAAGCTTGTGGGGTCTATATGGCATACAGTGTACTCAATGTTTAACTTTCAATTGAAATAAAATACTTCAAAAACCTCTTCCATCCTGTAGCTTTGCTTCCCTCCCTGTTCTTTTCCTGCATACTCTGATTTAACATTTTGAAACAAAACCATGCAATCTTCTTTCTTTCGTCTATCAAAAGCAACCTAGTATTCAAAAATTGTAACCATTATTTTCTACTGAATATTTGAAATGCTGCTTATTACCTCTGTCTGCTTGGGACTAGCTTAACATTTCTGTGACATTCTGGAGGCAGAGAGAAGGATCCAGGCTTTACATCCTGACACCTCTAAGTAGCATAACAAGTGACATGAATTTGTTCTGTTGATATGACTCTGCATGAAGGATGTATGTGAGTGTGTATGTGTGTATATATATGCAGATATATACATGTACATGCTTAGGCAGAAGTAAGCTGCCGTATTGCATGAAGGTGGTATTTTTTTTCTTTCTTTCTCTTTAAAGGTTTTGACTTTTAAAGAAATCAACTGGCAGATGATCAGAATAGAGGCAGATGCAATCCAGAGTTCTAAGCATGAAATCATGAGTGCTCCAGTTCGACTGATTACTAACCAATCAAAAATTAGGGTCACACTTAAAAGAAGGGTAAACGTGAAAGTCTTTCATTGTTTTGTGAATTAATTTTTAATTATGCTCTTACTGCATACATGGACATAGGAGAGGTTTTAAATTTAGGCCATATAAAATGTAAAATTCCCAGAGCTCAGTTTTTACTAATGTAATTAGTAAGACTGTAGAGTTTACAAGAAATACAGCAGGCAGAATTTGAAGATGCAGACCTTGCTCAGGTCCTGCTAATGAAATCATTTGTTCTGCAGAGCTTTGTTTATGGCAAGGCTTGTTTTACTTCTCTAGATTCACAGTGTTAACATTACCTACATTTAGAGAAACGCATCAATTTAATATCTAATGCATTCCAAGCAAATAAAAAGTGGGGTATAAATATACTGTATCTTAGGTACTTTTTAGTTAATGAGAAGAACACAATTTAAAAATAAAAAATGTTTGCTATTTATGTGGAAGAAATTTCATTTTGGAGGAAGTGTAGTTTTGCATGAATTTTTTTTTCTTATATTTGATTTCAGAAGTTTAAGTACTTAATGCGCCCATTTAACTTGGTTAAATTTTTATTATACAGTTAAAGGATTGTAATGTAGTGGCATCAAAACTGGTTTTGATTCTGGATGATTTGCTGTGGGTTTTGACTGATTCCCAGTTGAAGGCCATGGTGCAATATGCCAAATCTCTTAGTGAAGCCATAGAGAAATCAACAGAACAGAGAAAAAGCTTGGCTTCTGAAGCAGCACAGGTATGAAAATTGTCTCACTATATAATTAACAGGTGTTCTAAAATGCAACGCAGTGTAGCTAGTTATGTTACTTTATTTTGGAGAATGTTCAGTTACTCATTTTCATTCAGCTGGATAAATTACATTGGGAATGAATCACAGGCTATTTCATGTATGAATGAATATAACAGACTCTATTTGACAAGATTTTGTGTATTCATATTAATTACAGGAAAAAGTTGGATTTCTTTATCCATGCACAGAGTATGTAAACTTACACGTTAACAGTTGATTAACTGTTTAGTACATTTGTTCCCCAAATATTTTCTGGTTATGAATTAATGAAAGTAATA
Source organism: Pezoporus flaviventris (assembly GCF_033815535.1). NCBI lineage: Eukaryota > Metazoa > Chordata > Aves > Psittaciformes > Psittacidae > Pezoporus > Pezoporus flaviventris. The sequence continues at coordinate 4,705,692 of NW_026892644.1, forward strand.
ATTAAGACACACTAAGGTAACCTTAATGTGGGGATAGATATGCTTACTATAACAACTTAAAGTGCTTGTCCAGTTTATTTTCATGGTATCAAAAAATTAGCTTTTAGTAGAAGCGTTCCATCATGCGGCTCCCTTATTGGTATAACTGGTGAAAAATTCTACTTTTAACATATTTGTGCTGGCATGGATGTGGTATAGATGCTGCCGGTAAGATAGTCGTATGTAAACCTTGATCGTTTTTCAGCAAAGCAGACTAGGCCAACTGGGCTATGTGAGTGTAACAGGAGGGGCCTCTTGTCAGTGAAAAAGCAGAACAAATAAACTGATAAAAGGTAGTCCCATTAAAATAAAACATAACTTATTACTAAGGCTGAGTAAAGTAATTTCTGTTGAATCCCTTCCAATGAAGCTAGTGTACTATAATGGAGAGTTCAGTTCTTACAGTGGTCCTTATGATTTATGGTTGGTTTTGATAATTTAGCTACAAGAATTTAACCATTAGCTGTTACATTGAGCAGGGAGGTTCCAATTCTTCAATTCCCTGTGCTTGCATCTCACCAATTACCTGATAACTGGCAGCGGCTCATCTTTGACCCTTTTGTGATATAGTTTGGAGAACTAAAATAGCAGAAATGAGCCCCCACCTCCCCCCCCCCCCAAAAAAAAAAAAAAAAAAAGTTTTTCTGCAAGTTTAGTTCCCTGAGCAGCTTGCTCAGAAGTTAGAAAAATACCAGTGCTGCAAGTGATGGGTGTAAAGAAGTGTGGGGGTAGGGGAGAATGGGCATTTCCTCCCTGTGATGCTGAGCCATTAGCTCATCTTAGCTGTATTCTAAAACAGCACACTTAAATCTCTGTAACCACACAATGTGAATACATTTGGTGCAGATTTTTCCTTATTTTAGAGACCTGTTTTGAGTAAGGAAGAGGATATTTATGCTTGAAAGGAAGGATAAACTTTATAAATTGATACAACTAAATATTTTTTTCAGAGTTCTGCCCCTGCACCCAGCTCTCAGCAGGTGAAAGTGCCCCAGACAACGGCAGCACCTGATCAAAATGATGCAATAGTAAAATTGTTTAATGATTTTGATGTTAAGGAAACTTCTCATCACTTAGTAATTTCCCATTTGGACCTACATATATGTGATGATATCCATTCTAAAGAAAGAGGTAACTTTTTTTTTAGGTAACCATATTTGTCTTTAGAATACATTTTTCAGAATACATTAATGTTAATCAAGAGTCTTTATTTTAGAGGAATATTCAGAATTGTCTTCACTCTATGTAGACAGATTTAAAATTAGCTAGATGCCTTTATGAGAATAACATTTCATTATTACATGTGATTATTGTAGAATAAATGCAATAAAAACTGATAAGAGTGTTAGTGGCATCAGTGCTTATTCCATCTTCTAGAAACCGATTCTGTCCAGTCTGATTGTTCCTGCTGTTTTTTCTTTTATGTTGCAAGTTAACTGGGTTATGAAGAATGCAGTGGCAACATTACCGTGAATTGAAAGGGTCCTATATGATCTGCTTCTGTAATACTCTTACAAAATACAGACTAATAAAGGAGCAGTTCTCTTTCTGTTACTAATTTAGAGAATTTGGTATGCTCTGCAGCACATAGAAAGAATGAAACAAGTGTTCTGTGTCCTTATATTTTTGTGTGTGATACTTCAGGTTTTTTTTTAAATGAAAGGCTATTGCACATAGCCATATTCAGAATCAGAACAAAAGAAGACAAATGACACTTCTTTAATGCCTTTAAAGCAATCAGAGAGAGTGATGTATCAATGTATATCCAAGGAGCTGTCTAGTCACTAAAAAACTTAGAGGTATACAAGGTCCGCTGAAGAAGAATATGAAAACCGTAGGTTATTATTAGATATTTCCTTAATTAGGGAGAACGCTCGGAGAACAGCAGAGCATAAGTTCACTAGCTAGAGATGTGTTTACTTACATGCAGTATATCTACTGCAGTTTTACTTTATCATTTTTAGTGAGATGTCTTTATTAGTCATTTATTTTTTGCCCATGAAGTTTAAATTTAGCAGCGGAAAAATCAGAACAGAGAACTCTCAGAAGACCTTTTCACTGCAATAGTATTTTTCAAATTATATTTAATTTCAAGAATGCTGTAAATGTTGACTTTGAATACTGATCAGAACCATACATTCAGTGTGAAAAGTTTTGTTTCAGAAAAACTGGAGTAATATGCGTTCAGAGAGTTGTCTTTACTTTTTAATAGCATTTAAAACAATACACAAGTTGTTAGGAGTTTCTGAGTACAGAACACTTGAGTTTAACTAGCTGATCTTCAGAAACCAGTGACAACTTACCTGTATGTAAATTTTAAGGGAAGATAATAAGGTTTTAAGGAGAGTCAGTGAAGGGGAGGAAGAAACAGCTGTTTGATTTTTAAAGAAGTGGAGCAACAGAACTAACCTCCTAAATACAATGTGTATAGAGCTGAGTATTGTTTTATTTTACAGACTCAAATAGACGTGTTACAGGAGGAGCCATGCAGCTTTCCTTCAGCTATTTAACAGTGGACTATTATCCATTTCACAAAGCAGGTATGAAAGTGAGCATTTTGTGAATTACCTGTGAACATATCTTCCTTGAATACTAAAAAATTCGTGTGTGTACATATATAGGGCATGGATAATAATGTTCTGAGCATTTCAAATACACTCGTTTTTATTTCATTGTGTATGCACAAACAAACAACAAAAGCAACAACCTGGGAGCCAATTTAATTCTGTGAATGAGCTCTTTTAGGCCAAACACTTACTTTTCACTGTTCTGTTAGGTCAACAAAGCGGTGTTCAGACATTTCTGACATTAAAAGATTTCTGTGTTGACAGAGGAAGGCAGTATGGCAGATGATTGAGAATTCACAAATTGGGTATTCGAAAGAGTCAATCTGTTAGGGTTTAGGGGTTTTTTTGAGTTTGTTTTTTTTCTTTTCATGTGGAAGTCTACCATTTTATATCCATTTCCAAGCAATGTTTTTGTTTTTATTTTGCTAAAAAGGAAGCCCAGTGTTTAGAGGTTCCATTGTATAGGCTTTTGTGAAGGAACTGTTATTAAACAGATGTTAGCAATTTCCAAAGAAACATTTCTTACAAATAGTTTTCAGAAGTCTAAAAAATGTAGAAGTGACAAAATAAGTTTGCTGTTGCATTTGAATTCAAAAGCAGTCCAGCACAGTGGAGGGCTTTTTAGCTGGTGGGCAGAACTGGTTGTGCTTTGTTTTGCTTTTTACTAACACAGACCACTCGTTTTGGAATGGTTATCCACATAGATTAAAGATGTGAATTAGCCATAGCCTGCCTCATGCCTTTTTTTTGTCATGGTTGCAGGTGGAATCCTGTAGTGTCAATCTATTTCCTTCATAGGTATCAAGTGTAATTTTTGTACGTTAAAAAATGTAATTTAGTATAGGTCAAATAAACATACAGAGCCTCAGAAAAAAATACACTTCATCAGTATTCTTTCTTTCTATGGGCCTAATATGTTCCGAAAATTGTGATATTGCTTTGTTGCCCTATAAAAGGGGGAGGACCCTATTTTACAGAGGTTTAACACATGCCTGTCTTGTAAACCAGCTATGTTTTTCATTTACTGTCACTTCTGATTCCTACAATGTCTAAATGAGGGACCAATCTATCTATGATTTCTGTGAGCTCTCCTCAGAGAAAATTCAGAGGATCAGGGAAATAAACTGATTGTTTAATTTGAAAGCATTCTTAGCCAGATTGAACCATGCACTGTAGGCTCTTGGATGGGCAGGCTAGAAGCAAACTGAGTGCTTTTAGGTAGTGACTGCATGCAACGTAACTCACTACCTGAAACCAGAGATGGAAAAACTCATCTGCAGATCACAGAGGTGGTGCCTCTAAAGGTAGTGTTCTCCTTCCAGTCTTAAGCAGTGTTCTGTACAAGTATGTTTAAGTAACAGAAATCTATGTCTCGCTAATAGAGTATGATAAAAAGCTTCCAGAGGTGGTGGTAGTTGGTCCAATAGGATGTATGTGTGGAGGGGGAAGGAACATGCCAGAAAGTTTCTTCTTCCACTTAGAGGTCCTCATTTTCCCATGGTTTTAGAAGAGTGTGGCAATTCTATGGGCAAACTCTTGTCACAGAGGGGACAGTTTGTTTGCTCAGATCAAAATGTTAATCCTGAAAATTCAGAGGGGGTTCTCTAGCCATGTAGGTATTGTGCCTCTATATACTGGTGTATCGGGCTATCACCTGATATGCAGAGCATTTCTACCTTGAAGTCCTGCAATATTGCATACTGAAGGACACCGTATTAATACTTTCTAACAGCAAGGTCACAGCTTCTGTGTTTTCTGGTTTTGTACCTTTCTGGCCTATGGAATATTTAGGAACAGCTTTTGGATTTAGTCTTGAAAATTGCAGTTAATCCTCTAGGAAGAAGTTCTCAATAATTAATTATTTTGCAGATTGAGTTCTTGGGGGCTGGGAGTTGTTTGTTTTTTTGTAAAATACCCGCTCAGCAAGACTCTAAAGGGAGTTTGAGGCATATTCACTGTAGGATAAATTTCTAACCCATTGAAAATCAAGCCTTCCAACAATAGCCTTTCATAATACTTAACAGAAATGAAGCGGGTTGTATGCCCATTGACTGTGATAACCCTAACATAAGCCAGACTTATTGGATGTTGTAAACCTGTTTATGCAGCAGTCCATCACTCCAGTAGTCTTCCCAGACCTGCTTTCACCCAAGCTTTTATCCAGATCCATTATCTATGCAGCTGATGTGTTGCTGGATGATGATCAGAGAAAGCTGCTGCTTTGCCATCATGCAGGACATTTTGCAGCATAAGAAATTCTTGATCAAGTTGATATATTGAGATAATATGAGAAATTGGAAAGCATTTTTTTCCTGGGCAACCAGCAATAAATTCAGATGGTAGCAACATGAGTGCCAGCTCCACTAAAATACTGTTTTATTACATTCTGGCCTTCTCTTCACTATTCATAGGTAAATGTGGCAATGAGATCTCCATATATAGAGATGTAGAATAGCTGAGAATGGAAGGCACCTCTGGAGATTGTGTAATCCAACTCCTCTGATTAAAGTGATTTCAGTTAAAGTTATCTTCCCAGGCTTGTGTCCAGTTAGGTTTTGAATAGCTCCAAGGGTGGAGACTCTGCAGCTGAGATTTGTCTCCAGCTGAACTTCATGCTGCTAGTCCCCACCCTTGAAGACTAGTGGTTTCCAGTAGATACTGGGGTGGCTAAAGTTCCTAATGAGGACCAGGCTCTATGAACATGATACTTCTAGTTTTCTGAAGGAGGCCTTTTCATCTTCCTAATCAGCTGGTCTGTAGCAAACATCTGCCACAACATTTCCATGTTGGTCTACCATCTAATCCCTACCTATGAGCGCTCAGCTGGCTGATGATCCATCCCAAGGTAGAGCTCCATGTGTTCCCACTCATCTCACTGATGGGTCAACTCGGCCTCCTTGCCTTCTTGTCCTGTACTTCCCAAAGAGCCTATGTCCATCCTCTGCAGCATGTTAGTTGTGTGTGCTATCTCACTATATTTCTGTGGTCCTGGTGAGACCATAGCCCTGCAACTGCATGCAGATCTCTCATTCCTCCTGCTCTGGCATGTTCCTCATGCTGCATGTGTTAGTGTGCAAGCACTTCAGAGAGGTGCCTGCCTGTACTGACTTTCTAGAAGGGGTACGAGAGCTTTCCCTATTATGCTGCAGTCCTACAGGTACTTCAGAGTTATGTGCATATGCTTGGGGTGATCCCACTTCAGCCCTGTTTTGGAGAATCCCAGCTTTATGGACTTGATTTTAATGTATCTTTGCCCTCTTTTGCACTCTCCTTTTTTTTTTATTTTTTTTTCTTCGCTGTTCCTTTTTCATCATCTTCACCCTGAAAGATGTGAACAACCATCAAAAGGCTGTGATGCAGGAAGGTGGGGAAAAAATGTCATCTCTTGTGATGGGCCCCTCCCTTATAGTTTCTTCCATGCTGAAATCTTTGCATTTAGGCTTGAAATCACGTTTTTTTTTCCCAAAGCAATTACCTGTTTTAATTATCTACTAATCCCCAGTGTAAGTATCCAAAATCTTATTAAGTCCCAAATAAATTAAGTTTTCACATGGTGGTATTTAGAGAGTGATGTATCACTTGATAGAAGTTATTTGTAGTGCATGCTTAGTATCAAACACATTAGTAGACTGTCTTTACAGGGACTGTTTGAAGAGATCTGAATTTCTTTCAGAGGTTTAAGTGTCTGCCCAACAGAAACATGCTAGGAATAAAAGAATTTCTACTGGGCTTGATTTTTAAGGCTGTGTGTGGTGCAGCACTGATTGAAATTACCTTCTTGTTTGTGTGCCATAGAGGTGCTAGAGAGCCAACACAAAAAGAATACATTTCTGGAAAGGGACCAGGAACTTCTTAGGACACAGTTCTGGCAGGAAAGATAAGCTTGGAAAAAGTGAGCATGAGAACGTTGTTCTGTTACTTGCTCTCACTTTTTTTTTTTTAACTTTTTTTTTTTTGCATGTTCTCACGTATGACATTAATGTGTCATCAGATTTCTCTGAATTGAAATATTCAGTGCTGTTTTCAACATGCTAATGGTGTTAAAAGGCAGGTGGCCATATTAAATGGTTTTCTGAGTGATTTTTGTGAAGCAGTGAGATGTGTTTTTTATAATATAGCTTCTGTTTTAACACCTGTTGTAAATTCTATTCAATAATTACAGCATGTAATAATAAGATTGTATTTTGAAGAAGAATTGTGAAATAGTGGAAACTTGTTACCTAGTTAAAAGCAGACTTTCAAATGAGTCAATATTCCCCACATTGCTCTTATTTGCAGGAGACAGCTGTGATCACTGGATGCATTATAGTGATGCAACTAAAACCAGAAGTGGATGGGCCAAAGAATTATTGAATGAATTCAAAAGCAATGTTGAGTTACTTAAGCAGGCTGTGAAGGACCAGGTTATAGATTCTCCTCCCAAATCACCACCTGCTGTATCCCCGCAGAACCTACAAACAGGTACTTTGTTTGCATCAGTCCTGCTCCAATTCTGTGAAATGTTACAACTAGTCCAAAAAAGACTGTTCTTCTCAATGATTCCATCACTATTCTTTCCCACAGGCAAGGAACAGATACCAAAAGGAACACCTAGGGCTTCCTCTGTATCTTCTCAACAACCAAAGGGCAAACTGATGTCTAGTCCTGTTGTGGTTAGACTTGCAGATTTCAATATATATCAGGTACATTTCTTCAAGTTAGTAAAACTGGGGCTATTTTGCCCTGGATTGTTAAATACCTATGTTTTTTTAAGGGACAAATCTGAAGCCCATTGAAATTAATAGAAATCTTTTCATTCATTATTGGATTAGATCTTTATGGTCCTGCTTCTGTTTTGTTAAAATTGGTGGATATTTTCTTATTGACTTTATATTAGGTGATACCCCATTACAGTTATATTTCAGATCCAAGTTCTTCCTGAATTCTGACATTTAGAATTTCATCTTTTCTCATTGTATTGTGTTGGGTACCCAATATTTTAATATGTGGTTTTGTATTTCATACTTTTCTTATTGTTACCTTTTTCAAAGGACATGGGATTTTTTTAAATTGAGAGGGTTTTTTACTTTTTTTTTTTTCCCAGCCCTTCCCTCCATCAGTGATATTTTGAGTAGGCATTTTAATTATTCTGCCCCCATTCCCCATTTGTTTAAGTACTTTTTTTTGACATTTGTGGTCCAGATTCACTCTTTCATGCAGACAGGAGGCAACTGGAATAGAGGAGTATATCTCTAAGGCAGAATGGTAGTGATACAGCAGGATCTACTCTAAATTTCAGGTTCTAACAAAAATGGTTAGTGTGAGCCCTTAGTCATTGTGACTTCTACTTGCTCTTTTTCCATTTTTCAATGCTTTTTGGCCATATTGCTTCTGGTAGAGTGGGAGGTTGCAGCTTGCTGCTATGAGCCTTTTTCTGGGTTTGAAGTGGTTTTATATAATTTTGTACTGTTGGTGCTTTCAGTTGCTTTCTGCTCTTCAGATACTTGTCTCCTCCTCAGATACTTGTCTCCTCCACCTCCCTACATAAATATATTTTTGATTTTTAAAATTTTCATTATCTCTATACAATTTACAGAAAGCTATTTTTCTAAATAGATCTGTTACTACTTGAATTGTGTGTTGATACAGAGTTGTTTGCAGCTTGAAAACAACTACATGGAGTGAAGCAGGCTTATAAAAGTTATATATTCTTTATTTCCAATGAAACTCATACAAGTAGACATCATGATATAATCAGTATTAATATGTTGGCTAATTCCAGAGTAGCAGTCTGACTTACTAAGTGTTGGATGAAACAGCTTTGTTTTGAAAGCAAACTTTTTAAACTAGGGTACATTCCAAGAAATTTAAGGTCAAATATATATCAAAAGGTGATCTCTTCCTTGTTTAATAATTTTACGCTGCAAGGAACCAGAAGTGAAGGATTTACTGTTCTATAGTGTCTTGATTCTCCTGTGAAGCAGACCTTTAGGCATAGCCAAGCATATAAATCCCTGCCAGGTGCATGCTAAACACTTTGCTTAGCAGTATACAGTCTAGAGTGGGCCCACATACTGGAGTCTTTCCTTATGTGACAGAACAACCACTTCCTAATTTTATTGACATAGCTAGCTATCCTCTATCATCTAGATAGAGGATCCTTGAGGAAAAAAAGTATGCAAATACAGCATGTCTGAGCAGAATTGTTTATGCAGGAGCTTTAGTGTTTGCAATAAAGAGATCATTTTGGGCTTTTACTGAACACCTTTGAAAGTGACCTGCTGCCTCCTGCCTGACATGAAGGAAGGTGATCCGATACTGTTCATGCTATATAGTTTTCTTGCGAAACTGTTCTGTGTGGATTGCTTTTAATACAAGGCGACTAGGTCTGTCTCGTAGCACTTTGTGTAGTTGGAGTTCTACATCTGAGAACAGTGGATTATTACCCTTCTAGGCGTATGTCTTGGAACTACAAATGTATAACAATTAATAAAAATGTAATGTACTAATGAAGTTAATCTTTTGTCTTTTACAGGTTTCAACAGCAGACCAGTGTCGTTCTTCCCCTAAAGCTCTCATCTCTTGCAATAAAAAGTCACTTTATCTTCCACCAGAAATGCCAGCTGTTCATATTGAATTCACTGAATATTACTACCCAGATGGAAAGGACTTTCCTAGTAAGAAGTTCAGTTTTTTGGTTTGGGGTGTGTTTTTTTGGATTGGTTTGGTTTTGTTTTGTTTGTTTTTTTTACTGTACCATAAATTTTGTGTGTTACTTTCACCCTTATGAAGCTTAATACTGGTTCCAGGTTGACAATTGGAAATAGGTAATGGCTTTCTAAAATGGAAACAGTGCAACACTGCTCCATTTGCACAGTCCTTGTTCCTGGTAATCTCCTGTAATACTGTTTTTTATAAATATGGCTTTTATGTCAGAAAACACAGCATTTTAATGACACAAGTTATTCATTTTTCAACATATATGTATTGTTTCTGTAGTCGCATTATCTAGCTACATAAAAGAACTGAAACTATTGCAGTAATATTTATTATGTAATGCAGATCTGATTGAGTTGTTTTTATTGTGTTATGTGGTTGGCCCTGTTATATATACAGAAATGTGAGTGGATTTCTTGAGAATGGAACTTGAGGACAGCAAATCTCCTTGGTCCTGCCTTCTGTAATGAGGGCATTATCCCCCTCTCCTCAGACTTCATTCTATTCTAATATTAGGTTTTCCATTCAGAAATTCAGTTGATTTGAGTGACAAATAATCATTACCTTAGATATCCCCTAACAATGTATTTGTCCTTGAGATCAAAGGAATGGGTTTCCATTCTTTCTCTGATGTAAAATAGGAGTGAAAATGTACGTCTGTGCTCATGTAAAAAAAAAAATAAATTAAAAATACACCCCCAAAACATTTTACTTATTTTCATGATTTTGTTTTTTTTTCTCTTTCAGTTCCATGTCCAAATTTATATGGCCAGCTGAATGCTTTACAGTTCACCCTGGATGAGAGAAGTATTCTTTGGCTAAATCAGTTTGTGTTGGATTTGAAACAGAGTCTTATTCAGTTCATGGCCATGTACAAGTTAAATGATAATTCAAAATCAGATGAGCATGTTGATGTTAGAATTGATGGATTAATGTTAAAGGTATGTTGTCTTTGAGGAGGGGTTTTGTGGTTCCTTGGAAGAAAATACTCTTATTTTGAAAAGCTGTTAGCAAAGCAGCTTAACAAAATGTGGACAAATACATGAGCAAGCAATCTATGCCATAAATAATGATCCTCAGGAAAACTATGCTGAATATGATGGCTTGAATACAAGTATGTGTCTTACATACTACTTTATATGTCCTAGGGGTATTTTGGTTTTGTTTTGAAGACCTGAATGGAAGTATTCACAGATCATTTCACTGTGTTCAATGAAGCTGACATAGCAGAAGAAAGAAAGATGAGCACTTAAGTAAAAATAACTAACATATTTGCACTCAATTAATGCAAGGGCCCTCCCTTGTTCCTCTGGTTGTACTATATCAGAACTCTTCTATCTTGGTGCTGAATGCTTAGAGTAAAGCAAGTGGTTCCTCTGAAAGTTTATTTGTGTCTCCAAACCCCATTCTCACCATTTTCTGTTTCACGCTGACCCTTGGCTGTAGTCCAGGTACACAAGTTCTCTATATGTTTATTCCAGAGAAGTGGAACTCATTGGTGCATTGGAACAACAGATTCTTGCTTCCCTTGTCTTTTTCTTCTTTGGAGGAGAAGGATTGTTGAGCATTCCTCGCCTTTCTTCCCTCCCTCCTCCCCCCAGTTTGCATTGGGCATTTTTTTCTGAGGTTCAGAGGTAAACAAAACAATGAGTCTCTTTGATGGTGCCTGCATGAGATGTTTCAAACATTCTAAAGTCAGCATATGGAGAGATGGCTGTCCAATGCTCTTGGTACATATTTAATGGAACTTTAAAAAGACATAGTTTGTACTGAATGGAAACACTTATTGAGAGCTAACAACCAGGCAACTACAAACACAGACTGATCTAATAGTGAATTATGATATATGAATAGCCCACTAAATTAAGATAAAAGCATTCTCATGTCCCTCAAGCTTTGAGTCATATTAATTGTTTCATCCCTGTATTAACTGCATTATTTATATTTTAGCAATTTATGAATATTTTGTTACTGGTGTGCTTGATGTTTACAGCTCTCCTAGTTATTATATAATTAGATATTTGGTTATTTTGTTCTGCGTCCTTTTATTTACATGAAGAAGCTTTATCACTCCCATCTTTTGAGTGTCTTTAGGATGACTTTTTTACTCTCATCTTTCTAGATTCAGCATGGAGATGTTGTGACGGAAGGTAGTGCCCCTGATCCTAGCAAAACTAATGTGGCTAAGGTCCATGTTAACAACAGATACAGAATTTGACATAAAATACATGTTTCCTTTAAAACTTGTGCTAAAGATAGGCCAGTTAAGTTCAGCATACTGAACTATTTTGTTTTTTTAGGAGTTGGAGTATATTTTATGATGAAAAAAATATGATTATCAGATAATGGTCACAAAATACTTATTCTGTGTTCTGCACTGTTAGGAATATTAGCTGTGTTAGCACATTTAGTTGTTTCCTGGTATCTTAACATAGAAAATAGTGTAGTGAAAAATCCTATTTGACAAGTGAGATTGAAAAAAAGCAGAGAATTGTAATTTGGAGTTCAAAATTTTAAATGCTTAGAACACTTGCAGAAACTTTCTGCCAAGTTGTTTCTGTGTTGAAGAAATGAAGCACTAATAATAATGAAGAAATGAGCCTAATATTACTGACCTAAATCTAAATTCTTCATATAAGAAAAGCCTGAGACCCTTATGTTTTTGTACAAACATTGAGTCTTAGATGCCACAGATCCCTCATAAAAAAGAGGAAACACAAATGATAATTTGTGAGCCTGTGTTAGTATACTTGAGTTCTCATAAAATTATAATTATATTCCTTTATTTTAGCTGTCATGGTTATTATTTTATTTCTTTAATTGTATACCTTCTCAATCTACAATTTTCTGACTAGAAAAAATATATTTCTCTTGCAGTTCATCATCCCATCTGAAAACAAACCTGAAATTCATAAAGATCAACCTCATGCACTTTCTATTCAAAGTTCAGAGATGATTGCTACGAATACAAGATATTCACCAAACTGCAGACACTCTGATCTAGAAGCTTTGTTTCAGAACTTCAAAGACTGTGAATTTTTCAGTAGAACTTTCACCACTTTTCCCAAGTCCCAGAAGAATTTTAATCTTTTGCATCCAATTTTCCAGAGACATGCTCATGAACAAGATACTAAAATGCATGATGTCTATAAAGGTTATATCATACCACAGTTGAATAAATATGCATTAAAGACATCTGCATCTACTGATGTTTGGGCCTTGCATTTTTCCCAGTTCTGGATAGATTATGAAGGAACAAAAAGTGGGAAAGGCCGACCAATAAGCTTTGTGGACTCATTTCCACTTTCACTTTGGATTTGCCAACCAGTAAGGTTTGCAAAGTCACAAAAAGAGCTTTTATCCCATGATCAGACAGCTGTGAGCATTCCAAAAAGTGAATCTAGTGATCTTGCTAATAGACTGCAACGTAAAAAACTTCTTAGGGAATATTACAGCACTGAGACAGAGCCCTTGACCAATGGCATTCAAATGTTAGACACTTCAGGAGTGCTTTCTGAAAGTTCTTCCACAGATGCAGATGTACATGTCCTAGTCCATGTTCAGAAACATGTAAGCTTGCAGATCAATCATTACCAGTACCTTTTTTTGCTGTTTCTCCATGAATCTCTTGTATTGCTCCTGGAAAACTTAAGGAATGATGTAGAAGCAGTGACAGGAAAACCTGCAAAGCAAACGGATGTCTGCATTGGGATCCTACTTAAAAGTGCAGAAGTAGCCTTACTACTCCATCCAGTGACTCAGGGAAACCCTTGTAAGTCTCCAGTTGTAGAAGAAGGAAGTCCCGTGGCATCAGAACTCTCCCCTTTGGGAAATGGGGAAGCTCTTACTTCAGAGAAAAAATTAGTTGGCAGTAAGATAGTGCAAGCTGGTATTACTGATTTGGATTATGTAAATGACTGTAAGCCTCTGAATGCTGAAGTTAATAAAGGGATTTTAATAGATCCTCTTTTGTTTAAATCAGACAGTAATACGGACTTTCAGAAAGGAACATCATTTTCAGATGATGCATCAGATAAAGGTTTGGGAGACACAAGTGAAGGAGCAAGCAGTGGACTTTTTAGTAGAAGTGATTCAGAGGAGGTCTGTGGACCTCTGAGTGAGAAAAGTAGTTTGCATCCTAAAGAGTCAACATCCATCTTAAATAAGAGAGAAGATTCTACTGATTTTATCATTGATAAGGAAGACGACAAAAACATATTCTCAAATAAGTTAAATGAACAGGAAGGCACAACTGAAGGCTGCCCTAACCAAGTCACTGACTTGGACACAGAAACTGCCGTAGAAACTGAAGAATTTGAAATCAACAAAGACAGAGTGACTTCAATTAGAGTGTTTGCATCCCAGTCTTCATCAAGGTACAGAAGACTTAATACTAAATCAATTTGCTTACTATTTGAAAATATTTATCAATTTTGTTGGCCATGTAGTTCTAGTAATGGTCAATGGAAATGAACATCTAGTAGATAAATATTTTAAAATATAAAGATAGAAGATATGCAGTATCCAGCTTTTAATGAAAGCTAAAATGAACTGTTAACTTATCTGAACTCTTTACTTTTAGTTTAAATGTTATGAAATATGTATTGAGAAAAATATTGACACAAATATTTGCAGGAATGCATGTTATTTCTGTGTTTGTCTCTGTTTAGCCTGGAGAAGAGAAGGCTGTGTGGAGACCTCATAGCAGCCTTCCAGTATCTGAAGGGGGCCTACAGGGATGCTGGGGATGGACTCTTCGTTAGGGACTGTAGTGATAGGACAAGGGGTAATGGGTTAAAACTTAAACAGGGGAAGTTTAGATTGGATATAAGGAGGAAGTTCTTTCCTGTTAGGGTGGTGAGCACTGGAATGGGTTGCCCAGGGAGGTTGTGAATGTTCCATCCCTGGTGGTGTTCAAGGCCAGGTTGGACAGAGCCTTGGGTGGCATGGTTTAGTGTGAGGTGTCCCTGCCCATGGCAGGGGGGTTGGAACCTGATGATCTTAAGGTCCTTTCCGACCCTAACTATTCTATGATTATTGAATAATCAGATTTTTTTCTTTTGTATGTTGCCTGGTTTACAGAAATTAAAAAAAAAAAAACAAACAAAACCAACCAACTTCTATGTAATTCCTTTAATTTGAAATAATTTCCTGATATCTTTATATTTAAAAAGTGCAAAGCCTAAGGAACGCTGCCCGTCCAACCTCCCTACATTCTCTGTTTCTTACAAGAATATGAAGAGAAGTCCATCACAAGTCTCTCTGGATACCGTCTCTATTGATAGTATGATGCTGGAGGATCATTTGGTAGAGAGTGATGGAAGTGACAGCCAGAGCTTTCTGGAGAAAGGTGAGTAGGTTTAACAAAATATTTTTAAGCAATACATGAAAATGTAACCTATTACTAAAATAGCCCTCAAAAGGATTGTAGTGCAGCAAATCCTGGACACTTTACAGCATTATTTCTGTGAAGTTCTCCAGTCGGTAGTATCAAGTATATTCACAGCATGTTATTTAATGGGAGAGCAGTAAGGTGTGCTACTTAAGTAGTGCTACTTAATTTTAGCACTATTTAATTTTTCTCTCTTGAGGAGAGTAAAAGCATTGCATTCCTATGTTGCAATTGAATTAAGCAGCACGGTTCTCTGCTTTGCTTAAAAGCCATTGCTTTGGCTGGTTTTACAGGTTTGTACCCTGAATGGGTGTTATGCTTGAAGTGGTAAAGAACCTTTAATTTTAAAAATAGATGAAAAAGAAATGGATTTTCACTAATACTCATCATGCTAATTACCAAGCAGATAGATTTAGTAGTTTCCTTGCAGCTTGTTCATTATGGAGCTCTTCCTAGCTATTGACTGTCTAACAGCAGGTATTTGTCCAATTTTCACTCATCTGTGCATTAATGTGTGGTCCTGGTCTGAGGGAGGAATCCAGGCTTATGGTAATTATGTCTGTATAGTCTGTAATGTTGTGGACTTAAGCAATTGTAATGATCTAGTAGCTCTCTAGAAAAACTGATTAAATAATTTTCTAATGTCAGGAAATGCAATAAGACTTTATTGGTACCTCTTCTCTGATAAATTTTACTTCCAATAAAGAATGACTTTTTTTCTTTTCAGTCTAGAGCAATAATGAGAATACTACTTCACTTGCAAACCTCTTATATGTTTGGATCGTAGGAGTATTCCTGCATGTGCTTATGTGGGAGTATGCCATAAAATACATTTTCCATTTTTAATAACCTTTATTTTTTTTTAAGCTTGTTAAACAATATTTAACTGTAGATTAAGTCTGCATGCTTTCTAGTTGTCAGGGAAACACTACCATCATCACTCTAATGAAAGTATATATAGCTTATTTCTCTAAACATAAATCCACAAACTTTTGCTTTAAAGGCACTGTGCAGTGTTTTATAGACATGGCTGGATCAAGTTTATATTTGATTTGGAAGACTTAAAAGGCCTTTCACAATTTTTTCAATAATGCATGTGGAGTGCCATTTTGGGTTTGTCACTATATCCTGCCTTACTTTTATAGTGTCTAGAACTTTGAACTCTCTGTAAGAGGCATGGATTTGGCAGCTCAATCATAAATATTTGTTTAATAAGCCATTCAACTCATCTTAAAGAGTGAGCTAATGTATGCAGACAATAACAGACACTGACTTTATTCTTGATGCAGGAGTGATTCAGGTTTGGCTATGCTAACTGTGTTTTCTTTTCTTATCTATATGGAAGGTATTACAGCCACAAACTACCAAAGCCCATCAGAAAATGCTCCTGAAGGAGGCACAGTGATTGAAAATTGTGGTGGCTCATCTCCAGATGCCATGAGTGCTGCTTCAGAGAATGCCCATGAGCCTAGTGAAGAAATGGTAATATTGTTGAATTCCATTAGAATACATGCTTCAGCAAATTATACCTCTAAATAGAGCTACAATGAATGCTTTTAGAGGTGATTTTTCAAGTAATTTTGGTAGCTTTTGTTAGTGCATTGTGTAAGCCTATAGGTGTAGTGCACTTGTATTAAATACAAATGAAGATTGCAATCCAAGTTACACTGAGTATTCTCTGTCCTTGTCATCTCCTGTATAGCCACTGTTGGTAAATGACAGCAGCCACTTAAAAATGCCACAAAATACTTCTGCTTTCGTACCTAGCAATATTTTGTAATACTGTCGTGTTCTTTTATGCTTGATTGAATACAGTATTTAAAATGAGCTTTTTAACATCTTCATGTATAGATAAAAGAAAGTACCAAAACTCTGATGTCTCTGATATGGAGATGTTTCCTTAGCACTGGTAGCATTCTGTAGTATTTGTAGCATTCTGTAGTATTTGCAAATAGGAGCAAAACAGCTGCCCTGCTGGGTCAGATCAGAGATGCCTCTTGTCCAGGACTATGTCAGGATAATGCCCAGTATTTACAGAAATATGTGGAGATTCCCTCCCTGATATACCATGCAGGGTCCAACCTAAGAGTTTCAGTTGACTGAAATCTGTCATGTTCTTGCTGATTTATTTTCCTTTTTTAATGCTAGTCGTGTAATTCTTTGCTTTAAAATATTTGTGGATCATGTTAATTAAGAAAAATACATAAAAAATCAGCTCACTTAAATGATTGGTTCCTTTTAAATACATTTTCGATCATCTGTGCATATAGGTAACGTGGAAAAATCAGATTTTATTGACTGTTATGCAAATGCATGTTAGCGTGGTTTTTTTTCTACTTGCAGAATATAACTGAAGTCATTTTAGTAGTATTAATGATGATGGACATAGATCTTCTGATACCAAAGCTGACCTTTGAAACTGGCTGCTACGTATTGTTTTGAAAGATATCGCAGTCCAATAGAGGAAAAAAAGCTATTATGCTGATAGCCAAAGTTTAGTAGCCTGGTTCTTTAACCTGCTCTGATTCAGCACCACAAATGCTTGGTTGTGCTTATAATATACATGAAGTTGAATGCAGCCTTACAAAGCTTCAGGTGTCACATAGGTCACAAACTTCTTTGTTGGACTGAGAAAAATGCCTCACTTGTGGCTTTTCTGGCCAATTCTGAATCGGTATTAGTGGGTTATAAATACAAGTGTCTGTTTTTGGACAGACTGTTGAGCAACCCATCGTCAAGCTGATAGGTACAAAAGGAAAAGAAATGAGAAAACTTTTTGCTTTTCTGTGAGGAAGGGTTATGGATACAAATATTCTTTTCCTTTTGTAGAGAAAAGGTTTAGAAAGCACTTAAAATAATAACCACCGTAAATTCAATTTATAATCTTACACTGTTTTATCTTAATTTTGTTGGTAGATGTCTGTTGTGGTTTTCCAAATATTTGGTGTTAATGGGGAAATTGACATCAGAGGTGAAGATACAGAAATATGCCTACAGGTCAACCAAGTGATACCACATCAGCTGGGAAATATCAGTGTTCGGCATTATCTTTGCAACAGAACTGTTGGTAAGAACTAACAATGAGATCTCAGTGTTGTGAAACTGGAGCTAGTAACATTTGTTCTGAGTAAATAAAAACTCAGGAGTAGCCTTAAAGCACAAAACCAAGTTTTATCTTAGTACAATAGCATACTTTTTATGCTGGTTTAGAATATCTACTCTGATTCTTTCCTGATAAGGGAAAGGGAAGGAAATAAAAATGGAACCAGTTTCTGGTACTGCAGATAAACTGCATTGCATTGAATTCTGGTCATTAGTTTGCTCTTTTTAAAATCAAATAAATTGCATTACATTGTTACTGTTTTATGAAGATAGAACTCTCTTACTGATCTAATGATGCTTTGCTTAAATGTACCTTGGTTTGAAGGGCTGGTTCTTCATGATCTATTTCTCTAGATTAATTTAACAACAACAGTTCAAACAAATTTATAATTTGTGATTTAAGAAAACTTAAAAATTGACTCTGTGTCAGGAAGGATGAGCTGTGAGGACAGCTGTTTTTTGCTTTTTTGGGCATTGTGGTTTTTTTTTGTTGGTTCCTTGGTTTTTTCCTTTTCTTTTTTAAAGCTTGATAGGAACAGAGGGTGTAGGTTCATGCAGATATTTGTGCAACTAGATCAACCAGTGTGTCAGAGTTTTTCCTGAGCATGAGTACATATACATTCTCTGCCAGAAAACCTAGTTCATATGCTGTGAGGTTTTCTTTCTTGGCACGATGTATTAGCATGCCACTTCACGTCACAGTTTGCTTTGCTCCCTCTGCCAGCCTTCCACATGAATTGCTGGATGCTGTAGGGTTTTTGGGGCAGATCCCTGATGCACTGGCTTCCTGCTTCTGGTTCCTCTCCTTTCTCAGGAAACAGCTATATAGCAGCTGTTGGCTGCCATTTATTTCCAGCCTTCCAGGAGCAGGATTTTCTTCAGGAAGCTGTATGTGGTGGGACAGCCTCTGATGCCTAACTAAAAAACCCATTTACTGGTAAGCTGAGCAGTTGCCAGCAGCTGCTGCCTGAGCAGCTGTTACATGATGTTGCAGTTACATTCAGGCATCTGAGGGCAAGAAGGAGGTCCAGCAGGGGAGACTCATGGCTGACCTTCAGTTCATATGCAGGCAAATTGATTTCTGGTTATCCATCACATCCGCTGTAAAACCAAGAGGGAGTAAATAGTAACAACATGCCACCTTCCTGGTCTTACATGTATCTAAAAGTAGAACCTGCTTTCTCTGGTTCAGCTGATAGAGACGCTTGTGCACTGGCTGATTATTTTATGGGCAAAAGACTATAATACGATAGTATTATACTTCTAAATACTTCTATATAGTTCTAAATTTGGATATACTATCCAAATACTTCCACTTCATCTCTCTTCCTTTCTCTTTCTGGTGGGTATCTGGATGGGTAGGCCAACAGTGCTCTTTTTGTACATTGCTGGTCCCTTCCATTCTGTAATGTACATCTTTTTTACTCTCTACTGTTCTTCTGTCCACTGTAGGACTGTGTTTTCTGTACTTAGTCAGCCATCTTCTGTGGGCACTGCTCTTCCCCATCTCCCATATTTATTCTAATAGAAGAACTAAGGAAGAAAATAGTTAAATCCAGAGGATCAAGGTTGGGAAAAAGTTTGGGAATTAGATCAAAAGAAACTATTTAAATGAGTTAATGGTAAAAAAATGCAACTAGAACAACCAGTGAGCAAAAGCAAAAAGAAAATATCCCAATAAAAGCAATCTCTACCCCCCCACCCCCCCCAAGACCTTTCAATAAAACTTACTCAAGTGCTGAAGTAACATTTGTAATTAGTAAAGTGAGGAACCATGCAAAGAAATTATCAAGAACCTGAATCCTCAAGTATTAATGCTCTGAGCAGTTGTTATAGCATTGCAGTAGCAATTAACAATATGCTAATGATACTTTTAAAAAATAAGTTCACATGCTGCAAATGTCTGTAACAGGATACCTGAGTATCTATATCTATAGAGACTTGATATATCAGAAAGCTTGTGTCTCGCAAATGTAATATGTTCAGCAATGATGCCTTGGAGTTTTAACCAAGTGCCTTGTAAACCAGTTGTATCATTTCAGAAGGAACTCTTAATTCTGTGAAGCAGGATGGTTTTTTCTTTATATAAAGGTATCCAGGCTAAGCTTTACTGGAAAGAAATAATGTCATGTGCAGCCCACCAACATACTGTGTTTTTCTTTTACGTTACATGTCAGATTATTTAGAGTAGGTTATCTCTGAAATGGAGGGGTATAGCATGCTGCATTTGTTATAGCATGCATTATTACTTATCAGTAGATAGTACATAGCAAAGAAGCCACCACAGAGGAAACCTGCACTTCATGGGATCACAGGATAGTTGAGGGGAGAGAAGGCAATGTCAAGACGTCTTTAGTCAAATCCTGTTCTCAAAGTAGGGTCAGCTCTGACATCAGGCCAGATTACTCAGGGCTTTATCCCATCGGTCTAAGAAAGGACCTCCAAGGACAGAGATTGCACAACCTCTCAGGAAGCCTGCACCAGTGCTACATTTTCCTCATTTCTTATATTCAGTTTGAACCTCTCTTGTTTGAACTGTTGTCTCTTAACCTCCTGAAGAGCACCAGTTTGAAGAGCCTGGCTCTGCCTTTATAATCTCATCGTATGTATTGAAAAGCTGCTAGCAGATTTCCCGTATGCCTTCTCTTCAGCTTTCTCGTAATTGCTAATATATGCATAAGCAGAAATCAAGAAGAGGAGGTTACAATAAACTGCATGCCAATAATATGGGGAGAGGAGGAAGAATAGTATTAAAGAAACAAGAATAGAAAAAAAAGTGTCTTCCTTTTAATTTTAATCTTTCCAATTTCTAATCTTGTAAACATTGGCCTTTCCTGAGGGAAGCAGAGTTTAAACCAAGAAACTTTTGTTTATTTTAATTCTCTCAAATTTTTTAAGTTAGATACTCTACTAATATAAATGGACATAATTCAGTTAATTTTACTTGAGTTACTTTGATTTCAGCTATCTTTGAAATGACAGCATTGATGCTTCTTAATATAACAACTGTGTATTACTGTGGGTATGCTTTTTGTCATACAAACAATTTCTGTAGATCAGAGTCACCAAATTACTTAAGAATCCCATGGGGTAGTTATTTCTGGTGGTGAACCCTCTTTTTTTATACAACAAATTAATATTGCCCCCCTCCCCAGCAGTTTAACCTTAAATCTTTTAATTTAGTTTAGAATGATTCAGTTCAATGTTGCAGTTGTCCTTATTGGTTAAAGATGCTGAAACTGCTAGGGTTTTTTTTAAGGTTCAATTCTACTGCCATCCAAATAATGGAAGCACCATGTAGTCATGTTATCCATCTTACTGCATTGCTGCTTATATTCCTGTGTGTTAGCAAGTTAGTTCCTGGGTCAGGAAATTCTGTCTTTCTCAGAGAACACCAGCTCTCCTGAGAGAAGGAACTGACTTAAATGTTTTTCTGAGTTAAAATTGAAGGAGCTAGTGGAAAAGTTTAAAATAATTGTTTTTCCATTGTCCAGATATTGAGAAAACACTAATTTTTTTTTTTTGTAGACAGTGATATTTCTGTATTGTCCTTTCCTGTTGTCATAGTGAGGTTCTAGTACTGTATGTACTGTTTATTTCTCTTTAGTGCTTTGAAATGATAGACTAAGAAAGTGGCTCTGAAGTTCTGTAATTGCAATGATGTAATTTGTAGATACGACTTCTAAAATACTTTTGGAAAATATCAGTTGGCCAGTAGAGGTCAAAGTATTTGTATCATGATTGCTTTTTTTGTGCATTGCAAAATTTTAATGCAAATTTGTTTTCCTTTTGCAACAGGTTCGGACTGTAAATCTGTGGCTGGACCACTTAATTCATCACCTGAGATTAGTTTGAGATGGGAAAGTGGGCCTAGTGCTGTGATACATTCTCTGCTGGCTGTAAAAAATGGTTTTCTTCAGTGTCATGTAGAGAACTTCAGTGCCGAATTTTTAACATCTTCCCTTACAAACATTCAGCATTTTCTAGAGGATGAAACTGTCGCCGAAGTGATGCCTATGAAGATAAAAGTTTCTAATGCAAGGATTAATTTAAAGGTATGTTAACAATGAGGCATTTGGCTGCTCTATAAGAACTGTGTTCTTGCTTCTTTGATGATAAATGACTAATCTGGATATAGTTAACTTCAAAGCAACTGCTGTTGTCCTCTAGAAGGTCTTTAGGTAATACTAAAACAATTAAAAAATCCATAGATTTGGTTAAATCTGTGGTATGCTTAGAGGTGGATTCTATGCATGACCAAGCTATTTATATGAATTAATATTTTATACTTATCTTATTTTCTCCACTCCCAGTCTCTTTTGTTGAGTGACTGTCTGGGAGCTTTACAGGTAAAGTATACCAAGTTCCTAGAGGCTCAACGTGGGTTTTTCTGGTTGGGCTTTTTAGCTTAGCACAATAATGGTTTTCTAATTACAAAAACAGATTTTAGAGGTTAATTCTCTCTCCTACTTAGAGGATCCTTCTTACAATGAAAGTTCTGTACAAAAGAAGGGAAAAGATTACAGGAATTCCAGTTCAAACCATGTGAATACTGTTTCTTAGATGCCAGATTTCATTTTCTGCCCTACCGAAAGACAGATACTAAATAATGCAAGTTTTCTCACCACTGTATCATAAAATAGTAACATTAAGAGGACACTCCTGCTCAAGTCTCTTAGGGGATTTTCTTTCATTTAAAGGAGATGGTGAGTTCTGTGCTGGACAGCCATTGAATATAAAGATAAGGACTTATTTTTGGGGGGAGAAGGGACCACAACAAAACCCCAGGCAAAAGTAAAGATAAGATAATTATAACATTGCTTTGTAAATTGATAATCACCCATATATATAAACTTTGAATAAATTGAAGACTGGAATAGCAGCTCCAGTTCTGCATCTGGGGGTAAGGCCTTGACTCTGCTGAGATCATTCTTGACTTAAAGGGCAGTTATTATTTCTTCAGTGTTTTACTGAAAGTGCATCAGTATTCCCTCCTTCTGTGATGCAGCTTTTCCACCACCTGATGATCCTTAGGCACTCCTTTTGGGCTGTTTCTACTACATGAGTCGGACAAGCATTTTATTGTAAGAGCTGTGGATCTGTTCCTCACATTTCAGTGTCTCACAAACATGAATGTTTGCAAAAAGGAAAGTCTTAACATATAGACATCTAAATTTAAAAATGGATTGTCCTGATTTATGGGCAAGAAGGTAGATGTAATCAAAATATTATTGAGAAAGCAGCTGTTTGAGGTGGGGAATATATGTTAATAAACAAACAGTAGGAGTCTGCTTGGCAGTGAAAGCCCCAGAGTGCTCACTCAGCAGTGCACACAAGTCACAGTGTTGGTTGACACTGTGGTTGACAACATGGTGGTTGACTAAACTGCAAGTTTGACATACAGATGATTCATTTCTATAGAGTTGCAGGGTAATAATGAGTGAAAGGATATGGTCATAGGCTATGCTGCATTGCCCATTCAATATTCTGTTGAAATTCGAAGAAATAGTGTATTTCTTCTGCATGAGACTTGATGCAGTGTGTTGCGCTGGGTGGGGCTGGAATTTAAGAAAGGTTATTTTATTTTTTGCATTTTTCTACTGCAATCTCAGTACAGTTTCAAGAAACTTTGGCAGTTATATCTTAACAGCTTTCTCGCTACATGTTTTATGCTGATATGTACAGTTTCTAATTACACTGGCTGTGTTATTCTGCTTGACAGGAATAATGAACTATAAAGACTCCCTGGGGAGACCCCAAAAGAAATAATGTATGAAGTTTCTCTTCTGTTGAGTACAGTAATATAACTGAACTTCAGCTGGCACCATCCCAAACTAAATTCTAAAAAGACAAAATCTGCTCAAGAATGTTAGCTGTACCCATTCAGTCTTTAAATAGTTCAAGGGAAAATCAGATGCTGCATAGTGCAGGCTTCTTATCTCTGACTCTGAGAGCTCCTGGGTTAAGAATGTCTTGGGTTGGGGTATAATCTTATTGAGATGTCTTCGAAAATACTTTGAAGTATAGTCAGACTGTATATATAGAGTTCAGCAGAATTACTCCAGAGATAACTTTGTGCCTTTAATATGATCCGGGGGGTGGAAGAGCAAAATTTTAGTGGTGAATCCCATTAGAAAATTTACTCTGAAGTGTTCCCTTTCAAGTTTCATTAAATCCACTTTTAAATCAAGATGTTTAATTGAACATCTTGATTAGCTCTTTTTATATCCCAGTAAACTCATTTTTGAATACTTATATTTTTTAGGATGACAGTCCACGTGAAAATTTCAAGGCATCTGAGCTGGTACCCATAAAACTTCATATTGACATACTCTGGATAGAAAGAAATGATGATGGCTCTTTTCTCATTAGAGGTTTGTATGTTCCAGCATCTTGATATCTCAATATCATAATCTAATTATGCTGAAAACTGGGTTTTTTTTTTGTTTGTTTTCCTTTGTGCAAATATGTGGCTAATAATGAAAAGATATCTGATGATAATTTGTGGAAGTTGTGTTGCAATGTGCTTTAATTCTAAGCATAGTCACATAAAGGATCCAGTATTCCAGGTGTGGTCTCACTGGTGCTGAGTATAGGGGAATAATAACTTCCCTCATCTTGGTATCTGTAACCTTCCTAGTACAGCCTGTATGTGCCTGGTCTTTGTTTTCAGAACTTAACTGCTGACTATGATGAATCTTCTCACTGACTAAGGCTTACAGGACATTACAGTGTTTGCTTTCTGTCCAATTGGTCTCCAATTGGTAGTGGAAGTGGAGCAAGAGGTTATTTACTTCCAGCTGCAGCACTTCACACTGCCTGTTTCTCCAGCATGTTGGGTCCTCTGAAAAACAGGCTTGCCCCTCTCTTGTCAGTTACTCTTCCATTTGGTATTGCTCACAAAATTGCAGAGGGTGCACACATGCTTTCATTCAGGTCCTGAATATATTAATCCAACAATATGGAATGTATTGTATGACTTGAGGAAGAGGAGGCTGCAGGGTAGTCTTAATAGCCCCTTCACCTATCTGATGCAAAGGTATAGTGAAGGTGGGCCAGGCTTCTCAGAGGTAGGCTATGGCATGATTTACTTGTATTTAAACAACTCTATATTATCTAATATATTGTTTGCGTGTTTAAAGATGTTCAGTGCATTTTGGTCATCTTTTTAAACTAAACATTTGAAGAAATAGTAATTTAGTAAGAAAATACATAGTTTTAAGGTTTCTTTAAGCTCTTTTTTTTTTTTTTTTTTCCCCTTTTTGCTGAAGTACTTTGATCCCTTTTCTTGTAATGGACTGCTCAGGTACAGTGACTTCAAAGGCATAGGTCAAATACTGTCTGCACTGCTGTGATTTATGTATCTGCAGTGCTAGATTTTTGAGTCCTCACGTGTGTTTGGTGGGAGAAGGGGATTATGAACAGAAACTTTTTGCTCAGAAGGAAACATTTAAAAAAGAAAAACCCAACCCAGACTACTTTTTTTGGCTACCAAGAACCATGACCCTCATCTTTTCCCTTCCTGTGCAGCTTTGTATTTTAAGAGATGTTACAGTTACACTTCAGTTATAAAGGCTACAAAGTTTCTTTAATGCAAAGTCATTTAAGTTACTTTCTAATTTAAAAACTTGATCCTGCAGGTTTATCTCCCTGTGTCTCCAAATGTGAATGCAGTCTTCAGCTCTGATTTGGACCTGGAGACAGTATCTTAATAGCAATATTAATAGTTCTTAAACTTGTAGTTATTCAGAATGCATATTCAGTGATTATTGTATTGGTCGGTATAAAAATGTGATAATTTTCTTCAAGCTGGAAGCTACATATTACTTCTTCTCACGCCTCCTTTTCTTTCTCTCTTCCTCCAAAATAGTATGTTTATTTTTTTTTTATTCTTAAATTCGATTTTGGGAAGTGAATATTTGTTTAGTTGGTTTTAATTTTGTGCTGCTGGGAATCAATAAAAAGACAACAAAAACTCTAAGCACTGCTCTTAAGTGTCTTTTCTGTGATACAGACAATCAAAGAGTAAATGATGTGTCAAAGATGAAGAATTCAAGTAGTTCATTGCAGCAAGTGGCTGGACCTCCTGAACATAAAGCACAGGACCAATCCACGCAGACTACTTGTGAAATTCCCAGATCTCCTAAATCAAAGACGGATTCAGCTGACTTCCTTAAAAATGAGGTATTAAGAACTGCTTTTGACACTCTCCCTCCCATGTTCCCCCCCTCCCTGAGTATATTACAGTCATTAATCATTATAACATTTAGATCATCTATTGATGGGCTTGGGGGTTACTTCTGCTTAGAAATCTATCTGATACGGGAAATATGAATTATGGATATTATAGTATGGTTCAGTACTTAGGCATGCAAAACAAATTTAATACTACCTTCTAAATGTGGTAATAGTACACTGTAGACCGATTTTTCTCCTTTACATCAGAGTACAACACAACTTCCAAAGACAAAGGACTACATTGTTAAATCAGACTTGTACTAATGTCTCAGTCACACCTGGATTTTGAATTGATGATGACAGAACTCACACAGTAGTTTGGCTTTGTTTTGTTTTTTTTTTAACTTCCACTGGGTAAGGAACCATTCCTAGAGCTCAGAGCCTGGTGTCATTTCCACTCTACTACAGAATGGAAGTGGTGTAGCTAGAACATTGGGATCTTGCCTTTTGAGGTAACTGCATCGTCTCTGTGTCCTACAATCACTGACTGGGAATCAGTCGCAATTGACTCAGCCCCAGCAAGCCTGCACTCAGCAATGAATGTGAGAATATGGTACTGTAAAAGTTTCTGTATGGAAAATGTTAGTATGCAGGAATACTAATAAAGCTCTTCTCTAATGTGATTGTTTCAGCTTATTGAAGAAAATGAATGTCTCAAACAGGAACTAGCCAAAGCCAAAATGGCTCTTGCTGAGATCCAAATGGAAAAAGATGCTCTGCTTCATCGTATAAAGAAGATGAATGTTGATCATCAGTAGGAGTCTTCTGTTGGTGTGAGGCATCATCAACGGAACTGCAGGTGATGGTGGCATCTAAAATACTGTTTGTTAAATTGGTGGAAGACATAGTTGGGTTTTTTTGTCACCGACAAAGTTTTCTCATTACAAACAAAATGTTTGTGAACTAGTTACTATTCTGAAATTATCGTTAAACATTGTAACTTTTTTCAGTCCATTTTAAACTGAAATAACTTTGGAAAAATCAGTTTATACTGTACTTTAATTTACTGAAGGCAAAAAAATCATATCATCTACTTTTAATATAATCAAAGGAGATGTTCTTTTTAAAATGTTTCCTGAAAAGTGGACAGCCTAGCAATGAAAGAATGTCTAGGTGCATTACAAAGTAAAATGTACCATGCCTCATTAACAACTGTACCTCTGTTTGTTAAGGTTATGTTGTTTTATTCTTACCAAAAGGTGTCTGTACAAGAGGTTACATTTGCACTATGATGATATGGGCTAGCTCCTCTAGAATAGTATAGCTACTGAAAATTAAAATACCAGCCCTAACCTGACCCTCAATTCACTGTAATTTACCCAGAGAGTCCCGTATACCCTTTTGTATGGACTCCTAAAATACCACAGTAAATGCTGGAGAATTTAAGTGAAAGGGCATACTATTGGACTTTCTTTCTGCATGAAGGTTCACTCTATAGGTACAGCTGATGTAATTTAGACATTCGCACCTGGGTTTTCTCCTGAGGTGAGGATACAGCCCTGCAATAGGATCCATCCCTTTGTGAAAGATGAGCTTAGAGCTGTTTTGCATGCATGTCTGACTTCCGCACAACTCATCAGACATGCCCAAGGATTTGGTCCAATGTATTTAAATATGTAATGTCAATGCTGGGGGAGGGAAGGGGGAGGGAGGGGGCGGTGGAAATCCTACAAGGATTCTGCAGTTGTATATTGCTTTTTTTGATAAAAAAAGCTGTAGAGAATCATTTAATTAACCAATGAAATTGTGAGATTACATGAAATGTAATTACACAGTTTAAATCATGGGTGATTTGTACAAATTGAACAATAATTTTCAGCTAAAACCTGGTACAGATGAATAAATAAAAAAGCACAACGCTGTAAAATAGAGAATATAAAAGTGTGCTTTAAATAACTTATGAAACAACATACAAAACCATACATGCCTGTAAGATTGGTTTTGCTAGAAGTAAAAAAATGTCTGAATAATTTAACTAGTGACCTTGAATCTGACAACTGAAAATCTTTCAACTGCTACCACAATTGTTTCTGCTCCATGGGATATTTGAGGGAAGTTTTGCCTGTAGATATGCAGACCAATCTCAAAAACTATTTATTATCCTGTGGTTTGACTTTGCATATTCAGGATGTCAAACTAGTTTTAATTAAATTGGTTTCCATTAAAACTTTTTGGAGGACACATCATTTACACTGCTGAAAATAGTTATTGAAAGTATGTAGATTTTAATCAAGAACTCCGTAGAAGAACTGGTTCAGGCACTATTTTAAAGCCTGCCTTACAAAGCCCTAGTTGAAACTCCCTTTAATGCCCATGGAAATTTTTATCTTATTATTCTGAATAAGATGAAAAAATATGCACACAATTGTTTCTAATAGAAAAACTAATTTATATTTCAAAAGGTATTCAAGACAACACAGTATTAAATAGAGTAGGCCAATTTCACAGAAATGTAATGTTGGATTCAGGGGAGGAGTTCTCAACTGGTTTACTTCTGATCGGTACTATTATAGTCGGCAATTCTTACGCAGTTTATCCCTGCCAAGATCTAGTTAGAATTATTCTGAAGAAAGGAATGTATAGAGTGCTTAGTAGCATGTTGCTGGATTAATACATTGAGAATTGTCTAATTTTTAAAAAGAAATAAACAGCAGTATCAAATGTCTGTCTTTATTACTGCACAAGCTACTACCTGCTGCTTTTGACAAAAAACCTAACCCAGAACAACCACCCAAACCAGCTTTTCTCAGTACAAATGCTGAAATTCAGGAGATCACTTTCTTTCTCATAAATGAGTAGATCTCTGCTTCATGGCAGTTTTGCAGTAATGAGCATCATCTGTGGACAGTTCATAAGAGATGCATGTGCTTGGCTGTGGACTCGACATCATGGAGAGTGATAGTACTGTGTCACTCTGAAATGAGTTTTGCTTTTGAAAAAATGCAGAGGGAGAGTTAGTTTATTAGTGTTTGAAAGTACAAATCAAAACTAAACTTTAATAGGGTATACTAAACATAGTGATTAAAGTGCTCAGATTAAATAAAAAGGCTGAATTCATTCTTAGGGCTCTTCTAGTGTATACAGAAAACTGACTCCAGAAGTCTTGCAGGCAAACTGGTACCAAGTTTATTTTATGTTTTCTGTGGAAATTTAAACTGAGCTACAGATTAGCTTAATGCTCATTCAGCTTGTTTTAGAAATACTGCTGCAATGTCTAATGAGGCTTGTGAGTTAGCTTACCTTCAAGAGACTGTGCCCTTTCCCAGGCTAGGTCATGGAATCACTTTGGCATACTGTCCTGGGTTCAGCAGTAGCAGTCATTTTTCTCCTTCTTAGTAGCTGGTGCAGTGCTGTGGTTTTGACTTTCGGCCTGGGTACAATGCCAATAACACCGATTTTGTTGCTAAGTAATGTTTACTCCAACCAAGGACTTTGAGTGTCATGCTCTGCCAGGGAGAAGCAGAACCTGGGAGGAAGCACAGACAGGACACCTGACCCAAACTAGCCAAAGAGGTATTCCATACCACAGCACATCACGCCCAGTATATAAACTGGGGGCAGTTACCCAGAAGGCCCATATCACTGCTCGGGTCGGGCTAGGTATGGGTTGGTGGATGGTGAGTGGCTGTATTCTCTCCCCTGTTCCAGTTGCCACAGTAACTCTAATATTGTTGGTAAACACCATTTTAAATCACAGTTCTGTGGCCTTACAGAATTACTTATGAAAGGGCTTGTGGAGAGGTAGCTTTGTAGAGATAACGCCTGTTCTCTGATTTCCCTGCTCCAGTTTTATGACACTACTGTCCCTGGATTATTCCTGTTCTTGGATTATTTCAGTACCTGGATTAAACCCATCATGGTTCTTGGCACAGGGGAGCATAGTACTGGCAGGGAGGGAACCGCCTTTTTGTTTGTTTTATGTTTTGTTTTCCTGCCTGTCATTTCCTGATCATGTCTGTTTGTACAAGGTCTCCCGTAGGAATTGACCTGGAGTCTTAAACTGGGATCATAATTGATTGCTAAAGAATAATTGCTAGCTACAGAACATTTCCTAAGTCTGACATGATAATGGTTACCTTTATTGGTAATAAATTCACAATAAGTGCAAAGGAAATGTGATAATAAAGGTAAAGATTTTATTGAGCTTCTACAATTTCAAGAGTACAAAATATGTCAATGTATCGCAGAAGCAAACTCCTTACAGTGACTGGATTTCAGGTAAGTAACAACAAAGAAACTGGTTTCTATATAAAAAAATTTGCTCGTGTTTGTACAGTTCTGAAAACATTCATCACAAAATGCTTTAAGTAAGTTTTCAGCTTACTGTTGCTATCTGAAAATTTTAGAGGGTATTTCAGGTTCTGATTCAGCTGTTGGATGTAAATCAACACCTTTCTATTTATTGTAGGAACAGAAAATGACCTTGCTAATACATTAAGAAGTTGTGGGTACTGGCTGTGAAATCCACTCACTCATCCCTCCCAGTGGGGAAATGAGTTTTTTGACAGCCCTGCAACACTACCTTATCTTTTTTTCTAATTCCAACCCGTGCTGCTTCACTTTTGCTGACTGGCTTCTGAAGAGCTGCCCCATTTCCTCTGCCTCAGCAAAGATACCTGTCACTGTGAACCTAGTAGCAGGCTCTGTATTGCCAAAGCACATCTCTCATGTATCGAGGCAAATACATGGCTTTGAATGGTGCAGGCAATCTGCACTAAGATGCACTCTGTTTAGTTTTCAGGTAGTGTACCTCCTGATCTCTTATTACTTCTCAACAACATGGAATCTTACGATGTGAGCAGCACAAAGATCATGCTAATCAGTAGTAAGGGGAGCAGAAAATATGTTGTGAAACACTAGGAATAGTGGTCTTGTGCTGATGGAACAAAGCTGTTTTTCAATCAAATTAAGAAAAGGATAAATCTTAAGATTAGTAGTAAATAGAAGATGTATGATTAACTGTTCTATGCAATTTTTAGCTTTCTTATATAAAAACTTAAGTTTTAAAACCTCACCTTTCTAAAATGATTTTCTCTTTGAAATTTATTTAGTGAATTATTTAAATTTGATGGTCTCCTCATTGCATGTAGAGGGCCAAACCTGCTGTCACTACTGAAGTAATCATTGATTTATACAAGTTTCAAGCATTTTAAACTGCTTTGTGGGTGTAATTGTCTGGTCTGCTTATTGGATATTATGTATTTGGATACAAAATATTAGAACAATTTTAATTATTAAAGGTATTTCTGAACACTAAAAGGAATACTTTAAAAATATATATGCAAACTCCATTTTCTCAAATACTATAGACTGTCTTGCAAGTATGTGTCTCGCATCCCTCACTGCCAGAAGTTCTAGGTTAGAGTATGTTTTAAACCATAAAATGATTTGAGTTAGGTAATCGTTAAGCATTTTAAACATTTGAGACATGTGAACAAATGAGCACTGCAGAAGTGGCACTCTGAGCCAGTATGCGCTGAATAAAGAAGCCTCTAAAAAGCTTATCTATTCAACAAACCTGGATGTCTTCATGTTGTCTGCAAACTTCAGTACATTACCATGGAAGGTGTAACTGTCAGAAATACTTTTATCACAGTGTAATTATATTGTTCTAGTAACTGTTGAGGTTTTTGAGCACTGGAAGATACTTCTGCAGTAAGAATTATCATATTGAAATCTGTGATGGTTAATATTTTATTAATAAGAACAGTGCTTAAATATTTCTCAGAATTAGGAATTTTTCAGTCAGTTGTGGCTGCCTAATCCCTGGCAGTGTTCAAGGCCAGGCTGGATGGTGCTTGGAGCAACCTGGACTACTGGACAGTGTCCCTGCCCGTGGCAGGGGGGTTAGAAGTGGATGATCTTTAAGGTCCCTTCCAACCCAAACCATTCTATGCCTGATTCTTTTGAACTCGAGTAAACCCGGTGAACAGAGCTCTCCTCGCCGTGGCACCGCTAGATGGCAGTCCTAGAAGTCACTTGTGGCTTCATTTGCTTGTCGGTACCAGTGTGTGTCTCTTTTGACTAATGAACAGTGTCATTAAACTGGAAAATGTCGGGATACAATTTGGAGGTTTTACAAACTTTGATGCTTAATTTCATAACATGATTTTAAATTAGGCTTTTTTAACTTTTTACATTAGCTTACCTTTGTTTCTACTGCCTTCTTTATGGCATATTAATTTTGTCCTCTTTAAATAAATCATATGATCTGCCTGTACATTGTTAAAAGAAAGGCTTTCTTCCCCTTTTAGATTTAAATAAATTCTAAAAACATTTTTGTACATATTATCCCTTTTATAGTAAAATGTTTATCATATTTGTCATGCTTCATCTCAAAATAAAAAGGTTAGGAAGTTCTTCTGGTTTTCCTATCATTGCATAGATGAACAAATAAACCTTGATATCATCAATCTATTTGTTCATTTCCTTGCTAACTAGAAACAAATCTGATTTTATTCTACTCATTTTTAATGAAAGTAGCATATATAGAGGCTTCCTATGTTTCTTTGGGAATAACCAAATGTAATCCTTATCCACCTTCACCAGATGGTAATCTAACAAGATGGATTATATTAACGCTATAGTGTGTGGTAAGTGATCTGGAGTAATTTATTTTTATATCCTCTTTGGCTATTCAAAAACTGACAGGCAGAATGACTAAACAGAAAAGCAATCTATATAAAATTTATTTGCTTTATTTTTGTCAAATATAGAAAAAAAAACATAGAAACATCTGCATAGAAAGCAGATGTCTTTTCATTCCTCTGGAATCTTGATGTGGTTTGTCCCTTCCACTTACTTTTATTTCTAATTCAGAAACTGCAACTCAGAATAGGTGTGATGGAGAGGCTTTTTTTTGGTGTCATCCTGCAATGCCACATACTAGAACATGTAGCAGAATGTGACAGTTCTGGACACCAACATGATCCCAGCCACTTACCTGAACAGGATTTGGTGTGAAATGAGGCTTGGTCAAACTGAGCAAGAAAACTCCCAAGAAATAATTTGCATCTAAACCATAAGATTTAATATTTCTGCAAAATTCACACACACAAATCTATTTACAGACTTCTTGAGTACTTGAAAATATTTATGCAACAGCTTTCTTAAAAATTATGAAAAATATATAATCTCCAGCACTTCATTTCCTATCTAAGGATTATGCAAGAAATACGGCAAGTTGCAAACAGTCATTGAGAAATTCTTTAAAGCAGTCTGAGCTATTTGCTTTATCTGGATCCTAAATCCTTCCAAATCACTAACAGCTGGTGACATGTAACTGTCATGGAAAACTGCAAGCTAGGTTTCCAACTCATAACTCATCTGAAGAGATATCTGAGAGTGGTCATGACCTGAATGGTGAGGTTTTTAAACCTTCCTCTGCAATTACCAGAAGCATTTTCAGCTTACGCAACAGAAAAGTATTCCTTCAAAGCCCTAACGCTAAGAAGATTTTAAAAAACTCCTTGAAATGGGACTTGAGAAAATATTCTGGCAGACAACACAGAGTTAATCTGTTTTGCCTTTCTATTATGCAAAACGTGTCCCTTATTTAGCTACTGCAAGTTACTGCTTCTGGGAAAAAGGAATATTTGAAATAAGTGTAGGGAAAACAATACACTAGCACAAATTCTGGGCATCTGAGTCATGAAAACTTGTTCCTAAGTGGCTGAATAGCTGTCACCCTTAATGTCATTGTGGGTGCCTTTAAATCTACAGCTGCTGGAGTCAAAACCAAGGATTTTTACCTAGCAGCAGTTAGTGATTATACACAGTAATATTTTTTTTTACCCCCTTCTTCCCCATTTGGGGATAGAAACTTGTACATGGAGCAGCACAATACTGTATGTAGTAGCCAGCTATAACTGACAACCGCTGCCGTTAGAGTAACACTGCCATAATCTCCCACTTTGCTGATGTCCCTTGACTTTAAGGGTGCTTGTAAACTTCTTATGCCCATCAGGAGAACCTACATCAAGTGAGATTTATGAATAATAGGAGACTTAGTTATACCAGATACTGTGAGATCTCACCCATAGTACTGTTGTGAGATTGAGTGGCAGTGGTCCTGCCAGAAGAACCTTGAGACTGAAGCAGTGGAGGTGAAGTTAACATACTTAAAAGAGGATGAGGCAGAGCTGTACATCAAACATGTCCTAAGCATGATCTACATTTTCACTACAACCATCCTGACACGGTGTGAGAAACATGGAGTGATAGTTAAGGAAGAGAAGGAAGTAGAAAAGAGACAATGAGAATTTTTATGAAAGGAGGCTTAAAAATTGTGGCAAGAAATGCACACCAAATGGAGATGTGCTGAACAACGAATATGGTCATAAGGGTGTTTACCTAGCATGAAAACATGTACACACAATGTGCATTAGATGAGGTACATTTTAAAGTGTAGTACACCAAAAGATTCAAAGTAACTGGAAAAGATGATGTGATGTAAAAACAATCCTACCTGAAACAAAACAAATTGACTTGGATTCTACAGCAAATCTGAATTGTTGTTTCCTTGCTAAAATGACAGTGGCGGGGAAATAAATTACATCATAAAAAAAGTATTAGCCTAATGCAGGGCAGTGTCTTCACTGGGATATCCCTCAGAGAGGCAACGGTGTGATGAAATGCTAACATAAAACCCAAACTAGGCAGTTCCATGCTTCACTGTTTCAATTTTAAACATGTTTTATGGTATCTTCATCATAAAAAGGAATGATGTGATAAAACAGTAGTGTCACAGAAGCTCACAAACTTGCCATTACAAAACCTGTTTTCAAGAAACCACAGCATTTGGCAGGTTCCAAGGTGTGAAAGGAGAAACAAATGTAAAAAATTTGTCAGAGCAGTTATCAGATTTATGTGACTTCTTATTTTCCTACTTGAATAATTCATCCTACTTTAGTTATTCACCCTGCTTTAATACAGCTTTATACACTCTTCTTATACTGCATCTTTTTATTGGAGGTAGATATTTTAGCTCCAATTTGTGGTATACTTAATTATTTGATTAAAGATTGCTTTAATTGCTGCACATTTTTCTAGGATGATGCCAGCCTATTTGCATAGCTGTAGCACAGTATGTCTCTGTACTCTCTAGCCTCTTAATGTGGAAATAGAATATCTATTACAAATAGCCGTACTGGTTTTCTTCCTATGGAAAAGAATCCAGAGATTAATTCCTAAACGTGTTTTGCTGAATCTGCACCAGCTAGAAAAATGTCATGGATATGCTGGCATTTCTGTAATCCTCTCTGCTACCTTTTCTGCTGATGCTCTGGTGTAGGTCAGTACACTAGTGTGTTCTTGAAATATTTATCTTACATTTAATATATTTTTGTGTATGTTTCTGCCTCTGAGATAGTAGCTTTAACTTAGCTGCTGAATTAAAATTAGTAGGGGATTTTTTGCCTGGGGTCAGTAATCACCTTCATTTCAGATAAATAATAAACATAAATCAAATGAACTTGCTGGCGTGGCTATAGAATTTACCAATTTTTATTTTTGACCAAAATGTATTGTATTGTCTGAAGGCTGAAAATGAGAGAGTCATCACATTAACAAATTACTCATGCTAATGTTTTCCTCTGTAATCCAGTTACAGAAGAGATAAATGAGATTTAGGAATTCACTGCATAACCATGTCCTCTCATGCAAAAAAGCAATAACCTTCTTCCCTAGGCAGTACAGGACTAGCTTTTAAATTTTAATAAACACTCTAGAATATTGTTTTGTGGGGCTTGGAAAAGTAATTAAGAATGAAGAATCTTTTTACTGTTGGGCTAACTGAACAGAATATGTCAGGATCCCTAATCTTGTGCTAGGAGCAAAGTATCAGCTTCACAAAATCACTCTCTCTGACAGATTTGGTATTAACTGTTCCTCTTGGCAGGTAGCAGAAGAACACTTAATATCAGAATCATTGTGTGGTTGTGTATGTACTGCACAAAAACATAGTAAGCAACACTCTGTGTATTTTAATTTACATATGAAGACTATATTCAGCTACACTCTTACACAAGGCAGTATCCCAAGTTAAAATAGATTAGCAAGATGATGAGCAAAGCAAATACTTATTGCTTGTGTTGTTTACTGTCAGTGTGTATTCATAGGTAACAGTCGCCACGCTAAAAGGTATTTTATCAGAATAAGAGCACACACAACCACACATAATAAAAAGCAACCCTATGCCTAAATTAAAATGTTTGAATGAAAAAATACATTAATACATTTTAATCCTGTCCCTTGACAATTTCATTGCATTTCCCTAGTTCTTGTATAAGATAAAATAATGGATAATGGTTTTATATTTGCCTTTTCCATACAACTTATCATTTTATATCCTTCTGAATCTCCCTATATTTTTTTTTCTTTTAAGCTGAAGTGGCTTGTAGTCTATTTAGGCTATATGAAGGCTGTACTATACATCTGATTATACCTCTTCTTTACTGTATCCTGCTTAGTTCTGATGTAATCTTTCTGAGACAGGACAAACATAATGGTTTTATACCTTGACATAATGAAGCTAATTTCCTTTCCTAATAGTTCTCAATAATTTTACTTACCATTTTGATTACCATATAAGCATTAAATGGCATTTTCATAGAAACTCAAGATTATGGAGATGTGAAAGCAGTTTTGGAACTGTAGAACAGAAATCCAAAATCTCCCTCCTGTGTTGTGACAGAAAATTATTAGTTTCTTTTGTCAATATTGAATTCCACCTTCTGTTTTGCTATCTGCTAGAATAATGCTATGATGTACACTTTCACACTCAGTCCTAGTTCAAGCTATTCTAAAACCTGCTGCTTTGCTAGCAGACTTTGTTACTTCACTTTTTACTGTCTTCAGAGACTGCTGTACAGTGCAGGTCCTAGGAGAGACCCCTACACCTGCTGTCCTGACAACCTGTCACCACTGTGAAAACTGGCCATTCTTCCATTTTCTTTTCCCTCCTTTAACTGATTGTCCATTCACAAGAGAATTGTCCTTACTCAAGAACAGTTTAGGTTTTTCTAAAACTGCCATTTCACATATGCTCTTTTGACTTCTTGAAAGAACTGTTACAGATATGAGACATGACTTGCTTCTCCAGAAGCTGTGCTGAATCTTCACTACTCTGTGCAGACAGATGTTTACCTATTTGCCAGGCATGGAAATCAGATTTAGTTCCTCAAATCCCTCTTCAAGCTCCTTAATAGTTCCTAGCATGACATTTGGTACCTTCCACTTGTCTAGTACCAAGGTTAACTGAAACACCACCTCATACCTCAGCATTTTAATTTCATGAGTGTTGGTTCTGAGGTTCCTTCAAACTCTTTAATTTGGTCCAGACAGGTTTCACTTACTGATTTGTTTAAAAAAAAAAAGATATTTTCATATGGGACTGTAGCTTGAGTTAACTCCTTGGACTTGGCCTGTAAAAAAAGGCCCTGGCAGCTGAAATCCAACCACACTTTCACCCCATGTCTACTCAAAAAAATCAAATCTGGCTAGACCCAAGAGGCCCATATAAAATCAGCTAGCTGCATCATTTGT
Source organism: Pezoporus flaviventris (assembly GCF_033815535.1). NCBI lineage: Eukaryota > Metazoa > Chordata > Aves > Psittaciformes > Psittacidae > Pezoporus > Pezoporus flaviventris. The sequence goes on from NW_026892644.1 coordinate 4,743,270, forward strand.
GTTAAAAATAACTTTCAAAGTTTAGAAATTGTAAGGATTTTGTAAATTGTATTTGACAACACTATACCCATTTGTTTTTGAAAAAAAAAAACCCAACAGTGCTGTTTGCATTTGGTTCCATGTTAAGTCCCACTGCCATTCCTACTGTCATGTATTTCTCCTTTCAGATTTCTTCCTATTATTCCTAATTCCTAATTGTACCAACCTCTTGGTGCCCAGCTCTCACTCTGACATTTATATGTTTTTCAATCCATATAGACAGTTCTGAGCCTTCCCAGATAATTACCTACATATATTCTATTTTATTCTGTGTGCACAGCTCATTTCCACTAACTGCTCTCTTTTGGACCTAATTAGGTCTGAAGCTGTGTTGCAGAACAGCAGTTAGAATTTCAAATCCATTCTGCTTTATTGGTTATCACAATGCATATCCATGAGCATAAACATACCTGAAAGATGTATGATGTGCAAGTGCTTTCTCAACCATTTGTTTTAATTCTGAGGAGTGATTTCCTTCCTGTATAATAGTTGCTATTAGTAGAGACATGAACAGAATGGAAACCCCTGGCAGAACACCTCTAGCTACACTATTGCCTTATAGTGCCCAGTCCCCCCCTGAGGTGCATTCATGTGCACTACTGTTCAAGAGCCTGGGATAACATTTATGCACAATTTTAACAGCTGTCTGTACTTTTAGTTGCACTCCCTCATCACTATCATATTTCAGCTGAGATTTTTCTGTGATCCTTCTTGCAGACAGCAAAAATCTGATGTGTAAGCAATGTTATACATATCTTTAAGGGAAGACAAGAAGGGGAAAACATTTTATGTCCAAAAGAGGTTCCAGTGTATATCAAAGGTAGAAACAAGTTATTTTTATTGCAACAACTGTGCACTGAGCAGTACAAGCAAAGCTTTAATACTGTATCGTATCTCTCAGCACACTCTGGATTGGGGAATCTAATCAGCATGCCGTTCTTACCAACTTGTATTCACATTCAATTCTGCGGTTCTCTCTAATGCATGAAAAACAGTCTTAGGCATATTTTGATAGCAAACTGATGTAAACCTATGACAGAGCAGAAGGACTGAATGAATAATTATACTGCTAATCCCACCTGCTGTCACACAAGTAATACATGTAAAAAAATGTGCAGATATACCAGTTAACCTTAGCATCTGCCATCAGAGCAAGACTGCAATTGCATCGGAAATGGCACGGCAGACAGATTTGACTTGCTATCAGTACTACCCCATCACTGATTTCTGGAGGCTCAGCTCTCCAGTGCAGACAAAACCTGCAGCCTCTATATATTTGAGACTTTGGGGCAGTGGGGCATTACAGCCCTCTGGGGAATGCAACACGCTTCCCATGTTACGTTTGGATAGCTCTGTAAGTCAGGGTCTGGGTGACAGAATAATAGTTTAATTTCTTGCTCTTCTTCACTGTGTTCACAGCCCCATGACAATGATGTAGTGGGGTCAATCAGTGCAAATGCTGAGACAGTATCTTGCTGCTGTGCAACATCACTAAAGGACCATTTCCTTGCACGTTCTTTTCCATTACAAATTTACACTATGACAACATGCCTGAAAGCAAGGGTTTACAGAAAACATGATCTAATCAGAATTGTATAGTCAGAGATAGGCTTGTTGTGGATAAGTCATCAAAAACGGCTTTTTCCTTACCTATTACTTCAGCTTCTACTTAAATCTGGTGAGTCCAAGCATTCATGCATTCTTTTGAGACCATAGCACTCTTGGTCTTTTTATATTCCTAATGAGTTAGGCCTAGTACTGTCAATTTTTGTAATTTTCTTTCACAGTGGAGGAGGATGTAGGACCTATTTCATATTTCAGTGGTGAGAGCATGTGAGTATTATGGTATGTCCTAGTTATCTGAGTACCTGTCCATGGTGTCTGTCTACCTTCTGAGCCTATCACTGAGGAAGGCCTTCAGACAGAGGCTGATGTGAATCTGCGTTTCAACCCAATAGGGAACTGGAACATGATGTGCATTCACACATGGCCTCAAGAGCTCAAACATGCTCCTTTGGACTTAGCCTCTGAGCCTGATGTTAAGGTATCTCCTAGAGAAGCAGTGCAAACACAAAGCTAGTCAGGGTTGGTTGAAATTCATTGTGTACTCTTTTACACTACTGTAAAGAGCAAAAGACAGTATCAGGCCTGAAGTACTCTTGCCACCTAGGTGCATGAGAAACAGCACTTTCTCTTGGGCACTTTGCAACCTTTGTCCCTGACTTCCCATGGGTGTATAAACATGAGAATAATAATTAGGCTAATTTATTTTCTAATGCCAAACATTTTGAGCTCGCTCTCAGAATATCTCTCAGGATTTTTAATAGGGATCTTAGACATTCCTTAAGTCTAAATGAGAGAACTGATAACAGACAGTCCTGAAACATGATGTTAATATGTTTGCTATTCTACACAACTATTTTTGATATCACAGATTTTATTTTTTTTCAATACTAGCAACTCAGGTTTCCATATCCCTTCCATGCTTCCTGCTTGAAAATAGAGAAGGGAAAGTCATAAAATGTTAGAAAGCACACATTTAATTTGCCTTTAAGTGTGCGAGGGTACAGGAGGAAAAAATTAAGAAGTTGTTACCCTGAAAAGAGAACAAAGCCAAGTGATAGTTGCACTGTAAAAACATAAAGGAAAGTCACTGCTTATTATAGTCAATCCCAGGCCTTTCAAATGACAAACCAGCTGAAGAATTTCTAGGTAGGCTAACTGCTCTCTCTCTGGTATTTAGAAAATGGAAGAAAACAGAAGGTAGGGCATATGTTGTGTTAAGAGAAATTTTCAGATTGAAGGTGTGATGCCACTTAGACACTGACAGCTGCAGTGGTCATAACTTAAAATGTCTCCGCAAATACTAAAATCATAGATTCAAAATTCTGTTGTAGTACGTAACAGCACTGCTCAAAAAGCATACAATGTTTTGAAAGACCTCATGGCTGTTTGACAAATTATTTTTCTCATCTGTAGCTGCTGCAAATTATAAAGCTATGTTTCTACTTTCTAGGTCTAGTTAACATATTTATCATACATACAATTTTCAACGCTACACAGTGTTGTCCCACTATTACCAGAACAAAGAAATGGAAATCATTTAAAACCACAAAGGAGTCCACCTGATCTCATAGATTTGACCATCTACATTCAACTCAGTCTCAATTTTTTTCTTTACTACAGTCCACCATCAATTTCATCTCTGGAAACAGACCAAAATATGTTCTGAATTCTTCATGCCAGTAGCCCTTAGAACTCATCCATGTTTAACCCTTTCATTAAACAGTTCTGTTAAATTCTTTTTCACTTTTCAAATTGATAGAATAACTGCTTTCTGCTCTATTTTGCTAATGAAACTACATCCTCTGCTTGGATTTTGTAGTTTTGTTGGGCACCAGGCTGACAGGTTTACTGGGGTATGTTTTGAGTCTTGCTACATTCATAACATCCTCCTGAATCTGCTGGCTACTGCATGCATCTGCTGCATTGATATTTCTGTCCTGGTTCTCCAAACTGCTCTTCAGCAGCTTGCTGGATGATCTTTTCAATTAGAGCATAGTCTTGAGATTTTATTTTCCCAAGAAGAATTATGTAACATTTAGACTGAGTCATATTTGCCATCTGCTAATCCGACCACATCAACAATACAAATTCTTAAAAAACCCAGTTTTCTTTAGTATCTGCTTCTAATCTGACTTTTCACCAACAGGCAAGTTTAGGCACATACCCCTGCCTTATGATTAGCTCTTCACAGCATACTGGCACCTCTTCAGAGGCTCTCAGCAAACTTAAAGAAATCCATTCCTGCAGAGCATTCCAAGGATACATGTGAGTTTATCAGGCAATGCATGTGATCACATACAAAACCAAATGCAAGGCAGAAATAGAGGGAAATTATGGCTACCTTAACGGAGGACATCAAGAAGCTTCAAAAGCAGGGGTATTCTTAGTTTATGGCTAACTTTGGAACTAGTTAATGCTTGAGTGGGTGGTAGCAAGATACATAACTTTTTATTCCAGCTTTAAATTACTGTTTTCCACTGTGACTCTGCTGTGACTAAGGACTTAAACTGTAAATCCTAATTCATGCGATTATACATTTATTTGTTTAAACCATAATGAAACACACACGTTCACAGTTTCAGACCTTAGAATTGCTATTTATAACACACTCTTTCAATCAGAAAGGCCACAGTTAGAGAATCTCTCCACCGAGTAATTTTATGCCAGTGCTCAATTCCGTGTCCTGTTGACAACATTGGAGGAGACATCATTTCACATCCTGAAAATGCCAAACTGTGTAAATTACATTTTCTAGCTAAAAAATAGATACTGTTTTGCTGCTGTGGACAACTATACTGGAACAATAAATCCCCATGATGGTATTTTTTTTCCTTTGTAAAAGAAAATCAGACCCCTGAAAGGAATTTCTGTTACGAGATTAAAACTGTTTCATTATCTAATAAAAATATAAAAAACACCTGTAAAACTGGTACTGACGGGAGCTAAACCAAAACATTTGTGAAATCCACAAGGATCTTTCCATTGACTTGAATGTACAATAGGTCTGGAGTAATTAACACTCTCTCTGGGAACATTAAAATCCTGCCTACCACGATGTTTTGCTATTGCTGCACTTCACATTTTGAGAGCACAGTTCATGAAAGAATGCCACTGATCTCAGCGGGGGAATGGTAAGGGTCTTACTTTCCTGTTGTACCTATGGTTCTGCCTGCACAAATGACAAAACTAAACCAGGAACCTGGAGCTGCAATTTTGCTTTTCAAGTATACACTGTATCCAACGGGGCATTAAACAAGGATGTGCCTGCGAACTGGAGAGCACTGAGTATTTTCATCATAGCTTGTAAGAACATGAGCCATAAGGAACGACTGAAGTCATACAATTCAAAAGGTGACATGTTTTGAAACCCGTAACAGAACCAGGAGTACCAGAAGGGATGACTGGATCTGACAGCAAGCACATTCGGTTATACCTCCCATCCTTCGACACGTTACAAAGCCAGGATCCCGGCCTGACGGGTGTGAGCAGTCCCGCCTGCCCGATTCACCGAGCCAGCACCTCAGTGCTGCTTCCGACCTCGGCGGGGCCCGCGCTTTTCGTCTGCACCGGTTCGCCCAAGGGAGCGGGCTCGTACCTGTGCCGGGGCCTCATACACACATACCGCCACGGTACCTTAACCCCACCATACCTTGCCTCAGCACGCACCTCCGGCCTGCCCGCACCCCACAGCCTCGCCCCCTGCCGCGCCCAGCGCTGCGCCTGGCACCGCAGCCGCGGGAAGACACCCCCCCTCGCCCCTTCACGCAGAGCCCTCCCTTCCCCTTCCGCAGCGCAAGGAGGCGCCAGCTCCCAGACGCTCTCCCGAAGCACCTGCGGCCGCCGGCCCTGCTGCCGCGGCCGCCCCGCTGAGCGTTGACGCTGCCGCCGCGGCCGAGGGGGGGATGCACCTGCCCGCTCCCTTCACCCGCAGCGCCGGTGGCGGCGCCGCACAGCAGTGGAGCGCCCGGCACTGCCGTTGCTGAGGGGCGGTTTGTAGGGCGGAGGCGCGCAGCTCTCGGCGGCAGCGGCGAGGGGCTGGGGCAGGCGGAGGGGGGCATCCAGCCCGGGCAGCCACTGAGAGGGCGCCAGCCGCGTCTCCCCAGCAACGAGCCTGGCGAGTCAGCGCTGCGCCTCCGCCCCCCGTCCCTCCCTTCTTCCGTCCCTCCGTCCCTCCGTCCGTGAGGGTCGTTATCACCCTCAGCCCGGCCTGCCACGGGCACGGGGGCTGGGGCTCTCCACTACCCCCCCGCCCCATCTTCTCCGGCTCGGGGCCGTGCGTACATGGGAGTGGGGCGGGGGGGTGTCTTTATTGGCCTCGTCCTCCCCTCCTTCTCTTCCACACTCCACCCAGAAATGATCCAGTGAAACTAGGAGGAGGTGATTCTCCTCCTCCCTCCTGCTGCTGCTCCTGCTGGTCTGGAAGGGACTGCAGGAATCTGCTCTGAGGCAGGGTCTGGGGAGGGGAGAGCGCTCTGAGGAGAGAGGGGCTGCCGTGGCTCGGGGTGCAGCTCTCCTGGTGCGCGGCGGGGTGCGAGGGGGCTGCTTGGTTCCTGACCATGGGAAAGGACCAGGAGCTGCTGGAAGCTGCTCGCACTGGGAATGTGGCTCTGGTGGAGAAACTCCTCTCTGGGAGGAAAGGAGGGATCCTGGGCAGTGGATCTGGAGCTATTCCCTTATCCAGCTTACTGAGGTAGGGACATCGTTCCCCGTCAGATGCTGGGGATATTAACCTCTTCTTCCCTATCACCATCATCGCCCCTCTCATCTTCATTTTCATTCCTGCATCCTTCATAGTAACAATAAATCATTCACTGTCTCGCCAAGTACAAGTGTGCCTGTGTTTAAAGTCACAGGCAGTCATTTTATTAATATAGTGATACTGAATTTCTTGCCTTCGATGTGTCTGTAGTGTACTCGTTCATTCTGTTTCTAGCTGCGGTGCAGAACTTGTATTTTTATTGCTGGGTTAATATGCACAATGTGCTAATTACCCTTCCTTTGATATTTCATCTTCAAATTGCTACTTCTAATCATAGATGGAAGCGTTAATCATAGACGAGGCATTGCATTGTTGAATTTTGTGTAAAAAGCCAGTGCTTCACCCCATACCCTCGCTGGTAGTTGCTACCCTCACTTGCAGAAGACATGAGCCTACCCACAAAGAAAGGGAATTTTTATTTTCTTAATGAGGTATCATAGAGGTGTAAAACTTACAGAGCAGGTTAGGTAAGAGCAGCATTACTTTCAAGGTTCCTGGATTTGGTGGAGTGAAACTGGGTTACTGGCCATGTTGGATGGAAGACTTAACTTTAGTCATTAGTCATATCTCAGGCAATTCCCAGCATGGCTTTGATGTTAAGTTTCATCATGCTCTTATTTAAGAGCATTAGCACAAGCTTTTATGACATTTGACAGTATTCAAACAAGAGGAGGTCTGCAGCACACAGTCTAGTGCTAGTGTTCATTACTACACTAGGCATAGCAAAAGAAGACAAAATGAACTGTAACACTGTTGACCTAGAACTTCAATAAACACAGATTTTGGTTGGTTTGTTTCGGGTTTTTTTTTGTTTTTTTGTTTTTTTTTCTGTAAAGAAAAGCCCTAGAGAAATGGAAATTGCTTAAATGAAAATATTTTTGCGATTCTATTGCCAGTACCTCCTTGTCTGGTATACTAATACGTTGTTTCAGTGTTCCACATCTGAGGAAATTTAGTGCAACTGTCCAAATTATACCAGTCTAAACTCTTATTATAAAGTCTTGCTGGTTTTAGTACTGTATACAATCACAGTTCGGGTTTACCAAAGTTCTGTAATGCCCCAGTTCAATTAGTTATTGCACCATTGTTGAATTACTAGTCCATTGACCAAAATCAAACCACGCCATTCAATTATTTTTTGTGCTGTACTTCAACAGGCTGATTAGCAAGGAGTATGCCAAATAATTCATTGAATTTAAAATGTGAGTTGTCTTAAATTGTGGTACCCATTTTTTAGTAAGTACAGCTGTAAGTTCACTTCAGTACAATGACTAGCCATTTATAATCCAGTTCTGCTGTGTGATTTGTGTAGTGACTTTCTTCAGGGCTAATGCCTGTGCTATATTCTTGCACTGTTACTTTCATTTTGTATAAGTTCTGTATATCCAGAGGGACTGTATTTGCTTGTGTTTTTTATTAAGCAGAAGCGTTTTACTTTGTGTATATGGAACACATTAGCCACGTGTCTTTTACAGATGGGTCGTGACAGTCATTGTTTGTTACTCACACTTTTAAGTATTTTAGGTTGTAAACTCAACTGTAGTGTTTTTTGTTTGTTTTTTTTTTTTTTTTTTTGGGGGGGGGGGGGGGGGGTGTTTTTTTTTGTTTTTTTGTTTTTTTTCCGGAAGTGCACTTAGCTTAAAAGGAAGTAAGGCAAGGTAAAACATGCACTGTTTTATTTATGATATTTCTTACCAATGCTATCTAGAATGTCTCTGGCTTCTGTAAATGTAAATTCAAGAATTACAGGTAAAAATTTAGCATACCACTGCTAAGATATTTCTATTTATAAAGAAGTTATTTGAATACATTTAAAAAGAATTCAGTAATCGATTGATGCATAACCATTCACAGACTAACACACTATTGAACATAACGTGTTTCAGAGGGAGTCTTAAATTTCATTGACTTCACCAAGAGCGCAAAGTAGAAACTACTATGCATTATAAAAAGTGTTTTGAAGAAAAAATTATACAAGCTAGGTATTTTAATATACCTTTTTTTGGAGATGTTGCATGATCTGACTGATGCCAGTAATTATGGATTAAGCCCAGAATGACCCCCAAGATTAAGGTAGAATCTATCTTGGTACAGAGCACATGGAAAACAAGAAAGTACTGAAAGGGAGTCATGCTAACATCTTGATCCTATTTAGGAAATCAACACTTACTGAAAACAGAAATCTTGTAAAGAGCCGTAATTGTAAAGTGTAAAAGTTCAAATTTGAGATTTGGAGGATCTGAAGGATTTTTTAATAGAAAACTAATTGAGGTAGCTTACAAGTAGAGCTATACTAATATTTTTTGCATACAGTTTATTAGACTAAAACCTGCTTTTGAAAGTTACAATAAAGAACATAGAAAAAAATACAGGGACGTATTTTTCTTCTTCTTATGAAATCTTTACAGCACATTGTGTTTGACAGTAACTCCTGGTGTTCATTGATCATAACTGTTGCTCAATTCCTAAAATGGTGTCCCAGAACTGTACCTGTCCCATTGTGGTGAGAAAGGTCTATTTTACTTTTTCTTTCTCCTTTTGGCAATGCTGTTCCTACCATTAGGCTGGAAAAGTCCTTCAGCAAACAAATGGACTAATACTGTGCCTGATACACTGGTCTAAGTAGCAGTACGCATTCCCTTTGAATTTCTTCTAAATGCTGAAGACAACTCAGTTTATGTGGCTGAGCTCTCTATGGCTTGATACTTTTGTTTTGATGGAAATTTGCTTCACAGTAATTATGCACCTTGTGAATGACATATAATATTCATGAATTGACAAATGCACATTGATTATTATCTGAAACAAGGAGCAAACTATCTGAGCTCTGATTTTCTGTTTACATTTTTATATCATTTTTCTTCTGCCTTTCACTGTATTTTATGGTACTTGGGGGGAAAAATATGGCAAGCTTTTGTATGGTTGTTTTATAGTTGAACTTATTCATTGATGTTAATTGCGGACTAAATTACCTAGTTTTTAAAGGGCTGACTTCTAATTTATAGGTCATTATATTAAATCATGACTACAGTTAAGGAAAACAACATTGTTCCAGAAGGCTATTTAAGCACACATATAAATATATGAATGAATTCCCGCGAGGATTTAAAACATGCTTAAAGCAGAGTATGGTCAAAGCACATAAATATGATACATCCTTAAGTAAAAGGTCATATGCACCCAGATATCTGTAAGAGATACTATGTAAGGCCTCATGCCCAAATAGATTATATAGAGCAATGACAACTAATCAGTGATGTTTGGCTGTGTGCACCATGTAACTTGCTCCAGTTCAGGAGGAGCATTGAAAGTCTCTGGATCAGTTTGTGGCCCTCTACCGCAATCTCCATACTTTGCTCTGGAATATAAAGATTGTGGGTAAATATATGGCAGGTGAATTCCTCAGATGCAAAAGTTAGCATAAGGTGTTGCAGCATAGTAGAGCAAGTATAATGCTCAGTAAACGCCTGGCATAGAGTAATTTAATTGCTTAAACCTGGGTTTTGGAATTTCAGATGCCCATGAGTTTCCAAGGCATCTGCATGGGCTGAGGGACTTTAACAAAGAGCCACGACCTGGGGAGATAACATTCAAATTCAAGGTGGGATACACTAGGAAATCTAAAGCTGTGTTACACTGGTGTGTAGGCTACAGTCTCCAACCCAAAACATCAGTGCAGCACAAGGACCTGTTCTTTTACTATGAATCAAGGACATTTTGATATCTCCTAACAGTCAAGAGTTCAGAAGGCCAAAGTGTAAGGGAAGTTTATTTTCTCTGTTTCTTTTGGGATTCCACTTCCTGGAATTGTCATATGTTAGTATACTTCATATTGAAAGAATATATGTCTTTTAGGTGTGTAATGGAGTGCAAAGAGAATTTTCACGGATTTTAAAATTATTTCATTGGCTTTTATATTATTCCAGTGTAAACATGAAAATTTGAGAGTGAAATCCACAGTCTCTCTAACAGAATGTATCATTCAATTCCTTGTGTATTCCAAATCCTTAAATGTAAATTAAATGATTTAAAACATTAAAAGAGTAAAGTGTTTCTAACAAAACTGGTATTTTTAATTTACTTAATTTGATTATCTGTATATAAGTGACATGTTTTTATTGACTAACCAGGTTTCCATTACTAGACAGAGACAGGCTTTGTTTCTTTCAAATTATTTTAGGAAGAATAACTTTGAAGGTTTTCATCTCAGAGGTTTATATCTCATAGACCTTATATCATTTTGCCACATGCAGTCAGGTGCATGCCTTTTTGTCCTACTAATATGTGACAACCCAAAGAAAAATTGATAGTTCTCGATTAAATGCTAATTTTTAGTCTTTTTATACTTTGCATGTTAAAAGAGCTTTGGATTTTTAACAGGCCTATGGAATAGAATATGAATTAATGTGAAGTGGCACAGAGTGGTAGGGAAGGATGAGTTGGCCCTTTCTTGCTCTTTGTTGGCTGCTGCCATAACACAGCATGGGAGGGCGGAGCAGCCTGCATGGAGCTGGTTTTTTCCCCTTCTACACTTGGCAGACTGTGGCAGGGAATGGCTCCATTCTTTGCTTATCCTTACTTAGCGCAGCTACACAGTGTATAGGCCTGGACCAAGATATTTCTCTTCTAAAGTATAAGAAAACCAGCAAGCAGATTGTCAGCCTGCGAGTTGCAATCTGTTTTCTCATCTGTTTCTCAGAGCAGTGTCTTGCTTGCAGCAAAGCCACAGTTCAGCCTGATGGCCTCATTGCATGCTGAGAACCACACAAATCTACTTCTATCCTTTTGCAGAGCCCTGTGATTCATTCATCTTCCTGTGCAAAATCAGATCACACTTCTGCTTGTAGGGCAGAAAGTATTTAAAATACTGAAATACTTTATGAAGCTTGAGTTAAAATTATAAAGTTGTTTTCACATTATAATTTAAATAACAAATGGATCACCTTATCAACAAAAATAAAGGGACTAGTTCTGTGTTTCATTACAAATAGCATTATTTCTTTACAAATAATGTTTATTAAAGTAAGAGAAACTTTCTTAAGTTGATTTAGAGATTGTTTTATATGAGGATTGCAGTAGCAGGGTTCTGGGCTTGCATACTTCTGAAGTCACTTACTTACGTGTTAGAGGGTACTAATTTCAGACAACTGGGGCAGATAAAAAAATGGCAACTGTTTGTTACATATAGGTCAAGGGGGCATCCAATTAGTCTATGATTATTTCTAATTTTAATTACTTTTAATGAACGTATGGAGGATTTTGTACTGATGTCCCAAGCAAAGACCAGCATTCCCAGATTACCCAATTACCATCTTTGTCCTGTTAGAGAAGGAATATTAAGTCTTTTGGGGACATAATTTTTCTTCCTTTTGTCTTTCAGTATGATATATAAATCACAGCAATACTTTATGCTGTTTGCTGTTAGTACTAATTAATTGCTACCTTGATTCTGCATGTTTGCCCAGTCAAATGTATGAGCTTCTCTGAAAACTCCACCTTCATTTTGTTATTGTCCATCTTTCTTAGACTGATTTTTATTTCTCATAAATGCTTTCAATTAAAGTTTAGACAAAATTTTATCTATGGAATTCCTTAGATTCCTTCACAAATTTGAAACATTTACAGTATGAAAAAGTAGCAATGTGGGCAGTATCAAGGACATCCGGTAGAAATATTTTTATGGGCAAGGCATTTCACAAAGTTTGTGTAATAAATCTTCCCTAGGAGCTCAGAATGATCCTGGATGCACAGCTCTGTAGTTAATCTCTATAGATAAACTTCTCACTTCTCCTTTTTTCAGATCTTGTTTTCTGAGTATTGTTGAATTGTGTGTCATATTGTTTTTTAAATGTTAGATCAAATGTAAAAAATAACCAGCAAGAACTGTAGATCTAGTGTAAAATCTACCGAGGTCATACTATCTGCCCATAGATAGATAGGATCAATACCAGTGCTACTGGTATGTAGCAGTGCTGGGAGGACTGATGAAGGATATGATGGAGACAGAAAGATTGATAAGAGCAATTTTACAAGCATATTAAGGAAAGGATAAAAAAAAAAGAACAAAACACCAGAAAGCTGAAGTGTCATAACTTAAAATAATTCTTTCAGAATTCTAGAATTCTTAGGCACTAGATGGCTAGTGTCTAAATCTGCAGAGGACCATATAAATGCGTTGTGATCACTATCTTTTTTTCCCTCTGGTCTGATGTTATGATCTTAGTAGTTTGGTCATTAAGTAGAATTCATGTTGCTTTATACATTTTAAAAATTGATATGTGACAGTGCTGCCTTTAAGTGGTAGTGATGTAGCAGAACTAAGAGTGGAAATAAATGAAATGAAATTAAGAATGATGTAATCTGAAAGGTCTGCTATCCTGTGACTAGTCAAGGTTGGAAATACGATGATGAGCAAATACAGATGCTTTTAAGACAAGCATTTTCACAGTCACTGCACTAGTGATCAAGAAGAACGTAACCATGTTTCTAAAAATCTACAGGTAGATTATTTGCCTCAGTTTCAGTTTGTATGGGTATTCATGGATGAGCTATTAAGGAACTACTTATAGTTCTAGACCATTTTTTATTGCTCTGACACAGGCACTGCTTTAATTTATGATACTGGTATATAATCCCTAAGGGACAAAACAGTGTGGAGTGCATTTACACTTCCTTTACTTCAGCAAGGTTAGCTTGCTCACCTGGGGAGGTGACATATGCAAGAGTTCCACAACTGGAATTCCCTTCTGCTGGACACTTCCAATCAGTGTACACATCCTAATCCTTTTTATTACTTTAAGGTAAAATAGTTTGACAACTCTTAATGTTAAATATACAAGTAAATGAGCAGTGTTAATTCCTGCCTACTGATACGTTATTTTCATGTACCTGGATCCTTTGGGGAAGTAGGGGATATATTTTGTTTGAACTTCATAGCCTTTGTGGGAAGACTTTTATTACTTTTTTTTTCCTGATGACAGTATTTTCAGTATCTTTCCTTTACATTTAAGAAGTGATACAGCAACTCTTCTGTACTTAAATTAAAACTTACGAATTTCTAATAATGTACATGTATCTAATATAAGAAAGGTTCTATGAGATTTAGTTCCATGAGATTGTGATTTTATTAAAATAATTTTACGCTGTTTTCTATTTATTGCACATATGTTTTCAGAAAAAGGAAAAAATACTAAAAATGACATAATGAGTGCAGTTTGGTTCCAATAGGGGTAGCTATGATTCTAATTGTGTTGATACCTGTCCTAGGTGTCTTAAGTTTCCATTACGGCCAATAGAGATCTAATCAATGCAGTTAGGGAGCATACAGAGTGATTCAGATCACCACAAAGTATAAAGTGAATAATTTTATTTCAAACTGAACCACATCCCAATTTAAATATTTTTTTGTAGGCAAAAATATTTCAGTGGAGAACAGGAAAACAATTCTAATTAAAGGTATATTTAGAATATGTATAAATGACCACTTAAATAGCGAGGTTAAAACAAAATTTGAGTAGAATTTCCTTCCTGATTTTATAGCTGATCTATGTGAATTCAAAATTAGCAGTCATTAGATACTGACCGAGCAGAATCATGGATGTGTGAAATTAGAGATACATGAAAAATACATAAAATGCATGATGCTGTATCACATAAGGTTTGTTGCAAGTGCACCAAGTGTGCAAGAATGGAATTAGAAAAGCATCAGGTGGAGTTAAAACTGGTAACGGATGGGAAGGGCAAAAGTATGTTGACAGCAAAAGAAAATATGGACCTACTGCTCAGTGGGGCAGGAGACAAAGTACATGGAAAAGGCAAGGCACTCATTGCCTTTTCTGCTTTGGGGTGGTTTTTTTTTGGTGGTAAAGTTTGACTTCCCAGGTTCCTGAGCCTACTAGCAAAATTTGTGTGGCAATGAAACATGACCCACAGTAGAGGAAGATCAGGAGAAGCACTTAGAACCAATGTTACTGTGAGGCCACTATTATCTTTGGAGGATCATGTCAAACAAGGTAAGTTTCTGGTGACTGGAAAAGGAAAATGTCATGCTCATCTTCAGAAAGGCAAGAGGAAAGTTCTAAATCATAAGGCTCATCAGTCTAACCTAAGTCCTGATGACAGTTACAAAGCATATCCTCATGGAAGTAATTTCCGGGCACACGAAAGACAAGAACATGATTGGGAACAGGCAGCATGGATATACCAAGTTCAAATCATGCCTGACCCACCTTAATTGCTTTCTCCAGTGAGAAAACTGCTTCTGTGGACAAGGCAAGAACTGTGAATGTTGTCTAACTTTGCTTTAGAGCAGTCTCTTTCAGTTGAAACAGTGAGTGATGGACTGAATAAGAGGATGGTAGGATGGGTGGAAACTTGGCTGGACTGTATGGCTGTGAGGGTTGTGATCAATAGTACAAAATCCAGCTGTTGGTGTCATTAGAAAGTTTCTCAGGATCCAAGGGCCAGTGTTGATTGCAATGTATCAAGTATAGCAGGTCTGCAGATGATACCAAACTGGGGAGAAAAAATTCATGGGAAGAATTGCTATTAGAAGGGACCTGAACAGGCTGGAGAAATAGGCTGATTGGAGCATCATCAGATTCAGCCAAAGCCACAGTGAAGTCCTTCGGCTGGAAATGTATAATCTCTTGTTCCACTACAGGCTCTTATGCTGGAGTTGGACAAGTTTTTGTGGTTTTCTTCTTTTTCTGTCATATTAGTGATTACAAAAACGTCAATATCACATTTGGTCTTTGAGTTTACACAGTAGTAACTTCTTTTTCCTGTAAGAATGGTATGATTGGTTCGCGGATTTTTTCCTAACCTTTCATAGCCCAGACAAGTGCTGAATAAGTTAAGTTGTAAAGTATTCATGTCACCGCATGAAAAGTGTCCAGGAAATAGATGTCTTTTCGAGAAAGTAAAAAAAGTATAATTTTATAAATTAGAATTGGGAATATCTTCTGGAATAGGTATTTTCCTTCAGCATATTGTCTGAATTTCAAGTCTTTGTGATGTAACTTTCCAGTGTGTTTATTATTGGTAGTTCTGAGAGCTAACTATGAGTTTAATGTCTTCCATGTTTACTTGCTGAGTTGTAAGGGTCCTTGTTTTTATCTTTAGATGCCACTAGATACGAGTTGTGGAACAGTGTGTCTAAATTATTTTTGCAGTTTAAACCCCCCCAACACATTAATAATAGCAGTTTGACCCTAGAATTTCAATGAAGTCATTGGTAAGGTTTCCTAAAAAACGTAATTTACACTTATTTTTAGTTTTCAATTTTCTCGAGTAATTATTTATCCACTTCCATATCCTCCTTGTCATCTGTATAGCTAATTTGTCAGATTATGCTCGTAAGTAATTTGCAATCACTCTGCTTCCTGTTTTGTGCACATTTATGTGCAGAACAGTATCTTGCATAACCAAGTGGTAATGATCTGCCAGGCATCTTCTCACATAATGTGCATAAGTAACATTTCAGAGAACAAAATACACCAAATGGAGAAATAAAGCATATGGTATATAGTATATGTATATGTTAGAAATCTGTTGTTTGCCTGTCACAATAGTTAAATCTATCCCCTCTATTTTTACTTTTATGTACGTCTTGATTAAGTCGTGACATAAGCAGAAAATGAAGGCTCTAAAGGATGGAATCAACATGTGTTCTGGGTTAGGAGATGTGGCTAAGACAGGTGGGGAAAGAAAACTGAATAGGGTTATTTAGAGTGTTTTGGCCAGCAGGCTGTATATAAAAATCTGAAAAGGCTGGAGTGCTAGAAATGTTTGGTAAGAGAAATGGGTGTAAGAATTGGGAATAAGAACTGAAAGTGATTGACCATGGAAGTTAGCACTGGTGAGGAGCAGAAGAGACAAGTTTAGGAAACGAGAGACAAGGAACAGGGCAAAAGGAGTTACATTTAGCAGAATAAAAGGAAAATATATATTCACTGAAATATAGTTTTCAGTCAAAACTTGGAGTTTTCATATTTCCTTGCTATAAGAGATATTTCTGAAATGCACCTGCAAACTGTCTCATTCTCTTTTAATGTTAAAATAGACAGCAGTTAATAACATGCCATCAGTCATTCCATTAGGTTAGGTGGAAGAGGTTGTTGTGATGGATATAGAGAGATCCTGAATCACCTAGTAAAATTTTGCGGAGATGACACCACATGGAGAAATTTCAGGAGTTTTAGTTGTTGGTGTTTTGTTTTGGTTTTTTTTTTTTTATTAAGGGTAAAAATAAAGTTGCGGGTGCAGTTTTTGTTCAGCCCCTTGAATATAGGTTTTATTTTTATTTTTTGTAATGATACAATCCTGTAGTGTTTTCTTTCACAAGGTCCTTACGTCAGTTGTCGCCCAGGATACAATGCTCATTGAATAAGCAGTTATTCAGTGGTTTCTATCCTTCGGTTTCAATGGTTAGCCCCAAGCCTTATTTACTGCACACAATTCAAACTCTTCTCTAGAAAAAGAATGATTTATTTTTCTCCTGGGCTTTTCAGTGGTGTTTGTCACTGTAGTATCTGACTGCTTCACAACATTAATAAGTTTACTGTCACAGTACTTCCATGACTGGGTAAGGGTGTTAATATCTGCAGTTCAGAAATGCTAACTGAAACACAGTTAGATTATGGTGAGAAGTATCCACTGACTTGGTGTTTCTAACTGGTGACTACAAAGACCTCATTTTTCACAATATTAGTATAGTTATTGTAAAATATAGGCATGCCTCTTCTTGGTCAAGATGAAGGTCCATCTAACCAAGTAGCCTTCTCCAGTATAAGAGGCTGGTCTTTAAAGAATATAGCAGCAAAGCAAGCATATAGTAAGTAGTACTTCCTCCAGTGTACTCTCACAGCTTCCAACAATTTACAGCAGCTTTGTGAGACAGATGTATTGTCCACCCTGGTGGAGGTGCTCCTGCAGCAGGTGGCTGAGCTGCGGGATGCTATTAATAGACTGCAAGATGTCAGGGAAGCTGAGAGTAAACAGGAACGCTTGCTCCTGGCCCAAACTGTGCAGGGGCCTCGAGCTTCACCTCTACCTCATGAAGGAAAGAAGGAGGTCGTTAACCTGGGAAGCTCGGAATTAGTGACAAAAAAAAAAAAAACAAAAAAAGAAGGAAAAGGACAACCAAAAGCAAGGGGCTTCCCCCTAAATCCCCTGTCCCCACGCAGAACCGCTTTATAACAGCAGTATAAACTTTGTGATGTATTTCCAATGTGTCTGTATTTTTTTTGCCTGAAAATGAACTGCTGCAGCATTTGCTTCTCTTCTTGCTTCTCTGTCTTGCTCACCTGGTTGTAATAGGGCACAGATTTAGGAAATAAGTTTTAAGAAAAGCAAGTAAGGTTGCTAAGAAATGCCTACTTTCTAAACAGCCCAGTGAACATCCTCTTCATTAGGCTGTCTACTTCAGAAACCTCCAGGGAATAAATCAACTAATTATGATAGTGGTAAGAGACAAACAGAGCTATCTTTCCCTTCCGTCAGTGACTCAATATTGTTTTCATAGATTTTTTTCTCCTCATCAAACCTGCTTTTACCATTATAACTTGTTTTTGTCCCCTTCCTTTCTCAGTGTGACACCCAGCTTGGAAAGGGGGGGAAAGTTAGGAAAAGAAGAATCCTGAATCCTGAGTTCCTTATGCCAGCCTTGAAAAAGAGGATATTATTGCAGATACTCAGCCCAAGGTCAGGGATTCCAGTATAAAAAAATATGAAGATCTAAGTTAATGCTTTTGGAGAATGCAAAAGGCACTAGATTTGACAATGGCATGGGAAAACTGAACATAATCAGGGCAGAATTAATTGGGAAGCTTGAAGGAACAGACTCAGGGCTGGACAAAAGTTACAAGATCGGGGATACAGGATTGATTTGGGAACAGGGCATGATGACTTGCTGGACAAAGAGGAAAGGTTCCACTTTTGTAACCTTTCTCAAAGACTGATGAAATCTAAGAAGTGTTAAATTTATTTAGAGGGTGACAAGAAAATACACATGCATGGTTGGATGTTGTCTGGTCTTTGTCCGACAGAGCTGCAGCACATGTGAATAAATCTGCCTAGCTGCTTGGGAAAATGCCAAAACCAGACCCACCAGCTCTGAAAAAGCAGAATAAGAAGTTGAATCTCTTTGTGGTATTTCTGTTTAAATGTGTTCTTGGGTTAAAAAAAAACTCAGGAAAGAATGAGACAGCAGGCCTCAGGATTACTCTTTAAAGGATGGAGCTTGTGTCAAGACCTCTTTAGAAGCATACTACTTTGGCTGTCTTCAGTTCATAGTAGCTAATTGCCCAAATCTCCTTTGAAAATACTACTTTCTTAAATAACACAATATGTCACCATTTCTGGGTAAGTTCCAAATAAATTCTAACGAGAAATTAAGAACAATCATTCCAGAAGGTCAGCTCATAGTACACATCTTTCTCTAAGTTTCACTTGACTTGTGAGATTCCATGGCATTGTCAGTAGTTTCAGGAACCGTCATGCAGCATGCATTGTTGAATCTCTGGGATTCTTGGAAAAGTCCAGAATACAGCTGAAATCTTCCTGAGAAAAATGAACCTTTTGGTAAAAATGACAATTCATTATATTTCTGAAAAGTATCTTCAGTTATTTTTTGGTCTTTGGGGGTTTCCTTTCTCAGCCCCGTAGAAAGCAGTGTCTGTACCAGATTTTATTTGAGGCTATTTCAGTACCACACTTATTGGGCATCAGATGAGCCTCCTATAAAGTGTATAAAATTCTGCAAAGGATTGGTTTATTTTCAACTATAACTAAAAGACAGATGCTACCTTTCAAAGCAGCTGGACTGACACTCACACAGGGAGTTGTCAGGGGCTATTTTAAATGAGTGCAGATTTATCAGAGCCATGAAGCAGTCTCTGTTAGCACTGCTCCGTGCATTTTTCTAATCATATGCAATTTTAGTCACACGACCTAACATTTAGATCATCACAGGCAGATGCACTATAATTTTGATGATAAATCTCTTTCCCTTTGCACCTCTATTAGGACCCATTATTGCACATCTAAGCATACAGAACTTGACAATAGTACAAATTATTAAAATACTTGATTTTAATTTAAAGTTGTTATTTAAAATACTCTTGGTCAATTTATGAAGAATTATGTTCTTTCTGAAAAGTGTTTTCAGTTTAGTTTTGATGGGCATTATGCAAAGATTTTTTTTTACCTGGATTTGAAAATGTTGAAAAACCTGTAAATGAGCACATTGGGCTAAGATTAGTGATTTATGACCCACTTTAAAAATTGTCAGAAAAGGAAATAATGGCCCAACCTTAACTTCTCATTTGAAACGTAATCTGTCTCTTAATTTGGTATTGTGTTGCTGTGCTGAAGTTGGCTACATCTGATTTTTTTCCATCATATCAAAATGATTGTTTGATTTTTGAACAGATTTTCTGGTCAGTAAGCTTATGCTCTGAGTAGCAATTACCGTATGCAAAGAGAGGTTTGCCATGCATCCCTTAAAATTTAATCTCAGGCTTAAACTGTGGTCATTTGTCTTTAGCATAACAGCCAAAGACTTGCACACCTAAACATTAATTCATGTTCCAAGTGAAGACAATGTAGTTTGGCTAACAGCAGTGTATTGCGTAAGTAGATGCTGAACATACTAATGATACTGTGTAACCAAGTGTTGCTGCTTCCATTCCTGCTAAATATTACACATCTTAAATTCTGTTAGTGCTTTGATCATTAGATTCTCTTTTCCATTTAAAACACTATCAAGTTGTGTTTATGTTTTTCACTGTTAATCATTAGTGAGCTGGCCTATCAATTTCTCAATAGGTCAGTATTTTCTACTGCAGCTTATAGTTTTAAATGTAAATAATTGTTCACTTTATCTTCACACTTTTTTTGGTTAAGGGATGTCAAATGCTAATGAGACAGGGCCTGGTATCACCATCCTCCAGAAAATAATGCAAGTAAGAGCAAACATACTGAAGAAATTTTGCAAATAAATTTGATGTCTTGCCTATAGAAAAACCCTTGAAAAATCTGGAAATGAGCAAAGTCACAGTTAGGTAGCTGTTTTGTATATCTATGCTGCAGTGAAAAGAGCAGGTTCCTTTCCCTAGGGGAACAGAGGGACACATTCCTCAAATGATACGATGACATTAAAGGTGCTTGTCCTTTTCACCCCAGCCCTTTTTTCTTTTCAAGAAAGTAGAGGTGTCTGTATGTATGTCTGTAGGTGTGAATATATGACATAGCCATGTAGGCAGCTAGTCCTACTGAAACAGGCAGTAAAATAATGGATGAAGATTTATTTTTTTGTTAACCAAGCTTTAATGAATAAATACCAGCTTTCACCCTTGAACTGCACTATTTTTTATACTTGTAGTGGTCTTAAATTTCTCAGCATAGAAATGGCATGGAGAATCCAAAACAGTAGTTAAGCTGATAACCATATCATTCATTTCTGGTGTAGACACTCGGATGCAAGTTTCTGGTCCGTCTGTCCCAAGAGAGTTCTCTAACCACTGGTTTGCTTAACACGCAGTTTTCCCCTGGTCTACAATCTACTTGGGTTGTATACTCTTTTCTACGAACTGAGCCTTATCGTAATAAGAATAGCAAATATCCTAAAGAATTGCTGGAGCATTTGACTAATTATACTTAAGTTCATGAAAGAATAAAAACCTGTGGAGAAATATGTGATAGAAAAATGAAGTACTTCAGACATTTAGGAAAAGAGCTTAAGATAAGAATACCTGACATATATTCAGAGATAATTTACATGACAGTTACAAGTGAAAAGAAAAAAAGAGTGTGACTACGAGTTACTGGCAAAAAGATAGAAAAGTTAGGTTCACATGTATTTAATTGACTTTGGTGATATCACTAGATTGTGTTACATGGGTATCACATGTTCAGAAATGCCTTTCTTTTTCGTGTATTGTAAAGAAAAGATTTTAACACTAAAGGGCTTCAAATTTACAATGGAGCTCCTTTGGAATAAGCATGAAGAATAAGATAATGGTTTGTATAGAAAAGCAAAAAGAGTGCGGAAAAGTACAGTCAGTAGCTAACTTAGTGGTTTATAACAAAATTGGGGCGATGATTTTGTTAGTTAAAACATACATATGAATAAACATTCTATTTAGAAGAAATATAATGAGAAAAGACGGAAGGGAAATTCTTTACAGTCAGTTTGCAGTTGTCTCGAGAAAGAGGTAGTTCAGGTAATAGGTAAAAAAGCTGTTTTGCAAAGATCAAGGTCATGTACTTGAGCACTCCACTTTCTTCACTCCCCTTCTGAAAGATCTGAAGTCTAAGCACTGTAGAAGTGGGGAGAACACATTTAGGGTCTCTTGGTCCCAGAATCACTGGGCATGTTGAAATAGTACTCTACTACCTGTGGATTACATTGTCTGTTTTGGGGTCAACAGAGCCACCTAATAATGACTCTGCTTAAGTTCACCTAGTTGGTGGAATGACAACCAGCCTAAATCCACACAGAGCAAGCTTTGGTCTAGTAGGAGTTCCTTCTTCAGTGGCATGCAAATGTAGCTACAGTTCTTTCAGATCTTAGCTAGCTCTGGAAGCATTATTTGGAAGCATGTAGTTGGCTAAGAAGCGCTATTAGATGCAAACTGGCTTTATAGAGATCTTATTTCTCTATACCCATGTTTATCTGCAGGCGGTCTGACCATGAACTGTGGCATCTGGACTGTGTGTTGATGGCATGTTGAATGTATTACTGGTTGTTGTACATTATCACATGGTATTCTTTAGATAAAATTCACTCTCCTGTCATAGTATAGGATAGATGATGCTCCCTTAGATGCTCTTTAGTACTTAGTACTGCATCCAGCTCTGGGGCCTCCAAAGCAAGTGGAACATGGGCCAGTTGGAGCGAGTCCACAGGAGCGCCACAAAGATGATCAGGAAGAGAGAGATGGGGTTTTTCAGCCTGGAGAAGGCTCCTGGGAGACCTTATTGCAGCCTTCCCGTACCTAAAGGGGGCCAACAAGAAATCTGGAGAGGGACCTGTTACAAGAGCATGTAGTGATAGGACAAAGGGGAATGGCTCTAAACTGGAAGAGGGTAGATTTAGATTAGATACAAGGAAGAAATTCTTTACGATAAGGGTGGTGAGACACTGGAACAGGTTGCCCCAAGACATTGTGGCTACTGCACACCTGGAAGCGTTCAATGCCAGGCTGGATGACACTTCGAGCAACTTGGTCTAGTGGAGAGCATCCCTGCATGTGGAAGGGGGATTTGAACTAGATAATCTTTAAGGTCTCTTCCAACCCAAACCATTTTATCACTCTATGAATTTATATTCTCATTGTTAGTGTGGGCTTATGCCTTTAGTGAACATTATGCAGATGTATCTCACATACTTCTCTGTAGAATTTTGCAAACATAATGCATTTATTTTCAAAACAACCTTGTTTGATGACAGGATATTATTACTCCGTTTTACAAATAGCTATGTGAAGCCCTAAGACATTAAGGTCAAAATTATTGGGTCATTTTAGATGCATAGTTCAAAACACCTAAAAGCTGATTTCTGATTTTGCAGAATATTTGTCATCAAATACCATTTTAAAGTGCAAAGCACAAATTACTCTGACTACCAGGGCAACTGAAAATAGTGCTTTTACAGTCAAAACTCAGGATATGAATTGAGGCACCCTGAAAGCTACATGTTTAATAATCAGCCTTGCAAAGTCAAATTCAAAAGACTGTCCTACTGTCAAAAAATCCTCTGTGGTAGGAGAATTCTGCGTCTGCAGGGCTGTGTTCCACTCTCCTGCATACAATTTTCTCCTTTTTCTGCTTGCAGTCCTCTAAGCCATACAGAATAAATTCCCCTTTGTGTTTACCTTTATATTCGACAGGTTCTGTTGCTAAAGAATTATGGCCTACCTTTAGAGAGGTTACATAGACAGGCTGAAGAACATCTACTGAGGGAAAATAAAAAATGCAATGAATATATCATGGAATTAAAGGTTATGCATTCATAAGCAGGAATTGAATTAAGATCATAAAGTCTTATTTGTGCTATTTGTTAACTTTTCAGTATGATTTGTGTCTATGTAATTTCTTTTTTTCTTTTTTGGTAAAAACAAGTGATGTTAGAATTTTGGTTATTATACCAAGACTCTTATTCATTAGGACTGTGCAATTTTTGCATCACAGCTGACAAGCTGTGTGGTAACAGCTCATAGGGCTAAGAAACTAGGTATTCGTGGCCAAAGGAGTAATCTCTTTGGCCTGGCCAAGCTTGCAAAGCACTACCTAGATGAACCTTATGTAGGTCAATAAAAGAGATAGTAGTTCAAGATGTGCTACATAGAACTCTGTGTTTTAGTGGAATGCTTGGTAGGAGTAGCCAGTGGTCGTGTGCATCATTATTTTGCCGAAAGTGTTGCTGACATTTGCTCAGTTATCATGGGATTCAGTTTAGGAAAATGTGTTCTAGCAGAGAGTTACAAACGCTTCCTGCTCACTCAATGGGAATTCGTGTACACTGTCCAGCTGTTTTCCTAGCTTTAGCTTTTACTCCATATAGCTTGTGCGTCTTTGTGTCCTTTTACAGCTCTTAGTCTTACCCTGGAGGCTGATGCTTCCGGTCTTTTTACTCAGCTGTTTTAATTCTTTCAACTCTCCCTCTCTTAATTTCTAGTCTTGCCTGCACTAGTTCATTCCTGGTCTCTGTCTTCTAATTTAATCTGATTTTAATTTCCTGTGAATTTCCCCTCATCTGCTCACTCACATTTCCTGGCCTCAGAAATTCCGTATTTTCTCCTACAACTCTAGATCTCCTTTCTTAGAACACTTTAGTCTGAGGTAGACATCTGAAATACAAACTTCTAACTGAAACAAAGCAGTTGTAGTCATAAGCAAAATAAAATGAGATTTTACACAGGGGGCTGTAGGTACTGCTCAAGAAATAGCAGTGTTGCTAGGGCACTTGCTAAATCTACTATCCATAAAGAAGAAAATTTATCCAGAGAAAGAGCATTCCTGAAGCTGTTTTTTACTGATGCTCAATAACTTTTAAGAATGGTTTGTACAGGAAACCATGATTTATTTAATTCCACATGGTAGAATGAATGGATTCTTAGAATGCATTAGTGCATGAATAGTACAGTCAGGGAACTTAGTGTCTGTAAAAGGCAATCTGCTGCTTATAGTAGAATGAAGGGAATCCTGTGATCAGGTAGTATGGAAAAAGTTTGAGAAATCTGAAAATAATATCAAGATTTAAGAAAGTTAAAAAAAATCTGTCATGAAAGTGCATGAAAATTTGTGGATTAAAAGCTTGCTGGTTGAAAGGGTAAGGAAGGGCATTTATTTCTTTGTATGAATATATATGAGTGTGTGTGTGTGTGTATGAAAAAAGGAAAAATTAAATCCCTCAATAAATTAAAAGTTAATTTTATTGGTTTAACTAGTTACTTCGGAGAGGAAATGGGATAATTCCTTTGTGCTAATAAAAGCACTATTTTGCTCACATCCAGCATATGTGCATGTTATAGGTTCTTCGTATTACACTAGTTCTGCCATACTGTTAACATGTTCCAAGTGGAGAACTAGCTTTAGAATGCCAGTACATGTAACACCCTTATAAATCAGTCTTGACTATGAAAGATACATTTGCAAAGTATATTTGAGTGATAAATAATGGGGAAGACCTTGTAAAATTTCTCCAAAGATATGCAAATTTGAGAATACCTGATAATTGTTTTTTTGTTATATAGGTTGGATGTTTTAATTTTGAGGTTATTAGCTTGAAAGTGGTCTCCACATTTGAGAATTATTTTTTAAAGAAAATTGTGATGAACTGAAATAATCCTACAGTATGTTTTACAGGTTTCAAAAAGGAAATATACAATGATAAACTTTTTGTTTTCTAGAAGTCTAATATAATATTTTACTATCACATTACTTCAAATATAAAAAAAAAAATCATTAGTTACCTAGAACCTGGGCAAAAAGCATTAAAGAGTCACAAATAATAATTTGTGAAAAACTCAGTTCCATTTTTATATAGAATTATAAAGTTATATCATGAAAAGAATACAAAATATGCAACATTTTTATTTTAGATGGATAATTGTATTTAAGTAAACCAAATTATACTGTGGTTCTTAAAAACCTAATTCTGAAAAATAAAGCCATTGTACTAGCTTGAATATGAATGATGTAATGGATTCAAGTTTTACTAGGTAAGAGACTTTAAAAATGGAGACTATAAATGATAGTTTATTCTACCAATTTTTAAAGTTAGTAACTGTAGGCTTACTCTAACAGTAAAACAAACGGGGCAATGCATTTAAATGTGGATGACTCCCAAGATAACCTCAAGAAAGTCTAGTATGAAAGCTGTAATTTTCCTCCAACCAGTTTGCTTTGTTCAGTGGCTTGAAATAAGTTGCCACCTGGGGACATGCAGAGTTTGATTCTGCTGAGTATTTTCGTTTTGGAGGAAGAAACCAAAATTATATTAGTCAAATTGTCAGATGCTGAAAAACTGGAAACAATTACAAAATACTTTATAGTACAGGATTAGACTATAATAAAACCTTGATAATCTGCAGGAATAGGTTGAGTGTAGTAATACAGTTTGATAGTAAAGGAATATTTATAAGAATACAAATTAAATAAAGACAAAGTGTGTAATGAATATTGAGTATGGGGAAGTTGATATCACATGCTTCAGATAACCAGTCTATACAGATGCTTCTGTTTACATTGTCAAAAGAATTGAGAGAACTCAGGAAAGCTCAGTGTACCTAAATTCTCTAGCAACATATTAGGAGTAAGAATACTGTAGTCCCAAATAGTACAAAACCACAGGCAAACAAATGTCATAGAAAACCTCCCAAATATTTTAGGTTAATTTTTTTCTGAAGGCTACAAAAGAAGGATGTGCCAGAATTGTGATCTCACATCTTTTAGTATGAGCAAGTCATTCTTGTCTTTGTCGAGTCTGCAAAGACTTCCTTAGATGTCTGCATTTCAGTATTAATTCCTTTCAACTTTAGGTTGTCTACTTTCAGATTTTTTTATGATTTTTCTTCCCCCTTTACAAGTTGTTGCATCTTGGTATTTGTTTTCCTCTTCTTTGATGTCTGTAATAATAGTGTCACTGTTCCCTGGTTCATTTTGTGTTGAAACACTCAGAGGAATTTGTATCTAGCAGTATCTGCAGGTAGTTGGGGCAAAATCTGTAATTTAGCCTTGTAGCTGATCTGGCACAATATGCCAGGATCTATTCTTGAGATGTCAAATAATGAACTTTTTTTACTTAAATGTTATATTAAAACTAGCGTATTACCACTAGCACTAAGTTGTGACATTTTTTAAGTATTTTTTAAAATAATTTGAGATTAAAGCAGATCCTCAGATTGGTGAAAATTTTCTCATGATAGTAGGCAGTTGATCTCATCTGTGCTACTTTCACTTGATAAAATTATGCCCTGCATCAACAGGTTTACCATTTTCAGACGCTATTATGAAACCTAATGGTAATCTGACTTACTATAGTGAAAGTTAGTGATTATAGGCAGCATCTAAAATCTTTACTGATAATTTACACTTAACATCAAGGTGACCATGTTTGGAAACAGGTCCTTATGTTTTATACTGAATCTCTGACAACTGTCCTCTCCGTCCTTCCAGATTGAAGATGCAGTTTGCGATGAAGTTACAAAGCCACCTTCAGCTGGTGGTTTCTGAGGCTGAATCTGAGAACTAAAATGCTTCTATGAACCTCTAGAGATACAAGTTTCACTTTCATTACATTACCAAGGCTAATGAAGCCAATAGGATCATAAGCACATATTCAGTGTATAGCACTGATATTCTGAGAATGTTGTATTTAAGCGATTCAAATGGGCACATCATATATTAGATTTGTATTACATTATTCCATTGCAGGTGTATTAGATTATTTCCTATTAATGGAGTGCATGACTGAAATTTTCTGGAAAACATAGAGAGTGAATTAGAAATGACAAGGAGTAATGTCAGTGAAATAACATACAGTTGACTGATACCAGATTAATCAAATACATTAAGGCTTAATTTAAACAGATCTAGCAATACCCAGCCCCAGGAAGTCTTCCATACATGTAGTTTGCCTTCTAAATTGATTTTGTGGCAGTTGTGGTCAAAGTAAAACAAAGCTCTCATTCTTCGTCAGGCATAAAAGTGAACAAAATTCAGAAGACAGTTTGAAACAAACATTAATTTCTTATTTATAAATAGATCAACTATTCAAATATTTTTGTTTAGGAATACGTCAATAAAATTTCAGTAGTTCTTATAAGCATAATAATTATTGTTTGTCTTCTCATTTGTGTTATTAATATAGTATCGTACCAATTTTTATTATAAAATTATTCTCTATTTATCTTGATTTTTGCCCTAGAATCACATTTTTAATGGCAGTGTTTTCAGTGCAAATTCAATTTTAGTCAGTTTTAAAGATGAAAATATAAAGTTATCCATTATCCATTTATGAGCATAGAATTAAATATGTATTCGTTGATTGCAATTGCAGAATCAAGACAAAGGAAGAAAGCAAAAAAATTAATTAAATCTGCAAAAATTTCATATTCCGTAGGCATCCAAATTCAAGATTAACTATATGCATAAGCATCTGGAAAATGGAAGCTGCTATAGAAATTCATTTCTCATGGGGAAAATAAAGAGGAGGAGGGGAGTAAAGGTGGAAAGGATAAAAGAACTGTAATGTCTTCTTTAAAAGTGTAGATGCTCTTCAGGAACAAGTGTACAGTGTGAGACAGCAATAGCAAGGAGGGTGTGTTCAGTGAGAGTGAAAGTGTGTGTGTGGATAAGTGGATATCTTACTTGGCAGTGGTTTACCCTTGTCTTTTACAAATAATTTTAATTCAGAAAGATAACATTTTCTCAAGACTATTAAATTTAGAACAGAATAGTAGGGACAGTTGGCTTCGGGATAATTGGTAAATTTGAACTCTGACAGACCAGGCTGAAAGCAATGAGACTATCTGTTGCTTTAACCCTTTAACACCCTAAGACAAGTGTCTCAGTCTTTAGAATTCTAAGTTAATACAGCTCCCATACTTTTTCCCAGCTTTCTCTCATACACTCTTACAGCATAACCTTACTCTTCTCTGAACATTCTTTCTTTCTGAGATGCCTACTGCTCTTTTCCCTGGTAAAATCTGCACAACTAAATGAAGTTCACCTCTATTCTTTTTCTACTCACTTGGTAAGCAACTACCCTGATGTTGAAGTGTTCTGAATCCTTCAACTGTTCTCTTCCCTTCTGAGCTGTCTCTGAGAGATGTTCATCCTTTCCTGCTTCTTGCAAGGAGGCAGTGGTAGTGTCTGGAATTAGTTGTTATTTGGGTCTGGAAAGGGTCAGATCATATGGACTGTATTTTATCCTTTCTGATATGTAGTAAGCTATTAGTCTTAAATCCAAGAAACAAAACTATCATGAAAGTATGGTGCATTTCAGGGAAAACTTCTGTCAGCTACTATGGGCAAAATTGAGATGTTCTGATTTTCCTTTGGTGTGACTCCATGGATTTTGTTTCAATTTTTTTTATAGATACCTTAACACAAATTTTGTATTCGTTATTCTTGTTTGTCTGATTTTAGTTAAACTACCTGTCAGTAAAAACACAAGCCATTTGCAGCACCTTCTGCAAGATATCAGCCTACATTCAGAGTTTCTCTGTAGGCTGTCTCACAGAGAATAGCCATAGTTACAGAGAGAAAATTCTTGCTCTTCTTTACGCTTGAAATATTTGTTGTGCTGCAAAGCCAGTGTCAACTGATCTGTTATGATTGTTTCTGTACTTTATCTAGAATATCCAAAGATGAAATATAGAACCGTTCATTAGTTAAAGGACTGGAGGCTAGGATATTTCCCACGTGAATGCTCTGATCTCCCTTTTTAAGGATGTGCCACCATCACTCTGCACCTTGGAAAGAAAGAAGTCGTCTTTTCTCAATTCCTTTGGAAAAGGAGATAGCTGCTTATATTCATGAAAGGCCCTCTGAACTTCAGGTCTTAAATAGACATTTTTCTTTAGTCATGTGAGGCCTCATCCTTGAAACAAGAGGGATTTTCAGAAACATGCATGTCTTCAGTGTTTCCCCATGACTAGTTTTAAGGAGCTCCATACTGAGTATTTTCATTTCAGATAATTCTCTGTTGAAGTGTTAGCTGAGGTGTCTAATTCTGGCAATGTGATGTATGTGTGGGTAACATAAGTATTTAACTCAGGGTTCATCCTGGGGAGACAGATATCTAAAATCTGTGTGTTACCTATCTCATTTGTACTGTCCTTTGCATAATTGTAGGTCTTAGGAAAAAGCGAACCGGCACTTTAAAATGAATGAAAAAAAAAAAAATCAGGTAATGGGAACCTGAATACAAAGCACAGAACACAGAAGTCTTTCAGCTTCAGACAGTTAATATTTGCTTACAGTTTAGTATGCCCTTCTTTTCATAAAAAAGACAGGAAAATAAAAGGGCTTTGCAATAGTGAATTGAAGGACAATTATCGAGGCTTCAGTAAAGAAGTAAAGATCAATATTTGAAAGCCAATCATTACAATCATGGACTTCTATTAAACCATGCATAGCATAAATAATGTAAAATGAATATTTCTTTCTTGAATCATCAATTATTTTAATATTTTCAACCCTATCAGTGCATCTGTAGTTTCTTCAGGAGGCCATGTCCATATGTGTGAAGAACAAGAGGGTGAATGAAGGAATCAGCATGAATTTACCCAGATTAAATTGTACTTGGCTTACCTGACTACCATCTTTGCTGGGTCAGCATGATGAGAACATGGTTCAGCAGTGTGGCCTCACGGCAGAGAAGGCCAACAGTATACATGGACAGCAAGTTAAAGGAAGTATGTATTCACTTCTGTTCAGAGAGGTGTAGACTTTCGGACTCTGCAATAGAAGACACAACCTGGAGAAAATCCAGCAGAGACATCAAGATCATTAGGAGGCTAGCACACAGAAACGCGAGAAGTTGAAAGGACTGTTTGTTCAGTCTGAAGAAAAGAAGGCTAAACAGAATCTTGTTAAGGTGTCCTCAACTTCTTCAGCTGGTGCTGAGAAGAACCAGACTCTTATCGGGTGTGCACATGGAAATGGAAGATGGGGACAGATATAAACTGCAACAAGGAAAGTTATGATTAGGTGTTAGGGATAAAAATCACAGTGAGGGTGATTGATCGCTGGAAAAAATGGATAAGAGAGGCAGTGAAATCTCCATGACTGAAGATATTTAAAACTTGACTGCGCA
This sequence comes from Pezoporus flaviventris, assembly GCF_033815535.1. Classification (NCBI taxonomy): domain Eukaryota; kingdom Metazoa; phylum Chordata; class Aves; order Psittaciformes; family Psittacidae; genus Pezoporus; species Pezoporus flaviventris. The sequence goes on from NW_026892644.1 coordinate 4,773,962, forward strand.
ATTTCCTGAGCAAACTGATCTAACCTCAGAATTTGCTCCAACTTTGAAATTTACACATCTCAGAGAAAATGGTTGATCAGATGATTCCAAAGATCCGTTTCATATATTCTATTAGCCTTCACAGGTACATTCTGTGCATATTATTTCCAAAATATGCTTTCTATAACCATTCTGTCCTTCCTGGCAGCAATATCTATAACTGCCAAGTTCTTTTGATGCTCATGCTAGGAGATAGGATTGATCATGATCAGACATGATCACTACTTACTACTGTTACTCAGCTTCTTAAGTAGTGAGACGAGGACAAAAGTGATGTTCTCCTCCCTAACTATATTTTTGAGAGCCTTTTTTACTCATCAGTTAGTTTGAGGTCCTTTAATTTAGGACATTTCCTTATTTGTTACTTTTTTCATTAAAAGTTGATAGATATGATTGCCTGTTCCCTTTTTTTATTGCTGCAAAGTCTGTCACTGTTAAAGGTGGTACTGTTCATAAATAATTTCACAGTAGAGTGGTTTTGGTATGTAGAAGATCATCCAGCCTCTCAAAATCAGGGAATTCTCTTTTAATGGGGCTTTATGTTCTCCCAGCCTGCCCATTACCTACATTGGCACACTCTGAAAAGATAAAATGTCTTAGAAGGGAAAAAAAAACCTCCTTGGTTTCAAATGACTGGGAATATTCACTCCATTATTATAATATGAGAGTTAATCTTGACGTAATCTGCTTACTAATATTTATTTTTCAGATTAAGTTCAGTATAGTTGAAGATGAGAATTTGACTTCTCTGGATTTGAAGAACAAAGATTACAGATGCATTTTCTATTATGTGTACTTTTATGCATGATATCAAGATGTGGATTTATTAGAAAAAAAAACCACAAAGCAAAAAACCCATCATCTTGTAAATTCATTTACAGAATCACAGAACAGTTGATGTTGGAAAGAACCTCTGGAAATAATCTGTAGATGTCAGCTAGAGCAGGTTGTCCAGTCAGATTTTGAGTATTTCCAGGGATGGAGACTCCACAACGTCTTGAGGCATCCCACTCCAGTGTTTAACCACCCTTACAGTAAAAAAGTGTTTTCTTATTTTCAGATGGAATTCCATGCACTGAAGTTTGTGCCTTTTGCCTCTTGTTCTGTCACTGGACACCATTGAGAAGAGTCTGGTTTTCTCTTCTTTACATCCTTCCACCAGATAGTTGTTGATAAGATCCTCCCCAAGCCTTCTCCAGCCTAAACAGCAGTCTCAGCCTCTGTTCTTATGAAAGATACTCCAGTCCCTTAGTTTTGGAAGTTAAACAAGTTATTTTTTTCTCAGTGACTGCTGGAAAGTAACTATGCTGATTGTTTGGCCTTAAATGAAATTGTCATTTTTCCCCTGACACTTCTTTTTATGTCAAGGGACAAATTTTCTTTAAGTAAAGCTATCTTTTCAGGATAAAAGGAATCAAAATAAAAAGATTTTACAAATTTATGTATTACACAGCTCTAACTTACCCTCCTTTTAAGTTTTCACCTTAACTACAAGAAAACTGAAATTGCAATAAAACCAATAAAAATAGAACCAAATGCCTTTGGAAGCACTGACACATGGAGAGTTGCTGTTCTTTTATTGCTGAATTATTGACAAAGCAACCTCACTCATTCAACTTCAAAATATTTTATGCATGATTTATATTTGATAGGATCATACTGAATGTTGTAGTAAAAAATAATTTTATATTGCTGTCTTTACAATGCTGAAATATTCATGATGCTTTGTAAGTAACTATGCTGCCTTTTGTATAATGTCTTAGTCAAAGCTCAGGTTGAGTTCAGTATAGTAAGATTTCAAATGGGCACCTTTGTAAGGATAAAATCCACATACTGTCTTTTGGAGAATATGAAACTTTTTTCCTCAGATGTGTTACAAATGAGTTCTGGTGGATGTAGCTCAATGTTTTAAATATGAAAATGATTTCCAAAGAATCGATATAGCCTTAAGAAGAAGTGAATAATCATATTATATGCATATACTCCTTATTTACAAAACCCTCCTCAGTATGTAACATTTAAAGATTATTTTAGCCTGTGTTTGTAGATGTCTGTCTTTGCTCATAGCAATAACTATGTTTATAATAATTTCAGTTTAAAATAAGGTTACATTATACAGTATGACAAGAGGTATGTAGTTTCTGACTATGGTTTGTATGTATATGGATTACTGTTCTTTTCTATTTCATCTGAGATCCATTGGTTGGGGTGTAAATTTAAAACTGTATAATTCTTTTAATTCATAGTAAACCACATCACTAGAAAGTGTACATAAAGAGTGACAAAGGAATATGACCTTTATACTAGAACTTATTATAATCTTGTGGTTGACCAGTACTCTTCGTAACTGAATAGGACCATTTCACCAGTGCTATTTTTCATTTCCCTCCCCTCCCGTCCTTTCTTTTCCTCTCCCCTCCCTTCCCCTTCTGTCCCCTCTCTTCCCTTCCCAATTTCCAGGGAATTGTAATATTAAATGAATAATGCCCTAAATTATAAGAATGATAACTTGTCTCATTAATTATAAAGCTCACAATCTAAAGAGATTGCGAGCACAAGGAAAATGCTGTATCAGGGAGAGCTCATTATGTCTGTTATGTTGTTTTTATTGCATGGGTTCAAGGTTTAGTCTCACCTTTCCAGGAAAATAAAATACTGTTCTATGCTGTTTTGTGCTACAGGCATTGCAGGCAGTTTGGCTACATAAGGAAGCACACTGCAGGGTAAGATTCTGTTGTGGATCTGTGCACAGGCAAGCTGCCAACAATGTTTGAAGCATAAAATATTCCCCTCACCCCCCAAAACAGGGAGAAACAACAATGTAAGTCACTTCGAATTCATTGAAGTTATGTTTTGAACAGGGGGATTTTATGTTCCTTGCACATCTTCATAGGAAACATCGCTGGCATTGATTAAAATGTCCACTTAAGTGTCTCCTCCCAGCTCTATTATTGTAAAGAACCATTTACATTTTCTTAAAACTTTGGGTGTCAGTGGCCCAGAAATCAGCTCTGTTAGGATGTCAAGGGTAAACCAGCTTCTTTCAAGTTTCAAAGAAAACAGAACTCCACCTTGAACTTAAAGAATAGTTTGAATGATAAAATACAATGCTATTTTATATCAAGTGGTTTGCACCTCTTGGTTTGTAAGATCCTTTTTTTTCCCACAGTGTGATTTATCTGTGGGAAATATCTTAAAATTGGTTACTACAATTCCAATGTATAATCCTGCAGTTTGAACTCTGTGACTCCAAATGTCCTCAGTGAGTTCCTTATTCTCACATGGACTGGAATGTCTTTGCATTTTCACTATGATGATTAGGTGTGGAAAGGTAGTTGTCTTGAACAGGTATTAAGTTTTCATTTGCATCTCCTCATATTCAGTAGACTACAGTTGCTATGCAGAAGTCTTATGAGAGTTCCTAAAAATTACATTCCTCAAACTTTCTAAAAATGAGGAAGCTTCCAACAGCTCTTCAAGTTTTTGTCGGGTTATGCTGGACTGCCTGGTGTCATTTAATGCTCTTTCCTTTCAGAATCTAGAGACATTATAAAGTTGGTTTTTGCTTGCAACATTGAAAAATCCTTTAAGACTAGACCATAATTTTGCCTGTAAGATTTAAATTTTCTGTGATGGCAGCACATCCCAGTCAGTGACTCTGAAAGGATGCTCTTATTCCAAATTCCTGACCACATCTCTCTTCTTTCTTGGAGATGCCACTAAGCCTTGCAGCAAAGACTCTGGTATTCATGGTAGACTCACCTCTATAGAAAGATCCTGTTCAAAGCATATTCGAAATATTTCTTTACCAAATCAAAAGATACAGGTGGCACTACCACAAGGTGATACATAAATAAGGAGATATGAAATCCTTTCTCCTGTATTGGTAGCTGGTTAATCTTTCAGATCAGTATACCCAGTGTAAGATTTGAATTCCTAGAAGCCCTGAATACACTATCAGACAATTTGACCTATTTTAGGCTTGTAAAGTGTGTGATTTAGGAAAACATTCTATAATTTAATCTTATGACTTTAGCCTTCCAAAAACTGATCTTTTTGTCTCAGAGATCAATAGAAAGTGTCCCTTGCCCTGCTTCCACTGTAGTCAGTTCTTGAAACCTCTATTATTGATTCCACCTCTGCTTAAATTCCTTGATTTATAATTTCATTTCCATGTTTTCAGGGATTCCCAGAGAAAGTATGACAGGCTGGCACTATGCAAATGCCTAGTTTCAGGACATCCTTCATTGTGACTGTGGATATCCAACTCTTACTTGTATCCTTGACCTGTTCTGTCAAGACACAAATTTGTGCTTCCTTCTGCAGAAACTATCTAATTAATTACAGGACATGCTATCTCTGATAAGTAGGCCAAATTTCCAGTGTTCAACTAGGTCCCTTTCACCTATGAAGGCTTCTTTCTGCTTCATTTATGATGACAGGGAGATTAGAATTATCTAATCATGATTGTCTGGAAAAAATTGTTATAGATTTTGGGTTGTTCAAAGTGACTGGGAGATATATGAAAGCCTATAAGAAAAACTCTTTCTGTTTGCAAATTTAAAGAGACAGCCCTGTATCAGTCTACATTCAGGTGAAGATTTTTGTTAACAATGGTGGCTACAAAACTGAAGTTGTAAAATTCATCTTGCCATTTAAAAAAGCCTCCAAAGCCATTCTGAAATGATTTCATGGCCTGGATTTGTTACTAAATTTTTATGTCCTATGTGGCAGAACTCTGTGATCAAGTAGGTTAATTTTTTTTATTTTTTTTTTCACTGTGATGAGAATCTATTCCTTCATTCACTGTTGAACTCTTAAAGCTTTCTGTTTCACAAAAAGGTCAGAATTTTTGTTTCTGGGTTGGGTTTAGGTTTTGGTTTTTGTTTTGGTTTTGGGTTTTTTTTCCTGTAGATTTAATATAGTTTTAAAATTTCTACAACCATAAACTACATCCTGATATTTTATTTGTGTGCCCAAGGAGAAATTAACCTTTCGACTTTCTTTGACTACTCTTGTATTAGAAAATGTTTACAGGTTGTCTGTGTATTCTGACTACTCTGAACTGGCATGATAAAAGTCTATAGGGAATTATTTTGATGATGGCTGGCAATTATGTGCTAGTAATATACCCCAAGTTAATTCAGTGTCTCAATTATCGATATTAAAGGAGTACTGCTGTGGTGCAATCTTTTTTTCGAATCATAAGTGCATTATCAGTGTAGGTATTTCATGTAAATCTGGGACGAGCTTTTATGCCCTTTAAGATGCCAAGTTCCTTCAGATGACTTTGCACTCTTTTCAGTTGGCTTCTTCAAGAGAAGAGACTTCTCTTGAATAGTCGCTTCTCTTCTTTAGTAATTCTCTTGAATTCTAGTGTTTAGGTTGTTTCTAAATCTTTCACTACAACCCCCACTCACTGGGAAAGAAATGTTCTTAGGATTGCACTAGTTAAGCTATGTCAGACACACCTATATGAGGTTCTTTGCCTGGATAGTGGTACCAAGGGAGACCAGCCATGAAAAAGCAACTAGTCAGGCTTTACATCAGCAGTGCAATTTAAGGAATTAATCTCTTTTTCCATAGCTCTTGCTTGGTGCTGGGTATCCAGCTACTCAGGAAAGCTGTCCTAAACAGAATCTTGGTTCCATTTAATACTTTCCTGGGTGAAGCCTCAGTCACTTTAATTTCACTAGAAGGGTATGTATTTTTATATGACTCCAAGTGTGACAAGTATTTTTTTGTTCAGGCTTCAGCCCTTGGAGGAAAATGTCCCTCTTCTTGCTACTTGAAATCAGATTGTGCACCCTCTGGTGAAATGATTATTTCTTTATTTATAACAGAATAATTATACTACTAAGATTGAACTAAAAAAACAAATCTACTTCTTGAAAGTGCTGTTAAAATAAGACGTAGAAAAAGATCTTTGTTTCCACGATTAAAGGTAAGTGAAATTTCAACTAAATTCGGTTCAGGTAAATTCAGTAGGGGTATTTCAGGGGGGTTTGGGTCTGAATTCTTTTAAAAGCTAATATTAAATAGCTTCCAGAGAACCTAGCCCATATATATGTCACAGGCCTTCATTCTCCATAATTCTCAAAAAATCTACACCTAGTTCTAGAGACTTTACAAACAAGGATCCATTCCTCTCTGAAAATGAAAGTTTAATGAAATTTAATGTAAAAAACCCAAAATAAATATGGTTTATATATATAAGGGAAGGAGAACAAGATGGAATCTGCCATCTCATCATTGCTTTTCATAACTGGTTTTAGTGTATGACGTACCCTTTTCATGTTCTAGGCCAGTCTATCCTTACATGTTGCATTTAGCTTAGGACCTAAGATATTTAGTCAGGGATTGTTCTTTCATTGCCATATTATATAAAGAGCTAGGAACACTGTTTATATTAAACACAGCTGAACAAATCTTAGTAATTGTTTCTCGAGTCCTGTATCTACCATGGTGCTAATAGCAGATTATAGGGAGTGTTGGGATAAACCATTTTCCATGGTGACTTATTATGGAATTGGGATCTCTTCTCCAATGTTTCTCAAGCTCTGTGGTATTGGAAGGAATATTTGCACCCAAATTTGAGTTCTCCAGATATCTTTTACCAGTGAGGCAGCTCAGAAAGAACATTAAATTATTCCTGTAATGGCTGAGTCTTATAATATATTTTACATAAAGGTATCTGCCAAAACAGATTTTGTGGAGTGTCCTATCAGTTCTATTTTGAGTAGCAGAAAGATGACAAGATTATTCAGTTAACATTCTAGAAATATTCTCCCCAAATTTAGCATTTTTATTTTAAGATTGCTGAAAAGTTTATAATCCATGGGGCTGCAACTGAACAGAAAACTTGCAATACTTACAGTGTAGATGGCTGCTTCATTTTCTAGAAAACACGCACCAGTAGAACTATTTGAGGGACGAAGAATGCTTAGTTTCTTTCTCAGTATTTCATTGTTTTTGTAGAATTGAGAAACATAGTGTTCACTTTAGACACATCTAGAAATATTTGGGGTTTTTTTGTTCTTTTTAAGCTGCTTGAAGCTCTATATCAGCCAGAACTTAGAATCATAGAATCACAGAATAATTAGGGTTGGAAAGGAGCTTAAGATCATCTAGTTTCAACCCCCTGCCGTGGGGAGGGACACCTTACGCTAAATCATATCACCCAAGGCCTCGTCCAGCCTGGTCTTGAGCACTGCCAGGGATGGAGCATTCACAACCTCCCTGGGCAGCCTATTCCAGTGCCTCACCACCCTAACAGGAAAGAATTTCTTTCTTATATCCAATCTAAACTTCCCCTGTTTAAGTTTTAACCCCTTACCCCATGTCCTATCACTACAGTCCTTAATGAAGAGTCCCTCCCCAGCATCCCTATAGGCCACCTTCAGATACTGGAAGGCTGCTATGAGGTCTCCACACAGCCTTCTCTTCTCCAGGCTGAACAGCCCCAACTTTCTCAGCCTGTCTTCATACGGGAGGTGCTCCAGCCCCCTGATCATCCTCGTGGCCTCCTCTGGACTTGTTCCAGCAGTTCCATGTCCTTTTTATGTTGAGGACACCAGAACTGCACACAATACTCCAGGTGAGGTCTCACAAGGGCAGAGTAGAGGGGCAGGATCACCTCCTTCAACCTACTGGTCACACTCCTTTTGATGCAGCCCAGGATACGGTTGGCTTTCTGGGCTGCAAGCTCACACTGCCTGCTCATGTTCATTTTCTCATCAACCAACACCCCCAAGTCCTTCTCTGCAGGGCTGCTCTGAATCTCTTCTCTGCCCAACCTGTAGCTGTGCCTGGGATTGCTCCGACACTGGTGTAGGACCTTGCCCTTGGCATGGTTAAACTTCATGAGGTTGGCATCAGCCCACCTCACAAGCGTGTCAAGGTCCCTCTGGATGGCATTCCTTCCCTCCAGCGTATCAACCGAACCACACAGCTTGGTGTTATCGGCAAACTTCCTGAGGGCGCACTCAATCCCACTGTCCATGTCAGCGACAAATATGTTAAACAAGACCTATCCCAACACCGATCCCTGAGGGACACCACTCATTACTGCTCTCCAGCTGGACATTGAGCCATTGACCACAACTCTTTGTGTGTGGCCATCCACCCAGTTCTTTATCCACCAAGTGGTCCATCCATCAAATTGATGTCTCTCCAATTTAGAGACAAGGATGTTGTATGGGACAGTGTCGAATGCTTTACACAAGTCCAGGTAGATGACATCAACTGCTCTACCCCTGTCCATCAGTTCTGTAGCCCCATCATAGAAGGCCACCAGATCGGTCAGGCAGGATTTCCCCTTAGTGAAACCATGCTGGCTGTCACCAAGCACCTTGTTGTTTTTCATGTGCCTTAGCATGCTTTCCAGGAGAACCTGCTCCAAGATTTTGCCAGGCACAGAGGTGAGACTGACTGGTCTGTAATTCCCTGGGTCATCCATTTTCCCCTTATTGAAAATGGGGGTTATATTTCCCTTTTTCCAGTCGTCGGGAACTTCACCTGACTGCCATGATTTCTCAAATATGACGGCCAGCGGCTTCGCAACTTCATTCGCCAGCTCCTTCAGGACCCGCGGATGGATCTCATCAGGGCCCATGGACTTGTGCACGTTCAGATTTTTAAGATGGTCTCGAACCAGATCCTCTCCTACAGTGGGCGCCAGGTCTTCATTCTCACAGTCCCTGCGTCTGCCTTCCAAGACTTGGGTGGTGTAGTCAGAGCCTTTGCCAGTGAAGACCGAGGCAAAGAAGTCATTCAGAACCTCAGCCTTCTCCAAATCCTGTGTAGCCAGTTCTCCCAAGAGCTTCCTGAGGGGTCCCACATTCCTGAGGGGGCCCACATTCTCCCTAGTCTGTTTTTTATTTGCTATGTACTTGTAGAATCCCTTCCTGTTATCTTTAATACCTCTAGCTAAGTTTAATACTAACTGGGCCTTAGCTTTCCTAACCTGGTCCCTAGCTTCCCGGACAACATCCCTGTACTTTTTCCATGCCACCTGTCCTTGCTTCCACTTATTATAAGCCTCTTTTTTCATTTGAATTTTCCTCAGCAGCTCCTTATCCATCCAAGGAGGTCTCCTGGCCCTCCTGCTGCACTTCCTTTTGGTTGTGATGCAACACTCCTGAGCTTGTAGCAAAAATCTTCCTTTGTAGTAGAAGCTTCTGTGTCATTTAAACCTCTTAGTCTTGGATTTAATTTCTACATTTGATAAGGCTTTTAAATAGAATCGAAACAATAACTCCTAATGGATTTGAATAGGGAATTCTAACATAAATAGACCACTGATTTAGTGAATATTTTTACTGTCATTACATTTTGCCTTCTAAGCTATGTGTCATAAATGATTTTGTTCAATAAAAGGCATCATGTTGGATGACTATTTTTTTTCTGAGTAGTCCAAGTGCTTACTAGTATATCCTTCCAAATATTTTTTTTGGTGATATGATGGGTATGATCTTTTTAATTATTTCAGTAGCGCAGTTCATGAAGTTTTAAGTGGTGATATATTCTTGTTACTTACCCAGAAGTTTTGGAAGACCTTTGTAATATGTAAAGTTGTGAAACTTTGACCTTTCTAGTTAATGCATGTTATTTGTCTTTTTGAAAGTTATTTTGTGCTGAGAAATTCCAGTCATGATCATAATAATGCTTTTGATGCTCCTGAGGTAATTCTGACCTCTGTTGGCAAAGCACAGCAAAGGAAATGCATGTTCTGTAGCACACTTCTGTTTTGATATTATTTATTTCAGGCATGACATATTGCTAAGAGGAGAAATTAAGCCATCAATTCTATATTTTTATAGTTGGAAACCTTTTTTTGTCTTACCATTCTGATTAATTTGAGCACAAGATGGATTTATATTCAAACTCTCCTTAGTTAATAACATTTCTTGGTTTAGTAATTTTGTACCAAAGAACCAGTTTCATCCAATATCTTTCTTATCCAGATTTTCTATACTATGCCAACAGCATTTAAACACATCATTTTATAATAGCTCTGTGTGTTAAAGTTTGGATTTTACGAGATTCCATTTTTTAAGTTATGCAGTATGTCTGATAATAATGATTGCCATTCTGTAACACAGTGTTTAAGCCTCTGAGAAAACATGATCAGTGGATTGGTTTTGCTTAGTTGTTTGCAATAACTAATTTCACACTAATCATGATTGTTATTGAACATGTTAATCTAGATGAGAGACATAAAGAAAGAATTGAAGGGATGTAATCTGAACAGGTGCTATTATTACTTTTTTTGGTGCAGTAACTATAATTTCAATCATGTCTTTGTCATATATGTCTTTATCTTTCAAATGTCCTTCCTAGGTTGTGTTCTTGTTAACAAAATTAATATAATGCTGATGGAAAGAATAAGGGTTAGCACTTTGATGCAGCCAGGTAACATGCAGATACTTTCTGCGAGCATTCTAGCAAAGACATTAAGTGCACCTCAATTTTGAAACTGTGTTACTCCAGAGAACAGACTCAGATTGTTTAATATTTTATGTTATGGATAGGAAGGGGTTTTAGTACTATTTTGAATTCATTTTGATCTAGCTTACTTTCAGTTACCTTGCAAAACTGTACTGTTGCAGGCTTCTAATGTTCTCTGCCTTGCTCATTGTCAGCTTGGGGCTGTAGAGTCTGAGTAACTGAAGAAGTATTCTACAATAAATAAAAGAAATTTATTCTACAATAAAATAACACAAATATGTTGTTTGTATGTTATAGGTCATTGATAGACTTCAAGAGCCTTAATATCTCAGCATTCATATTTTGGAAGTTAGTTGCTGGAGTTGCACTCTTTCACTTTTCTGAGTGTAGGTTAAGTTTATAGCAGGTTGTCCAAAAGGGTTAGAGGTTGTTGCTGCTGTTATGAGGTTAAAATATGGAAGCTTTGAACTCAGAATATGGGAAATCATGTGGATGGTTTATGTAATACCATTTGGATGTAAACACAAAATATCAGACTCTTACATCTGTTACATTCTCATTCGTCACGATAGCTAGTGATTGATTTCATTGATTCAGGGTTTAAGACTGCCATGGGCTGATTTCTGAATCTCTTTTTATATCTCAGCGTAAACTGGGAATAAGGTGTGGGATTAGCTTCAAGGATTGAGAGGAAATGGAATCATGTATTTTTTCTGGTGTCTATTTTGCTGGTGTCTGATAGGATTACTCTACTTTTGAGGAAACCCAGATTAGAAAGGGCAAGGTTATTAAAGCCAGCTGAGTTGCAGACCGTAGAACCAAGTTCTGTTCTGTGTGTCCTAGAGATATAACAAAGACTCTCATCTCAGGTTGGTTTCTGTGATGAACAATCTTTAATTCTGGAATGAGGTCATAGTTCTAACAGCATTCATATTTCAAAATTGGTGATATATATTGTTACTCTTCCCAGCACTGCTTCCAGTGCCAGAGCTTCAGGAATTTTTATTCCATTTAAACAAGTGTCAGTAAGTGTTCCGGTATGCATAATTAATCATTCTGAGGTTTTAAAATCTCCTTTTACAGTAAATATTGACTTTGCCTGTCTGTGATAAGAATATGTTTAAAATTGCAAACACCATGAATTTATGATGGATAGGAATGCTATGTTGAACCTACAAAAATGTATTCTGGAAAAAACTCCATAACTTTTCTTACTAAAGATCCAAGGTCAGTTGAATTAGGAAAAAGAATGGCTGAAGGAATAGCTCTCCTAATAAAATGCACCATCGTATCTGTATTCTTGAGAGAAAGAGAAATGGGGCTTTACTTCAGTTTGGTTTTGATATGAGAAATATTAGTGTGGGTTTTTTTATTTTAGCATCATCTAACTTTTACAAAAGAAGTCGGAGTGTTCTATCTGAGAACATGTTCTGTTCTTCCAAAGAAAATACTGATGTTATATACTGTACTTAAATGTTCATAAGTGTATTCACGCAAGTACATCTTTCAATCATGAGATATGCAAGGACTTTCAAAAACCTTCAGAAGATCCACTTCCATTGCTGTGCTTACAGAAAAATAATTATTGTTTAATAGTTTCACTAAATAGCAGTTGTCTGGGAAGAGTTGAAGGAACAGAGAATTTATTTATAAAGGGAGTTCAATATATGTATGTATTTATGTATTTTATGTATTGTATATACACTGAGAAAAGATATAGTCAAGTATGTCTGATTACTTGTCTTTATTGTATAGCCTGACATTATCTAACGCAATGGATCCCTGTTCCTGGTTGATCTTGATCAATGGATCTTACACAAAGCATATAGGTCTGATTCACAACAAATTTGTAGAACCCATCTACCTCATATATATATATAGGGAGCCTCAACTCATGTTACAAAGGGTGTGGAGCTACCCTCTATAGGAATAATGTGATGCATTGATCTTTAGCATTAGCCATACTCATCGCTGCAGATTGTTCAGATCATGTAAGATCATGCATGGAGACATCAGTGACAACAGTTTCAAAACATGGTTCAGTAGTAAAATCATTCATGTATATGTTAAAGAAGCTGCCTGCTGATCTCGTTTTGGACTGGGTATTTTCATAATTTAGTTAGTAGTTGTTCTCACAGTGTTCTTGTGCAAAACGATGCCAAATGAGAGTTAACATTTTTTTCCTATCAGGATGACTGAATTATTTTCAAGGACAGAATTCTGGAGTGGATCCAAGAATCTGTCTGACTCATCATTGACAAGCTGGAGTTACTAAGGTTCACTATGAACTGAGCAAAATCCCGGCTTGTCCCTGTAGACAACTGGAATACAGAGGAACCCTGCTGTCATAACTGATAAAAGCTTTCTCTGTTTTAGCTACTGCAGGCAAATTGGTCTTGACTGCAAGGAGAAGGCAAAGCTAACCAGTATTAGCTAGGAACATACTGCTTTCTGAATATAGCCATAGTATTATGCAGTGTACACAGCCAGTGTACTTGCAGATGAGTAGTCCATAATGATGAAGCCAGGCTGGTTAGATACAGGTCAAATGCAAAGTGACCTTATATATGACTGATCATTTTGATAAAGCATGACTAATTTATTGCCTGTTCATTTGTGTGACAACATTAAGAGGTCAAAGTACTTCTCCTTTACATGTTACCTTTTTATAACATTTAAGCTGATATAACTATTAATATATAAGAATATATATGAATATATATATAAATATATATATATAAGAATAAAATTAAATGCCTTCAAATGAAATTGATTCCAACTTGAAGTAAACAGAGTTCTAGTTCAGTTAAGCTAGTTCATGTGACTTTAGTTCAGGTTTGTTTAGTTTTTACCATACAAACTACTTAACTGGAGAGACAGTGCTCGTCAGCATGTTTTTCTAGGTATATTCTTTCTCAAACTAAACCTATCTAAATTTGCATGTACTTATGCACAGGCTGTCTAATCTGCAGACTCCTAGAACACACCTCCCACTGGCCCAAATCTCCCTTAGAACACCACTTTTTTCTCTAGTATTTTTTTAATACAGATGTTCAAAGTTGGCTAAACCTCCAAGATAATATTTGTGACTTCTGCAAAAGCCTGTTGCTCATGTTTTGGTCTGCAAAGTCTAACCTTCACCCTGGTCTCATGTGACAGCCAGCTCCCTGTGTGGTCTCAACCTCAGAGACATGCAGGCACACACTTGCCTCCCGGGCTACTTCACTTGCTGACTAGTCCAGCTAGATCTTCACCAGCGACCACACTGTCTCACACACCCACGCTCCTTATAGTTGCAGGCTTCATGGATACACAGGCCTTCTGTCGCATGGTCCCATTTCAGTTTCTGGTACCTAGAGCCTCCTTTGCTCCAGTTTCTGGCAACAAGGACACATAGGCTTGCTCACCCACTGTCTGACCCAGTGTCTGGCATACATATGTGTGTATATATGTATATATGTATACATGCACACAGAATAGAGTCCCTCACCCAGGAAAACAGAAATGGATTTTAATATGATTGAGAGCAGAACATGGCCAGACTATTGTACTGCAGACCTAACTATATATACGTGATCTGCCCCTTTTTTCCCCTTATCCCTCTATTTTGTCACACATGTTCCTCTCCAAATCACCTGAATCCATCCCTTTCCCTGGTTTTGGTTCCTCCCTAAACATCCCATAGGAAGTCTTGCTCCCATGTGTCCCATATCTCTAGACAGGAGCACCTTTCAGCCTGAAATACGCTCCAGCATTGCCTCAATGTCTGTCAGTCCTGGACAATGGATTGGAGATTGTCACAGGACAGCCCTGGGAGGGGCCCCAATAGGGTGTCTCTTCCTCTGAGTCTGTAATTTGGGTTCCTGCCTGCCATTGTGCTGCTGGACTTGTAGGGATGGGTCTTTAATGTGTTGATGGCTCTTCCTGATGAGTATGAGAATAGTTGGGTCAGGATATGTCTTGATTCTCCCACCTGCTGTTGTCTCTTTATGCTCCTTTGTGGATGTATGCAGGAGCTGTTTATCTAACTCACAGTTATGAATTTTTGTATAGTTTCTATTATCTTAGTGCTGTTCTAGCCTGTTCTTTGGGTACTTCACAATTACTATGTCCTCCTCTACAGGTTCTGTAATTTCTTGGCTCAGAAGTTCCTTTGGGATTGGTTCTTTAGTCCTAACAGTATCAAAATATGCTTTCATAAGACCATTTCTATTTCTTTCAGTTGCAATTCTTCTTTTATTCTAAGGTTATTCAAAGGATAAGGCCACATTGACTCTGTGAGTCAAAAGTCGCATTGATTCTGTGATACTTACCATGGCTAGGGGTGTTCTGGATATCCAGGACTTTTGCATCTCTATGCCTGGTATTTTGCCTCTCCTCCACCACACGCACTGGGCTTCTCTTATTTAGAATCAGTCTTTTCTTAGTCCTTTTCACTGGAGAAAGTGTGGATGGCAGATTGGCTTAATGACTGTACTAGCCTTGTCCTTCTGCAAATATAGTTAGTAGCAGCAAGAATGGTAATGAGCAAGTATACTAGGTTACCTATTTGGCGTTAAGGTTATTTGTATTCTTTTAAATGCTGCCACCCTACACCAAATTTGGGTCTGGGCAGATGTAGTTGGTTAAATCTCAGTGTTAGTTTAGCAGTGATATTTCACAAAACCTGAAAAGCAGTAATTACAGGTAAGTTACTCATTTTGAGCCTTACATTGTTAGACATGATGCTTCTGTTCTACTTTGTGTATGCAATTTTTTAAATTGCCCTTTTTGCCTCTATGCTTCTGTTAGCACTTTAACTGCTGATCCTGATGTTTGTGTATTTGGAAAAAGATTTTTTTCTAACCAACTATTGTTATAGCTTTTCATGGAGGAAACAAACATGACCCACAGAAAATAAACATTGCAGTATTGCTAAATTCATAATGTTGTGAGTTTATGAATTTTTTCTCCTTGTGTGCCGCTTGATATCCATCTTCATGGATATTTCTATTACTGCACATAGCATTCCTTAGACAGGTTTTCAAGAGGAAAACTTAATTCAGAGTTCAATCACAACAGATACAGCAGGAATGCTCAGCGTGAGTGTTATGATGTAGTTATTGATACTTTTATGCCCTAGATAGACTAGATGGTAGTGACTCTTCTTTTTCTAATTTATTTTCACATTTCTGTTCCCAGTTAACGTTCAAAAGGGGTTATATGTATATTGGAGGCTTCTGCGACAGCTGGGAAAAAGAAACCTTTTTCTGGTTTTCAGAGAGGCCTAGCATCACAGATAGACACCCCTGAAGTAGCCCAGTGGTATATTTTGTGAATGTTTGATATATCTCCCTGAGAATAGTGAGGAATCAAATGGCTTTCTTAGCTTATCCCAACTTGTTCTTCAGTTTCTATGTTGAAATACATAATTCCTTGATAGGAAGGGAATGCTGATATCTGAGCAGAATCTTTGTATCTTACACATATGCTGCACAGGAAAATTTCCATTATCTCTGGATATCTTCATTGGCAAAGAAAGGCGGAGGCTGGATTTACCTTTAGTTATTATCTGCACTCCATTCCAATAGTAATTTCATATTACCATTATAAATCTTAATCTTAAATGTGTAGGCCATATCTGCACATTTTATACAGGTAGCAATCTTTTAAAAGCCTAGCTTTTGCTGAAATAAAGTTCATTGGATTAACTTGATCATGCATCCATAGAGAGGAAGAATAACCTATCTGTTCTCATATCTGTTTTGATCACAGGCAATGCATTCTTGCAATGAAATTTATGTATGATATCCAGCTGTTAGGAGGCTTCAAGGTAACAGTCCCTAGATACACAGACTCAGTTTCTCGCTAAGAGATAAAATTTTGCCTAAGTTATTGAAGGGAGAAGTAGCTTGTGTAAATAACTTTACCTCATTATGAGACCACTGTGTAGAACTGAGACCTATTTATATAGGAACCACTCTTGAGTATAGTAATAAGTAGGTGTTATATAATAAAAAACCTCATAATATTTACTATATTCAGTATTTCATATTAAATAGAACCCACTTACCAATTGAACAGAATCAATATGGAAATAAAATCACAGTTCAGTGATATTCCTCAGTTTTCCAGACTTACGCTATTTATGGCCAAGGCTGTAAACAGATCAAGGTTAAAGAAAACAACTGGAATAAGATGTTTTAGAGCCTGAACTCGAATGACATACTTAATCCCATGGATTAGTTAACCACAGATTTTGTTGTATTATTCATATTGACACAACTGAAGAGCAGGAATCAAAATGAGATAAACACATTCCATGCATTCAAAAATGAAATGGTTTGGAGTCACATTTCAGACTAATACAACAAAAAGCACTTAAATGAACAATTGGAATTATATATACAATCAGCTTTAAAGAAGCAGTGTTAACTGGATTGATAATCCCCCTGCCCTTCTCCTGTTTAATTTTTAAGTTAATAATTATATTTTTTATTAGTAGTAGTTTTATTTTTCACTTTTAATTCTCAGTTGCTACAGGCAGCAGCTGTTTTTAATACTGGAAAGAAGACGCAAGATAGCCTTACTCAAGACATCATCCACTTTTGTTAAGACATATAGCTGCAGTTGCTCAAAAAGATTCTTACAATGCATTTTTGGGTGATGTTTTTCCATGTACATACTTTTCTAAAAGTTGGTTTTTTTCCTAGTGTCACTAAAGACAGATATTTGAATTTATTTTCCTTGAAGTAATTTTAAAATGTATCTCAAATTCAGCAAAGTAGTGTAAATATAGGTAAAGCCATACAAGAAAAAGTCATACATTCTTTTTACTGTATATCTTACATAGCACTGGATTCCATCAGAGAGGACTGTTGGAAAAAAAGGTATCACATTTACTAAAATGAAACATTTCTATATTTGATAAGTAACAATTAATTTATATAGGTTAGGGCAACATGGTTGGCAGTTTGTACACAGAATGGAGAATGCTTTGCTGCTGTTCACAGTCAGTAACATTATTATTTTGTGTCTGAATAACTGATGATACATATTATTGTGTAACAAATTGCATTTTCAAAAATGCTCTGTAAAACTGTTCATATATTTTGTATAAGTTCAGTTTACATGACTGAAAATGTGTGTGAACATAGGCAGAGCACTAATGAACATAGGAGCCTGGCTATGTGCTTTAATAACTTTATGCAATGTGTTTCTGACAATTTAACAACGTTATTAACAACAATAAACCTGGAAACTTTGGAAGATTTTGGCTCAGAACAGCACAAATTCCTTTAATACCTATTTATTCTATGGGACACAGGAACAGTGTGGAATCTAAATTTATCTGAGCTGGTTGGTTGGTTGCCAACAACATCGGTGGGAACAGTATATTTACTGAACCTGCATTAATTTTGTAGGAGATAATGTTGCAGTACTATAGCAATGCAAAGTAAGTTTAGGATTTCCCACAGTTAAAACTGGCCTGGCAAGATCAGCTTCACTACTTTTATTGTCCTGAAGAGCCAGCGGTTCTCTAGGAAGAGCTTCCAAAGATGCTGAAGACTTGGGAAAGAAGGTGGGGACAAGAGTGGGAGGGATGAGAGCTAGGTATATGCTAATCCTCTGTCAGCTCTCAACAGGGTTTAGACCCTAAAATATGCAGTGATGAACACCATGCTCTATCCATCTCCTCTGGAGCAACTGATTCTACCCAGACAGTGTAATCTTTCTTGCTGCAGAGAAGAAAAAAAATCAAAAGGGAGTTACCAGACAGCTGTCAGCTAAGGTTTAAGTGAAACCAATGGGCTGACAGACGCTGATGTCATCAGGCACCTTTCTGTGGATTTTACGGACTCATATTATTGTTTTACCAAAAATATTTTCCTTTCACCTTGTCAAAACTACCATACAAAGGTCACAAATATTAGTGCACACATAACAATATATATATATATAAAAAGTACAGAGTGGAGATACGATGGAAACATTCAAACTTGTGACAGACATTCTGTGCATGTATGCATGGTTCTTGTACTGTTGATAGGGAGTCTTCCTGTGTGATTAAAATTAGCAGAATTAACTTCTGATTTCCTTGCTTTTGCGTGAAAAAATGACTTCCCTATTATTTTTTCCATATAGCAAAAAACATTGCAGAATACCAATCAACTAGCCATCTTTTTCTTTAGTCTGTCATTTTCATGTCAGCTTTGAAATGCATGTACTTCTTGCATGTACTCAGCTCACAAAAGAGAAAAAAATGTTAATTTTCTTACCAAGTAAAGAGTATTTCCAATTAATGTATGACATCAATTCAAAAGGTCAGTGTTCTTTGTCCACAGTGACAGCAAACTATAATAAGAAGGTCTTTTTGCTGTTGGCAATGGTTTAAGTAGCATAACAGACTGAAGTTTCTTTGTGCCTCACTTTGGCAAGAAAAAATGGAAGAAACTAATTGATGATCATGTTTTAATTCAGCGTTTTAATTCATCATTGACTGAAAAATGATTTTTTTATTTTGCACAAAAAGTAGGTTTGGTTACTCTCTTAAAATTCATCAAGTGATAGATTTTCCTAATTTGCTAATGTACATAGGGAAAAAATTCCTAACTTATTAATGCATGTAAAATTAAGAAGTCTGATTTTTGACTACATCAAAGAATTAGGAGAAACTTGTTTTTGAGAACGTTCAATATTAATGGTAATCCAAAGAGCTGCTGATCTTCTGTGAAAAAAATACTCTTTTCTGGAGGTTCAGTGGTAACTTGTTTTGTTCCAGGTTCTCCTTAATGTCACTTTCACAATAACTGTTGAAGTGTTTTAATACACAGATAATACATTTAATAATTTCTCATATATTTTCTGTGATGGTGATGCCAGAGAAGGGCTCTTTAGACTTTTTCCTCTTTCTGCACCCCACTTTTCTCTGAAGTCATATATTTTTTATGGAGCTAATGCACCACTAGACTTTTGTCCTGTTGTATCTTTTTACAGAAGAGCTTTAGGCAAACTATTCAGGACAGTTGGGAATTTTAGGGTGTCAGGATTTCT
The DNA here is from genome assembly GCF_033815535.1 of Pezoporus flaviventris. Lineage (NCBI taxonomy): Eukaryota > Metazoa > Chordata > Aves > Psittaciformes > Psittacidae > Pezoporus > Pezoporus flaviventris. The sequence continues at coordinate 4,793,483 of NW_026892644.1, forward strand.
ATTCACAGGCTGTCCAGTTTGAACTTAATTTTCAGTTATTAAAGCATAAATAACCAGTATATTTACTGAACCTGCATCCATTTGGTGCAAAATAATGTTGCAATACTACAGCAATGTATGACTGCCTAGGAGGGGATTTCTGCACAGGCCCAAAGGAAAAGAGATGCCTGCAGCCAAGATGTGTTCATGTCTCTTGTGTTCTTTAGTTTGATAACCAAATTCTGATTATGAGTGTGTGGATTAAAGGATAGAATTAGGGGAGAAAAGAACTAGGTTTTTCTTGGTTTTCTGGGGGAGGGTTTAAGGGCCTAATTCATCATGAGCAATATATCAACTCATGGATTTGTTGCATTTTGAAAGAACAACCAAAAGGCAAATCGTAACAACTTAAACCTAAGCAAGCAAGTAAGCAAAACCAAGTAAATGAATATGCTGGTTGTTTACGTGATTATTTTAATATTTAAAATAATAAAGTTTTATGTAAAAATATAAACGAGGTTATAAAATATCAATAGATAAGGGCTTTATGCGTCCCAATAGATAAGTTTAACCTGTCTCTGTCATATAAATGGTGTATATCTATTATGGAGGAACTGTTGTTTCAAGGGCTCAATTTTTACTCCATCATGAAGTTAAGATAATTTCTTTTAATTGGAAAGATTAGAGTGACTTTCCCAACTTGAAGTTGCCTTTCATAGAAAGAAACATCTGTAGACTTCTGAGCAGATTAAAAAATAAAAAAAAACCAAAAATTCAGTTTCTGCTTCTTTGCAAGAAATTAAATTTCAGGGAGAGGTGAGGCACTCAGCACAAAGTAGAATTTTCCTCAGTGCAGAACAATGTATTACACAAATAATCTGTATGCATGTCGTATTACTTATGGGAAACGACTGCTTAAATTTATGAGCTAATTAATCATTCAAACACACACAATGAAAAAAACACCAGTCTACAACATCAATATTCCATAGGTAATAAAATACAGATTCAGTAGTAAAGAATTCTTTAAAAGCATTCATTTAGCATGCATGTCATTTTACTGATGTAGATCATGAAAAAAGCCAGTATGAAGAACTCATTTTACCTATTAGCTTCAGATTATTTTCTTTAAACTGCAGCAACTGATTCTAAGGTATGGAGTGAAGGGAAAATACAACTTTCCTAAGACTGTTTGACACTGTATTAGCAGCTAAAAAAAATCAGATTGTCATTCAAGACTCATAATCTTGTGTTCTGGAAGTCGTAATACTAATGGTCGAAAACTCTGTGACACTAAAAAAATGCTTTCAGAAAGCATTCAGATGTAGTCAGAGAAAAATCTGCTGGGATTCAATATGCCTCTGGTATCCAGTTTTCAGGATTTGGGGTTTTTGTTTGTTCTCGTAGACTAGCAGTCACATTTTTCTACTTTGAAAGAAAAAAATCTTCTTTACTGCTTTGTGAAGATTCCACAATAGATAGTGAAACTAGTTACATGAGTTATATAATGAAGCTGACTGTAAAAATAAGTGATGTATAATGCAAAAATAAAAACAACAACAAAAAGGAAACTTTTGTTTTGTATATATGTAATTTATTCCAAAATGTAATTGGTTAAATGGGAGCTAAAATATCAGGCCAAGTAAAAAGAATATATTTACTGTTCCTTTAAAGGATATGATTGGTTCTCACTAATCTTATGTTTGTATGAATCTAGACTAACTGACCTAAAGTCAATGAATACATTTTGTGAAAAAAGTAGTGCAAAATCAGATTATAACCTCAATGCAATTACCAGACTAATAGTAGGAGAGCAGATCTTAGTGAAATGACAGAATAGTCATTAGTCTTTGAGGCTGCCCTACATAAAGTTCATAAAGATTAATGTGTAAAATTATTTTTATAAATAAATTATATTGATATCAACATGACATTTGCTATTTTAAGTTCTTTTCAAGATAATTCGTCTCTTGGTTGTTGCAGAAGTCTTTAGAGTATTTATACATCAAATTTCTGACATGTCTGTACTTGCCAAGCCAAAAAATTAACTTTACAATTGTGCTTTATTTGCAGCATCTGGCGAGGACCAAATATAAACTGCACAGACAGTTCAGGTTATACTGCTTTACATCATGCAGCTTTAAATGGACACAAGTAAGTGCCTCACATTTAGTTTTCATGTAAAATGTTATTTAACTGCATAATTTAAAAAAGGTAGCATAGCACTGAGATTTTCACAGAAAGTTGACAATCCATGATTTACTGAAATAATCTCATTTCCAGTGGGATATATTAATACAAGAATTTTTGACACTAACTTTGACACCAGCATGTAGTAATGACAAATAGGAAATGCACTTTACAATCTATTGATTCTGTACTGTTTCTTCCAAATTCTTCCTTGATTTTGAGTAAATTTATTATTGTTACTGGTAGTGGTGGCTCTAATGCTTTTTAGCTTGTAGGAAATTGCAACAGAAAATTTTGTAATATACTTGTGTATGTACTTACACATGTATAGTGCATTGAATGTTTAAGGAAGCAATATATTGAAATGAAACCGTATAGATTAATCAACATCAAAGTAACATGATAAGAATATTCAGTAGTTATACACTTGAAAGAATCAAAAATAGCTATTACCTTGTATGGGACCTCATAGCTTTTCCCTCCCTGCTGCCCATTCAAGCTACTACACATATATTCTATCTCAACAGTCTTGGGGAAAGCCTTCAAAATCTGCACCAAGGGGTACTGCACAGACATACCAGTTCAGGTGAACTCTAAGGTATTGACATGTCAGTAAATTATGTGGAAACTTGCTACATATTTTGTTATTACACCTTATTATTTGTTCTGTGTTACCTCTGGTATTACATGTTGCTGCGTGCTACGTTACCTCCATTGTATTATGCTGCCAACCGCATGTTGTAATTAAGGCAGAGCAAGAATAAAAATTCTAATGAGGTCTATAAAGTTCTAGTGGGATGGACCTCACTGTAACCATGGTAAGAGCTGCTCCACTTGCTGCAGTCCTGATACCCTGTTTGTAAACTGCCCGTGTTAACACTGACTGGGTTTTCACTAAAGAAGATTTTAATGTAAGGCTTTGGGTTATTCCTCTGTGGGAGATAAGGAACTGATGAAAACCCAGCTGAAATTAAACGTGATTTGCACTAACATTAATGTGATTTTGGACGGCCCAAAAGATAACATATGAGTCCATAATAATGAGATGTTTTGTTTACTCATTTCACAATTTTTGCATTCTTCCTTGGAAAAATTAAAATTTTAGTTGTATTCTAGAAACCTGTATATTTTCTTTAGACCAGATTAATCTTTTGTTTCTTTTCTGAATAAATAAATGAAATTAAGATACTGTTAAAATAGATATTGTGCACTTTCCAAAATTTCAGTTCTGTAGGAAGATGCAGAATAATCCATTCATATATTTTACCTCTGTGGAATTTAGTCTAAGCCCTTAATATGGTCTATTAAACTCAGCCTTTTTTAAGAAGGGAGAAAATCACATTTCTCTTGTTTATCATTAATGGATTGTTTTTTGTGCCATTGCACATTTTTGATTGACAAAAGCACAAGCCTTAGCTTGCAAAGATTGCTGCTTTTAATATGTTTAATAGTGACTATAAACCAATAGTTACCGAGGAAAGTAAAAATATCACTGTATAAACACTGAATCTATTAAAGATTTCAAGTGAATCGTAGCAATATAAACTATAAAATCCCAAACATACAAAAGCCAAATAGTGTTTTCAGACACAGCATTGGCCAAACTTCTGCTGAAGTCAGACCAAACAGAACTTCAAGGTGTGGACTTAGGTACAGCCACAGATATAACTGCAGCTATTGGAAAGGTTACAATGGCTATTGGCTGCTATGACCTCTTACCCTCATAGTGGGATATTTAACAGTTACTGACATTTATAGCTTGTTATATTAAACTGCAATACATCATGGGGCATTTCATGATAAATCATGATGGTTCTTGATCTGCTATCCATACAGATCCTGCTACAATGGTAGCACTGTCAGCAAGAGAATTGGAAAGATAGCTGGTGTTTGTAATTTCGTTAATCACCACAAATAACAAATAAATAGCTTTACACACTCTTTCAGATTTGAAACTTGATATTCAAATTCAATATTGGGCGCAATCTTGTGACACAAGAGCCTTCCCACTTAGGAGTTCTTGTCTTTTGCAAAGTTTTGGAGTTTTAATTTTTCACATGTTAAATTAGGGTGAACTTGCAAGATTTCATTTTTTTTCAGGAAAAGTGAGAACATAAGAATTAATGGCCAAAGCAGTAATTTCTGTGTGGGATACTTGTTGGACACCAGTGTTCAGGTGCTTGTTTGATCATTGTATGTGATGAATTCTCTCCTCCTCCCCTTATTCTGGGATAGTTCTCTTTTCTTTTGAAACTATCCTGCTTTATATAAGTAATTAAATAATATCTGGGGCAGGCACTTGAATCTCAACCTCCCTAAGTAATTTTAGTTAGCCCAGTAATGTTACTAGGCTAAGGGCTGTCAGCCTTCCCTCTGAAATTTATTTATACAAAATGAAAAAGTTCTGACAAAGTGCTAAAAGAGACTCGCCCTAGAGAAGTGTAATGGGTCAGGACATTCTTGAAGGATGAAGGAGATTTAGGTTGTATTTTGTAGCTTGAATCTTGCAACAGACTCTTGCCAATAGTTGCTGTATATCATTATCTAGAGATTGCAGTTGTGGAGGGTTTTGTTTTTTTTTCCTGTTTTTTCTTCCTGCTTCATTTGATTTGTGTCCCTTTCAAACTACGCTGTATCTCGAGCTTTCATTAGACTGTCTACTGCGAGTCCACCTATTATTACATGAGAAGTCTCTCAAACCTTATTTGTACTAAAAGGTTTCTCTTGGGAGGCACTTTTCTGGAACTTTCTGTATAGCAAGTCTTTCTGTAGTTGAGCTACTTTTTCTTGTTTCTTTTAATGATATTTATTTGACCTGGTCAGGAGTAAGCAAAATCCAACTTAAAGTCTCCCCCAAAGCCTAGACATGATGACTCCAGTATCTCCATGAAATCTTCTGAATACAATTGAGAGTTTCTTTTGACCTGGATGTATTCACTCTTACTTGCCACATTTTATTCTTGATAGGCAATTAAATAGGGTGCCATGAAGGTTGGAAGAACAATTGCTTTGGGATTTACCTTCTGTCTTGATTTGTAGTCAAGGGTTTAGCTTTTAGTAGTAGCGTAGGCTGCATTGAGCTCCCTGCTTCCCCTGATTTTTTGAGCCAAAACAGTAAGAGCCAGTGTTTCCATATTCAGCAAAAATATGTATGGAACTGCCTACACTGGATCATAGATTCTATTAACCTAACAACTAATGAGGCCTGACTGTGTCAAGCTATGAGAAGACAAATGGAGGGATAAGACAAAATTTATTTACTTTCTGACAGACTTGATAACACGATCATACTGCACAGCTGATTTTTATGTTCAACTATTGAAATTAAGGAGAGGGATGCAATATGCCAGTTTATACTAATCTTTAATTTAATGTATGGTAAGCCACACTGAAAATCAGAGAGGAATATAATAAGAATTAAAATATTACACGTAATTTTTTCCTCACTTCTCTCAGGAAGCTGGATGTGGGAAGTGAAAGCAGAAGCAGTTATTCCAGAGAAGATATTATATATCTAACTAGGCCTTTATTAAATTGTTTACTCTATCTTTGAGATAATGCCTTAAAGAAGAAAAACTTGCTTAAGCCTTACTGCAAGAAGCATATCCATAAAGCTACCCTCTTGTCTTGCTGCCTCCAGAACTCAGAAGTGATGGAGAGAGGAGTACTTCTCTGCCTTTGGTGCCAGGAAGGTTTGGCTCGAGGGACATGCATGTGGCCTGGACTGGCAAATTCTAATAATGATTCCATGGCCAGGTGATCCTGTTGAAATAAACAGATACAAAGAACCAGTGATAACAGTGTTGATGGGTATTCGTGGAAGTAAGAAACTTTATAATTAATAACATTTTGGCTATGTTTTACTATCTATTTAATTCTTAGAAATGACTGATCTTTGTTTTTATAGCTGTTTCTCTTGAAATACAGGGGGTTTTCAGGGTAAAAACTTTGGTAACATATGTATGTTCATGTAAAAACTTGTAATAATCTTCCTGTCAATTTTTAGATTTACTTCCTGTTTTCCAGGGATATAGTTCTCAAATTACTTCAGTATGAAGCATCAACTAATGTGGCAGATAATAAAGGTTATTTTCCTATTCACTTGGCTGCTTGGAGAGGAGATGTAGACATTGTGAAGATTCTCATCCATCATGGGCCATCACACTCCAGAGTGAACGAACAGGTGAAGTGCTAAAAATATCTGTGTACATTATCAGAAAAAAGCAGCACATATGCTTTAGGTCTGGCAAATTTATAGCCAAGGTATAAAAAAAAAACCAAACCAACCTATTTTCCATTGTTTCAGTAACTTCTTCTCCAAGACTAATAAAATCTTCTAATATGAGCATACCAGGTATCTTTCTTCTCGATGGGACTTACCTAAAGGATATTAGATTTTATAAGTATGAGGAAACCTTCTGCTTGTTTCTGAAAAATCATGCAAAGACGTACTGTAACTATGCGTCTTATATATAAGCTAATGTAAGTTTGCATTAACCATGTCTTATTTACTTCATTAGATATTAAATTGAGATAAAATTAATATTCTTGCTATATTGCGAGTGTACTGTAAATGAATTGATATGCAGAGATAAACGACAAACCAGATGGACTGCATGTGCAGCAGAAAGGACACATAAATACCAGGAAAAAATGATGAGAGTATTACAGTAGATAAAGGCAGGAAAAATATGTTGCATTCTGTTGTCAAACATGGCACACCTGTTTTCATTCTGTGTATTCTTATATGGTCAATGTATAGGATTAATATTTAAACATATAAAGAAATAAGGCAATTAAAATCTGACACTGTCTATAGTCAGCTGAACTGCCTTAGGAATGGAAGTAAGCAGTGAAAGATGAGTAATAACTGTAAATTACTGAATTTGGCAGGGTAATCGGGAAATTATTGGAATGTAAAGGTGTGGGAGTCAGCTCCAGATCCAGATCTAAATTTTAGTGTCCACATTGTCTGCATGTAGACTGTTCCTGCCATGCACTGTTTTATTCCACAAAAGAAATAAATATTCTGGTCAGTGTAATCACGGGAGCTAACAAGGTTTATTCAAGTGACCAGAAGTGTAAGGCATGTGGGTGAACTCCAAGTAAGGTGCACTACAGCACCTCAAATGGCAAAGTACAATCTAACAAATGAATTGCACTCTCAGTGTGTACGTTAGTGTGGGCAAACTGTGAGAAAATGAGAATTGTTTGACCTAAATTGCAAGCACTTCACCAGTTTGAGCTGTCCTTATTTCAATAATCTGATGTTTGAAGTTCTACGCTTAGCCGTTGGAATCGATACAATAACTATGATATGTATGATATGACTATCAAGTATTAGTACTGGAAATATAGGAAAATAAAGTAATAAAATGTGTCAGTCTTCTGGGAAATCCTGTAACACTCTGACTCATCCAAGAAAAATACAAAAAACAACATGTGTCATTCTCTGGTTTGAGTTGCCGATTAGGAGTTCCTCTGAGTTTCTTATTCTCATCAGCTGTTGCATGTAGGGTGAAAACAGTTGAACTGTAGGATTTTTTTTGTTTGTTTTGTTTTGTCAAGGAGAAGGGGTTTTCTCAGTTTTATTTCTGCAGCAGAATAAAAAGGCAACTTTCTGATCCCATGTTATCCATTTGCTTGGAGAGATTCTTTATACTCTGCTGACAGAAAACTGGAAGCTGTATAGGAACTTGAGAGAGGGATAGTGAAAAAGACTTCAGTAAGGTCAAAAAGAGAAATGGAAATTCAAACCTACTTCTCCCCAGTCCCAAATATATATCCAGATTTACAGAATATTCTCAGACTTCACTAGGTGTGCTGTCCAGTCTCTCTGGTTTTATCACTGAAGCGGAAAGCAGGAATACATCTGATTCTACACCCTGCTGACTCAAAAAAGGTTTTGTTGTCAGATCTCCTGCAGATTGTGCATTTAATTCAAAAACTTCATAATGGAAAATGTCTGAGCAATCCTCACGAGAAATGTTGTACCTTAAGTCATCTTGATCATATTAAGCTTTAAGTTAAATTGAAGCATACACAGATCTTCTGACTTTGTAAATCTGCTGGTTGGCCACTTTGCTGGTTCCAACTTTCCCCTGTTAATTAGCACTCTACACAGGAGAATATTGCCCATATCATGGAATGAGGGAAATGCCAATATAAAGCCATCTCCACCCATAGATCTTCAAATAACACCACACTGACATCTTCACTCTCATACCAACTCTACATTCATTCTCATGACTCTAGATTTCTGAAGCTTTTGCTTATTTGCAGGTAAACTCTTTAAGTGAGGGGATTACAAGAAATCCTGGGATTTTTCTTCCTTGTTTTTTCTTCTGAGAATTGGAGAGAAGAATAGCCATTTTCTTTTTTAACACGCTAAATAATATACTCAAGTCAGATGACATTTTTTTTTCCTGGTATTTGTTTGTTTGTTTTCTTTTGGAATATATGTGCTTTTGGTTTAAGGAAATAATTTTGTTATTTAAAAATTATCACAACTGATTTGTAATACATCTTTGCTTTTCTTCTATGTTATTGAAATTCTATGTAAAAGAAATGCTTCTAAAAACTTCAGTGAAAGTAATGAACAACACAAAGAAATATATTAGAAGCTCATGATGCATAAATGTGTATTACATGAATTAATGGATTTACTATGGTTTATTGTAAATTAATTAACTACATTCTACCCATTTAAATTGCAGTTAGCTAGCATCATAGGACCATATCCAGCCATATCCAGCATCTAAAGCTCTGAATGCCCCCTACTGTTCCTATTACATAAAATAGAAAAAAGGCCCAAACAGTAAAGAGGCAAACAGTTAAATGATGATTAATTTATGGGGATCGTGGAATGTGGACTGACAACTCTGCGCACAGGAAATGGTTATGGCATAACAATTATGTAATAATTCTGTCACTGTTTATTACAGGACTCAGCTTACATGCATGGTGTATGTTTTCAACTACAAAATATGGTGAAATTATAGAACGTGTTTAAACTTTGTTGATGAAGACTTGAAAATATGTAAATTATAAATTGAATGAAGATTTATTGGATAGTATGAGTTCAAGATTTGTCAATCATTAGTAACAAATATAATAAAAAGGTGTGCTGTTAACAGTCAAGCACATATTTATTTACATAAAAACATCTGGGTAGCAAAAACGTTTATTATGGCACCTCACATAATAAAATTATATAATTGATAAGAAAACCTAATCTACAAAAAAAAAACCAGAAACCTGACAGCCACATACCGGTCAATATGTAGTGTTTGGTATTAGTGCAGGAAATGACAGGCAAAAAGTGTGAATGACATCAGGGATAGACATCAAGTTCAAAGTATGTATTTTAATATATATGAAGAATATGAATAGTGAAAAGTGTACAGGAAAAATGTGAACACTTCTGAAATTTCTTGGTGCTGTTCTCTGTTTTATGATTCTGCCTGTTTTTCTTTATAGACATAGCACATCTTTTTCCTCACATTTATGTATTTCATGTACTGTAGAATTTGCCTGTGCATCAAACTGTAATTTTCATAGCAAACATGAACGTTTCCTTAATGCCTTTTGACACTTCTTCTGCAATGTGAATGAAAAATGTTCAGGACACACTCATATTATAGAAATACCTAACAGCTAATGTATTTACTAACTTCCCCAAATCATCAAAATGAAGCACAGAGATAACAACTAGCCTGCAAACTCAACAATTTTCAAGTTCTGCATTTGATGTACCCCCCCACCCCTTAAATTAGAGACTGTGTGGAAGAATTTCAGAATTTCTCTTTAAAATCTTGTTATACTTTTTTAAAAAGAAAAAATATGCAGAAGCAATCTTTTTTATTTGATTGTAGCAATAAATTTGAAGATAACATTTATTCAAAGTAGTCAACCAAATTACAGAATTACATTTTTATTATGCTTCCATGTAAGTAAAGTAAATTTCAGTGTGAAGTCAGTAGATTTGATTTTGATTCACACTGGGTAATTTGCACTCAGATTTTTTTCCCAATAACTTGTACAGAAATTGTCTTTTGAAAAAAATGTTACTATCTAAATCCAATCATTCTCAAAGTTATGGGACAATGGCATCTTTCTGTTTCATCATATTGTTCTTAGTATTCATTAGAACATGTTCATTGAATCATAAAATCCTAGAAGGGTTTGGGTCAGAAGGGACCTTAAAGGTCATCCAGTTCCAACTCTCCATCCATGGGCAGGGACATCTTCCACCAGAACAGGCTGCTAAAAGCCCCGTCCAACCTGGCCTTGAACACTGCCAGGATGCGGCATCCATCCACAGCTTCTCTGGGCAACCTGTTCCAGAGTCTCACCACACTCATCACAAAAGTCTTCCTAATGTGCTATCCTTATATCTAAATCTGCCCTCTTTCAGTTTAAAACCATTTCTCCTTGTCCTGTCACTACAGGCCCTGGTAGAAAGTCTCTCCATCTTTCTTGAAAGTCCCCTTTATATACTGAAAAGCCTCAGAAGTTCTCCCCAGAGCATTCTCTTCTTCAGGCTGAATAAGCCCAGCTCTCTGTGTGTCTTCATAAGAGATCAGTCCTCTGATCATCTTCATGGCCCTCCTCTGGACTCACTCCAACAGGACAATGTCTTTCTTGTGCTGGGGACTCCAGACCTGAATACAGCACTCCAGGTGGGATCTCACAAGACTAGAGGGTGAGAATCACCTCCCTCAACCTGCTGGCCAGAATTCTTTTGATGAAGCCTAGCATATGGTTGGCTTTCTGGGCTGCAAGTTCACATTGCGGGCTCATGTCTGATTTTCCATCCACCAGTGTCCCCAGGTCCTTGTCTGCAGGGATGCTTCTAATAATTTAATTACTGAGCCTGTATTAGGAATTGCTGTGACCTGGCTGCAGTATTTTGTGCTTGGCCTTGTTGAACTTCATGAGATTCACATGGCCCCACTTCTCAAGCATGTAACAGTACCTCTGGGTGGCATCCCTTTCCCTCTAATGAATCAGATGCACCACAGAGCTTGGCATCATCATAAAACTTGCTGAGGGTGTGCTAAATCCCACTGTCTGTGTCACTGATGATCATACAGGTCTCAGTACAGAACCTAGGGTGACACCACTCGTTACTGGAATGTTCATTACGGATTAGAATACATAGCTTTAAGCTGCACTGAGAAGTTAGAATACAGCAGGGTAGCATGCAGTAAAGAATTTCAGTACCTTAGTATCTATTTAGAATTATAGAATCATAGAATCATAGAATAATTAGGGTTGAAAAGGACCTTAAGATCATCTAGTTCCAGCCCCCCTGCCATGGGCAGGGACACCTTACGGCTGTTGTAGATTGAAGAAGAAACATAAAGAAACATAGTAGGTCTAGAAGGGGAAATGTCCAACTATGTTATTTATGAGTATTTCTCTTCTTACAACTGAGATTTCTAGTTTAAGTAAAATAATTTAAGTTTTATTACATTTCTGTTGCAAATAACAACTTCTATCTCTTAAAATATTTCTTCCAGTCCATGAAATACACTGCTATAGCATCCTCCATCTTAGGGGTATCTGGGATTGCTGAACCAACTGTGTCTATCTGGTAGGCATTCCCTCCTTTGCTAAGTTTGAAGATGGCAGACTCTGTCAAAACCTACTTAAAAACTCTATCCTCTCTTCTCAGTAAAACCTCTTGCTTCCAAGGTGAATTATTTTATGTAAGTAGTATTAAATTGTCAAAGCAGATAAATTTAGAGGGCATTTAACTAAGTTTTAATTCTTTCTTTGAAAGTTAAAAATCATTCTGTCTTTTATACCTGAATTGGGTTGATTAATTTACATTTTAAAGAGGAAAGGACGTTTTATTAACTTTTAATTAGATAGTACCACTCAGCTCCGATAACACAATATATCCAGTGCTGCTTCTGACCTGCATATATGTGGATAATTTAAATATCATGTTTTTCCAGGTTGGATTCTTCTATTGTATTTCAGTGATGCCTAGTTCTTTTTAATTTTGAATCAGTTTGATTTGTCATTAACTGAAATGCAGCTTTCATTTAGCAAATGCAAAGAAACAAGCTATGCAAGAATGTTCAGCAATACTGATTTGAAAATAATAACATTTTGCTCAGATTTACAGATGCTTTTATGCACCATTCTCTTTTGAAATATACTTTTTTCTTTTTTTTTTCTTTGCATGAAAATTCATCTGTATAGCCTTTATTTCGAGGGAGAAATTTTGGTTTGCTTCACAACAGCAGTGATTCAAATTGGTTGGTCTCTACCTGTCTATACCTGTGGCTGAAATTTTGGCCAGTCACCACCTTTTGAGAAAAAAGCTGTAGTCAATTGAATTTTTATGTCTCTTTGAATATTAAATCGGAATACTTTTAAACTATGATATGAGACTATTAGCACAAGATTCCAGATAGTTTATATGATACCCAGAAATGCTAAAAATATTGAAACATTAGCAGATATTGTATATATAGATCTATTTGACAATTGTATAATAAATCTCTATTTTGCTGTTTACCTCATAGAATGTGGATATAGTTATACATCTAATATTTTTGGGTAACTATTTCCATCAGATATGTAAATACAGTAACTGTAGACACAGATTACCATAATTGGTCATTTTATGTGCAATTATCTGATTTTCATACTTAATTGTGGGAACTGTACACAAAATTAGACTGCAATTGGCTGTTCATCTCTAGATTTTGTCCATGAGCTATTGAAAATCTAAAAATAAATTGGCCCAGAAAGCCAACTGTATTCTGAGCTGCATCAAAAGGAGCGTGACCAGCAGGTCGAAGGAGGTGATCCTGCCCCTGCATTCTACATTCGTGAAGAGCCCTCTTGGAGTATTGTGTGCAGTTCTGGTGTCCTCAATATAAAAAGGACATGGAACTGTTGGAGCAAGTCCAGAGGAGGCCACAAGGATGATCAGGGGGCCGGAGCACTTCCCATATGAAGACAGGCTGCGAAAGTCAGGGCTGTTCAGCCTGCAGAAGAGAAGGCTGCGTGGAGACCTCATAGCAGCCTTCCAGTATCTGAAGGTGGCCTATAGGGATGCTGGGGAGGGACTCTTCATTAAGGACTGTAGTGATGGGACAAGGGGTGATGGGCTTAAACGTAAACAGGGGAAGTTCAGGTTAGATATAAGGAAGAAGTTCTTTACTGTGAGGGTGGTGAGGCACTGGAATGGGTTGCCCAAAGAAGTGGTAAATGCTCCATCCCTGGCGGTGTTCAAGGCCAGGTTGGACAGAGCCTTGGGTGACATGGTTTAGCGTGAGGTGTCCCTGCTGATGGCAGGGGGATTGGAACTAGAAGATCTTAAGGTCCTTTCCAACCCTAACTATTCTATGATTCTATGCTTGTCATTTGTGCCTATACTTGTGGCTGAAATTTTCGGTGTAGAACCATAGATAAAAAAATTCTTTGCCCAGTCTTGCATAGAGGATATGCTAAAAGACACTAGAATACATAAAAAGCATATCAGAGGCAGAACATTGCATCCGTACAGTATTGTGATAGTACATATTTTAACCTGAATTTATGGTCTATGTAATAGAGAAAGACCACATGGTGGTCTGAATAATGCACACGGATTACTAGTCATCAAGCCATGTCTGCCAATTGAAACTTCTCGCTTTCTATCTGGCTCTTCTCCAGCTTCTGTCTCGCAGTTTAGCAGGAAACACATTCCAGTCTCTGGGATCTTGTGTGGTTTTGCAGACACCTGAAGACTTTATCTGCAATGTTAAATTTATCTGAATGTATTGATCTGTCTCTTCTGTCTCTGAGGTTCATCTGAGTCATTTTAAATTACAAGCTGAGATAAAATTGACAACAGTGTTATTACAACCACAAACCCAAGAATTTAGTTCTTGGTTACAGAATTAGAAACATTGTTACTAGAAAGAAAAAAAGGTTGTCCCTCTTTTCACCTTTCTAGATATTATCATGCAACATGAATTTTCTTATTCTACCTAGCTTTTGAGTAAGAGGCCAGAGCCTCATTTCTCTGATTTTCTCCCTCTTTCTGTCTTGCAAAAGATAAAGCTTTTTTTTCTAGTTTCAGTTCTCTGTCCCCAGATCTTTATTCAATTATTACCTTGAGAAATAAAGCCTATGGGTTTGGATTTATCTCATTGCTTTAGAATTATATTTCTAGCCTTCTTTAGTATCTTTTGTGAATTTCCATTAATTTTTGATTTCTTTATATGATACATTAGCTTAGTGGCTTTCTACTTATACAACGTTTTCAAAACTGTCACAACTTTTTATAAATCATGTATCAGAAGAAGCATTGAATGTACACAATTTTAAAATTTATAGTGTCTAGCTTATTTTAAGTCTTCATAGAGCCTACATAAGATATATTAATAATATAAATAGTATATAAAATTCAGAGAACTCTATAAATAACTTTCCTTCCTCTCAGCCTGAAATTATTTGTCTGTTTGGGATTGTAAATATACAGGCAGAACTGTACGAGAACAATTAAATAAGATATTGCTTATTCTCAATATTTGTTATTAAGATCATTAAATAGTGTTTGGGGAAAGACTTGGGGAGCATCACTTTATACAGTAAAAACTTATTCAATCCACAGCTTACAAATATGATATAAACCACACACATACATCTCCCTGGAGCTCTGAGAAAACTAGCTGCTTATGTGATGTGCTTGCTTTCTAATATCTACAGTTGTTATTTGCTTACTTCATGCTTTGATTGTTGTCTTGATAGAAACTTTTATAGTGAAACTCACCTTGTGCCTGATACATTTTCATTATACAGTTTTCCTCTGTAATTTCACAACTGCAATAACAAACTGCTATGATTTAAAATCAGTGTCCTGGGTTCAGTTGTAACAGTTATTTTTCTCCTTCTTAGTAGCAGTTAAACTGAGAATAGAGACTTAAGTGTCAGAGTATTTCTAACAGAAGGACTCAACTATGATTTCAAGAACAGCTGAATCAAGAAGGGTTACAGATTTCGGCATATCATGAACAACGAGGGTTTTTGGGGCAGGTTGTTAAAAATGGATTTGGAACAGTGTGGACATAGAGGGACCAAGTCTACTGGAGAGCTACAAAGCTGATTGATGTATTATTAGTAAAATTTTAGTGTAATAATTCTGAAGCATTTAACATACATTACCATACATAATATTGCAAACCCTGTCTGTAGTGATCTCATGGAGGCAATTTATAGAAGCTGAGCAATTCTATTGTGTGATTAAACATGAATTTCTGAAGCTTTTGTTTTGTTTTAACAGAATAATGAAAATGAAACAGCGCTGCATTGTGCAGCTCAATATGGTCATTCGGAAGTAGTTGCTGTTCTGTTAGAAGAGCTAACAGACCCTACAATACGGAACAACAAACTGGAAACACCTCTGGATCTGGCAGCGCTCTATGGACGTCTACGTGTTGTAAAAATGATCATCAAAGCATATCCAAACCTGATGAACTGCAATACAAGAAAACACACCCCTTTGCATCTTGCTGCACGTAATGGCCACAAAGCTGTTGTACAGGTGCTTCTCGAGGCTGGGATGGATGTCAGCTGCCAAGTTAGTGTGTAATTACTTTCTTCCCTTCTTCCTTTCCTCATTTCTTAGTTTCTTTCCTTACTTTCATGTATCATTAGAATATGACTCAATAACTTCTTACATTTTTTCTTTTAAAATACGCTTTCATTTACTTTATTAGAAATGCTGCAGGTGATATGTAATACAGATTTATTCTTTACAACCCACATGATGTGCTTGAAGGGATAACTCAAGAAACATACATGTCTTCAAAGCTGAGTATATATTTTAATGTTGTCTTGAGACAGGTAGATATACAAATCGTATCAATCGTTTATGTAGGTGTCTATATATATTTTTTTTGTTTACAAGGTTTGCTTTAATGATCCTAAGCTGATGTGCTAAATCTATGGCTCTAAATGGTCATAGCAATCTGAAACAACTTTTGACTGAGGAATCATTTTCCCAAACGTTGATTTTCTGCTTTTCTAAACACCTGTTTAAATCTAAAAGAAAATTCTATAGCAATACACTCTTGCAGCTACTGACTCTAACCTGTTAGCTGTTTGGTGCCTCTAGTTCAATGCATAGTAAGTTACAATGGTGTAAAAGGGGTAACTTTAAGTAACATAGATTGGAACAGATACAAGTTATTGCAGCAGTAATTTTTTTGTCCAATCCTTTGTAGTAGAAAGTGTCCAAGCCTTTTAACTACAGAGGACCTAATTCTGTTATGTGTGAAGTCTTGCCTCAGTCTTAAAATTTCTCTTGATTTGATTGACAGCCCTGAATTTGAAATTAAAGTACATTTTGTCTTCAGATTTAAAGTAGCCTTCTTGCTGTCTGGGTATATATAATATGTTTTGAATTAAGGTTGTTTCAGCTTTTATACATATTTTCAGACAAACCAACTAACCAAACATAATTAAATCTACTTTTAGACTCACATCCAGGCATTCATTACCAATAAGTGGCTTAATAAATCTTGTGACCCTTGCCTGAAATTTGACTAAGTTTTAAAATAACTTTACATGTTAGGTACATTTAATCTGACAACTTTGTACACGTGATTCCCTTTTATATAGAAGGATTGTACCTGGATTCCATGCATTTTTGTTATTTCTGGATTCTTCCATCAAGGTCACAATTTTCAACTTTTGAGAAAAGGAATGTAAAGTGAGAAAGGAAAGATAAATTAAAAAAAACAGGCAAAAAAAAAAAAGGCAAACCAGAAAATTAAAAATGGGTAAACTCAAATGCCTTCAGAATGAAAACGTGGTAAAATTGTTTTGCTACTTTTATTTGCTCTAGTATCTTTTGAGTTAGAATTGTCATTGCTTTGAACTGTTTCAAACTGAAACACTTTTCTCCCAGTGGTTTGCCTACCTGTGTATTTGCCTACCATTATGCTTCCAATTTAATTTACTTTTAATTTTCTTTACCAGAAAGTGATATATTTTGAAAGGTTAATACAAGCAGCTCTTTTGTTTCAGTTGTCCTTTACTATTACTGCATCTTCAGTAATTCAGAAAAGTTTAATGCAAAAGTAACACACAACAGAACCCTTCAGTACATGTTTCTGAATGTATAATTTCTCTTCTATTTAGCAACTGAATGAGCAAAAAGTCAGAAAGAAGCTGATGCCTGAATTGATACTTAAGAAACGGAATAAGATACTTAAGAAATTTAATAATTGAAGAAAAATAGTGTCTGTTGTGGTGACTTACAAACTGACAGTTACATGGGGGTTGAATATTACACAATTCTTTTATGAAAAGTGTTCCTCCTCTTATGTAATCAAGATTATTTTAGCACTACTGTGAATTCTCCTAAACCATTTCTATCTATAGTTACACCAAAAATTTTTCCCTGGTCTACAAAAATACAGTGGCTGCAAATTTTGTAGTCTTCTCTTAAGAAATATGAGATTCTTTTACTGCTGGTCATCTGTTTGCCATCAACACTAAAATTCTAGGATCTTTTTTCTTTATTAAAAATTCTTATTTGTTTTAAGTAATTTATATTTTTATTTTTCTTTGCCATTCTTAGGATTTTTTCCCCCCCTGGGTAATCTTGTTTCTTCTGTATTTGTCCTACTTGCCATATAATTTATTTATTTTCTCACCAGTATAAATATTCTCCATCAATATGTTCCTTTTCATTCAGCATCTTAACATACTGGCAAGTTGCCTCTGCACATATTATTAGATTATTACTTCTATAATCTCTGAAAAATTCTTTATTGATGATTACTGGAAGCTTATTGAAGTAAGCAGAGCATACAATATCAGCCTGTTACTTAAAACTGAACTCAGCTCTTTTAATGTTAATTAAATTGCTCTGCATCACTGATTGGGAAAGAGTAATATGCAAAGTATAAGCCCATGTGGTAAATAAAATTGTACACATTCATACACATTAAATAAATTCATCTTATCAGAGGTAAAGAGCTCTCAGAATGTTGAGAGACAATTATAGAAGTAGCCTATCTGCTATCACTCTGTAATTGTACATATTTATTTGTTTAAATGGGAAGTTTACTTTAGCCATGTTATCTTTGTCTTCTGTACTTCCTGAGCACTTTTAATCATAGTAAATATTGGACTAATAAAAGACAACATTTAATTTTTGATTGAATTAATCACACATTTTATTCATTTCCCAGGTCTATCCAATATCCTTCAATCTGAAATTATTTAGAAGTGGGCAATACAAATCTGCTTCATCTCTTTATGCTTTGAAGTTTTCATTTAAATTGAAACATATGAAAAATACACAGGTTTTGGGTGAGTGATAGATTTTGGGCCCTCAGTAACATAAGATACTGCACAGTTCAGTGTGTTTCATGTAAACAGTAATTTTATAATTGTAAATATTTTAAATACTTGGCCTCCTCTGCTTATCCAACTTTCATCTATCCCTATTTGCCTTCCCCATCTGTTCCCTTGATGATGGCAATTTCCATTGCTTGTCACTGTAGTTCTTCTGCAAAAAGCTATGCCTCTTCCTTTTTGCTGTCACTATGTACGAAGGATATTCCATGAATCAATTTGCAAAGCTAACATGCCATCCTTTAGATTATGTCTGAAATCCATATCGAAACTATAGTAAACCGCCTATGAAAAAGGAGTAGACAAGTGACCTAATTACAAGGTCTTGCATATTTACATGGTTAAAAAATCTCCGATTAATAAAACCCTTGATGATTTTATGTGAGCCTGCAAATTGTACGCCAAGTTGACTTGTGTATCCTGGTGTCCCTACTGACAATGTCCTTCTATCCTTGCTTGCTTTGTGTGTCCAGCTGTGACATTGTACCTGTATTTAGCTGTAAGCTACTTGAGGCAAGGACTGGTGGCACAATTTGAGCTGTAGTTCTGTATATTTTATATACAGAAAACTTATACCAGGGAACCAATATCTAATCATCTCGTGCAAACTCAAGCAGACTTTAGCTCACTATTAATCAAGAAATAACAGCATTTTTTGCATTAAATATCACTGTGAAAGAATTTCCAAGTTCAATGGTAGTGTTCACTTTGCCAGGAAAATATGATCCAAGACAATGAAAGCTTCAGGAAGTAAAGCAGTGAATATTGTCGATAAATCTTAAGTTTGCTTGCTGTAGCATAGACAAGAGCACATAGGTACACCATTATAAGTGAAAAGTTCTACTCAAAAACTCTAGCACGTCTTAAATAGTATATAGGTATTATTTGCAACTACATTTTTCAATCATTCTAATTTGTGTAATATGCTCTTTTGAACCAGAAAAAAAACCACAATAAAACCCAACCTTATTTCTGCCTTCAAGTAGCAGGCCTCATGTACATTTACAAAGAGGTATATGGCTAGTCAGCCAGTCCTCCGAGTTTCTCTTGGCCCTGTTCATCCTAAGGCTTAGCATTTTTCCTCTGTTAGTGGAGTTTGGTGACTGAATTCTCTGGTAACAAGGACATTTCTGCCTTCTGGACAGTTCAGAGGAATCTGATTCCCTAGTTAGTTATTTGCTATTACCATGAAATCCTGCCTAGGGCTTTTAAGATTCATGTCAGCATTCATCTTCATGACATCTCATGTAGAATGGCACAACTGCATCTTACAAGTGTACTTTAAATCTCCATATTCCCAGACTTAGTTTAGTTTAATTCAGTTTCATTGCAATGTTTCCCCTTTTACTCAGAAAATCACCTATGTAGTGGAAAAATAGTTCCAGTGTTTATATGGCGTGCCTTTCAAAATCCTCTTTCAAACAGTTTGTAATATATGTCTTATTTCTGGAATATGGCATTCATTAGCATTGTCTCATAGCTTGTATTAATAAAGCAAAGACTGCCCCAGAATTCAGGACAGTGCAGAATGCCTGTAAAGCATTTCAGAATCATGTTCAGGTATGTCAGGAGATACCACAGTAGAAGAGACCAAAAAGTGAGAAAGTATAATGAAAAAAATGGCATTTGGCTTTGGCTTCCTGTCCCACCACTATGAGTTACATATATAGGTGGCTCTATTCCCTTTATATGCATAACAAGGCTTTGGTTCTGTGAACAGAACTATCTTCTGGATCTGAAGTTGCCCCAGATAGATTTCCTTTGACATCTACAGGAAATTTCCTCTTTGCATGTTTTCATTCTATTTCTTATGAGATGCGTGTTTTCACCAAGGAAGATATTACTTGCCTTTCTTCCAGTGGGGAATTTTGATCAATAGAGAGGACTGCTGCCAGTTCTGGCAATCATATCAGGATCTTTTCTACCCCTTTACTGAGGAGTCTGAGGACAGATCCTCTTTCTTGTCCTCAGAGATTATGATTCAGCATGACAGAACATTAATCTTTCTCAGTCACAGATGATGCCACATCAATGGATTCTAGATAGCTGTTTTCACTAAAGTATGTCCATTTTTCCATTAGAAAAGGTCCCTTCTTAACACAGAATTATCTCTATAACTTTAGTCAAGGTGCAGCTGGTCTCTATCTCTGCAGTTCATACTCAGTTGAGCTAAAATTTAGTGCTCAGGACTTCTATAACATCTGAACCTCTGTGGATTTAATTGTTGTTGTATACATCACTGATAATTACCACAGGCAGAATCTCACAATGGTTGAGGTTGGATGGGAGCTATGAAGGTCATCTTGTGCAACTGCCTGTTCAAGCAGGGACAACTACAAGAGGTTGCCAGGACCATGGCCAGGCAGCTTTTGAATATCCAAGGAGTGAGATTCTGCAACCTTCCTGGACAACCTGTACCTGTGCTCAGTCAACTGCACAGCACAAAATGTTTCCTTAAGTTCAGGCAGAATCTCCTGTGTTCCAGGTTTTTGCTATTACCTCTTCTGTCACTGAACACCACCAAGATTGATGAGATCCCCTGTAAGCCTTCTTTTGTCTAGGCTAAACAGTCCCATCTCTCTCAGCCTTTCTTTGGAGGAGTGATGCTTCAGTCTCTTAATCTTCTTAGGGGCTCCCTCCTATAGCTCTTTATCTATCTTGTACTGGGGAGCCCAGAACTGGAGAAAGTACCCATCTCAGTTTCTCTGATTACTTCTAGATACCCTGTCATTCATTGCATGGCTGTAACAGTTGTGCATTCTGATACAACTAATAAATAATGAATCACTATTTCATTTTAGAGTTGATTTCCATAGTTTATTTTTTTATCATTTGACCACAAATAAAACCCACTCAAAATCTAATTTACTATAATTAGGGGAAAAAAAAAAAAAGGTAATTCAGCCAGGGATTCAATGAGACATAATAGTGCTTCTAGTAGTGTTCAGCTACTGCTGAACCCAGGACAGCTACTGCTGATACTATTGTATGGAAAGGCATTCTGTTCAGATTTTTCAGTAGCAGAAGTATAAAATACTAAGAAAAGTAGCATGTTAAGATAGGTAATTTGCTTTTCAGTGCTGTAAATTTTACTTGAGAAAAAGTTCATTCATAAAGAATTTTGTGTCGCAGAAATCTGAAAAATCAGGTTCAAAGACATCTAAGGTAGAATTTAAATGATCGAAAAATAGGCACCTGATGCTGTTGGAGGTGCCTTAGGGTATCCAGGATATCTGTATGGAGCAGATGTGCTGCAGATCAACTGTGAGCATGAACTGGAACATCATCTGGAGATCAAGTGGGATATCCTAGGGCATCTCTCACCATGCAATTGACCTTCTACGGTGTGGTCCAATTTCAGATTAAAACACCTAAGTGTAGATGTCCACAAGTAAACTGTCTAACTGCTGACAGCTGTTTTCCACTGATAGTATTGACTAGGTTTTCTCTGTCTATAATAGGAGTTTAGAATTTTTTCACCAACAAAGGCTTGCTAACTGGGAGTTGTATTACATTCCTAATATATTTTCTTATATAGTTAGAAATTTTTATAGTAGAACTGACAACATTTATGTTTTTATCATGAATAATAATAATAAAAAATTATGGTAGCATTTGTTCTTGCCCATTCAGTGTTTTTTATGTGTAGATAAAATAGAGGGGAAAATAAATACTTCTTTTCTAAATGCATTCTTTTCAAAATTATTCATTGGTTATTTTAATTTACATTTTAAATGTCACTTTTTTTTTTTTTCTAGACAGAAAAAGGGAGTGCACTGCATGAAGCAGCCCTATTTGGAAAGGTGGAGGTAGTACGCATTTTGCTTGAAACAGGTAAATCTGATTTACAGGAAACACTGAACAAATATACTTAATATTCCTAAACTGGCATATGCCTTCTCAAGTTTTGATCATAGAATCATAGAATCATAAAATAGTTAGGGTTGGAAAGGACCTTAAGATCATCAAGTTCCACCCCCCCCTGCCATGGGCAGGGACACCTCACACTAGACCATATCACCCAAGGCCTCATCCAACCTGGTCTTGAACACCGCCAGGGATGGAGCATTCACAACCTCCCTGGGCAACCCATTCCAGTGCCTCACCACCCTCACAGTAAAGAACTTCCTCCTTATATCCAATCTAAACTTTCCCTGTTTAAGTTTTAACCCATGACCCCTTGTCCTATCACTATAGTCCCTAATGAAAAGTGCCTCCCCAGCATCCTTATAAGCCCCCTTCAGATACTGGAAGGCTGCTATGAGGTCTCCACGCAGCCTTCTCTTCTGCAGGCTGAACAGCCCCAACTTTCTCAGCCTATCTTCATATGGGAGGTGCTCCAGTCCCCTGATCATCCTCTTGTCCCTCCTCTGGATTTGCTCCAACAGTTCCATGTCCTTTTTTATGCTGAGGACACCATAATTATACAGAGTGCTCCAAGTTATACAAATTACTGCTACCTTTCTCAGTCTTTGCAAATCTAATCACATGTATCTCTCCTTAAAAGAGTGTTATTTTAGAATAAGAAATTACTATACACAAAGAACAAAATGAGTATTTTCACTAGACTGAGAAACTCCATATATGACTCAGTGTATGCCTCTGTATTCTGAGAGCAAAATGTGTATGTAAAATTTTGTTATTTGCTCTGAAAGACAGCCAAGAATATTCTTTGATCTAGAGGCCAGAAGGTTCATGCTCACAATTATTTCGTTCACTTTGCTATTCTTAACAAACACACCATCCTGCTTGCTCTATTGCCTGGATAAAATTTGAGTGCTTGTGAAGACAGGGGAAGGCACTGTGTCTCTAAGAAATGCATTTGTCCAGAAACAACAGGAGAACAAGGAGATATGTAGAATTCAAAAAACCCATCTACTACATGATAAGAATTTCAGAATCACTGCAGGTAAATTACTCATCTAAACAACTATCTTCTCAGATAAATGAGAAGACCAAAGAAAGTGAAAATATCTAGAAATTACTTCCCTGCTATGTGAACTTCCATTACACTGAGGGATATCATTGATCTTTATTTTCAGTGCTTGTGGGGTTATATAATGCAAAAGAAGGTATGACTTACTCACAGCTCATCTGAATCTCAGCTAGTGTATACCTGGTCTGAGATCTGTTTTCAGAAAAAAGAGGTCCTTCCAAGATGCTTTCCTCTTTGGATGAATAAGAAGGAGGCAGAAGGGGATCTCTAGCTGCCCTCAGAAAGGGAGGGCCTTTCTGTATTAATTCACCTAAAAGAGGAAGGACTCGAGAAGATCACACAAATATAGGAAGAGCCTATGTTTGAGGACAAATAAAGACTCCCTTTTATAGATTAGTACACATTATAACATCTGCCACAGTGGAATTGTACAAGACAGTGGAGAGTCCTCACTGTGAACTCCTTCAACGCCAGATTCTCTGCACTTCTGCAACACTCCCCACCTTCTGCCTTTTCTACCTAAAAATCCCATATTCTTTTGTTCTGCTTCAAAAACAAACAAAAACAAACAAACCAAACTTGGAAGACGTTTTAAGTAGCTACTGCAAAGGCAAGGTGTAAGTTGGTGTGTCTGGCCTTTGAAAATCAGCTGCTGCTGCTAATTAGCCCAGCAATATTTTAGTTTTCCTTTCAGTGAGAAAATAAATATCTCTTTCTCACAAAACAAATTAGGAAACTCACTATCAGGTCAGGAAATGACAAGAACTGCAGCCTTTTCTGGTGAGTAGAGAAATCCTTCCAAGCCATCAGAATGTCATCATAAATCCTGCTTCCCCTGATTTCCTCTATTCAGTGTCCCAAGAAGAATCTCATTCTTTACTTTTTATGAAAGTACATCCAAACTGAAACTACAACCAAAAAAGAATATCAGTCTTCTGCCATAAGGCAAACACTTCCAAAGTAGTCCCTACAAAACTAGGGTGGAGTGTCGTGCACTATCATGTACAACATGTTCTTTGAGACCTACCTGGGATAAGCCTCAAACTTATTTAAGGTTATGTTCACAGTTTGTGCCAGACTATTACTTTATCAAAAGTCTGAACAGTTGGAAATGCTCTGGCTGTTCATAGAGCCCTTTTCCTACATATGGTCATTTCAGTCTACCTAGAGCATTAATATCAAGCTTTTCACTGTGAAGTAAAAAACACTTAAGGTTAATAATTTCTTCAATATTGTTCTCAAAACACATACTGTTATTATGGACTAGAAAATCCCCTGTGAATCAGAGCACTTTGGAGAGAATTAGAATTCAGGAATGTAGGAAAAACATTCAGAGAATTTTTTGATTTTATAAAATATTTTCAGGATGGCTGTTTCTTCAGAACAGTTAAAATAATCCAATATTTGGTTAAGAAGCTTACTTTATATCCCCATGAATTACATGTGAAACATAACAATCTATGTCAGCATGTGAATTTGAGGCTGCTCAAGCTTTAAGCAGAAATGGATGCTGTACTTCAACAGTAACACAGCTGTTAATCTGTTACTGCTTGCATTCAGTTTGCCAGATAATTGAGTCTGATATACCGTATTTCTAATCCAAAATACTTGGGGTTAAAAATTCCACCACAGATCATTTTCTTTTTCAGGAATTGATACCAACATAAAGGACA
This sequence comes from Pezoporus flaviventris, assembly GCF_033815535.1. Classification (NCBI taxonomy): domain Eukaryota; kingdom Metazoa; phylum Chordata; class Aves; order Psittaciformes; family Psittacidae; genus Pezoporus; species Pezoporus flaviventris. Next base: position 4,818,638 of record NW_026892644.1, read on the forward strand.
GTTTGGGTAGAACCGTTTTAGATATTCTGAAAGAGCATCCATCTCAGCAGTCACTCCAAATTGCGGCTCTTCTTCAAGGTAAGTCATATTCAGTTATACATTTTTTAGAGACAAATCAGAATAGTGTGGATGAATGTTAAGGTTTATGGTAATTTCTAATCCTTAAATATTTTGTTACACAAAAGAGTATAGTTTGAACTAAAAGGACAAAATTATTGTTTGCTAGATACACAACAATAAGTGGTTGAATATCTGAATTTCATAGTAAATGCTTTCGGTTTTTTGGACAATAGACACTAGCACTGTGTGTCACATAGTTATCCTTTGTACATTCTTCCTTACAAAATAACATAATGTATTTCACTGCAGTTCCATTAAATTGTAATGGTAACCTGAAATTGAAATGCTTGATTTGTTCATAAATCACAACTATGACTGAATGATAATGACAGTTTCAAAAAAAATTTTTTTTAATGTTTAGTTTTTCTTAAACAAAATAAATAAGAACACACACCCCCAAGACCAAACAGGCAGTAACTCATCATTATAGTAGAAATAATACCATTTTGTTGTACCTACATTTGATCTCATTCCTCATCTTATGTTCATGGTGTCAAGACTGATTGAAGCCCACTGTTTACTTCAATATTTTACTATAAAAGATGGCAGTGAAGTGGTGAAACATGAGCTAATACATAACTCAGTGTTAAACATCGTTCCTTCTCTTCTATGGAATTGGTTCCCTGCATTTTTGGATTAGTCTTTCATTAACTGTGTTTGACAGATGAGTTCCCTGCAGGTGTCATTGCTGAATCTCCACCTGTACTGATTATTCTCATCTTTAAATAAGCCATTTTAATCAGTTCATCATTGGCTCTACATATGAACTAGCTTATGCTTCTGTCTCCCACATAACTGTATTTCATAAGAATATTTCCTGGAGAAAAAGAGGTCATGTGGCCCCAATGTGTCCTTCAGGTTTTCTTTTCTGAATAACTTCCTGACTTGTTAACCAGCTTCTGTAAAGTTTTCCAGTGAGATGATGGGCTGAAGATATATAGCTCCTATAAGTATAATGAAAATTTTGCAGGCTGGAAGAGAGGTATTCTCTTAAGGACCAGATTTATGTTATAGCTGAACTGAATTAACAGCTTGGCTTGAGGTCTCCCTTCCTCTCTCCCTCCTTTCTATTTTCTTTTTCCTTTTCCCGCATTCCCCACCTTCCTCCTCCACTACTTGCAGCTACACAGTTCCCTTCCATATTCCCTGCTTCCAGGAGATTTTAAAGTGATCTGACTCAGTTCATGAAACAGTATTTAACTGTTCATGAAACTATTTAATAGTATGTAACAATAGTAAAAAATATTATTATAATAATATAAATATACATTTGTTTTAATCAATTTGCCTCCTGTGTGATTCAGGTCCCAGAATTAGCTCTGTCCCAGGTAACTGGCAGAAATGTGCATTAAAAAGTGGAGAGGAAGATAACGGGTGAGGGAAGTAGGACTTCCGCTGTCAACAGAATGGCGCTCCTAATCTGACTCAGGCTATATGGTGACACTTCAGCCTCACTTAACACAGCCTCACTGTCCTCACTGAACATACCACCATGTAAAGAAAAAGAGGGTTAATATCATACTGAAACTTCTTCAGTGGCAGGAAAAGGATCAATCAGAGTTTCCACTTTCTTAGACATCCAAATTAATCATCCTTCAGATAATAATCTAAGATGCATTATAATGTCCCACCACCATCTAAACTAGCTTTCATTTTAATATATCTATATTGTGCTATTTCCTCCTTAGTGTGATAATCTTGCAGTCTCAATCCCATTGATAAACAAAGTTGCTTCAAAGTATCCTTATCCTGTGAAAAATATAGTGCCCAAATACTCTTAAGGGTTTTTCATGTTGATGGATCAGCACCTTCCCTTAGTTTTTACCACAGAACAGAAATACATCAATTTCAAGGCTTTTTGGTGCTTTTAAATGCAATCTTTTTCACATGTATGCCTTGGAAATGTAAAGACTACTTAGTAGTTTGAGCTCATAGTAGTGTGATGAAACTGTGCTTGTAATGAGCAGCTCTCTTTTTTCTACTCTGTCTGCCTTGGTCAGAACCGATGTGCAAGGATGAAAAATATTTACAAGGATGCCATTCTCAGTTTTAAAACAACCTGAGGAGCCCCCTAATAACTCCCTTGTGGAACCCACTGAGATTGTTTTTCATCAGGCAAAGGGTTTACTGAAGCTTTAACCATCAAAGATTGTTTGAACTGCTGTAGGATTTAGTACTAGTGCTGCTGATGATGCAGTAGACCTACCCTCTTCTAAAAAGCCAGTTGAATATACTTTTCACTGGAGTGTGGACATTTATCCTGTTGTAGCTGAAATATCAGTGAAGCACTGGGATTTGGGGTAACCTGAATATACTGTAATTGAATTTGACTTCAGTGTGTAATAAATTCCATGCAAAGAAAGGGCAATTGCTGAGACGGAGAGTTAGTGGCTTCCAGAAACATTCCTGTTAAAGCTTCTGTCTTCAGATGATTGTCTAGAGAAGCTTACATGTCTCTTCATATAGACTTATATGAAAAAGATATTAAATTATTGGTGTCAGACAACTACTGACTAGATTTTGTAAGTTTCTTTCTATTTTTTTTCTTTATTCAGACACAGTGGAATTGAACTGATTCTTTCACATTGTTGCCAGGGTAGAATAAGATTTTATCACCTAGCATTCTCATTAATTTTTACCATTTCCCCCTTGCATTTTTATTATTGTTGCTGTACAGGTTATAGTATTAACACAGAATAATATCTGTCCCTGCCACAAACCATTAGCTTTCAAACTATAAAACAAAGGCTGAAAGAAGCATATAAGCAGACTGTCAGAAATGGACAAGGACATAACATGACTGGTATTCCTGGTGGGCCTGATTGGTAGTGTACTGCCCTATGTGCAGAGGGGTAACAGAGCTGTAAGAAAAGATTTGAAAGAAAATTAGTTGGTTTTGAGGATATTTATGAGAAACTTCTCTGGAGAAGAAACTAATTTATGTCTCTAGAAGCAGTTCAGGGAGACAGTAAATCCATTCAGCTGACACTAGAAGCTACCAGACTGGTAGCTTCCTGTGAATGAGGCCTCCAGAACAGAAGAATTGTGGATAGAAGTTTCTAATGGTGTTCTCACTTTTTTAAAGAATATTTACAAAACTCCTTTTTAGAGACTATAGGTTAAAAGGAAACAAAACCTTTTGCCAGTGAGGCTTTAGAAGTGATCCTAGTGTTTTTGTGATCTTTACATCTTTCCTCACTATCCTGAGAAAACAGTAATTGAAGTTTCTGCAATTATTTTTGTGTGTATTTGAAAAGTCTGCTGGTTTTGGTTGGTTGTTTTGTTTTGTTTTATTTTTTAATATTATGGTGCATTATCTGATAGAAGGAAAGTAAATAACAATGTCACTTTAAAGATCAAAATGAAAAAGGCTGAGTAAGACATGCCACCTGAATGTTTTTTTACTGCCTGGTAATTATAGATGAAACTGTCTTTCAGATATGCCTCATCACTTTCTGTGTCTTGCTCAGGTCTGAGTTGCATTGAACTCCATTAAAAATACTTATTACAGTTTAAATTCTTTATGTGGTAATGAAGAAATAGCTGTTCAAGCATTATGTTCTCAAACTGCGGAGAATGAGGATCCTGTGCCAAAGGCCAGTCTACTGGATCCATTTCATGGATGTAGTGAAACAACAGCATTCAGTGCTGAAGCAGTTAACAGTATTGGCACTTAGGGCTTTATAATTAGGCATTGAAGATAAAAGGGATGTTGCCAAGGCTAGTAGGCCTAAAATTAAATCGACCAGCTGTGTTTTAGTTTTAGCACATGTGAACATGACGCAGGTGCGTGCTATATCATCTTTAAACTCTTTCTCTAAAGCCCACTATGCTCTATGTTAGAATCTCGTTCTTTTACTATTTCTGGAAGCAGAATTCTTGTTATTATGAAAAAAAAGAGGAGACAGTAGATAAACAGATGAAAAATAACATGAGCCCTGGGAAGGCATGATAAGCTCTGCTGCATAGACGGTATGGAGGGAGTTGTAATGGAAAGCTGTTTCCTCTCTCTTGTGCGCAAGCTGCTTAAGAACCTAGCATTGTTTGTATGTGTTACTGAAATATTCATAAATGGAAAATGCATAAGCAGCTGTAGAACCAGAACTCCTTTCTCCACCCCTCTGCTTAAATAGCTTTGGTGGGAGCAGCACTGGTTTTCTTTTGTGTATTCTCACTTTCTCTTTTTCTCCCTCTCTTCCTGTGGACAAATAGATCTTCCATTCTTATGAGTGCAGGAGGCAGGTCTCACTGGAAAGTTGGAGTTGGTTTCCAGTGAAGGATTTAATTACAGCTGTGTGGGGTGACAAGAATTGGGATCTCAATCCCTCTTTGTTCTTTTTTTTTTTTTCTGAGGGCTTTTCAGCTCCTTTTATACGCTGTAAAGTATTGACTATATTTCTGAATTAATTTAACTGCTGTTGTTTTGGGGACTGGTAGTTTAGCTGCACCCTTACCTATTTCAGGGTCATAGTAGTACTAAAGCGCTTGTTTCTATTTATCTTTCCTGAACAAATGCACAGAAGTCTGCTTATATACTTTTAACTTAAACATCTAGTGATTCCTGGTTTCTTTGGGAGTGAGTTAAACTTGAGTCATTTAGAATCATCCTCTGACAGGTAGGACATAAAGCTAGCCCAGCCTCAGGTGGGCTGCTTCCCAGGGTACCAAGTGAGCTGTTTTGGGAGGAGCTTTTAGAGAGCTCGTGGGTTGGGGCAGGACTCAGGGGATTTGCAGGATGGTCAAACACTTTCTGGGAGAGCTTTGGTGGGGGTGGCAGAGAGTGCTCTGAAGGTTGCTGCGCTTCAGGAAGACACAGAGTGAAGGCGTTAAGGATCCCCCTGCAGGGACATTGCCCGTGGAGGGAAGTGGTTTCCAAGCAAGTATTATTCCTCTGATCTAGTTACTTGGAGAATCTTCTGTTTGAAAAGGTGAGCATTCAGATTCTTAGTCTGATAACATTTGCCTTTTATAGAATTTGTAAAGTCTCTTGGCCCCTTTATGGAAGGTTGCTTTAGGAAGGAACTGTATGGAAATCCACCCCATAGCATGGCCAATGTAGCCTCTAAAAACAAAAAAGGAAAGGAACTCATACTTCAACTAAAAAAAAAACAAAAGGTAAAATAAAAATATTCCCATTAAAAGGAAAAGTGAAAAGTTCTCTGAACCTAATTTAGCCATTACTTTAAAGCCAAGGTTTATAAATAAAGCAAGAATCTTGACCCAGTCACCTCACTGAGGAATTAGGACTCAGAGGAGTTGAAGTTAAAGCCCTAGAGCCTGAGCTTTTGGTGCCCCTGGAAGCTCAGCAGCAGCCCCAGCTGAGATGGGCCATCTTCTCTTCATGTTTAATCTTCCTGGATCTGGCAGCTCTGTGGAGAGGCAGCTGTGTTTCCCTGCTTATGTGTTAACACTTTCCTTTCTGCTTGGCTTTGGCCTAACTGGTGTTACCTACTGAAACTGAGAAAGCTGAGTTCCGACTCTTTGAACTTTGTAGTGCTTGTTATCTTTGTTATCTTCTTGGGTTCATATTCCCCACTGATCTTATTCCCAATGCTGTGCGGTAACTTTTCTGCTATTATGTTTTGTAATGCATGTCACTTTAGATTGAGGAGGGCTATATCAAAATCTGGTAACTGTAATGCTACTAAGAATGCAGTTATTGAGATTCTTAGTATTAATCCTCAGTGAACTGTAATCTGTAGTTTGAGTTAACAGAAGTAAAATACTCAATTTTTCCCAAAACAGTGCGGTAAGGAGACATCTCTGAAGTGTGTATTAACGTATGCTCCCTTCACCCCTTATGTACTAGTCATGCTGGCTGTCTTTGAAACATGGAACAGGATGACAGTAAGCTAGGAAGTGGTAAGAATCTCTTGGTTCAATGCCCACATGCCCTTTATTCTGCCCTATCATAGGATGACAGTCTTTTCTCTAAACTCAGTGAGACCACAGCTGGAGAAGCTGTTCTTGTCATTAAGTGGTATAATTGACTCAGCTTGGCTTTTTTGTGAATTATCTTTCTTTTTTTGAGGAAAAATGATAGAATCAAGAGCAGTCTCTCAAGGGCACCATAGTCAGAGTAGGTGATGGTAGCAGTATCATCTTTGTCAATAAGTTTGGGCAGGCTTTGAAGATGAATTTCTAGCCAGATGCAGGTGAATATAATTTGGTTGCTGGTGGAAGCATCCACTACATGTGTGTACTTTGGCATTTGAAATAAATCACCTGTTTTCTGTCTGTTTCTTTGATAATATTATGGGTAAGTATGCATTTACCTAAACTACAAGCCCCTCACAAGAGAGTTCATGTCTTTTTATCTCTCAGATGTGTCTGGTAGTATTTTCAATAGCACAAAACCAAATTGGGAGTAGAGGTCCTGTATTGTAAGTGTTGCACTCTTGCAAGGATGGCACACTGCTGGCCTGTTTTAAACTCCTACACCATACCTTGTGCTGAGCCTTTTGTAAAGAGTTTTCTGGAAGGAGCTCTGCAGTTTTTAACATAAGTATTTATGGAACTTTATTTGAATTTGGGACTTCCTCCTCAGAACTAGCCTTTAGCAGGAAAGCGCATTGGTCTGAAAGTGGAGCCTGTCAAAGAATAAAAAGAGTATTTGAAAAGCTCAGTCTTATATGAACATTGGACAACAAGGTTAAAGTCCTTCACAATTTCTCCTGCATTTTCTTTCCTGGAAATATCTGTATTGATCCAATAATTTTAACACTCCCACCAGGTAGAACTTCATTTTAGGTTTGCTTCTTGACAGTCGCACAACTAGAAAGCAAGTATTTCCAGGCATTTTTCCTTTTTCTTTGTGTCTAGCTTCCTTTTTAGTTCGCCTCCATCTTACACATTAACTCAACAAATAATATAGCTGACAGGGCTGGAAAACGTTCTGGAATATTTTGTCATGTTGCTGGTTTTCTCATGGTCTCTTAGAGCTAATCTTTGCTTCTTTGCTTTCAGCACTACACAAAAAAATTAAGTGCCTATTTTCATGTGAAGGAATGTATGACGCATTATCCAGGGGACCATTGCAACCATCAAACTTAATAAATGACGTTTTCAAATCATACATTCTTAAAGTACAAACAACAAAACAAACTACAACCTGCAAAGCATTCTGAAACTGCATGCTGTTTGCTGCCATTTCCAATTTCATTTTCTCAGATGTCTATTTTATTACAGATTGTATTTGGGTTTGGGGAATTGTTATTTAATCAGGAATAACAGCAAGCTAAACAAGTGTGTTGTAGATTCTAGAAATTAAATGAGGAAGATTTCACTTCCCAGAAACTGCTTAGCCCTTCAGTGTGATATTGATGAAAGCAGTTATTGTAGTTCACTTTTGTGTTTGTTGCAACATGCACCGTTGTGTTTACTATCTGATATCAGAAAGAACTTGCTTAAGCAACTTCAGAAAATCAAGAAACTGCAGATGTAGTATAACTGCCTGAAGTGAGAAACAGTCACTCTGCTGGGAAAAAAAGTGCCACTAATGCATAAATTAATTTAGAATTTTATTTTTGTCCTATAATAACATTCATTAAGGTCTTGGTTTTCCATTGAGGTAGCCTGTGTACAAAGGCATATGAAAATAATGTATATATTCACACAAAAAATAATAGTAATAAAGTGGAAATTTAACATGTTAATCATTCCAAGTTTTCCTGCTTTTATAGACATCATCATGAAGGTGGGACAAGGGAAGTCTCAAGGAGGAAAAGCACAAAAATTTTAGAATACTGCTTTTTAGGCTGCTGGTTTTAACTAATTTTTGAGACTGCATTCTCTTTTTTCTCATGTGCTGTCTGTGTGCTACAAGTAGAATATTTGTTTTTCTTCGCAGTATAAATATATCTACTTACTGTGAACCTGAATCCTGAATATTTTACCTAAAAGCTCTTCACAAATGTAGAAGAAAGAAAACTGAACCATAATAATAAAATGGAACAGTTACATAGGTGTTTCAAGGAAACAATAAACACAGGGATAGTTGCAACAAATTACTCCTATAATGAGATTTTTCTAGCAGTTTCAACAGATTAAAGAACTGGCCATTATAGTGTTCTGTAATGCTTTCAATAAATGATTGCCTTGCAGTAGTGTTTATGAATAATTACAAGGGTTTAATATGGAAAACTAGAAAGGTTTAATGAAAAATGAAGTAGCAAATATAATTTTAATTGGAATAAACCCCCTTAATTCAGGAGTTTAAGTGTATGTATATCTTTAAATTGCAGAATATATGGAAACAGGAAATGCAAGTATTTCAGAGGAACGCCCACTGGAATGCGCAGAACATCAGTCTTGCATTTTGTCCCCAGAAGTTCCTCCGTCTCCAAAGGCTAAAAGTAAATACATATACTCTGTGAACCAGAAGCTATACTGAACTTCTCTTTAATATTAAAAGTATATTGCTAACACATTTATGCGAATATACAAAATGAAAAAGAGAGCTTAAGAATGTTATTGATATTGAGAAGCTTTATTCCACCCTGAATTACTTATCTTGACTACATACACTGTAATCCATGTCATACAGGAAAGCAAAGAACTATATTCTCAGAAATGACAAATCATTGATGAATTACAATGTGTTACACTACTTGATCTTAAATCTTTTTAATTTATCTGACCTTACACATTTCATAATCAAGTAAAACCAAAGGATACTAGATTTGTTGAAATACTCTGCAGGCATCATTCACATTCAGGTTAAAGAGTAAATCTATCTTTCCCAGTGAGTACCTCTTCCAATTGTGTTACATTTGGATGCCTCTTTCAAAATTCGTGTGTATGCTGCTGTTTCCATTCTTCTTCTAACATATCTTGCATATACCATGACCATCACTATTGTGTGCACATGCTTTCATCTTCCATTTTGGTTCACCCTTTACACACCACAGCCACTTAAATAGGGCATTTCCTCTGTGATGTCATCCTCCTCTTCCATGAAAATCATCAACCTGACTTCTGCCTTCTCTAATCATCCAAAGTAAATGTAATTGACTACTGGCAAATAAGTAATCTTTTTTTTTTTTTTTTTTTTTTTTAAAACGTGTGTTGTTTTGGTCATGGTTGGGGAGGGGTGTGATTTTTGAACTTTACAGGAAGAGTGTTTATTCATGAGAAAACTAAGCTTACTGCTGCATACCAGGTTATGATCTTCATGGTGACAGCAAACAAATGCTCCAGTTCCAGTCATGTTTCCCATTGGGGTTCTTAACTGACAGATGATGTATGAAGATAAATAGTTCCTTTGAGATTAGTAGAATCATGAAGTTAACTAACCTGTGCAGCACAAATGCCTGTCCTGAAATTAAGTAGTAAATATTTTTTAAAATGCATTTTTCTTCTTAATGGTAGGGTCATGATGTTACACTCCTTGTTTCCACTTTAAAGGGATCAATAGTGTAAAACATGCTGTCTGGTTTTGTCTACTGTGTAATCTGATTCTAAAGGAAAGAAATTGTAGTTGATTGTGCTGCCCTTCCATCTGTTTTCCATTCTCTGACAATCTCATTTCAAATAATTTAAACTGAATTTGGAAGAGGGATAGCAGTATCAATTACCTTTCTGTGGCTTTTGTGAAAATAGGTAGCTAGATAGATGAGAGACCTTAATTAGCACCTACATTGAAAGAAATAAGAAAAAATTATCTTTTATGTATTTGTTCTGGTAGCAATGAGCCAGCCAGTTAGCATACACTTACAAGTCTGTCAGCATCCTTGCACCCTTGCAGTTGCAGTTTTGTCACATAGAATTCATTCTTGCCCGGTAAGAAATATTGCAGGCTGGATGTGGGAGAATGTGGGATTGGGGGTGCAAATATAATTCTGTAGGAAAAAGTAGTCCTATTCCTTTTTAGGGCACTGTATCATGATTTTAGACTAGTTCTTGATATTTAGGTATTTTACTTACAATTTTTAAATTCTTATATTAACCTGGAATAATTTTAATTTTCTAATTAAAAACACACCCAAACTGATTAGATTTCTGTTTCGTGTAAAAGTTTTGTGCAGAGTTACCATTGGTAAGAGTAACAAGTTTTGAATGCAAAATTTCTGTTACTTGGATATTAAAAGGCAATGAGATGTTTTTAATTATTAGCTTCTGTTCTTGGATCTGAAAGTTTCAGTCATAACTGGCTATAGTTGTAACTTTAAAAAATATTATGGAATATTTATGTTTACTCAGCATAAAAGCAGTGACTATGAAGAAAAATTAACACAAAACCAGCTCTAGACCACGCTGACATAATCTTATCCGGGGCTTCTTTAGTTACGTTAATGCACCTGTGTGTTGTATGTATACTGAGCTTAATATGCTCACTCTGTTTTTTCCTTTTCAGCATTTTATTCCTGAAGATGGAGTAAAATGGAATTTTTTCTGTATTTTATCAAGTCTAAGGACTATAGTTTCCAAGCATATGACTCTTGTATACCTAGTAAAGAGAAGGGATTTCTTATTTGCCCCTGGAAAAGCTTGGCTTTCACTCACATTTTCATTGCTATTACTGAAGGTAGCTGTATAACACACTTGTAGTAGATTATCAGAACCTCATGCAGTTGTTCATAACAAGTAGCTTTTTACTTTGAGAGGGTCTTGCTGCTGCCAGTGGGCTATTTGCCGAAAATACTCAAGGTGATTCTAATACTTATTACTACCAGTATTTCTAATAGTGACCCTCAATTAGTATAGACATATATAAAGCCCATTGTCTTACTATTCTGTTAGATTTCTGAACTATAGATATCTGTTAAATTAAGGAGGAAACATGAAACACAATGCAGAATGCACTAAACATGGTTTTCTGATAGACTGCTGTAGGGAGGCATGCACGTGGGTTTTGCCCAGTATAACCTTCCACCATTCCCCTTAATCCTGGGAAAGTGAACAAGAATTTCTTATAAAACACAGCTACCTTAATGGGAAAGATGTGCATTCTCAGAAACTCAGTTCCAAACTACTTACAGTTTATGGAATCTGTATTGTAGTGTATTAACTGATCACAGTAGCCAGAGTGAACCTGATGCAGAGTACTGCAGAGTGGCACTGATTTTGTATGTTTGTAGAAACTTTCCTTTCCTGGATTAATTTTATATCCTTGGATAATTGCTATTTCTAGCTAATTATGAGGATTAGAAGACAGAGAAAGGGTAAGTATATACTGGAATTCATCCTAATTAAATGCCAGGTACAGGGGACTGAAGAAGCATGTAGATTACCTCCAGTGATTCCCATTCTCGAATGAGATTCTATTATTTTTGAGGTGAGAATTGTGCATGAAGGTCACTGTTTCGATTCTAAAGCATGGAATATAACAAATACTTAATACAATTTAAAGAATGTGCATTTCCTTTTTAGGCATAAATTACCCCTGGTATTCTAAGTATTGACTAATGGTGTGTCTGTTTTTAAAGGTGAAGCTGTGACTGGAGAATTATCAAAGCTCTTAGATGAAATCAAATTATGCCAAGAAAAGGAATACTCTTTTGAAGATCTGTCTCATACAATATCAGACCATTATCTGGACAATTTTAGTAAAGTATCAGAGGAAGAACTTATGACCAGTGGAAGCCAAACCAAGCTTAATGTAGTAAGTAAGATGGGATACAAAGACTATATATATTCAGTTATATCTCCTTTATTTATGGAACATTCAAGAAAGAAATAGTACAAGAGTGAGACTAGTACAAGTCTAACATTAAATTAGAAAAAAGTAATTTACCATATGGTCCTTGCAGATTTAGGATGTAATGTTTCCCTTACTTTGCAAAGATATTGCTTACCACACCTCAAAATGTTTTTTCATGGCACCACTAATATGACTGAAAGTTCAGGTTAGTTATTGAGTGTGGGCAGTGCAAGGAAGGGTTTTTTGAGAAATCAGTTGAAATCAGTGTGCTCAGTACTATACCAAAGACTAAATACTTGCAGAATCTCATCAGAAGTGCCCCTCAAAAGAAGCAGCTAAGCATCTTCAGTTATGGTCCTTATACATTTTATGGCTATATAGCTTTCCCAAGCCTACTGGTATTAAAGACCGAGTCTCTAATACTGAAAATTGTTGTGGTTGTGATAGTTCAGTGATTTCCAACTACAGTTGAAAATATTACTTCATTACCATTAATCCTGTGAATAAAGTGCTCTAAGATTCATTTTTTCTTTACAGTATAACAAGGCTTTTTTTCTTCTTTTTTTATTTAAAAAAAAAAATAAAATTGAATTATCTTCTTCAGTAAGTAAATTAAATGGGATTGCCCAGGGAATAAAGCACAGTACAGAGGGAAAATGCTAAGTGCTAAATTTCAATTAATGCTCATAAATTAAGAAAAAATATGCTTTACTATGTGAGGAGAAAGCATGGCGAGTTAAGGATTTTTATGTTCTAGAGGATTTATTACAATAAATATAGACAGAACAAGATTTACAAAGATTGTTAGCTGCCCTGAAATGCAGTAGATACTTCTGTAAAGTCCTTCTAGCTGTTTGAATGATTAGATATATAACCCATATTGAAGTCACCCTGAACAAGCTGGTGCTGATCCCATTTAAGCATTTTTTGAGCATCTTTCTTGTGTCTGTCTGTATTTAGGTGCTAACTGCTATTTAAATCTGCTCAGCTGCTGTTCTGCAGAAAATGCAATCCATATAATTCTGTCTACTCATACTGAATTTTTTATAGACTGAAACAAAATACAATGTGAATGGGAAATATTCAGACACTATATCTGTAATTTATGTGCAGCAGGCAGATACAAAGATAAATTAGGCAATAAACCGTTTGAGATTTCACCTATTCATATACTGAATATGAAAATAGGTGTGAAAACAAAGCTTCAAAAATTAGGACTGTTTAAAGCATGTTGTTGGTAGAGTAAACCCAACTATACAGGCCTATATGGAGAAAATTCTTTGCTGTGATGTAGGATTTTCCTGTTTGATCTAAAACATCCATATAATTTTAAAAAGTATTTTAAGGTCACTCAGTTTGTTCAGTTGCTACCTGGCTGCCTTGCATCAAAAAGAGAAGTCACTCTCATTTTCAACATACCTTCTTTTGGTTTTGGGGAAGTGCTGCCTTCTCTTGATGTACCGACGCCCTGTATAGGGATGCGTTATTTGAAAACCCATACGTGCTGTAAGGAGCTATCAAAGAGTAATCGGTAGAAGCACTAAAATGAAGAGATATGTTTAGCTCTGAAAATGGTTACAAAGGTGAATGCTGCCAAACTGCTCTGGGGGTAGGATCAGCAAGCGTGGTGGTGGAAGTGTAGACAGGAGGGTGATGATTGAAGAAACTTAAATGAATATTTATGTATAAAAACATGAAGATACAGAGAGAAAGAGAGAAGTGGAGACATGTATAGATATGGAAAGTCAGAAATAGATTCCTTGGATGTGTATTAAAGAAGAGAGAGATTCTTACAGTTTCTTTTGACTTTAGTTTTCTCCTTCCTGGGAAGCTTCCATAAAAATCTCAGTAGGGTAAGTGGGATCTTCCCTACTGACTGCATTCATTCAGTTCACATTCATTGCTGCTACACATGCCATGACTGTATGGGGGCAGGGGCAACACAGGAGTGTGGTAGCACTGGAGCAGTGACTTTTACTGCCTGCAGAACAAAGTGAAGCATTTCCCTGTTACCAGCTCCAGCACAGGGCTGATAACTGCACCTGCAGTGGCTCTACAAGCAAGAAGTTACTTCAAGTTCAAATCAGCAGCTTTCCCCTAACTTTCATTGCTGACTGTGCCAGCATCAGCTCTGAGAAGGTGTAGAAGTTGGGTCACTGGTGGAAAAGTGTCAGATGATGCCATTTCCTGGACAAATGTTCGTTCCAGAGAATGATGACTGGTACAGGATTTTCAGCTTTTCCTGTAGTTGATCTGCACAGGTTCCAAAATCTAAGTCATGACACTTCATAACTGTTATGGAGATTCTGCAAAGGAACTGGCTGCTAGGAGACATTTTTTGCTGTTGTTCAGAGAAATAGGAGGCCAAGTTTGAGGAACTTCCTTTTGGAATAATAGCTTGTGGCTCAAAACCTCAGTAAGATGGAGCAAGGAGCATCAGGAGCCACCCCCTGAGGGTAGCATGGGCATATGAAAAAGAATGCATAAGGAAACTGTGTGTGGTTTAAAGAATTTTTTTAATAGACGGCTCTTTTGAAGAGGGTCAAATCAGCTCTGGTACTGCTCTGGCTAAGTAAGGTTTAGATTGATTCAGGACTGCAAAAAGGAATCATAGAATCATTTTAGGATCCACAGCCTGGAGTTCTTGCCTGAATTGAAGTGCTAACCTGCTTCATTTGAAAGAGCAGGGCTCACTGTTTTTGCTTAGTGTAAGGGTAGTGGAGATGCCTACCTCTTAATGCATTGACAGTAAAATGTTTCATCTAGAAAGTGAAAGAGTGGTATTCAGTTCACTCTACGGCATGAGGGTGGGTTTTAACATCGCTTACATAGTCTCCCAAATAAAAGGACAGAGCATCAGCCTGTTGATCCCCTCCACTATTATTTTTGGAATTTACAACCATTGGAAAAATACCAGTGCAATCTTGAGAGCAGGACTTGGGACTTCCTATTCACTAGCAAATTCTGCTCCTTTTCTGGCCTCCGATGTATTTTGCTGTTTATTGATCAGTAATACAGCACCTTTAAAGTACTACATTTTCTTTTGAAGAAGTTACGGGTTGGAACTCTCTTAGCTCAAGGACAGAATTGAGTCCATTCTTCCATTTCCTGAGTTATTGGAAAATTAGTCATCCAGCCATACAGCAAGTCATTCTGGTAGTTTGCACTAAGGGACTTCCTTCTGTTCATCCAAGTTGGCATTAAAAGCACTAATACATATTATTACTTAGTATGCTTCTGTGGACGAGGTGTGTGACGTGTGACATAAGGCATTAAAAAACTCCAGAGCCTTATATTGTTACAGTATTTTATAGTCAAATAGGAAGCAGATTTGCACAACTGTGAGGCTAGGTGAAACTCGGAAAAAAAAGCTTTCTGGATGAAAATTTTGGGTTCAGTCACCTTAACTCCAAATTACTAGTCAGCACAGCATTGACTTTTAAACCTCCTCAGGACATGGAAGAGCTGGGTAGGAAAATTAAAAGGCAGGATCTTGAGGACTGGAAGGCATAAACGTCTGGGAGGGGAGGATACAAAGAAACAATAAGTAAAAGACTAGCACGGTGTAGATGTGAATAGGAACAGATCGGGAGGTGAGTGAGAATGTCCCCAGAGGACACTTCTGTTCCTTAAGCTGAGGGGGAAAAAACTGGGGGTTCTGGAGAAGCAGACTGTTAGCTCTGTGAATGAAGGGAACAAATAAGAGGGGGTGAAACCTGAATGCTTGTTTGCTGAATAGCATGAAGTCAAATTAGAATAAGTTAACGTGATCTTTTATTGGAAGAGTACATTATAAAGAATAAACTACAGAAAGTCAAGGTGAAGCTTCACTGGAAACTTTATAATTTCAGTGCTTGATTTTACAACTCTGGGTGTGTTTCAATGTACTTCTTGATGTGCTGTCGTGAAAATATTAATTCTATGTTTCCTAGTCTGTCATCACCAGTCATTGAAACATGTATAATATGACATATCAGACAACAGCCCCCTCTTCATTTTCTCCACAAAATTAGGGGCCAAATTGAACATAATTTTGCAGCTGGAAATATGGTTTGTTATGCTGCTTCAGAGAGAGCATGGGATCATTTTAGTTAGAATTGTCCATTTTTCTCAAAGGCTTGTGCACTGGCTAGGATTGATGGGGGGGGGTGGGGGGGTGGTTCATAGACTTTTATTCCCAGTTGCTATCTGCCTTTTTTTTCCCCATTTTGGTCACTGGGACTTAAACATGCTTTTCAGCTCCCTTGTGTATGCAAAAACATGGAAAGCCCTGAGAGCTGCTGCACAGCTGTGCTGGGAAAGTGTTACACTTGTGTACTGTTCAGTGCTGCCATAATTATAGTTTTATTGTGTTTGCTAAATATAAAACTTTGACTCCAATTAACTAGGATTTGATTGTTCAGCAAGCTGGAAAAGGAGCTGTGCTTCAAAACATGTTCCAGAAAACATGAGGTAGGAAAAAAAAAATGTAGGGAAATCTTTGATTGTATAGCAGTTTAGTTAACTTGGGTGTTTCCTTTAAAAAAAAAATTAAACTGTCTTAAGTCTGATTGCTGGCAAAATCAGCTTTTGACAATAATTCATCGTAGTTTCAGTTAAAAAAGAAAAAGGACTAATTTAAAAAATATTTATTTTCCAATAGATGGCAGTCTGGCTCAGTAATTTCAAGGCAAAAGTAGCCATCTTATGTAAGAGTTTTTCAACTTTTTTATTGCTACATTAATAGCATGTATTTTTAGCATGGTTGATAGTACAAACTGCTTAAAAGCAAACACCTGTAATACTTATAAGAGAGAAATTCATACTGTACATCATAACATACATTTAAATTTCAATCTAAAATATCAGGGCTAAATTTAGAGGTATTATAACACAGATGTTACATGTGAAGTGTGTATTCAAACTATCTTGTGTGAATTCAAGAGCAAGTAAGAAAATTTAAATAGGTATAACTTGCAAAGCAGAGATCCAGAAAAATGAAGTGTGTCAAGAAAATGAGCAGAAAACTGTCAACGTGTATATTGTGAGGAATCTTCCTAAGCTCCTGGAAGTAAATCTCTGTAATTTAGATTCGTCTGTCCTTGGAGTACTAACATCATTACCGGTTTCTTGTCTGTTTGAGGTTCCTGTGTATGTATTCATGTGAGGACAAATTATTCTAAATGTAATACTAAAACCAAAAATATGCTGTATTTATTGCAATCTATTTGCTCTATTTGTTTCTTACATAAAAAAAAAAAAAGAGAGAGAGAGAAAAGAGAAGTATGAGCTTTTTGTTCATGTAAGAAAGAAATTCCTGGGGATACCAGAGAATATGTTACTTTTATTTGCTTTGGACGGCCTATGATTGCAAAACAAAAAATAGGGTGTTCAGAACTTCTATACCTCTATATGTGTCTGTATGAGCATATATATATTTGCAAGACATACATATTGGATACAGTACATCTTAATCTTTTCCTTTCATAAAAATGATATTTATTTTAATGATTATTTTCATTAACATTTACTCTTAAAAGAGGTTCATCTTATTCTATGTTCAAAAGTTTATTCCAGTCCTTACTTAAGAATGGCTTTAGAAGGTGTTGTTTTCGCAGTAATACAGTTTTCTCTGCATTTTTTGAGGTCATGAGAATTTTTGAACTAAACCCGATTTTTAGATAAGAAAAACCTACCATATACACTTAATAAAACTGAAGCTTTAAATTGAAGTATTTTCTTCAGATCAGTCCCTTTAATCTTGTATAGTAGGTGGTTCCTTGCAATATTTGCTTTTACATTGATGCTATTGTGTTTGGAAGCATAATACTAAATTAAATTATCAATTTGCAAGTGCAAATGCAGTATCTTGCTGTCTTTGGATATGTGACATAACTTTAGAGTAAAGGCATAGCTTCTGAAAGTGTTTTGGTGCTCTTAACAGCAGAGTATATGTTAAAGGATTTTACTTAATTACTGGTAATACTTACTGAGAAACTTAAGTTATAAAGTGCCCATATTTTTTTGCTTACAGAATAAAACTGAAGATAGTAAAAACATGTAGGATTATAGTGACTGTGCTACACAACAATTTTACAGGAGTGGCAGCAGTTCATCTGATTAAATTTAATGTGGTTATATAATAGATAATAAAGGCTGGCAGCAGTAATTTAAATTTATACAAATAGAAAGGTTCTGTGTAGTCTCAGGAAAATGATTTGGATTTCATCACAGGCACATAAATGTCAATTTCTGCTTACTTCTGTCATCCAGAAAGGGAAGTTCATATTTACGCACATTGAGAGTTGGAAAAAAAAGTACACTTAACAACATCTTATATTAACACTGTTGAAAACAGTGATGGTACATATTCAAAGAAAAGATGCACTTTTTACTCTCTTATGTCAGAGTACCAAGAAGATTAGGGTATATAAGGGCAATAAAACTATGATCATATTTAGATTATATCTGAGGGGAAATTTGAAAGTATAGAATTGTGGTTTGTTATTTTTTTTCTGGAAGAAGATGGCTCAGAATGAATATATTATAGGGGAATAAAATTTATGGATGATCATTTAGAAATCAGTTATCCTGACTAATTTTTTTTTTTTCCTTAGGCAAACACCTATTTTTTATTAAAACAACACATATTAAAATATTTTTTAATTATTATTTTGCAAAGTAATAATCAGTCAGATTTGTTGAAGAATGTTCCATTTACCGTGACATTTAAATAAATAGTGGCTGGGCTGAAATATTGCAGTGGCCAAGAGCAACCAAATGTGCTGGATTAAAATGTTTGCAACATGGATCGAACGTAGTAGCCTTTAACAATTATCACACTCTTGCATAGAGGCATTACTGATAGCATAAGAGAAAATTCCACGACAATGATGATTAGCGAGCCAGAAGTATATACAATGGCTGACTAATGAGGATACATTAAAAACACATTCAAGAGCAATTTTAGTTACTTATTCATTACAGAACAGTAAGACAATCAGGACCGATTGTTTGGGACTCCATGGAGAGAAGCAGATAAATTTGTAGTTATTTAATACATTAACATTTATTGAATTCCATACTACATCTTTGCTGTGTTTTGTAGGTATTTTATGATGTATTAAAAAAAATGGAAGAGAATTGTATTCAGAGTCAATGGTTGGAATATTGTTGGTTTACTTATCTATCACTTACAAAGAGGGAATTAATTTATGTATAGCCAAATTTTGACATGGCAAGAATTTTTTACGAAGTTCTTCTTTAACTGTTACACATAATTCAGTTATGAATCTTATTTTGCAAGCATGTACTTACTCTTATTTCTGTGGCAAGTAAAACTATGAGCGCTGCCTCTCCCATGATATGTAAACTTTACTATTTAAGACTCCCTTGTTGTAAAGGACCACCCACTCTCTGAAGGTAAGATTATATAACTTTAAAATTGTTTTTAAAAGCTACTGCCCAACTAAAAACCATCTGCTAGTTCCAGTTTGAAATGTACACAGTGGTATTTCCCTCTGAGAAGAACTGTTGCTGTTATTTCTTTCATTGGACGTTTGTAATGTGACATCCAGTACGAAGCTGTCTTGGTTTTTATTTTTATTATTTTACAAAGATAGAGTTAATTTTCTTCCATTTGGTCAATATAGGATGATACACTCACTATAAGCTACTTTACAAAATGATTTCTAAGTTTTATTTAAACATGAGCTGTTTATTACAAAGAAGCAGAGGGAAACATACCAACTTCATATATTTTTTTTTGTCCCTTTTGTTAGGTTTTAGTTATTAAAATAGGTTATTTTTTGTATCTGTAGGTTATGCTATTCTTCAGTGCAGTATTGTAAAGATTTCAGTGCTAGAGGGATCCTAACAGCAGCCATGTGGA
The DNA here is from genome assembly GCF_033815535.1 of Pezoporus flaviventris. Taxonomy (NCBI): domain Eukaryota; kingdom Metazoa; phylum Chordata; class Aves; order Psittaciformes; family Psittacidae; genus Pezoporus; species Pezoporus flaviventris. The sequence goes on from NW_026892644.1 coordinate 4,838,269, forward strand.
ACTCAAAATGATTTACCTGGTGGCATGCTTCACAGCCAACTAAATTAGCCTGCAGCTCCCTGCTGCTGTGATTCCTGATAGAAGTATTGCTAGACAATCCTCCAGTGTGCTGCACAGACCTACCCTGTGAGATAGTCAGCAGTTACTTAAGAATATAAAATCCCAAAACATGACAACACTTAGTGCGATTTAAACTAGATGGAGTAAAGTATAACTGGAGGAAGGCGTTGGCCAAGCCACCAGTTAATCTAAGCTGCATTAAAAAGTACCTACTGCTTTTCCACTAGAATGATTTTGTGGAATATTTAACAGTCTGTGCAATTATGTATGTGTGTGGCAAATTCCTTTGCTATCAGATATGTGCAGGAAAATAGTTTACAGACAAATGAATCTCTCTGAATTTTAGTATGTGCTTAGCTTGCACTGGAGAATCCTAAATGTATCTAATCTTTTTGCTCTGATCTGTTACATTGCTTACCACGGTGACCTTCTATTACTATGTTTTGCAGAACACATGCTGTATGGTAGGTCTTTTATTTGCTGAGTATATACTTTCATTTATTCTTATATAGTAAAATCTGACAGAGTAGAAAATAACAAATATTTTTTTTGTCCACCCTCCGTAATTTGCAATATTTCTGGCTTGTTCTTTCTTAAAGCTATCTTTTGCCTGACTAAGTAATCCTAGCATTTCAGTTCATTTTGTATGTAAATCTTGCCATGCTGCCAAGCACTTCACATGCCCTGCTGTGGACTCTTTCATCTTAGGTAAATCTCTTTTATATAATGAACTCAGATAAGAGTGTAGCATTTTTTCATATAAGGTAATTATAACATAAGCTTTTAAGATCAAAGAGCTTGTTTGTCTTTATGGCTTTCAAGCTGTATATAAATTCAGGGTGCTGTGGAAATGATTAGTAATATTTATCTACTCAAGAGTCCTATTGGACAGCTGTGTTCCTTTAAATTGCCTACAGAAGACTTTTGCATTTTTGCCACAAGGACCATTTTAGCTCAGAGACTGTCATATGTTGTACTGAACACATACGTAATTTGAACACTAACCTCTGTTTCATTATACTTAGATGAATACCAGAGAAAACTACAAATCTCAACAGGATTAGCCAGGATCAGATGACTCTATCAGAACTGATCTTGAGATCATCTTCCCAATATGAAGTATATTTACTTTAATTAAATATCTTTTTTTGTGTGTTATTCAGTGCTTTAGAGAACTTCATTTTTACCCCTATTTATGCCATTATTTTTTAACATCCCTGAGCTGCCTGTGCCATTGCAGACACTGTTGCCAGGCTTGCATAGCAGAACATTTGTCCATTCCATTTCTTCCATATGCTCTGTGCCCTCCATCCTGTGAGTGTAGTACTGTAACTCAATGCCATTTTTGAGCTACAGTATTCAACTTCATGTAGGATCAAGAGAATTTCAGTCGCTTATGAAGAACAAGAAGATAATACCATGAGATTTCCACCCAGACTAGTGATTTTATAATAGTAACTCAAATCTCTTTGTCATTGTAATTTTTACAAAACCAAATAATCAGAAAGACTGATGACTTTTGCTATTACTAATGTATCAGTCACCAGAGATGTTTCTCTCAGGTTCTGACCTTCCCTAGAGGCCTGCCAAAAATCTGTCACTGACTCCTGCCCTACATTTCCGTCCGGTTTCTCCTCTCCTCAAACTTTTCGCCAGTGTTCTAGCCAGAATCAGAACACTGAAGATGTGTTCTCATCTCAGAAGAGAACAAAAACTTCTTTTTATCATGATCTTCCCTGGTTCTCTTAAAATTAATTTTCTCCCCATTTTATCAGAGTATCAGCAGTTGAGGTGCTGAAATTCCAAAGGTGGGAGCCAGCCGGCTTAATATTAAGTGTCTTGTATCACTGTGGATGTGCAAGGTACCTTTTGCATGGGGCTAACATAGGCTCACTCATGCCTTCAGGACCTCACTGTAGAGTCAACTTAATCAAGATTATAATGTCCCTCCAGTAGACTGGCAGTGTTAACATTAAGGATTGAAAAGTATTTGTGAAGCTTTACTAATCTGTTTGGTTTATTTTGTTTGAGCATGTAACAATATACAAGGCATAACGAATATAAAGGACTTTGCTAGCATTTAAGTATGATTTGATTTAATTTCTGCTCTTTTTAAAAATTAGTTTTGATAGTTTGTAAAAAGCCTAAGCTTGAATATGTGGGAGATTTATTTTTTGCAGTCATATATAGGTATTACCCTAGGGGAAATATAACTGAGTTAACAAGGAAAGAAGGAGCAAGAATGCTTTAAAATGTGCGCTTTTCTATCCTGCAATCTTAAACAAGGCATACATCATTCTAGAACTGTTTAGCATATTACAGAGGTAGGTATTGCAGCAAAATTTCTGGAACTGTATCACTGTTGTCAGCAGGTACTAATGCATGTTTGATTGTGTTTTTTAATGCATACTGACCTTAGACTAAATGAGTATTCTGCCTACACAAGAGGATACAAATAGTGGGGGGGGGGGGGAGAATCTTAAATATCTTTCGTATATTTTCGTATATGCCTGAAGTCAACACTGATTTCTTCTCTGCTCTCTTGATATAAGATAAAGTCATTAATCTTGGAACTAACAGTAAAGCTTGATGATTACCATCTGATAGGAAATGCATGAGGAGAGCAAGAAGCATATGGGTATGTCTCTCACTTGATTTCTGTAGTGAGAGGAAAGCTCAGTTTTATCCCTATGGTGTAAGCAGAAGATGGAACCTACTCATCCATCAGAGCTATGTGAACAGCTACAGGATCCAGTAAGGGGTGGAGAAAGTGTAAACATATGGTTTCACTATATTGTATTGTATGATTCTTTTGAAGTTGAGTAAATACCTACTCTTTTAGCAGCATCAGTCCCAGTTTCCCTTCGTCGCTTCTTCTTAGTAAGGAGTATACAAATAATGACGAATTCTGCTATATTTCACAGGGCAAAATGATAAGTTAATACAAAAGAATGCTTTCTTTAAAAATTCAGTAGCTGAGGATAGAACATTAGGCAACTTGTTTGGACTACTTGCTTAATTTAGTTTTTATTCTATCCTAATGGCAACAAGAACACTTATAATTGACATATAAAAAGAGTATTTTTGTCCTTAAGTCTTGAGGCAGTTGACCACTCATCACGTAGAGTTTCATAGAATCATAGAATAGAGTAGAATCATAGAAAAAATAGGGTTAGAAAGGACCTTAAGATCATCTAGTTCCAACCCCCCTGCCATGGGCAGAGACACCTTACGTTTCATTGCATTCTGTTGGCAGATTTTTTTCAGTCACTGTGAATAAGCTCAGCAAGTAAAAAAAGGAATAGCAGAAAATTATATTGGACTAGATTCTTATAACTCTATAAAATATTAAGATCACAAGTTAAGTCAGAGTTAAGGGGGAACTGCCTAATATTTGCTATGCATTAGAAATGTTTGCCCATGGAATTAATATAGGTCTTCAGTGTGCTGTAAATGCACCTGCTAACTTTTCTGCAGCTTCAATATATACTGAAACCCTTGTCTGATTTCAGTGGTATAAGTTTTTAAATTGGGATTAGAAGCAGAAACCAGGGTTACTTGATCATGCACATATTTTTTTTTTACACGTTTCTTTAATTTTCCAGAGAGATGTAAGAGTTGAATGACTTACACCTCTTTTAATAATCTGTTTTCTTTTTTCTTGGCATCTGTCCTTCCTAAATTTATTGTAAGTCTCGGTTTACTGCCATGAGGGAAAATCTCAGAAGAGGCTCTTCAATTTTATTTGCTTCAGCAGTTATTTAAGATTGAGCAGTTTCTATTAATACTACTGCTATTATTTCTGTTGATATTGATGCTCTGCCCAATATCTCTGGAATATGAACTGTTCACAGCCTGCAAAGAAGCAGCCTCAGCACTGCCTGTCAATCTTAGAGAAAATGTTAAAATGTAAAACATTTTATTCCTATGCTGGTCTTTCTTTCAGTTATTAATAGCTGATTCCTTATGGGTACTGGAGTATTTACTATCTCTCCAAAATGGCGTTTCCTTTAAGGAGTTTCAGTAATTTAAGAGCTCACATGTTTAGCCACAGATACTTCATAAGAAATACAGTGATACACAGGAGTCATATGTGAAAGCATGTTACTGACCAACTTAATTATTTTACAGGTATTCTAAGACACTATATGATGACTGGCTGAAGGAAGAGTTTAAGTATTGGCTCTTCATCTACTTAATAGTATATCTGAAAAACAACATAAAGGTGTGTTTGCGTTGCAGTAGATCTGTACATACTATGCACACAGCAAAAAGAACAGTGCAGATGAGCTGGCAGGGGAAGAGCAACCATTGTCCTAAATCTACTGGTAGTACTGGTTATTGAGATGACTGCAATGATATCACTGTTTTATGTAAAACAGGAGAAATCAGCAGCTTGCATATGAGCTTCACACTGGCACATTTTCCTACAAGACAGCAAAACCTTTGCCTTCCTAATGAAGATGATTTTGAGTTCTACTTCCGCCTGCCATGTAAATCAGCCTGCATTAAGAGTTGCTGTCCAGTTGTATTCTGCATCTCCTCTGGGGAGTTTTGTGTGATCCTTTTTTCTAATACCTCTAGAAAAGTTTGAGCTTTTGCATGTTTTACTGATATCAAAAAGTAGGTTATTATTTGTCTGATCTTTTCCCCTTAGGCTTTCAACTTCTATAGCATGTCAAGACTGATTGTCAGCTATTCTACTGCATTGTTTCCATATTATATTTAAAATCATAGAATCATAGAATAGTTAGGGTTGGAAAGGACCTTAAGATCATCTAGTTCCAACCCCCCTGCCATGGGCAGGGACACCTCACACTAAATCATATCACCCAGTGCCTCACCACCCTAACAGGGAAGAATTTCCTCCTTATATCCAATCTAAACTTCCCCTGTTTAAGTTTTAACCCGTTACCCCTTGTCCTATCACTAATGAAGAGTCCCTCCCCAGCATCCCTATAGGCCCTCTTTGGATACTGGAAGGCTGCTATGAGGTCTCCATGCAGCCTTCTCCAGGCTGAACAGCCCCAACTTTCTCAGCCCATCTTCATATGGGAGGTGCTCCAGTCCCCTGATCATCTTCGTGGCCCTTCTCTGGACTTGCTCCAACCATTCCATATCCTTTTTATGTTGAGGACACCAGAACTGCACACAATACTCCAGGTGAGGTCTCACAAGAGCAGAGTAGAGGGGCAGAATCACCTCCTTTGACCTGCTGGTCACACTCCTTTTGATGCAGCCCAGGATACGGTTGGCTTTCTGGGCTGCAAGCGCACACTGAAGCTGGCTCATGTTCATTTTCTCATTGACCAACACCCCCAAGTCCTTCTCCGCAGGGCTGCTCTGAATCTCTTCTTTGCCCAACCTGTAGCTGTGCCTGGGATTGCTCTGACCCAGGTGTAGGACCTTGCACTTGGCATGGTTAAACTTCATGAGGTTGGCATCAGCCCACCTCACAAGTGTGTCGAGGTCCCTCTGGATGGCATTCCTTCCCTCCAGGGTATCAACCGAACCACAAAATTTGGTGTCATTGGCAAACTTGCTGAGGGTGCACTCAATCCCACTGTCCATGTCGCTGACAAAAAATTAAACAAGACTGGTCCCAACACCGATCCCTGAGGGACACCACTCGTTACTGGTCTCCAGCCGGACATTGAGCCATTGACCACAACTCTTTGCGTGTGGCCATCCAGCCAGTTCTTTATCCACCGAGTGGTCCATCCATCAAATTGATGTCTCTCCAATTTAGAGACAAGGATGTCGTGTGGGACAGTGTCGAACACTTTACACAAGTCCAGGTAGATGACATCAGCTGCTCTACCCCTGTCCATTAGTTCTGTAGCCCCATCATAGAAGGCCACCAAATTTAGCACTTAGGTGACAATATAGCAAACTACTAGTGATTTGTTGCTGATGGATCTGTAGATAATCTGGCACAAATGCTCTTCAAGGCCTTCCTGATTATCCACTCTTAACCAGCATTCATATTCAGATGACTAATTCGGTGCTGTATTTAGTTACTCATTAGACTGGCTTTATCAATTCAGGTATGATTTTCTCTTATGTCCTTCATTAAGCCAGCAGCTACTTAATGGAATAATAACTGGGTTTTAATTAACACACTTTTATTGAGTATATGTATGCTAAATAAAAAACTCTACACTGGAGGAGTAATAAATTAGTGGCTTCTGCCTACTCACTTACCACCTGATTTTCCCCCTACTTAAATTTTTGTTCCTTCTGCTCTATTTCATGACAAATAACGTATTTTCTATAAGTTTCATCATTCTACCACCCACTTATCCACCCTCTCTTTCACAACTTTAAAAAAAGAAAAATACATGTTTTACAGCAGATTTGCTTTGCAATTACATTGCAGTAAGTTTGTCAAATGTTATATGATAACATTCAGATACTATAGGAATGTAAAATACAGAGATGCCTCTGTAGTTATTCTCCAAGCGGTATTTTTTTCTGTGACATTTAAAGCCAAAAATGCTAGTTTGTACTTTTAATTATACGATTTTTTGTTTTCTTTAGGCAAAGGTAAATGTGCTTAAGCTTTTAATTCTGTCTAATATTTTAAAAAAATATTAACACTTGATTTTGGTTTTCCTTCATTATCAGTCTCTTTTTTTTCAACTGGTACATGAGTTTTACACAGTGAGTCACATTTTGGAATGAGTCATGTGCATATTGATTCAGAGAGATGCATAAGCCTGTCATTAACATGAGAAATCCTGTTAAGTTAATTGGAACTATTCATATGCTTAAACTTCATGACTCAAAAAAAGTTACCAAATTCCTGCTGTTTTGCACAGTCTACATGTGTGTATGCCCTGCCTACATGCCAGCTTAGGTGAAATATACTGTGCCTGTGGGATGGAAAAGCAAAGAGTGTCCTTGCAGTCTAAATAACCTCCTGAGTTCATTTCTGTCTTGGCGCTTTATGCTTCAGTGTGCCAAGTTCTTCCTTGGTCAAGCAAAACAACTGAAGTGATCTTAAGCATTTGAAATTGATACAAAGTGTGCAGTTAGTCTGATTTATGAGTATTAAGTACATGGTCAAAGTTAGGCCAGTTTTAAAACACAGGTTCACTTTATTTTACTTAATGTTAAGGGGAAGAAATTAATTTGGGCAATTCTATCCTGTCCTAAGCATAGACATTAGAATGAACTAAATAAGTTGTGGAAGTGCCTATTTTTATGCTTTAAAGACAGCTAGTTTAATCAATAGCTTAAACAAACAGCTCATATTAAATGCTTAGCTTTCAAATGGCTCAAACTAATTTAAAAGAATGATGTTTTTTTGAATCAGGACAGTTCACATTGCAGCTCCAAGCAGTGAATACTTCGTCCTGTTAATTTCACACTGAAAAATAAACACAGTAGATGATTCCCAAGATATTTAAAAATGAAAACTCTATAGGTTCCATCTACTATATCATTCTTAACAAATACCTTCTTATTATGGTAAGTTGTAGTTACTAAAAGCACTGCTCTGCAATTTTTAAATTTATCAAATTCTTGAATTTTCTGTCATTTGAAAATCTTCGTCTACATAGTAAAATTCAGTGGGAGCTCGAGAGAAGATTCTTACTGAAGTACATAGAGGTGTCTTTGTATTTAAGATCTGCACAGAAAATGTCGGATCACTAATAGAGGCTTTTATATATAGAGGAAATACTCTTCATATGACGATTACTATACTCAGTTCAAAAGCTTATGTGTAGTGAAAAATCAATTAGCCAAGATCAGCCTTTTTATTAATAAATGACAGTCTGTTGATGGGCCATTCTTTCTTTATGATTTTTTTTTTTAGCAAATTAAAAGCTATCTTAAGTCTTGAAAAATAGTAATTCCTTTATCAATGGAAGAAAAGATATTTGTTGTTATTGTTTATGCCTGGTGTTTTCTGACTAGTTAATAACTTGTCAGGTTTTAAAATCATAAAAATTTTGTGGTATTGTGCATGCATCCTTTTATGAGAGTATTTTAAAGATGCAGAATTGTCTTAATTGTCATTATTGTTACATGCAAAGATTAATTGAAAAATAGAATGTATGGCCGTGCTTTGAATATACATTCACATGTACTCATTAATTTTATAATCCCATTTTTACTTATAATTTTGACCTTATTCAGTGCATATTGTACTTGCCATCTAGTTCCAGGGTGTATTTGCTTCATACTGTGTCCTGGGTTCAGCAGTAGCCATGTTTCTCCTTCGTGGTAGCTGGTGCAGTGTTGTGTTTTGACTTCCAGCCTGGGAACAGTGCTGGTGATACCGATGTTTTCGGTTGTTGCTGAGTGATGTTTACCGTGACCAAGGACTTTGTGAGGCTCATGCTCTGCCAGGGAGGAGGGGAAGCCGGGAGGAAGCAGAGACGGGGTGCCTGACCCAGGCTAGCCAAGGAGGTATTCCATACCACAGCACGTCATGCCCGGGGTGGGGGGTAACTGGGAGTTACCCGGAAGGACACGGGCTTCTGGGTGGGACTGGTTTCTTGGCCGGTGGTATCATATTCTCTTCCCTTGTTATTTTCTCTTATCACTGTTGTTGGTGGTGGTAGCGGTGGTGATTTGTGTTGTACATTGGTTGCTGGACTGTTCTTGTCTCAACCAGTGGGAGTTGCACTCTTTCGATCCTCCTCCCCGTTCCTCCGGGAGTGGGGAAGGGGAGAGCCCTGGGGGGGAGCCCTCGATTGCTCTCAGCCTGGCACCACTCACTGGGAGTGAGTGAACAAGCTGTCTGGCTAGGGTTTAAACCACGGCATACTGTTAGATCCTTCTCTGAAGACCAAGTGATTAATTTCTGGGGTGCTCATCATGATAGGTGTCACTTGCCCACTGAGGAGCAGTAACTACATATTCATGTACTTTTTTATCACATATGTGAACTAATTATGTTTGCCTAAAGTTAATATTGTTGCTGCTTATAGTCAATTGCCATGACTCTACTGACTTAAAGTTACAGGAATTTCTTTCCAGGTTCACACTTCACTGTTCTTGAGCTCAAAACATGAGACTACTTTAGCTTTTTTTTTTTCCCATTTTGTTCAGTTTGTTGGGTTTTTTTTTGTGAGTTTTTCTTTATGGAGCTCCAGTCAGAAAATGCTATCACATGCAGCTTGGCTGATGTGCAGTGTTGCAGAGGTAAAGATTCTTCCTGTCTGGAGCTTCTAGAGCTTGGATTTTAAGAGCACTAAATGTCACATACCACTGAAAATGGTCATAGAATAGCTCATGCTGGTTCCTGCTGTAGCCTGGTACTTCTGCAAACTTGCCTTTACAATTTCAATGTATCCAGCAAATAAAGAGCACAAACTTCTTAGTGACCATATCGGAGAAGCTTAAGGCATCCCACAGGGATTATGGCAGAGGCAGGTACAGAGTACACTTCTCCAACTGCTGCTTTAGATGAAAGACCATCCTTTTTCTCTTGGTATTCCCTTGCTGAATACAGGAGGTGCATTCAAAATCTAACCAGATTCGTGGCAAATAAAATGATGACAGAAATGTAAGCTAGGAACCTATTTCTGAAAGAATGGCTGCAGTCATGCAGTGTAAGGTGAAGGACAAGGTAATGAGGATGTGAAACGGCAGAAAAAGCCACCCAAAACAAACTCGAGCAGAGAGAAGGCTGCCTTGGGGGATGTGGGAAAGGTGTTCCCAGGCCGCTAAAACGTCTCACTGTTGTCTGCCTGTAAGACACAGCATGTATCTTGTAAATGAGGCTTCTCTTTGTCAGGTTTCTTACTGAATCCAAGGAGGGTACCTTCGGTTAATGTAGGGATCCTGCTGTGATAAAAAATAATAGCTGACGGTGTTACATTTCATGCCTGTTGCTCATCCCTCAGGGATTTCCCCAAGGGAGCAGCCCGAGAAGCAGCAGGGGGAGCACTGAGCGCACAGGAGCACTGTCCTTCATCTGCCGGCCCGGGCTGCCACAGCTGGTAACAGCCGCGGCATAGAGCAAGCCGCTCAGCCGAATTTATAGAGGCTCTTGAGGAACAGTTTCCCTCTCTATGAGTTCTTAGTATTAAGAAAAAATAGAAGGTTAGACAATAGAACTGTATTTGCCTTTTCACTTGTATTTCACGACATAATTACAGGCCTTTTGGACCAAAGGAAAGGTAGAGGGGCCTCTAAAGTCCAGTGGGTTAGAATCGTATGAAATATTTGCATGGTCCTATGTCTGACAAATTATTTCTTCAGAAGAAGCCTCCTACAGGCTTCATTGTCCCAGACTGAGTGGTAGAATTTAGTTTATCACGTCTTCCTTTCTACCTTCCAGAGACATGAGATTTGTTTTCTGGGTTTTGTCTTTGCGCCTCAGTTTCAAAAAACTGATTTTTCTTAATATGTGATATGCTGCAAGATAAATGCAAAGTTAACATTAGTGTCCAGAACTATCATGCAATAACAAATAGAAAAGGTCCTATTACTTTATATCTTGAATGGTTTTGCTAGTGCTGTGTGGCTATTGCGCTTTTGCTGTAGTGGATACTGCCTGTAAGGGTATTTGCAATACTCCTGCAAATGGATGGTGAATATGAAAAAACAGAGATACAAGAAGTAAAGAAAGATTTTCTTTTGAAATTTCTATGATTCTATGATTTTGATGTTTGGTTTTAGATTTCATTGGACTACTATAGGAAAGTCTCCTCTGTATCCTGAAATGAGGGAATCAAATCATATTTTGCCTAGCAATGGCTGCTTATGAATGTCAAGGCAGAAACCAGACCAGTATTCATTGAAAAACAGGGGAAGGAGGGTATAAAAGGAAATAAGATGTTTTGTATTGCTTACTGTATTAATAGACAAAATTTGTCTAGATAATATGGTAGTCAGGAAATCACTGGCATGTGTAAAAAGGAAGGTCAAGGCTTTATATGTGTTTTATACATGGCCTAAAGTTTCTTGAGCTGTGAAATTAAAAGTGGTCTCTCTTCCTATTGACTTTTAAGAAGAAACAGATTTTCTCTGCTTTTTATTTTTTGGCAGTACTTGTCATTCCCTCTTGCTAAATATTGGCTTGTTCTCTTAGATCAGGAGAGAGATGTCAAGTTATTATGATAGTCAATCTGAGGCACCTACATATTCTGGGAGAACAAATAGCCTGTTTAAAGAATAAAGTATCCTTCAGTATAAAGTACCCTACTGGGCGAATTTTGCCTTTTAGATGGAGACATGAAGAGGAATACTTCCGTAACTAAATTTCAAGGACACAGTCTAAATGCTCATTAGGTATGAAAATCGGAGGTGATGTGTCAGGCCCAGTAAAGTCTGAGGAAAACTTGCTGCTAATTTTAATGATCCAGTATCCTTGTGATAGATCTTACTACTCCCTTATTGCTATGTCATTACACTCTTATTTTTATACATAGAGAAATGATATTGTTAGTATCTTACTGCTGTAAACAATTTTTAATACTTAACTGAGTTTCTTGAGTGTTCAGGTAACAAACCCAGGACTCTTACTAAATCTTTTATTGTTTCAGTGTCTTGTGGTTTCCCTACCAATTTTTCACTCTTAAAGGTCATATCTATTTATCTTTTAAGGTTTTCTGTCTGTTTTGTTTGAGGGAATATAATGCTTATACTCATGTCTCTTCTAGCACAGCCAGAGTTGTCGTTTTTAAAGCTTGGTATTACAGTTTATATTGATTTCACAGTTTCATAACATCAAATTCAATTAATTGAGCAACTATGATCTAAGTGGCATTTTTTAACTGCATTTACATTTTCTTTTTTGCATCAAAACAGGTTCTCAATTGTGTCTATTTTCCTATAGGTGACAGAAATCTCTTCCTCTCTTTTTATGGTTTTTGTTTTTTTTTCTCTGAGACGTGGGCATAAATAACTTTGGCTTCTCTAAACCTCCCTACAGGGCTATTTCAAGGCTTCCCAGCAGCATACACAGAATTAGATTTTCATGTCCAAAGGATCTCTAAGGAGGCAAAATTAAATTATACAACAGAACAGAAAATAAGGGAGTTCTGGTAAAGGAATGAAGGCTGGGAGAGAAGAGCAGGAGGCAGGGTGGCCTGGGTTGGGAGTTCTAAGGACTTATATAAAAGCCTGAGATCTGTGGGTTGGTTGAAGATCTTTCTGATCTCACCTGTCTCCTCCAGGTGCTTCCCTCTGTGCCAGGTATGCAAACCCAGTCTATCCCACCTGGGAGACTTCTGACGCCCCTTTCTCCCATGCAGCTGTTTACTCCTTTCCTCCTCTTTGCAAATGCAGCTCTCTTTCCCTGCAACAGCTCTCACGTCTCCCTTTGCACCTGTGGTCTAGGAAGACCTGGGTTTCTGGCAGCAGGGATAGGTGAGAAAGGTTATAGCAGTAACTGTTTCTTGACCCTTCATACACATTTCTCATAATGCTTCCTTTTTAGTGCTTTATCAGTAGCAGAAATCTGGGCAAGACAGAACTCAGTTGTGCAGTATAAAAAGAGCCAACCCTAGTCTGCAGTAGTCTGTAAATTAGCCAGTTTTATGTTACTCATACCTGGGTTGTCTAGTTGTGTAAGAGTACTGGTCGATTTATTCCAGGATTGTGTCTAATGAACTCTGATTGGTCCTTTTTAGAATGATCAGGAGATCTGACTATATAATATTTCCTCTTTCTTCTCATTCATATTGACAGTAATTTAAATTCCTGTTATCCCCACTCTTTCTTAGGCTATTTATATAAAATATATCTAATGGAAAAAATACAGCTCTTATTCTGCTTCTACATTTTTTCTATTGGTATAATTTTTCTGTACTCTATTCCTGTAATGACTAAATACTCCTATGTTCTCCCTTGAATGATACAAATATATTGAATTTCATTATTCATGTTCCTTTAGTTGTGTTGAAAAATTCTCTTTGATGTTATGTGTGCATATTTTTTTTTTACCTTTAGAGCATGCATTGACATTTTTCTGTGACTTTTGTCTTCATTCACTTACACTGGCTTGTTAAGGTCACTGCTAATATGTATTACCTGCTTTCCTAGCATTGCTTTACTTAGCATTGCTGCAGTTCTTTGCTTTTTGCTCCGGGGCCAAGGAACACTTTATTCTCTGGTACAACAATTCTGACATTTAAAATATAAACATAGGGCAACCACCATAGAAGATGGCATCATAAATAGAAGGGAAAGACCTGTAGTCTGTTTTCTTTGTCTATGCAAATGTATAGCAGTAATAGCCTTTCATGGCCCACCTCTGCAGACTTAACCCAATCCTTTTAATAATCTGTATAAGAATATTGGTTGCTATGGCAACACATTCTGTGGTACCACTTGACTGTCAAAATAACCTCATGAAATATCATGCTAAGAATGTTTTAGAAATTGACTTTTACAATAAAAAGTAAATAAATCCGCCTAGCTTTAGAAGATGTGGCTAGATTTATATAGTCTGCAACAAGGGATCAACCATTTTCTAACTAGTGGAAATAGATATATTGTGCTTCTCATCTTTGGTGAGTGAGCTGAAATAGAGTTTAGAAATATTTTTTTCTGCTTAAATTAATGGTGTACCAGCCACATCTGTGTAGAAGAAGTTAGCACAAGAGTCAAAGGTTAAATGATACTCAGGTGTTACTAAGTTTGAGTTAGTGCCAGTCCGTGCGATGTCTTTGCTTCTCTTACAGCTTCCATTAGCTTGTGTTCATGTTTAGAACTGCTGTTTCTGTGCTTCTTTCTCTCCCCATACTTCTTCATTTCTGCTTTCCTTTTCTTAGAGCCAACTCCTTGCTTTTCTTTATTTTGTTGGCTAAAATAGTATGCAGTTAACTGTTTGGAGGTTTTTGTATTATTTTTATATGAGCCTCATAGCAGTACTTTAGATCTAATGTTTAACACCAGGTTAATAGACGTGGTCAGCCTCAACAACATTACATTGGTCAATCAAAAATCCAGCCACTTCTGAAAGATTAAGACAAGCATTCCTAAAGACAGCATTTAGTATCTGAATATCAGGTAGGCTGCACAAACAAATGTCAAGCAGGCTAGAACAAGTATTGCATATTCTGATATAAATATGGACAAAAAAATTAAGGTATGAGTAATATTTACTCTTTTTTATTGTTGTTGTTGTTACTTTTTTTTTTTTTAAACCAGATTTTCAATAATCACTCATTACTGGCTTAACTTTCCTCATCTTTTCCCTGAAATCAATAGAAGTTGTCACTGCAGTTCATTCAGTTGAGGTGCGCTATCCTGTATAGAAAATAACATAAATAAATGGGAACTGTTCACTCTTCATATGTTTGGCTGTCATAGAAAATTAGTATACTCTTTTAAGTGAAAACCAGCATTCTGACATTCCCTTATCACTGAGAACAATATGGAAGCCTTAATGCTGGCAACTGAATGACTTTTCTCAGTACGTTTCATCCCTTCTATCCAATGAAACAAAATAAGGCAGGTCAATTTTAAATAAAAGTTTTGCTTACAAAACAAGCTAACACATTTATTACTGATAAATTTAAAATAAAAATGCAAACCTCATAATTTGATTGAATTGATCTTTTTTCCCTGAAAACCTGTGGAGTGATCCAAGCAAATGTAATACAGTTGTACTTTTCTGAACACAGGAGATGAGTATTGAAGCAAGATCCCTTTAGCTTATATGATTTCCTATTTGGGGGTAGTATTTATTTTTTTAAATGTTAGTTTTTATTCTCTGTGGTATATCCTAAGCTTCATGATGTTAAAGCAAATTTTATAGTAAAATGGAGTAGAAATAGACAATAATTGATAATAAAAATATATAATTTTAATGTATATTATTGTGTTCACTTCTATTTAAAGTATAATTGCAGATACATCAATATAAATATTTTCCTTAGAAAGTGTGATTTTCATACAGCAGATTATCAGCTGAGTAGTTACTTTGCATTAAAATAGTAGTTTAACTTTTGGAAATTATAAATGGGAATCTTTTAAGTTCTTTTAAGTAGAATATTTCATTGAGTATATCTCTATGTTTGATTTGAAAGTATTGTTGCTTTAAGCAGAGGCTGCCTTCAACACGTTTATCACCAAGAGAGGAAGAAGATGATGATGCAGGTGAAAATACTTGTGGCCCTTCAGGTATATGGGAGGCATTGACACCTTGTAATGGATGCAGGAACCTCGGATTCCCCATGCTTGCACAGGTATATGTTTACCTTTCCATCATAAAACTTATTAACTGTAGAAGAACTGTTAATTCTGTCTTACAGTCCTTTCTAGTTTTGCTTTATTCCCTTCAAAATTGTTATTGTCAGTCTTCATTTAAACATCAAAATCTGTTTTTAAAATTAAATGTTGGGGTTCAGTCATCCTGCTGTAATACTCATCCAGGTAAGTTTAAGAACAAGATAGTTTGCAGTTTATTACCCCCATTTTCAACAGTTTTTGTGTTGCAGAGCTTTATTTTCTCATTCTGTCCGGAAAGAAATTTTGAAGTCAGTTTCATTTGGGATATATATTCTATTTTTGATCAGCTTCTAATTCATGTGATGACATCTCAGCTACTTTCTTTATAGAATTAACTGAGGACACCATGCACAACTCGGCTGATGTAAGAATATAACCTAAAAATTCTTTAAGATTATGTAAGCTAAAAAAAGTCTTCAAACATTTTCAAATGCTCATAATAACACAGAGGAGAATAAATAAAAATGGGTAATGTACTTGGGTCTAAGTCCCAACAATTCTCAGAGCAGACCAATCTGCAGTATCCACCAAGGCATGCCAACAGCTGTGTCCTGAACAAGTTGCTACAGAACAGGATGATGCTTATTACTGCTTCTGGGTCTCCCTTGTTCTGTCCCCTTACTATAGTTTAGCATTCTCATTTCTGTAACATCTTTCCTGCGCTTTTCTTGTAGCATTGAATGGAGGCCAGCCAAATTTGTGTTTAGAAATGCCTGGTTTTTCAGTTGCATCCTTACTTGGCACTGCATGTAAATAGCTTTGTCGGATTCTTGTGTACCAGATTGGAATTACATATCCTGTCTCACCACACTTTATACACTGTTGCTTTCATACTGTGACTGTACGTTTTATTCCCTTTAGTCTCATGAGACTTGCACCTGTTTGAAGTCAATGCTAAAGCTTCCAGTGCAGTCAGTGGAAACAGGATATGGCAACTAATGTGCTTGAATAACAATGAGCACTGCCCTGTCTTCTTATAAGGAGCTTTTATATTCCATTCCCCTTTCTGTAGTTGTTTTCTACTTCATACTATCTATCATTTTAGACATTTGGCAAGATGCAGAGCCATCAGAATTATCCTGATATATAATAGGAGTGACATAGTTACTAATTCCTCATTTTTAAGAATTTGTTTCAAAAAATATTTGTTAAATGTAGCTTATTTAAATATCTGTCTCCTATGGTTTAATTATTGTTAAATTTTCCTATGATGACCACACATGTCATTTTGGAGTGACTGCCTAATTTAGAAAAAAATAATTTTTGTTATCCTTACTTCTTTTTAATATATAAAAGATTTGTAAAGTCTGTTATAAAATTGAAAAATACAATGAAGTTAGCTTGGTTAGTTGATATCTCCTTTTTATAAAAAGTGATGTAAGTTTTAAGATAGTGACTTCTGAATAAGTTTTATTCATTGTGCTTAAGTCTTAAACTCAGCCTCCCAATATCTCATCTTTCTCTCTCTGAGAACTAATATGATTTTTAATTATGGATAAAAAAAAGAATGTATTTATTCGGTGTTCATTCATGAAATGGCAGAACGCTTTTCTAGATTGTTTCTCCATAAAAAATTGAACACAGAGGTAGTTTGATTTTCTTTTTATGGAAGAAAGGAAAAAAAATTATGTAGTGAAAAATCTCCAAATTACAAACCAGTGAATTCACTTTATAAAGTGTTGCCATCCCTGTATGCAGTCTTTCAAGCTGTTAGCTAATCTGTTGGATCTTTCACATTCACTTTGAAATGCAGAAGAGAACATCTTGTTCTAAGGGATTGAGAACACAAAGTATTTATTTCAATTTTAGATTAAGACCAATATCTTGAATTCGTTTAACAAATTGTGATAGATATAATCTGCAACAGCATGTTTTAGGTAAACTAACAAAAACGTGGTTTTAATACTTATGTCAGTCCAGTAACATACAAGAAAATGCAGAGTTTATCATGAAGAAACAATAAGATAAGGCTACATAACATCATGTCTTAAAATCCATACTTTACTAAAGATCCTGAAATAGAGAAAATGGTCTATCAAATATGCAAATGACAAGTTAATTTTTCCAATCTCTTGTAGTTAAAAATAGATTTTACAATTATATAAATATACTGTGTTTACACATCAAAGAAGAACAAACAGTGATTCTTGGTTTATATACACAGTCAGAGGTACAATGGTGAACTGAAAGTGAATTTTAGGTGAGATTATGAGAGTGGCCATCTGTGACCTAATGACCTAACAGTTTTCAACATGCTAAAGAAAAGGGTGATTATCTCCTTGATGAACTTGATTTCTTTATTGCAGTTATGGGAAAAGGCTTGGCTGAAGGTTATTCTGACATGCAGTATGTCTTTTCTGTCTGTACTGTGCTGGGAAGTGA
Organism: Pezoporus flaviventris; assembly: GCF_033815535.1. Taxonomy (NCBI): domain Eukaryota; kingdom Metazoa; phylum Chordata; class Aves; order Psittaciformes; family Psittacidae; genus Pezoporus; species Pezoporus flaviventris. The sequence goes on from NW_026892644.1 coordinate 4,855,909, forward strand.
TTTGGAAAGGGTTGTTATAGAAAGTTCTGTGCAAATTATACAGTAGATATCATTTAAAATCTAACATAGCAGTAATACAGGTATTCACAGAATAAACAACTCTTTTTCATTATCTCATATTTGTTGAAGACCTGGAAGAGCTTGATGGAAAATCTTCATGTCTCGTAAGAATTTTGGGGTTTTATAAAGTGCCTAATTCTTCATCAGAATGGAGCTAGCAGCCAACTTCATCCACCTGGCAGTGTGTGCTCAAAGCCCAGAAAGCTAACCATATGCTGAGCTACTCGAGAGGAGTGTGATCCTGCCCCTCCACTCTTGTGAGACCCCACACTACTTCCAGCTCTGGGGTCACAAAGGAGAGGGACATGGATCTGCTTGAGTGAGTCCAGAGAAGGGCCACAAAGATGACCCAAGGGCTGGAGTACCTCTCCTGTGAAGACAAGCTGAGAGAGTTGGGCTTGTTCAGCCTGGAGAAGAGAAGACTTCGGGGAGACCTTACAGCAGCCTTCCAGGATATCCATAGTGGTGAGGCAGGTCTGCAGTGAAGGTGGGAAGTCAGTCTGCAACTCAGGGTCCAGATCACTGAGGCTGTTGGCCAGGCACAGGCACAGATGAGGTGCAGTTAGAGATGGGCACTACTGCAGATTGTCTCAGCAGGAACTGAGGGCTCAGGTCTGAGCTGAAATTGGGCTGCTGGGCCCATGGGCACAAGTGTGAGTAAGGGCCCCAGCTGCGACTGTTCAGAGACAGTATGACCTATTGGTGCATGTAGCTCTGTGACAGATACTGATAAAAGTGATAAAATACATAAAATGGAAGCTGAATTGAATGTGATTGTTACTTAAGCTGTTATTGTGTGAAAGAGCAAGACCAAGAAGGAACACTCTACTGATGTACTTGATTGCTTTGCATGCACCTCATGTACAGCTTTTCCATATATGTGAACTTGTTTCATCTGCATTTATAGATTCATGCCTTGGCTGACATTTGTAAAGTCAGTATTCTAGCAGGGGTTCTACTCCTGAAGATTCCCAATGCTGCTGCAAGAGCAGATAGGATTTATAAAAACCCATAATTTGCATCTTATATCACTCTAGCTATGTGGTACCAAAGTACAGGGACGATACTGGTAACAGTAGGGCCTGAACTATGAAGAGTGCTGTGCGTGTTGGTCTACTCTTGGCTCTTCAACTGAGCAGAACTTTAACCTCTGCAATCTTGTTATATTTAAATGTGAAATAAGCATTAAGCAGCTCAGGTCTGGAGGTAAAGGTACCAGAATACTCTAGCCATTTTTCCCATAAAGTCTCCTTTTGGCAGCAACTTAGAAGATTGAACAAGGAATAGCTCCTCTCTCTCCTAGTTTACCTGAACATAGGTTTTGGTAAAGTAGTAGGAAGAAGCTTGAACAAAGACCAGCTTGGCAATGGCCTTTGTTTCCTTTATCGAATGGTTAATGTGCACAAGATAAGGAAGGGGTAAGGAATATGGTAAGTGTAGAGCACTCTTATGTGCCAGTAATGGAATTGTTTCTTGGTCTTAATCTTCTATGCTGTAGTGTAGGTCAATTTACTACTCAGTTCATAAAATACTTATTTTACAAAGTTTATCAGTACCCACATACATACATACGTACTAACATTTTCTTTGGAATAAAGAAGCATACTCCGAATATATGAAACTGTAGCTTTCATTCCATTTTCTTTTTCATGAAGAGTGTGCTTTTGAATATATCTGCTAAGGGGCAAACAGGGCCTGACATGCAGAGATAAATACAGGGCTGTCTGCAATGTCAGAAAGATGGGTGGTGCAGAGTCCTGTGTGATCATAGCAATATTATCAGTTTAAAGCAAGCAGTCTGTGCACCTTAATCTTGACAGTTGTGTCTGCATATTTTCCTAATTGTGATACAGAGTAATTCTGAGATAAGGTAGGTTTAGCTATGTCCCATTTAGGAAGCTGCTGGATCAGCTTCAATGCGCTGTCTCTAGAATTAAGTCTTATATGTATAACTTAAAAATCCTGACAGTGATTCCCTATGTTTGACATGACAGCCAACCAGAAATACCGCATTTGTCTATTACAAAATGAAAGTAGTATCTGTAAAGAGAACAGTGGAATTGCTATGGAAAAAACTGAATTTTGATTTAAAAGCCTTCATGTTGCCATTTGTGAGGAAGCATGGCTGTTAACAAAAAAATAGATATGGAAAGTTTATTTAAATATTTAAAGAAGCACTATGTTTCTAGCTTAATGTCAGAGTTTCATCTTTTTAGAAGCAATGAACTTCTGGAAGACCTTCAAATTTATTTTTTAAACTCATAAACAGCTCATACAACCCCAGGACTCCTAGAGGTAGGAACTCTAGCAATTTTCTTACCAGTTCTCCTGTGGAAGAGAATTTTCCCCCAAAATGTCTTTTATTTATAGGGAGGGAAGAGAAAGGAGACTCCTGACTACATTTTTAGGAGATAAATTGTATATAATATTGTTTATTTATCAGTATAGCAATATTGTGATAGCAATATTTAGTTTGGAGTTTGATGCATCAGTTAACACGGTTATATATTTCATGTCTGGCTTCCAGAAGATGTCTGTACTTCTTTTATATAATTTTTAAAAGGAATTTCATATTGTGTTTGTATTGTGGAAGTGGGTTAAGATTACATTATAGAAAGCCTGGCACTGAAAATTATTATGTTGCAATTATATTTACAATTACAAAGATGGTTCTGGATACATGAGAGATGAATGTGGAAATTGAGTAAGGAGCTAACTCAGTTTTTGTGTAGAGATCAAGTCTGTTTTTAAAAAAAATCTCTGTAATGATACTCTCTGGAGAGAGGCAGCATGACTCCTTGTTGTCTCTTTCTGGGCAATTTTAATATTGAGAAATTTATTGGGCATTATTTGTTTTCATTTTAACATATTCTTCCAGTTTGAACTCCTCCTTTTCTCAGTTCTCTCTAAAAATTTTCTCAGACATTAAGCTTAGTTCAAGTGTTTTAGTGATTTTTTTGAACTGCTGAGGTGCAGAGGAGGGAGTATAAAAGAGAGAATATTTCTTCTTTGCTTTTCAATTAAAAGAACAACAAAACAAACAAACAGAAAAACAAAGAGTGTATTTTTAACTAAACACCATTAGCTGAAGTATTTTAACAACTTGGACCCAAAAAATGGTGTCATCCATCACTTCATTGACAAATTTACGTTTCGGAGCATTGAAAGGAAGTACGTTTCAAATTAGATTGGTAATGAAACGGATTTGGTTGCTGTTGCTTCATATAATCACAGAATTACCAGATTGGAAGGGACTTTGAAGATCATCTGGTCCAACCTTCCTAGGCAAAGCCTGACCTATTTGGTGTTGAAGTTCACCAGAATTAGAAATAGAGAGCCTTGCGGCATCATCTAATTTATATATTACAGGAGGGGAAAAACTGGCATTTTGTTTGGTAAAGTATTTATTTGATAAGTGATACAGACATGGTAGAGACAAAATTATTTTCCAGGAAAGACCACTTTCAGCTAGGAAAATTGGCATACAGTATACCTCGAAGATGAATAGCCAGAGTAAAATTGTTACATTATCTGTAGTATTTTCCTATAGTTTCTAACATAGAAAAATTTTATTATTTTTCCCTCATTTTAGGTTAGTGGATTAAATGATGATTTTACTTAAATGGGGTTGACATGGAGACCTGTATTACCCTTATATTTCTGTTAAAATATATCTGTTAGCTCTTGATTTGCAGTGTTGTCTTTTCTGCATTAAGCTGGAGTTCTGTTGATAATCTCAGGAACACACCACCCACACACTGAAGCAGCTACTGCAAAGTGCAATATGTATTGTGCCAAGAAAGAGTCAGCAGGTGATGATTATACCCTGCTGACCAGTGATGGCGAATAAGTATATTGAAAAAAAATGTGGCAAATTTTAGTGTTTTGCTACATTTTCTGATGGTGTTGACGCTGAGCTTTTTGTTCTTGCTAATAGTATGTAGCTTCTTAATTTCCATTGTAAATTTCCAGTTGCCAGATGTCTTGTGGCAAATGAATTTTTACTTCACTAGTTGTACCATCTAGACACTGCTACACAGGTATGTAATGTAATGAGATGTTTTAATCTTTTTATCCTTGGGTGTTTTCAGAATTGACTGGACAAGGCTCAGAGAAACCTGGTAGTTAATATAGTTCTGCTATGACTGAAAGCTTGGATAAGATGACTTCTAGAGATCTCTTTCATATAAACATCTTCGTTCTATAGTTCTCTATAAAATTTTAGATATGTGAACTCAGAACAGCTAATTTCTTTAAAAGTTTAAGACTGACTCCATTTTCATCAGTTTGTAAATCAGTTTGCAAAAGTATGGTTGTCCCTGCCTAGTGCTGTGTAAATCTGGCTGCCACTGGTCTGTGTTATCTCTTGGTGTGATTAGGAAACAACAGCATTAAGTGGGATGAAACAGAGAAAGAAGAGAGGTGTCAAACAATACTGGAATTATTGATATATGTCAGAAATCATAGGAAGCGTTGATAGCCATGCTGACTTCCATGATGGGCTTTACTACTATTAAAGGTATTCACATTCATGTAGAAATTAATTTTGAGTTGCACACTGTCACATTCCTAAATGAAATAGGAAATATGATCTTAAATAATATGTTACATTTTACTGCTTTATCATTTGCAGTTAAGTGGTAACCAGAAGACGCACTTTCAGGAAATGCTTTTGATTTCAGTACTGCCTGACGAATCATGGGAAAACGGAAAAAAAAAAAAATCAAGTTAAATTGCATAGTAAACGGATGTCAACAATGCATAGCAAATAATTTTATACAAGAAAAATGTTCAAGTTTGTATTAAAAATTCAATGTTTGAACTTCAGCTGCTTCAAAACAGAAAAATTAAAGCATTATGTGGAAACTTGAACACATGTAGAGGTTCCTGGTTAGTCTGAAAAATTGGGTTTACTCTTCAGTACTTCATTTTGTGGGGAGAAGGTCATCATAGATAATTTGTGTTTGTTGTTTCAGTGGTAGTAACAGAAGGAAAAGAGTTGATGGCCCAAAAAGCTGGTATTCGTGGTATCTGAATGCAGGAGATCAGTTGTGTGGTGATATCTGGGTGCTGTGATTACTGCGTAGGTTTACTATATGGATTAGCCATTAAGTCATGGGGTTGTGTAAGTCTGAAGTTCTGTGAAGGGCTGTTTAAAGGCATTTGACATGTTGGGACATTTCTAAGCCTAGCAACTTTTTGTCTGGTTGTGGTGGGTTGTATTGTGGCATTTTGCTATTTTTTTGCTTGTTTGTGGTTTTGTTTGTTTGTTTGCTTTGGGTTTTGTTTGTTTTTTTCAGGTTTGTTTGGTTTTTTTCATAGTGGTACAAATGAAATGTATTTGAGAACCATGACAAACTAACAGTGGAAACTCTGAAGTTTCTCTACCAACTGAGAAGCTGGTAACTTGACAGAATGTACTTCATTTCTGAAGAAATGACCTGGCTGCTAACTGGGCATTTAAAACAGAGCAACTCTGTATTCTGCAACTGTGAATCCTCTCTTGCTGTACAAAAGAAATTGCATGCCTTGGGTCTGACTGCTGTATTTTACTGAAAACTTTTATTACCGGTACTCATTACACTGAGTCCGAGAATGAGATAAACCCTGATTCAACAAATTACTTAAGCCTACTTAAACATAGGCATTAATGTGCTTAATTCTGGTTTTGCTACCCTACATACAGAACTTTATCAGGAAACACTTATTTGTTAACAAAAATACAAACCCAGCCTAAGGCTAAGACTTTCTTAAAATCTGAAACTGATTGTTATGATTTTTCCAGTATTAATAGTTCAAAATGAAGATGAACTCATGAATTGGAGGTTAAATAAAATGAAATAAGTTAAGGAGAGTCCATATTGGAGATATCAAGGGAAAATATGTAAGACAACATTGTTGCATGTTTTCATAGTAAGGCATTTTGGATTTGTTTGTTGATAGGAAAATGTCATCTGCCAATTCTAGTCAAATACGCCTTTTTACTTTCAGGTCTCTCGGAAAGGCGGTTCAACTCGGAAATGAGGAATGTCGTGGTTTATGTTTTTCTACCTAGAATAGTATTAATCATATGTATTGCTGTCGAATGCAAATGCTCCATTCACTTTCCAGAAGCAATAAGCAGTCCTGAACCATAAAATCTTGCTACAATAAGTAGAAATAACAGTAATACTACTAATAACATAGGGAATAGAGGTAGGTAGCTTTTTAAAAAACATGTTATAAATGTCTCTCCCTATAACCAGACCAGTCCACCAGGCATTTTTCAGACTTTTTTAACATAAAGGGTATATGTGTAAAGACATTAAGGTAGATTAATAAATTGACAGTATTAAGTTGACTGTATTATTTTTGAAGGTGCTATAATTGTATATCTTTCTAATTTCTGATTCACAATATTTTATACTGTAAAAAGAAGAGAAAATCTTCAGGCAATGTTAAGTCACATTTAATTCTCTTAATTTTGAATTTAGCAAAATTGAGTCCGTAGGTCTCAGACAGAATTTTAGCCTACCTAATTGTCTAAGTACTTGCAAACCACTAGCTTCATCAGCCTTTATGTTTATCAGATACTCAAGTTCTATATACACATAAAGCTTTTTGAGTAAACTGTTGTAATCTGTTTTTGTATGGGCAGGTGCCTAAATTCTGTCTCATTCAAATTGGTTTTGCATAGTTACTGGTTTTGCATTATGATGAATAAATATTGACAGCAGAAAGTTCATTCAGAAACCCATCTGTGTGCTTGTGCTCCCTGTGTCAATGAGAAAGTGAGGACAGCTCTGAAGATATTCAATTGACTGCTCTTCTATGTTGAACAGGAAGGCACTGGAAGACAGCCAGTGTCAAGATCTGAAGTAGAGGGATGTGTTTGACTACATCTAGCTTTTGAGCTGAACTTTTGTGAATTAAACACCAGGGCACTTACAGGGGATACACAGCTGACGAAGCAGGCAGCCTTCCTTCACTCCTTTCTGCCCACTTCCAAAATGGACAGATTAAGTCTGTCTGGTTTTGTTTCGTTTGAATGTAATAGTGTTTTATTGTGAAGCACATGAACAAATTTTGGAGTTGCCTGTTAAGTATAGCTATCTTAACAGCTTTGTCCTAAGGACACTTATTTATTATCAGGACTATATGACCAAAGAAGAACTGCAGAAACTCCACATTTTGGATTGTAAGTGGCTAGAATCTCATTTTCGATCCAGAAAGAACTACAGCCAAGTGTTTCCTGTTGTCTAGCTTTAGGTGGTTCCATGACATACAGGATTTATGAGTAGATTTCTTTTACTGACGAACTCTGTTTCCTCATTGTGAAATTATGAAAGGACCTTGATTTTGCAAATTATTTGAATGTACGCTTAAGCATTTACATTGCCTTTTTGAAGTTGAGTTACTAATTTGTTGAAATATAAGAAATTAGTTCAATCAGAACCTAGAGCAATAGAATCAGTAAGCAAAGAGTTTTGTGTACTTTTTACCATCTTTGTGTGAAACACTAACATAGTAGTTTGTTTGCGTATGAAGGAAGGTCACAAAGCGTGAGAGAATATCTGTAGTAAAACTGTTACGTACAGCTAGTGTGACTGCAAATATGGGGCAAGATTCCTGAATTCTGACCAAATAGACATATAATTCTGTGATAGCTCTTCTGGAACCGGAATCTTGCAGTGAAACTTATGGGAAATTTTCTAAGTTCAGATTTCATTGAAAATGTAACATTGGTTCTCTTATAATCCTTAGTCATGTCATTTCATATAATCTTCACATTCTCAGTTTCCATTATGCAATAACTCAGGCTGAGTAGATTAACATACCATAGAAGTAGATTATTTTACCACAGAAATCATTATAGTAACAATTGAGGCAGTAGAGCTTTGACATAAACCAGTAGGGTTTCTTATTTAAAGAGCCATAAGGAAGCAGCATGTGTATTAGCTGAATATTTTTCCTTCAGTGAATTAGGTAATTCCTGGTGCATTATTTGTATATTTTACTCTTTGCTGATTGAACATGGCCAAATTAGTCCTCATAAAACTGCTGAGTTTTGCAGTGTGATAAGGTAGCACTGGATGATGGAACTTTTTGTATTCATAAAGCTAAATATCCATGTTATGAATGTTAGTTGGTTTTCGCACATTTTTGATCAGGAAACAGCAGAGTTCATAGGGTCCCCTTCACAGCTATGGTTCTCAACTATGGTTTGAAATAGGAAATTACTAGGTTCTTTATGAACACAGAAGGTATGGACAACGTTGTATTAATGCTGGCCAACAGTTATTGTGCATATTTCTCCTGTTATAATGGAATAATTTATTTTACAGTTTTTTAAATACTGATTCTAATTTACAGGATGAATTTGCTTTTCCTCTGATTGTATCTTACTGTTAGATTCAGTTTTCATGCTTCTGAAATACCGTGCTTACTGTAGATAAAGGGTATTTGGTCTTATTTAATTAGGAAGTACTAAACTTTTACAAAATTTGCATGCATCCTGAGACCTTTTAAAGAGAATTTTGAAATGTGGTTCTTCTGTTGATTTTGTATCTCATTTTCTGTTCAGTTGTGTACCAGATAAAGAAGATTCACAAAAAAGTTTTTCATTTTTGATAATATGACTCTTAATAACTTTAATTTTTGGAATATTTTCTTGTTTTTTCTTTTTCGATGTGGAAGCATGTGTGGGAGGGAGTGCTTTTACAAGAGTCTTGGCTTACACTGTTGTGATAGTAACTTTTTATATGTATACATATGCTATTTATTTTATATATTTATATTACGTACATAGTTAAATTTTTATTTCTTCAGTATCAACTAGGAAACTTTTAAACATGGGAGATTCTGTTTCACAAAATAGCAAATATCTATTTGTAGCTTCTGTTAAAGCCATTATATATAGCATCAAGTAATTGGTTTCTATTGTGCAAATTCATGAAAGTACATGACTTCAGAACAAGAGCATGGTCAGATACAGAGTATTTTCTAAAATGCACATATTATTTACAGTAGGTAATGAATTGACATGCCAGTGGTAAAGCTTTCTTTTCAATGAAAATGTCTTCCATAATGTCTCATTTAGTGATATTGTCTGCCTCCGATCAAGTCAGTTTACAGTTACAGGTTTTTTTTCTGTTTTATATTAATAGTGAAAACTGCTGTTAACATAAATGACATGTTTTGGTTCCACATTGACTTAGGTGTATTTGATTCTTCTCTCCCATCCACAGCAATCAATATATTTTTCATTTACTGACACAGTAATTGATAAGTATGAAGCTATAAAATTTCAGTGTATCTGCTTAATATAACATGTTGTTTGTTTTTATTTTTTATGGTTTGTTTTTGCTTTCTGCATTTGCTGTCTAGTAAATACTGACTCCACTTAAGGTTTTATCAATATCTATATTTTGTATGGTTTTAGCTCGTATGAGGGATAATTTTACTTTGTGTTCTCTGCTTCTGTTAGAAAACCAAAGATTGGTTGGTTTTACTAGAGTAGGAGACAAAACTTGTTTAAGAGCTGGACCAAACCTGTGGGTGTTTCAGCTGGGGAGAAGAATGGATGGTTCACTACCTTGTGGTCCAAAGGCAGAACTATAAGTCCTCATTCACTTTTTCTGTGCATATTTCCCACTAGCTTTCAGCCACATTCGAAAGGGTCAACCCAAAGTGTAAGATATTTTTTAACTGGCTTAGGGGAAAGTGGTTTAATGGTGACCTAAAAATTTTTTTTTGTGATGCTCAAAATGAATCTGTCAGCTGTTAGCCACGTACTACTCAGATCCCTGTAAGTCAGATCTACCACTCTTTCTGTAAAACTGTTGTGAACCTTTTCTTACAAATGAGAGATGGACTTTTTTTTTTCTCTTCCTTCTTTCCTTTTTCTAGTGAAGAGGTCTGATTATGCAACAAACTGGTACTGTGTAAAATGGCCCTTCATAACCACCTTCAAATCTTTGTGATATTACTAAATGAAGTCCAGAGCCTGACAAAGTACATGTGCATTTATCAGTCTCTGTGAAAGTGGAAAGCCATTTCTTTCTTCTGATACCAGGCATGCCTTCCTCATGTTTTGAACTTTGAAGTTGGCATCCTTGAAACCCTGACACTCTTCTGAGCCTCTTCATTCACCTTCTGAGACATCTTCTGGTCCAAACTTATCATTTTCCAATGAGTTATCTCTTACTTAGAAGATATTGTATGAAAATAAACGTTTGCATGGGCCCTCCTTAATATATGAGATTATTGAGGATTTTCCAGATTCTGTAATATATCATGAATCTTATTATCTTTTCTGTGACAAATTACGTATTCAACTGTTTCTAGCTGTCATAACAATGAACATTTATCATAGTTTGACTCATGAAAAATTATTCTAATTACATGATGCTATAAAAATTATACTTTGGTTAAGTAAGTAATAGATTAAAATGTTATTACTAGCTGAAAAGTCATAGTAATATTCCTGATTTCTTTCAGTGGGGAGGCAGTTATCTAATTGTGTTTTGGGATTATGATGACATAGGAAATACTTTCAATTGATGACTACATTATTGTGACAAATTCACACAGTACCCATCAGGTTCAGGCACTCTTCCCTCCACCTTGCTGCATGTCAAAAATCTGTTCTAATTATCTTTGGTCACTGGTCAGGACTCCTTTCTTGCTTGAATTCTTGATTCCTCTCAGCAACCTTTGGTTATTTATCATTAATATTTCAGTGTAAAGTGTCCCAATCCTACAGTGTTATACATCAGTCTGTTTGCAAACATGAAGTATGTTTGATGCAAACACATTCAGACTAGATAGAAGGAAAAAAATTTTTACAATGAGGGTAGTGAAAAACTGGAACATGTTGCTCAAAGAGTTGGTAGATGCCCCTTACTTGGAAACATTTGAGGTCAGGTTAGACAGGGCTCTGAGCAGCCTCATCTAGTTGAAGATGTCTCCCCTTGTTACAGGGGGTTTGGGCTGTATGATCTTTAAAGATGCCTTCCAACACAAACTATTTTTTTAATTCTGTAATTCTATGATGTAAATGGGATAAATGGGTTTATGGAGTGTTTGGGATCAATAACTCCCCAAAGTTTTATTAACAGAAGTATCATAATACTCTTCTAAAGAAAAATTAAGCAGAATTTATCACACCATAAATAAAGAAGAGCTACTTGAGTTCATGCTGGTCTTCTGGCATGCAGCAAGTCAGGGGAGAATATATGATACCCTGATGGATCTTAAGGGATATGCCAGAATTTAATAGCAGTTCTTCAATCTGTATTCTGTATAAATGAAAAAGATATTTTCTAATGATGGCAAATACATTGCATTCTTCCTTTCCACATTTATGAGACTGTTTCTCCTTTAAAGTTTATTATTCGGAAGAAAACCCCTGGGTATTTTACTTCCACTTCTTGTTCATACATGTTTTCACATAATAGGTAATTATAGCCATAAAGTTTTCTTTAAAAGTCTGAATTATCTGGATATATAAGACCACTGAAATACCCACTAATAATTCTTTTTCTAAGCAAGTGTCCTTAACTTCTGTCTTAAAGTATAAATATGCATAGTGGCATTCTTGTTCCCCATAGTTTCTAAAAAAAATGTCTTAAGGCTAAAATAACTATTTCTTCTAAACTTTGTGATCCTTATTAGGTATCTTACACAAATTGTAAGGATAGTTAGTGTTAATTATGAAGAAGTCATTTATCAAAAGAGACTCAATCAAAACCAGATCTAGTAAATTTTCAAATAACAGGATACAGTATGGCTTTTAACTGTGAGTATCCTAGACTACAGGAGGTCAACTGTTCATAAATTTAGAATTTATAAGTTATATAAATTAATAATTGCCCGGTGGGACATGACATAACTACATGAATTTTCACTGTGAGGAATGTGGTGTAACAGTACGTTATGCTTGACTCTGATGTGTTGTCCCATGTTCCAGGGAAGTAACGAAACTTCAGCTGATCAGATTTCTGTAGGAAGGGAGCTGGACAGTATGAAAATTTTTCAGTGAAATACAGTTTCTATCTTGTCAGAATGTCAGTTCTGATTAGATGCCCACTGAGGTTCTATCATTTTATTCTTTGGTCATACAAATACAGATTTGTATATATTGCTTATATCTTAGTCTTTGACCATACCTCATTCAGACTGATCCTTACAAGAAATGCAAGAAGGCAAAAGCAAGCTTAACTGGAAGCTTAGCAGAAACATGGAAAAAAGGCCTAACTCAACATCATGTAGTTTTTGAAGATTTACTGATGTTATGGAATATTGTTCCACACTTTTATATAACCATTTACAATTGACATATAGGTATATTAAAGCAAATTCATTCCCACTGACCAACAGTCACAATCTTCTCCTCCCCTCCTTTCTCTTGTCTAGTCCTGTTTAATTCTCAGATTACACATAAGTATTATACCATCAAGCATATTCTCAGAGGACCCAGCTGGCTGGAGATTTCTGAGTAAGGGCCATAATGTGTCCCTGGCATGTGCTCTGCAAATTCAATTTCACATTGCTGTTTCTTTCTACAAGGCAAAAATCTAATTTATATTTTATCAGTATGGACAGCTGTTCTCTAATGCTTTCCCAGTGACGCACCCACTCTTGGTCTTTTTCTGTCACTTCTATTGTGTATGCATTTTTATCCTTTCCACAAAAATGCTTAAATACTTGTTTTAATGTCCTGGCAGCCCAGCACATTACTTTTATGAAGTTCAATTTTAAATAAGAACAAACTCTGACTTGACAGTCATGGTCAGTTACATGTGTCATCTTCAAGTTTTTGGACATAATTTACAGAAATTGAATAATCTCTAATAAAAAAAAAACACATTTTCATTTCAGGGCCAAAGGTTATTCAACTATAATGGAATAGTATTTCTTTAGAATGTTTTATTATGCAGATGAAAATATCTAGGACATGTAGGATTACTGTAGAATTACTTTTTATTGAAGTGGGTGAGGTGAAACAACAGAATTGTTATTGAGAAGAGTGCTGAAGACCTTTTAATCTGAGAAAAAAACAGAATCACATTGCTTAATGCCACATATTCTAAGACAGTTTTAAGTTACCTACTAACATCTAACTTGAATTATTCTAGAGCTTAAAGTATTCTACAGTATGCTCAGTTCTTGCAAAATGGAGAACATACTGCAGCAACCTGAATACTTTACATTGCTTTTCTCCAGCAATGAGAAGTTTGTCTTTTTGCTACATATACACTTTTAATTAAGCCTTATTGTCTTCACTGGTAGAATTCCAGACTTTTTAATGTATTAACAATTCTTCTTGTCTCTAACTTAAGTTCTGCTTGGCATACTGTTTTCATATTTGCTTTATTAGTGAGAGATTGATGAAGAATTTACCAGTCAGTAATTTACATTCTAACCATTTTCTCAGTAACCCCATCATTTTTATTTTTTCTTCCCTGACATTTAGATTCTTATAATGTTAATTTAAGAATCATAGAATCACAGAATGCTTTGGATGGGAACAGACCTTAAGATCACCTAATTCCATGCCCCCTACATGGGCAGGGATACCTCCCACTAGACCAGGTTGCTGAAAGCCCCATCCAGCCTGGCCTTCAACACTTTCAGGGATGGGGTATCTGCTTGTAATGTTTAATAACATTCAGAAAATCAAACTGAATGTTAAGAGCAATTAGGAAAGGAGTGCAAAAGCGGGAACATCATTATGTCAGTATGTATACTTGATGAGCCCTCACCTTGAACGCTACATGAAAATCAGATCCCTGTCAGATCACTGAAGGCTGAGGGTGAGGGCTGACAGGAATGGTCAAAAGACTTCAGATGCTATTTGCATGATTTAAAAAATAAATGGTTTTTGGTTTTGTGGGCTTTTTTGGGTTTGTTTGTTTGTTTTTGTTGTTTAGCTTGGGGCTTTTTTTTTAATGGAATATGAGCTTCAGGAATAATTTTTTTATTAACTTTATTTGAAGAATGAGATGGCTTAAGTTTAAAAAGTTGTATTTGGAGCTGCAGCAAGCCCACTTAGAAACTTTTCCAATTCCTGGTAAAGTTTTTAGAGTCCGTTAGCTGAAACTAGTTACTGCTAGTACGTAGCAGCAAAATTGCTAATGCAGAGACCTCATACCTTGACTAGAGATTAACCAGAAAAGGGTAAAAGAGGTAGGCACACAATCGCATTCCTCTTTTAGGCATATGTTTTGAACACTGACTACTGACCTTGTATTGTTTGCTTGCACATCCTCATTTTTCATTACAAATGCTTGTTTGTATTCTTTTTATTTTGTATTGGTTTTTCCCTGTTCACTGTTTCTTGTATTCATTTGCAAGTACTTTATTCAGTGGTGGTTTAGCCTAGGATTAAAATTATTTTTCTACTGAACTCATCAAGAAGAATTTTGAAGGGGATATCCTGTTGCTGCCATCTCAAACCTATCCTTCAAATGGCCTTGTGTTATCACCAGATTATGAACTGTCATAAAAATCAGGTCACAATACAATGAGCAGGAAAAACTGCAAAGGTCTGGTAGTGTAATAATTTGCTAATAGTATAAATAATTTACCTAAAAAATGAACTGTTACCTACAGCCATCTTTTTCCTTAGGTAATATCAATTCTTGTTGAAGAAATTGTTATTCCACATCCTGTTTTAGTCATCACGTTCTTAAGTCATTTTCTGAGTAGGACCATGATAATATCTAAATGTCAGGGTGCTTTCTGGTCCTTTGCCTTTTATTATATCATATTTGATTTGAGTGCAGTGTTTGACTTTCCCAGGCATCCATATGTCCAATGTAAGAAAGATGTAGAAATATGTCTCTGCCTATTCAACTGCTTTCTGCTGGGATTGAAAAAATATAGATCACACATCAAGAAACTCTCGTGAAACTGTATGGTATCTTCTTATTTGTGTTCTAAAGTAGAGAGAGTCTGCTTGATTGGGCAGTTTAGTGTACCAGAAAATCTTCCATCCAATTCTGTTTTTCCTTCCCTTAACATTTGCTAATGATGGGAATTCACTGTATGTATCACTGCGAAGGGACCTTGTGCCATTATTGCTGTTCAGTTCAAATATAGAGCAGTATTTCATCTTCATTCACAACCTGGGATTCTGCCATCAAAATGCAGATAGCATAACTTTAGCTTTTTTATGTGTAATATGACAAAGTAATGGCAGTGGTTAATGTAATTATCACTTTCATGAGATATAATTCAAATTCTGATTAAGAAAAATCCCCAAATTAGAACACAGCAAAGCAGGTATGGCAAGATCAGTTATGTTGGAGTTTTTGCTAAATACAAAGTTTGAAGAATATAGACATTTCTATAACTAAACAAGAATTATATTACACAAAAATTTAAAGAAACAAGAAATGTTATCTTCTAGCATGCAATTAATTCTTCTAGTCTGTTACAATTTATATTTCAGCAAAATGTTGTGTTTAATTTGTTGGATTTTAAACCCTGCTAGTCAGAGTTATCTAGCCTGGTTCTTTTCTTGTGTTGTCTGAGAAATATCTCTCTTACCTACTTAAATTTTTGCATTTCAGGAATCTTATTCAAAGAAGAGAGGTTATGCATTAGAAGCAATACCTTCTGTGCCTCTGGATGCAGTTCTCTCTGAAAATGACAGCAATCTCTGTGATTCAATAGACATAGCAGTGACCAAAAAACCTTGCTCCCTAGAAATAGCAAGAGTTCCTTCCTCAAGACCAGGTAAATCACCACATAATTTTTTACATAATCTTTGGTGTAAGTGTAATATTATGGAAGGTATACAATTATGTATAGAAAGTGTAGGTTTATGTACTTAAGAATACAGCACTCTGTTTACTTATCACAGCGTGATTATAGTCTTCCATTAGCTTCCATAAGAGCTTAATATCAGAATAAGGATTAATAGCAAAATGCTATCGAAAGGAAAACAAAGGAGAGAGTTAAATAATTTCCCAGATAAATACAAGGTTGCAAAAAACCAAATTAGAAATCGGCTTTCTTTAAGCCCAGCCTTTTTCAGTAATCTATTTACCAGCCCATTTCTGTTTTTAATGAAGTGCTTAGCAACAATATTACACAACTAATTCAAAATTTAAAGTACTCTATTTTCATGTTATATAAAAGAACATCTGCTCTGTTTTTGAAAATGACACAGTGAATGAGAATTGCTAGAAATATTAAATAACAGATTGGCAGACTGTTTGTTGTTATACAGGTTTGAACAGCAATGAGTTACAGTACTTAAAAACCAATATAATTACGCTGAGTCAGACAAATGGTATTATCTGTATGGATGCTGTTTATATTCTCCAAAGTTATATGCTCTCTTCAATTTTCCTTATTTGAACTCTTCATTAGCCACCACCTGGTACAGGAATTTCAGAATATAATCATTTTGCTATAAGTAATTGGACTGAGAGTCTGACAAATGGCAGGTCTTGGCAGTGCAGACTACTTGGAATGGGCAATTGACTTTTTTACCTGTGCTATGTTGATTATGAATCATGATTTGGAAAATATACAAGCATGACAGATGATTGTTAACTAACAGTGTGTTACCAATCTAGTCTGTGTAAGGGGAAGTACCTTCTTGATTTTACAGCTAAACTAGTACTGGAAGAGTGCCAGAGCTATATCAGGCATAGTGTATAAGGGCTAGATATCAAGATACACCTTCAGAGTTAGAAAGGTGAGGTGGAGTGGATCATATTTCCCATCTCTCCATAAATTTTGGGCTAAAGAAGATTTGAGGGAACTTGCATTATGAACAGACCTAGAAGGTGGCACAAAATAAGATAGCATCTTTATTGCGTAGTTGCCCAGAATGGACCAAAATCTGACATGAACTTCAGCATGACTACTTGTATAGCTGAAGGTTTGCTTTGTTGGTGTTTTTTTGGCTCTGATAATCTAAAAAGTTGACACATTGTGTAGGAAAATATTGCAGGTTGCCGTTCAGTAACGAAAAAAAAAAATGCCAAATTATCCTTGTTTTTCAGACTTCCACTTGATTAATCGCCATAAGCACACTTACTACAATGGGATGACTGCCATACCCTTACTCTATTAGTTGGCTGAGGGAGTTCATTATCTGCCTCTATAGTAATGGGGCTCAACTACAAAGCTTTCCATTATAGTTAGTATTAAATAAACAAAAAAGAAAACTACACACAAGAAAACACAACAGGCTTTGGAACTGTGCTGCCTGCTGAACATTTTTCATAGGCTTAATAAGTTCGTTATGATCAGTATGAAGAACAGGTCTTGAAAAGGAAATTTTCAGACCATAATCTGGAAATATGTTTTGTGTATGGTTAAATATGACACATATCAGAGTTCCAGAGAATAGCCAAGGAAGCTGTAGGGCATTCATGAGAGCACCTATAACATTTATAAGATCTAACAAGGTAAGTTGACAGTACAAATGTATTGCAATTCTTCTTAGTTTTCCATATACCATTTTATTGGAAAGAACATTTTGCTGTATAGATAAGCAGATTCCAAAATGTGATTTTATTTTAAGCTATAAATGCAGTAGTTATCTAACTGGCCTGGCTTGTAAGCCGTATCTGTAATTATGTTGGCTGCTATCTTATGCTACAAATGGCCCAAATGAAATTAACCATGTCACTCACAAAGTACTTAACACTACGCATAATTGTATGTGAATGTCAGCCTGCCACTTCTGTTCGTACAAATTTATTGCTTGAATAAGTTATGTATAATTACAGAGATCATTCAATTAAAACAAATATCTGATTTGTATGCCTTTTCCCCAGAATTTCACTGTTTTATATCACTGAGACATGCTGACTTTGGTAATACTGTTTCAAATTGCTGTACTGTATCATGACTAGAGTTTATTTCAAAGCACAAGGTAGCACTTTGAACATAAAATTGCATCTGTCAGTCTCCTTTCCCTAGGTGATAGGACACTGATCAACAGTCCTCACTGTCTGGGGCATTACTATCTCTGGGCAGTAGAAGTGAGACTGACTGCGCTCAGTGATTGAAAATTCTCCTTTCCTGTACAGAGAGGAAAGGTCATTCTGACTGGCATTTCAAGCTGTAGAGCTGCATGTTGTAATTATTATCTGCCCTACCAGTAAACTCCTAACAGGTTGGAAGTAGTCACCTTGCCAATCATCATTCTCTGATCTACTCAGGGAAAAAACAGACTGCTCTGTAGTTCTCCATAATACTTTTAATGTCCTGAAACTTATTCTTGAACCAGTAGGGAACAGTAGAAGGTAAGTGCACGTACCAAGTGGTTAAGGGTTGTTAGATATAAAGGAGCAAAACTGAATAGAAAGGAAATAAAGTTTGTTACTTCCATTTCTGAAATTGTGTTGTATGAATACTATGTTTGCAAGAAATTAGGATTATGTAGGAAGAACAGTTACACTATTGTTTTATCTCACCATTAAAACAGTTGCTTCTAAATAGGACTGATTTAAGAGTAAAAAAGACTGCAAACGTGTCTGAGTTCAAGTTAAGCCGTTTGTTGTTTCTGTGATAGATTGATGGGACAAGGTTGGCAGAATGCGTTAGCATCTCTGTCTCAGTTTCTTTGCTTTTAAACTAACAGTTACAACATGATAGGAATATTCTGAAATACTGCACTCTGATACAAATTTTTCTGCTAAGTTAAATGTACATTTGGATTTAAAATTTTATAAATCTATCTCATAAAATTAATTTCATAAATGAATTTATTAATCTTTCCAATCTTTTTGCTTCTTTAAACTAGACATTTCTACTAGTAAGTTTAACTTTTAGACTGCCTGTAATTTTAACTTTTTAGACTGCCCTTCTGTTAAAAATGAAATCACATGACATTTAACCTTGAAAAATAACCATAAAATTTTATTAGTTCATAAGGCATGCATTAGTATTGCCCTTTTTATCTTAAGGATGTAATTAAATTTTGTGAACTATAGCAATAAATCATCTCAAAAAATGTGTAAACGTTTAATAAATAGCTAAAGCTTAAAGCACTGTGTAATTCTAATGCTAAAGTAGGCATTGACAAGTATCTTCATGAAGTTAATGTGGCTTTAATCAGTTACCTAGTGTCTAGAATACTGGTACCAGAAGTTCATGTGTAGCACCATGCTGCATTTGGACCTGAGCTGTTGAAGACCCTTACACACTGAACTCGCATCCTTGGTAGCTTGGACGGTTTGTACCATACACCATACTTGCACCTCTGTCCTGGTTTTGTCAGGGATAGAGTTAATTTTCTTCCTAGTAGCTGGTAAAGTGCTGTATTTTGGATTTAGGATGACAATAGCATTGGTACCACATTTTTAGTTGTTGATAAGAAGTGTTTACACTAAATCAAGGACTTTTTGGCTTCTCACACCACTCCACCAGTGAGTAGGCTGGGGGAAGAAGAAGCACAAGAAGCTGGGAGGAGACTCAGCTGACCCCAACTGACAGGATGGCTGACCAAAACGATATTCCATACTGTATGGTGTCATGCTCAGTATGTAAACTGAGGGGAAAGCTGTCTGGGGCTGCTGCTCAGATCTGGCTGGATGTTGATTGGCAGGTGGTGAGCAATTGCATTGTGCATCACTTGCTTTGTATTTCTAACTATTTTATCATTATTATTACTATTTATTTTTTTCCTTCCTTTTCTGTCCTGTTAAACTGTCTTTATCTCAACCCATTATTTTACCTTTTTTTCCCCCACTTCCCTCCCCTATCCTATGGGGGTTCAGAAGGGGGAGGTGAGCAAGAGGCATTGAACCCTGACAACCTCATAGAATCATAGAACCATAGAATAGTTAGGGTTGAAAAAGACCTTAAGATCATCCAGTTCCAACCCCCCTGCCATGGGCAGGGACACCTCACACTAAACCATGTCACCCAAGGCTCTGTCCAGCCTGGCCTTGAACACCGCCAGGGATGGAGCATTCACAACTTCCCTGGGCAGCCCATTCCAGTGCCTCACCACCCTTACAGTAAAGAATTTCCTCCTTATATCCAATCTAAACTTCCCTTGTTTAAGTTTGAGCCCATTACCCCTTGTCCTATCACTACAGTCTCTGATGAATAGCCCCTCCCCAGCATCCCTGTAGGCCCCCTTCAGATACTGGAAGGCTGCTATGATGTCTCCACGCAGCCTTCTCTTCTGCAGGCTGAACAACCCCAACTTTCTCAGCCTATCTTCATATGGGAGGTGCTCCAGTCCCCTGATCATCCTCGTGGCCCTCCTCTGGACTTGTTCCAACAGTTCCATGTCCTTTTTATGTTGAGGACACCAGAATTGCACACAATACTCCAAGGGAGGTCTCACGAGAGCAGGAGGGCAGGATGACCTCCTTCGACCTGCTGGTCACTCTCCTTTTGATGCAGCCCTCATAATGTCTTACACTTTATTTAACAGAAATATTGAATGAAATCTCAGCTACATTATGGAAGAAATGTTACTATATTTTTTGCATTGGAGTTAAGTGTGTGTCCTTACCCAACAGAGAGATTATATCTTTTTCAGTCTGCCTTTATAGTTTCTACTACAGAAACTCCCTAGGAGTCAAAACAGGTGGCATTTTATATGCTATGTTTTTAATACTAGTGAATAATGGCCAATACTACTTCAAATGTTTTTAGGCAAAATTATTATTAGGAATTAGAGAGGACTTTTCAAACTCTGTTACTCATGAATACTGGTGACAAAAAAAAAAAAAAAACAACAGCTAATCTTCTTTTGGAAAGTAGATCTGTCCATGCAGATTAAGAAAGGTTTTGATACAGCATCTCAGTAACAGGAAGAAACACTGCTGTCTATAAACTGCATGAAAATCATCTTGGGTAAAGGAGATGTAGTTCAAGGATTGTTTTTTCCAGTTATGTTAGTTTACTGTGGCTGCAGGTCAAGGAGACCTTAGTGAGCCATCTTCAACTCCAATAACAGTTCAGCTGTAGCAAACGCAGAGTTCGGTATGGGCTGCAAAATCCAACTGAGAAATAAGGTGAATACTTAAGTGCTTCACTTACACTGAGCTCTCAGCCAGAGCACAGTCAGCAGTTCCCAAGTCAGCAATTTTAAAGATAGCTCTGGTACAACTACTCTATCCAGTTACATCTAAGATATGGTTTCTGTCAAAGAATAAAAATGTTCTTAGATATCTGATGTGTTTGCACTAGCTAGTAGCAGTCAGGTACAAGGCAAGGAGTTAAAACATAAAGGAAGAGATACCTTAGCAGCTATTCTGGACATCTGCCCAGCTGAATGTATTCTGGAGAAATCTTGCTGTTGTCAGTCATGATGTTTTTGTTATTTAGAAAAATTACTTAATTCACACTTAAATGCCAGTAACTTGTAGGAGGGACTATGCAACATAATAAATATGTAATTAATGATGCGTTTTCCTTATAGTCTCATAATCACAGCAGGCAAACTAACAAAAAATGCTTGTCACTGCATTATTACAACATACCTATTCTCTCTAAGTTGGCCTGTCTACTGCAGCATTAGGGGTTTTATGCTTTCTCAGCCTGGTGTCCCTCTCCTGTCATTACAGTGAAAATTTACACGAAAATATGTAGCCAGTGTGTCAGCTCGCCTCTTCTTGTCTTCTTCTGTCTACTGCGTATACTGTCAGCAATCTCAGATATCTAGGAGGTAGTACTTTAGGAACCTGAATTGAAAAATGGCTTATCTGTGATAACATGTTTGTCAAATTAAAGTACAGATCTACATATTTTCCAAAATCATTAAATGCTCGGCTTGGTAAATAAAGTGCTATTTGTCAGGTCATCAGTTTCTGATTACTTCACTAACAAAGCTTCACAGCACCTATCCTGAATATTTGAACATTTCAGTACTCCAATTTGAGACTAAGATAGCAAATGCATCTTTTCTTGTTTAATGAAGTTATACCTTTGCTTTTATGCAGTTATTTTCTAGCTATCAGCAAACCAGTGCAAAGTGGCCACAAGAAGGAACCATCATACTGCCAGATGTGCAGAATTGTCTGGATGAATGGAAATTCAAGAGGCCTTACTCACCTGTGCTTCGTAATTTTGAAACTCTAATTGATCTGAAGGATCATGCAATAACCTTTCTGAAGTCTATTCACCCAAATTGCTTCAAACAGGACTGCTAGAAGGGCTATATTTAATATAAGCACACTTTTAAACCAGAGGTAGCAGGACATAGTTCACTTTAACATGAACTACAGTCCAGCTCCTCAGGATTAAATACTTCTATGACCAAGAAAGATCATCTTAGCTGTGGAGAGTAAAGGAGGGAGGCTCTTATCAAGCAAACTAAATGCAATATATCACAGTTGGTCTAGAGTCATCTGAAAATAGCTACGGTCTATGAAATTTAGCCTAATTTGACATCAGTGTTTCTGCCATGAAAGCTTTTGGTATTGTAGTGCACATTCAAAATCATTACTACCGTCCCGCCCTGAGTACTGAATACGCTAAGTACTAAGTCTCAGGCCTGATGTGTCACTGAGCAATAAGGGCCAGCTGCTTCTTCAGGGATGGGGAGGCAGGAGTGAAGAGGACTACCATAGCTGACAGGGAGGGCCCTGTCTCACCACCCGTGAGGAGGGCAGACCTAGGGATTATAACCAGGTCAGCCGAGAGCCCAGATCATCCGGCAAGTTTGTACTGATGAGATAGATCTAAATTCAAGCTAGAACATCAACATACAGGTCAGGACCAGGTCTGGTGATGGCCAGGAAGGTTCATGATGACAAGACCATGTCCATGGTCAAGCTGGGAAGTCATCTATCAGTTGGCATCTGGATCCATAGGGCACAGGCAAAAGTCACTCTTTCAGTATACCTCAGGCAGGAACTGAAGGCCCCAGGCTGAGCTGAAATGCAGTCTCCAGGAAGGGGAATGCAAATAGAGCACCTCAGAAGGCTGGTCAGGGCCATTACCTTATTAGTGCCTCAAGGCCTGATATGATGTGTGTATTGTAATCAGTGTTCCTTATTATTTCATTTATTACTCTAGAAGGCAGTGTCTCCAGAGTTTAATTCATCTGTATGTTGAATGAGAAGTGAAGAGCCACTCAGAGCTTGTCAGTAGGAACACAAAGCATAGGTGATCATAATGTGAGCCATGCATTGGTTTGATGGAGTGGGTAACTGACAAAGGAGGCTTGTGTTTCCATAACAACCTAATAGCTGAAGTCTTTCTTAGCAAGTGGTTTCTCTTCTAAGTAATTTTTGGCCTTAGAGAAATGTGACCATTATTAAGTATTTTCCCAGTTCTCAGAGTGTTTTATACAGTCTGATCTCCCTTTATGTTTAGCACAGAAAAAGGTTCAAAGGCCATGAGAAGAATGAGTAAAAGAGTCTCATAGTGTCCTGACAGGATAAGAATATTCCCCTTAAAAGGAGTAAAGTTAGGTTCTAGCCTTTGTATAATTCCTTTAATAAGCCTCTTAAAATACATCTTAAAAACAGCTGGGGCGTTGTGCCTGTTACTCTGAATAGAAGTCTTCTTCAGAACCACTGATTTCTGTAGTGATTAAGAAGCTTTTGATTTCCAACCTCACTGTATTCATAGCCAGCTGAAGTCAAGACAGAGGAACGCTAATATACTGGCTTTGGCTAAGTCAGAACTCTCCAGCAACTCTTCAAGAAGGAATTAAGGTCAGCCTCTGAATGATTCTGAAAAATCTCTTACTGCCCACACATATACGTGTCTATATGCATTGCCTTGTCATGGTGGCTAGAGGACTCCAAAGGGTGGTAAACTGTGGCATAGAGGTCTTCTAAAAGTGTATACTTTGTATCACAGTATGTTCAAGTTATTTTGTCTTATTTAAATATGTATGCATCTATTGAAAGTATTTGCCTCTACAGATATCACGATGATATTATCTACATACTGTGCCCTAATATACTTCCCTTTTTCTGTGTAGGAAGAATTAAACTATAAGGAGTATAAGAAAACCTGAAGTGGTTGAACCGAAACCCAGATATTTTTTCCAGATAAATGTTATATTTATTCCAGCTGAAAATATTTTTTTTATTTACCTACTTTTTAGTGAAATTTACTGTAACGTGAAAATTGAAAATTAATTAACAATTTTCAGTTGCATTTTTGGTCAATAACTTATTCATAATAAAATGTAATTCCCAGCCCAAGGTGTAAGACTTTTTCTCTGGTCTTCTTTGTTGTCCTTTAACCTATGTTTGAGCTGTACAGAGAGAATTTAGCTATGGTACAGAATTTATCAGTCTACTTGTTTTAACTGGTTAATTTATAAAGATGCAAGGATCACATACAGAGCTTCAGGATACCAGCCTTTGCCAGAATACAGTGTATTAGAAACTAGTCTAACCTTCTGACTGAGTTTTAGTGATGACACATTTTATATTCGTCATTCACAGCATAGGGTGCACACTTCTTGCAAGAATAAATTTTGTCTAATGCACTAGCATATGTTTGCAGTTTGGGTATTTTAATTTCACATAGCATTTTAATAAAGGTTAAGGGAGTGCTGATGGAAGAATAGAATATACAATAGCTCTTCTGTC
Organism: Pezoporus flaviventris; assembly: GCF_033815535.1. NCBI lineage: Eukaryota > Metazoa > Chordata > Aves > Psittaciformes > Psittacidae > Pezoporus > Pezoporus flaviventris. Next base: position 4,880,493 of record NW_026892644.1, read on the forward strand.
ATTAATCTTGTTTTTTTCTTCAGTACAGCTAGCATTTTTGTAAGCACTCTTCAAAAATGTAACAGATTTCTGAAAATGGTGTCTGTAAAGTTTTTGCTGATATAGTTGTTCCTATAAGTTATAAATTTATAATTTATTTTCTATTTTTAAGTATTTTCTGTAATTTTATAGTTCTTTTTGTTTTCTCTAAGTACAAATCCCCCAAATATACATAGCTTGGGAGTTCTATTATTATGACTTTTTCATACCCATTTTTGATATTTTTTATATTATTATCATAGTTCTTGGAGTATAATTAGGATGCTTCATATTAGCTTTTTAGAACTATATCTCTTGGAGCAGATCTGTTCAACTGTGTTTCGGTCCTATGTTGCTTACTATTTTGTTGACAGGTGTTATTAAACTACTTATTTTGACCAGTAGATCTTCCAGTGGTCTGAATCTCAGAGGCTGGCATATCTTCCTAATCTCTATGAAATTAGGGCATGTGTTGCTGTTGATTTCAGTTGGGTTATATTTTACTGTATATATGTTCTTCCAAAATAAGGGTCTTTATTAAAATTAGGAATTAGTCAATTAAGCATTGATATGAGATCAGGAAAAGGTGTGTCTTGTAGTATAATACTTAAAATGAGGTACTATCTGTGGAAATATTTCCCTTTACTTCTGATTTCATCTCAAACTAGGAGAGGATATCTCTATATCTCTTCAGGTAATATAACCCTACAGTAGATGGAAGTGGCTGAGATGGGCCAGTGCAGTCTGCATCTCTGATTTCTGTCAGTTAGATATGCCTCTAAAATCACATTCTGATAGCCTGTGAAAGCTATGATGCATTTTAGTTATCTCTGGGTAGATTTCAGGAGGTGAGTGAGACACCCTTACAGTTCTTTTTTACAGTGAAATTCAGTTCTAGGCTGTTCAGGTAAACCAGGTTTCTGACATCACCTAAGAAACAGATCCCTATAGTCTATATACAGTTTATGTATACTGTTCCTGTGCCATATTATTTCTTGATATGGCTATAGTCTTCTGTCAGTAGAGGTATGCCAACAGTGCATATATCCGCTGTTTCACAGTATCACAGTATGCTAGAGATTGGAAGGGACCTCGAAAGATCATCTAGTCCAATCCCCCTGCTGGAGCAGGAACACCTAGATAATGTTACACAGGAATGTGTCCAGGCGGGTTTTGAATGTCTCCAGGGAAGGAGACTCCACAACCTCCCTGGGCAGCCTGTTCCAGTGTTCTGTCACCCTCACTGAGAAGAAGTTTCTTCTCAAGTTTAAGTGGAACCTCTTGTGTTCCACTTTGTACCCATTACCCCTTGTCCTATCATTGTTTGCCACCGAGTAGAGCCTGGCTCCATCCTCGTGACACTCCCCCTTTATATATTTATAGACACTTATACGGTCCCCCCTCAGTCTCCTCTTCTCCAAACTATAGAGACCCAGCTCCCTCAGTCTTTCCTCATAAGGGAGATGCTCCACTCCCTTAATCATCTTAGTTGCCCTGCGCTGGACTCTCTCCAGCAGCTCCCTGTCCTTCTTGAACTGAGGGGCCCAGAACTGGACACAATATTCCAGATGCGGTCTCACCAGGGCAGAGTAGAGGGGAAGGAGGACCTCTCTCGACCTACTAACCACCCCCCTTCTAATACACCCCAGGATGCCATTGGCCTTCTTAGCCACAAGGGCACAGTGTTGGCTCATGGTCATCCTGTCGTCCACTAGGACCCCCAGGTCCCTCTCCCCTACACTGCTCTCTAACAGGTCGTTCCCCTACCTATACTGGAACCTGGGGTTGTTCCTGCCCAGATGCAGGACTCTACACTTTCCCTTGTTATATTTCATCAAGTTACTCCCTGCCCAGCTCTCCAGCCTGTCCAGGTCTCGCTGGATGGCAGCACAGCCTTCTGGCGTGTCAGCCACTCCTCCCAGCTTAGTGTCATCAGCAAACTTGCTGATAGTACACTCAATTCCCTCATCTAAATCATTGATGAATATATTAAATAATACCGGTCCCAGTACTGACCCTTGAGGCACTCCACTAGTTACAGGCCTCCAACTAGACTCAGCCCCATAGACTACAACTCTCTGGCTTCTCTCCTTCAGCCAGTTCGCAGTCCGCTTCACTACCTGATCATCCAGTCCACACTTCCTCATTTTAGCCGTGAGGATGCTGTGGGAGACTGTGTCAAATGCTTTGCTGAAGTCAAGGTAGACCACATCCACCGCTCTGCCATCATCCATCCACCCTGTTATTTCCTCATAAAAGGCTAAGAGATTGGTCAAACATGATTTCCCCCTGGTGAAGCCATGTTGACTGCCCCTCATAACCTTCTTATCCTTGATATGCCTTAAGATGGTACCAAGGATAAGGTGTTCCATCACTTTCCCAGGGATGGAGGTGAGGCTGACCGGCCTATAGTTACCCGGGTCCTCCTTCTTGCCCTTTTTGAAGACTGGAGTGACATTTGCTTTCCTCCAGTCCTCAGGCACCTCTCCCGTTTCCCAAGACTTGGTAAAGATGATGGAGAGTGGTCTAGCAATGACTTCCGCCAGTTCCCTCAGCACCCGCGGGTGCATCCCATCTGGACCCATGGATTTATGGATGTCCAGATTGCTCAACTGATCTCTAACCCATTCCTCAACGACTAAGGCAAACCGCTCCGTCGACCTGACTTCATCTAAGGTCTCAGGGGTACAGGGCTCTTCAGGACTGCCTGCAGCAGAGTAGACAGAGACAAAGAAGGCATTCAGTAACTCTGCCATCTCTGTATCTTCTGTCACCAGGGCACCCATTCCGTTCATCAGTGGGCCTACATTGCCTCTGGTGTTAATCTGCCATGTATTTGAAAAAGCTCTTTTTGCTGTCCTTGACCCTTCTTGCCAGGTTTAATTCTAAGGATGCCTTAGTCCTCCTAGCTGCCTTCCTACATCCTCTAGCAGCAGCCTTATATTCCTCCCAAGTGGCCAGCCCCTCCTTCCATGACCTGTAAACTCTCCTCTTCCACCTGAGCATACCCAGCAATTCCCTATTTAGCCACGCAGGTCTCTTGACCCTCTTCCTTGACTTCCTACGTGTCGGGACGCTCCGATCTTGAGCACGGAAAAAGCAGTCCTTGAATGTCAACCAACTATCTTGGGCCCCTTTACCTTCAAGCAGCCTTGCCCATGGGATTTCCCCTAGCAATTGCTTGAAAAGGCCAAAGTTTGCCCTGCTAAAGTCCAGGGTTGCAATTCTACTTGGTATTCTACTAGTCCTACCACACAAGAACCTGAACTCCACCATCTCGTGGTCGCTGCAACCAAGGCAGCCCTCAACCCTTACTGCTTCAACCAGATCCTCCTTTTTAGTGAGGATGAGATCCAGCAGCGCTCCTCTCCTGGTCGGCTCATCCACCATTTGCAGGAGGAAGTTATCATCCATACACTGGAGGAACCTCCTGGACTGTGGCTGGGTTGCCGAGTGGTCCTTCCAGCAAACATCAGGGAAGTTAAAATCCCCCACGACGACCACAGCCTGTGACTGTGAGGCCGCTCTCAGCTGCCTGTAGAAGGCCTCGTCAACATCCTCACCCTGATCCGGTGGTCTGTAACAGACACCTACAACAGTATCCCCCCTGCCAGCCTGCCCCTTAATTCTCACCCACAGACTCTCAACTCGCTCGTCATCTGTCCCTGGACAGAACTCAGTGCATTGTAGTTCCTCCCGCACATAAAGAGCAACCCCACCACCCCGCCTGGCTGGCCTGTCTTTCCTGAAAAGGACATAGCCCTCCATGACTATATTCCAGTCATGTGAGCTGTCCCACCACGTCTCTGTAATTGCCACCAGATCATAGTCTCCTGACTTAACACAGGTTTCCAACTCCTCCTGCTTATTTCCCATGCTGCGCGCATTGGTGTACAGGCATTTCAGGGAGCGAGCTGAGCACACCGATTTCACCCTAGGATTGTGGGAGGCCTCCCAGTCTTCATCAATTCTGGAGCGCTGCCCCACTGGGGCAAGCCCAGCTACAACCCCATCCCCCTTCGAATCTAGTTTAAAGCTCTCCAAATGAGCCCTGCTAATTCGTGTCCCAGCATCCTTTTGCCTCTGTGAGACAAACCTTTCTCACTTGTCATTGTCCAGACTGGTGCCCTATAAAACCAGCCGTTATCAAAGAATCCAAAGCCCTGCCTGTAGCCCCAGTCTCGAAGCCAATTGTTCATGAACTGAATCTTCCCATTCCTTCCCACATCAGTGGAAGATGGAAGGAGAGAGGAGAAGATCACTTGAGCCCCAGACTCTTTCACCATCCGCCCCAAGGCCCTGTAGTCTTTCTTCATCCCCCTCAGACTGCGGGAAGCAGCTTCCTCCCCACCTGTCTGGAAGACCAGCAGCGGGTAGTAGTCTGTCAGGTGCACCAGGTTGGGGAGCGCCCTGGTGATATCCCTGATCCGGGCTCCAGGCAGACTACACACTTCCCTATGATGAGGGTCAACTCTGCATATCGGGCCCTCTGTTCCTCTCAGAAGGGAATCCCCAACTACAATGACCCTTCTTTCTTTCTTAACAGAGGTAGTTTTGAGGTGCAAAGTCGACCGCCTTTTCCTATGTGGCCTTGTGTGCTGGCCTTGCCCCACATTCTCACCTACCTCTCCTTCAAGATCCAGGGCCTCGAACCTATTACGGAGGGACACCTGGGGAAGCAGGGCAGGAAGGGGGGAGGGTTTCCCACGACGTCGAACAGGAACTCGCTTCCAACCCTCGTCGTCTTTTTGGTCCCCTACCTCTGCGCAACAGCTACAGGGCAGGGGCTGTCTCGGGCCATCCCCCTCTGTGTGAGAAGGCAGGGGGTCCTTCCCCTTTTGGGGGGTATCTCCCTGGAACCGTTCTGACTGGCACGCCAGGGAGTTACTCCACCAGTCGATCTCCCTTTCACACTCCCTGATGGTCCTCAGTGTCTCAACCTCCTCCTTAAGTCTTGCCACCAGGCTAAGCAGATCTTCTACCTGCTCACACCTCACGCAGGTGGAATGCTGTCCTCCCTCCCCCGGCAGCAGCAGGCTCTGGCACTCCCTGCACCCAGAGACCTGAACAGCCACGGTTTGGGACGGGGTCTCTGTCTGAGTTGCTGTAGTCACCTTACTGCAAGCTCTCTTTCTGGAGGCGACCATATTGGTCCGCAGTCTGGGACACCAGCAACAGGGTCAGCAACACGACCTGTTTGTTTTCAAGAAGAAATAATATCCACTCTTTATTGTTCAAATTTCTCATACAATGTGGGAATCAGTTTGGAATCAGTTTTCTTGATAGAAGTTTATAAAGGGAAATGAAAAATAAAATTTAACTCCTGTGGTGCAAAATAAGGACTATGTCCATTAGGGTGTGTATTGCATTACTAATGTATTAAAAGAAGAAATGAATAAACGAGAGAAGGTGAATGATAAAAAATTTGAATAACATTTCATCCACTGTCTGCTTTCACTTTAAGCAGCCCCAGGCAGTGTGAGATAACGCCATAGGTTCTCCTAAACAGCTGTTCCCTTAGTTACTCTATATTTGAAGCAGGGCAATTTTGTATTTGTACAAACTTCTGTTATAATAGAATTTTCGTTAGTAACTAGAAAATTTACATCATATGATATAGACTAACTGCAAAGTGCTATATTAAGAATTGATTCTTTGCTGTGTTGAGAGTCTAAAAAGTACTATTTTCTTGTGTTATTTTACTTCTTGCTTTTTGAAAAAAGCAGAACTTATCCAGTAAAGCAAAAATATAACTTCAGTATCACAGACTGAGAAGCAGGCAGTGGAAGCATTCAATAATCAGTTTCTAGTGTCATATTTCCTTGACTGAGTCTTGCCCATTTAACTGGCAACTTTCAGAATCCCAACAAAGAGCGTTAAGAGAAAGGAGATTTATACAGGCTTTCAGACCCTCCTTCTACTCCCTGTGGTATTTGTAGTATAAAGTTGGGTAAAACTTTTACCTTTTCTTTTTATTTGTTTATTTGGGTAGTCTGGAAAAAAGTGTGCATGAGTGAATACTTCTCATGCACATACATCTGGAACCATTCATTATTAACTTTTAAAATTACCTCAGTTGCAAGCGTAGACCACTTCAATAATTTTTAGTAGTCCAAATGTACTATTAAGTCAAATCTATTATAAAAGTAAAATAACTTTATTTACTCGTATTAAATGAACTTATAATTTCATTTAAAAACCAGGTTAACTTAAAAGATCCAGTTTCTCTGAAGCAATGCTAATTTGAATAACCAGTCCCCCTTTCATTTATTATTAATGGTGATACATGTCAACTATTCCATTATTCCTGATGTCAGAATGAAAGCCTATAACTAAGGTTGATCCATTAGCTTCCCTTTAGTCTTCTCAAATCTTATCAATATTCCTAGTGCTACAAAGAAACAGCACCATTTGTTGAGCTAACTTGCCAGATCTTTTTAAGCTCTTGGGTACAAATTAGATAGATCTGTCCATTAAAAATTTCTAGCTTTATTAACTCTCATTTAACATTCCCTTTGGATATATTTACATGAGTTTGATATTTAAGAAAAATATTTCATATCTCTATTGTTTTATAATATTATTTCTCCTACTGCATTGCTAGAGTGATGTGCCAGAATTTGGGTTGTTTCGTTTTCCATTTACACACTCCTTTATGTCCTTGATGCAGCAGAGGTCTCGCAGAGAAACAGCATTATAATCCTAAAGACTTTTCAGAATGCATAGGCACAGGAGGATGAATTGAGGTTGCGCAAGACGTCAATTCTTACATATCACAGTGCTAATGTACTTTCCTTTACAACCTTATCATCCCTCTAGAAGTTTTTTAGTATGTAATTAAGATAATTGCTCCCCATCATACGCTCCTTTGGATAACATCTCTGATAACATTCTTAACAATGAAATGTTACTCTAAAAATACTCTGCCTTTTCTGAAGGTAAAGCATACGGGAATGACTGATACCATGTGATGGGTTCATTATCAAAACACATGCAGGTCTCCACCTATCTAGTATGTTCCAGTAGATATGTTTATGTTAAAGTAATTCTACATTCCAAAGACTAGCTTACATTTTCTCTGCAGAGGGTGAGAAAAAGTCTTCTGCTTGACATATGTTAAACATTTTCTTATGATTCATTACTTTTTATTATTATTCCTTAAACTACAACTGAAAAAAAATACCTTGCATGGGAGTTTGGGGCAATTTTTGCAAATGAGTACTTGTCAAAGTACATGTATTCTGACCAACACTCAGTTTCCATCTTGGTGTGATTACTGTCTAGAATGATCTCATTATGCACTTGACTGCATGCTGTCAGACAAAACCCCTTTTTTAAATCAAGACAATAAATCAAAGAATGTAATTATTGTGAGGTAGTTTGCATTTTAAAGCCCATATACAAATATTATTTAGCAGGATTTGAGTTTTTCTGTGTTAAATGGTGATGAGTTGCAGAATCTTTTGCAAGTACTTTGAGTCAGGGATGTAATACAGAGACCACATACAACATGTTCCGTTCTAGTAAGTAATCCTAGGCTTCAAAATGCTGTTGTGATTGTTTTATAATTGAGCAGATGTAAATGATAGTAGCTGCTATAAATGGCAATAATTTAATAGCTATATGAGGAATAATATTGATACAAACCCCATCAAATTGCTAGTACTAGCAGTAATAGTGAAACATCTTATCATTAATTTGTTTGTATTTCACATGCATCTGGTATATTCTAGAGGAATATAATGTTGTGTAATGGGTATAGCACTGATCTTCAGTAGGCATTCAGTTAATATTTTATGTCTCCTGGTGCACCTGTGAATTTTCTACAAACTTTAAAATTAATTTTCTGCAAAGCTTTTTGTGTTGAATCGTACTCCATATTAGAAGCTGGGAGGAACCACTTGTCTTGACTTCATATTTTTTCTGTTATACATAAGACTTTGCATCTTGTCCTATTTTGCATTAAGATGGAACTAAGTCCTAAAATTTGAGAGATCCAGTGCTCAAGAATAGGTAGTTTACTGATGTCTATAATGCAATAAAATTCAAATACTGTAAAGAAAAATAAACTGGTTTTCAGAAAAACTCGAAATGCAGTATGGGTATTTCTTGAATCATACAAAGAGCTCAGTGGTCATTTGTGGAAGATTAGTTTCTTCACTGTTTAGTTTCTCAATTTCGGATGATAAAGCTGCTCAACTCTGAATGATTAATCATTAGACACTGCATTATACCTATCTTAGGATCATCTACACATTCTCAGCTGTTGCAGAAAGTTATGACATTAACAATGCTTGTGATCTCTCCTGCTCCTTGTGTAGTTTTCCAGGCTTTTCTGATATTTTGTATTAAAGATTACACATTTAATACTATTTATTATGGAGTGTTTTGTGACTTGGTGTAGATGGTGAATAGATGTATAGTCTGTATGTGCCTTGTAGCAGTTATGTGATGATTGCCTTTGATTTAGGTATTAGATTTGATGTCTGGGCAATCCTTTTTATTTCTGTGTCCCATATCAGGGTAGTTATTTGGGATTTGGGGGATCAAGCTGAAAGTATCAGGCTAGAATATCAGTGACTGTATCACAGGATGTGAGAATTCTACTCACTGCTGAGCCCATATTTCACATGCTGTCGGCATCCCAGCTCCATGTCAGACCAAGAAATGTAAACTCAGTCCCTGCCCTGCTTGGTCAGAATAGGGTTTGTCAAAATGTATTTGGTGGCTCTGCTAACAGACAGATACTGAGGACTGTGGATCATAGCTCTGCCAGTGCCTTGCGCCCTGCTTTTCACCACACCTCTGTAGGGATCATCTACCGCTATGAGGTTACTGTGCTTTTTCAAATATTGTGAAGGGTCACTTTGATATGAATGCAGTTAGTAACCTTGCTGTCTTTTCTACAGTTCTAGTACCTCCCCCCTCTACTCACCACTAAAAAAATGAAAAAAATTTCCTCGTCCTTCTGACAATCTCTAGGAGAATTTTAGTTTTTGTTTAGTTGTTTATTTTTTTTTGTTACCGACTGCATCAAAATTTGGCTATATCATACAGCTTATATCATACAGTCAACTGAATGTGCATGCTAATTTTATTTCAGCATTGATCTGAATAAATCAGATCAGTTACTACAGATCAATTACACATTTGATTTACTATCAGGACAAAAAAATAAATAAATCAATCATACCCTATTTCTATTGTCTTTACTTCTCCATCAAGTAACAAGTTTGTTAATTTTATAATGAACTTAAGCTATTTTATTTAATACTTCAGTACCTTTAAATGTGTTCTACTGGGAACTCACTTTTTCATGAGAATATGATATGTTTTATGAGGTGTATTTTAATAAAGTTTTGTACTATCTTTAGTACATTTGGAAAGCACAAATCCTGGCATAGCTTGCTAAATTTTGTTAATATCAAAATATTTGTTAAAATATTAAGCGATTACTAAACTAAACCAATTTTGTACATAACGAACAGATTTATTTGTTTTGTTCAGTGTCAGACATGATTAAAAAATAGACAAACATTGATTCCTACTGAAGGTAATCAGTGTTTCATTCTGTTAAAAAAAAAATGGAAGGATAAAGATTTCCCTCCTGTTCTATTTTAAGTTAAATAAAAAACACTTATTTACTTCAATTTTCTCTGCTTCTGTCTCTCTTCCTGAATCTGCTAGTCTGCATACCATTGTATGCATTTGTATCTGTTCTGGGTGGTGATATTAAAAACAGCTGTTAGTAAAGATATCCTTTCCACGCAAGCTCCAGCTGTTCACCCCATATCCTTTTTCTGTCAGGTATCATTCCTACCCTGCTGGAAGATACTTGAATAATATAGCATAATTTAAAAAAAAAACAAAACCAAACCAGTTTCTTACCAGTAGTGCTGGGATTGACACTAAATTTTTTTCCTGAGAACATTCCCAGTATTTTGACATCTATTTCTGTCTTACATTATGATGAAAATTCTCTGTGAATATTGTGTAAGTAACATTTGCAAAAAATACCTTTTTTCTGATAAATTCTGTAAGTTGTCTTTCAGAGTTTTTTTCATTCAACCCATAATAACTTCAACAAGGATTTGCCAATAATAAGTTTAAGGAAATTTTTAAATGCCTTTTATAAATGCATTTTATAAATTACTTGTCCAACTTCTAGACATCAGCCTGATAAACGTAATGTGGAATGAATTTGTGACTCATATTCAAATGGAATAACGACATTTACAATAGGAAGATGTTAGTGGTTAGGAGCTCTGGTAGTAAAAGTGACAGGAGTTCTGTGAATCCTGTCTTTTGTTTTGGCTAAATACCTCTATTCAAGTGTAATTTAATTATAATATTTTTTATAGTTTAAGACTTGAAGTTAAGGAATGTTGGATTGTTTTATGCCATACTTTCACTTAATTATGATCTCTGTTTTTATATTAGTGGTTGGATTGGTCATTTCTGCCCCACTGTGTTGGAATATTCCTTCTTGTCTGAATATACTGATTTGGCTCTGTGTCAAACATAGGGGCCCTACATGGCCTAGAAATTGTGATTTATTAATTTGCTATCAATAGGAAATGCAAACAGCATACCTCTTTAAAGTTTTGTGGCATCTTTATCATTCCTTTATATAGTTAACTGCAGCTCTCAAAAATTCCAGGGAAGGGGAGTAGGTTTCATTAGTGGGAACACTTAATAGGAAGAAATTTAAGAAATCTGCAAAGATAGTTTGTGGATCTTGGAGAACCTAAAACCAAAACAGGAAGAGAAAACAAGTGAGGCAAACTGCATGCTGTTTAGTTACTATGATGTAAATAAATTAAATACGCTGAAGTGTATAGAAGATTCTAAACCCTCAGAGCCAGAGTTATGTAAATCCTGCTCTGTCAGTTAGAAGGTAAGCTTAATTATGAGTAAACGTGTAATACTAGTATAACATATAATTTCATCTAAATTGAAACAGAAAATAAATTAATGCAGGAATGTTAGTGCAAAGGGTAGAATTTGAGTATTTTTCAGAAGCAAATGCCAAGAATAAATAAAACATATGTAAAGTGTGGCAAAATTGTTTTGGTATGTTAATTATAGAAAAGATAATTTGGAAATTAAAAAATACAGTGAAGCGTTTGGGTATTTTTAGTTACTAATATCTCCAATGCTGTAGTGCTGCAAATTAACTGTGAATGGTTAGAAACTGTATTGTGTTATTACAAAACTATCCACAGTATTTTCTTTATGTTTCACAAATCACCTGGACATTATCAAAACAACATATTGGACTAGATAGCAGGTCCACTTTGGTACAGATGCTCCCATATTGCTTTCAAAATGAGCATCAAAGACCTTTGAGAGTGCCTGAATTCTGTGTATTAGTAGTGCACACTCTCTGCTGGACTCTATGCTTAATAAGTATACTGTTACACCGGATAGAATACACAATTTGAGTATGGAACACAATACTCTCTTCAATGTATGTATGTTAAATAAAAAAAAAAGGTAAAATTTTGGAGTGGGAATTGAGCACTCTGAAGTTGCTCAAAAATTTAGATACTTTAAAGAAGAATAGCTGGATATTGAAAGATTTTAAAGCATCTCTAGCTTGCTGGCTTTAAAATATTTTGGTTAGCTTTTTGGCTTCAGTGTTCTGATTAAGAGGTTTATTAGCTAACTGACACTTCAGAAGAACTGAAGCTCGTGGAAATGTATTTTTGTCTATAAAGTGCATTTCACTGCAACTAAAGATAGATGCATATTGCAAGGTTTTTCTTAAAGACTTCTCAAATTATTAATTATTATTGAGCCCTAGGGGACTATTGTTATCATCAGAATTATTTAAATTGAGAGTACTTACTCCCATCACCTTTTGCGGTTTATATTCTGAGATAATTTGACTATGTAGCCTAATTCACTAATATCTATTGCATTTGCAATAGTAGAATACTTTATCTGCACATCTTATTTAGTTATTCTCTTTGGATTATAGGAGAAGCCTTGTGAAATACTGAGGCATACGTATAATGTCATTCAGTGGCCTCTCACTGATGAGTCAAATTTAAAAATATGCACAGACACCCCTAATATGTATCAGGTGTTTTTGGAGGATGTTTATTTTTTCACCAGACTACTAGGCATTCCAGTTTTTAGTGAATGACTGAAATAAACAAAAATATTTTGGCACCTGTAACTGCACCCTGTGCTTTTCATTGAATTTCAGGAACATGATGACTACATGCTGAGACAAGGCCGATGTAGAAATCTATGAAATATCTGTCATAGGCAAGTACAGTCATTTCACTACAAACCTTTTAAACGTGGCAAAGCCAAGAAAAAGGCCATTTCACACACACACACAAAAAGGATATGCAACTGTGTAGCGTTGTTTTTGAATGCTCAATTACACATCAGCAGCTAACAGCTTGCAGAGGCAGTCTTCAAAGGTTACTCAGGAAATGGTGGAAATCTCCCATCATGTCTAATTAGTACTTAATGAGAGATGGTTTTCCAGACAGTTGCCTGGTATTACAAGGGTTATGCAAGCTTGAAGCTGTTCCAAAGTCTATTCATGCAGGTGGGTGATTGAAGGAAATAAAAAGTTGATAATAGTCATACCCAAGTCTCGTGGATGATGCAGAAACAACTAAGCAGACTCCCTGCTGCTGCTGGAATGCACTTTGCTAGTAATTAATTTCAAACACAACCCTGAAATAGCTGCTACATCCAAGACTGGGCCAGCTTCAAGTGCTTTCAACAAGACAGTTGTAGATATATATTTACAATCCTACTCAGAACAACGGTTATTCAGATTTAAGTGTGTGGGAAACAAAACAAATTCAAAAGAGCAAATTCAAACAGTTTAGTCCAAGCATTCCCTCTATGCATCCAGTGTAGCTAACTATTGATTTTATTATTCAGTATTCCATGTGCTCTTTTGAAATGTCTCTTGCAATGTTCATTCCTTGAAATCCTGAAATAGATGATTGTCATTCTCTGTAATCCCTAGATCTATGCTGTGTTGAATAGTCACATAGGAGAGAATATTTGCTGTGGGAATTTAGTCAAGTTAAAACAATTTTAAAGCAAAATCCTGTACTATGAAAAATTGCCTAGTCCCTCAACTGGGACTACTGTATAACATGACAGGTTTTGTTATCTGCTTGACAAAATCTGATATTTTCTTTCTTTTTTCTTCCTGGATTTCTGTATGGACTTCAGTCTGTCTTAATTTTGCTGTATGCAATTTCTAGGAATCTTTGCAATGGGTCCACCACTTACACGAGGCATCACATTTTTATCACACATGCTGTCCAAGAAATATTATACAAGGCAGCTCTGTATCAAATCAGGGCAGTTCCTGCTATTTTGTGACCTACTCAGCTCAGTTTTGGATCCTTGTTAGTTTCTTCCTACTTGTTGACTTGGGCTTCTGCCTTGTAAATTTACTGTTAATGGAATCCAGCAGCCTTGATTGACCCATCATGAAAGAACTGAGGCTGAGTAGCGTTGTCTCCAAACAAAATGTTCAGATATATTGTTTTAAGACTTGCACTGAAATCTCTCTGTGGGTATGCTTTAATGTAATGGGGTGATTCTCCTTGCACTGCTGAAGAAAGAGTTAATTGTGTTTTAATGAGCCGTATATAATCTTCGGGAAGACTGCTGTGCCCAGTTCTCTTTACTATAAAGAATAGTATTCAGGTGATTCTTCTTGATGAGATGTGGTAGGAAGTGTTCTGGTTGGTATATTTGGTGTCTGCATGATAGTTAATATTGTGGCATTACATATATATAGTGCCTTTTCTATGAGTATCTGTTATCTCTTAGAAAAGTTCCAGTGAGAAGTGTGTCCTTGCAGTACATGGATAGCAGGATGAAAACTTTGATGAAAGACTTGCTGAACTATGGTGATATGGTCTATTACTATCTATAAGAGCATTCCTGTCTATGTAGAGTACTAAATGAAAGAAGACAATCATCCACTGGCTACTAATGTCACATATCACAGTAAAAGACAAAGATCCCAGTGCATGGGTTTTTTTAATTTCATTTAGTTAACATTTTTATGTTTTTGTCTGACATGACAATAGAAGATAGCAGTAAAAGAATGCCATAGGTTGTTCTTACAATATGCTAAAAGAAGACAATATTCACCTTCATTTTACTCTCTCCAGACTGATATCTGAGTGATCCTTTAAAATGTAAAGCAGTCACTATATCCATGAAAGGGAGCTCCTTGGTCTCCCCTCTTTTCTTGACCTCCTGTTATCCAGTACACCAGAAAAATCTTACTATAATTTTTACCATGATGGTAAAAATAAGCTCTCATTTTCACAAAGATCTTTGGGAAACAGGGGTTAAAGTTCTTGAGAAATGTGATTTTGGATTCATCCCTCATAATTTTAGTACCTTGATTCAGTTGCCATACATAGCTGTCTACTGACATAAAATGCTTTTGTGTGTCCCAAGCTGATGTTTTAGAAGGACAGTGAAATCCCATAGAAAGACAGTGAAGGCCTCAGGTAGATGCCTTGAGTTTCCTTGGACTGCTGAGATGGCATTGTTAACAATGCTTTGGCAGTTGAATTTTGCCATATTTGACTACAATAGAAGTGTCTGAGCTAGCTGTCTGGACTTTGTTTAAAGGTAATGCGTATCTTTGTATAATCAATGAAGCTTAAGTCTTGTTCCTCTGACCTAATATTTCTTCAGGATTATATATCTTTATATAGAGTATATTTTATCTCTAATGAATACTGTTTTAATGAGGTTTCATTGATTTAAAGATGAGTTTAGCAAATGTAGCTATATTTAGAGAAATACTACCTTGCAAGTCTGGAGATCGGTTTCTGACTTGCTGAAGATGGAACAAAATAATGCTATTTTTTTGATAGCAATTCAGCTACTAGCATATGAATACAGAAGTTTAACTTTAGACCCTGATATTTGGTTCAAAATTCAGTCTCATTAGATAGATGTAAATGACATTATGCAATGTGTTACATATATTTTACTCAGAAATCCTTTTTGTACAGAAAGACCACTGTGAATTAATCACTTACAGTGTCAGTGATGGTAGAAGCAACTTTTCTTCCTGCAAAAGGATTGGTTGTGATGTTAACTCTTTGTTAACACTTAAGCCCAGCTGGTAACTCAGAATCATGCAGCCATTCACTCACTCCCTCTCTTTCCCCCTGCCCTGCTTCAGGCAGGATGGGGAGGAGAATCAGAAGAATGTAAACCCCACAGGTTGAGATAAGAACAGTCCAGTAACTAAGGTATAATACAAAACCAGTAGTACTAATAATACTGATAAGGAAAGTAACCAGGGGAGAGAATATAAAACTAAAAAGGGAAGGGAAGAAAAACAATAAACACAAGTGATGCACAATACAAATTGCTCACCACCCACTGGCCAATACCCAGCCCGGCCTAAGCAGCAGTCTTGGTCTTCTGAGTGACTCCCTCCCATTTATGTACAGGGCGTGACGTGCTGTGGTATAGAATACCCCTTTGGCTAGTTTGGGTCAAGTGTCCTTGTCTGCTTCCTTCCAGCTTCCCGTGCCCCTCCTCACTAGGAGAGCATGAGAGACTGGAAAATCCTTGATCCGGGTAAGCATTATTGAGCAACAACTGTGACACTGGTGTGTTACCAGCATTGTTCTCAGACTAAAGCTGAAACACAGCACTGCACCAGCTATTGGGAAAGAGAAAATTAGCTGTTACAGCTGAACCCAGGAGACTCTCATACAATACTCTTTGTGTGAGACATGAGGTGTACATCATAATTAAACATTTTTATGAACAAGGTAACTGTGCTTCTATAAATTACACTTTAATAATATTGAACTGGATAATCAATAAAATTGAGTAATATGCACAAAAGCTGGTTTTTTTTTTTGTAATTGTATTATATATGAGTGTGATGAAAAAATAATTCTGAGGTGTTTGGCTTGCTGCTTCCGTTCTCTCTTAATGGTCTCGGAAAAAGGTGCTGTGAAAAATAAGCATTTCCCATATGAAATGATGCTAAAACTATTTAATTAATAATTTTAAAAAAAACAAAACAGTTATGTGAATTAGTTCTTACTCAATGCTATTCAATTTCTTTTTATAATTTTCCTGTAAGAATGTATAACTGTTAGTGAACTATGGAATAACTGGAATGGACCAGTAAAAAGCTAATCTGTATTTCTGATTTGGTGAAGTTGATTCAATATTAAAAGTTTTTAGTGTTACTGAAATCAAACCTTCTGTCTGTAACCAAAAGGTGTAGCTCTAATTTAAGGAATGCTAGTGTGGCTTGAGAGTAAAAATCTTTTAAATAGTAATAGGAACAACATTATCTTCAACATCCAAACAGTAATGTCATCATTTGTAGTTACAGTCTTTTGATACATGAAGGAAAGTCTAATATGCACAGGCAACTTGTATGAAGCAGTAATGTGACCATTGCTGTAAATAGTGAGTCTGCTTCTATTGTAAATGTTTCAACAATTGGGAAAAGTAGCAAATAGAATTCTAAGTGGCATTAAAATTTGGAAATTAAGATGTCTGTTTGGTGAGAAATTTAAGAATAACCATCTTTATAAATATATCCATGAGATGTTAGTGGTGTGGTAAAGCCAATCAATCAACCAACCAACAAAGCAAATTAGTAAGATTTGCCAGGATGTAAACCAATAGAGCTATTTTTGTAGTCCACTAAATGGGTCCAGTTAATCCAAAAGCTGAGTTTACCTAACCTTTAAAAAAAAATAAAATTGGTTATTCTGGACTTAGAAAACATAACATAATGGTTTTACTTTATCTGATCCTTTTCTGTTTCTTTTGCCCTGCAACAAAGGAAATTAAGGATGGAAAGTTCTCAGTAACCATTTTTAAAAATCAGAATAAGATCCAATTACATAATCCTTGTGAGAGTTTCTCATGTGGTAAAGGCAGGAAGGAATATTGTTAGAGCCTGCTGCAGTTCAGTAATTTTTACCTGCCAGATAATCCGTGGAGCCTGGTGTTATCTGACTTGTGCAGAAACGTCTTAATTTATTGCAACTTGAGCCAGTAACTAGAAGAGAATCACAGCTGAAAAACTTCCCTGTTGGCCCTCTATCGTACCTGTCAGAAACTTAGCATAGGAGCTAATCTTTCCTAGGTAAATTTAGTAGTTTCTCGAGTTTCCAAGTGCTTTTTTGCCATAAAATATTCCACTGAAACTTACAGTATTTCCGTTATAGATAGCTAAATGTAAAAAATGTTTGCTTTAGTTGTGTTACCAGAAAATAAGAAAATGAAAACATAATTATTTTATTATTTAATTATAAAAGAATATATATTCAAATCTATTCCTAATGAATCTTCTGTAGCACTGCATTCTTAATGAATACTGTAGACATAGAGAAGTTGCCCAAATTGGTTGCAGGAACTAATTTGATGGCAATATTCTCTCTCTGATGGAGCAGACACAGGTAGTAAAATCATTATTGGTTGCCTAATGAGAAGATCCTACTGTGAAAATAAACAGCTGTCCACAATAAAGAAATTGTTTACAAGAAGCCATTACATGTGAGACACTTTATTCCCTTGAGAAAGGAGTGAAGGCAACGAATACTGAGCAGCTGGATTTTTTTTTTTTTTTTTTGGCGATGTTTATTTCAAAGAAATCTATTTGGATGTTTTTTTTCATAACTTTAGTTTTAGACTCTACAAGCATCATCCTTTTTGTGTTACCACTTTATTTTGCTTGGAAGACTGTAACTACTTTTTGGTTTTGGTTTTGTTTTTTGAGATTTCTGTGTATTACAGATGTTCCCTAACTGGTCATAATTGTATGCACACACTGTAGCTGGAAAGCTTTTCATAGCCCTGTCTTGTGGGGCATATAACAGCCCTGCCTCCTTTCAAGAATATCTCCCAATAAATTTTCATTCCAAGAATGCCACTACTAGTCAGTTTGATGCCTCACTGGTGGGGCGGTATCTAAAGGCCAAAAGGTAATGTTCTGTGACCTATCATTCAACAGCATCAACAAGAAGTCTTTCCTATGGAAGGACCAAAATCCTGCTCATATAACTTGATTGCTCTGTTACCCTCTTCTGCATGTTTAAAGTGTGGGTAAACTAAGATGAGAAGAATACCAACAGGGCATTGAAATGGAATGAAGTGATGGGCAGAAAACTTACCATCAATCCCAGTCTGTATTTCTCACTATTTGGCCTTTAAGATACTTCTGCATCTGTAAGACTTCCTGATTTCATTTGCAAGGCTTTCAAGTGCTAAGTAGCTAAAGAGCAGCTGTGCTTAAACACAGCCACACAGGCTTCACAGTGAAAGAACAGCTACAGAAAGGCAGGGACTGATAAACTGATATGGGAGTTTGTGTTCTTTTCTCTGTTAGGTTTAGCTGTTTGTCAGAGACAATTGTTCTGTTTGTTTCTCACACTAGTAAGTAAATAATTGCTCTAAGTACACTTAGCTAGACTCATGTGGAACATTTCTCCCTCTAGAAGTTATTTCTTAGCTTCCTAGACGATGCCTGTATTACCACCTGTATTACAATATGTCTCAGGAGCAGTATAGTCCCTAGTTTGGTGTCTCCACAAACAGAGGGCAGAATTCTCTCAAAGCAAACCTCCGATTCCTCAGGCAGGGGTGTTCATTGATAATTATCTATTGATGAGTCTGTCCACAGAATGAAATAAGGTAATATTTCATATTCTGGACTAAATGAGGATGAGATTCAGCTCCTATCACTCATATTTAGCCTTCATCCCCACTATGAGACTTCCAGAGTATGGTAAGGCCTCTGTGGGGTGTCTGCTTGTCATTCCTTTGATGAGGTGGGCTTTCAGATCACTGGATACTCACTCACATCCTGCATGTTAACAATT
Organism: Pezoporus flaviventris; assembly: GCF_033815535.1. Classification (NCBI taxonomy): domain Eukaryota; kingdom Metazoa; phylum Chordata; class Aves; order Psittaciformes; family Psittacidae; genus Pezoporus; species Pezoporus flaviventris. Next base: position 4,899,392 of record NW_026892644.1, read on the forward strand.
TTACAGGTAGACACCAGTTCAGACAGGGAATCATAAGAGACATTTAAGTTCTGTGTCAGGGATGTTATTATGACTATTCACCTTAAGTTCCTTTCTAAGGATATATGAAAATTTGTTTGATTCATCATATTAACAAACATGTATTACTTTCTGAAATATGTGAATTCAGTTCTGGTATTTCTGTGCGCACTTGTGATGATTCAGGAAGAGCACTTCTCTGTGTTAAGACTCCAGACCTAAAGGACTGGCAGTCTTGATGACATATTTTTCCAAAACTTTGGAATTGTTTCTGTGACAGGGAAGGTTCACTCCGTCAGATGTTAGGTAACATCTAAAGTTATCTATAGTGTCTGTCAAGCTGCCATATGAATTTCTGTTTACACTTTCACTAAGTTTAACAGCATTGCTGAAACGTTCCAGACAGATATTTGCCTTAGAAGAACAGTTTGCCAGTCTGTATTTGAATAGAAATTACGACCTTATCCAGATATGTAGTGTTTCTGCAGGGAGTGTTTCTCAGACTCATCCACGTAAAGAAAATATCTGTTACGTTGGAGAGGCCATAAATTTACATTCTTACAACAATTCATCTTTATCCTATGTTATCTACATTAACCTAATTGGGTATTTCCTTCCCTTTTATATCTGTTGCATTTCCAATAATTCTTTCAGGCTAGTAGGATTGAGGAAGAGAAGCTTCTAGGATTACTTACACAGAGACATTTGTGACTTGTGCACATGAAGGAGCTTGTGTTCCTGCAGAAGCTGGTTAGGCAAAACTTCTCCAGCTTATAGAACTGGAGTTGCTTTTGTTTATTCGGAGTTTGGGTTTTTCTAGAGTGGATTTGCCCACAGAGTGAAAACATGTTTTGGAGATCCATCTCAATTACAAATAAATATGCTTTCTTCTGTGAACTCTGCAGGCTGTCAGTTGAGTCCCACAGACACAAGATGAGAATGTAATCATTGTCTTAATACAGAGCCGCAGGTATTATAGCACATTTAGCAAAATAGAGTGCATGTGATCCACAAAGAAAGGTACACACAGGCAATGACATTTTCCCCAGAATCAGAACTAAAGCATTTCTTTAATAATACAATTCAAAGGCAGGAAGTAATGTGGAGCTTTTGGCCTCCTGATAAGTCATTCTGGTGCTTGTTTTCCGTAACAACTGGGTAGTTATGCCTTATTTCATAGACCTCTCTATCCTCTGACCTGATTTTGACTAATTTAAGTTTGCATTGTTCGATCAACATTAAAGGCATTTAGAGAAGGTAAGAATGATATTTTAAGTCCCTTTAATTGTCCTTCACAGCGCCATAAAGTGGCAAGAGCATCACAAATTTTGTCTAAACAGCAGTTTCCTATGTGCGTGTAGGATTGTAGACATTTTTAAGCAAGCTGTAGGTTATCTAGCTGAGATACTGCTAGAAAAGCAGCTACTGCAGTGCAGAGCTCTATGGAGGATGCAAATTTTATCTGAGAAGCTGAGTATATTTTCATGTAATTGATCTTTGCTGATCAGTTTTATCGCCCCCCGTATAAACGAAAGTTGTCAGTGATGGCTATTAGCATGCTCTAAGTCAACTATGTGTTTATTTAACTTGTGAACTGTGTTGTATGTGTTAGGATTTTCCAGGATGAGATATGAGGTGCATTATAAAGCACCTTTTCAAATCACCCCTGCTATAGTGATAGTACTTGGTTTCACAATCTGTAATTCAGGTTAATGAAAGTAAAAGATATGTGTTTGGTTTGTCCCTCATTTTATTTAGGTATTAAGAGAGTGCTGTATCCTGCCTTAACATGGAGTGAATGTATAAGCTGACAAAATAGGTGTAGATATTCCTCACCAGATACATTTAAATTATAATAGGTTTTGTAAATCGAAAGTGTTCTGAGTAGTGTTCTGTTTTCAAAATATTTTTTTTTCTTATTTTAAAATATGTGAAGTATTTGTAAGTTCATGTAAATGCTATTCTTATTCGCAGATAATGCACCTCAGGTAGCAATTACTGCACCAGGATCTGGTAACCATAGAAACAGCTCTACAGGCCCAACACCTGACTGCTCTCCTCCATCACCAGACACTGCACTTGAAAACATAGTAAAAGTTATACGTCCTCAGGTAGGTGCTCATCATAAGCATCATCTTCTTAGTTCTGGTTTTCATTTTAGAAGCAGGCTATCATGCATGTGTTCTAAGAGGACATTATCACTATGAACATTTGAATAGGTCAGAAGCAGATAAACAGAATACAAATTATTTTTTTGTACTTGGGATGCAGTCTTGATAGCAGAAGATAGACTATTTTATGAACAAGCCCAGCAATGTACAGCAATTTATAGTGTCTCAACTTTTATCCTTCCTAACTGTATGTATTTCTAATAGTGTTTGGTGAACAAGGTACTTAATATATATAAAATTTGAGTGCCCTTTTTAATTCTTTAAGAAGTACAGCCTTTTAAAATAAAAGCTGTAAAGTAAATAAATCTTAGAATTCAAGTTAGTAGTGAAGGTAGAGGTAATCAGCATAGAGGAGTTTATTTTGGGGTCATAGGGCAACATGGGTCAGAATAAACCTCAGGGGGTTATCTAGTTCCCCACTTAAAAAGGCATGACATTAGGCGTGTTAAAGCTAGCTGACAACTACACACTGAACTGACTGTGAGACTTTTCTGGTGGGAACCTGAAGAAATCCTGTCCTCTCCTACCAATTATTGGGTTCAAATGCAGCCATCTGTTCTTCATTGCTGAGCTGACCTCTGCCACTGAGCCGCTTTGATGCTAGTGGATGCAGGTTTTGTATCATCAGTACATTGCCGGCATTTGTTTTACTTGACAAGTAATCTGATGGATACATGATATCTTGGTAAGACTTCTATAGGACAGATTGTGTTGGTGCTATGCTTGTGAGCATGTCACAGTGATGAAAGTGAATCTTCCTTTCAGAACTCATTGGAGCACATATTTCAGAAGGTCTTGCAGACTTAAAGGTAATTTCTAGGAGCACCTGCCGGTTTTATCTAGGAGCCACTGGTTTCCTACGGCTGTCACTGTCAATGCACAATAATGCTAATGACTGGCTGCAAACCATCCCTCTGACACTGCAGTACCTTGGGTTCTATATCCTTGTTTAAATCTAGATTGCAGGGGGTCTAAAATAACTGCTTCCTCTCCTTTTGTCTTTTTATAGTTGTTTCTCATTTTGCCAGTTCCTGTAGTCTCTCTGTCCCTCCTACCCTACATTAGTATAGTACTGAAATGCCTCCTTCCCTCTAAGCTGTTTTTTATAGTAGGCGGTAAGCAAACAGAAAGGTATTGGAATGTTGTTGGGAACAAGCTGTTGTGTGATAGCTTATTGAAAATAGCATTTAAAAAGCCGTTTCCATCATGATATTGCCAACAGATGGACTCAGTACACTGAATGGTGATGTTCTCCTGCTAGTTAACTCTGAATGGATTCAGCAGATTCTGGGGAGCTATTTTCAAATTTAAATCATACCATTTACTGACTCCCAGTATTCTCATCATTTTGCAGAACTAAAGCTAGCTGTGTGGTATATATGGTCAGAACTTTACCACATTTTCTAAAATGTATCTCATGTGGCCCTACATGTGGCATACTTCCTATGCAGAAAATAGCAGCAGAAAGGCACATGTAGGTTTGTGCTTAACATATCTTCTAAATCTATGCACTAATACATGAGAAGTTGAATACACTATAGCATTCAGATCCTATTATGCTTCTTTCTCCATGTATTTTATGCACATTCCTTCAATATTCTTCCTTTGTTTTTCTTGCTTACCTAATCACCTCCCCCAAAGATCTTAACCCAAGAATTTAGGCAACAAAGCTGTATATATTTGCAATATAATGTTTGCAAACCGTTAATGTTAATTCTGCCTGCATATTTAATTCCTTTATCCCGTGCCTGCTGCATTCAATTACGTGGCAAGCTCTTTGAAGGTTAACACAATGGGATTCTATTCTTGACTGACCTCTTACCACTCATGTAAAACTAATGAATAGTGTTATACAATGCATGTAAAATAATTAATTATCTCTTGTCAAAAATGCCTCTTTGCACTTTTCTAGCAAAATAAACAGATTTTAAACAGATAGAAAGCAGGGATCATATAAATTTCCAAACCAGCTGTCATTCCTTTCCTCTTTTCATACGTATTGTGCATCTAGCACAGGAAGGTGCCAGTAAAAGGTAGAATGGGAAATTCTTCAGCAGCTGGTTTTGCATTAGGCAGGCTTTGGTAACTTGGATGAAACTGCCAGGGAAGGCTGGCCTTTCAACTCATGTTGTTATTTACATTTATAGCCTTACTTATCTTTCCTGGAGAGTTGTGCATATAACAGTTCACCTGCAGTGAGGAGAAACGCTGTATTTCTGTGTAAGCAGCAGCAGAAGGGACCAAAGATTCCTTCCTCCCACGAGTCTGGTGAGGGCAGGCAGTGCAGAGAGTGGAAAAGGAGAACCCTGGTGAGCTGAGTTAGAAGGCAGAGGTGGAGTCATTCTTCCTCCTGTTTTATTTGGCCTTTTCTTTCAGAGACTGCATGTCAGCTCACATGATGGCAGTGCATATTCAGGCCTCAGCACCCAACAGATTTTTAAGATGTTTGTATGAATGTGAGGTTAAGCACAGCACAGTGGCCTCTCCTCTCCCCTGTTCCAGAGGCTCCCATATCAAATACAGCTGGTGGGGAACCCTGTTGCCTACACCTGCTACATGGGGTCCCTGAAGAGGAGAGAGGCTGTGATGCTGCACTGCCAGCACACTGAGTGAAAGTACCACAGCTGGCAAGTATGAGACAGGAACAATCTCATACACAAAGTGTGAATCCTGAGGGGACTGGCATGGTGGCACAGTCAGTTAAGAGATTGGTTCCTCAGAGTACATTCAGAACTTGCTTTTTCTTTTTCCTTCTAGGTGTCTCTTAATCTGGTCTTAATTATTCTTCATCTTATATTAAAAACATGCCATCATAAAGCCTGGCTAGGATTATGTATTTCCCCACCAACCTTTCACTCATGTTTCTGGAAATTCATCTTTTCTTTAATGATGAATTTTGAAGTGATAAACCTGAAGGTTATTGTGACCCTAATGCTCGTGTCTTATGAGATGCTCTCTAAAATCTATCTAAACTTGTCTTTGGATATGTCTCAACTATTCCATTCAGTGTACTGTTACTAAAGCTAAAGCCTATTTTAACTGAAATGATGTATCTCCCTGGCACAGTGCAGCATTCTGGAGAGATACTAACTCAGATCTCAGAAGCAGTACTAAGTTCAGTGCCACAGTGCCACCCACCTCTACTGCTTCCAGCCCTGAAGTGAGCACTTAACAGTAATTCAGGGATCTGTATGCTTTTTTATCTGTGCATCTTAGCTATGGCTTTTTGCTGTGATCTAGCATTTTGCAAATACATGAGTTGTTTTCAGATTTTCACAGGGTCAGCCTCTGAAAAACAGGGATTATTGAGAAGTTATATATATGCCAATAAGAAACAAATATAGTTGAATTTAGTTCAGGGTTTGAATCACTTGATCATTTTTTTTTTTTCTGGATTGTCAGACAAGTCTTAGTAAGTTTTTAATTCATGAATTGCTAGTTAATGAAGACTTTAAGAAAGTAGTACTGCTTTAATTTAAAGACATATGCCTCTGTGAAGTATGCTAACAGCACATAGGAGAAAAAATGAGGTGTGGTAGGAGACCAAGTAGGTTAATAAGTTAACTGAAGTCCTCTGAAATATTAGTCTCTCTTTCAAGTTTTACCTAGCTACATTAGTACAGGTAGTAAAATATAGCTTACCTTATCAGACTTGAATTTTAGAAAGTGGTAGTAAAATTGAGTTTGTTCTACCAAAATTCCTATAGCTCTCTTTCTAGATGAAACTTCGACAAAAATGAGCTGCGTGTGATGTCTCATATATGTTTTTGTATTAGCCACTTAATTCAATAAGAATCTCCTTACTTTTTTGTTCAGGTCTGCTTCAAAAAAAATGAACTATATACCTAGAGGGAGAAGGTGCACCTTTTTATCCTAGAGACTGTTTCTTTTGCCAGTGCTATTTGCTGGTGGGTGAATTGGGGGGTCTACTTGTCATAAAATTGAATTCTGACTTCTCGCCTTTTAAATTCTTTATTAAATGTAATCCAGCATTTGCATATTCTCTTGTTGTCTTTTTAAGATATGTTTCAAATGGCTCACTATAGTACAGTTTTTGATGTCTAAATGTGGATTATTTAAAAGTAACTTTGATTATATCTAGCATGAATTAGTATTTTGCCCATTTTATGTGAATAACCCAACTCCCTAAGAGTGTTGTTTCAGTGATATAAAGAGGGCTTCTGGTAGAAAGACAAAGGAAGAGAGAAATTCAGTGTGTCTGACATAATAAAATCTCATCATCTTGTTCTTGCTGGTTTTATTGCTAAGATCTGCAATAATCTATTGATTGTAATACCTTTTTATTTTTCTTGTGAGTGTTGTCTTTACATTAGTCAACATATTTTTCTATTTATCTTTTTTAACCTCTTTAAACAAAGTTACAATTTTATCTATGGTCCATTATTCCTCTGGCTAAGACATTTATCAATATAATAGAAGGTAACAGTTCAAACGTTAGAGGACAAAAGAAATCGTCTCATTTTTCTGCAAGCAGTAATAGAATGTTATAGGACATCTATAGCCTCTGTTAGACCTATTTCACTTCTTTGGGCTACCAGGTGTGCCTTGTGTAATGTAGAACTATTTTCTGCACATACAGTGAGCCTGATGTACCAATGCACATGTAGTTCATCTAGGCATAAGGAGGTACAGGGACCATGACATTCCACCTCCCGTAACAGCCTGGGCGTTAATGGACAGAGTGACTGTAGGAGATATATGCTACAGAATCTCTCACATTGACCTAAAAAGTGATAGTAATTTACATTCAAGGAAACTATACCTCATCCTTTTTTGCAGTTGGGTGCAGGTATTACTTTGAACAAAACTAAACAAAATCACAGAATCATAGAATCATAGAATAGTTAGGGTTGGAAAGACCCTTAAGATCATCTAGTTCTAACCCCCCTGCCATGGGCAGGGACACCTCACACTAAACCATGTCACCCAAGGCTTCATCCAACCTGGCCTTGAACACTGCCAGGGATGGAGCATTCACAACCTCCCTGGGTAACCTATTCCAGTGCCTCACCACCCTAACAGTAAAGAATTTCCTCCTTATATCCAGTCTGAATTTCCCCTGTTTAAGTTTTAACCCATTACCCCTTGTCTTATCACTACATTCCCTAATGAAGAGTCCCTCCTCAGCATCCCTATAGGCCACCTTCAGATACTGGAAGGCTGCTATGAGGTCTCCATGCAGCCTTCTCTTCTCCAGGCTGAACAGCTCCAACTTTCTCAGCCTGTCTTCAAACGGGAGGTGCTCCACTCCCCTGATCATCCTCGTGGCCCTTCTCTGGACTTGTTCCAACAGTTCCATGTCCTTTTTATGGTGAGGACACCAGAACTGCACACAATACTCCAAGTGAGATCTCAGGAGAGCAGGGTAGAGGGGCAGGATCACCTCCTTCGACCTGCTGGTCCCGCTTCTTTTGATGCAGCTCAGGATATGGTTGGCTTTCTGGGCTGCAAGCACACTGAAGCCGGCTCATGTTCATTTTCTCATCAACCAATACCCCCAGGTCCTTCTCCACAGGGCTGCTCTGAATCTCCTCTCTTCCCAGCCTGTAGCTATGCCTGGGATTGCTCCGACCCAGGTGTAGGACCTTGCCCTTGGCATGGTTAAACTTCATGAGGTTGGCATCAGCCCACCTCACAAGTGTGTCAAGGTCCCTCTGGATGGCATTCCTTCCCTCCAGGGTATCAACCGAACCACACAGCTTGGTGTCATCGGCAAACTTGCTGAGGGTGCACTCAATCCCACTGTCCATGTCAGCGACAAAGGTGTTGAACAAGACTGGTCCCAACACTGATCCCTGAGGGACACCACTCGTTACTGGTCTCCAGCCAGACATTGAGCCATTGACCACAACACTTTGTGTGTGGCCATCCAGCCAGTTCTTTATCCACCGAGTGGTCCATCCATCAAATTGATGTCTCTTCAATATAGAGACAAGGATGTTGTGTGGGACAGTGTCGAACGCTTGCACAAATCCAGGTAGATGACATCAACTGCTCTACCCCTGTCCATCTGCAGCCCCATCATAGAAGGCCACCAAATTGGTCAGGCAGGATTTCCCCTTAGTGAAGCCATGCTGGCTGTCACCAAGCACCTTGTTGTTTTTCATGTGCCTTAGCATGCCTTCCAGGAGAATCTGCTCCAAGATTTTGCCAGGCCAGTCAGGTGAGACTGACTGGTCTGTAATTCTCCGGGTCATCCATTTTCCCCTTCTTGAAAGTGGGGGTTATATTTCCCTTTTCCCAGTCGTCGGGAACTTCACCTGACTGCCATGATTTCTCAAATATGATGGCCAGCAGCTTCACAACTTCATTCGCCAGCTCCTTCAGGACCCACGGATGGATCTCATCAGGACCCATGGACTTGTGCACGTTCAGATTTTTAAGATGGTCTTGAACCAGATCCTCTCCTACAGTGGGCGCCAGGTCTTCATTCTCACAGTCCCTGCGTCTGCCTTCCAAGACTTGGGTGGTTTGGTCAGAGCCTTTGCTAGTGAAGACCGAGGCAAAGAAGTCATTTAGAACCTGAGCCTTCTCCAAATCCTGTGTAGCCAGTTCTCCCGAGAGCATCTTAGAGGCAGCCCTGAAAAATCACAGTTCCAGAAAATAAACTTTCAGAACCAATTGTTCCATAAACAGGATTTTTAAGTGGATTAGTATCACTATTTTCCCATGATGAAATAACGCTAGTTCCTTCCCTATGCCACCACCCTCTGCAGTACCCTTAGTTCTTCCCAAACGAATGCATTTCTTGTCACAGTTAGCTGGAGTTGACATATGACTGTCCCTGCAAACTTAGTGAAACCTTCACTGCAGGCTGTTGCACCGGTGCACGAATGCACAAGGACTCTATAAAGCGTCTGCTGAACTTTTTTTGCAATACAAAAAATCTGCTTTATTACATTTTTTGTCATTAAAAGGAGTGCTGAAAAACACTGTTATACAATAAATTCTCACCACTGTCTTTCTGAATGAGATCACAGGACAACTGGGGTGTAAAGACCTTCTTTCTCTCATTAACTGCTTTCTGTGCTCAGCTCAAGTTACAACATGCTCAGCCAGGAAAGGAGTAACTAGGAAAATCCTCATGGGGATCTACTGTGCAGGCACCCTATGCTTCCTACTCAGTTGCACACTTCTTTTTCTGGTATTTTTTTGGTGCTAGACTTTGTGCAGCTCTGTGCAGTGTCCACGCTTAGCACAAGAGGCAAATAAAACTTAAAAATATTTATTATGATATGATTATGGTTATGAGTTATGATTATGTGGGAGATCAAACCCATCATGTCCAAGGTAAATCCACCATTGTGTACATGATTTTATGAAGTTCTGGAAGGTGCTGAGCATTCTGGAAAGGTGCTGAGTATTCCCAAATCCCACTAAAATAAGGATGCATTCTGTGGTCCAGAGATGGTCAGATTTAGTCCTCATCATCAGTGTGCCTGGTCTGGATCATTCCTCTGCATTATGTAGTGTTTCCAAGGTTGCATTAGGGCTGAAAGAACATTAAGGTAGTTGACAGCAGTCAGTGACCTTGATTCTGGGTTTGAAGATATATTTCAGAAAATTTTCTATAGATTTTCTTTGTAAACCTTTAAAGCATCTGTGCAAATCTACTGCTCACAGTTTGATATCTTCTCATTCTAATGATGCTGAAATGAATTAACAAAGAAATAAATGGCTAAATAAAGGTCCTAACTAGGACTTAAAAAAAATTAAAACAAATAATACTGTCAGTGCCATTAAGAGGTGGTTATCAGTTCATCAATGCATGACTTGAAAATAGGACAGATCTTATGAAAATCTGTTATTCTGAAATACTGAGTAGGAATTACAAGAAAAAAGGTCTATGGTTGGAATTGTCTCACAGGACTGATTTTTTTCTGTCTTTTGTGTATTACCACAGAATTAATGGTAGAAGACATATAACAGCTCCAGAGGAGGATCTTTAAAAAAAAATCTTTAAAAAAAAAATAACTCCTTAGAGCATAATGGATGCTCTGTGACTACTTAATAGCAACATTAACCAAAATATTTTTATAGAGATGCATTGTAAAAGATCCCCTTTGACAAGTAATATAAAACATAGTTCTATTTAGATCATTTTAATTAGAGCTAAGATAATATGAAAACATAAACACATCTACCCAATATACAGTACTAATGAAAACAGCAAACAGTATTTGTGAGGGCATTTAATTATAGTTCAACAGGATACTAAAGCAAAAGTACAAATTAAAGCAGAACGCTTTTTATTGTCAGGAGTGTTTTGTTTTAGAATATTACTTCTACATGCATCTTTTTGCTTGGTTGAAGTTGGTTGCTTAGCTGGAGAGATTCTCTAGCTTCTGTTTCCTGATTCAATATAAGCACAAATTATACAGAAGAATAGAATGTTTTTAGTATCTGAACTTGTTACAGACCAAATTGTTGAAATACTGAGCATAAAGATATTTCAGACACTGAAAGGTAGCCATGTACATCTACACTAGTAAAACAAGCTTCTGAGCACTGGAAGGTTGCATCTATACTGTTGAATTTTTAACACAATCCTGGGAATAATTTTGATCCTATATGTCGTGGTTTAAACCCAGTCAGGTAACTTGTTCACTCACTCCCAGTGAGTGGTGCCGAGCTGACAACAATCGAGGTCCATGTCCCCCCCCCACCGGGGTTCTCCCCCACTCCCAGAGGAACGGGGAGGAGGATCGAAAAAAAGTGCAACTCCCACTGGTTGAGACAAGAACAGTCCAGCAACCAATGTACAACACAAATCACCACCGCTACTATCAACTACAACAATGATAAGGGAAAATAACAAGGGAAGAGAATACGATACCACCGGCCAAGAAAACGAGTTCCACCCGGAAGCCCCTGTCCTTCCGGGTAACTCCCAGTCACCCCCCACCCCGGCCATGACATGCTGTGGTATGGAATACCTCTTTGGTCAGTTTGGGTCAGGTGTCCTGTCTCTGCTTCCTCCCGGCTTCCCCTCCTCCCTGGCAGAGCATGAGCCTCACAAAGTCCTTGGTCAGGGTAAACATCACTTAACAACTGAAAACATCGACTTCACCAACACTGTTCTCAGGCTGGAAGTCAAAACACAGCACTGCACCAGCTAGCACAAAGGAAAAAAAAAAACATGACTGCTACTGCTGAACCCAGGACACTATACTATTCTCTCTCTCCAAAAGTATCCACTGTCAGGCCTGATTTGGAATTTGGATGGGCCAGGGATCATTCCTGGTAGGTAATTCTGCTTTGAATACCCTGCTCTGAAGGCTAATGAATTTTAATAGTAGGGGCGTGAACCAATCCATGACAACTGCCCTGCCCCAGGACATATAATGCTTGGAAACAGCAACACAATGAGAATCTGGAAGATTAAAGCATTTCTGTAGTGCTTTGATGGGTATCACCAGATTCCTAGCATTTTCCTTTGTTTCTGTGTAGCACTTAGTGATTTTGAACTCCTCAGGTACTGAGTAATCCTGTATCATCATCCAAAAATGCACCAAATTTTCATACATTCATACATGCAACTTAGAAACCAGTCATCACCTTGAACCTTCAAAATTGGTAATATACAAATGTAATGATATGAGCAATTTTCATAATCTGTATTTCAAAAAAGGATGTTGCTAACAGTTGGAAGCTGAGCTTTTTATTTTTTAAGAAAATAGCCTTACATCCATTTTCCAACTGTTTCAGTGAAAATAACAGTTTTTTAATACTTGAAAGTTAGGAATTTTTTATAGCTAAGGTATAAGACATTCCTCTTATTTATCAAATTTATCTCTTGCAATTTGAAGCTCATTTCAAGGAATGTTTTCCCAGGATAGGAATAATGGTGTATCCTCAAAATCTAGTCACATCTGTCAAAGAGGAAAACTGCTTCGAAGTTATTACACTTTTTAGCATTCAGAACTGCTGGACTCCACAACCCACAGCTGCCTTATTGTTCCAATTAAAATGAAAGTAGAAACCAAGGAAAATGGAAACTGGACCATCTCTTTTTTCCCCCTTATTTATTTCCAGTCTGATTTGTCATCTGAGACAAGACCAGAGGTGGAAGATGGAAGGGGGCAACAACCTCTGACCTTTAATTACATATTCCAGTGGAGGACTTGTAAAGAAGAAGTTAATATAACATGCACAGAGGAAAACAGAACCACAGGAACAGAAAGTACTGTGGTTATATGGTACCTAGAATCACACTATGTGACTTCCTGACCATAGGCTGCAGGAAAGAGTGATGTGTCTGTGCCATCCTTGAGCACGTCACTGGCAGTGAAGTGATCAAAGTATGCCAGTGGGACAAGAGATTACTGTGAAGAAGTAGGAACTTGCTGCTCATGCAGGATGTAAGATATGTCTTTCTTTAAATTAAAAATCAGTCAAACAGAAATTTTTAGGACATTGGCACTATGATGTCATTAAAAATGAATCTTGTTTTAAAATGCACTATGCTTTTAGTAATGAAAAAGTATATACCGTTAAAAAACAGATAAACCACTTTTTAATATATATATATTTATTATTAAATTTCCATGATCATGTAAGGTCCCTGTTGTGGCTGCTTGGGCCGTATTTGTTGCCAGCCACTGTGTAATATCTGCCTTCTGCTTTTAAATTAAATTAAGATGCTGGGAAGTAAAAACAAATTTTTTTTTTTTTTGTAGTCATAATTTAAGTATTATAAAATGAAAAAAAAAGAAAATTGTATTACCTTATTAAGACACAGCATCTCTTCAACAACATGGAATTTTGAGGCTTGACAGAATAAATAATTCAGGAGTCTAGTAATAGTTCAGTGCAGTCTTTCACTTCTAGGTGACATAGATGACTCAAACCTATATCCGTTGTAATCTCCAGGTTTGCAGTTTCAAGTCTACTTGATCATCTTAGTTCAGATCCTTTTATTTGGATAACTTCTGGCAGCAGCATTGACTAACGAAAATGTATCAGGCCTGCTGATTTCTGCAAATCAAACCTGAGGTACTGGATACAGGAGTAAGTGAAGAAGCCTGTTTTTTTTCACAGGCTGTGTTTTACCAAGGAAATTATGAATGTTATGGGATTTTATATAAGTGCACATGAGCAAAAGAGACAAAGATAGAGATGGTATGTTGGGATGTTGAGGCAGAGGATAGAAGACTGAGAAACCATGAAAGTGATGTGAAAGTTGTATTTGAAAGGGATGACAGAGGTTAAAATCAAATTCATTAAAGGACAATGAGAGGGTTGTAGTGACTGATAAAGCCGGTGGGAGATAAAACTGTTACGGAGTTCGTTTGAGAGATCTTGATGACAAAACCACAGAGAAAGCAGAGAAGCAAGTTTTGGAAGACCAAGTAGAAGTGGAATCAGCTAGGATACTGTCAAGAGTGGTTTAGAGTAAAACAAGTTGTTTTCAAGGGAATATAACAATACATAGGAGAAAACAGAAAAAGCAAGAGGTAGAAGGGAAAATGAGTATGTGCAATTAGAATGGGATCTTAAGAAAGAAGAAAGCTGGAGAAAGGAAAATTTCTGAAGTAGGAGTGAATCGATCAGGGAATGAGAAGAATGGATTCATCTGGGCTGGTACCAAAATGAGGGATTTATGTGGGCACATGGCTACACCCATATGATGTTGTATATGTGAGATGAGCCTGAGAAAGGGGCTACAGCATTTTACTTTCTTTGCTAAGTTTGCATTTTATGTAATAGCTAGAATTTGAGAGTGTGGGTTCAGTTCTTTATACTATCATACATTTTCTGCATGGTATAACACAACTGAAGCCAGTTTTTATATTATGCAGGACAACTGGAATTTGTCAGGATTTACCAAAATGCAGAATTTCCTCAGGCTCATCGGGTCTTAGTGGTTTAATGAGCTACACATCCGTCACTGGGAGAGCTCTATACCCTAGTTCAGCATCTGTAAAATGGGGCTAATAGCTCTGCCATAGTGCAGAGGAGTGTTGTGAGAATTAATTCTTTAAAGACTGTGATGGTGCTATGTACACAAATCCCAAAGATAAATGAAGGCAGAGTCACAAGCTTATATTGCAGTACTTCAAAGCTGGAAAAATATTTTTAAGTTAACTGAAGAAAAGAATTTTGCCCTACTGCCTCTGCTAAATGTTATGAGAAATATTTGAGTAATCCCTTGTGTGCTTGCAGTGTTACATGGGAGTCATGGTAGCATTAGAGAATTTACATGCAACTTCCATTCATGGGAACACTGTAAGTCATTACTTGCCTCTGACAGTATGTGTATTTTGATGCCTTTCCTGTTTTGCTGTGTTCAAAGTGGCATCTTTCATTGATATATGTTCATTACTGATTTAACATGCAAATATTTTTATTAGAGATGATTTGAAAGTCATTTAAAATGTGTTATTACAATATCTTTCAAAATTTTTATTGGTATATTTTTGCTTTTGCATTGATAAAGTTTCTTCATTAGCATGATTTGGTATGCTGGTTTAGTGTTTTTCTGGGTCAGTATTATGCCGAGTGAAGTAATAGTCATGAAGAAACACTTTAAGCAAAATCAGTCATTAAGGAGGCTCACACGTAACAGGTAAATTAAATACATGAATGTAATGAATAAAGAATATCTACTTAAGGAAAAATCTGCATATGGCTATGTAGCATATGTGCTGGGGTGAAATTAAGCCATAAAATTGCTACAATTGCACAAGGGTTTTCTCCATGTGTTCAGGTGTTTTGGTTAGTATAAGGAAGACGTGTAGTGGACAAAGCTGCTTTTGGTATAAAGAATGAAGGAAAAATAATCTCTTTGGGACAGAGTTTTGTGTTTATACAATCTCCACAGCTATAGAACCCTGACTACATTTCCTGGACATTACAGTATTCCATGTAGTAAATAATCTTCGAATTATTCAGGACCTATCAGAAGTTATCTTAGTCAATGTAATTTAGAAATGGCTTTGGCAGATGCCATTCAGGAACCAAGGTGCAGGACTCCAGTATGTGACTTGTTAAATGCTGGCTACACATTCCGCCAGTAAGGCTGGAATTTGACTCCATATTCTAATACATGAAGTGTTAGAGTGTGTCTGTGTGTGAGCTACAGGTGGGATTCAATCTGGGACTGAAACACATATGCTTTTGACTCTGTATATAAGAATTTCTGTCTAATTTGCATTATAACCTCCCATCATGCTCAGGATAGATGTGAGGTTCAATTCTCTCCCCAAAATGGCAGCTGGAGGCCAGGTAGGGTGCCCCAGGGATTCTTCAGTGATGGCAGATACCTGAGCTAAGGGCAGTGAACTGACTAGAGTGAGGTGATCTGTTCTCTGGACTGTATTGATTGTATTGACTAGATTTCAATTGACTGTAATGAGAGCTTAAATATTTAGTGGAGATGTAAATAGCTGTGCTGTAAATTTAGTTGTTTAAATCCAGAACTGAATTTAATCCTAACTATAAGAAAAGATTATTTTTTTTCCTACAGTTTTTGTGTAAACTGTACTTTAGAGAGACACAAGCAGAGGGATGCAGTCAACACAAACTGGTTTACTGCATCTCTCTTAGCATATATTATATGAACAATTAACATACTTTAACAACATAACATTTTACAGGACCAAGCAAAGGTGCAAAAGGCTTCTCTAGCTACCTACAAAAGCTCAGATGCTAGATTCTTGTGTAATTATGTGGAAAAATTATTGGCACATGTTGGCAGATGGACCTTGTTAACTCCAGAGAATGTAGCAGAAGTGTTTTGCTGTAGAGTACTAGAGGCTGCGTGGGGTGCTGTACAGAATCATTAGATTGGAAAGACATTAAACTGAGATATGCTTCTCTGAATTAATAATGTCAAAGCCCCAAATAATATAGGAAGTATTTTACATCACGCAGGTCAACAGATGGTTGCATATTATTATCATGAACAAACAGAAAACATGTTTCTAGCTTTCCATAATCAGGTTTGAAAACCACTTCAGACTTATTTTATATCACTGACCCATGTCTTCAGAACAAATCATAGCTATTTATTGATGGACACATTTTTGGAATCTGTGAGCGTTTGTAAACTAAACTGATCTGTAAAAGAAGCTTCAGAACAGTCTGGGGTGGGGTTTTTTTTTGTTTGTTTTCCCCTTCACCCTCCTTCCCCAAGACCTTGCAGATGGCTTTGTGAAAATAGCTTTGTGAAATAGCTGATCACCTTTAAGTTAGTGAAAGGCTATATGATGTATCAGATGCTTCTGGGGCATCCCAGCTGCCTTTTGTGATAGGAAGTGTCTCAATTTAAGAATAACTGGAGATTTCACACATCGTGTTACTTGAAGTGTCACCTTTTCAACTCAGAAGCAGAAGTCCTTCAAAACCACAAAAACACCACTGCTTGGGAAAGGGGCCAGAAACGTGTTTCTAAAAGAGTGGAGTTCTATTCCAGTTTTAGACATGATTAGGTCATTGATTCATTTGTTGTCCAGCAAAAGCATGCAGTTTAGGTTTAATTAATACACATGAATATTTTTGGTCTGATGCGAGAGTTATTTTGGCTCAGGTCCCAAGCAATGGCTTTTAACCAAACTGTTTGATGTTGGAGTTTGTCCCTTTTTATTGAACTCTCCTATGAAATCACTAGACTTAGGAATCAGTCTTTCAAAGCAAAAGCTTCTTTTAATTGTTAAAGTAAGTAAGTAAATCCCCTCAATAGACCATAAATAAGTTCCAGATGAATGCCTGAATTTACTCTTCACAATATTTCTTAGTTTTAACAGGACACAGTTAAATCACTTTGTGCCCAACACAACGTAACAACCAACATTATGCAGACCTAAACCTATTCAGTTTTTTGTTTGACATTCCATTAAAAAGAGTGAATTTTTAGTGAAAACAGTCTGGTTCTGTATTTGTAACACAAACATTGTGGACTCATAACATAAGGACTCATAACCTAAAAATGAAATAGACCACAAACAAAATTGAAAATTACTCCACTGGGATAGATTGTATTTTAACAGGTAGTTCTAAGTAAGCGATGGTGAGTAGCTTCATGGTCCAAAGAAGATCTTATTGCTCCCAAGGCAACAATTTGACACTAATGATGCTAATAAGAAGCAAATTCTTGACCTTTACAAATATTCTGACCTGTTAGGCCTGGCATGCTAATAAAAGAAGAGTTAAAGTGCCCTTTACTCTCTTTTTCTATTTACTTTTCCCATCTTTATTTATCTTAGACAGTCATTCCCGAGATATTTATCACTGTCATGAAATAAATATACTGACAGCTGTAAACTTCGAAGCAGGGCCTATTTCGGAGATGTTTATTGGTTTAGGTCATTAGTCTTGAAGCATTAAGGAGTATGGTTAGTGTTAGGATATTTTGAGTATGGAGCCATATGGCTCCTGCAACAGACTAGCGTGACATTGCAAACTTTCAGTGGTCTGTGTCTTATAGTCCATGACATCAAGCACTAAGGTTATACCTGTATTAATAAGTAGTGCAATGCGATTGGAACAGATTTATTATTGAAAAACATTGTTTCTGACAGTTACGCTGTATAGATTTAACTGGTTTTTAATTTGGACTAGCATTAGTGTGATCCTATGGTCAAAAGGCCATGAAGAGTTGGAGCACATTTTGTACAGTCCTGGAATGTACTGTGATGTAGATCCACCAAAAAGGAATGGGCTTCTCATGCTCTGAAGCTGCTCTGCAGTCCAAAACACAGTCATTCAGTGCGGTCAATTCAGAGGTTCACTTTGAAAGTGAATAATACAGATTTTGAAAGTGAATAATAAAATTGATACAAGCTATTACAAAGTTTTTCATTATTCCATGAAAACTCATGAAGAAACTTTGATTTTCATGTATGTTTTTAAAGCTGACACTTTTCCCCTCAGCTTCTGGAAATTTCAGTTTTGAATATTTACGGCAGCCGTTTATAAATAGATTAAACAGCAGAAAGCTGCTTTCGAGTGAGGAGTGCTTGTTATTATTTTGTAAATTCCATTAAGCAGGCATCAGCGGTCTAATTGTTTTGCAAGATGTGCCCAGCAATGCAGCTGGTGAAGAGCTCCCTTTCTTATCGAAAGATGATTACAATTATTATATGTAAGGCTGTAAAACACCATTTTATTTTGAATTAGATTGATTAGAATGGAGACCTGCTTTTTTTTCTGATAAAGATTAATCCAGATTTTTGAAGGAAATTATCTCTCCACACCACAGCTTGGCATATGAAATGATTTTTGCAAGTATAACCTTTGAACCAAATAAAAACAGTAAAAGGAGAGAAACCCTATTTAAATTTATTACCTGTCAAGTAATGAAAACTATGCAAAAAGTCTGTATTTTTCACTCTTTATTTCTATTTTTCTTGTAGCCCAAGCAGCGCACATCAATAGTATCTTCTCTGGAATTTCACCGAATGAATCACAGCCACAATTATTTTGAAATCAACACATCCATTGGCTGTACAAGTTTTATTTCTACTCCTGCAATCAGTCCAGCTAATTATTCCTTTGGATCTTTGGAATGCAGTGTTGAAGAGAAAGAACTTCCAGGTATAGAAAAAAAAAGCTTACTTTGCCTGTCAGCAAGGCTTTACAAAACTATTGGTCCTTGTGTTTATGCTGGAATTGCTATTGTCTTTGGTAGTGAAATACATTTATCATAAATACACGAAGTTATTTCTTATCTTTTTCCTGCTGCTTAAAAAAGATTCTCATATTCTGTGACCAATATTTTTAAAATACACTTTTTCCTGAATGTTACATTCTGAATAAACCAAACTTTGTTTTACAGAAATGTCATGAACTTAGGTATTGTAGTTTTTGAAATTACAATGATTCAGGTAGATATCTACTATCATCTTTGTGTGGCCAGCATACTTGAATATCAATTTCAAGTTGAGAAAATATAATTAGAAATCATTATGTAACCATCAGTAAAGATTAGGGAAGGAAGATTTCTAAGTAACCTGACATTGTTTCTGCAAGTAGTAGTCATTGAATAGTTAGGGACGTGCTTCAATAAAGCAGAACTTTGATATATTTGCTCTGATGATGAGTATAATAGAATAATAGTGTGATTGTAACTGTGAAGTTTTATCTGTATATAGAAGTTTAAATAATGAAAATGCTTTAAAAAGGATTCGAATAGTTTCTTCTTCACAGACCAAAACTTCAAGAGCAAGAAAGTATTAATAAACTATGCATTAGGTACTTCTGCCCCTTCAAATTTCATATGCGAGTTGCTTTATTTAGGCTAAACTTGTAGCAGAAGACTGTAGTATTTTGGAAAGCCAATGTATTGAAACAAATGTCTTTTGGTAGCTAGTTTATATGATCTGCAGATGGAATTATTTCCTTTAAAGGTATACTGTATTTAACATATAGATAGAAGTAGATTAATATAAAAAAACAGAAATATTGAAATTCAGTACATACTTATCAGTTGGCTTCTGGAGCATTGGTCTTTAAATGAGATGAATCCTCTACATTCCTAGTTGTTAGGCTTTGAAAGTTCTGAAAAGTGTTGCTTTTAAAGGATCAAAAAAAATTAGTTTCCTACTTAGATCAAAGGAAAACTATGTTTTTAAAGAACTTTCATGAAATAAGTTGAGTGAGAAATCCTGTTATTGTGAAGAAAAATTTAAAATGATCAGAAATTATTCATATTATTTTTCTTGGCCTTTTTCTTGGATTTTTCATTGTCTTTGAAACTAAAGAACGTGCTTATATTCACAGATATGGCAAATCTTTTCAAGCCTATCTGGAAATAATTAATTTGAATGGTGTCTTTTATTCCTAGGTCTGGTGTCTTTTGATTCTTTAGGGTTTTGGGTGGGTTTTATTGTTATTGTTTTTTTCTACTGTAAAGTCTATGCAGAACAATATCACAATTTTATTCTGCGTAGTTGAATGACACTTAATATGTCTTGATATTTAAAGGAAAATATAAGAAAACAGAACATTCACTGGAGTTAGATAATGAATTTCTCCAGACTTCTGATGTTGCATGGTTTTGGTTAAATTCTGCATAATATCTGGATTTGTTTTACTTTTATCTTTGGTTAAATCTACAACAGATTGCACTCAATAACTTCTAATAACTGCATTGGATTTGGTCTGAAATTGGAACTATAATCTCATGCTTACTAGAACTGCACATTTTTAATTTGTGGATGATTTGATTTATTGATTGAGGTGAAGCTGGATTTCCTCTTGTCTCTGCATAGAAAGCTAAGAAAAATTAACAAAGGCAAAATGACTGAAGTTCTAGGCATCTTCTACAAGTTTTTCAAGAGTACAGTTTACCAGAAGTAAATTGTTGATTTACCATCTTTAAGTGACATAATTATGATAGAAGTGGATACTGATTTCTACCCTATAATTATTTAAGTAAAATATAGGATCACAGGTGAGACACAATCTGAGCCTGAATGAAAAAAAAAAAAAAAACAAACCCCAAAACATTTTACTTTGCTCATTAAGGTCCTTTTGACTCCTTAAAAAAGGTAGGTGAGTTGTAGTTCTGCAAGTGACAAGGAATACTAATGTGTAAAGAGAAGA
Organism: Pezoporus flaviventris; assembly: GCF_033815535.1. Classification (NCBI taxonomy): domain Eukaryota; kingdom Metazoa; phylum Chordata; class Aves; order Psittaciformes; family Psittacidae; genus Pezoporus; species Pezoporus flaviventris. Next base: position 4,920,148 of record NW_026892644.1, read on the forward strand.
GCAAAATCCGGAAAGAGCAGATCAAAAATGTCTTTTCTTTAAAATGTCTCTGATTCTTGTTGTTTACCCGGATTGTTAAAAGCTGAACTTTCAATAGTGAAGGTTAGCAAGGAGTAGCAGAAGCAGAGTTCTGCTACAGCTTTTTTTCTGCTTTAGCTAGCTGTTGTTTCGCTGAAAGGTTCCTTGTTCCTTTTCCAGATCTACAGTGAAAACAAATACAATTCATCATATGTCTTGATTATAATCCTCTGAATTGCCAACTTGTTCTGAAAATTCATGGAAGACCTGCACCTTAGAAGAATGTTTAATTCATTTATAATTGAGGATTGGCAGAGGGATTGGACTAGATGATTTCCAGCGGTCCCTTCCAAATCTGATGATTCTGTGATTTGTGTGAATTTGAGTGTTTCATTCTATATTATATTCTTGGACATTTATGTGTCTCATGTTTATTTTAAAAGCTGTCATCAGCAAAAAGCAATGAATTATTTTGTCATGCTTATTGAGGTCAAGGGTCTTCTGGTTGACCAGAAAGAGATAATATACAGAAGGAACCCATTTTCATAAGTGCAGCTAGTAGTTTTCTGTTGTCTTCTTTGAAACAACCAAAATGAATTTACAGGATTTCTAAATCAGGAACTGCCATCTAAATAAGGAATTAGTATTTCCCTACTCAATTTCAGTGTTTTCATATTTTCTTTGGGGAAACTTGTAATGATTCATCATCATTTAGACAAGAATGGGAGATGAATACAGCAAAATAATTATTCTGATTCTAAAAGTCTTCATCATTTTACCTCTACCTCAAAAGTCTGCTACCAAAGAAGAATCAACCTCTTGTAACTCTTGGTGGATTAGAGAAAACTCCTTTTTATTTTGGGGATCACAGTTCTACTCTTAGTGTTTGCTAATTCCCTACATTCCCTGATTTGAAACAGGGATCCTGATTTTCAAGGAGTGTATTTCTGTCAAGTAGAAAAACACTGACCTCTACCACAGTACTATATTATCTGACTGACAGCATATGACAACATTTTCTGATTAATTAGCTGCAGAGCTGTCCACATACAATGGTAAGTATGTGCTTTAGCTTTGGCATTGGATGGCCTTGTTGTGTAAACAAAACTATGTGTGTTTCTTGCATGGATAGTAGAAAGCATCTTAGTACCTGGTTGCCTGAAAGCAAAATATAGATTGTGTTAGTTTTGAACTTTAACTGGTGGAAGAGCCAGCAAGTTGGTGGGAACTCTTCTCTCACTCTAGTGTACACAGGGTAGACTGTGAATGCAGCTTTGGTGTGGCCTATTTTCACAGCTTTATTTGCAGCAAGAACATGGACTTCATAGAAGTATTCTCAAATTCAGAGTGAATGATTGTCCTTTTATAGCATTGTATTTCAAGTCAAGTTGGAAATAAGTGTATTCAAATACTAACAGCTGCTACCATTAAATTTTCTATATTAAAAGTGAGTCCACTCCATAGGACAGGGAGATCATTACTGAGTGTAACTCTGTCATGGCAAGATGGTAGTCATTTTCTTGATCATCTGAATTCATGTTTAGTAGGTGTTTTTTGTGATAACAAAAATGAAAAATTAAAAACCTCATAATCAGTTGATGGTTTTGTATGTGAGATGTTCCTCATGTAACTTTGACCATGAAGACCAGTAGATGTGCAAGATCATTCACTCCAGAAGAGGGCAGTCTGGGCTTTCAGGAAGATGCCTCTTTAATATCATAGCTCTATGCCTTGTAATATACATCCCCGAAGTTCTTTTGAAACTGTAAATTTCAAAGATTAAAGGCAGCAAAACTGTGGCCATCTTGGTAACATCAGCTTGGCACAATCAACACTTGCAGTTGAAATAGTCACTCTGGATTATGTTATTTTTCATTTCTGCTTGATCAGTCAGAATAATGGGTTTTTCTCTTGTTGCACTGAGTATAATTGTGTTGTGATATTAAAAAGACATTTCCGTGGATATTCTTGTTCTGTTTCAGGTCAGGAAATAGATCTGTACTCATATGAATGTATGCAGCAAAAATGCTGACAGTTGCCTGTAGGTAATATCATTGCAATCTTTATTTTCAGTCCATTAATATCTTTGAAATTTCACTAAATTCTGTATACCATTCATTTTAAGAGAGAATACTGGTACCTAAAAGTATTTACTGAGTGTATTGCTTAGTTATAAGGTCTGTAGAACCTTAATGGAGCTCTTAATCTCTTTACATGTCTTGTTTTCTTACTATGAGTAAAGGCTGTATCATTCCTTAAAACAACCTAGAATGTACAATTCAAGAATTCTCTTTTATATATGGACTTTTTTTCAATATTTCAGTCACACCTTAGGATTGTTCTAGAGGTGTCTTCAGATCTTTCTTTAAAGTAAATGTTTGATCAAATTGCTTTGTCTCACAAACCAAATTTTTCCAATTTCTCTGAAGCAAAAGCAGCCCTACACTTAAAGATAAGCTTGCAGTTTTATCTGTTTTGAGAGGATCAAGATATTCAGCATATTAGAATTAGACACTTTGTTCAGAGGCTCCTAGCTATGCTGCATTCCTAGATAGAGTTGAAATTTATTCAGCTTCAGGAATGCTCCTTTATGTGACGTTAATGAAGCTGAAGTAGGTCACATATTTGTCAACATTACTTTCTTATTCAAATATCTCATTTATTAAGATCTGATGTGAAAAGATCAAACTGTGGTGTTTATGTCGACTCTTCAAGACTTGTTTCTTCAATTATAAAAAGTTTTGAAATTAATGGAAATGAAATACAAAATGAGAAGAATGCAAAGAGAAAAGAAAATGTCTTTTATTGCTACAGGGTATTCTTAGATGTGTGATCTGTTCGTGGTAGACTTTATCTGTTAATAATTCCTTACTAATTGCCAAAAGAACACATGGTTTTCCAGTGACAGAGAAAGAAGAAAAGATTGGCATTTAATTAAATAAGCATAATCAACAAATACAGGTAAATAAAGCATTCCTATCTCCTGCATATGGATACCTAGACCTCCAGTGAGGGACTATCTAAAGAAGTGGTATTCTAAGCTTATGCCAACCTACCAGTGACTGAGAACTCTATACCACATGAAATGCCTGAGAATTAAAAGCCTTGTTTTCTCTGCTTTTTATTTTCTTCATCATCTTCTTCACTACAATACAATAAAATCTACCAAGGCATTCTTTAAACCAGGTTCATTTGAGCCTTTTCGTTTTGAAGTTTGTTTTTTCCCTTCAGTTTATAGTCAAGTTCAGCTGAGTGCAATTAGTAAGAAGTAGTCAAGCTATTCCAGGAACTGCTACTGGGGACTATTCTCAGCACTGTCTCAAACAATTTCTTTTTTGTTCTAATTAAGTTGTCCAGCAGATGTAACATGCTAAGGTCTCCTTATGTTGCTCTTCTTTTTGCTGCTTCTAATTTCAGCCTTTGCACAGTTGTCCAAGGTAAAGATACAGTCTGTCCCAAAGAACAGAGAAATTTAGGGTTAAATAATATTATAAACTTCAGTTTGCTAACTGCTATTGTCTTAACATCTTCCAGTTTCAAAACAACATGAAGCTCAGTGTAATTATATCTCACTGTTACAAATATGTCAACATGCAGTGTATAAATAATGTCCAAAAAATCTGACAGCAGAAAGAGGTGATGCCTGGAAAGCTGTAGATGAAACTGACTCCTATCCTTCCTTTCAAAAGCAACATACCTTTTTGCAAGAAACTGATCTTCTGTACTAGTGCTTTCATAAAATGCTATCTGTGGTAAACCCTAAATCCCATGCCACCTGAACTTAAAAATAGTCCTGTTGAAGATAGTTATATTTTTCCAACTTCATGCCAGTGGTATCTAGCTCTTCAGTAATGCCTATATATTGTTATATTTCAGTCTTTTCTCAGGCTTAAATGAATTATCTGGACTAAACTCACTTAGTAGCTGTTAGTATGAGCCTGCTTTCCAAACACACTGTTTCACACGTCATTAACTGTGGATATTCTGATTGCTAAGTCAATAGTAAACTAATATGAAAATAAACCAATTTGAAGCAGGCATATTGAAAAAATAGAACTGCACATGGGTCTCTATTCCTGCTGTCAGATGTAGCATTGGATGTGTTAATAAAACAAGAAATGACATGAACAGCTAATCTCTTTTCAAATTAAATTCTGAATCATCTGACCACATGTGGATAGGCATGTGTTGAGCAATGTGCTAGCAATCTTTTATTCAGATGGCTGTTCTTGAGGATTTAGTTTTCCTCCATATTACTTGCTTACTCTGAATAAAGTCAATGAACAATTGTTGACAATACAGTGGAGAAAAAAAAATCCCATGTAATGCATAAAATACATTCACTATTTTTGAAAGCCTATATTCTTAGCCCTCAGTCTAAGGCAAGCAGGAAGGCAGGAAATAGAGTAATGCTGTGATGATGCTGGAGATGAGAATTTCTTAGAGACTGTCCTAAAATTGGGGAAGATTTCACTTAGAGGGATCCTTAGGTATACTACACCTTACATTATAATCAGCTCCACGTATTACCTATTTCTTTGACTTTTTTTTTCCACTTGAAGTAAACATAAAGTGAGGTATGCATGTTTGTATACATGTCTGTTTGCACTGTTAAAATCTATCACGCTTCATTTAGTTGCCCGGTCCTATTTGTGGGATAATAGAAAAGACATGTAACAGTGGTTCATCACATTGTAAAATGTTTTCCTGAAGGAACATCAGATATTACAACAGTAATCCTGTAAAGATATTTGTAAAGAGCTGCTTTGGAGGAGCAGGTTATAAATGCAATTGTTAGAAGCAATATAATTGACAGTTTTAATTATATATATCTGATATGCATTTTTGCAGTTACAATAATTATCCTGACAAGTAAGGTCAAAAGAAAAAGTATTTTCTGTAATGTTGAATTTACAGTTCCTGGCCATTTCTAGAACCACAGTAACTATAGGAAATACTAATTTATCTGAGTGTCATCTTAGTCAATTCTTTGCTTTGCTGGTTTTTATTTGTCTTCAGTTTTTGGTTTTTTTTACTAAACTGCAAATAGAATAAGTTCTTAACTTGTAGTGGGGACATTTGCAGAGACAGATCATTTTAGTATTTAGGCTGCCAGGATGTCTTGTTTTGTTCCATTATATTTCTTTTGGACATTTTCTAAATATGCGAACAGATCAAGCTGTGGAGGGGTCCTCATGAAAACGTCAGTCTGAATTATCATTGCAAGATGAGGGCCATTACAAAGAAACATTAGGATGTTTCAGTCTTCACAGTATTTGTGGTACAGTTTTCTTTTACTCTGTAGATGCATTTAAACTGATTGTAGCATTATTTAGAATATTCTATCTTACGTTTCAATCTACTTTTCTTGTTATCATGTCCTGTTATTCTTATTTAATTGCTTTTCTTCTTCTCCTTACCAGGATGTTTGTGTCTTTGAGAAAAGTTTCCACTTACCAGCTAGATTTCTAGGTCCTATGTAGGAGGATTAGAACTGAAGGAAAGGGTAGAAAATGCCTGTTTTTTTAAAAAAGAACTAACAGTCTTCAGAGTATACTTAGTGACCTCCAGTTAAAAAGCAACCAACCAACCAACCAACCAAAACCTCTCTGTATTACATACCAACAAGTAACAAAGAATTTTATGTTTTCCTTTCACCCAAGATCATCCTAAAATAAAAACAATTTTTATTTCTTTCCTACTCTCTCTGTGTGTAAATAAACATCTTTCTCTGTTTGCTGTTCCTTGCTGTCCTATTGTAATGCTACTGTCATTTGCTGTAATAAATCTATCTTTTTATGTTGTTCTACACTGTATAAAAAAAATGGCCTATATGGGTCTGAAAACAAGTCTTCTGTGCCTTTAGTGAGTATCCACCACTAGGGAAGAGTGAGTCTTACTCATTAGCTAATTAACTAGGTATTTTATAACCAGCTTTAGTTGAACAATGTAGAAGAGACACCTATCAGAATACATTGGAGGTGGTAGTATTCTGCAGAAAATGAAAGTTTGATGCCATTTCATTTTAGAAAATTGAATCCAGATCTCCGCTATTCTGGAATAGCCACTATAATTTTGTCTAAAATGGAGATTATGCCATGTTTTCCATAATTTTAATTCTAGCCATGAGCACCTTTTTTTTTTTCAGCAGTAATTAGTCAAGAAATCTGAGACACTTTCTCAAATGGTTTGAGAGTGACTAAATAGACCTTATTATAAAACAATATGAAATATTTAAGTCCTCTAAAACCATTTAACTCTGGTTTGTGGTGTTTTTTTCCCCCTATGTTATTGAATAACTTTTGTACAGTAGCTAGTTTGATAGTTTGTAATTAGATAAGGATTCAAAATGGTACTGGCAAATTTGTAAAAAAATTAAAAATATTCCTTTCAGGAGCATTTTTATGCTTCGGTAAAGAAAAGTAATTGCACAGGATAGAATAAATAATATAAATTTAAAATGTGAAGAGGTTTCTTTGAAAATCTATAGAAATACTCTATGTTATACCTAATTTGGTCTTGGTCGTACAGTTCTGTGTATGAGTGTTCATTTTGTAGCTCTAATTGTGAAGCTGTGTAATGTGAAATGATTATTTACCCCACCCCCCCCTCCCCCTATTTCTAAGTTTTAGAGTGAGAGACTCATCTTCTTAGAGTTATGCAGAGGATTCATTAAGAGTGTGGACTTACTTAGATGAAGAAGATAGAGGCAGATGGCCATGTCTGGGGAAGACACAAATCTGAAAATATGACAGAACTGTCAGAGACCCAAAATGAATAAATTCTCAAAAGTTTAACAAGACCAGAATAATATAAAATAAAAAGCATTAGAAAGTTTGTCCTGAGTAAGATCGAAGTTTTATCTACCCTGTATCATATTTGACAATGAACAAATATGAATGCCTTTGGGAAATGTGTAATTGAAAGAAAAAAAAAAAAAACAAATCATTGTGACACCTCTTCAGAATGTCATTACAGCCTTAATCTAGTTGCAGGCCAAGGTCCTCCTAAGCCCAGGGTCCTCCTGGATATTTCCCATGTGCCATGAAACCTTAGCAGATTTATGTTCTATGGATTTATCCATTCTCCTTTAAGCCCACATAATTTTTGTACCCACAAAATATTTTTGCAGTGAATTCCACACTTAGACAAATATCTAAGCCCCATGAGGAGGTTTTGTTCCAGTCATATAAAATTCAAGAGGCTGAAAAGAGAGTCTGTGCTTATGTTCTAGAGATTTCATTTTTGTGACTTGCACTCAACAGACTGTGACACCAGCTGATGCAATTCTTCTGCATTTCAGCAGCACTGTTCATAGAATTAAGATTCTTAATTCCTAAAGCATGGAATCATTTTCTTTTGGATCATGGTGTGTTTCTTTTTCTAGTTACAGATATTTTATATCAAGAGAAGACCTTTGTTGAATCATTTGAAAGAAAAGTCTTATTCCCAGTGTTGTTGGTGTTTCATAGAGCTCATTAGTGGCTGTTTACTATTTGTACATTTACAGGACTGAAAGTATTGAAGACTTAGCAACAGCATTATTTACGTATGTTATTAATATTTAATTCACGCTCAAGTACCCTGTTAAGAAAGAGCTCTGGGTCAATCTTGTACAGCTCACAAGCAATAATATTACTCATCTCCTGTATTTATTTATTTTTTTTTAAGAAATTATTCAGGAGTTTCTGTCTCCAGACATATCTCATAGGAATGCCAGCATTCCCTATAATCCTTCATCTCCACAATCTATATTGGCAACAGTAGAGGCAGCACACATCACGTGACATCAAAAAGAACCAACCAAATATAGACTTCTATACAGTCTTACCAAGCAGTTTGTGTCATACTTGTGGTGATCAATAATTCGCAATGCTATCTGCAGTCTCTTTCTTAATGTATCAAATAGCTTGTAGCTTGGATAATAAGATCCATGCTTCTGGTATCAGTGAGGCTTTACATGGCTGCAGACAATTATGTCCTTGCGCAAATGTTTGCGAGATGCTTACTTGTGAAGAAAGAAAAAGCTTCATGCAAAACCTCAAGCTATATGTGAAAACCCAAACACATACAAAAACCAATTTCATCGTAGTATTTTTAGTGCCATTTTAATTAAAATCTAGTTTAGTTTAAATTCAACTTACTTGAATTCTCTGGGGCCCAGTATGCTTGCTTTTTTAAAATTTAAATTTAACATTTTCTTAGAATATAATGCTCCCTAGCAACTTTTCATTTATCAAGCTATCAAGGTGTCAGATACATATACATATTTTTATGCTTAAGAGCTTATTGCTGTTATGCTTATCTTGCAAGAGCCATAATCAGGAAAATGGTAGATGCAGGTGTATTCAGTTTTAATGTTCACTGGATTCCATAGAATACTATAACCCAATACTTTAATAATAATTCAATATTTCAATAGAAAGAATTCAATAACAAGTGATTTAAAGTTATTTTGCTTTCTGTTGCTAGTTTTGGTGTCTCCCATATCAGGACAGTGTGTTGTTGGGGATTTTTATTTGCGATAAATGGATTTAAATTGTAAAAAGTCTACATTTACCCATGCAACAGGCCACTAAGAGGCAGTTTAATATTGTTCTTACTAAGGCAGAAGTATAAACCAGGTATATCATATACTTCCTGGATCTTAAATTATTGTCTTAAAATGTTTAGTGGCACCTTAAAAATGGTGGAAGAACAAATCATGTGTATTTTCTATTAAAAAGTCAGCAAAGTTACAGCACTTATATTGAAACCCATCTTCCCATTTAATTTCATTAGGAAGGAATACAGTTCATGTGCTCTGAGATTGATCCAGGATGTTAACCAAAACACAATAAATGGGATCTGTCAAGAGATTTCATAGCCAGACTACAAAAGCTGCAAGCCTTCAGTATAAACCAGTTCCTATTAACTGTAAAAGAATCAGAAGAAAGAAAACAATGAGAAAGGAGAGATTTTGTATAAATCAGCTCATGTTAACCACAAAAGAATCAGAAGAAATTGAACAATGAGAAAGGAGAGATTAATAGTTTGGTTATAGAAAATGACCTAGTTTTCCTTTTACTGTGTCAGATATCAGAAAGGGTATGACATAAAAAGAAGGTATTGTTTTGCTTTTCTGAGATAAATTCCAGGAAATCAAATTGTTAAAACCATGAATATTCAATAATTTGAATCGCTTGCTGTTTATTAAAGTAACTTGAAAAACCCTTACCGGCTTGCTAGATTGCTTGCATCCATCTGAAAAAGTGAGATGATATTCATAAATGTTCATCTCTCTCCTCCTGTAGAAGGTGTCCTATGACATCTTCATAGACAAGAAAAAGGCGGCACTGAAAGAGAAAGAAATTGGATAACAAAAGAAAAAATAAAACTTCCTAAAAATACAGGTTGAGGGAACAGGGAAGACTTTTTCCTGGTATTACAAAGGTGAAAACATATTTCTCTTGAGCAACATGAACTGCAGGGGCTATAATATCTCCAGGTTTTTCACAGCTTAGGAAGTAGTTTTGTAACATGACCACAGAATAATGTTCATAATTTTAGTGGGTTTTTTTAATATTATAAAATTATATATGGTCTGTCCATCTATTCTTTCCCTTTTTGAATAATATACCCCTTTCAGAGCTTACTGAACTGTAATAATTCCTGTAGGCAAAAAATACCCCTGATGATGCCATTCAAAGCCAGTGGAACTGACAGCCCGTATCTGCTTACATGGAGTGTCTGCATGTTGTCAGGGGAAGTTCTCCTTGGACAGTACAACACTTATTCAGAAGTACTCAGAGAATTAAGGCAAGCAGCTATATTTTGGTGGTTTAACAAGCATCTCATCCTTACCTCGTCTGCTGTAACTTCATGTTTTTACTTGATAGTAAATGTTGAATTAATCCACTTCACAGTTAAATAAAGCTGGAGCACTGTATCATGGAGCGCTAAGAGTATATTTGTGGCCAGTTGCTACAAAAGCATGGGTGATCAACTGACACATTGCCCTTTATCATGTAACCATACTTTGAAAAAGAATGGAGAAATGTAAACATCATTAATCTCAGTTAAAGATAAGGTGAGCAGCATCAAAGTACTATGTACCTTGCTTAATTTTGAAGGAAAAAACTGGAACTGACCTTTTTCAAGTTCCAGTCAAGTGTCATAATCAAAGTTAGGATTATTCCAGGATTTCATAAAATTCTGAACTGGTGGACTTTTTCTCTCAAGCACATTCTTCCACAGCATAGCAGCAATTGAAACATCACCTATAGCAACAGTAGCCATGGGGAAATATTTTTTTCTCCAGCAGTGGAAAAGCAAACCACTATATGCGCACGTAGGATTTAGAAACCAAGCCTGGTTACTGGATATGCGCATTCCTTCTGTTCTGTTCTTTTGCATCGCAAACAGTAAGACCACCCCTGCTACTAAACACTATATTCATATACTGATACTGAGGGACAATAATTTTGACCAAAAAACTCCCTACCCATCAGTCAATGTATAATTAAATTCTGCTTCAACAGATCTTGTGTGATTAGCATTCTATCTGTAAACAGATTAAGCTTAAAGAATTGATTACTAAGTACAGTCATTAAAGTAAGATAAATACTAGGAAAAAATACACAAAATAGTAAAAGGAGTTTAACTGTATTTCACAGCTATTAGTCTTCTTAGTCCTAAATCTGATAACCTAAGGATAATACCAATGAGACAGAAAAAAAAAAATGTTTCTGAGCAAACAATTTTTTATCTAATAGAAATGTACTTCTCATTATACCCTTCATTTATTCCCTGGAAACTTGTGGGCTAAGCTTGAAATAAACTAATGATATGGCAGGAAATCCAGTGATTCTCCTAAGTAAATGTCAGTGATGTGATTATAGTAAATCTGATGAGAAATTAAAAAGTATTTTGTATCCTGACTTAGGAATACTGTCATCTGTCAAAAATGTGTGAGGAATGGAGTAAGAAAAATGAGATGGGTTAAAAAAAGAAAAGAGAAAGCTAGGATAGGGTAGGTTAGGATAGCAACAGCTTGGTTAAGATATTTATCTGTGCTTTAAAATACTTCTTTCAACTACATGGGTTCAGCAGGAATTCAAACCTTTGTCTTCCATATCACAAATGAATAACTCAAACTCCTGGTCTTGTAGGTTTATACATTCTCTAGTTTCATCCATATATTATTTTCTGGAGCTGAGAAACCTTTTGCCAGGAAAGTGTTAAGGAAACCCACAACCACATCTCATTAATCTTTTCTTAGATAATTTAACATTTTCCACCAAGAAGAATGTAGAAAAGTACTATTATCCTTTTCTGTAAAATCAAATAAATGCAGGTACATTATCTTATATGTACCTAATAAATAATAATAATAATTTAAAATAATAAAAAATATTTGTTACAGGTAAAATAAATTGCAACTTGTTTTATAAATATAGCGTATTGTTCTGCATGCTACTACTTATTCATTCACAATCTGAAAAACAATTTAGATTTTTGATTCTAATTACATACCGTAGTTATATGGTCAATAGTATACTTTTAAGTCACTGTATAGAGCAAAAAGTGCAAATATACTTTGCAAAATAGAATATTTGGTAAGATATCTATGGTTATGACTATCTTCAGAAGATATCATAGACTATTTGATACTGACAATATATGCAGTTCAGTACAAAAATGCCTTTAAAATGCTGATTACCAGTTAAAATTCTCTAGCAGCCTGATCCAAAGGTTATTGGTATTAGTGGAAATATTCATACTGAGTTCTGCAGATTTCAGATAGAATCAGACTCCAACACAATAAAATTACCAGTGTGGAAGAGCTTTTTCTTTCTAAAAACACTGGAGGCAAATATGTTAGTTCAAAACCAGTGGGATACCATTCCGAACTGAATCTATAATTCTAAAGTAGAATAAATGCATGATTGGTCTGAACAGTGATTTAAAACAGATTTGAGTTAGACTGGCACATTTAACTGACAAGATTTGGGATTATTCTATGCTCTAAAAAAGCATTTAAATCTGCATACGTCCTGTTTTTCTGAGGGTAGAGATCAATTTGGGGCATTTTAGCACAGTACATCACTTATTTCTGTTTCAGATTCTAAAAATTGCTTTGAAGTATATGCCAGAAGCAAAATTATTTCTGCCCATATATGAAAGAACTCATTCTCTGTGGCTTCCTCAGATGTGGAGTCAATTTCTGCTAAGGAAAAATATCATTTTTAAAAATAGAATAAAATGTAACTCCTAATTTCAAGTTTAGCATTTAGAAAACATTATGGGCTAAATTGTCACAAGCTCTTCTGACGGAGGTACATCCAAGATGACCTGTTTCATTTGGGCACAGTCATCTCTGGGAAATAAGAGAAAGAGGAGGGGTTTTTGTCCATTGCATGTTATGCCAATGAAGAAATTTGCTTGAATCCTTCTGGATAGGTGGTTATTAAAAAATCATGGGGGTGTTAGAAAAATTTGTTCCATTTCCAGTATTTTTGACCCTTTCTCAAGAGAGCAAGTTTATGCAAAATTATTTGAGCCTGTTACCTCCTTGCCTGGTATTCTCAGATATGTAATGTACAATGTGTCAAAAGCAAGGAGGATTGGTTTATCTCTTCAGTCACCATGAAGAAAGTTCAGGGAGAGTTTCTGTCTGCTATTCTTGAACAGCTGTCTTGCTAGCTGATGTAAGGTCTTATGGCAGGCTTTCACACATAGACAGAGCAGTACACAGTCTGGCCCTGTGTAGATTCAGAGCAATATATAAATAGACAATGTAGGATTATGTTGTATTTGAAAGAGGCATGCAGTTCAGACCATCACATCTATAATCATGTTTCTACTATCTGGTTTTCAGAACATTTTGTTAACAAATTTCTGCATAACTCTGAATTCCAAAGTGTTACATTACAATGAAGCATTATGGCATCATCTCTGTTGCTGAGACTCAGGGTCAATTATATCTCCCTATGATAGTACAGACTATAAGGAGTTTTCATATACAGTGAAGGCAGAACATGTTATCACTAAGGATAGGATCTGTGAATCACATTGCACACAGTTGTAGAATTGTCCAGGATACCAAAAGGATTTAATCAGTGGCTGAAGTGGATCTTTGAAGCTGTTAATTTCGCCACCATCTATTCACAGCCTTTCCAGATTTAGTGTAAATCCCACAGTCCCTTCCTGGCTTGAGGCTGGGGGGACACATTTTCTTTTAATGACTTATCATTGGAGAATTTCTGTGTATAAAACGTTAGTGAATTTGGTTGTTGATACAAAATCTAAAGTACAGCTGAGAATAAACATATTAAACATGTGGAAATTAATCTGACATTCTCTTCTAAGAATTCAGATTTCTGGAATAAGTAAGCTGGAGGTACTGATAAATGCTTTAAAATACTGTGTATGAGAACGCTGTTAATAAGCTAGAAGATGCTTAGTCAAAATTTGAAAGGTGTTTGAATTTTTTAATGGTATGCGGTGTAATGTTTACAAAATAAAAGCATATAGAATATTACTTTATGGCATTATCTTCTGGTGATTTTGAAACTTTGTCCAGGCCCAGAAATGCATAATAAATGTGAAGGCTCTTTTGAAAAGTGTGGTTAACAATAGAAATTTACCTTTCCAATGAAGTATTTACTAAATCTGAAGCTCAAAGCCTGAATAAGCAAAACAGACACAAAAGTTGTCCCAATTACAGTTGACGTGTGATTCTGCATATTTTTCTTTATAATTAGCTAGCATATTGGAATTATAGAATTGGGATAAAGAAAGACTTGGTGAAAACTGTGCTGCCCTGATATTTTGCAAAGAGTTACTGAAAATAAGTTAAGTGTGAAGCATTTCCCAGATGGTAAAAATTCACTCCAAGGAATTTAAATTGATACTCAAAATGTTGCTGTGTTCTTTAAGCTCCTTTTGCATCTTTAAAAAGAAAATTGCAATGTACTCTAATCACTGCAAATTGCACTGTAATTTATTACAGGGAAGTTTAAATGAACACAAAAATTGCAGGTAGAAATCTGATCTCTCCCTGCACTAAAATCTTGCAGTATAGCATCCTCATCTTTCAAGTTTTGACCTATTTTTATTATATTATCATGAAACTGAGCTTTCTTCAGGGAAATATCAGTAAAGCATCATGCCCTTATGAAACAACTGTCAGTGTTTATTTAGTTACAGAAACATTTCCTTCAGTGTAAGTAAGATTTCTTGCAATCTCTTGACATGGTTGCTAAAAAATACCTTTACTCAAAGGTTTCATTATTGTGTTTGAAGTATTTGAGTCTATTTAGGATAACAATGTAATATACACTTTACTTCAAATTCCTTAACATTGCAGTAGTCTTTCTGGTTTAAATTGGTTTCCTGTCTTAAATGCTGAATTTTTTTTTTTTTTCAAAATTATGCATATAATTTTGTTATCTAACATTTGGTATGTGCTTTATGTAAACAGCATCAATGCAAGTCATGTTTACTTGATTAAAGAGCAGAAACATACAGATTTAATTTGGTGTTATTAGCATAATAATCAGATCTAATTCATATAATAAATGGCACATTCTTTGTCAAATGTGACTTACATTGATAGAACAAAATTATGTACCTCCAAAATATAAATATCTGTAAACTCAATGCAGAGAAATACTCTTCTAAGTTAAGAAAGTACTTGTACATGCTCCTGCATAAACATGTTTTTTCAGGATTTCCAACATAGATCTTAAGTTGTTCATGAAAATCAAAGAGCAAAAGGACTTCAGCTGTGACAGATCCTAATTCTCTCCTTTGTCATGCATCATTCAGAAGCAGATCACAGGTTCACCCATCTAGGTCACAATAGTTTGTCTATCTAAAATGCTAAGCAAGGGAAGTATGTTTTTTAATTTCTATAGCAGAAAAATACATGATGCTGCTCATAAATCTGCTGAATAGTTTCCATTGTGTTCTTCACAGGTAGCTGCCTGTTAGTGGTAGTTACAACATGTCTCATATTTGGATCAAAGCAGTTGCATGAGTGACTGTGCTTCTACTTATTAATCTCTGTACATTTTGCAAGGAAAATACTGCATACATTTCCATGTAGAGATAGTACAGCAATATAAGCCTTTCAGTTTGCAATACTGATAAATGAAGGTGTTTAAGATTGTTCTGAGCTTGCTTTTTTCAAGTTGATGGTAAAATACTAAAGGAAAACGAAAGCAACCAAAGATGAGGTTCTCAGAGTAATCATATTTTTAAATAAAAAATAATAATGCACAAGCTTTAATTTCCATTTCTCTTAAAAGCCCTAATAGGGATCCAGACTTATTGAACATTTATACTAAAAGCAAGACAGGTATATATGCAACAGTAGACAAATATAACTGCCTGTAAATAAACTTTGACATACCGGTAGACTAATAATTGTTTCCTCTTTAAAGAGGCATAAGCTCAAAAGCTCCATAAAATGTGAAATGCAGCCACTATACCAGGTGACATATTTATTGTAAGATTTCTTATTAGTGAAAATCATACATATAAAGTGAAGTATGTATCTTTAGCAGGTAGCTGAGAAACTGGGTTAAATGCCAGTTCTTAGAATTTTACATTTAAACTAAGGTATGAAAAGAACAGCTGTTAACAGCTTCAATATCTACTTTAATATTTGCCTCATTGCTATGATTTAGATTCTTCTGTGTTTGATGTTTTGGAAATGATTTATTCTAAGACATAGTTGCTGGGGATTAATCACTGTTTTCCTAACATCTTTATCACTGATCTTCTGGTCTTTAGATGGAATCTCTCCCTTTCTAAAGCACAAGGAATGACCATGCATCTGCTATTTTTCTAATTCATCTGGACATGCTAAATTCTGAGCTCTTGACTATGAACCTGCATTAACTCTTCAATTGCTTCTATTATCTTTCTAGCTTAACATACCCTGAATGTATTTCCTTCTGTGTCAAATGATATTAATTTGCTCAAATGACATTTGGAGTATCTAAGACTACACTTTGCTCTTTCAGATACAGCTATAGAATGATTGCTAAAATTAGAGCTAGCTTTATTGTAAATAGTACTTTTAAAATACTATGGGGGAAGTAATATTAATGCTACAGTTAATGTTCTGTTACTAATGCATATTTAAATAGTGCAAGCATAGATTACTAGAAATCTTTTTGGTGAGACATCATCGGAACCGCATCAACAAAAATGAAAGGTGGTACCAGGACTGTGCTATGACTACCTTGATTTAGTACAATAGTACTAGTGTTTAGGTTGCAGTGATTTTATAAAGCCTATGCTTTGTTGCTCAGGACATTAGCTGGGTAATTCAGCTCGAGAAGAGCTTATTCTTTATGTCTTTCTGACATAAACCTTCTTGTGAAATTAGTAAGAGGATGGCTTCCAGAAATCTTTCATATATGTCATAGAAATTAATCCAGAATATTTTAATGCTTTGCCTATTACGATGATGTTGCTAAATATCAGGGAATATTTTTGTCTAAACAGTGAGTTTAAAATTCAGCTTCCTTAATGGTTCAGTGCATTTTGGAAATAATGTCAGTTGTTGATATCAGTTCTTTTCCAATTTTGCTGGTATAAATGCACATCAAAAACAGACAGTTTTTCTGATCTTATGTAAAAATGTTCTACTTCATAAACTGAATACTGATTCTGAATTAAGTGGATTCCCATTCAATGCAATTACTTTTTCCATGTTTCATTTCATTGCAGCGGAGCTGGGTTGCCTAAGCAACCAGTAAAATACCAGGACCACTATGTGGCTGATGCTTTCTTCCTTGCTTCTAGCCTGAATGCAGTCAGTGCTGTGCAGAGCTCCCAGTCTTGAGTGCCCATGTAAGGAGAGCATTGCTCGTCACACTTTACAAAGCATGAAGTGAATAAACTGCCCTGGACTAGACAAAACCTGTGCTGTTTCACAGTGAGAGCTGTCCTAGGAAATACGAAGCTGGAGCTGTTGCATTGCATGAGGTCAGTTCTCATAGCTATGTTCTCATAGTGGAAGTTATCAAGGAGAAAGCAAAAGTACCAAGTGGGAAGACACACACAGAATATGCAAAACATAGAGATGTGCAGACAAACTCTTGTTAGAGCTTCATGCTGTCTGCATACACATCAAGTCTTGCCCAAAATATGTGTAACTCTGCAAAGTTACAAATGTCCTGGGTGGACATTTTTAGGGGTCCTGCTGGTCATCTTCGCATTTCAGCTATTGTGGATAAAGAGGCTCCTGACTGCTCCTCATTTGGGATTAAACAGAAAGTGCAGAATTAAACAAGACTCCAACAAAATTTGTTTTGCTGCAAATTGAAATTATCAAATTGTTTGAAGTCTCCTACCTCTGTTTAATTTGCAGCAAAATTTTGTTGGTAGATTATATTGAAATCTGTGGAAAATCAGAAATAACTATGATTAACATAACATGAAATAACATGAAATAACATAACCAAGTTAACATTCTTAACTTGTTCTTAAATGTATTGATTAGACTAAGTACTCCTCAGATCAGACACTGTAATATGAAAACCAGGGAAATGGTGTATTAAGAAGATTTGAGGGTTATGAGTTTATTCAATGAGAAAAGTTGAAATTTTTACTAATGTTGCCTTTGTTGGGTTTAAGTACTTGATAGCTCACATTCATTTTTTAGTAATTTTTCATTCAATTTTATTTTTTATGTGTTTGCTAATATTTTCCACAGAGATGAAATATCAGATGTTCTGCACTTCATTTTCAGTAAAAATTGAGGCAATGAGAAGGTATTTTAGGGAGATGCTTATATACAGTGAAAGGAAAATTCAAAACTTTTATTCCTTTTTTATTCCTTTTAGTGGTGAAGAAAATAAAATGTGAATTTAGCATAAATTAATGGAGCGTAACTTTCCTGCCCATGTGGATAATGCTTTTAGCTCAGTTGTTTGAGTGCACTGTTCTGGTACTTGGAGGGAGAGATGATGGGTTTGAGGGCTCCATTTTTCCTTTCCTTGTATTCCATAAGCACTGAATCATAATAATCCGTAATGTAAAAGAGAGCATTTTACTCACCCTAAAGCATTAAAAAACTGTGAAAGGGGCTCTCAACAAGTTTTTCTTGGGCTGGGTGTGAGTCTGAAAAAGCCATGTCTCTGTTCAACATACCTCTGCTACCAAAGAAAGAACTGTGTACAAAGATGATTTATTATTTGAAAACAGCCTTTTTGCTAAAGTAGGTGATGATTTTGCTTTTTGCTTGTTAAAACTCTCTTCTTTATGGATGGGTGAGGGGATGTCTTCTAAAATACTTAAAGCTGAACCAAAAACCCAAACCTGTGGCTATTTAAGTATCAGGAAAGACTGTCTTCAGAGAGACACCAATCCATGTAACAGTTCCATATAGAGACGGCTTTGCTCTCATACACGTTAAGTTGAAGTCAACTGGTCAGGTCAAATGAATGATGTTATGAAGAAGTCACGATTAGGTATAAACCTGGTCTTTTTCAAGAAAAAATTTCAAAATACTTAGCTTTTCTTGGGTAAGAAAAAAAAAAATCCACTATTTATTCTTTTTAAACCACTACCAATTAACATAAGAAAAGTCCAGCCTGTTTAATTGGTAATTGCCAGGATATAGAATTGACAGCAAAATTAGTTCTCTTAGTAGTTTATCATATTATTAGCCACTTCTACATTCAGATTGAACAAATCTGTTTTATGCTCCCGATTGCTAATGAGAAATATTAATACACTGACTGTAGGGGAAAACACTGACTAATCACTTGCAGACCCCATTGAAAAAAAATCTCTACTCAAATATAAATACCAAACCAAATTGGGTTTGTGGCTTTATTTGGTTTTCAACATTTGAAAGCTTAATAAAATGCATTTAAGCCATGTACAGGTATGCATTCTATTTCTGAACAGTTTCATTATACAGTTTGGTTTTGAAAGGCTTGTGTATCTTCACAGTATGACATAAGTAAATGTAATAAATAAACAGAAAGCTTTGCATCCTGGTAAAACTTTACATAGTAGCAGTGTGAACAGAATAGAAAAATGCAGCTTAATCTAATACTAGGCTTCCAAAATAAAGAGTTAGATTGCTACATATCCATTGCTGAAAAATGGCAGAGAACTTTGTCAATTAGAATTGGTTCTTGCTAGGAGAAAATGTGTTGCTTTTAAAAATACTTTGACAACCTATTTTATTTACTAGCTGTTCATTAAAGACTCAAATTTTGATTGTAATAAAAATTACTAGAACTAAAACATAAAAAAAAACATAAATCAAATGTTTATATTAAGAAGTACAGTTCTTAAATTTGTTCTGAGGCAATATCATATATTGATTTACTTCATTAGGTGTTGCACAAGGCCTCGATGCTGAAGGTAATGGCAGTTTATCACCATTTTATGTTTTCTCAGAAGCAGAATTATCACTAAATAAAATCTTTTTTTTTTTTTTTTTTAGCCATTCATGCTATCTGTGAGAAATGTGACACTGGAAGTAATGAATATTGTATTCAAAAGTGACAGATGTTAACACAATATGGGTTAGTCAAGAGCTATTGTAACAGGTTCATCAATGCTAGGTATATCAAAGGATCCTCTTGGTCTTTTCACCCAAAGAATTCTGTGGAGAAGAAAGGGCCAATAGCAACTGAAGTATTCTTGGTCTCTTTTACCAATTACTGCAGTGTAAGCTCTGGGTTTTGTATTGTGTGTGTTAAATTATTTTGAGGAGCTGTTTTGGGACCTGTAGTTCATGGCATGTCTGCAAATGGTCTCTGAACTGTTCAGTACTGATGTTCTGCAGCACCAATGCCTGTTCTTACAAAGGGCTAGATTCAGTGACCCTGTGCTGGGTTTGTTTGTGCAGCCTTTAATTATGGAATTCCTCCACCAGTGTCACATCATCCACTTGGAACTGAAGTTAATAGATGGTAGTTAATACAAATGACATGTTTTGATACAGCGCAAATATCTTCTCTGTGAAGTTTTAGCTACTATTGGGATAAGGAAAAATGAGTCCAGGAAACCCAGAAGGGTTGATACTGAGTTTGGAAAGCTGGAACTGCAGTGCAAAGGTTAAGAACAGTGTTTTAAATGGAAGCTTCACAGATGCATCCATAATGTCTTGACTCTCATATATTTTAAGTTAGCTCTCATAACAGAGGCTAGTATAAATTCTCAAGTGATGTGACTTTTCATATAGAATTAAATTCTTTAGGTCATTCAGGTGACCTTAAATTGTATCAGGCTTTAGGCAACAATCTGAATTACTGCTTTGTTACCTAGACATGTATAATAAGGGATTCTGATATTGTAAGATAGCTTCTCCAAGATGTCTCTTCTAAGTAAATACCGCTTTATTTTTCAGAAAGCTGTCTTGTCAGTGCTCAGCTTTGTCATAGCTCATTAGTGAGCCAGCCACAGCTTCTGAAATAAGGTCGTATCTGCTGACATAATTTGGGGGTTTTCAGGAGGACTCTGTTGCCAGCATCAAAGATGAATACAGTTTTTATTAGAAAAAAAAATGATGATGAATAGAAGTCTAAAAGCTAAATGGATTGCTGTGGGAAACATCATAAATGGGCCAGCATTTAATTGAACTCGGCATTTGTGACAACATTGCAGGCTCCTGATACACTTTTTCTGTGTGTGGCTGCCGCAAGCACAGTAAATGAATTTTTAAATAAAAACTGTATTTCTAGCTTCCCTTCCAGTAAAAAATGCTTTCAAGGATCCTAGAGAGCCTGTTTGTCTTAAACAGACCAAAAGAGTAGATTGTCTGACATATCAGTCTTCTTAGTTGTAAGAATACTAGGTACCATCTGCCTCTGGTTTAAATTTGTTGTATCGTACTGTGTGAGAAGTCATGTCTTGCAAAATAATATTTAATAATTTAAATCTTTTAAATCTTTCTAATTAATTCCATTAGAGTTAAAAAATAATCCTGAAACTTCACATTTTCTTTTGAAGTATATGTGCCAAGAAGTAGCACATTATTATTATATCCAAAGGGCTTTAATAAAACATTTCTATTTTTTCAATTTGCTATAGACATAATGACACTTTGTATACTCTGTAGTTTTATTTGTTTTCTCATATATTCAGTTCCTTTCATGTTACAGAAGACTCCTAAAAACATTAGTAGAGATGTATAAAAATGCAGTAGAAGCATTTTTAAAGGACTTCTAAAAATTTCAGAATTTATGATGAACTCTTTTAAGTATCTTGAAAGATGCTGATGGTACTTAGTTCATATATAACGGTGTTTTCATTTGCAGGTCTAAAAGCCCTTTAAAAGGACTGGTATTATTGCAGCCAAGGAAATTCAGGCAAACTTAATACTAAACTGTTTTTTCAAAGTCACCTGGTAAACTGAAAAGGCTAGGAGTAACTCCCGAGTCACAATATAGCAGTTTTTACTTCAGACTACAGTGTTTTCTTCTGCATTCTCATTTGCTTTAGTTAGGCAGTCTTCTGTAAGAGAAACAGATTGCTTTTAATAATTTCTAACATTGTTCTTGTGGATTTTTAGATATAAAATAAGAAGCTTGGTATTTTTCAAAGAATCTGAGCAAGCTAGGCAAATTGAGGCGAAAACAAGCTCACTTTTTCTTGGCAGGAACAGTATTTTACTTAAATTGTACAGGGTTTTTAAAAAAAACACTAGCAATTTTTACGCCATCTTTAAACTGCCTCGAGCTTGAAAGTGGTATTAAAATACAGCATAGCATAGGCTAATTTGCTCTAGGGTTTGGAGCAAGCCTGTTCTATGTACTGCAATGATACGGAGATATTCCTGTTACTATGTAGGGTTTTTTTTAAGGCTGTCTTGGTTTGTACAGTGTACTGTAGTTACTGTTGTGAATGCAGTGTGGTCACATCTCCTATCCCCTTAAGTAGTTTTTGATTCTGTTCCTTTCTGCTGATTTTTTATGTCACCTGTTTCTTTTCTCCCCTTATGACTCAGCTGCAGTGTTTAATAGTAATGAGAGAACTTGATACAAACAAATGTATTCATTTGAAGTTACAATAAAGTGATTTTTCTCGATTTTCTGTAGGCATGCAGGTGTGCAGCCATTTAACAAGAGAGTGTTGAAGTATTTATGCCTGCAGAGTTTATTTCTAGTGTACACTTGTATAAATACTTAGAGCAGAGGAATATTTTACAGAATTTCAATACATGCTCCTATTTACATCAAATTAGTTTTCATCCTTTTCACTTTTTCCAACATCTAGAGAATCTTTCAGACAAGACACAAATTTGACATTAAACTAGATAATGACAACGTTGTGTATCATCAACAAGGTTTTGTATCTTCTTTTGTATTTGGAAAGAGTTGTATGGAACCTTATTTTCCCTTAGTGGAAGGGAAATTGCTACTTCAGGTAGTTCAGATTTTTCACTGGATACCACAACTTCCATTTGGAAGGGTCACTCTCTTAACAGAATACTTTCTGTGAACAGCTGGTGCACTGTAACACTGTATATAGTTACAACTGTCTTCAAAGTGATTTTTCAACTCAGCTTTAGCTGATACCAAGACTAGAAGCTTAAATTATATTCATTTTTTCTCTCTTCATACTTCAAAAAATGTTTTCTTCAGAAATAAATGACCTATATCTTAATCTCTTGATTTACATAATTCTTGACAGTGTATAAAATTCTAATAAATAATTGCTCTCTTTCAAGAAAATTGATTCCTCTCCAGTAGCGTATGTAAAAATCAGGTTTTTTTCTAAGCATGTAAAATCTTTATTCAAGTGTTGATTTGGTAGGTTTTGAATATTTTACTGTGAAAAAAAAAATCAACTGGACAACATCTTTATTCCAGAACAAAAAGACTTCATATTGGTGAATACAGTGTAATTTCTTGTGTTATTGTTATTATACACCTAATCTGTGTCATGTGCGAAGATATCTTTCAAGAAAACACCTCAAGCATTCCAAAATTCTCAAGCAAAAGCAGTTGTTACCTTGAAAACTAATTGAATTTTGATAGTGGAAATTTGACAAGATGGCAGATTTATGAGAGAAACATTTACAATTTGAAGACTTTCGAGTATTTCCTCTGAAATTGTAGAAAGGGAATTGTTTTGTAAGAAGATAGGAAGCTCCCAGCTCAAGACAGGACTATTAGAAGCAACTGCTTGGAGGCCACTGTAGTGAGTGACGCCTTTTATGCCAGTCATTGGAGTGGGATGTGGAGAAGATGAACTACATCTAAAAAATGATTGTTGGTGTCTCTAAGATTCCAAATGTCAATTAAGTGTTCTTGATACTGTTGTCAGTGCTACAGTAAAGGCTCTACAGAATAACCTTGTGTTAGTACTGTTTAGTTACATAGAGGGTGTGCAAAGGATTATAGCTACATCTAGGACCCATGAGTGATGCTTTCAAATCATTTGTAGAGTTTGTACATGAAATTAAGAAAAAAGTCTGCCTAGTTCACCAGTTTATTTTAAGAATATATGAGACCCTAATTGTGTTAATAGTCTTTGAAGTTGTAGAGGAAGAAGAACAATAACAATCTCAGGCATAACATTTCCAAACTTTTCTATTGCCCTGTCACAAACATGGTCAGTGTTACCTTTTTCTGAAGAATGCAGAGGATATGAGGTACAATTCTGTAGCTCACCAAACAGCTGAAAGGCATTGTGAAAATCATCAGCTTTTGTAATACTCTTTAGAATGATACAACCCAATTTACCCAACTCATTTACCCGATTAACCTATTTTCTTTTTTTCCCTCTATCACCATTTGTTTCTTTGTTGTGACCTCCAAGAATGCTTTTATAGTCTCATGAAGGTGTAGGATGAAATTTTTAGCTTGGAGTTCACTCTGTAAAGTTAGCATAAGGAAAAGTAGATTCTGTAAGTGTACACATGATTATTTTCTGATTTACAATGTTTGTGATGCCAAAAAACAAGTCTGTGTACTAATGGGGACTAAACTAGTGTGTTTAGTCTTGCAAGAAGGACATGGGTTCAAGAAGCAGGTCAAAAATGCCTTTGGTATTGTGTTCCTTCACTTTGGCACCTTCTGTCCTCTTTCCAGACTGTTGCTTGGTTGATCTTTTCATTAGTTTTTCAGATACTGTTGGAATTCTTGAAGACCAAAGGCCCAAAGTGGTGACTTCTCCCTGTGTTGGTCCAGAGATCAGCCATCGTCTTGGTATTTGCTTTCAGCAATGCTGAAAGCTTGGCTTCCAGATTTGTACTGCCTGAACTTTGTACTATTCTTGGGGGGCTTGGATGTTGTTTCTTTGTTTTCATACAGTTCTGGAGACTTACAATAACTGAAGGAGAAAAAAGCACTTGGGACTTAAGAATTTGAGCTGAGACCCATGAATACAGTAATCTTTGTTTAGGCATCAAGACACATTCTGTATGTAAAATTGTACAGAAAAGGAATAAGGGTATAAGGACAGAGAAGATGTCTCTGATGACTTTGAAAGGAATTCTGACTTCATGAATGATGGTTATCTTGTCTTAACAATCAATCGTCTTTACAGCTCAGTTTACAGCTCAGAAAAGAATGGCTGGGCTTCCCACATGGCATAGCTGAAAATATTGTTGACTGAATACAAAAAAGTTTAAGAAAATTCACTGTTGACACAGTTAAACATCTAAGGCAGATGAATATACAGCTTTAATACAAAAAGACATCTGTCATGTAGTTATGATAGCAAAGAAAACCTACCTATCATAAAATAGCTAAAAAATATTTGGGGTTGTTTTGTTATTTTTTATTGAGTCAGTATACATTTTTTCCATGGTACTTCAGCTACTGTAATCTTGTCATTGATTTTTTCATAAGTTTTCCCATGATTCTGTTACTGACATTATTATGACTTACTCCAAAACTTCTCTTTGACAAATCTATGCATCTAATAGAGGAGCAAAATCAAATGCCAAAATGATAGTCATTATTATGCCTTAATTAAATGCAACATAATAGTAAAAAATTGCCAAAAATAGTCATTATTATTTGTGTTTACATAAAAATGCTGTCAAGATAGTGTTGGCTAAATACTTGGCATTTTGTCCTTGTTTCTCCATGAGATTTTTTAAAACTAATTAAAAAAATCATAAAAGCACTTTCCACATTAAAAAGTCCTTTTCAGGACCAATTTTAATTTGAAAATCTCATCAGAAGTTTCTGGGTTTAGACTCTTTGGTCTTCAGGATGCTCCTTTCTTTTCTTCTTGCTCTCTTCTCTCTTCCTTTCTTCCCCGTCTTTTTTGTTTCCTTGTATTACAGTAGGAGAGCAATATCATGTTTGCCCACTTTTAAGCAGAGAAATGATCAAAAAGTTTTCATTGTCATTTCTCATTATTTTAAAAATAGAAGTGGGTTTTTTTTTAAAAAAAAAAAAAGAGAAGAAAAAGAAAACATCTGCGAGGTTTTGTTCTGGTATCTGTTACAGTGCTGTTTGATATGTTGAGCTGCTAGTGATGCTTGCTTCTTTGAACAGAACAAAAAGTGACTTGTGTGAGTTTCTCAGGAGACTGTGATCATTGATTTCCAGTTTATTCCAAATGAGGAATATGCTAATTAAAACAATTGTAATATTGTTTCTACAATTATTTGTTAATTATGATTGACTTAATGAACTACTTCTTCATACTCAGTTCTCTTGAGTATTTTTAGTAGGTCAGACAATTTGCCGAAGCAAAAGAAAACATTGGAAGAATCAGTGTTATTTCAAAGCAAGTCAATTCTGAACCTATACCAGTCTGTGTAGCAGGAGCAGTGGTGGGCTTGAGGCAGTGCCAAGAACTGTCATTTTCAGAAACATAATGTATACCAATGTTAATTTTTCTACAGCTGTCAATGTAGTTGAAATATGCAGTTTTACAATCCCTTTGAATCATGAAATATTAGAACAATTAGATTCTGCTATGTGACTTCTCAGCAGATGTAAAAATAGCACAACAGTAATAATGGGGCATTGCTAGCACATGAAAAACATGAATTGATTATCTGATGACTTTGAAGGTTTATTAAGAAAAAAATTGCATGCCAAAAATCACCTTAAAATTGACAGTGAGAGCAAAAGCATGTAGCATGCTCAATGCAATGGACCAAGAAGGTGACTTTTGTAGAAGAGTTCTTGAATGGGTCAAAAGCAGGGGCCTGAAGTTTAATAAATCCAAGAGAATGGTTTGAGTAACAATTTTTAGCTGGACAGGTAGAGGCCATGTTTTAGAAATACTCTACAGGAAGATGTGTTGAGGCTTAAACAGTATGAAGTCTATGGAAGTAAGAGACAACATATAGAATCATAGAATCATAGAATAGTTAGGGTTGGAAAGGACCTTAAGATCATCTAGTTCCAACCCCCTTGCCATGGGCAGGGACACCTCACACTAAACCATGCCACCCAAGGCGCTGTCCAGCCTGGCCTTGAACACCGCCAGGGATGGAGCATTCACAACTTCCTTGGGCAACCCATTCCAGTGCTTCACCACCCTCACAGTAAAGAGCTTCTTCCTTATATCCAATCTAAACAAACTTATCACCCAAGTTACAGAACAATGTATGTGAGAAGATAGCAGGTCTGGTCTTTCTTCCTGTGTTTGTATGTCTGACTGGGGAAAACCTTAGCCACTCTGTCAGTTTTAATAACTTCTCTATTCGTAGGGTGTAAGAGAAGGGTAGGAGTGAGTGGAGAGGGGGAAGAAAGGAGTGTGTGTAAAAAAGCTGAGTCCAAGAGCTCAGACCTTTCTTCTATAGTGACTGAAAACAAATATTCTAGAGTAGACAGTTTGAGGCAGGCCACTCTTACCCAAATTAATATATAGGTGCTGAAATTGAGTCCTCTTCTGAGACTGAAACAACAGAGATATCCTAAAAGCTCAGAGGACAAATATAAAGTGTTTGACATCCAATACTAAAGAAGTGTTTAAAATCATCATCTGGGAGATACTGCTATTATGGAAACTACTGAGGTTTGGAAGTTTCTTGTCATGTGAAATAAAAAAGTAATGTTTTTAAGTATTCAGTGAGAAATGCTGAGAGAAATGTAGCACATTCTTTCACCTTATCCATTCAAAGCTTACCATCAGGAGCCATCTATTTCCTGACTGACCACAGTGACCAGACCCAAAAGAATGGGGGACTGTTACACCTCAAAGAGAAATGATGGCTCAGATACCTTCATATTCAGTATTTGACATGTACATAACTGGTGTGTCCAATAGACAAATCTGTTACTATGAACAAAACTTCATTGTTTGTTGTTTTCAGTACAAAGGTAGTCCAGGTATCTCCCATGGACCTCTCACTAGAGGAAGGTCTTAATGATCCACTGGATTAGGAATAAATTGATGGGTCCAAGGAGGTCACATAGATTGTGTCCTATCCAACAAAACAAAACAAAACACAAAACATTTCTGGCATTTTCACTCTCAGGTCCCCGATCTTTGAAGGAAACAGGTGAGCTAACCTCATAGTTTAAACGTAAGTAAGTCTTCTAACTGTTGGTTCATTCCACAAAGATTTTGAAGGGATTCTTCTAAAGGAGATGAAAAAGTTAGGTGATGATGATCCTCTAATTTCTCTGTGGTCATACAAGCATCCACTTCATAGTAGCCTGCCTGAGTAACATTTATTGCTGTACAAAGTTTTTGGGAAATCTGTACTACTTTTCTACTTTTTTGCCCCTCCTCTGTCTCTGCCCTCTTAGATATACATATCCAATAGGAAAATTAGATTTCGGCTGATCTGAACCCTTAGTTTACAGGTAAACATAATAGTTGATGTTTGTTCATCAGTCTTCCTCATACTGAGTGAAATATAAGTAGGAGCAGAACAAAGCAATAGTAACATTCTAGGCCTGTCTTGCTTCAGGTATTTCTGGTTTAAGGACGTGATGAACTTGTTATAACCCTTAATTTTACATTATGTCTTACAAAAGCGTTGATTCCATTCTTGCTGGCTTTGAAACATAAGATGAAACAGAACATAGATGAGCTTGTATGTGGAATGAGGAGAGGCAAACTACCTTGTATCACATCTAAAGTATCTTAGAAATACTGGTCAGATCAGAAATATATTCTTTACCAAGGTTAGAAAAGACAGAGATGTATGATCAGTGCAAATGTCAGAATATATATTTTATATACTTTCTGCTTTTGTCTCATGGTTACTTAGGCAAATTCTTCCTTCTAAATACAAGTGTTGAAATTGATGAGCAATATTTCTTTTTAGAAACAGCATTCTAAAACTCATACATTATTTTTCTGGTCTCTTCTGCCTTGACAGTTAATATGTTTTGTTCCCAGTTGGTGGAGGACTTTGTCATTCCTACTTTGCATTTGAGGTGTGAAATATCAGAAATGGAACAATTAACAAGGTTTCACTGAAGTCATGAACAAGACAATATGGTTTCAAAATTTCATCTGTCACATTCCTATTGCTTTGCACTGATTTTGGAAATTAAGTGGCACCAAATTTTTCTCTTCTATTACTCTTCCTTGCTGTACTACATTGTCAAATTAGCATGTACTTTCTGATCACAGCCACAGCCCACTCAACTGCTAGCTTTCTCCTGCAAGAAGAGACTTCGGAATTCTCAATTCAATTTCTCAATGCAATTATATGTGATCTTTGTGCAAAATTACCTTTTGCATCAATTTCCATTCATTTCTCAGAATTTCTTATGAAAGACTGCTTGAGTGTTACAAAGAAATACTCAAAGAAATACTTTTTTTTTTTTTTTTCCTTTTGGCTGCATGGTAGTGCTAGAATTTTCCTGTAAAATTTTAACTTAAACACGGGCGTAGAATTAGTCCAGTGTTTCACCTGGGAGATGGTGAACATTATCTGCCTGAAATTTTTAGTCCATAAACATGTAGACATGTTAGTTTTCTGAAGGATTCTTATTTTGATGAGCAGGTATAAGGCAGATTCTTGTGCTGTAAAATGTGATGGTTCATGAGAGGCCGACTGTCATTAAGACGTCTAGGAACCATGCCTTATATAGTCACACAGAAAGAAATTCTCATGGAAACGGCATTATGGAGGTGACAGCTGCAGCTCTATATTTTTCCTAGGTTTAATTTTGCAGTTAAAGATTAACCCTTTATGATCTGTGTAAAAATTACATTTATGTCCCCCTGAAAAACAGAATATATGACTATCAAAACAAATTTCTGAAAATGTACAGGAGAGTCACTACATCTCTGTGGGACTTAGAATTAACTCTGTTTGCACCAGATTACACTGCTATTGCTGAAATTTTGGGCAAGAACTATATTTGGGTATTCTAATGTGGCTAGAATTATCATTAATTACCAACTCATATCTTTCCTCACTGAAAGCTTTTTTCTTCATTAGAGGCTGGCAAGCAATGTTCAGGAAAGTCTATACTGAACTATCTTTCCCCCAATATCTTTCTCTTATTTTGCAGTTCATGATGGGCCATTGTGAAACAGATGGGTAAAATGTGGACAGTGAAACTACCAAGGTAGCAATAGTGAGGCAGTAAAATAGTACATAGTCAAGTGCACACTGTGATGTCAAGTGGTTGAATTGGCAGTTATAAGTAAGAACAAGCACATACTCCTCAGAGACTTTTAATTTGATTTCTAAGGCACTGTATGGCTTTGAGAAGCTGGTAATGTTGGAACCTGAGCACAGAGCCTGAAGGCTGCAAACACTAACCTTGCAAGCCACCTTCTTGTGGTTTCTTTAGATTTAGGAGGAAGCAGAAGGAGAAACAGCAATCTGTCTGGAGACTGTTGCTGCTTTTCTGTGCTCTTGCTGGTGACACTAGAAGCCCACATTCTTCATTAGTTGCTTAGTAATTGTGTTGTTATATCTCCCACACAGGTCCATGGTACCATGCTATAACATTTACTAGAGTGAGAAAATACCGCACTGCCTCATCAAAGATATCTGCAGCTAACATGCTGCCATCAAAGAGCTGGAGCTTGGTCAGAGCACCTTGATGTTTGCTGTGTGAGATAATGGCTTCCTCAGTATTGCTCCTTAAGTTTTTAAATACTATTAATTTTCTGTCATGCACATCTTGTTGCTCATCATCCCATTTTATGATATTACTTTGGCAATACAACCAATATCGTAGCCATACTTACCATTCAAAGTTGACTTCTAAAAGAAGGTACTCTCCAAATACTATTCATCTGTGACTGATAGTTTTATCAATCAACAGTATGTGTAGAGAAGGGAGTTGAGAATATAGTTTTGGGCAGATATAACATGTGCAGAGTGTGCTGCTGAAAACACCTTTCTGGATCAAATGAAAACAGAACTTCAACGGATTAATTGTGCGGGTGTCACAATACAGTTGTTACCATAGCTATAGAACAGATTTCTAGTGGATTTTTATTTTACATTAGAAACTTGTGCCATGGCAACAGCAGTGCCTGTTAAAGATGTAATTCTGTCATTATACTTTATCTATTACCGCTCTTTTCATTATTACTAACAGCTGTTATTCTTCTGAATGTGCTTTAGTTTTGAACATGGAATCTCATGAGATATAAATGTGAATAAACTGATTTCAAACTTTACATAAGTGCAAAATTCACAGTATTTAGTGTGCTTCTGGTTTTCTTAAGATGCTCTGCAGTCTTGGAGTTGGATTCAGAAAACAGATACGTGATTTTTATGAAGCATCTGTAAATTATAACTCAAATACTAAAAGTGAGAAATGGTATTCCACAGAGTTCTATATATGTATCACAAGCAACTGTGCTGGGGTGCGCCAGTGCGTAAATAAATAGTTCATTGAATTGCAATCTGCTGTCTAAATACCAGTTTGGTTGTATATAAACTCGTGATAATAGCAGTATATATTTGTGGCTTTGAGATTATGGCAGAACTGAATTTATTTGTAGTTCCAAATATAAATGTTTTCCATGCAACACAGATATGGCAGTATTGCAGCGATTTTCAGAAGTAATCCACTCTGATGGGTAAGCTGTATGTGCACTTGTAATAACACTAAAAATTGATAGAAATGATATCTGTTTATGTTTTGGTATTTAGGATACTATCTACAAGTAAAAAGATAAGGTGGTAAGAAAGCTAATATCTGGTGAGGAAATAAGATCTATGTTGGCTTTTAAAACAATTTTTTTTGCAAAACAAAAAGAATTATCATAAGCAGAAAACTACTCTCCGTTGGGATTTAATCAAAGGTGAACTTCTCCACCTATTATTCTTTCTCTCTGGTATTCCCATGCTCTTTCTACTCAGAAGACTTCACACAAGCCTATGAGAAAGAAAACCTAGTATTGACTTGCTGTTTACTGAGTATAGACCTATGCAATGTAATTGCATATCATACCATTTCTTAGTCCCAGTTAAGTTGGTTGAAAAAATTAATATAAAGCATCTAATGAAAAGGCTCAAAAGTATATGATAAAGTTAGGAGATAGAACATGATAGAAACGAAGAGTCTGAATTTCTCAGAAATATCAGTAGATTTAAGATTAGTTCTAATCACACAGAGTATCAATCACTAGTATAGACATCTAAATGAAAGGGTTTTTTTTCAATACACAGCAGTATTCAAAAAAACAAGAATAGTTTTGATCTGTTTAAAAACAGACAGAAAATAATATATGAAACGCATCACCACTAAGCCTCAGAAGAAATACTGAATTCAGTATCAGTTGTCTTAAAATTAATGGCAGAAATATGCAACAATAAAAAACACCAATCTCGCATATGGGTAATTATTAAAAGCTCA
The DNA here is from genome assembly GCF_033815535.1 of Pezoporus flaviventris. Lineage (NCBI taxonomy): Eukaryota > Metazoa > Chordata > Aves > Psittaciformes > Psittacidae > Pezoporus > Pezoporus flaviventris. The sequence goes on from NW_026892644.1 coordinate 4,951,890, forward strand.
GGAAGATTTTTTGTTGGGTTTTTCTTCTTCAGCAAAGTTTCCTATTTTAGCAAGGATACAGTAGAAATATTTTATGATCCTGTTTAGACTTTCTCATACTTCAAGTTCTGGAGATTGAGATGTTGGGAATTTGCATAAGCAATGAAGACAACTAGTTTTAGTTCTAGATATGGTGGAGTTTGAAGAGGTTATTCAATATCCCATGCTTCAGGTCTTAGGTCAAAAAATACTCTCTTGAAATAAGACAGAAAGCAGTTTTATCACTATTTCATGGATTATTTCTTTCCTCCTGTGGTTTCTTTGGAGCAATACAGTGATTAGTAGGCTACTATAGTATTTAGAGCACAGGTTTAGTCCATCTCTGTACTCTTGCTATTCCCAGAACATTAAAGTATTAAGCAGTAACAGCATTATGAAGCTAAAATAATAATACAAATCTGTATTAAAAGAGCATTAGACTTTTTTTTTCTTCCTGACAAATCCAGTCTTTTTCATTGTTCATCATAGATGTGGTTTGCATTGCTCAAAATCATGGGGAGAAGAAGGCATAGCTTCCTTTGTCATATGATTAACAAAGCTCTTCGTTAAAGCAAAAAGTAAAAAAGTATCAAGGAAAAGAACTGACAGCTAGGTAGCTAAACAGCACAGAGAGTATGCTCAGTCTCTAACAGAGCTTTTGTTATGTTGATCAAGACCGACCAAACTTTATCCAAATAGTCATTAAAAGTATTCGTTTGTTTTTTGGCAGCTGAATTTGAGACATTAGGGGTCTAACTTAACTACTGAGGTCAACAGCAATTGTGCTATATTCTGTGTTCTACAATGTTAATTACTCTGAACAAGGCAAATCTTAAAAGAATTTCAAATAGAATGCCCCAAATTTGTAGACATTTTCAGCATTATATCCTTGTCTCTTATTTCGCATTTATCAAACTAGGATGTTATCACGCTACAACCTTACCCTGTAAAGATATAAGTTCATAATTTTGAACCCATTAGATAATGAACATCATAAAATATCTAAGGAATTTGATATTCATAGAAGAATTTGAATTTTGTGCAATAAATAAGCAACAGAACCCTTCTTTCTGAACAAAGAGAATATAAAGTATTGAAGTGCTTCTCCATCACTGAGAGAACTTCATTTTGAACATGGAATGGGCAGTTGGTTTGTTGTTTGTTTTTTTTTTTAAATAGTAAGTTAGGATATAAGAAGTGAATTACAGTGCTGCTAATGCATAAGAAAAGTAGAGGTTACACAGGCAACCTTCATTTTCATCTTTCCTGACTTTCTTAAAGTGCTTATATGTGTATTTGTCCTGGGTTCAGCAGTAGCAGTCATTTTTCCCCTTCTTGGTAGCTGGTGCAGTGCAGTGTTTTGCCTTTCAGCCTGGGAACAGAGCTGATAGTAATGTTTTGGTTTGGCCAAGGACTTTGTGAGCCTCATGCTCTGCCAGGGAGGAGGGGAAGCCAGGAGGAAGCAGAGACAGGACACCTGACCCAAACTGACCAAAGAGCTATTCCATACCACAGCACGTCATGCCCAGGATGTAACTGGGAGTTAGCCGGAAGGGCTGGGGGACTGCAGGGTTGGAGGAGGTATCGGTCGGTGCTTGGTCGGGCTGAGGGGGTTGAGTTATCGGTCAGCTGGTGCTGAGGTGTTGTATTCTTTTCCCTTGTTATTTCCTTTATCATTATTATCACTGGTGGTAGCAGTAGTGATTTGTGTTATACCTTAGTTACTAACCTGTTCTTATCTCAACCCGTGGGAGTTGTATTTTTTTTTCGATTCTCCTCTCTGTCCCTCCGGGAGCAGGGGGAGGGCAAGAAAGGGGGGGAAGTGAGCGAACGAATTACCTGACTGGGTTTAAACCACGACAGTATTTTAAAGATGAAAGTTATACCTACAGTGGAATATATATACTTACATATGCACAATAAAATAACTGTACTGACCTGCCACAACGTATGGTGAGTAGCTTTTCTCTCTAGGATCCACTATCAATCTGATCTCTGACTGATGAGCGTTTACTTACTTCTTAGACATGTAAAATAAGATGTGTCAATTTGGAGCAGGATCCCAGCTTCTGAGTTTTTCATGTGAATAAAAAATACCAAAGTCAATCATTATTTGCATAATTTTCAAAATTGTAGACATACACAATTAATTCAGCAACTTTCAGAAATCAAAGTAAGTGAGAATGTCCCATGTCCTTTCCCCAAAAAAGAGCTTTTCTGGCATTATAGATTCCTTAAGCTCTATCAAGTCCCCCATACAATCTTTTGCCATTATAGCCCACATCATTTTAGTTGCAAAATTTCTTAAGACTATATTCTAGTCAGTTGTTTCCCAAAGAAAAGTAGGTTTTCTTAGGTTGCACTCATAATCTTGGTTAGAATTTTATCATGATATTTTACCAAATAAGAAAAGCTAATGTTACATTTTTAAGCAGCTGACTAGTAAAAAAGCTGATGATGTTTTGAAGTACACACCAAAATCTTTCTTTCATTCATGTAATCAAATACTGCCTTCTTTTAGAATTAATATTTTGAGATTTTTAGGCTTCTGGTTTTGGATTTTTTTTTTTTTTTTTTTTGCAAGCAGGTATTTCAGCAAATAAGGGAAAACTGCTTCATTTCTTTGCAAATTATTACATAATGCTATGTTTGATTTCTTCTCATAGCTAGTGCTATGCACACAGTCCTACAGTTAGAGTCTACATATGTGTATGCAACTTCTAGGAAGAATAAGATGAATGCATTTATCTTTAACAAAGTAGTTATAGAGATGCAACTCTTAGTGGGGACACAGTTATTCTGAGTAGAATATGTTAACTTAATGCCATGTGGATAGAGTGATGTTATCCATACCAGTACTGTAAATGAGGTAGTACAGATAGAAAAAGGTCTTTTTCTTCCCGCTCCCCCTTTTTTTTTTCTCCTCCTAGTCCTTACAGCAACAGGCATAAACAGAGCCTTTATCTTTAATAATCCACTCTGACTGTGCCAAAAACTGCATTTTTCTGTAGTTTATTTTTTTGTGTATTTGTACTAAATTGCATGTAAAACTTGGTTCAAAAAGACTTGATTTCCTGGTGGGTTTTTTTGTTTGTTTGTTTGTTTTTTTTAATGGTTACTATTACTCTGAATCTGTTTGCAAAAGTTCCCAGAAATAAAAAGAACACTCAGATCTATTCTTTAGAGACTGTCTGTAAAAAGGCATCATAGTGTAAATTCACTATTATTATAATGACTATAAGAACTAAAATTGCTAACAATACTCCTGACAATACTTGTTCTTCATGTGTTTTACTACCTACAAACTAACTAGCTAATTCATCACAATAAACTGTATAATTTGTGCACATTTCAACTTAATAACAAATTAAATGAGACAACCATTAGCTTGATGGCATAACAATGGAATTTTGTCTTATAAATTTGTTTTTTCATGGAATTTATATGTAGCACTGACTGGTTTTGGATGGTTTTCAGACAAGATAAAATAGTTAAGTTTAAGGAGAGAATTGTTTTTTAAGAGACTAATAATTCATGCCATAAGTATCTTTTGTTTCTGTACATAAGCAAGAACCAAGCAGCATACAAAAATCACTTTGCAGAGGGTAAGGGTTTTGTTGTTTGCAGTATTTTATAATGCTGTTTTTTTAAGAGGTAATCTCTCATTTCAGAGCGTCTTTGCCAGGGAGAAGCATCCACTGAAAGTGAGCTTCCTGAAGGACACCCCGCTGAACAGTTTGCTGGTTTACTCCATGGATCATCACCTGCGTGTGACCCACCTGATAATCCATTCCAGCTGTACAGCAAAGTAAACCAGTGCAGTGGTCCACTAGAGAAAAGCATTTTGAGCAAGAGCACAGTTCAGCAGATACAGCTGCAGAAAGAAAGCAACATTGATGCACCCGTTAAGAAAAAAAAGCCACCAATTGTTAACAGAACCATATTTCATACTAAAACTAAACCAGTAGAAAATCATACGTTGGTTGGCACATCAACCAGGATAAGTGAACAATGGGTTATCTCCACTGGAGGATTTGTTGAGCGAGCGTGCACGCTTGGGAGAATACGATCTTTTCCAAAGACTTTGCTTGAAATGCATTTGTGCAAAAATGTGTCAAAATCTGATTCTAATCTTATCACCCGTCCACCAAACGACAAAAAAGCAAGAAGCAACTGGAGTGAACCCACACCAAACCAGCAATGCTCCAAAGAGAATTCGGAGAGAACACCTTCCTTCACATCAGAATGGGAAGAAGTAAGTTATATTTATTTCTAAGAACAAGAAAATATACAGTATTGTGAAAATGCTGTTATTGTTTGAAATAAAAAATTCATCTTTCACACTGCAAATCTTTGGAGACTATGTCCTAGTGTAATGCATAGTAGTTTGACAGCTGCAACAAAATGCAGCGCATTTCTGTTCAAACACTGCACGCTTAATGAAGCCTATTGTGTCCATGGGGAATGAAGTTAACTGGAAGTAATTCTGCAGTTCATTGTGACATTGAAATTATTTTCTACTAATGCCTCACCACCAACACTAATTAAATTGGTAAAATTCTTTGTAGCTGTGTCCATATTTAGATACTTGATAATTATTTCCCACCATGACAATGCCCACCAGCAAGAGACAAGAGAAAATGGCAAGAATGGAGAGTCTAAGATTTTTAGGTTGATTATGCATTCTACAAACTCTCCCTATATAACATGTTATCTAACTGGTGTGTAACCTGTGTACAGAATCCTTGGCAAAAACCTTACTCTTTTGTGAAGTGGGAATACACTTACAGATACGGTGAATTCAGGACTATTAAAAGAAATGTCCACGCTGAGTTTGTAGTACACATGCTTGCTCCCACAAGAGTGTTTATTTTAGTTTTATAACTATATTTAAAATAAATTTTAAACACCTATTTTTTCCTCCTGTGTTACATTTCAAGGATGCAAATGGTTCTTCATAGACACAAAACTTTCCATCTTACTGAGGTAAATGAAAAGTGGGAAACATTTAAATCTTACTGCTATTACAGAGAAGCAAGTTTTTCTCTTTAAAATGACTGCTACAGAAAATCTATATATCTCCAGAGTGCTACTTTATTTCAGAAAGAACCCAGAGCTTGTGTTTGGTTATTTTTCTAGAAATTCTAGACAATTCTATTTTCCCAGCTCATCTAAATGTCTGTTTTGATAAGGCATCTGAAGGTAGTTTTTGTTGTAAAATAACTACTTTCTCAGTGACATGTTCTTAAGATCAGGTTTGGATCTTAATGATTTGGATGCATTGTTATGAAATCCGAATATGAGTCAGGTCCAAGTTTGCCTTTCTAGGAAGACAAGTTTTGTTTGTTCTTAAGAGTAAGAAAAAATGTAGTTTATTTTAAAAACAAAAGATATGAATTCTAAATCTGCAGATTCTGACATAATTTCCAGATTGCCCTGATTTCTCATATCACCAGTGGCAAATACGTAGTTTTTTAAATGGAGGCTAATGTTTTTCTAATAGTCCTAATATTAATCATAGTAAAACCTGGAACTCTGCGTCTGCCTTCTTAGACAGCACCAGCTTTTGATTCACCTTTTGTTTTGTCTTGTTCTTAAAGAAAAAAAAAAGGGTATAATATTTTTTACATAGTAAGTTCAAAGTAATTTAGAAATGCACAGATGAGTTTTGGGATCAGCGTAATGCTGTTTCATGAACAATACCTTTCTGTGGTATGTGGGGACACATCTATGTTTCATGCCTATTTGTGGCCTTGGGGCAGATGGAAAAAAGCAGCATAGGAAATTCTCTGGAAATTTTCAATGAACAATTGCTTTAGTACTTCATAACACACAAAACAATATTCTTATGCATTAATATTACTGCTTAAATAGATCTCTGCTGGTTATACCTACATGACCATAATCATAAGTATGAACTGTAGAAAAAGAAATACTAGTCTTAAGCTTTAGCTTTTGCTAGTGTACAAATGTTGCAAAATAAAAATCAAGGCGGAGAAATTGTCTACCTTTGATTTTTACGTTTCGCAATGTTGATTGTTATTTTTTTAACTGTAGTAATAATGCCAAAAATTTATGCATGAGAAAGCAAAATGAAGTGATAAAGATGGGACCCATCAATTGTTTTCACTGTTTTCTCTTTTGTAGATTGATAAAATCATGAGTTCTATAGATGCTGGAATTAATACTGGACTGGAGGAGATGAGTGATCACGCTGCAAGTAAGGAAAAACAAATAACTATTGTTTCATTTTGACTTAACTGTCTATAGGGAAACCAGGGATAAGATATTGCTAAGTAACCCACTGTGTTGAAATCATTTGTAGGTATTTGAATAACCATGAACAGAATCAATGTTGTTTACTGCTGGAGGTGCATTAGGTCCAGTATCCTGGAGCTGTTACTTTAAATAGCACATTGGAGTCATTAATGTTGTTTTTAAATCTTACCAGGAAAAATATTCCATTAGTGCCTACTTACTGAGGCCTTCCTGCTAGGGGGATATTTTCCAGTCTTTTTCAGCTGAGTTTTTGTTTGGAATGATGGGACCCTGAGTATATCTAATCCAATTGCTGCTGACACTTTTTAAAGCATCATGTTACCTAATACTGCTTCGATCAAATATTTGTCACAGGGCTGAAAATGTTGCTGACAGCCAGTGACTAGTGTTAGCAATGTAGGGAAAAGTTACAAACATTTCCTACCATGGTGACTTCTAAGAACTCCACGTCATGCCTAGCCTTTTGGTGTGTCAGTATAAACCTGTGCAACAGTGCTGATAAGAATTTTGAAAGTATTTTACTATATCTTCTTCCTAACTCGTGGAAGGAAAACTGACTTGTACGTCTGAATAATTTGGTCTTGAGGCAAAGCTGTTAATTCACCTGTACTGGTACATTCCTGTTAGCAATTCCAATTACTTGGGTTTATCTATTGGACAGGAGACTATGTACCTTTTTGCTTAAAATTTAAAAAAAAAAAGGAAAAGTATTTTTAACAACAGCCCATTTCATAGAGCATTATATCTGTACAGTATAAAACTGCGTCATCAGTTAAATAGAGTTGACACAGCTATTTTAACAGTAGCTGGACAGTGAGAAGCAAATCTAAGAAAAAGAGAAAAAACTGATTTGAATACAAATGTAATTGCAGATCAAACAAGCAGATTCAGATTATTATTGTTCTAAAAGAGTAAGGGGCAGTCTCATGAAAAGTGCTAGGCATGTTGTCCTGGCAGGCTGTTTTTGATTCCTGAAACTTGCAGTGTTAGAAGGGAGAATTATTCATAGAGAAACTCTTGGTTAGGAGATAATTAATAATTTCTGAATTTGCTAAAAGCAATTCATGATTTGCTGAATTTGAGATGGAGTTAATTTCCTCTATAGCACCCTTCATAGTGCTGTGCTTTCTACTGGTAGCTGGAAGAGTGTTGGTACCACCAGTGTTTTAGCTATTGCCAAGCAGCACTCACGTGGCACCAAGGCTGTCTCTCCAACATCCCCCCTTATCAGTAGGCTGGGTGGGCAAGATGTTGGGAGGGAATATAGCTGGGGCAACTAACCCAAACTGACGAAAGGGGGATATTCCATGCCATATCACATCTGCTCACCAATAATAGCTAAGAGAAAGGGGAGAGGTTGGGACAGCATTTGTTACTATGTTTATCTTCTGGAGAAGCTGCTACTTACACTAAAGCTGTACTTCCAAGAAAGTGTCTGGACATCACCTGGTAATGGGAAGTAGTGAATAGATCTTTTGTTTAATTTTGCTTCTGTGAGTGACTTTTGCTTTTGCTTTATTTAACTGCATTTTTCTTGACCCCACAAGGATTTTTTTTCCATCTTATTTTCTCCCTACCTGGTCCTGCTGAGGTGCGGAGTGATAAAGCAGCTTAGTGTCACCTAGCATCCAGCCATGGCCAACTCACCCCAGTACTTTTTGGTTCCCCATCTGAGGCTCCAGGGAATCGAGGTCAGGATAGTAACTGGGAGAAGTAATGAGGAAAATATGGACTGAACAATGTGGAATGATGGTGCAGAATTTTGGTTATTGTAATTGTGGTAAAGGAATGAGGGGTGGATTGTGTGCAAAATTGTGTCCACTTTTGTTAGGTGTTGTAATGATGATTTTTTGATTTTGGTGTGGGATTGGTTTTTGTTGTTGTTGTTGATATGAGTGAAGATTCTGTGATTTTAATGATAATCCTTAAATATGTGATCCACAGAGGCAAGGAGTGGAATATATTGACTTTGTGTGGCCAGGTTTTGGATGGACCTGCTGGTAGCACATAGTTATCTGGGATAGCACTATAGCTCTGTGGTATCTGGGATGACATAGTTGAGAAGTAGGAGGGAGAGAAATGGCAGCCAGATAGAGGAGTTAGACTATGTGAGAGGAACAGCTCGGCAGGCACCAAGGTCAGAGCAGGAGGAAGGAGAGGAGATGCTCCAGGCACCAGAGCAGATTCCCCTGCAGCCTGTGATGCAGACAATAGTGAGGCAGGCTGTGCTTATTCAGCCCATGGAGGTCCCTGGTGGAGCAAATATCCACCTGCAGCTTGGGGAGGACCCTATGCTGAAGCATGAGGGTGCCCAAAGGAGGCTTTGACCCTGCAGAAAGCCTGTGCTGGAGCAGGCTCCTGGCAGTACCTGTGGTCCTGTGGAGAGAGAAGCCCCTGCTGGAGCAGGTTTGCTGGCAAGACTTGTGACCCTGTGCAACCAGACCATATCACCCAAGGCTCTGTCCAGCCTGGCCTTGAACACTGCCAGGGGTGGAGCATTCACAACTTCCTTGGGCAACCTATTCCAGGACCTCACCACCCTTACAGAAAAGAACTTCTTCCTTATATCCAGCCTGAATCTCCCCTGCTTAAGTTTGTATAATATAGTAGCACAGTATTGGAGTGTACAAGTCAAAGAGATTTCTCTTAGTGATGGATGTTAAAGAATCTATATTAATGAAATTTCACTTTTCTTGTCTAATAACTTTTTAGCAAACAGTAAACTTTCTGATAATACTGAAGAGCGAATGTATCTTGATACAGAATTCTTCTTTTTAGTATTTACTTAGTCCTGTAATTCATATTATAGTGTTTTAATGAACTGTTAGTAAAAACAAAAACATGTTAGATTCAAGCACAAATACTCTTAATTTACTAGGCATGAGGAGCTTTTTATACTGCACAGTATCTCATTCTCTGTGAAAAATATTTGAGAGGAAATGTGTCATACACTGATAGTTCAATAGCTATATTTAAATTAGACAATGATGACATCTTGTGATGAAATCCTTGAATGGATTTGCAGAAACCTTGGACTATATTTTCCTACTAGTGAAATCTGGAAAGACTTCATTTAGCTCTCGAGGGGAATCTTGTAAGGAGTGATTAGAGGAGCAGTGAAAGGGGAGAATCAAAACTGGCTGATGTGGTCATGAGGACTTCATCCACAGCATGCATTCAGAAACAAAAATATTAAAGCAGAGATTTCAGTTTGGTAGTGGTAAAGGTAATGGAGGAGTAAACTAGAAACTATGGAGGGAGAGATGGCTGCTGGTATCCTGTAAGAGCATGGAACATTCAACATCTGAATAGCTTAGCATTGAAATCAAAAGCAGGAGTGCTGACTAGAGGGCAAGTAAGAACTAATCTCAGTGATAACAGACAAGAGGAACACTATCCCAAGCAGTACAAAAACTCTACTGTAGAGTGAAAATAAAAGAATGTGCTGGCTACTGACTCCACTCAAGGTAATATGGAGACATCTGTATCACCAGGCACTTACAGCTGATGTATTTCTTCACCAGAGTCTGAATTTGCCAGGTTGCAAAAGATTCTTACGATCACTAGCATGTGATAAAGAATACTCATGATCCTGCCAGGAATGATCAAAATTGAAAGTGATTATAAGGCTTTGTGGCAATGGATAAAAATGATGATTCGAGTGATATTATTGTATCTCCTCTCACATCCAAGTCAAGCATCAGTTAGATACACCCTAAATATAATTACAAGGCTTCTATTCTGAGAGAACTTTAAATTAAGAACCATGTGGCAAGGATAAAAATCTTCATCTTAAATAATTGAAATTTGACATAGGTAAACCCCTGAGAAAGACAAAATTACTTAAAACAAGATTAAAGAATTGACTAGAAAATGTCACGGGTCACTTTGCCAGCTGTTTGTATGCTAATGGTAGAAGAAAAGGGAACAGAGAAGAATTAACTGAGGAATTAATGAGCAATAGACAAGAATAAATTGAAGATTATGGCAAAATTGGCATTGTAGAGAGTTTGTCATATATATTACACTGGTAGGGTAGACGGAAGAATAAAAGAAATGTTGGCTTGTCTTTCAAAAATACAATGGACTTGATAGTAATGGGAGATTTTAGTTGCCACAGCACTTGTTGGGAAAGAATTTTCATTGACAGACTGCACAGGAAAAAGTCTCAAGGAGGCAGACATCAATAAATTCAGCCAATTTATTTTAAAAAATCACTAGGGTTCAAGTTAAATAGAAATCTGTGGGCTCTTCAACAGAATACTGCTAAAGGCCGTAATACAAGCTTCACCAATATAAAGGAAAGAAAGTGTAAAAGACCAGCTTAGTTAAATTGTCATTTTTCTTTCACTTTAGATAAAGTGAAGAAAATGTCTCTCTTTACTGAGCGCTGTAGAATAGCACAAGCATGTAGAGACAAGTCAGAAGTGCCAAAGCACTCAGTGAGATGCAACTAGCAAGAGAAATGAAGATTTAATATAACATAATTACATTAGTGAACTAATAGGGAGAAGAATAAAGAAACCTTTGGCACTTAATAGAGGTACTGCAGGAAAGGAAAAGCTGCTCATAGTAGGTGCAGAGAAAGCAAAAACGTACAATGACTTTTTATCACACATTTTTACTGATAAGGTCTTCGTGGAGCATATGACATACACTCTAATCCTTAGAGTGTAACTTCAATTGTAGATAAGGAAATAGCAGGTTATATAGGGTAGGTATCTTAAAACTGATTTAATGAACTTCACTTTGTGTTACATAACTGTCTGAAAAACTTAAACCTGTTAGTGGTTTTTTGTGAGCATTCTTGGAGGATGGATGAGGTACCAACACACTAGAAGAGAATGATGTAGAGCTTATCCTTAAAAAAGGAAAGAAAGAAGAATCTTTTCTATTCTATAGTATGGAATCTTTTCAATTCATAGAAAAGTCAATGAATAGATAAACTACTTAAAATAGCTAAAATTAGTGAAGAAATAAGAAAGAGGCAACATGGATTTGCCAAGAGCAAACCTATTAAAGCAACCTAGTTCCCTGCTAGGAGCAGATATCAGATTTTTGTAGGTGAGGAAAGAACAGTAGATACCCAGTATTTGGAATTCAGTTAAGGTTTTGACATTGTCTTGTGTTTTTCTAGTTAGAAAATTAAGGAAACATGGGCTTAATTAAAATAATGGTAGGTCAGATGGAGGAAGCTTTTTCTTAATGTCTAAATTTAGACTAAATTCAGTGTGGACTGCATTGATTACATCCAAGCCACAGAGTTAGATAAGCAGGCACTTCTTTGGTATTGTTTATCACATCTAAGTGGCACTAAAAATATCTCGAAAGATAGCCTAGAGGACATCCTCAGATATAGTGGTCTAAAACTAGCAGACATGAATCTCCCCCTCTTCTCCCCATAACAAAATTAAAAAGACAGTATACTAAAGCATCCAAATATATTATTAGGGAGATTATAACCGCTGTTACATTCAGCAGCACCTTCAAGACTTCTGGATATTTGCTAGAATTAAAAAGGGTATTGGCTGGAGTATACCTGATTTTGGCTTGAGGCAGTTGAATAGGTCAGATTGCTGTTTTAAATCACTGTGAGTCTATGTTGCAATGATTCTGTGACTACTGGGATAACATGATTTAGATGGAACCTGTCTACAAGGTAAATTAAAAAGAAGAAATACTTCAATTTCCATTTTTTTATTTGCCTAAGTTTTTCAAGGCACACATAGCAGTATTTCTGTGTTAGTTGAAGCCCAGTAACCGTTCAGAGGTGTGTGGTTCAGAGTTCACTTACATTTCCAAGTCACTTGAAAGAGGATAATGAAGAAATAATCTACTTCAGAAAAAAAGTTGAGTTTTTTTAACATGGGTAATTGGATATCATATCATCATCATGATTAAAGTAAGGGTTGTCTCAAGTCAAAGCAATTAAAATAATGACAAGGAAAATAATTGTTAAAGGTCATTCAATATCAAAATAATCTACAATCAGTTTAGGATTGTGCTGGGCTTTTGAGAAAACCACTTCTGTCAAATATGTTCTAGCACGTAGAGGGTTATTTACAATTTTATAATTCTGCTGATCAGGAACTCTTTTTTGAGTGCTAGCCAAAAATTCGCTATCCAGTTGCTGTGTGCATGCAACTACACTGTAGTAAGGATTTCTTTGACCAGCTGAGCAAGTGCCCTTATTGCTCCACCTAGATGCATACAGAGTGCAGTTTACCAAATTATCTTCAGTTTCATGATCTACAATTTGAGCTTAGAACATGAGATACTGGCAAGCCTTTTCTTACAGCTGAAATAAGCAAATTTCTTACTACATTTAGCAAGTTTGGATTTTCCAAAGCTCATTTGTTGCCCTTTTCTGAGAATAGCATCACATTCAGCATCTGTGTCTAAACATCAGTATCAAAGCTCCAAACTTTGCTCAGTGAGGCTTCCTGAGTGAATGCCTTTCAAAGACGAATGTGATTTGTTACTGGAAGAGGTGTATGCAACAGAATTTTACCAGATTGGAAAAAAAAAAAAAAATCAAGAAAGCTAGCAAATCTCCTAAAATATTTGCTTTAGCAGTATGTATTAGCATGTCAACAACTTCAGAGAGACCCATGAATTGACTCTTCTAGAACTACTTTGTAATCAGAAGGACTCTGGAACACTGACAGCTATGCCTGTGTTGACTCCATATGAGCTGTACATCATTTGAATGTAGCAGACCTGCAGTGGGTTGTGCTGTATTCAGAATAAACCCTACAGCTCCACTTTACATGAAGTTTTTCCACAAACAAGACTTTAATGGTTCTGGATATGCCCACTACATGTGTGTGTTTCTGTCATGTAATACATATTTAATGCCAGTAGTAGCTCATGGAACACTGTATTAGAATGCATTTTGTGTTTAAGGAACGAATGAACACGCACAGCCAGAAAAGCAGAATGAGAGGAGTAAGAATTCACTTTGTGCACCTGTCATTACAGTACAGCTGTAATGTAACTGGAATTGTGCAGACCTTTGACTACCAGGAGCTACATGCCCAGTTTCCTCTCTTTCTTCCATCTGTTCCACTGCCACTACGCAGACATGAAGCCTTCATCCTCCTTACTATAGTTCTGCCTATGAAAGCAAAAATTTCACTCCGAAGTAGTCAAACTTTCTTTTAACAAATGAAGCCTTGCTAGGCTGGCCCTTTTTCTGTTTGCTGCCATATGGTTGTGATTTTGGCAAAATGGTCTTCCTCCAAAGCTGTTAATATCCTCCCTCCTCCAAGGGCAGAAAACAGATAAAATATAAGTATTTAATTAAGGCAGAATTTTAATTAGGTATGTGTAGGCATGTTGGCATAAGGCAGTTTTCACAGTGGTAAGTTAAATACTTGAAAGTATATAATTGTTATTTAGTGTCTGTTTTGCCGCAGTTACTTCCCCGTTTTATATCTCTGTGTGGTTAAACTAAGCGCTTTGATGAAGTGGATTTAATTCATAGATTTTAATAAATGGAGCCATGCACCCTCTCACAAAGAGGGAGACCTTTGAAGCTTACAGTTTTGAACAGACAACTCTAATTTTGCAACAGCCAACACCACCAGACTGAAAAATAAGAATAACATCACTTCCCTCCTAACTCCACTTTCCCATTGAAGCTGATACACTGTGCAAAAAGACCAAAATATCTGTAGCATCATCAAGTGGAAAAAAAAAGGCAGAGGGAACCTGGCTCTGTAACTGGTAGAAGAGGGACCCAATGATAGGAGACAGCTCCAGCAGCTGTTCTCTGCTCCCAGTGCTGTTTAATGCCTCCTTAATAGGAAATGAATATGCAGTTTGAGATTTTTGAACTGCATCTATGAACTCTTTAGCATCAAATATAGGACAGCACTGCAGGGAAAAAGGCCACACAATCGGATTTAATTCTGCACTTGTATTTTATTAAGAACTGCAAAGCAAATGTGGAATTTTAAGTTGCAGTGGCAGAATTGCTGGAGCTAATTTGTCTAAGCCAAGTCAGTATGAGATGTTATGGAAGGCAAAGCTGATTCTTGTTTCAGGCAAAACTGGTTTTAGTCATTCATTTTCTCTTATGAATGTAAGAATTGCCCCTCTACTCTGCTCTTGCGAGACCTCACCTGGAGTATTGTGTGCAGTTCTGGTGTCTTCAACATAGAAAGGACATGGAACTGTTGGAACAAGTCCAGAGAAGGGCCACGAGGATGATCAGGGGACTGGAGCACGTCCCGTGTGAAGGCAGGCTGAGGAAGTTGGGGCTGTTCAGCCTGGAGAAGAGAAGGCTGAGTGGAGACCTCACAGCAGCCTTCCAGTATCTGAAGGGGGCCTATAGGGATGCTAGGGAGGGACTCTTCATTAGGGACTGTAGTGACAGGACAAGGGGTAACGGGTTAAAACTTAAACAGGGGAAGTTTAGGTTGGATATAAGAAGGAAATTCTTTCCTGTTAGGGTGGTGAGGCACTGGAATAGGTTGCCCGGGGAAGTTGTGAATGCTCCATCCCTGGCAGTGTTCAAGGCTAGGTTGGATGAGGCCTTGGTTGACATGATTTAGCATAAGGTGTCCCGCCCACGGCAGGGGGGTTGGAACTAGATGATCTTAAGGTCCTTTCCAACCCTAACAATTCTATGATTCTATGTCACTCACTCTCACACTCTTTACCCAGAAAACAAGCATGCACTTTAGCCAAGTTGCCTGCTCATGGCCACTTGTGTGTCATAACAGCAAACTAATTTTTTTGATAGATCTTTAGGAGTCAACAGTTACTATGGTGTGGTCCTCTTGATCCAAAATTTTGTATACTTCATCTGTGCTCATTGTTTTGGCTTTCTTATCTTGAGTATTTTAGGGCTAGAATCTATCTTGCTTTTGGAATTACAAGAAGGTGATTATCACATACAGTGTGCTATAAGGTTGTTGCTGTCCTCCTGTGTAGTGTGTATTGTAGAGTCTTCTGCTGACAAATGATCTGTGCTGTTCCTTTGTCAGAGCATGCTCCTTGTCTTGATAGAAACACATTCCTTAGTCTTTTACTGCTGTCAGCTGAGCCCTTGGTTATCAATACAGACTATACCTTTAACCCTTTATAGCAGTGTTTCCTCTCATGCTTACACACATGCACTTCTACTCATGTATTATTCATGCCAATCTTCATATTTATTATAAAAATCTCTGGAATTATTTGAATGGTAATTTCAGCCTATGTAATCGCCTAGATTATAGAACAGTGGATAACAGAAGCCATATAGCTGTAAAATACATGGAAGAAATATTCTGGACATTTATTTACAGGGAACATGTTAGTCAGAATGCATTGCAAGCTACTAAGCTTACCCAAAGATCACATAAATTCTCCAAAGAAATCACAAATAATTGGATTAATATTTTGTTGACTTCTACTTTGTAAAAGCCTAAACAAGAGATAAGAATGCATCTGTTTTAATGATCCACTGAATTCCAAAACAAACCTTACAAAAGACTTGGCAAACCACTGGATAATTGTAGAGCTTTTAGCTATGTTTTAAAATAAACACTATGGGTGTTGGATACAAGAAGCAGCAAGCATTTCTTTTATTTTCTGTTATTCATGTATTCATATTTCATTGGCAATTTTAACCTGTAGCGTCATAAATGTAATATTCATCTATATGCTCTTCATATCTATATGCTCTTCATACACCAATTAATTAGAGCTGTTTGAAACAGCTTGCTAAAAATGAAGACAGACTAAACTGAAAATACAGTAAAAATTTAAGTCATCAGACCATATTTACCCATGTAGTCTCTAACTCTGATGCATTTTCTATTTACATGTGCTCTCCCTCTGTAAGTGCATATCAACATATACCTTTTATTTGTGTCAGTGCTTTTTGTGTCCTAAGTTAGGCTTCTTTTTCCAAAACTGTTTGCACAGCAATTCAATCATTATATTCACAGACTTGAATAAATGATTTCTGGCATATGTCTTCTAGGAGGAATAGAGATGATTGACAGCAAACAGAGAAACTTAAGAAAATGGGACTATAATATCATAAATCTTGACATTCATCAGTGAGTAAATATATAACCTAATTTTTGTTGATTTTGTTTGTAGTCTACTTGTGACCATCAGATCTTGACATGTTAAATTTAGGTACTGTGCAACAGGACTCCCCGAGCAAAGGAATCTTCTACAAACTCTCTTTTAATTGGAGGATTAACATTTAATTTTGACTGACTTAATGTACTGAGACTTTTGAGAGGTATTTTCCCACATCGGGTGTAAGGTTTTAGTGAAATAGCAGAGGAGGTTCAGACCCCATTCTGGTGTTTGTATTTTCTCCTTTGGAAAAACTTTAAACCTTGGCAATCTGGGCAGTTGTAGCATTATTTCTGAGTGACCAGACATTTTTATTTTTTTTTTTTCCTTCTCACAAAATTAATGCAAAGGACGTATTCTTCCTTAGAGAGCATATACTAAAATATTTGTCAGGCGTAAAGAAATCTCTTTTTTAGATTGTAGAAAGACTTAATCTCAGAAAGAAAAGTAATGCAAACTTCATTCTTACCATCTCTTACTTCATTTTTTTATTCACCTAATATCTGATCCTTACATTCTACTGTTAAATTTGTTAGAATGCAAGTCTGTGTGACCACAAACATGAACAATTTATGTGCAGTGTGAATATGCTACTCAAATCTATGAAAGGTCAGTGTTCTTACCACTGCTCTTAGAGCTTTGTTTCAGTATTTTTAAAATCATCTCACATTAAATAGTTCCCCTTTAGAAGGAGTGGGATATATTGAGTTATAAAGAAGACATGCATGTTGATAGGCAAAAATGGAATAAAGTGGTCCTACATCATATTCATATATGCCCATAATATTTGTTTTGAGATAGAGTGCAGAATGGTATGAATACCCAGATTGCAAAACTCGGAAAATCAGATTTCCATTGACTTCCAAGGGCATGAGGTTCAGAAATATAGACAAATAATAGTAAAATGGAGAGTTGAGTAGTATGATGTTTAGGAATGTTTGGGGACAATGTTAAGAACTGTATACATTACTATACAGAAAATTAAGTAAATAAAAGTTATTCTCACTTTAAAATTTTGGATATATCTGTCTATGGCCTAGCCTTACAAAATTTTACTGATACAAAGAAAACCAGCCAGAACTCAAATTAATTGATTATGAAAAGTGCTTCAAAAATAATGTTACTCACGTTACCTCCTGGATTCTGTTGGTAGTAAATAAGTCCCTAGCTCTAAAGTAGATTTGAAAACATTTCTGCGGATGATAATGTTACTGCTGCAATCTACTCTCCTTGGTCAGTTCTCTCCTCTGTCAGACCTCCTGTGA
This sequence comes from Pezoporus flaviventris, assembly GCF_033815535.1. Lineage (NCBI taxonomy): Eukaryota > Metazoa > Chordata > Aves > Psittaciformes > Psittacidae > Pezoporus > Pezoporus flaviventris. The sequence continues at coordinate 4,969,535 of NW_026892644.1, forward strand.
AATCACTGAGCCCTACATACTGTAGCTTTTTACACTATGAGGCTGAATATTGCTGAGCTATGTCCATCTAGATAGGTGATAAATAGGACAAAAAAAAAAGGTAGACTGCAGACTTCAGAACTTGAAAAAATGTATTAAGACATTTTTCAAAGTTATTTCCAGTAAACTAAGGTCTTGACTGTTTCTCCACTGGACCATGGCAGTCTAGGGGGAGTACTATTAATCTGTGTCATCTCCTCGAGGACAGTTTGGCTGGATTTCACAAAGTTAATGGCAGAGTGTTTGTTGGTGTGCCTAAAAAGTGACAAGGTAATGGTGCCCTCATTCTATAATGCTCTCATAATCATCCTACTGTAATTCCAGAGGTTAAGAGATATTTTCTTCAAGCCATGATAAATGACATGAAAAGAATGAGCAGATTACTTATTACAGGTCACTTGCTTAGGTTAGGCTTTATCCTTGCAGTTTAATCTGAAATTTGCAACTATGTAATCATTTACACCCGTATATATTAATATTATATTCAGTTGATGTCACTGAATTGAACAGCATTTATTCTTTGAAGCAGAATCAAGTTCAACACCAGGATAAAAATGTTTGCAGAATAGGAATTAAAACATCAGTGGAGTTAAAAGTATCTGATGAAAACGGAGGCTTTCACAACCTGTGGCTAGGAAATACATTAAAGACAATAGAATATTTTGAGCTTCTAAAATGGACTGCATGGAAACCATAAAGTGATTATTAAGGGCAAATATTTAAAACTTTGTTCAGTATTCTTTGGTGGTCTTTTAAATGAGATGAGTATTACCCTTATAAATGTGTTAGGGCTATCTTTCAAGTTTTTATTTCATAAATTTTGGAGAGATCTAAGTCTACTAAGACTGAATTAATAAGTTTCTTGAAAGTTCAGGTGATTCATTGTTTCCTTCTTAATCTAGCAGTCTTTAGATTGAAACAAATATGAATTCTTGGAAGCTCACATTTCTAGTAATCACAAGAACATCACAGGCATAGTTAAAAATCTTTGGCTTGTAGTAGAATTTACAGCACACAGAATTATTTCTAGTTTTAGTTCCACCTACAGAAAATGAAGTGATATAGAATATTGAACTAACCAAAGTGTATTCATTTGCTTTCTAACCCAGACCTTTAACCTGAGTCCAAGATCGTAACACTAGAACCAGTATTTTCTTGTTTCATTGCCCTGTATTCAGGAAGATATTGTATTTGAATGCTTTCAAATCCTTCCAAAACTATTTGCTATTTACTATTTACCACCCCTAGTTCATAAACCATGATACCAAAAACTTCCCAAAACATTTTTTCTACTTTTATCCACAGCTGCCTTTAGCTGAGGTTAAATTATTGACTGCTAATATAAATTCCCATTAAATGTTTATAATAGCACTTGTTGTAAAGTTATGAATTGTTCTGGTATCTATTCATAAAGTATATTGATTATTCATGAGTTCATGCACGACTTCAGATAAGCAATTTTTATGAACTCTGCAATTTGGCTGTTTTTCTATTTGTGGCATGAGATGGATCATCTCAGTTACTTGGTGCTACTCTCTTTTCTGGTAGGCTATTTGAAATGTTTTACAGAGCATAATTCCAAAGAATAAATAATCTTGTAAGTACACAAAACCCCCTATTTGCATATGAATATGGAGTTCAAGTAGAGACTAGCCATTCTTCTCAAATTTATGCAAGACAAAATCCATGAAATTTTCAATCGGATAGCAAGGAATGTAGTTAAACAGCCCTAGACCAGAATTTAAGACAATAACTGCAGGTATTGGTTTTGCTTCTTAAACCAGCTATACTTTTGATCTTGTTTGTAGTATGGGAAATATTCATTATCTCACTAACATTATATCTCACACAACATTAATGATGCTAGTGAAACTAGTCTGACATGTTTTCATCTAACCTGTACCTGTAGAACCACTTGACCTCTTCCTGAGATCCACTAGTCTTGACAAAGGAATGATAGAAGGAATGGTGCCCAGAGTACAGCTTGTCAGTTTTGTCTGGAAAATTACATTTTTATCACTCCAATTCCCACAGCAAAAAGCCATGCAGGACTACAACAGCATGAGAGCTGTTTGCACTGTCTGTAGGCATCAGCACAGATCGCTGAAGCAGGATCCTAGGCTCCATCTGGGGGGGGAGGGGGGGGGGGGGGGGTGCAGATCAGAGTTCCTACTCCAGAGGTGAGAGAGTGAGAGTCGAGCAGTCAGCATGAGGGAGCTCAGAGACAGGATGAATGCGGCTTATATAACCTCATCCATATGCAAACAGTCCAGTGAGTTGCCAGAGCAGTGCCAGCATGCCACCCACTCAAGTAACGTCTTCATTATTCATTGAAAGGTGCTGCAGTTTTCTTTTGGTGTTTGCACAGACTGTGTTAGTAGAGGATAAATATTACAGAAGGTGGTTATAGAATTTTTATGTAATAAAGCAAGTTTCTATTAACAACCTGCCTTTTTTGTCAGGGAGCAGAGAGCAGCAGTTGTTCCCTAACAGCAGTGAGCTGTGCCTTCACCCATGGGGTGCCAGGAGGTTACCAGGTACTGGTAACATGCTCCACTGACTACCCCAGAGAGGCCTCTAAGAGATGACTCTGGTCCATGGTCCATCAAGGGAGCCTAGCCAAGAGTAAAAGGAGATGAGCTCAAAGATAAGAATGGCTGTATTTACCTTCTTGAGCTATCTCTGTTCCTTGAGTGTTCTTTCAAACCTTTTGTGAACAGTTTCTTCAAATATTTCTCTGTTACCCGCTCCTGCTTGATTTGCTGAAATTTGAAATTACATATATTTGTTTTTATGGTGCCAGGAATTATAGCATAAAAGATTGGGCTTATATAGCATTTTCAGCAAGACTACATGGTATGCCTTTCTTAGATACATACTTAGGATATTAGTTTTTAACAGTAGTCTAAAATCTTTACTGAGTTAAATAAAGTATTTCGATTGGTCATGGTGTCATGTAAATTTTCAAGTTTGGTGGTGTGTTTTCTTGCAGATGATAAGAGTGAAAATGATTACTCATAGGTGGTGAGTGTAGTGTTACTATTATCCTGTAAAAGTTCCTGAAGCAAGCCCAGAAACTGCTCTAAGAAACTAACTCCTTTTTTACAGAAAATCTTACTGTTTCACTGAAGCCAGAATAAGGGTGTACACATTTACCCCTTGCATGTGAATATGATTCCTGCAAAAATGGCAGGCAACTGAAAGCTCCTTGTCCTACCAAAGGAATTTGTATAAGGTAGAATAACTTCATAAAATAGTGTGATCCACCGGGATTTGCATTCATACCACCTGCTCAGCACTGCCTCCAGCAGTAGGAGCTCCTTCAGTGTTTGTGAAAAGGGGAAAAAAAAGCAGCTGAATTCTAATTGCATCTTAACTGTATCTTTCCTAAATGCAATACAAAGTGACAGTAACCTCTTACCCTTGTGGTGACATCTATAATGTAAAGAGACATTCCCTCCATTTCCCATAGAAAAGAGTTACAGAGGGAGGGTAGAAGACAAATCCAGTTCTTCCTGCAACCCTCTTTCTCTCAGTATATTTCATCACCCACCAAACTGGCAGAAAAATCCATGGAGGTCTATTAAGCATAAAGACACTATTTCTCTTTCAGAAAGTCATTGAGCTACAGATTGCTGGATACTGGGAAAATGCTAGGAAAGGATCACTGCATGGCCATCTTACACTTTCTTATACTAGCCACTCAATGAAGTTGGTGAATGGCTGAAGCTAGGTGAAGCTAGATTAAGCTGTGGTGTGATCCAGTGAAGCTCCTCAGCCGTTCTTAACTAATTCTTGCAATTCAGTAGGTTGCATCTAGTATTTATGTTCTATAGGCCAAGGAAATCTTGGCTATTACAATTCTATGTAATATAGTTTGATTTTTATGTTGTCTTTAACCATAAATTATCCCTCAAATGTATTCATTTAAAATACAAAATCAGAATCTAAAAAGACTAATTTTAGCTCAAGAAATCCTGCTGCATGGTGATATATGTTACCATACACCATATATATTGCTCAGCATCATAGTAGTGGCAGTCTTGAATAGAACGTGTCCTGAGACCTAGAAACATAGAAAACAGATCTTTGATTTTTCTAGTGAGAACTGTCCCTTATTCACTGAACAGGATGGGTTCTGAAGGAGACTAAATCAAAGTTGCCAGAGCAATTGACTATATACAAAAAATACCCTAACTTTGAAGTGTCTATAATAGATGTATGTTTCATGATGGAGTGAAGCACTTTGAGCTGTTCCTGGGTAAATAATATATCAACAATCAGAAACACAAACTTGTAGAAAGTCCAATGAGTTTCACAAAATGCAGTTCACTCTTGACAAATCATCTGTCAAGTAAAATGAATTGTCTTCACACACTTTGTAGTTGTAGTTATTGTAGATACAGTTATTGTACTTGCATAGTAGTAATGTAGTGTCATGGTTTAAGCCCAGCTGGTAACACAGAACCACACAGCCTCTCACTTACTCCCTCCTTCCCCCTTAAGGCAGGATGGGGAGGAAAATCAAAAGAATGTAAATCCTGTGGATTGAGATAAGAACAGTCCAATAACTGAATTAGAATATAAACCTACTACTACTAATACTAATAGTAATAATGATAAGGGAAGTAACAAGGGGAGAGAATATAAAACTGAAAAGGGAAGGGAAAAATAAAGCACAATAAGCCCAAGTGATGCACAATACAATTGCTCGCCACCATCTGCCGACCAATACCCAGCCCGACCCAAGTGATCTGGGCCTTCCGGGTGACTCCCCCCAGTTTATATACTGGGCATGGCGTGCTGTGGTATGGAATAGCCCTTTGGCTAGTTTGGGTCAGGTGCCCTGTCTCTGCTTCCTCCTGGCTTCTTGTGCCCTTCTCACTGTCAGAGCATGAGACTGAAAAGTCCTTGATCAGGGTAAGCACAACTTAACAACAACTATAACATTGGTGTGTTGTCAAATTATTCTCATACTAATTCCAAACCACAGTACTGCACCAGCTAACAGGAAGGAGAAAGAAAGATAACTGTTACAGCTGAACCCAGGACACAGAGTTATAATAAATCACAGAATCATAGAATGGTTTGGGTTGGAAAGGACCTTAAGATCATCTAGTTCCAACCCCCTTGCCATAGGCAGGGACACCTCGCCCTAAACCATGTCAACAAAAATCAGAACAAACCATGGGGATGATTTTCCTAGTCAATGAAGGTTGTTCCCTTAGCTTGCATTAGCTATGGTCTGAGAATTATTTTTATGTGTTCTGGGCCCACACATAAGCAATAGGATGTAACCTTTAGATTATAGATACTAGATAGTGTTCTTTAAATTCAAGCTGTTTCTATTGATTTTGGTTTGGTTTTGTATATGCCAGGAAAACTGTCTCTAAAAGTACTTTAAGGCACATATTCAGCGTCACCAAACATGGTCATACAAAGTGGCATTGTCCTCCAAAGAGTTAGGCTGCTGACAGAAATTACGGATTTTTTGTAAGGCATCCAGGTTTTTCAGAGTTTTATGAAAAAGATAATTTCAAATCTAAGCATTTTGAGTAGCCTAGTAATATAGCTGAAATGCATGAGGTAAAGCAGAACCTTGCATACACTTCTTGGAAACTACTATTTCTTTCGTAATAAACTTTTTTTAATGATATTGGTCTGCTAGATGTTGGACATAGTTTTTCTCATACAACATCCTGTTCCTACCTATTCTTGTCACCTCTCCAGGAATACATTTAGATTAGTTTATTCCCTAGAACGTGCAGTCATTCTAACTCTGTTGCTCAAGTTCTGTCACAGTGTTGAGATAACTTTTTTATCTGGCTGAAATCGTAAGTACAAAGAGGAAATTATATTCCATTTAGTGCTGGACAAGGCTGAAAGCTTTAATTAAAGAAAAATGTTTATAGTACTTACTCTAGCATCAATTTCTTCAGCTCTGCTAAACTTGCTGCCAGTGTACTTAAAAGATTAATTCTTTTCATATTGTGCTATAGTCTCCACTCAGAAATGTATTGGTCAGTAACTACAAAAATTCCTCCATGTTTGACTCCTTAACATCAGAAGTGTTTAGCGATGTTTGACACAAACTGACCTAAGAAATTGGTTTATAATAATTTATTCACAGTGACTGGGGGAACACCTCCTCTACAAAAAAAAATCACTGCATTTCTTTCTTTTCCTCACTTGAAAACTAAATGAAGAAAAAATTATAAGAAAAATCCGCATTATTAAGAGAGACAATAAAATAAAGATCTTAAATTCCTTTTCATTTGGAGCAAATCTGCCTTTCAACATGTTTGAAATCATGTGATCTTTGATGTCACAGATTCAGTCATTTCCAAACCCCACAATAAAGATATTCTGAGTCTCACTGGGAATGAGACATCTTGTAGAATTTACTGTATAGCATACCAGATGGCATTTTTCTTGGAGACATTACTTCTATGTGCTGCTTCTTTTGCCTTGGAGAAGCAAGAACCAAGTATTGCTATCCCTGACTTATGCGTCAGTTTTCCCATGCAAGAATAAGTGCATATTTTTTGATTGTGGTATTGATACCACAGAAGGATTATCATGGGATTTATGTTCTTTGAAATCATAGGAAAGCACAGTGGTACGTGAATATGTTGCAGGTGAGAACATCTTACGCAGCCTGCACAATGTTTTTCAATATCAGGACCAGCTTTAGGCATAGCCAAAGTAGGCACTGCCTGCAGCAGCACACTGGTGGGGCTGCCACTGAATCATGGACTAGCAAAATGAAGATATAGCCTTCTAGTCTCAAAGCAACAGCATCTGCTCCAGTTTCTGCTTGAACTGGCTCATAAAAACGGTCCAAGCAGCCTCCCTAAGATAAATCTCCTGGATTGGCAAAGAAGAAGGAGATCTGAAGAGCTGCATGTTAGCATGATGAAAGATTTGTCTCTAATCTAATCTAGGTTAATCTAATCTAAGGCCATGTGCCTTCCTTTGTCTTTGCCTTACTACTGCCTTTGGTAGAACAAGGAAGGAAAAAAGTCTTGCAGATAAAAGGATACTTTAGCAATGAGACAGTAGTCAGGGATGAGGACAAGGCAGCAAACTGTGTTTCTGCTTGTTTTCTTTCCCCTTTCTGAGCAACCTTATGTTGTCTTGATGGGTTCAGACATGTAGTTATACTGGCAAAGGACAGAACTGGAGGAGAGTATACGGTGGGACCAGCAGTGCTATAATAATCCAGTGCTGGGGCCATGGACATAGAGAGATGCAGTACCGACAGCTACAGGAGGAAATGTGTCTGGGGAGGCACTCAAAAACTGAATTTTGCCTACACTGTTGCTAGGCATTGAGCCAAACACTTCGTATCACTGGCAGCATAACTTCCATGCTGTTTATAGTAAGGTAAGTATGAAGCATTTGACCATGAAACTGGTATATTGATTATTTGCTGTGTCTTGTAGGCAGAACATTTTTGTTGATTGGGAACATAAGATGCAGAGACATTTGTGTCTATGCATGCAGAAGAAATAAAGGGCCTATCATGCATAATTCTTTCAAAGAGCGGGATTATGCTTCATTGGGTTTCTTTCCAATATGAATTCTTCTGCTTATGGGGGAAAGAGGAAGACAAATTCAGGCATCCTTTTCAAAGAAATTCATGATTTCTCAGCCAACTAAAAAAAATAACAAAGATTTAATTCTCAATTTAAGGTAATTTTGTTCTCAATTTGTTCTCTGAAGAGCTTGCCCAGCCTTTCAAATGTGCTTACTTAACGGAAGTCCACTGTATTTCATCACAACATAGCCTACCCTCCTCCTTACAGCCTTGCTACATACTGGGCACAACCCTGAAGGGATTATGCTCCATCTGTGTACAAATATATGATTCACAGTGGAAAAAGCTCTGCAAAATAGGGAAGATTTACAGACAGATGTGAACAAATGCATTTGTATCTCCATGAGACCTAGATTTCTATCAATTTGGTATAGCTCCTTCCTCTGAGAAAAAATGAATTATCCATTAATCTGTTTGAAATACATTTAGCTATTTGTTCAGACTGTAGATAAATTGTCCATATTGCAAATATTCACGTGATAATGTTATTAAATACTTGAGAAAACTCCTAAATGCGTCTTCAGCAACTACAGATTTACCTGTGCCAGAGAAGCCTTCAGAATTTTTTTAATAGGCCTAATGAACCTTTCACATTTCATGTGGTAATGTAGCAAATGAATGAGAAGAACTGGAGTAATGTAAGATCTCCTACAGATCTATCTTGGGCAACTTTCCAACTACATGAAAGATTTTTTATGGCTCAACTAGAATTATTCTACAAATTCATTATGGACTTCAGAGATGTTCCACAAATCCAAGCAGCAATACCAGAGCAAAAGTTAACAGGTTTTAGTCCAAACTCTAGTCAGGCTGGAGTTAAAACTCTTTTAATATTGTTAATTTTAAATATCCAGCAAAGTTAAAAGTCTGTTCTGCAACTGCTTAGGGAGCCTCTGCATGTCAATAGCAAAGACTTTGCATTATACCTTATCAGTCAGGCTGTAGGTTTGGATTTCAGTGAAACAGTTTTCTGCCATAGTATCATCAATCCCAAATGATGTCCTTGACAGGTATCTGTAATTTCCTTATGCCTGGAATTCAGTGCCCCTTAGAGATGATCATTGCCTGAGATTCACAATGGACCCTGAATATATCAATTTTCTGCCTTTATTTTTTTTTAGTCCTTTAATCCAGTTATGAAAAGCAAAAGATTACTAAACATTCCCCTTAGAATAAAGGTGTAAAGTATTTCCAGCCTTAGAGAAACTGTCTGAAAAATGGAGCGTTGAGAGAATACATTGTGAGGTATCTGGCTTCTTGTGCAGAAAATGAACTTCACTTTCATTTTAATATTTTTCCTGTTATAGTTGATAAAATATGCTTCCACCCTAGATATCATGCAAATCTTGTATGTCTGCCTGCTATCATTCACATTTTTTTTCAAAAATTCCACAAACTTAAAATTTTATTTAGCTAGTTATTCATTTGAAATGGTGACCTTTTCAAATTGAATTATGATATGTTGGCTTGAAGGTTTTCTTGTGTCTTATAATATTTTATGGTTGAAGAAATCATGCAGATAATCTAATTACTTTGACTAAAATTGTTGTGCCGTTTATGTCTTTTGCCATACTACAGGAGAGAAGCTGTAAAATGTATTCATTATCGATTCATTAAAGGGGTTTGCTCTTATATAAGCAGAAAAGCAGACCACTACCTATCTTGTATTAAAAGGGGGAAGGGGAAGGCATAGTAAACCACGCCATTGGCTATGATTTATATATTGCAGTTCTGAATGTCTTGTAAAACGTAAAAATCTACAACAAACAGATATGTAAAGCGTAACTGGTATGAAGATTCTATTCAGATTTAAGTGCTCTAGGTTGCTTTTGAGTCTCGCTATTTTCTGCATTTGTTTTGACTGCTCTCATCATTCAAGATTGACGCTTGGATGGGTGTGTAGGAGGAAGCAGCAGCAGCAGGCTTACAGCTTGCAGACAAAAAAAAAAATCTGCCTTATCTGATGGCTATTATTGAAAATGCGAGGTGTAGCCTAGGCTGGGTAATGATGGGGAGTGAGCGAGGGGGAGCAAGAATCATGGAGCTGCATACTGATGAGTGTAGGAGTACTTGATAAAAAGAATTCTTGCTGCTGGCAGTGCATTGCTCATTGTGGAGTATTCCAACAATCACATATAACGGAGAACAGCTTCGCTGACAGCTTGATGTGCCTTTCTTTTTTTTTTTTTTTTTCCTGCTCTATGACGTGCTGATCTGTAGTAAAGATTAATAACTAAGAAATGTAGAGCTACGATCAGATCTTGTGCTATATACTGCCCTGTAAACTATGTTTTACTTCTGACTTTTCTGCTTGCTGAAAACATTAATCTGTCAAGCTGGCGGGCTCCTTTGATACCAACTTTTCCAGGAACACGATGTGGCAATGCCACCTCTCAGCCCAGGACTACCGCTATTATCCAGTGGATGGTTATTCATTGCTTAAACGCCTCCCTCTTCACCCTCCTACAGGACCCCGATGCCCTGTCCAGACAGTGGGACAATGGTTGGAAAATATTGGGCTACCTCAGTATGAAAACCACTTGCTGGCTAATGGATTTGACAATGTGCAATTTATGGTAAGATATTGTCTGTGCATATCTGTGTATATACACTGTAGCTGCCTTTTTTGTCTGTGTCTTTTGTGCTCATAGAAACCTTAGAATAATTCTGCATTGCACTAGGAAGATCTGTATAGTATTTCACTTTTCTATGTCTAGCTAAATTAAGAATATATAGACTGTCCTTGTATAAACTTCCAAATTGTACATGTTACAAAATATTCTAGCCAGAAATATGGTAAAAGCAAAACTGCATATTAAGGTTTTTTTCTCCCTCTCACCAATTTTCAGATTAAAAAAGAAAAATGCACAGTTCTTTTAATCTATTGCAGGATTTTCACAGCATGTAAAAGCTGTAAACCCCCCTATCTGCAATACATCACATTATTACTTTTATTTAAACATTAAGATCATTGTAATAATAATAAAGTAACATGCAATGCTATTCTTGCATTCAGAGGTAGTTAAATAATAGAAAATTATTTAATGAAGTCTGCTGTCTACACAAGTGATTCTTGATATCTTAGCTAAATGTTTTTTCATCTTCAAAAATCAGGCTATGGGATTCACTTGTTGAAACTTATGCCCTGTGTGGAAAAGTAATGCATTCATTTTAATAGCTCCATTTTCATGTTTTAACGCTAGACATTTATCAGGAACATATGAATGAAATAAAATTTTATGTACTTCAGGATATACAGTATTAACATGTGGTGTAAAGTAACAGAGACCTGTCATGCACAAACTTCCCATTGAAATGAATATTGACAGTAGAGAAGCTTACTTGTAAGATTGTTATATAATCACTTTTCTACCTGCTTCATTACTCCCACTACTTGAACCCCTTGCAAAAATCCTGACTCCATTTCCTATAAGGTATCAGAGCTTAAAATAATATTAATGAGTCCCTTTTAAGATATTTTTAGTAACCATGTATATATTGGAACAGTTCTAACTCTGCATAACTTACACCTGGCATATAAGAAACAGAAGTGAAACAGTAAGAATATTACAACTGTAAAATCATCAATAGTTGTGTTTTCCTATTTAATTCCTTTGGCCAACATCATTATGTGCCTTTGAGTTACTGATTGGAAAATTAAGGCACAGATCTCTGCCATTTCCACATTATAATAGTGTAGAGGTTTCTTTCTGTTTTTACATGGCTGCCATGTGATCTTCTGCTTATATCAATAAAAGTCAACAGAATCTTCACCTTTAAATAGTCTTGAAAACAAAGCTGAAAGGGTGTGCTGTCAGTGCAGCAATGTAAAAAATAAAAACAAAAATGCCTTTCAAGCTGCAGTTTCCCACATTGGAACTACAGATTCTTATATATGTTGTAGTGTTAGTTACATAAGTAGATGATCGTTTAGTCTTAAAAAGATCACAGAAGGAAATTGTTCACAAGAGGCTGTAGGTGGCATGACAAATGCAGAGGGGTACACTTACCACAGGTAAATTATGAGCACCAGAGGAGCCAAATAAACTGCCCTAGGGAGGGCTTTATTTTTGTCCTCTGACTCTGGAGGAGCCTGAACCATGCTCCAGGGGAATTGATAAGACTTTAATTTCCTATGTCTCTTATTAGCATACTTATGTAAACATACAAATTATATGCGAGATTCTGTGACATAGTACCCAGATCAAACTTTTCAGGTATTAGATAGATTTAGTTATGCCTGCATACATGTGTGTTGGATAATGTTTTCTGCTTCTTTTAATTTAAGCCTTTTCTGAAGTGCTTTTTCTTCAAAAATATGTTGCAGGTAAAATACAGGATAAATTTTAATATTAGTTGGGGTAGTATACACATGTGAGTGGAAGGTTAGACTCTTATGTCCAATGATTAAGTAAAAAGCTGGAAAAACCCTAATGATTAAAAGTTTATATTTTCAGTATGTAAGAATTCCTAATTTATTGATGTCAAGCTGTTCGTCATGCTGTTACATATTTCAAGTTTTGTTTGTACCAGAATTTGAATAGTTCTCATATTTTATTAGAAACAAAAATGATCAGAAAGCATCAATTTTTTTTAATAATGTTCTTTTGAATGTAACAGTATTATGTAAGGAAAGCTTCTTCTGAAAATTTAAATTACTGTTTTTTGAAAGTGTTTTCCATTCTAGCCAAAATGTTGAAGAGAAAATTAAACTTGGAAAGTATATAGGAAAATGACAGAATAAAGACCTGCTATTCTAGGATTAAAATTTAGATTATTCCAAACTTAAATGTGATGTAGCCTTCCTTAATATGAGAAAACTGCTTTGCCTTTATTAAAGTGGTTTATATATTAAGTTATATTTTACAATCTTAAGTGTTTCAGATAGGTTAGTTGCTTTGCACTGAAGAACTCTTAATAGTTCAATGCAGTAAAAATCATTTAGACATATTTCTTCTATATTCAGTACCATATTCCTGCTTTTGTTTTTCTGGAAGCACATTCTGACCTGCATTTATTCATTCTGTTGCCTAAGCAACAACCATCACACTCCTATTAAGTATGATTTAGTAGTACATGTCTTACTAGATGTTCAGAACAGGAGAAGGAATATCACAATATCATAATTAATGTCCATGGAATAATATACATATGAGAACAAATATATCCTATTTATACTACTCTCAAAGCAAAATACTATTAATTAAATCAGCATTCTAATACAAAGGTGGCTTTCAGATAAAAAGATTTAATGGTTAGTCATTCATTAGATAATAGAAATTAACTCTTTTTTTAGTCCCCCTTGGGCATTACTGTACTTTGGAAAATTATTCACTAGACTGTACTTTGAAATAGGATAGGAAGATTTGTTTGTTAACTGAAGTGTGGGGACTTTATAGCAAGAAACAGCCTGTTTCTTAAACTTTGCAGTATGAATATTTTTCCATTGTTCAGCCATATATATGCTTTTAAAATATCTTGAAATACAGTATTAAAAAAATAAGTTGCGTTTTCACAAACTATTTCTACACATATTTGCACACATAGCAAGTGCAATTCCTGCCTACTATTAGTGATGTGCAGGAATGACACTTCCATAACATTTAGTAGGCCCAAGACAGATTCAATCCCAGAATTTGGTTCATGTGTGCTTGTAGGAGTAGAATCATACCTGAATATATATATATATATAAGCAATCATTAATAACTGATAATTTGTTGTGTAATAGGCTGCAGTGTCCTGCAAATGTAAAAATTTGTAGTGACTTTGTGCAGAGATTTTCTATATTTGAAGATGCAGATGATATTGCAGTTTCATAATATGAAGGCAGTTTTGCAGTCAAATTAATTCTAAAGCACAAGAAACAATTAGGTCAGTCATAAGTTGCAGTACATAAGCTACATATAAAAAATAAGGAAACCTAATGAATCAGTGAACATCTTTTTGATGCGTAGGTCCCACGGATATCTCTGGGTTAAGGTATAATCTTTATGCAGACTCTCAGGCCTACATAACTTAGTATGCTGAGAAAAGTAGTTAAATTGCAGAGTAACATGTAAATATACAAGTGTACGAGGTTGCTAGATACTTGCATGCAGCTTTATACAACTCTGGAGCTTCATCAAAGACTCAATTCTGGATTCACAGGGATAAAAGAAGTTCAATCAAATCATTGCCCAGTGGGGACTGGTTCTGATTAAGGGCAGCATATTTCTAGGTTGTTCTAATCATTTAAGATATTCTGAAATTTTATCACTTGCTTAAGATTGCAATTTAGTGAAGATAATATCTCTTTAAAGGATTCATAAAACACTGTATGAAAGAAATAGGGACCAGGCAACTGAAATGACTAAACAGAAAAATATGAACCATTTTATTATAATTTTTGACATTCCAAAATATTGGTCATTAATAACAGTTAATAACTTGAACTGGCATAAGACATTTGACTTTTATGGCTGCTGTGAATTTACAGACATGCGCCTGTACCCCTTCAAGTACTTAAATGGCTTGTATTGCCTGACGATCTAAGCATTGCCTAAGTTTTTTTCTAAATTCTATTTTTTTTTTCACTGTTGGGAAACTGAATTATAGAGTGACTGCAGCTTGGAATTTAAAGCTGCTTATATATTTGAGATAAAGGGCACTAGTTCTTAAAATATCTACTAACTTAGTGTTTAGCAGATGAATTACTTGCTTAAACATAGGTATCTAGTACCAATTGAGATATTGGATACTGGAGTACCAATTGGATAGGGAATCCAGAAGATCCGGACAGGGCTGACAGATATTACTGAGGACCAGAAAGAGTCAGACACTTCATGATCAGCAACCAGAGTCCAGGTGGGATACCGCTGAGCACCTCAGATGGCTCTAGGGTCCTGATGCTTACGCAGCCGAAATGAATCTTAAATGTTGTAGGTCACGCAGAGCTTGAGAATATAGATGACTTGAGTTTCCACCTACTGTCTTATTTGCATACGCATTCTTATCCTTCTAATAATTTTCTGTAATTGTATTCATCCTTTGAACTTACCTGCAGAAGTGTTTACATAGTTTCACAGTGCTAGACATGGCTACCTTCTCAGTTCCCTTTAGGTGCCTGTTTTGGATTTAGTTTGAGTTAACTTTTAACTTTTCTTTCTCCTTTCCTCTCTCTCTTTCTTTCTTTTTTTCTTTCCATTCATTTTTTCACTAGGTCTGGAGGTTTATTAAATCAACTGAAGTTTATCTGGAGACTATCCTCCCTCAGGTGTCATTCCTGGGATTTGCTGTCCTGGAATACCCAGTAATTCTTCTTGCCTTTAATCCCTCTGGAGGATCTTAAACTCTTTATCAAGTATAAAGGACAGAAACAATTTTGCTTCTTTAGAGTGAAATGAACCTGAAAGAGTTTCTCTATGTGCATTGGCTTCAAGTCCTGCAGTTGCAGAGACCACCAGAGCTTTTATCCAAAAATACCTGATGCAGAGATAGGCGATTTGGACATCAGACGAAAGCTTGGAAGAGCAAATCAGTCTGCCAACACCTTTCTTAAATAGGCCGTGCTGCAGATGATGAAAAGGAAGCCAATGTTTGACAAGGGCTCTATTCTGTAGTGACTTTAGTGACTTTCAAAAGCCAACACCTAATATGCTTAAAGCATACTAGAGAAAACCATTTAACACAACCTTAAAACTGGCTGTGAGTAATATGCGGGTCCCACTGATGCTGGAATAAACTGTGGTTTAAGATTTTCTGTACATCAAGTAAAATCTTAGAATATATGCCCGGAACTATGAGTTTCAACCCCCTTATCTGAACATCACTGTCAAACCCCAGAACTTGCTTGTACTTTTATTGCAGATGTACAAAACTTGACACTAAAACTGTGGAACTCTTCTCAGTGCCTGTGCAGCTGTGGCTTCTTCCCTGAGAAAAGCGGCTCTTTGTTACTCTTTGTCACTCTTCCGAGTCTTCCTGTTCTTCACCTCAGTAAGCCTTTGCAGCTTCTGAGGCAGGCCAACTCTTGCAATATGTTAGCAGATCATAGAGTGGGGGAGAATTAGAGTTAAAATGCATACCAGTCAGTAGATCTTTAGGACTCATTTCAGTTGTCCATATATTGGAAATCACTTTATATGTCTGAGACATCTGTTTAGGCCTATAATATAGGATACAGGATCCATGGAAAACCCATACCCATCTGGGGCTTTAGTTGGATTCCAGGCAATGTACATTTGCACATCCCAAATGACTAAATTAGTATCTGTGGGCAACTAGGTGAAGCACCTTATCAGCCATTACAGCAAATGGAGCATAGGATACAATTTAGCTGACTGGTGAAGTAACTATTAGGGTACCTATTTAGGATAAATTAAAGTAGATTCATCTGGTCAGCTGAATCACTGTCTAGGCTGTATTGCTTTTTTTACTAGGTCTCCTTAAGCTCTCATGTCGACACAAAAATTTTGATGCCTCAATTTGGGCTAGAATCCATACAGGGTTCACCAAAAGGAAGCACAAAGTATTTTTATTAAAGCTGTTTCTCCTCTCTCAGAATATCCAGCCCTGAGGCTCTTTCTCATTCTAGTAAGGATTCTTAGTATAAAATCTGGGATAGGCCTGTCTGCCTGTCTGCTAGGTTCTGCTAAGTTAGCCTTTAGGTGAGGGTTTCTCTAGTTCTTCTGGAATATTTGGTCATCTCTATTTAAATGCTTCATACAAGGTTGTACATGCAAGGCACACAAGACAGGACTTCCAGGCTGTACACTTGGTAGACAATCCAAGTGCCAGTATATGCAGTGGAATGTCCTTCCACTCACCT
Organism: Pezoporus flaviventris; assembly: GCF_033815535.1. Classification (NCBI taxonomy): domain Eukaryota; kingdom Metazoa; phylum Chordata; class Aves; order Psittaciformes; family Psittacidae; genus Pezoporus; species Pezoporus flaviventris. The sequence goes on from NW_026892644.1 coordinate 4,985,981, forward strand.
CTGCCATTCAGATTTAGTGACATCTAGAGTATATGGGCCTCTTTGGGAAGCTCACTCTGCAATAGTCTGAGAGGAAGAGCTTGTCCAATGTACATATCAATGTATTGGGCTCAGTCTTACCCTCACTAAGAGCAGAGGGCCATATCCGGATGTTGAAAGCCATTGCATGTACAGTCACCACTAAATTTCATGGTACATATCTGTGAGTATGGTACTTGAGGACTGGAATTAGTCCCATCTGTTCTACAAATATGTTAAATGTTAACGTTCAATGTTGCGCTTGACCTAAAATCCTGCTTAGCTCTTAGAAAATCTGACAATATGTAAAGGTCATTAAAAATCACAGAAACTTTGAAGGTTAAGGGAGGCAAAAATTATGAAGTTTTTACTCCTCAGAGTGAAAAACTAAAGATTCAAAGGACAATCAATTGATAATTCTATTTACATTGTGGGTAAATAAGGGAAACCTTTGCAATGGAAGGCAATGGTAGACTTAAAACTAGTGGCCTGTATGTAATAGAAGGTTGCAGCTCATTCTTAGTTATTTCATATGGGAATACTTCTTAATAAAAAAAAAAAAAAAAAAAAGATCATAAAAGGATTTTAAAAGGAACACAGTATACAGTTGTTTATATTACTGTTTTAGAACAACACTGTCTGACAAGGAGCAATTAAATGAAATCTGGTAAATTAATCTCAAACAATGACAGACTTCCCTGACTAAGTTAAAGATGTTTGAAGGGCAAAGCAGTAGAGAGAATCTTAATTACAGATAATTACAGTGTGGGATTCTGAAGGAGTTATCAGGTAAAGATTATGGGTACTAACAGATAACTGGAAATAAACATAAGATTCTTGAACATGTTACCTTTTATGAAGGAAATCTGGATGATGTAAGAGAAACTTGGGTAGATACATGAAAAAGTATTAATGCAGATTAAAAAACACTGAAAAAAAATAAAATAGAGAATACATAATGAAATAATAGATAAATAACCAAAATAGAGGCAGGGAAAAAAACTGGAGAGAAAATGACATTTTAAGTATGTGAGCAAACTACACTTAGGAAAGTTTTATCAATATGCTGTAGCTAAAAGGGAACATAGAATCATAGAATAGTTAGGGTTGGAAAGGACCTTAAGATCATCAAGTTCCAACCCCCCTGCCATGGGCAGGGACACCTCACACTAAACCATATCACCCAAGGCCTCGTCCAACCTGGTCTTGAACACTGCCAGGGATGGAGCATTCACAGCCTCCCTGGGCAACCCATTCCAGTGCCTCACCACCTAACAGGAAAGAATTTCCTCCTTATATCCAATCTAAACTTCCCCTGTTTAAGTTTTAACCCATTACCCCTTGTCCTATCACTACAGTCCCTAATGAAGAGTCCATCCCCAGCATCCCTATAGGCCCCCTTCAGATACTGGAAGGCTGCTATGAGGTCTCCACGCAGCCTTCTCTTCTCCAGGCTGAACAGCCCCAACTTTCTCAGCCTGTCTTCAAACGGGACGTGCTCCAGTCCCCTGATCATCCTCGTGGCCCTCCTCTGGACTTGTTGCAACAATTTTAAGAAAGTTCTGACCATTGCTAGAAGACAGAGAAAACTCAGTTTTAGCATAGAGAACAAAGTACAAGAAACAGTGAAATGTGGTGTTAAATGAAGGCCATTGAGATATTGGGAGGGGGTGGGGGGAGAGACAGCACTATCATGCTGCAAGCAGATAAAAGAGTACTTGGTTAATTACAGTATCTGAATCATCTAGGTTAGGTGATGTTTGATGAAGAGTCTTAAGACACTGAAGAGGATATATGAGATCCTTTAGCAATCATCTTTGAGAACTCCTGGAGAATTAATGAATTATTAGAAGACAAATAAAATACAAATATACTGCCAACATCTATTTCTCATCACAGGATTGATCCTCAGCATAGATTTCCAGTGTCCTGACCAGCCTTTCACCTTACAACTGATGCCTTATTCAAAAAGGATATGGATAGTGTTGCTGGTAGCAACAGATAGTTACTGTCACCGGTACTGAGTCTGGTGGGGAGAAGATGGGGGAGTGAACAGAACGTCACAATGGGATGTAATGGGAAGAGAATAAAGCTAAATGAAGTAACTGCATTTCAGTATTTAAGAAAAAACAGTAAAGAAACAGATGTATTATATAACACATTGTGCCTCTCACCACATAGATGAGAAGCTTTCCTTCCATCAAAGGCAATTAAAATTTCAACATGGGAGACAAGCTTAATTTTGCTGGTAAAACTTCAGCTACCTTTTAATACCAGAACTGCCATGCAAGTAAGCCATTTCTGGTGCAGAACGTCTGACTGCCTCTAAATTTCCTCGGCACTTCAATTTTCTTTCTGTTTAGAGATCTTATTTCCTACATGTTGGGGAAAAAAAGTTTCCTTCTCCCATACACCATGCCAATACATTTTTGTGGTACCAACACCCCAGCATCAGTTTTAACCTTTGTAATAACAAACATACACAAATTCCACAAAAAAGAAATTAATCAAGATGCTCAGGAATAAAGAATTGGAGAGTTACAGTACCTGCCAAACCTCAGTTCATCCCTCACATTCATATGTGTTATGATACAGTCTTTAACCACAGGTTTCTATACTAATTTTTTCCCTCCAAATCCTTCCTCATTCAGTGTACTGAGATATGAGTATGCAGAAGCACATACTTCAAAGAACTAGCAGTTAAAAAATAAAACTTTATCTTTCTAAAGTTACATTGCTTGATGATTTTACAACTTATTTAAAACAGTTGTGGGACCTCTAAACTCTTCTCATTCAGCAGTAATTCACAGTTGTCTAGTACTGTTAATCTGGAATATTAGAATTATTTTATCACTCTAAAGTATTTATACATCCAAACAGGCTTCTTGTTTCCATTTGGATTTTAGAAACTGGACTATAAAGAGTTAGTTAGAAAAGATAAAAGAATAGCACTTCAGTGATAACTTTAGACAATTAAAAATGAATATGTTCTTTTAGAAACACTTTTCTCATAATTTTTTAGCTAGCACTGTGCATCAGTGGTCACCTCCAAAAACTTTGCCTGAGTGTTTCACATGGGTCTAAGCACAGATTCAGTTCTAAGAAAGTTTGATGTTCTTGACTTTCAATGGGAAAAAAAAAAATACATTCTTCAACTGCTGAAAATAAGGTAAAGGCCCAATGCAGACAAAGGAAACTACCTTGTCTTAACTATGATTTTATTTCAAATAAGAATAACTAATTAAATTAACATAATCTTTTATTAATTGTAAATCCAGTATCACACAAAGAATTTCACACCTGGTCTTTAGTCTTGTTCCTAGTCCTCTCCTGACTGAAATATATTTTCAGGAAAGCAGGTAATACAAATACTACTTTACTACCCAACTAATTAACTTATGTAGACTTTAAAACACTACATTAAACATTTCAAACATTTTATTCACTATGGAATGTATTATATGCTGTATCTTTTGCTGTCCCTCATTAAGCTCCAATTACTGTGCATATGGGTTAAAATCTCCATGCAACAATGCACTATATTTGTTTTAGACTGGTTAGTAGTGATGAAACTGAGGGTGTATACACTTGTTGTACATACAATGCATGATTTAGCTGAAATCTCATGTTTCAGACGTTTATTAGTGTTATACAGTGTTTTATTGAATTAGCTGAAACTGAATTATTTAATAACTTTGCTGGTGGGAACAGCAGTAGGTTAAATTTGCAAGATGTACCATCCCTGCTCTAGTTTGTGTTGAATGTCTTTGAGTGTATGATAATTCTTTGAAAACTTTTTGATCCAAAGGCTAGATCTAGATGGAAGTTTTGAAATATAAAAACCAAATTATTTGCCCAGGTGGCAGATGTGGAGGGATAAGGTTACTGTGGATACCAGTGCTAACAGTCAGTTTAAATATTAAAACCTGTAATATCATGAATAAAAGTATACTGGATAAACACTTATCAAATGACCTTTCCAATATAAATCCTAAACAGTATTTTCTCTGCCTGGTTAGCAGCCATGAACTGGTAAAGAGTGGCCCTCTGTGCACAACCCCCCTTTGCAATTAGAAAGAAAGTTGGAAAAATCTGCATCTTATTCACTGGAATCTTGCAGCTCATGCTAAAAACAAATACATGTGCAGCTGGTTACAGCTCTTAAAATCTCAGAAATGATTGATAGATTCAGTAATCACACTATTTAACAGCTTTTACAGTGCTTCAGGTCTGATCTCTCCAAACAGCTCCCCTTTTAATCACATAGAAAACCCAATTCTTGAAGTAAGTTAAGATGGCATTTATGAAGTAATAATAGTTCTTAGCAGCTATACTGCATTAGGATAAAAGACTGCACAATACTGAGTTAGTTTTTAGCCTTGATCCATTTTTAAATATAGTATGAATATTATAGCTCTGTTAGCTTCTCTGAACTCCCTAGGCATCCCTCTTGTTGCCAGAAAGGAATTATAAATTGACAATGCAAGTTATTTTATTTCATTTTCCATCTCTCTTGGAATTTGAAAATGTGTCTTTTCTGTCCGTGAACTTTTTATTTCCTGATGTTCTGATTTTTTAAGTACTTGTTTTATTGCCTTTAGAAATAGTAAATCTTCACTTTCTGTCCAGAAAAATAACTTCATGCAGCAAGAGTGGAATATTATGCTAAAGAACCCAGATACAGACAAATCTTTGGTTCCTTGTAACATCAGGCTTTTTGTCAGCAAATTCTGTTGTTCCTGCTTGTATTGTTTGATTTCTCTGTCTCTTAGCTCTTCTATGCATATAATAGCACTTTGCTTCATGCATGTATATGTTTAAAATGCATGCTAATTTCCTTCCTTCTTGAACAATAAAAATGGAGACCTGGGGAAAGAGAAAATAAACACTTGCTAGCACGTGCAGAAGAAACCTGGTCTATGGAGAATGCATAGGACAATATATCTAAGAGTATTTTCTGAGGTCAGCCTTTGATTTGGATTATGAGCTTGGGGAAGAACTTCTCTATTCCCTTAATTATCTGGCTAGGAGGTTATGTATATTGCTGACCCACATACATGAAATCAAGAGAGGATCCTGGAAGAATATTTGTATATTAAGAGCTATCTTGTGGCCAATTATCTGCTTGTGTCTGTTCTTTGATAGTATAGGTTTCTAAGTACCTGTTGTGGTTTAAAACCAGTCAGGTAACTCGTTCACTCACTCCCCCCCTTCTTTCCCTCCCCCACTCCCGGAGGGACGGAGAGGAGAATCGAAAAGAATGCAACTCCCACAGGTTGAGATAAGAACAGTTTAGTAACTAAGGTATAACACAAATCACTACTGCTACCACCAATGATAATAATGATAAAGGAAATAACAAGGGAAGAGAATACAACACCTCACCACCAGCTGACCGATAACTCGCCCCCCCAGCCCCGACCAAGCACCGACCGATACCTCCTCCAACCCTGCAGTCACCCAGCCCTTCCGGCTAACTCCCAGTTACATCCTGGGCATGACGTGCTGTGGTATGGAATACCTCTTTGGTCAGTTTGGGTCAGGTGTCCTGTCTCTGCTTCCTCCTGGCTTCCCCTCCTCCCTGGCAGAGCATGAGGCTCACAAAGTCCTTGGCCAAACCAAAACATCGCTATCAGTTCTGTTCCCAGGCTGAAAGTCAAAACACAGCACTGCACCAGCTACCAAGAAGGAGAAAAATGACTGCTACTGCTGAACCCAGGACATTATCCACCCCTTATTCCATACCATTCACATCATGCTCAGATCCCACATTTTCAATATACCATCACTCTTATCTAAGTGCATGGACCAGCAGCTATAAAGCTGCTGAGTCCATCTGGTCCATGATGTCAGGCTCCATCTCTTGTAACAGTCTTCCAGAGCAGGAGAGATTGTGTGCAGTGTTCACACTCATGAATAACCTGGGCAATAGTGTCCATTGCTAAGTCCATCATAAGTGGACCATAAGTCCATCTCTATGTTGCATCTCTGCTCTGATGGCCTGAAGTGCCATGGGCCCACCAGGCTCAAAATAATTCACTGTCCCCTTCAGCAGTTTCTGCAGCTTGTTGCTGGGGACTCCATACAGCTGCCTTCCATCTCCGATGCTTCCAAAGCACTGGAGGGGCCCAGTGGACTAGATACTTGCCCATACTGTCCCACACACCCTGCCACTCATGACTGTCCAGCTTTGGGGAAAATCTCTTGGTCTCCCTGCATTGCCGTCTAACCCCAGACAAGACCCAAACCTGACTCTGCTTAACTTTTGAGATCAGACAAAATGGTTGTGGATAGAACACAGTCTGTGTGTGTGCCAACATGCTGATCCCCATCACAATCAGCAGGCAGGTCCCAACGATACCCAAAGGCCATTCAAAACCTTCAGAACTCTCAAACGATGCTGCTGTCCCTGTCACTGGGGCTGGTGTAGCTGCTGTGCTTGCCGGCTCTCCCACCACCACCTTCTCTTTTCCTGAGTCCAGCTCTTCCTCCTCTGCCTTGCTGGGAAATGCTGCGTGGTCTCCTGCATCCTCCTGGGGCTCGGCGGGCGGCTTCCGGGGAATGCTCTCGGCCGTCGCGGGGCTGGGCTCGGCCGCGGGGCTCGGCTCCTCCGCGGGGCTCGGCTCTTCCGCCGCCTTCTCCCGCTGCTCAGCAGCCGCCTCCTTCCGCTCCTCGACCGCCCCGACCTCCTCCACCGGCAGCCGTCCCCTCGCGGCCTCCGGCCCCGCTCCCGCCGCCGCTTGGTCCTCGAGGCCGCTCTCCCGGGCCGCTTCGGCTGCCGCCGGCTCCCAGGGCCGCTCCCCCTCGGCTCCCCGCAGCCTCACGAAGATGGAGAGTAGGGCGAGGGCCAGGCCGGTGAAGAGCAGCCGGACGGCCAGGTACTAGTCCACGGCCACGTCCGTCCCGCCTTGCTGCTGGAGCCCGCCCGTATTACAAGCCATTGCCATAAAGCGCAGTGAGACAAGAACCTTAGCCCAAGCCCCACACTTGATAAACACTAACACAGCAAATACCGGCTCTAAGTAATGTACTACATTCTGAAGCTGTGAGATCAAGAGGAACAACTCTGATACCCAATAAATCAGCATTGTGACGAGTGACTATTAATCCGGTCAGATCTGTTGTTATCTCAACCCTTCGTGCCCCACGTTGGGCGCCAAAAAAGAACTGTTGTGGTTTAAACCCAGCCAGCCAGCTTGTTCTTTCCCTCCCCCTACTCCCGGAGGGACGGAGAGGAGAATCGAAAAGAATGCAACTCCCACAGATTGAGATAAGAACAGTTTAGTAACTAAGGTATAACACAAATCACTACTGCTACCACCAATGATAATAATGATAAAGGAAATAACAAGGGAAGAGAATACAACACCTCAACACCAGCTGACCGATAACTCGCCCCCCAAGCCCGACCAAGCTCTGACCGATACCTCCTCCAACCCTGCAGTCTCCCAGCCCTTCCGGCTAACTCCCAGTTACCTCCTGGGCATGACGTGCTGTGGTATGGAATACCTCTTTGGTCAGTTTGGGTCAGGTGTCCTGTCTCTGCTTCCTCCTGGCTTCCCCTCCCCCTGGCAGAGCATGAGCCTCACAAAGTCCTTGGCCAAACCAAAACATCGCTATCAGTTCTGTTCCCAGGCTGAAAGTCAAACACAGCACTGCACCAGCTACCAAGAAGGAGAAACATGACTGCTACTGCTGAACCCAGGACAGTACGTGTAGCTGGAAAGCACAGTTTCTCATTTGGGAGTCAGAGGTAGCCAGATTGTTTGAGGAATCCATTGGGTATCTTCTGTTAATTTCTGAATAAATTCAGTGGCAAGGATTGAACTTAAGCTAAAAGTAGTGCAGAAAACCAAAACAAGTATTCAATACTCATTAATATTTTTATGTCCCAAACCAAATGAATCAGGAACATTTTCTTGTTATGAGCTAGCTATATGTAATTTATCATTACTTTGATCTTCAAGTAATGCATTTTATTACTTCTCATGGTAGAAACTGTTTCTTAGGATTCCTCTTGTCTCTCCTGTATCTACTCAGGTACCACTATTCCTTTCTTTTTAGTCCTGAGATTCAATGTGACTGTCCGTCTCCCCCCAAATGCGTTTGTGTTTCTGAGCTCTCTCCATGCCTCACCATCCCTGCAGGCTGGCCTTTTCTTCTGCTCCCCATGTCTCCTTTTCTCTATTTACTCTTTCCTCAGTTTACTGACTTAAAACATTTTAGGGAGTCCTGAAAAAAAGCAGAGGGACATTTAACATAATAGTCTTAACAAAGATATTCTTGTCACTCTTTGGGAGGCAGATCTGGCCTAACAGAGCTGGTGCCAAGTGAGAGCTCGTTTGCTTGGCTGGGCTCAAGCTGACTCCTTGCAGAAAGATGTCTCTCCAGTATGCTTTGCAGTACTATATTATTCAGATTTTTCCATTTTGCAGTGTGTCTCAGGCTTTTGATTTACCTGGATGGCTAGCTACAAGTTACCACATTTTTTTCTGATAAAACTGATGCACTGAAAATCCTTTGATACACATGTGCAAGAGAAGGAGCAGAACTGAATTTGCTAAAGTGTGAGTGCTCACAGCTGAAATGGAATTTGACTACAGTTTTCCTTTGAATACGTATGTACATAGATACAAAGTGCTTATTGAAATGGAAGAGAACAATCGCTGCATCTAGGCACAGAGAACTAATAGGTTTTTTTATTATTATTCTAATTAGTCCTACTTTAACTCTTTATCAGTACAATGGGTAGAAAAATGCCACCTTGCCTTGAATAAATTTTATAAAACGTATTAATTCCTGTTTTGGAGCTGTCTAATATTATTTCACATCTAAAAAAAGTCTGAAGTGAGTCATTCTTACTGGTGAGGTCTTCAATGGAAAACTATATATAAGACATGGACCTACACAGAGCATGATAAAGACTAAAAAAAGAAATACCAGATATCTTATTTTGTAAGCACCATCCATCCCGCTGCACTGAAATAATGAATTATTCAGAAATGTAATTATACAGCACGTATGATGCCATGTAGAATATGGATCCTGGGCTGTACGGTGGTTAGCCAGTGCTGAGAAGTCTTCATTCTGGTATTTTGTAGCTTTGTGACTTTGCAACATTCCTTTAACATATAATGGGGATCAATAGCTCATATTTTCTCTAGTTTGTTCATTTCAGTAACTTTTCCTTTTAAGAAGGTGTACCAAAATCTAGAAATTATATCATAGAATCATAGAGTCAATTAGGTTGAAAAAGACCTTTAAGATCAAGTTCAACCATTACCCCAGTACTGCCACTGAACCATGTCACTAAGGGCCTCATCTGCACATTTTTGAACAGTCTCCCACAATCTTGTGTCACTGGATCAGAAGCATAGTTTCATTAGCTGATTTGTTGGTAGCGCTGGTCTGTTTTGGACCTGATATTAGAGGTAGGAGAGACCAACAATTGCTCACCAGGACTCTTAAGAGAATTTATCACAAAGTTAATTTAGAAAAAGCTTGCTCACAAGAAATCTGCAAAGTATCAGTAAAAGAACTGCTTGAATTTGGACAGGGGGAGGCCCCTAAATATTAGTTGTCAATCAGAGTATCCTTGTATAGGAAAAGGATTAGTGGTAAAACTTGTCACAGTAGCATCAGGAAAAAGGGTGCCAGACAAAGTGGACTGATTTGCATGAAGGCTTCCCTGTGACTGAGGGAAATGGTGTACTAGAGTGTCAGCTTACTGGACTCTGACAGTTCATACTCCAACATACACACTTGGAAAATCAACTGCATAGCAAAAATGCAGAATCCTTCCATAGTATTTTGGGACTGGATCTGCCTGCGTATGGGCAGTACTACCTTAAGAATATATCAACTTGTCCTCTCATTAATTTTGACCTTGTTAATTCAGGTTATGAAGAAAATGCATTATGTTTATGGGAATAATCAGCACCTCAGACAAAAAAAAAGAACAAGTTTACCTTTATACAGAAGATTATTAAAACCATATCCTGTTTACTTGGCAAGACGCGTAGTTCAAAGTGCTATATAAGTATGCTAGAACTGTCTGTATGAGACCAATACGTGACTTTAAATTTCACAGCTAATACTTGCTTTGGCTGCAGACAAGTTACATAGCTCAATTTCTGAGAACATTCTTCCTCAAATGCATGGATTTTTTTTCTTATATTCACTGATAATAAAAGATTATGCTTGCCATTATATATGCAAGTGATTTATGGATTGCTATAAAAATACCATCTTGTGTGAGTATTTGTAACATCTAAGAAGTCAGTTATGGGTAGAAAACACTGATCTATGATAGTCTAATTACTGGTTTTGTGTTGTATTTGAGATAAATGATAAAAGAATATTTGCAAAAGAGTAAAAAATGTGTAAATAAAGCAGAGAATGTGAACAAAAAAAATAAAGGTCACAATAGTCACAATATTAGAACTATAGCTGAATACAATATGGGGATTTGGAATAATTTTCACAGGGAGGAAAAGCAGATACGAAGGGAGGAAGGCAACAGAATGTAGTTTACTATCTGCCTTACATAGCCAGGAATCTGATTTTGCATTTGTTTATTTATTTATTGGATGTGTTTGTTTATTTTTATACTTCAGAACTATAAATATTGTTGCTTAATGACAAGATACTTAAAAATTATAAGCAAACTATTTTGATGTCTATGGTAATTAATATTTTTTAATGAGATCCAGTCAATAGCTACACAGGTTATTTTAATACGTTTTGGTTGACAGTTACTGTATTATTGGTGACATAGCTAGACTATGCTACATGAAATGCTGCTGTTTAGTATTAAGAATATGTTGTCATGACTTTACAATGTGATATTAAAAAATGGAGTGATCAGTGAATCACTCCACAGTGCATTCCTTGCATATCAGTGGCTAGCCAGTTGTTTTCCAAAATGGAAACTTTAATTTTTAGATAAAGTTAGCAGAAACTGAATGTCTTTCCCTCTTTTCCCTCTTTGGACTCATTGGTCAGTTACACATTGTTCAAGTGTTTTAGGGATCAGTAAAGGACAGTGAAGTATCCCTTTTATGCATAGAAGGGATGCCATCCAGAGGGACCTTGGAAGGCTTGAGAAGTGGGCACATGTGAACCTCATGCAGTTCAACAAGGTCAAGTGCAAGGTCCTGCACCTGGGTCAGGGCAATCTCCCATATCAGTACAGACTTGGTAATGAAATTATTAGGAGCAGCCCTGCAGAGAAGGGCTTGAGGACACTGGTGGATGAGCCAGCAATGTGCACTGCAGTCCAAAAGGCAGTCATACCCTGGGCTGCATTAAAAGAAGTGTGGCCAGCAGGTCAAGGGAGGTGATTCTCCCCCTTTACTGCACTCTGGTGAAACCCCACCTAGAGTACCACATACAGCTTTGGGGACACCAGCACAAGGAACACCTGGACTTCTCAGAGCAGAAGAGGACCATAAAAATGGCTGTAACACCTCTCCTAGTAGGAAAAGCTGAGAGAATGTTGAGATGTTCAACCTGGAGAAAAGAAGGCTGCAATGAGACCTTACTGCAGCTTTCCAGTATATATAAAGGGGCCATACTGGAAAGAGGAGAGAGATTTTTTACCAAGGCCCATTGTGACAGTAGAAGGGGCAACGGCTTTAAACTAAAAGAGGGTAAATTCATAATGGACATAGGGTAGAACTTTTTTTATGACGAGGGTGGTGGGGCACTGAACAGGGCTGCCCAAAGAAGTTGTGGATGACATCTCTGGAAATGTTCAAGGACAAGTTTGATGGGTTTTGAGCAACGTAAATGATGTCCCTGCCTATGGCAGGGAGGTTGGGCTAGATATTCTTTGAAGATCCCTTCTGACCCAAACCATTCTGTCATTCTGATTCTATAGAATTATTTAGGTTGGAAAAGTTCTTTAAGATTATTGAGTCCAACCTTTAACCTAGCACTGCCAAATCCACTACTAAACTGTGTACCAATGCTGAGTACAGTGCTGTGTTCCTAAGTGCCACATCAGTATGTCTTTTAAATACCTCCAGGGATAGTGACTCAACCACTTCCCTGTTCCAGTGCTTTCCAAACTATTCAGTGAATAAATTGTTTCTAATATCCTGTCTAAACCTCCCCTGGTGCAACATGAGGCCATTTCTTCTTGTCCTATTGCTTGTTATTTGGGAAAAGAGACCAATACCCACCTGGCTATAGCCTCCTTTCAGGTATTTGTAGAGAGCGATAAGGTCCCACCAAGCCTTCTCTTCTCCAAACTAAACAATGCCAGATCCTTCAGTTGTTCCTCATCAGACTTGTGCTCCAGACCCTTCACCAGCTTTGTTGCCCTTCTCTGAACCCTCTCCAGCAACTCTCATCTTTCTGCTAGTGAGGGGCCCAGGACTGAACACAGGATTCAGGGTGCCACCTCACCAGTGCTGAGTACAGGGTGATGATTCTAAGTACCCTTTCTTCCATCTGCTCTGCAGGTTTGGGCCTGTCATCATAATACAGTTTTGAAGGCATCGTTCTTATTTTGATTCTTGTGGAGTAAATCATCCCAAAGTTAATTTGCAAGAAGTCTTCTGCCTTCCCTGCAACACACAAAAAGAAATAAGCTCTGCAGCGTAGGGATGATTTGCTGCAATCTAGAAAAGGGATGGTAAATTAGCTTACTCCAAATGCTAACGATCAGCTGAGTCTTATGTATCCACTGAAATCTATAGTGGATTTGTATTTAGCAAAACCAGGTCTTCTGCCTGCTGTACATCCAGCACTCAGTCTGTAGTGTAGTTAAATGCCCATCTGCGTCACTTTAAATTATCGCAAAGGTCAGAGTGAAAAAAATTATGTAAGACAAATTATTTATATATTTTGCTTTTCTGGGCAGTTTTAACTGCTAGCAGAGACACTGTGAACCACTGAGTTAGAGAAACCTTTGATCTCACCTAGTATGGTCATACCAATGATTCTTGTGAACTACGGCCTTGATTTGGATTCTCTAGCATGTTTTGAGGAGCAGTGTTTGCTTAGTGCTTAGTGCTGAACATAGGCTTCGTGGTGCAAACCAGACATTCTTGAAGTCACTACATGTGAAGTGAAATGCATCCTGATATGATGCTGTTGTCCACGCATGACACACAGGATGACCAATGGAACAATAATTAATCCTACTTTATGAGAACAGGGAAACACATCTCCCCCATCGTTACTGGAGAACAATAGCACCATGTAGTGACATAAAGCGCATGGGATCACATCACAGTGATCTGCTGGTTGCCATGGTGACGGGAGTGGGCCCGCAAAGCCAGGCGCCTGGCTGCTGAATTGGAAGGGATAAGAAAAACACAGCCCACTTCCCATGCAAAATGAATTACAAGAACAAGCAAAGGAAGAAAAGAAAATTGTCAACCCTTAATCAAATGTTCTCTTATTTTTAGAAAGGGTTTTAATAAAATGGAGGCCATCTCCATTTATCTCTTGGGCTTCAGGGATCTGGCTAGTAATATCTCTGTATATACCGTGAAAATAAATGACACAGTTTGTGCAAGACAAATCACATGTAACAGAAATCTCATCTATGTGCAGTGGGCGATGACAATACCATATTCAACCCTGCTATTCGTTGTGCCTGCCTTAGGAAACAAAATCTGTAGGAATATGTTAAAATTGGTCTCACCAAACCAACTGTATTTAGCAGGCAAGCCTGACTTTATATTTTCCCTGCACCCTTTTAGTTTTCACCTAGAGGAAGTTAGTATATAACAGTTCTTTATTAACTTGCAAAGCTATTTTGCCTTTTACCCTTGCTTCAGCACTACAGATCAAAAGCAGCATGGTGGAAAGTGAAACGAATTTAAACATAGCTAATCGGTGACACATAAAAAACACTGTTAGTTCCTGTATCTGTCATTTTCAGGAGCTGCCTTATATTTCATTCTATTTACCAGTATTAAGCAAAACAGCGAGTTCAGTTGACCTAACAGCCTCCAATTAGTAGCAGCTAGGTTCTGAAAATGGTTTGGGCACCTGAAATTTAGGCAGTGTCTTCATTTTGCAGCGCACAGAGTGGACTCCGAACAGCCAGGTGAGGCCTCCAAGATCACATTAAAAATGCAGTTGGGTGAAGAAATGGTGAGCATCAAGCCATGCTTGACTGCACAGTTCCTGTGTCTGGGAGTGGGATCACTACAATTGAATTAGGCACACAAAGCTTAATAGGAAGAAAAAGGCAGGTAAGAAAGGGGTTTGCAATGCTAAGCAGAGGAAGCCTGTAAGATGCTTCAAAGCAGGAGTTACATCTGAAGGTTATGCATCCCTTTGCAGCCCTGCATTAGACACCCTTTGGAGGCTGGGTTTCTTGTGCTGCTCCCTGAGTCTTGATGTGCAAGTCATCCCTTTGGATGAGGACAGCTGGCTCACTGTTTTCTTCCAAATTACAGTATGCACCAGTAGCATGAGTCTGTAGCTCACAAGTTAGGATACTTGGTTGAAAGAAACAGAAAGTACTGAATTTTTAGCTTTTTATCTGCTTTTATATTTGGCAAAATAAACCAGAAACATTTCTAGGAACAGCACAAGATTAATTTACCACAGCCAGCTGTCACTGGTCTAAAGGGTAATATTCCTTTCTGGCTTACTCACTAAACTTTACAGCAATTTAGTTTCAGCAGGACAAGGGAAAGATTCCTTCTCAGTCCCAGAGTACCCTTTCCTATCAGTTGTTGCATAGCTTGTGCTCTTAGGAAACCCAGGATTGAGAAAGACACATACATTTGATCTCCTGCCTTCTGTATGAATACTCTGAAAGCTGGGCTGTGCTATGAGGAAGAAAGATAAAGCCATTCTTGCCCTTCTGTTTTTTTAAGAAAGAAAGCAGCTGCTGATTTTAAGAAATTTTTAAGAAAGAGCAGCTGCCAGTTCATGCTGTTGCTCCTGTGTTCCTGCCTTGAGCATGCTCTGAGACTCTACCAGATCAGGCTCTGACGGTATCTAAGAGGAGATGCCAGTTTTCTAGGCTCAGCTGGAAGGACTGACGTGGTTTCCAGGATGGTGTGTCTGCTTAGAACAGAGAGATTGAACACCAGGCAGCCTAAAGGTAAAGCTGCTGGTGTTAACGGGGTTCAACATCAGATAGGAGATGAGCAAGTACTTCCAAGACCTCAGTCATAACTTTAGGGTCTAAGTGTGTGAAAGCTTACATATTTTCTTGAGCGTGTGTTTTCCCTGCTGCTATTTTGCAGAACATTCCTGTGAATAACCTGGTTTTAAGACATGGATACTGCCCAGAATTTTACAGTCAAAACCTCTGCATTTTGTACTCTCCAGGCTGATTTGGGTGGCTCAAATTTTAAACATGGCTAAGGTTGATAAAAATGTGAGGAAGGAAATATTTCTGTGAGGGAGGTAAATTGAGTTTTTACATTTGTTACAAAACCACCAGTAGTACCTCCAAGGTTAAACAGAACTTCATGTTACATGCAGAACAGGTATTCAGCATTTCTGTTATGCCTGAAAATACCATGTTTGCCACTTCCTGCACTCCCCAAACTTGCACACTTATTGGAGAAAGGAATATTTTTCTGACAATATACAAGTCTGTTAATTAGCTCACAGTAATATTGTTTTAAAGTGGGTCCTCTGAAAAATTTAGCATCTAGGCTAACTAGCATTTATCTCAAGTAAATGATCTCAAGTCATGGTACAATATAGACTCTTGGAATTTTCATTGCTCAAATGAAGTGAAATTATCTTCACAATATATGTTCAAGACATTAGGATGTAATTTAGGTAAGTATTAATAATTATTTTGTTGAATTGTTATGACTAAATAGGCAGAGAGTTGGGTCAACTGTGTGAATAATTAAGTGGGCCAAGTGCAACATCAGAGGTAATATTTTCAATTGCCACCTTATCTGTACAGGTAATTAGCATGTGACAGTTGTATTGGTTGTAATGAATCAGTGTTACAAGGAGAAGGGGGTAAAAATAGCAGAAAATCTTCTCTACAAGTATCCTTGTCCCAGCTATTGGTATCGGTTAGTAGTCATTTCACTTTAATTAACTATTACTGTTGTGTGAAAAGTCTGTGACTATATGCTCATTTGAATATGAATATTTGAAAAGCTTTCGATGGCACTGTTACTTCAGGTTCCCTTCTGGAAGAGCTGAATGTGAACCAAAGAGAGGTCTTTCTTTAAAACTTAGGTAAAGTGGAACTCGGATCTATTGAGACATCACCTTCTATCTTTATGCATAGTTTTCAAATAAGGCTCTGAATTGCTATCACCACACTCATTATCAATAAGTGAAATGGCCTTTTTTAGTTAACATTTCAGTAGTAGTTTATTATTACTTCCTGACAAAATTACAGTAATACGGAAAACTGTCTTCCAGTTTTCTTTTTCCTTTTGTGGGGGTTTTAATTGCTAAGAAAGTCATAAATATAAAGACTGACAATCAAGCAACTTGAGGATTGAGAATGAGTATCAGTAATTTAAAAGCAAATTAATTTTGGAAGAACGTTATCAAAGGATTGTTTTGCAACATGCTCAGTCCTTTATTCCTAACATTTTATAATCAATCTCTTTCCCTCAAGGCAAAATTTCATGCTTCTGCAGGGGGATTTCTAGCATATTCTTGTCAGGATTTAGATGAAATAATTTCTGCAGTATCTCCAGGAATCCGATAAATTTTTCTGACCTGAAAGTACAAATTAAGCATTTCACTCAATAATCATTCCTAAGATCTTGTTTTCATGTTAGCAGTGGCAGTTCTAGTGAGAGGCAACCTTTTCACTCGTGGTGAAGCTTGCTAAATTCTTTGTGCCAGTTCTTGTCTGGAAATGAAAGGTGACACATTGCCTGAAATTTTTGCACTAATAAGAGGCAGTATTCATTATTGAAAGCTACATTTCTCTAGTAATTTCTTGCAAATCTCTAAGAAATAAACTCTTTTACCTTGTTGAAAAGCTACATTGTGATGAAAATATATAAACCTTCTGACATATGATTTAGACAATGAAAAAGAAAAGTCCTGGATACTCAGTGTGTCCGTAACGACATTGTGAGATGTCACTAATTTTTTTCCAGCCAGAGGACAGTTTAGATACCAGCTCTTTCAAGGGGATGGATAGGATATTAGGATTTGGCGGGTTTGGAAGGATATTAGGATTAGGCGGGTGAGAAGCAAAGCAATTCAGACTGAGGAGGGGATTGTTTTTCAGCGAGTTGTTGAGGATGTGCTTCACAACAGTCCCTCTTCCCATCGGTACCAGATGCCTGCTCCCTTCCTTCCCAGTTATGCAATTGGGGTGGAAGGGGTAAAAAGGAATAAAGCTCTTTAGTGCTCTTCTCAGCTTTCTATCTCTGACTTCAGTCTCCAAGCATGTATAATGGAAGAATTCCCATCTGCTCCTGCCCTGCTCCCACCTCTCTTATCTGCATGGCAGGAATGAAGATGCTCTTGGATGCTCCAGCTAAGTGTGCCACCTTCCATATTATCTTTTTTCCTTTCTGTGGCAAATCATATTTTCAAAGCCCTGTAAGCCCAAGTATGAGGACTGTTGCCCCCACTCCATTCAGCCCCCCATTCTGTGCAGTGTCAAGTCTCAGTCATCTAAGTTAAGATTCAGAGCAGTACACGCTGGTAGAGATATTAGCAAGACACTTTGAACACCCACTAGGCCTTGCCTGTGATATGGATATACCACGATCTTACCCACTGCTATGCGTTAGGTGCTATCCGTACCAGCTCTTCAGAGTTCCTACTGATCTTAACTTACTATGTTGATGGTGCAGCCCACTACTACACGGGTGGCTGGGAGAGGGCAAAGGAGAGCATCAAGTGCTCTCATCAAGTGCTTAATGGGAGTGATGCAAGCACCGGTGCTGCCCCATCAATGGTGTACTAAGAAGTCATCTTTCCCTAACCCACACCAACCCTGTTCTTGGGCAAACCAATTTCCAGTACACCAAAAGTATAAACAAGTTACAGAATTTGCTGCCAGTTCCAATAGCCTCCAGCTGAACTTGGTCTCGATAATGTCTGTACAGCAAATGAATTCCACTCAACCTCATAAGCAGCAGCTCTTACACAGCTTTACCACCAGATCTACTACTTTTCCTCTTCTAGCTGATATAGCCAAGCATAGAAAAAGCTGGTTTGGTTGGCATTGCCAACCTATAGTCAGAACTCTCCTAAATCTTGCACAACAGGTTTTTCTTTCGTAAGCAGGAAAAAAGCCTTAAATTCAAAATTAACTTGTTCTTTCTATTTTTTTTCCCATCAGTTTTTACTTCATTTACATAAAATGTGTATATACATCTGTCTGCCCATTGAGTTTTTTCCCAGAACTTTACAACGAAAATCTATGAAATGTGTCTCCCACCTTTATCAGGTTTTCAGTCTACCAGCCAAGGTGAAGAACAATAAGACCAAAAAGCATATGCAGGTAGTTTGTTCCCTGCAGCCCATCTCTTCCAATGTCAGTAGCTGAATTTTCAGATAGGTGTAATCCATCTGCCACCTGTTTTAAAGCCTCTGTACCATTTTACTTTGGCAGCAGAACCAGACACTGGAAAATATGTGAAGGAAGAGTGAAAGCAGAGGTACAAAAGAAGAGCAATGAGAAACATCCAATCATGCCTTCCATCCCAATACGTTATTCTAATAACCATGTTTTATCTTTAACCATGTTTTATTATCTTCAGGGACAAAGTGCTTCTGTTCATGCAGGATATAAAATAGGTATTGGTTTGTTTTTTTTTTTGTTAAGAATCTTGAAAGTTGTTCTCCTTTGATAGTAAATGAAGCTATCTACAAGTTTATCAGTCTTTTAAATTGGATTTTAGAGACTCTGAGCTGTTTAATATATTGAAGTTCGGTTTTAATAAAAACAATAATTTTTGGTTTGCTATAAATCTGACATATTCCAATTTAAATTATTTTCTAAACATTCTTTATACAAATATCTGTACTTACATACATTTGGAATATGGCATAAATGTCTAATCCAGCATTTTGAGGAAAGTCCATACTAAATTCAGGTGTAGAGTGCCAAAGATGATTTTGTGTGGAACAACCCAAATAAATACCAGTAAAATCTTTATGTCATAGTGTACCATTACGTATTTTGTTCTGAACTTATTTATAGGAACTATCTCAGATTTTGGCAAAATTTCTTAGGTTTTTAAATTGTGTTGTTTTTCATATGCCATCAGTCTCCCATATGCAGAGTCGTTTTTCCTTCCTTCTTGAGCCCAACTGTTCTGTGAAACCACTGCCTTCTTACTCAGAAGATTGGCTTCCTCTATGTGCTTACAGGGAAAAAGATGGTATTCCTGAGAGCTGTGCAGATCCTGGGGGGGAGGGGGACGGGGGTGGGCAGTCAGCTGTACTTTTTTCATAACTGGAACTTTTGAATCAAGATCCTTCCAATTCATAAGACTAAATGTTATGCATTAACAGGACAGGAATTTCAACAGTGTAAGCTGAAGGTAATGAGATCTGAATCTGTCCTAGTGTAAGAACTTTTGATATATTTGTATTGCTTTAATTCTGAAATGTTTTCCTTCAAAAATTTCCTATAGACTTAAGAAACTGCAATATCACAAAGCTGCTTATATTTTTTATTACATAATAAAAGCATAATAACCCTGGTAGAGATTGCTATCCTATATTCCCTGTTATAAGAGCCTGTTTTATATATAAACATATCAAAGTTAAATTTTTGGACTCAGATTCTCTAGGTGTCTACCAGAATAATTTGTTTTTGGTGAATGTTTCAGCTAATGTAGCTCAGCTATTTTTAAGGCTAAAATGGTGTGAAAAGACACTCTTGCATTCATATTCATTTTAATTCCACTTACCATGTCATCTCTGTAAAGTTAATAAAGGTTAAACTAGGACCAGTTTATAATAAATGTGTGCATGGCAGCTAAGAGCAGGGAGAGAATTTCTCCTCTCCTCTCGTCTTTCATCTGCTGCAGAAGGAAGTTAGGTTTTCCTCACTGTTAACATAGGAGACTATGTAAGGAGACTGCAGGAGTGCAAGAGTAATCAGGCAAAAAAAAAAAAAAAAAAAAAAAAAGCTCTGGGATTAAGGAGAGAATGGGAGTAGACACCAGGGAAATAGAAATCTGGGGGACTGGTTTTTACTCTTCACAGGTATGTCTGCAAAGCAGACAGCACCTTTCTACTGCTGTCAGTTTAGTCCTCTATGTTAAGCAACAGTGGATAATTCTGAATATGTAAAGTTTCCTGGTTTCCTATTGTGCAAAGATGAAAATCTGGTTTGGCTCCATGGCAGGAAACAGTAAAGTCTTATACTACAGGAGAGTTGAGTGTCTGCTACTGTAGACACTAATGGTCATACAGAACAGAAGCTCCAGAACCTGAGCATGTTGAAAGATCAGGTTGTTGCCTTTTTAGACTGAGGACAAGGAGGCCACATGAATTCCAGGCTTTTTAAAGTTTTAAATATTTGATTTTGTAGTGCTGACGTGCTTTAAGAAAATACATAGAATACCAGCTGCAAAGAAACAAAAGGTACAAACTAACACATAAGGAAAAATAATAATAATGAATTAATAAAATAATGCTTTCTCTGCTATGCAGCATCTATGTGTGAATAGATGGGATTTGTCCTGTGCCTAAGTATTAGTTGGATTAGGTTTTAAACATTGCAGGATTTGAAGCTGGATGCCGAGGTTACTGACACACAGTAAACAGTGTGTAGTAGCTCTGTGATGAGTACTCCATGATTGTACGTAAACATCATAGAGCAATGACAGGTGAAATATGAAAAACAGTGAAATGAAGTGAAAGCAATAGCTGTAAACAAAATATCTGCATTTATTAAAATGAATGAAAATGCACAGGCTTTGTTTTGGACTGGATCCTCAGTTGCCTCAGTTTTCTTAAAGCCATTTATGCTAGCTATTTCCAGCAGCTGGACAATCCAGCCCAAAATGGAAGTTTTCTTCCCAGTTCTTCCCATGAGTTTAGAGCCTCCTTGAGGTTTCTCCTGAAGGAGAAAGGAAGAAAGGGGAAATTATATTTGGTATGTGTTTACCAGGGAAATGAAGGGGGTGTTAACCCCACCTCATCACTATCACTGTTTGCACAGCCTGTGCTGCATGCACTCTGTCACCATGTGATCTACTTAAATCTGCATGATTGCAGAGTTTCTCCCTTTAGAGCAGGTCTCTGTCTGCTCCTGTACTGAATGCTGCACACAAAGTTTTTCAGGATACGATTTGCAGACTTGAGTCTTAAATCATACCACTTACTGTGAAATATAATTTTAAATGTAATAGCTTTGCAAAGTTTCCATGATTGCCTTAAAAAGACATCCCCTGGATTTTGCAGGATACTCTGCAGAGTAGCACTTGAGAGTCCTCAAGAGTACATCTGTAAACTACTCAGTCCATCTGAAAAGGGTGAAGATTTAGCAGCTGAACAGGGTGAAGTATTGCGTATTCTAGTGTGCTTTTTGAAATAAAGCTATGTAGCTGTGGGACACAAGATTTGATATTCAGAAAGAATTCATATCCATTATTAAGCCCTGATTCAGCAAAGTATTTAAGCATGTTCTATTATGCATCTATTAGCTTTTCATTTTTGCTGCTGCTTAAGAGTCCTACTGTGTCAGAAGCAGCAAGCCTAATGGAAAGGTAGAGATGCAGTTTTTATGGGTTTGCTCACATAAATCCTGTTTCATGATGTTAAATGAGTACAAATAGTAATTCTTGGTTTTAGCAAATTAGTGTCATAAGACTCCAACAGGGGTAAGAGTTCAAGACAGGTCATCTCTTTTTTTGCAGGTTTTGTTTGCAACTGCAATAGTTAGAAGCTTTTAAAAATAAAATAAATGTTTTTAAAAGCTGAAGTTTAGTCTGAACTGAGGCAGTCTAAAAAAAGGAATACAAGATTGCCAGTCTACTTTGAACAATCTTGATTTGATCCCTGGTTGCAATTCTCTTTTTCGAGCTACCATTTTGCCTCCTGTGATTCCAAATAGTCACTGCCAGCTAATCAAATACCTTAACCTTCAAATGCTCAACTTACTATGTAGGTGGTGTCACATTCTTTGAATGTATGATATTATCCTGTTTGTGTAGCTATAGGTCCTCTCCCTAGTGCTAGCAACTCCTAAGAATAAAGGCTTGAGTTGTGGAGGCTTGTTTTATGGACATTTGGGGCAATTATTTTATGTATTCTTTGAACAGATAAACTATTTCAGCTGTTTGCATGTTAGGAATTATTTGATCTGCCCTCAAGCAGGGTGATAAGAACAGTGGTAGGTAAAGTTAGGATTGCACTAGGACAGTGAAATTTAGGGGAACAGGGACTGTATGGGGTGTGTTGATACCACTCTCTTCACTATTTTTCTAACAAGGAACTAAATAATTTTATCCTTATCCACTCTGCTCATTTTATTCTGTGTTAATTATTTTCCAGTCTGGAGAAAAATGACCACCATGTATAGCTGGATGAGAAAGGAGGGGAATTGAAAAATAAAGAGTTTCTGAACATTTCTGTAGTCATATCCTTGGTTCCAGTCGAAAGAAGATTCGTGTCTGGTATATGGCTTGAGTGAAAGCTACAATTTCTCCACTGCAGTGCTGCCAGCAGTCGAGTAATTGTCCATGAGTTCAGGCACCTTCCACCATATTTTTGTCATTGTGAAAATGAATGCAGTCATCAGTAATTTATGATTCTTGTCAGATACTGTAAGTTAAGCGAAGTGCTCTTTCTCAAATGCAACAGAAGGGCTTGTTTCAGGCTACTGAAGACATCTGTTGTTTTTCCACTTGTATTCCACCTTTTTTAATTTTTTTCCCCCATTTTTAGGGAAGCAACGTAATGGAGGACCAGGATCTCTTGGAAATAGGAATCCTTAACTCTGGGCACAGACAGAGAATACTCCAAGCAATCCAGCTTCTCCCAAAGGTATAGTTTCTGTTATTATCCAAGTGAGGAATCTCACACCTACAGCTTTCACATTATTTTAAACACTTTTTCAAACAGAGATAAAGATAATGCTCTACTGCTTTTGTAGACATGATTTTGCATATGCAAATGTGGCATAAAGTAATGTCTTTGCATTAGACCCACTTTGTATAGGTGTAATTGGCAAACAAAGCAAAGGAGAGTAAAATCTGTAATCTGAAGTGATGGCTATTTAGAATTTATTTTATTTATTTTTAGCTTTTCAGTCTGTTTATAGACTGTCATTACGTATGTGCAAATAAGGCTGTCAATGATTTCCAGATTGTTTATCTTTACATAACAGTTGGCCTGGAAGTACTTTGCCCCTTAAGTATACTTTAAAGCCATGTATGAAACCTTATTTTCCTAATATCTGCCTTTCATGTAAGCTGTGGAGACTTCCTGCGGGCTTCATATTTGATTTGCTGCTGTGTACATGAATTTTGCTTCTTGGCTGTGGACAGAATGACATGCAGTCATTTTACCAATTATTTTTGGTGCTAGCTGATTTAAACTATAGATTTTAAAATCTGTGATAGAAAGGGATTGCTCTTATATTTTGTATGCCAAAATATATTAGTGGAGGCTTCTACTACCATTCTAAACAAGAGAGAGAGTGCACTAGCATGGTAACTTACTATTCGATTTTAGAAATCTGTATGAGGAGGATGAATTAGAAGTAGACCCCAGTAAGGGTCAGAAGTCTTCCATATGTGATGCAGATACTTGGTACAAAATACTAGGACTGGAATAAAACCTAGTGTAAAGTGCATGGAGTGTTCTGGGAGCAGCATATGTAGAATAATTGAGGTAAATAAAGATCAGTCCGCTTGCAATTTAGTACTAGCAGAGAATGAAGAGTTATTAAAGGACTTTTTAGTCTAGACAAGAGTTTGACATTGCTGGAAGAGGCTTTTTGATGCATCGGGGCTTACTGGATGAATCACTTGTAAAAGAGAACAAGAGCTTCTTTTGTATGGGAAAAATTAGAAGTTGGGAACAGTTTCTGTATCTGGATGTATTAGTCAAGCCATGTATACTACAACATGAGCCTGTTCACTGAAACATCAAAGATTATTAAAGGAAATAGTATTCCACATATAGTGTTAGACAAGTGAATTAAATGATACAAATACCAAGGTGTAGAAAAGTAGCATTTGATTACTTAAAATAGATATTTAAGATTTAACTATTATTTTTTCAGCAATGCTATCATTCAAACAAATTTTTGTAATCTTAATCCCTGCTCTTAGCTGATTATATATTTTTTCTGTTTTTCACACTTCTTACAGAGATCAGCTTTCTTGTATTCTTGTTGAAAGTTTTCAAAATTAATGAGTCGATTGTTAGTATATGATAATTTTAGTGCTCTCTGCACTAAGTAACCCATGTTTATGAAGACATAGTTAATGCTGTCTGCTTTTGGAAAGTATTATAGTGCTGAGACCAGATTCTGTCATAAAACTCCAAACTGAGGTCTTTTTAAAATATGCTTAATGTGAGAAAGGAGGACAGAGTCAAGATCTAAAGATATTCTGGAAACCGAGAACAAGATGGTTATGCAGTTACTTGGAAGAATTAACATCTTTTGAACCAAAGATAATTGACAGAATGTCTTGAAGCATGGACTGAATGATGGGAGAGGTAGATTTTAACAGCTTCCCTGTTGAGCTAAAAAAAAACAGTCCTTAAGGACCATGTTTTTAGTGTCTTTGATGCAAGAATGTTACACCAAAACACAGTCAAACACTGAAGCTGTGCATCACATTTCTTCACTTAAGTGACTCAGCAATACAAGAGAGCTTAGATAGTAAAAATATAATTTCCAATTCAAAACTGAGTTCTTTCGAAGGCACAGCTGTCAGAATAGCCATGGGGCCCCAAAACTGGGATCATGCTAAGTTTTATCTGATGTAATCCATCCTTGCTGCATTCATTAACAGCATGCTAAAGGTTCTAAAAAAAATCACATTCTGCAAGGAACTTTGATATATTTCAGTATATCTGTTTGTTTGTTGATAAGTTCATCTCTGTCATCATGCATTCAAAATAGTGCATGCCATCTAAATATTTTAAGATCTCAAGCCATAATTGAAGCTTCACTAATTTGAATCTCATTAGATAAAAAATTCTTTTAGTTTGTTTGTTTTGAACGTGTACCTCTTTTCTGTTTCTCATTTAATTTAAATCTTGATGACTCCTTGTGTTTTAGTACTTAATGACATTGCTGATGATGATATTTTTAGATTTACTATTAATGTTTCATGTCTTGTGATACTTTCTAACTCAAATTTTGAGGTAGAAGTTAAATGCTTTAAAAACCATCTGAAACAGGACTTACTTAAAGCCATATACGCAGGCAGTATTGAATAAGTTTAGAGGGTAAAAATCAAGCAAAAAATCTATTGTCAAGGTTTTAAAATACTCCTTTTTTAGAGCTCTTTTTGTTATTCTCATCAATATTCATCTCTGCAGTCTGAAAATGCAACAGGCATTTAGTGGCTGAAAAGAAAGACTGTCTTATTAATCATAATTGCTGGCTTCCTAAGTAGTGATGAATTTCTATACTTCAAACACCAGTAGCCTGTTTAGGAACCACCTTCTAGAGCTTAAAGTGGTTTTAAATGAGAAAAAGAAAAACCCACATAACTCTTCAAATATAGATGACTTAGTTATTGTAGTGTTTAACCAGTATAAAAAGGTATGATTACCCAGATTTCTCAAAATATTTTTCCCTGCTCATTCTGTATTTGGTATGGTTGTAACAGGTAGAGTTGAAATCTTTCAGTTAGATTTCTGATTTTCAAAATACCTTTTATTTTTGTTGGATTAGAGCTAGTAGCCCAAAGTTTCCTCTCACACTAATATAAGTTATTCAAGTTTCACATTAATAATAACTAGAGCACTTTATGGCTTATTATTATTAGATAAGGTTATGACACTCCAGTAGAACTCTGATTTGTAGAGTTAATTCTTGAAATGGAAATATTTTATACCTGACATCAGTCTTAGAGCAAATTTCATAGTGGAGTTTGATACCGCATTTAATATTTCTTCTTTTAAAAAGAATGAAATCTATAAATATTTGGAGGATGATTTAGAGGTAGAAGATTTTAGGTAGAGACCATGTCCAAGTAGATACTGAAGCTGCAAGTACAGGATTTGAGAAAAATAAAACTGGGAAATAAACCGCTTGCAGGATATGCTTATTTGACTAAGCAAATAGTAGCAGTCATGGGAAACTAAAGAGAATTCTCAGGTTATTTCAGCATCCCAAACCTATGTGCAAGCAACTTCTCAATGGGTTCCTCAAAAGCTAAAACTGTTTTTGAAAATAATTATCCTAGCTTATCTGAGAACTCAGATAAGAAAAAGGATTGTTTTTGTGTGGGATGCTCAGTGTATGGCTCCTTCTCCCAGTGTGTAATGGGAACACATTCTCTCGTTTGACAGATGGAAGAAAGATGTTAGCTGAAAGCAGCTTTCTCCTGGCTACAGAGTTATTCTTAAAGTATGCAGCTTATTCCTTCCTGTACAGAATGGTCTCAGCACAAAGCAAGTTTGGAAATCTTGTAGCAGGCAGCCAGCCTCTTTCCTGGGTGCCTTGCAGAACCAGACAAGAAGTACGATATCAAAGGCTATGAGCACATGCTCTCTGTGAGTAGTTGATGGCTTGGCTTCACGAGCGAAGATTTGGGAAGGGCTTTAACCTTGCTTACTACAAGCATGATGACCAAGGGCAAGTGGGATACGCAAATTGAAAAAAGGGTGCTTAGGCAATCAGGGAGTGTCCAACCAGGACTGTCATCTGAGCTATTTTGAGCTACCCATGCGCTGGTCCACCCGCATGCAAGGTTGGATCTGCACCTACTCATGCACCTTGTCACCTACCGTTTCGACCCTCGCCTGTCCAAACAAGTGAGAGTAAGCCCTTCCAGCCTGTGCAGTGGATTTTTAATGAGCAGTAAAGCTATGCTTCGAAAAAAAAATGCTGCATCTATTACTCATATGTAACATTCTTTTGTGCAAGCATAGTAAGTCTGTCATTTAGGAAAAAAGAACTACTGTGCATGTGCACATTAACTATGCTGTGTATGTAACAGAAAAAGACCACATCATATGTTTGAACTGCTATATTGCTATTGGCTTTGACATCCCAGAGTTTAGCAAACTGATTTAATCCTGGCCATTAATTCTCTTCCATTTAGCACAGCTAAAAAGTAGATCATTACAATTTCCATTCCTAAAGACAGTGTCCAAACTAGGAGATGCTGCAAGTAGTGTCATAACATTTATGACCCTTTCTGGCCATGACTCCTTGCTTCTGGTCTTCTGGAAGAGAAGATGAAAAACATGATTCAAAGAAAGTGCTTTCTACTCTGATGTTTTTCCTCTTATAATGCCTCTGAGAGTTTCTTTCCCAGCCAGAAATAGGAAGAGCTCCAGCTCTATGCACTAAAGTACCAATAAATATCCACAGGACTGCTCTTGGAAATTATACTCATAGAAACTCATAAGATCAAAGGCCATAGATTTCTCCTGTTCCACAAATTCCAGATTTAGGTCCTCTTAAGATTAATATGCAACAGCAAGGTCCTAAACTGTTGTGTACATCATCCTCAGTAGCGCTAAATGAGACTGATCTTCCCTTGTCCCAGACTTCGTGTCTGATGAAGAGCTAGGAGGTCTTTTCAGTCTTCTGTATGTGGACCTGTCTGAATTTGCCATTGGGGCAGGATCCTGAATTAGGCAGCACTGTGAAATGAACATGCCTGTACCCTTTTTATAGTAAGTTCCACGGGAAGATGGAAGGCTGTCTGTTAGCCAAAAGAAAAGTCAAACATTAATAGAACACAGTCTTGAATAGTTATTTTTTTAAACATATGTCAAGGTAGACAGAATAGAAAACCAAATGTTTATGTACAGCTTTTCCTCACACACTGGATCTTTGCAAGCAGGTCCCTGTTTTCACTCAGTGCCTTTCTCAACAGCTGCAAATGCAGTCTTCTCAGGTCCTTAGGGAGTTGTCCCCATCCCCAGTGAGAGGTGTCTCTCTGCTCCTGACTGCAGGCTCAATTTCTGCACAGGCCCAGCTCTATGTCGTAGCCCTGTGCCATCCACAGCCTTTGGTCTTTAGAAAAATCACTCTTGCAAGCCTTTACTTTCACCCCTCCAGAGGGGTCAACAACAATTCCAACAACATGAGTTGTTAACTGATTGTAAAG
This sequence comes from Pezoporus flaviventris, assembly GCF_033815535.1. Lineage (NCBI taxonomy): Eukaryota > Metazoa > Chordata > Aves > Psittaciformes > Psittacidae > Pezoporus > Pezoporus flaviventris. Next base: position 5,014,195 of record NW_026892644.1, read on the forward strand.
TACGTAATGCATGCTAGATATCTCATAAAAACAGGAGAAAAAAGAGCTGATGCTTCCTCCATTGCAATCAGCTAGAATTACTGAGATTTGTAGTTGATAGTTTCATAAAAGTTCCCAAAAGTGCATATGTGATTACTCTGAAGTTCTTTTTGTTTGGCTACCCTTCAGAGACGAAACCTCAGGTACCTTCTATCCTAATGATAAATACTGTATAGATATAGCAGTGATGCACCTGTAAAAAGTCCGATGTACACCCAGTCTCTTGTAAAGGATTTCTCAACCCACTAGGATGCTACTTGACATCACTATTTTATTATGAGAAACAGCTCTTTTTGACTTCTGCTTTCTATTAATTTCAAGGAAGCAATACCAGTGGTAGATCAGTATGACCTAGGAAAGAAATCTATGGTTTGTGTCTTCTTCCATGCTTTGTTTATATAATATTTTCTTAAATATTTTCTTTTCACTCTAAATCCTATGGGCTTTATTTCTAGCCTTTTCCCTAGTCTGCACGCTAAAATCATCTGCAGTGAAACAGCTAACACTGATGCTGTTCTTTAACAACTGGATGAGCAAGTAGTACTGTCTGCAGAAGAACAATACTGCCCCATTTTATGAGCAGTTAATATTTGAAAGGCTTTCATGGCTTGAACCTTAAAGGTTTTATATTCCTCTGAGTCAAGCAGTATGCACATAACTGCTTAGATGTTTGACACCAGGGGTGCATGTGTTGTAGCTGGTGTGAAATGACTGAAATAGAATACATGGAAATACAGTCAGTAGATAGGAGGAGTTTCTTCTTTCAGAAACAGAAATCAGTCAGCACATGGTATCAGCAAGGAGGTATACAGGGTGTACATGACCTGTGAAAGGACTCTAAGATCATGGTGTAGTATAGAAAAAAAATATAAACAGTCCAAGAGCCATGACCTGTTAATTAGGACTGGGATAAGATGCAGCTAAACTAGAGCTCTAATAAAGAAAGGGGGCAGCGCTTTCAGGCAGATATTTCCAAGTGGTTTTTTTTTTAAAGCTACATAACATTTTATAAGAAAGGCAGATGCTATTAATGATACTGTCACATCTAGATAACTGATCTGTCTGTCAATAAATATTTGAAAGGCAAACATTCAGCCAGCTATGAGTGACAGTTAATAAGCTGGTTGTTGTTATTGACAGAACAGAACTTTCCATTCAAGAGGACAGATACTGAAAGTTTATTGATATTCATGCATTAGACACATATTAGAAAATCTGTTTTAGATAAGAAAGTGGTTCTTGGTTCATGACAAAACAAAATACTGCTTTTGTGCGGAAACGGCTAGCAAATATTCTAGTTCTGAGGTTTACTTTCTGCAGTAGGAGCAGCAGTAGGGGCCTGTCCTGCCAGGGCAGGTGCGCTGGGAGCAGAGAGGGGACAGTGAGCAGACAGGGAGCACTGGCAGAGGGGCAGGGATGGTAGTAGTGACCATGAACAGCCACGTCCCAGGGCAAATCCGTAGGGATGAGGATGGGACAAGGTCGATTCAGGAGGGTGAGGATCAGCAAGGTGTATGGCAGGGCACAGATGTACCTATGGCATAGCTTGGGTGAATGTCAGGGATGTGGACCAGAGCTCAGATGCTGCTCTTGGAGAAGGTGGGCTGGCTCCAACCAGGCTTCTCACTGCTTTTTCTCACCTGGGTCTGATCCAAGGCTATGCAGTGGCACTATCCCCTGTGTGGCCTTGAACACAGGCAGCCAAATCCCTGGACAGGAAGAAAGAAAATGTTTGCAGAGCCTGCTGCTTCCCAGTGTATTTTCATGTAGGCTTTTGAGTGACCCAGTGACAATTTTGTCTATTGACACCAAATCCAGAGAATGAAATTGTCACATACATTTCAGTTGTTCTCAGCCTCTTGCTTATTGGATTGTTCACCTGTGTTTGCTTGCCTGCAGCCTTTTGCAACACACCGTAGTAGAGTGATATCTATTTTAACAACCCTTTTGATCACCAGTGGGAATTGAGAATTCAAGAAACTTCCCAGGCTGTTTGGTTTTCATAGAGGCTGATGGGTTACCAGCATTATGGACCAGACTGCATGAGGGTTCTCAACCAGCAGGTCAAAAAAAAAACCACCAAAACCAGAAAACCCCCAACTTGTTAAAATCAGTATTTATTAAACATGCAGATCAAATAGTAATTAAAAAAAAGATTTAATATGCATAACATGCCCCATCTGGTTATGTTGAAAATTGTTTCAAAGGTGCTTCACTTTTCTTTGTTACAGAAAGGAAACAAAAATACCTTATATGTGTCAAAAGTCACGTGTTCCCTGTACATCTTTATGTCTTCTCTTGTATTAGATTTTTCTTCCTCAAGTGTCAGTTTTTTAAGAATACCTTTTTTTCAAATCTTGAAATAAGCTCCCCAGGAGCCAGAGTTCCTGGAATCCTCCAATGTTTTTGCAGTCTGCTAGATCGTCGGTCTAAGATTTGAAGTCTGAATGACAGTAAAAGAAGAATTTGCCATGCTTTTGACATCTAAGAATTTAATTATAAATTAGGATGAAACTAAATTCCAAAATGTCAAGTTCAACAGCAAAACTGAACTCTGAATTTCTAATGACTCCCATGTTAAAGAAGTGACCTGAAAGGCTGATACCAATTGTTAATTTATGTGATTTCTTGTCTCTCTTTTACGATTTAAGATAACGATTTCACTACATCATTTAAATATTTCTATTAATATTTTATATCCAACATCTGTAACAAAGACCAAAGAGTAAACTGTCATATCCGTGATGCAGTCTGCCTGCATCACTCTTCTCTGATACTACAGGAAACTAAGATCAAGATCATGACATGCTGGCTTTCTGCATTTAAACAGATAGATTGATGAACACTACCGTGGCTTTCAGATGCAGATATTAAATTTTTTTCTCTGCTTTGAATTCAAATTGTATTTCAAATAAACTGTGGGAAATAAGTTGGTTCAGGCAAGATATTAAGATCAGAATTCTCTCCTTGTTAAATTACTTCGTCACTCACTTCAAACTTAAGCTCAAAGCATTATGTTTCTGTCACACTTCCCTTTTTTCTTAGAAAGTAGGAATGTACATAAGCAGGCAGAAATGGGATACTGTCTTTCACCATGCAGTGTCACCCTTGCATAGCCAGGAGAACCTATGCAAAACACAAGGTTTCTAAACCTCTAAAGCTTCTTAGCAGTTTACCATTTCAGTGTATCATCATGTTAGCAATAGTTACACTTCTATAGAAAGATGATATGCATATAATACTGTAGAAAATTGAGGCTATTGCTCATTTTCTTTCTACTTTGTTCTACCTCTGACACTATGGCAAATTCTTTTAAAATTCATTAAAAATATGGCATAACAAGCTGCACAGGTAGAGGCTTTATATGTTTTTATCTTTAATGGCTAGCTTGAAATCTTGACTTGTGTCACTGAGAGGCAATTGTGAAAGAAGAAATGCAGCTTTTTGCTTCCTAGTAGCTCAACAATCTTCAGAAAAATAAGAGGCAGTGGTATTTCTTTGTTATGAAAACAAGATTTATGTGATTATGCTTCCTGTGACTGTGTTGCTATATAAATGCATGTGGTGTGCTTCTGTGTGTGTCATTCTCTCAGTTCCATTCCAGTAATACTTGGTTTGATTGTCCAGTCTCAGGCAACTTTACAGACAGAGAGAGCTATCTAAAATATGTTAAATTCCCAGAAGTTCCATGAAAAATTGACCAGGTAGAGGAAAGTCTTTTTTTAAACCTCCCCTGAGGGTGGAAAAATACAGCGTGTCTTCAACCATTATAAAATATTCGATAACCTAGTAGGAGAGGTAAGTTAACAATAATATAACCAAAGCAGAATGTTTCATTTGCAGTGTGATACCAAAAGACCCATTCCTCAGAATTATTTCTTATGAAATCTTAGGTGCAAATCTGACATTTTTATGAAGTCAGGATATTAATAATTTCTCTTTCACCTTTTTGCCTTCTCTCACTTGTGTATTCTATGATATCCACTAAGAACTGAACTCCAGCTCCAGTCTTGGTATAGTCTGATTTAAAAGGCAAGCCACTATAAGTTAAAGATACAGTAAAAACTAAGGTTTTTTAGTGCTTTTGCTCACAAAATTGTTTCACACTGTACTAATCATTAAAAAAATGCTGATCCAAGAATAAGGTAACTCTGTGAGGAAACTAATAGACATAAACTGCTGTTCTGAAAGATGTTTAATGAATATCATCAGTAATTCTTCCTCATTCTTGGTTTTCAGATGAAGCAGATTGGTCATGATGGCTACAACCCCGCCTCTGTAGCAGAATGGCTGGATTCCATTGAACTGGGTGACTATACCAAATCCTTTCTAATTAATGGCTATACATCGATGGACCTTGTGAAAAAAATCTGGGATATTGAATTAATTAACGTAAGTTGGTCAACTTATAGCAGTAATAGTTCCTCCTAAATACATTATAATGCTTTTCTTACTTATCAAAGAGAAAGCACTAAAGCAAATTGCACTACAAATACTGCCATCAAGTACTGTTAATGATTATAGCTTTCGTTCCTATACCTGAGTTGACTGTACCCGCTGCTTCCATTTGCTTTACCATTGTCTTTCGCATGGTATTCAGTCAGCATGGTTGTGTCTGCCTTCAGGATGCTGAATGACATTTAAAAATATATTTTGGTAGTTTATAGCTACCAAGCATAAGCCTTTGCTTTTAGAGTGCCTAGCAACAGTGCTTCCTGTAAAGATGCTTAGAGTTTAATTTTTCCACATGCTCTGGCTAAATTAAACATAAAATAAGGAAACCTTAAACATAGCAAATAAGTTATGCTAAAGGAAAAAATAATTTATTTAATTATCACTTTTGCTTGAAACTTTATTTACATGAGTCAGTTAAATTAGATACCCACAGATGGGCAACCATGAACTTTAATTTGGACTGCACTGCAGAGTAATTGAAATGAGATGAAGCTTATACAGTGGAGACATTGACAGTACAGCTTTGCCAATGAAATTTTCATGTAAGTTATGTGACTGAAACTGAGTTTTATTCCTTTTATAAAAGATGTGATTATAGCTTTGAATTCACTGTGGCTTTTGAAATCAACTGTATTGTCAGTTTATCTGAACTTTAGCACAATCTCAGCATGGAAAAAAAAAAAACCCAAGATCATATTTTAGTGGCTCTTCAAATACAAAAGACTGTGCTCTTCCTTCCAATATAGAAGATACTGCATCTCTGCCTCTAATTAGTGCCTAACTCAGAACAGTCAAAGAACTACCAATAACCATAGGCAATCAAGAATAAGGCCAAGCAGCTGTGAAGCCATGTTTCAACATAGTAACTGGTGCATGAGCCACAAGCAGATACAGCCCAAGACCAGCATCTAAAGAAAAGGAATAAAAAAAAAAATTGAAAAAAAGAGGTATTTGATTAACTGAAAGACAAAACCATTGCATGTTAGAATTTTTTTCTTGCTATCACATTACAGTTAATGTTAACTAGCACAAAAATGTAGCGTAAGAGTACGGACCAAACTTTCTAACATGTTATGGCTGTTGCATTCAATGTATGTTGTAGGTGTATAAATGAAGCCAGGGTATGATTGATGCTATTATGGGTGTTTGCTGCTAAGCTGTTTATAACTATGATTCTTTTTTGTATATGTGGCTTTAATTTTAATAAGAACTGGGGACCCTTTGTTCCAGAAGATAATATAGATTAACAGCCAGCACTGAGTTCAAGGAAGTGGATGACTCTGCTCTTAATTTTGCATTCCAAACATTTTGCCATAATCAGTTTGGAAACAAATTACCCTTTAGCTCCCCCAAGTGGATCATTAAAACCTCATTAAAGGCTTGCGGTTTGATTCCAAACTTGCTTAAAATGATGAAAAAGGAAGTACCTGCCCTGAAGTTAATATGAATACACTCCTGTAAAATTATTATAAACCAGACCAGTATATATCCCTCTAATTTTAAAGGTTAACATCATGTTCTGTTTGAGGGCCTGTCATTCTTGGGCAAACACTCCCTTTTGCTATGGGCTGCAAGAAACAGCTGTTAAACTGTTGTTTAAGTATTTGTATAGATGCAGATACCGACAGAGATAAATATTTCTCCCACCTGATATGATATTAAATTGTGTTGTTCAGGAGCATAGTAAATAAAACAGCTCTACATTCTCAAAAATTCAGGTTTAGTCCAGTCAGTATATATTTGATTCCCACCAATCAGTAGTAGCTAACTGTAATGATAGGGTGTTCACTAAGAAAATCTGTTGTTACTGCTAATTTTCTGTTTCAATTGAGGGGAATCTTTCAGAAATAGACAAGAAATTGGTTTGGAGCATTGTGCAGTCTGGCAGAACAAGATACTTATCTCTGACCAGCAGGCCTGCTGTCTGAAATTGAATTCAAAGGTCTCACTTCCCATTCAGGCAATGGCAAACAAGAGCTTATAACATAAAGATTTTCATAAAGGATTGTATAAAGGTCAAAGCCACTAGCTCTGGAATAGGATTCCTGATATGATAGGTTAGAATCCAGGCACTTGAAAAATTAGAGAAAAAAGAGAGTCAACATCCTGAAAATAACTGAGTACCATTGGTTTGGTGGCTTTTGGTGCTCAAGCTGTAGATGGAGCAAGAAACTTCATCAGCACTTATGCTACATAAGTGATAAAAATGTATCGAGGACTACAGATACAATAATTTCTTAATTTTAGCCATCACTTTAAACAGTTGCAGCTCCTGAATTTGACATAAACCCCATTTTTTCTTTGGTGTTATGAATCCCTTAGTTCATACTTGGGAAGCTATTGGGAAGTCCTCCATGGGTTCTGGAGGTGTAGAAACAGATTTGAACATGGAGATAATATCATCTGTTAGGTAAACTAGCATAGTTGAAAGAACAGAGGAGAGAATGGGACATTTAATTTTTCACAAGCCCTTCTTTACATCTTAAAAAGAGAATAAAAAGTGTTTATTACTTTTTTTCTACACTTCTTGTGATCATGAATTCACTTGTCTGTGAATGAAGTTCATTAAGTTTTAGTTCCTAGAGTTTTGAATATTGCAACCCCATGCAATGCTACAGGCTTGGGGAAGAGTGGCTGGAAAGATGCCTGGCAAAAAAAAACAGACCTGGAAGTGCCACTCAACAGGCAGCTGAATATCAGCCAGTTTGTGCCCAGGTAGCCAAGAAGACCAAGAGTATCCTAGCTTGTATCAGACATAGCATGGCCAGCAGGACCAGGGCAGTGATCACCTCCCTGTACTCAGTACTGGTGAGGCTATACCTCAAGTACTGTGCTCAGTTCCAGCCCCTCACTACAAGAAAGACGCTGAGATGCTGGAGTCCAAAAAACGGCAACAAAGCAGGTAAAGGGTTCAGAGACCAAGTCCTATGAGGAGGAAGGAACTGGGGTTGTTTAGCTTAGAGGGAAGCTCAGGGGATATCTTATCACTCTCTACAACTACTTGAAAGAAGGTTGTAGTGAGGAAAGTGGTAGTCTCTTCTCCCAAGGAACAAGTGGTAGGGTAAGTGGAAACAGACTCAAGTTGCGCCAGGGGAGCTTTAGATTGGATATTAGGAAAAGTTTCCTCACCAAAAAAGGTTGTCAAGCATTGGAACAAGCTACCCAGAGAAGTGGTTGAGCCACCATCCCTGGAGGTATGTAAGACATGTAGTCATGACATTTAGAGCTTTGTTTAGTGGTGGCCTTGGCAGCATTAGTTTTACGGTTGGACTTGATGATCTTAAGGTTTTTTTCAACCTAAATGATTCTATGATTCTGTGATTAAAGTTAACCTTTGTGAGTTACCCCTTATTCCCATAGGATGCTGGAATGATCAGAGCTTTGAATCTTGTTATCTTCCTAAAAATAACAGTTCTTGCTCTATTTCCAACATTGTCTTATCATCCTTGGAATTTACCATCCAGGCAAGCACATTTAAAAAAAAAAATCTGAGAGGAGAATGCCAAGTATATGAGAGAGGTACAAAGTCTGAGACACCAGTGGTAAAGGCCATTTTTGCTCACCTTCTCTAGTCCTCCAGTTTCCTCACTGGCGTTAAGACACAACTCTAATATGCAGCTTCCTGCAATTTATTGCAAGTTAATGTCTGCTCTAACTCAAGTGCTGGTTTCTTTCAGGCTTTTATATAATACATATGTAGTGTGTGTGGTTCTTCAAGCACAATCAAGCAGCAAACACTTAAAACATTTAAATCAGAAGAATAATTTTAAAAGTTATTCATTTGTGGTTTTTGTGAGCTCCCTCCAGCATTCTGTTCTTTTTCAACAAGCCAGACTTTGAAATTTAGAATCTGTTTCACTAATTTACTTGTCATTTAGATCAAGAGTTTTCCCAGATCCAATTGCTTCATTATTTTCTCAGGTATGTGCTTCCTGGGAAGCATTGTTCTAATTTCCTCATCATGGGATTGGAAGTATTCAGAATGCCTTCTCCCCGCAGTGCCTTTCCCAACACTTCTGTGTTTTTCTCCCAGGTTTCTTGGCTCATTACAGAGATCAGGTTCTGTACCCAGATTCAGTTAGAATTTATTTGATGCTGTAGCTACGTGAATCTTTTCTGAACTTTTCATCTGCTGAAAAAAGCCCGCTATGTTCTGAAATCCCCTAACCCATCTAAACAGTGCACCTGTGCTTTACAGTATAAATGCTCTTCAACATGACTAATCATATTATTCTTGTCTGTTATTCTGGATTACTTACGTAACCCTCCCCCTCAGGGAGTCACTCTCTTCAGGGAACTTTTACCAAAGAGATTCTTCAGGCAAGATATAAACAGCTTAAAAGCACAAAGCAAGTTATTTATCGTCTAACACACACAATGCATTTTAGGACTAACGAACTAGGCATTAAATCAGCCCCACCAAATGAGTCACTAAGTCTAATAGGCAAGTAATCATCACTCAGGTAGGGGAGGGCTGGCCTCTGTTGCTCCCTGGAACAGGCTTATCTATCATGTTGCTGAGTTGCTGTCTCCTGATTATCCTTTTTTACCTCAGGATTTTATACCTTTTCATGTGAGTGGTGTTATACTTGAACCCTTGAGGTGCAAGTTTCCCCTGTCCTAACAATCTTATTATGTCTGCAACTTTACCTTGCATGCTTCAGCCTGTGCACTCCCTCAGAGCTCCTTCTCACTCCCTAGCAATTTTCTCAGGAGAAAACAGAACGGTTGCAGAACTGTGCTGTAGTGAAAGTAGGCCTTGAATCACAGCTAGCCGAACTTCTGGGAGGAGGGTTACATGTAAGTGACCTGGTTTACATTTCTTCTCAATTAGTTTATCCTGCACTATGAGCTTCTATTTTCATACATCTGTCTTTCACATGGATGATTCAGTCTTTGTCTTCTGTAAAATTAATGTTTTCCAAATGTTTTCTTAAACTCAATTCCTGTCCAGATTTTGAGCTTTTGGGGAAGTGTTATTGATGATCCTCTCTCACAAACTGCATTCCTCTTTTACATTAGGGTATAATGATTACTGTTGAGGATCAGACCAAATATACGAGAGAGAGGAAATAGCTACCAATGGACTGCCCTCCGTTAGCTAAATACCTTGGACTCTCCACAACATCAGCAACAAATTCCAAAATTTAATTTTATTTTGTACTGTGTAAAAACGTGATTCTTTAGTATTACCTAAAGTTGCTACATGATCATTTCACTGCAGCCCACTGAGTTTTGTACTGTAGGAATGAAAAAGCATGAAAATGACCATATTGAAACAGATCAGAGGCTCTACCTAAACTAATGCGCTGTCTATAAAAATGGCCATAAACAAATGACCAGGGAAGGCTACATGAATAGGACAAGCATATTATGAATTATCTGCACAGCCACCTTCTTCATCATTAATAATTTTCAGTTCATAGACTTCTGGAATTGGGCTAGTTCTTCCCGACTGGTTCTTGTCTTTTTTATCTTGAATGAGTTATTATCATCATCAAGTTTCATGATCTTACTGCTAGTCTTCTTTCCTATGGAATTTGTAAATACATTGTACAGCAATGTCACAGATTTCTGCAGTAATTCACTAAGAACCTTCTTCCATTCTGAAAACTGATTTTTGTGCTACTGTTTCTTGGTTTAATCAGTTATTTATCCATGAAATAACCTCTTAGAGGTTAATGCCATGACTGGTTTGTTGTGTTGGGTTTTTCTGTTTTTTTTTTTATTAGAAGTTTTTTAAGAGTGGTTTCATCAAAAGACTGGAAATCCAGACAAACAAGAGATCATCAACTTTCTATTATTTTTGACTGTTTAAAAGAATACCGAATAGACTTCTGAAGTAAGAGGTGACTTTACATGCAGTCACTTTAACTCTTCGGGTTATATATATATCCATGCGTCCACTACTCGTATGCATTATTAAAATCCTACTGATTCACCTGAGTAAGGCTTAGAAGACAGTACTTCCATGATTTTTTTGTGACACTCTTCAACAATTGGCATCAATATCTAACGATATCCATCCCTCAGATAACAAGAAGTTTTTAAGGGAAAATTTGCACATCATTGCTAAAAAAACAGCCAGTTCATCCTTAAATTCCTCCTCTATTCATCTTTCCTATGCTGTAGTTTGTTTTACATGCTTCTATAATTTCTCCTACGCAGACTAAATAACCTTAGTCCATTTAGTTATTCCATACTTCCAGAAATCCTTGTTCTGTATCTTTCTAGTCCTTTTCTGTACACCTCAAATAGGCAGAGTGCCAGCTATACCTTTCTGTTTCCAAAGTGAGAATTACTTTATATGTATTTAGCTTGAGTCTATAGCTCAAAGTAATAGAAACCACTGTACTGAACTCAGTTCTCAAAGCTTTCATGAGGCCTTTGCCAATAAGTGCACCTAAAATGTCAGTACAATTTATAGTCTCTGCTTAAAGAACTTAAAAATGGACCACATACTGCATTCAGGTTCTTTGACCAGGCTAGTGTCTTGCTTAGCAGCCTGCCTGTCTCCTCCAGCAAATCAGACTCCACAGCTTGGCTGGGTAATATACACCAAATAGATAGATTTTTGTACAGTGCTCACTTGACAGCTTAATTTCCCATGCTCTATAGCATAAAAAAGGTGCCTTTTTCTTAGGAGGACTGTTCTTCAGACTCTGTTTGATAAGTTACTCTGTGCTGTTCTCTTGTTATTGCTTCATTTCCCACACATGCCACTCTGCAGAGGCAGTTTTTGAAGAGGAATGAAACATTACATCTCAATAATATATTCTCAGACATTGCAAGGGCAGTTTATGAATCCTGTTCCTTTTTCTCTCAACCTTGGAGCCCTGTGGTAGATTTCAGATAACTGAAAAGAATCACGAGTGCTTGGAGCCAAAGTCCTTTCTGATCTTCCAGAGACACTGCTGATAAAGATGCTCGTAGCTCTTCCTATAGTTGCTTTCTAACTGGCTCCAACAATTTTGATAATAGGAAGAGTTTTCAAAACCATGAATCTGCCTTAGCAGTAGGCTGTGGGATCTCAAGTTATTAGGTATTTTGTTATTAAAAATAACTTCTGTGATTGCTGAGTTTAGAAAATTCTCTGTATGACTTTTTAGTTGCTTACTCTTCCCAAACATTCAGGAGCATATTGCTGGTGTATTTGCCTAAGAAAATACTTTAATTTATGTGAACCAATAATTTTAAAAGAGCTATGCACAGACACATATATGTGTATGTGTTTATATATAAATGCATACAGTTGAAAGTAAAGAATTCTCCAGCAAGCTAAATGATGGAGTACCACAGTTCAAATGCAAATGCTGCTTCTGTAGAGACAGCCATGTTGATGTACTGGTGTAAAATCAGATGCCTTGTGTTTCTAGTAGCATAAAATGCTTGAGAATGTCTCTGACATCCTGAAAAAACAAACGGGCCAGTTATACTGAGGAACAGGTATTTCTAGCCTTTAAAAATTTTATGGGAATCTTTAAAATTCTTTGCCAGGCAGACTGAACTTTGGGTCTTCTCACTCATTAATAAAGTAGTAGACTACGTATAAGATGCATTAAGATATTTAATAAAATATTTTCTGCTACATTTGTGGTGGTTTTAATGTTACATAGCTACTAATGTCAGGGAAACTTTCAATATCCATTCAAATTCTTTGGCTCTTCTCTTTGTAAAACTGTCCTAATTAGTATCAATAATAGGACCAAATATTAAGCATTTTTTTGACAACAGGATAGTTGCATATATTTCAAATCAGATACTCTGAAGATAGGTCTGGAACTGAATAGCTGTCATTGTGATGCATTCTTTCTTCATGAGGTAAGACATGTATATGGATTTGCTCAGTTGCTGCGGCATTAGTAGAACAATGCTGCAAATGAGATTACATTAATGTGTTAGCTGCTAGAGGTGTAAATCCAGAGGATAACTGTATAAATTATAACTGTATAAATTTCTCTCTTTGAACTTGGATTGGTGCATTCATTTAACGTACAAAAAATTTTATGAGATATGTAAATAGTATTTTTTTCGTCCATACAAAATAGGTGTGTAGATTTGATCAATCCAGGGCACCCACAGAGGTTTCAAAAGGGTTTTAATAATGCACATCTTTGTTTCTTTAGCAAGAATGAAATATTTGCCAATCACAATCATATAGTAAATTTGTTCAGCTGGGTCTTACATTTGAAAATGATTCTTCCTGCAGTCAGATTTTGTCTGCTTTAAATACTAGTAGCAGCTCCATCAATTATTTCCTAAATGCCTGTGGATGTTACTGATCATTTAGAAACTGTTATGTTATAGTATTGCAGTGGCTGTTTCTAGAAATCTAGATGGAAGCTCTTTATCAACAAATCTATGTGCTAGTATTGTAACTTCATGGCATGTTTAATTCTTATGTACAGTTTCTGCATGTAACATTTTGCATAGGCAGTGAACTCATAGCCTTTGATGTGAAAACTTCTATCTATTCCTCATGGTAATGCAAAACATTTTGAAACACATTATCCTGTTTCTTCGTACTTGCAAAAGATCCGGAGATGAAATAAACCTGCCAATTTTTTCAAACCATGCACTGTTTACCTCTTCCCACTACCACCTTGGATCATGTCAGTGCTCGGGCTCAGGAGAAGTGGGAGGAAAAGCATTTCTTTTAGTTCTAATGCAGTGCTTTATTCAGTTTACAATACAACACGGTAAAGAAAGAAAGAGAAAGCATTTGCACTGTGAACATTTTCACAGCATTTATTTTTTTGGTAGTGTAATGATTCTTTCGTAATTCATCTGGTGTCATTTTGCACTAGAGGTATTTAAGTAGAAGGCATTATATAGGTACTTTGAAATCCTTTCCCTAATTCTGTATTTATATTTCCTTATATATAAATATATAAATATATATAAATATATAAATATTGTTTTCTGATTGAAAAGTAACAGTAAAATCACCATATTTGATCAGTGAATCTAGCCATTGATATTTACAGATTTTTTTAAATGTTTTCCAGTTCCTGCATTTATTTTCAAATGTAAGGATTTTAGTCATATCAAAATAGTATAATTTTTTTATCTATCACATTTTAACTCTTTTCTGAGGTAAATCTTTGTTCTTATATTGGAATTCTTAAAATTAGAGCTTTTCCCCCCCCTTTTGTTCTCTTTTTTCTTCCTCTCTTCCACGCTCTCTTCAAAATAAATTATAATTAGGTAATGATTGGCATCAATTTTTAGCAGTAATAATCAAAGCTGAGCAATTTTAGTACCTATTATGTTCCACCTGCAGGATCATTTTCTTGTCCTGTAGCACACTAGGTAGCACAAATGATTGATTTAATAAAAAAATTATCGTGCATTACAAAGTAACCTACTCTGCCTAGTGCCAGAGAGGGTACCGTCTCTGAAGAATCCTAACAAAATCTCCCTCCATTCAGACAACAAATAAATTGCCTTATCAACTGATTTTCTGTCTAAAATCTTAGTACTCTATAAGAAGGTTTATATTTCAAGTTTCAGAATGTGTCCTCCTTTCCCAGGAATACAGCAGAAGCAACCCAACCCAAGACTTCTTTATTCCATTTTTAAAAGCTAGAAAACAAACTCTCCTCCCAGCCCACAAGTTCTCTACAAAAACAGATAAAATAAATCATCACTAAATATTTTGTTGTCCTAGGCAACAACTTGTTCTGCCTTTAGCAGCTTAGAAAACCCTTGGATAGGGTTATGTTTTACAGCCTTAACCTTTTCAGTGTTGTTTCAGGAAGAAAATTGGATTTCTATTTTGAAATAATGTCCTTTTTCAGATCCTTTAAGCTAATACTAATTTAGAAATTTTAGACACATCCTATTTTGAATTTGTCCTCCCAAACATGCAGCCTTAGGATAGCATCCTTCGTTACAATAATTGTAAATTGTCGTAAAAGGCAGTTCCTCTAAAGTAATTTCCTTATGAGTATTTATTTTTTCTGTTCTAGACAATATTTGTGATAGTTCTGCCAGAATTGCTTGTCCTAAATGTTTGAATTTGCTGCCCCCAAAATCTACCTCTCATAGTTCTAGTTTAAAGCATTTTAAAGCAGATTGTTTTTACTGAAGGTGAGTAGAAAATACTTGTAGTGGTAGATAAAAGCAAACAAGAACACAGTGATATTGATGTTGTAATGCAATATTTCTGCCTTTACTTTATAGAAATTCACAGTGATAAGAATCATGAGCAAGTATCCCCTCTTTGCAAAGAAATAAATCTGCAGAATTCATTACATAATATTTTCAAGGACTGCGGTACTATTTTGATGCTTTTAAAAGAATACTGTGGGGTTTGTAACTCCACTGTTCAGCAGTGTGCAAAGGAGAAATGATTCCTCTTTGAAATATTTTTTAATCTTTCTTTTCTGCTTCTTCATTGCTTTGTAGGATATTGTGAGGAGTTGATATTTACAATAAAAATTCTCGAGAGTATCAGATCTTGCCTAGCATCATTTGTCTTCTGTTCATGACTGGCATTAATGATGAAAGGTAAAGAGGACTGAATGGCAGACCTTACAGCTGTAAGGAAGTTGAAGATCACCAACATTTTAGAAACATTTTCCCTGTACAGCAGGTTTTGTTAACATACTCAGGTGTAAAAGGAAATGCTGTGCTGTGCCATATAGACCTGTCAGAGTGATTAATGTGCCAGAAATAGGACAGCAGCATTATCCCTGGTCTTCTGCTTGATTCTGCCTTTTTACATTGTTCAGAGCTGGCTTGGACAATCCACTGCGTTTGTATCATACAGACACAGTCATGGCCTTCAAATAAGATTGAAAAGTGTTATACCAAGATTATTAATAGAAGTAAGGTCAGGATTTTTCAACACAATAAAGATGGGGGGAAGAGAAGTATTCACTTAGCTATAAAAGGTTCTGTTGCAGCCTACAGACAACAGGGTTTGATTCCTTAAAGTCATCTTCAAGGATTTTGTCCTTCATTGTTTTAACTTTCAAAGGAATAAGGTTTCAGTCACCTTCCATAAAGGACAATTCCAAATTCTAATAGCTGGTGGTGCCAAGAAACCTTTTATATTGTCTGTGTTATTTCAAATTTACATACCATTATCTCCAGTTACGAAAAGCAGGATTTCCTACATCTGTAGAAAACTGGATTTTTTGACAGCCTCAGTTTTTACACCCTGAAAATAAAATATTTACTGACAGGTTTTTTTGTGACCCTTTTCATAATGATCAAGTCATTGCAAGGTTACATTTAACTTCTGATTAATGTTCCTATCTCAGTTTGTACTTTTTCTTATTCATCACTTATTTTAAAGAATGTTCTTCATATCATGTAGAGATCTTAAAACTGCAGTATTCACCCAAAAGTAGCATACGAGGATGATCAGAGGACTGGAGCACCTCCTGTATGAAGACAGGCTGAGGAAGTTGGGGCTGTTCAGCCTGGAGAAGAGCAGGCTGCATGGAGACCTCATAGCAGTCTTCCAGTATCTGAAAGGGGCCTAGAGGGATGCTGAGGATGGACACTTCATTAGGGACTGTAGTGACAGGACAAGGGGTAACGGGTTAAAACTTAAACAGGGGAAGTTTAGACTGGATATAAGGAGTAAGTTCTTTACTGTAAGGGTGGTGAGGCACTGGAATGAGTTGCCCAGGGAAGCTGTGAGTGCTCCATCCCTGGCAGTGTTAAAGGCAAGCTTGGACAGAGCCTTGGTTGATATGGTTTAGTGTGGGGTGTCCCTGCCCATGGCAGGGAGGTTGCAACTTGGTGTTCTTAAGGTCCTTTCCAATCCTAACTATTCCATGATTCTATGATTGTATGGATTTTAATTCACCACCATCATTTGAAAAAAAAATTGAGGAAATGCAGTTAAGCATGCTTTTAAGTGCAATGATATTCAAAATGGTATTCTGATAATGAATTACTATATAGCTGTTGCAAATCTGTTACTCTGCTAACAGAAAATGAGAGCTCTTTCTAGTTCTGTTGAGTTCAAAACAGTTTTAAAATCTATTGCAGTGTTTTATTTGTGTTTTTCATCAATGAATTAAGCACATGGTTTAGATGCACTAATTACAGAAGCTACTGTGAAAAAGATATAGTTGGACCTTAATACTTTTGTCAGAGTGAGAGTCTGGTTATGTAAAAACACTCATCAGGAAAGGACATACAACAGTTTTCCAAATAGCAATTTTTATAATTCTGGATGAGTCAGCCCAAGCTCCTGACCGCCCTGATTTTCTCAGGGTCTGGACTCCATGCTATCATTTCAAGGAACAAATTCAATAATAATAACAGGTAGTTGTAGATGAGCTACTAATGATGATCTAGCAGTTTCTATCATCACAAAGGTTTTCTCATCAACCCCATCTCCCATATGTATCATTTACTTGAAGATGGAAAACACAGTCATAATGCCTTCCTTTAAAATACCCCTCCAGTAAGCCATAAAGAAATGCATATGCACTCAAGTGCACACATAAGGCAAAAGAACAAGAATTATGCAGAGCTAAGTATTTTAAACATTTGTGTTCCCACACGCAATATGTTTCTAGTGTGCTTTCCATGAACATAACCAAACACAAGGTAGTTTGTGGTTTCTGTCTTATGAGTTAAATTTATATAAGATTTATATAAGCGATAGGTAAGCATCAAAGCTATAGCCGGCAAAACACTGGTATAGTTCGTAAATTCACGTTATTAAAAGATAGTGATAGATCTATGCTGCTGCTTCTGTTGAAGCTGAGCAACAACTTGCAAGCACAAATTATTATTCTTACCTGCTTTTAATAGCAAAGTATACAGTAGCACTAGTACCTGACATCCACCAGGAAAACTCATTATCTTGGGTTATCTGCTCTGATCTGTGAACATTTTTTTTAGTTAATTTGTGGCCCCCTTGGAAGCAGAAGTGTAAGATGTGGCTTAATGTGAGAGAAAAAGAAATGACATAAGTTTAATTTGCCTCTAAGCATATGGAGTGGTTGGCTTTGGAAGTTCACTAGAACTGAGGCATGGGGAAAAAGAAACTGAGAATGGAGGAGAGTTAGTAGTAAATGAGGGAGTTATACACAAGGATGAGATGTCAAGAGTGGAAAACAACTATATCAGATGCTAATAGGCTTAGCAAGAAAGACTAGAAATAGTAGCATACACAGAGCATATAAGTATCATATAAACCAGACACAGATTAACTTAAAATCCTTACTTTATGTCTACCTCAAATGTAAACAAAGGACTACACAGATACAGAAAGAGTTTCAAATATTCAAAATTATTTTCACATTTGGTTTTCTGTTTTCCCTTAGTATTCAGATTAGCTTGCATGCTCTTTGGGGCAGGGAATCATCTTCGTGCACTGACAGTGAGCTCCTAGAACATTCTCTAAAATATGAACCAAAATTTCTCTCAGTACTTTTACTACTCTATTAGTAAACAATTACAGGATATCAAAACGATGGTTTACAGAAAATGTGAAATATGACCATGTCTTACATATTATAGAAGAAAAAAAAAATGGCTATTATTTCAGATAAGATTTGTGTCAAGAATACCTTGATGTGAGAAAGAGTTTAAAAAAGATTCTTTGAAAAAGTTTTATTTAAGTTAAAGTTCTGGGCAAAATATTTTCCTGGGGATTTTGGTATAACATACTTTAGCTTTTCACCATAAGATTTCTAGTGATCTCTGGAGTTCAGATAAGGAAGAGAAGCAAACTGGCTGTTATCTTTTCTGCCTGGGGATTTAGCACAGATTTTTCCAATGTCTCAAGGATAAAACCACCTCACTGTTTTTCAGGAGGTGCTGTTAAACAAAATGGCTGAGATTTTGTGTTTATTGCTGACAATTTGTTATATTTCCATAAGCAACAGCATTTTAGCACTCCATTTTTTTTGTTCTTATACATACATCTTTCTGTGTAAGTATACAATCAGGTACTGTATTTTTTCTTCTGAGAATGAAAGAAGATATTCCTTATAATTCAATACAGATGCATTAATAGGGCAGTGAAGAATCTGGTCCTGAAACTCACTTATTTTGTTCGACTGTTCATATAACAACTATCAAGACAGTAAATATACTTAGAGGGTCTGAAATATAAATCTTGTGATGGGAAAATGTCAAGGTAAGTGTAAATGAATAACAGAGTCAGAAATGTGTTTACTGATACTGAAAGAATCTGTCATCAAAATCACAACAGGCATAATTCTGAGTATCTGAAAACTTGTACTGAGACTAAATTTTTGTCATGTCCTTCCAATATCTTGAAAATTGCAAAGTTGTTAAATTAAAAAAAAATCCCAATTATCTGTCAAAGTGAGTATAGGATGATGTGGCAAAGGAGCTATCTCTGTATAACAAAAGATTTTACTGAATTGTAAATGAGATGAGTATTACTGATAAAACCCAGTCAGATTTTGCATGCAAGTAGTAAAATAATGATAAGAATGTAGCATGCCTTCTTTATTTCAGAATCTAGCTGACACTTGGCTTTGAAACATACTATGTGGAATCAGTTCTTTTTATCGCTCATTTTGTTTTCTGCTTCATCCTTTTTATCTCAAAGGCAATTTCCATGAAAATGTTTTGGAGCTTTGTTGGTTCTCACTGTGAGTTTCCCACCTGAGTTGCTAATCCTGTTTAGCTGACATGGTGAAAGTAAGTTGTCACGGTACATAAAGAACAAACACTGGTCAGTACAATGTACATTCTGGTATGTTGGTATGTATTGGAGATTTTGTACCTTTGACACTCTCATCAAAGCAGTCTTGCAAGCAGCTGAAAACTTGGTTTGGCAGGACATATGTCACGGTGTGTGTGTGCATGTGTGTATGTGAAGTTCTGGAGTTCTTCTGTATTGCCTATTAAGATTTATTGACATTTTAGTATCCCAGCATGTTTATTCAGTGCACTGTTTACCATGAGGCTCTTGAGAACGTTTTAAGTGTACGGGCTGAAGTGATTTTTGCAGTAAGGTACCGTGAAGTGTTTAGACGATACGTAATGCTGTATACATAGTAATATGTAAAAAAGAAGCATTTTACAGTCATTTCATAGGGTGATATAATTTAATATATACTTATCCAGTCTGTTTGTTATGTTTAGCTTGCTTGTGTCCTCCCTCCCCTGGCTTTTCTTTTTAAGACTTTTTTTTTGCCAGCCTTCAGATTGTATGATAGCATGAGCAATAAAAAGCAAGACCAGTAATATTCTCAGAGTGTTTTGACCCAACCAGTCCCTCTCTTCTCATGGAGGAAGAGAAGGAACCTCAGTTGTGTTGTTCACTATTTTTGAGTGCATCATCTAATCAGCCATTACCAAAATGCTTCAAGTTTCAAAAAAAGGATTTAAAGCACATCTTCACTGAATTATGTCCAAAAAAGGCAATGTTAGACAAAATTCATAGCTGTCTTTCATTTGTACATTGTATTAATTAGTCATTTTACATATTCCACTCATGAAGTGGGTGGAAGTGTAGCAAGACACTGCATTGTTGGAAAAGCCTATGCTTTCCATATACATGTATTACTTTTAAAGTTTCTTGCAATGATTGTTGCTACAGTAACTCAATCATGGATATACCAGAAACTTTCCAGATTATTTTATTTTTGCTAAAACAAATTGCCTTAAGAAACAGACAGTGATTTTCATAATGGTATCACAGTTCTGGAAAGAAAATTTTGAAACTTATTCTTGAAATTTATTTTTTTTTTAATTTAGAAAATTAACATATACAGATTTTTTTAATTACATTTGAAAATCTAAAGTGTAAAAAAGTATCATCTTGAAAACATATTTCACGTAGGTTGGTGATTACTTGACATTTCAAACAATTTGAAAGAAGTTATTTGTTTGGGTTTTTTTACCTGTATTGAACATGCTATGTCATATTTTACTTTAGCAAAAGAGGGGATTATGAAGGGTTAAAATTATGGTTGCTAGCTATATCCATGAAATTCATATTTACAACTCATATATAGCCATAGGAGATCCATGTGTAATTTCTTGCTGTAATCATTGAAGATATGCAGTCATTTCTTTGATATGATTCATCTTGTCCAAAAGCTAATGCTTAAATTACATCAAATGAGTCATTCCTTAAAGGTGACTATTTCTCTCTGTTAACTAAAGGGACCCTTATGAGGTCTCTATTGTGTAAATTTGACTTTCTATGACATGAGTACTGTTCTAATTTTGAACATGGCTTCATACACAAGAAAATACAATAGAAATTATTGACTAAAAATGTGATGTCCAGAAATTAAGCTATAGTCAGAAAAGAAAATAGTCCCAGTATTGAAACTTCTGAGATGAAAGCTATTTCCCCTAGAAACCTGTTTCTTAATTGTGGAAACATACTGGAAAGTCTCGGTATGTTCTGAGAAAGCTGTTGTAGCACACCATCACATACCAAAGCATTTTATCGTTACCAGCCACTGGATGTACCAGACTGCTACATAATGCCTACATATTAGAAATGTTGCATATCTCACATCTGGGGGTTTTTTTATGTTTTTTTCTTTTCAGTCCTGCCACTGTATACCTCATTTAATTCTATGGCATTTGTATTAGAAAACAGCACATTTACCATATTTTTTTTAAACCCACACTTTTAGTTCTACATTGAAAAAGTAGCCGAAGTAAATAATCTCAGTTTTCTGACATGACTTTTTTTTGTGAAAAAATCTAGAATAATCCCATATAAATCAGATTTTCAGATTCTGTTTTTAAATTCCTATGTGTTATCCAGGACCTGTGTTTCTTATTCAGGCAAGATAAGTCCCATTCAAATAGTGCTGACCCTGACTTTCTAAGGACTGTGCTCTTTACAGCTATGCCTACAGATTTGAACTTCTGTATACTTCCTATAAGTTTCATGTAAGATAATACTTTGTGAACTTCATTGCAAGATAATAAAAATCTGTGTTTGGCAGTTAAATCAAGCACTGGCTGAAAGTATAGCTCTGAATGCCTCCCAGGTTCAACCACTATACCTGCTCTGCATTTGAGACCTAGAAAACTTTTGCAAACATCTTCCTAGTGTTCTGTTAGAAAGTGTGTATATACATGGCAAAGAAGGAATTAAATTTGATTATGCTTTCCTAGTCAGTGAAAGCAGAGGAGTCACACATGCAGAATCGCCAGCTCCAGCCCATATTCCTTAGATTGGTTTAGAATACAAAAAAGTTTGAGTATCTTCTTACACCTATAGAAAGACATGTTATTAAAACATATTTCAAATTGCACTTGATATCATTTTTGTACAGATTTGTGTATATCAGAAGCAAGATGCTAAGATATGCTTCTGGGAATTGAAAGAAGAATCAAAAAGCTCATCAGATAATTAACAAAGCAAATTTAGAAGATACCAGTAAAAGAATTTAATACTGTTACCAACACTGAAATGAGCACAGAATCTCTGTATGTGTCAGATCTTTGCATGTTTGAAGCGTAAAACCAGAATTAAAATAGGGTTTAAATTAAAAAAAAAAAATAGATAACAAAACCCCTTTAAAATTAATTCAAGGAGAAAAATGCTCATGACATCTGAAAAGTTAGAAAACTCTCTCGGAATGGGCAGTGTAGACATTACCCTTTGATACATTTAGAGTAGGTGAAAAACAGTGAGTAATAGCCCTGTATGACAGGAAGACAGGTCAGAAACCTGTAGGAGTCTGCAGCCCTAACTTCTGTGATTCAGTGGTGATACCGCATATAACTTCCCCATAAAGAAGCACTTATTCCTATACTGCTTAGACATTTTAGAATCATTGTAATAAATGAAAATTCCACTAGGTGGTTCTGGTGAGCTTCTAGCAAGGACGGAGTATGTTGGTGCGTGGCAGTTCTGTTCTTTTTTTGCTGTATTGTTTTCCTATCCTGAGTATGTCAGCATCGAAACATTTAGCTGTATTCTGAATAATAGTATTACTAATGTATCTCTTGATTATGGGTGAAATACTTTTGGTCAATAAAGGCCAATGTATGAGACGTTAATATTGTGAAATTACAGTGGTAGCTGGTTAGTATTTATCAGTGGTGCATGACAACGGAACGTAGTGCAATCATGGGAGATTTCTTTTTGTATGGGCCATTGCTTAAGACAGGATATTGATTTAAATACATCCCTGCTTTAGAGCTCTGCTATAGCCCTGTGCAGCCAGTCTTGCATTTTTATTAAAATCAGCTTCTACTTACCACCTTTTCCCTTTGCAATTCCTGTTTCACAAATACCAACTACTTTTACTCTCAGATGGCATGAGATATGAAACTTGAGATACACAGCTTGCATATTCTCAGCCTCTATTCATCTTTAAAGGCTGCTGTTTCTATTTTAGACCTGAAGAAAGGCCTTTGTGCCCAAATGCCTCTATCTCCCAAATGTGTCAGTCTGGTCTAGTACAAATCTTGCCCTTTTAAGTAGGCTTAGAGTGTGTTGCTGGTTCTACAAAAGGGTATGAAATGTTTTCGTGTCTTTTTTTACCATTTCTGGTCTTACACAGTAGTTATTTTTGCTACCATGGTACAAGTTATTAATGTTAGGTAACTACTCCAAATATTTCCACAAAAAGAATACAGAACTCAGTTTGCTTTAGTTGTGTTTGCATTTTCTTAATATATTAATGAATGGGTTTCACAGAAGTGTTCATGGGAGAAATTTACAGAATACAGAACAGATATGATAAATTCCAAGTCTCCACACCAGAAAACCAATTCTGATAATTAATGAGTTTTAAACTACTTCAGTATATATCCTCTTTTTTTTTTCTTTTCTTTTTTTTGTTTTTTTTTTTCCTGGCGGACACGTAGGCCTGTATGCAGCAAATATAAGCATATTGACAATAGCCGTGCTGAGCCACCAGAAATCACTGACAGACCCACAGAGTTCCACAATGTACTATAAACTCCCATAAGGCCAGAAAGGAGAGCTCGTATCGCGTACCACAGTTACAATATGTCTGCCATTAGTTTTCCAATTTACATACTGAGTACTCAAAATAAGACTTTCAGAAAGCCCCTGGATCAAATATCACAAAAAAGTAGGAAGCAGAAGGCATTTCATAAATTCTTTCCTTTCTTCTGCCCTTTCTGCATCTTGAGCCTAACTTTAGGAAGAGATTTTCCGTTTTACAGTTTGCATAACACAATCACTGCTAGTTTGTGCTTGGACCATGCTTTTCTGAGGTCATGTTTGTGCTGGTTTGTATTTAGGGTTTAATAGCACTCCTGTAATTAACATAAGAATCTCCAGAACTTGTGTGTACTTTCTACGGGTAATGTTTTTATTTCTTTAACGCACTGTAAAGAAAGCTTTTAAAATCAGGCCGTGCATTTGCTATGAAAGATACAATATTCAGAACATCTACTCATCTATATTCATCTGATGCCATGCCATGCAACTTATGCAGAGAATTTAAACTGGATTGGTACCCCAGTTTACCAGAATAACCTACTTCTTTTCTGTAGTAGATGTAGAATGGAGATCAGTCATTGAACTAGACTAGAACTAGATGTAATACCCTGTACACAAGGGTCTCAAAAGATTACAACAGCAAACACATCCAGAAAACTTCCATCAAGAAGAGTAAACCAGCCTGAAAGGCTTTATGTATGACATGTTTGAAAATCCTCTGCTTTGGCTGATAGACATAGAATACTCCATCTTTCTATACAAAGGGAGAAGGCATCTTAGGAAAATACCAGAAAAAGTGGTACACTTTCTAAAATGCGTATTCATTCTTTCATCTTGCTATGGCCAGTCATCCAAATCAGAAGGACTTTTAAGATGTGATGTAAATACTTTCTAAGCTCTAGAAAGCTCACCTAAAAATGCCACAGAAATGGAAGATCAAACGTGCAACAGATTGTGATTTATATGTTGAAATACCCTTGTGATCTGTGTTATTCTAGAAAGACCTAAGACCACTTGGAACTAAATATTACGACACAGAAATGCATATAAGAAGAGAAATTAATTCTCTTTATAGTCAAGCATTTAGTGTAATGTTATTTAGCACTCAGTAGCCAGTTCTGGATGCAGGAATGTGTGGATTGGCAACATTTATTTCTGCCAGAGTTTGTTAGTGAAGTTTTAACAGACATGCCTTTGAAATACAAAAAAAAAAAAAAAAAACCAAAAAAAGACTCAGTGTTATGATTAAAACCCAGAATCTCATGAGTTAACAGAGAGCAGAGGTTTACTTTTCAAATATTTTGTCTACTGTTTCTTGACCTATCCAGGGACTATCTCGGTAACCAATACTAACACATTTGTGGGTGTGAAGAACTAGCAAAGATTATTCAGGTTTTTGGTTGGGGTTTTTTTTCAAAGTAGTACAATAGGTGAAGCAGCACTACCATGCTTCAGTGCTGCACACAAGCCCTACCTTAAATAAAGGAATGTCATTATTCATGATCTGTAAAATTTATGTGTTACATGAAAACAAAATAATTTTCTGCCAACTTTTGGACATTTCAAGTGTGTTACTCCTCAAGATAAAAAACACAGAGGTGAGTTATGTTGGCACGAACAACATTTTTGTGTGGTTCATAATTGGTATTGCCAGAATTAACCACAAGCTCAGAAGAAACTATATTTCTTTTCTCTTGTTATTTCAAAATAATATTTCTGTTATATCTTAAATGGTGTTTGTCACTGTGTGCTTTATTTCTAGAGTTGCATCTTATGGTACATTGTTTCTCAGAACACATAAAATGGCACAGAACAGCCTGGCACATTTTAAATTGTCATGGTGGTTTGTAACACACCAAGATACCTTAAAACACCACTAGAGCCAGAAAACATTGAAGAATGGTTTGGGTTAGAATTCTGATTTTGAGCATGTTTTGCAAAGCCATGATTGCATTCATTTCCATCAGGACTACCCAGAATATGTATGCTGTTATTCATGATGGATTTGTACTTGCTGCAGTAACAAGCAAGCAACATACCCTTTCTGGCCTATGATACATTACCAAATTAGTTGTGACTTTAGGACAATTAAATCCCCAGTAATGCCTGTATTAGTAAACTAAATGGTGTTCAGAAAGCTTCTCCAGGCACTAGAGCACACATTCAGAAGGCCCCAGGTATCTTTTTGGCATACTGACTAGCATTCTCCCCAGCAATTCACAGGCACAGATCTGGAGCTAGGATGTTTTAGAGGCCATTCCCAGCAGGCATGCTATGCTGTCCCTCGGCTTTGCAGAGTCAGAGTTTACTGACACAAGTGCAAACCATTTCAAACAATTTTGCCTTAAGGCCCAGGAATGTTCTTGGGCAGCACATTTATTGCTATGGCTATAGATCTATACTTCAAACTCAGAGAGTATCTCAGCTCTGACAATATTATAAACTTACATAGGCACTATCAACCTGATAATTGCATTTTTCAATATTGTCCTTTTTTAGTTTATTTGACTGTAATTTTTTATTTTCATGCTATCTCATTTTGTAACAGTTTGTTAAACGTTCTTAGACCACCATAGAGAAGCCATAAAATTGCGAAAATAAAGTAGTATTAAAAAAAAAGACAAAATAAACAAGTACTAGTAATTTCTTAGAAAAGGTCAACAATGATATGTAACAACTGCACTTTTTCCTCTTTACAGTCCTTTCAAGCCTTCTTCTTAGAATATTTTTTAAGAAGACCTGCTTGAAAAAATTAGGATTCTTTTTTGCTTCTTCCTCCATTTTTCCACTGAGAGCATTGTATCCTAGTATTCCATAAAAGGCAGGAGCGTTTGTGCCCTAAGTATGATTTTTATCCTGGTATCATAAACTATATACAGACATTGAACCACCTTAAAAATCTCCTGTGCTATCTGCAGTGACAAACATATGTATTTACCTCCCAGTCCTTTTTGTCTCAGTTGTTCCAAAACTCATCTTGATCACTGTCTTGCTATAACACTTTATATGAAATTCTAACAACTTGAATCTCAACAGGGAGTTTTAATTAGTGCCCAAAGTATTCCATTTCTATCTTTCTCACAATACTGTCATACAAACAGCAGATGAAAGGTTTAAATTTTAATGTGTACTCCAGCATACCCCTTTGATTTGTATTGTAAAATAGTTTGACAGCCTGCACTTATTAGAGTGTTTTACTTTATTACTCTTTTTAAAAAATCATTTCAAAAGTTGATACAAAGTATGAGAGATAATCTAGGTATTGGCTGTGATACATCTTCCATTATCATCTTTCTTCTTTCCAACAATTTTGCTCTGTTTTTCAGCAAGTCCACATTCTATGATACCCAGGATTTTGAATTGCTTTCTAACTTTCACATCAGCTGTAAATTAAAGCCTTTTAGTCCCTCCATTGCTCTCTCTATAGACATTACTACATTAACATTGTAATGATGTTTACTCAGAGCAATCTGCGCAGTACCTATCACAGTGACTTCCTGACTCATGATCAGTGTTTCTGTCCACTTTAGTAGAAGAAAAAGTAGCTATATCTGTATTCTGTTACAAGTGATTTAAACTTTATTTCCATTTGATCAGGTAAAAAGCAAGCGAACCAGACTGACCCTGCCATCCTGCATCAACAGGGTGCCTCTGAATGCACTGCAGTGTGAAGGTGTGATTTCAGAGGTCGTGTACATCCTGGCTTACCCAGCAGAAGCTGATTTATCCTTTACAACTGAATTCAGTCCCAAGTGGATATCCCCCAGGGGACTAACTGTTGAAATCCATGGTACCATAGGTGCTGTGCTGGGTATGTCAGCACAGGCTGGGTATGTCAGCACAGGCCGAGGTCACACATCTGGGTAGCAGTTAAGTTGGTGCTTACATACGTCTCTGCCCCTGACTCGCTTCCTCCAGGAATATTTTGCTGTCTCATGGTACAGCAAAAATGGCACCAGGGGAGCCTGATGCTGCGTTGGCTGTGCCGCAGCATGTCAACAGTCAGCTGTGCCTCACAGGTGGGGTGGGGTGGGTGCAGACAGCACTGCTTTGCAGCTGCAGCATCTTTCCCTACCACTGGCAGCACCTGAGCCAGAAGTGACTCAACTTTAAGATACTGACAGAAGTCACAAGCACTTCTATTTAAAATCATAGTATTTCAAAGGTGAACTAAGCTGACTATACCACATGCCACAGAGATCCATAGTCTGGTGTATGGAGTCACTTTGCAGAAGATTTAAAGCAATGTTTTACCATAAGTGATGAAAAGGAAAGAAAGTATGTTGAGACTAGAGGGAGGAACAACAAGATTTAGCAAGGGTCCAGAAGTGTCAGGGTCCACAAGGCCGGGGGCTCACTGAGGCAGCAGGGCAGGGCCTGGTAGCCCAGGCTGGTCCCACGACCCCAACCAGGACCAGGGCAGCCAGGAGGGACCAGAGCAGCCCCAGGTATCAGGCATCTGCCTGGACACAGGGATAGGCTGATGCTGGATTTGGATTCTGCCCATGGGTGAGTGTCAGGATTATACACAGTGGGGGAACTGGAGTCAGACATGGCTCTAGGATGGTTGTGCTGGGCCTCCCCGCAGTGCTATCTGGGGGGCCTCCATGGGCCCATGGATACCAGAAGGGATGTGGTGTGGCCCTTATCAGAAGTGTAAAGATAGCAGAATGCCACATAATGATAGTGACTCCTTTTCTTGCTCCAGTTTGTCAAATCCTCCAGAACATAATAATCTTGCTGCTTATATAGTTTGCAACATATAAATAATTTTTTATTGGTGATTCCAAATGGTTTAGATCTTTCAGGAAGTTCATAGATTTGAATGCAGTGGTGTACTTGCTTATGTCCTTTCTGACAAAATGTGGGTGTAACAGATCACATTACGGAGGATCACTAGTGCATAGATGTAGGAGATTACCTTTTTCTATTGAGAAACTGTCGGCTATAGGTAATGATGCAGGAACATTTTAAGTGTTTCTACTCAAGAGTAATTTCTAGGATATCTGATACTTTTAACTGAGTTGTATATAAAGCATGGTGATTTTGTTCTTGTCTGTTTTCTCTACATTTCTGTAAATAAATTTTAAACTTAGTCATAGTTTGCAATTTATGTCTTATTAGTTAATAGATTTTAAGTAAGTTGATAATATTATGCTTGCTGGTAGAAAAATGATACTTTTCACAAAATATCACATCCTTGTCCTTTACTTCCTTTCAAGTTTAAAAGATGAGAAAATAAGCTATGTTAGATGAAATTTTGTGTTAATTGTTAACAAAGAAGACATTTGTTAGTTATTGTGATAGATAAGCTCATAAAAATGTAGATAGATTGGAGAGACATCAATTTGATAGGTGGACCACTCAGTGGATAAAGAACTGGCTGGATGGCCACACACAAAGAGTTGTGGTCAATGGCTCAATGTCCAGCTGGAGACCAGTAATGAGTGGTGTCCCTCAGGGATCGTGTTGGGACCGGTCTTGTTCAGCACCTTTGGCGCTGACATGGACAGTGGGATTGAGTGCACCCTCAGCAAGTTTGCCAATGACACCAAGCTGTGTGGTTTGGTTGATACCCTGGAGGGAAGGAATGCCATCCAGAGGGACCTTGACATGCTTGTGAGGTGGGCTGATGCCAACCTCATGAAGTTTAACCATGCCAAGTGCAAGGTCCTATACCTGTGTCGGAGCAATCCCAGGCACAGCTACAGGTTGGGCAGAGAGGAGATTCAGAGCAGCCCTGCGGAGAAGGACTTGGGGGTGTTGGTCCATGAGAAACTCAACATGAGCCGGCTTCAGTGTGAGCTCTTGCAGCCCAGAAAGCCAACTGTATCCTGGGCTGCATCAAAAGGAGCATGACCAGCAGGTCGAAGGAGGTGATCCTGCCCCTCTACTTTGCTCTCCTGAGACCTCACCTGGAGTATTGTGTGCAGTTCTGGTGTCCTCAACATAAAAAGGACATGGAACTGTTGGAACAAGTCCAGAGGACCACGAGAATGATCAGGGGAGTGGAGCACCTCCCGTAGGAAGACAGGCTGAGCAAGTTGGAGCTGTTCAGCCTGGAGAAGAGAAGGCTGCGTGGAGACCTCATAGCAGCCTTCCAGTATCTGAAGGTGGCCTATAGGGATGCTGGGGAGGGACTCTTCCTTAGGGACTTTAGTGATAGTACAAGGGGTAACAGGTTCAAACTTAAACAGGGGAAGTTTAGATTGGATATAAGGAGGAAGTTCTTTACCGTGAGGGTGGTGAGGCACTGGAATGGGTTGCCCAGGGAAGCTGTGAATGCTCCATCCCTGGCAGTGTTCAAGGCTGGGTTGGACAGAGCCTTGGGTGACATGGTTTAGTGTGAGGTGTCCCTGCCCATGGCAGGGGGTTGGAACTTGATGATCTTAAGGTCCTTTCCAATCCAAACCATTCTATGATTCTATGATAGATGATGTGGCAATTCTACTCTTTCATATAACTGTATTAGTTTATTATTCTTGCCACTTTATAGGCTCTCTCAAAGGTCAGTAGAGGGAAACAGGTACCTCCCATTATTGATTATCCTACGCTAAACTGCTGAGATGGTGCTTTTGACCTGTCTTGTTCAAAGGCCACCATATGATGGCGAATAAAACTTGTGCTTCTAAAATACCCAGATTCAGCATTACTGAGCTCTCTCCTGATGAAAAATTACTTGGTTACCTCTGGATAGTGATCTTTTCTGCAGTGAGATAAAAGCGGTGTTTGTATCATAGCAATGACTGAGTGTTGAGTAATATGCCAGAAAACTTCTGAGCTTTGTGAGTCATCCAACCTGAGGTGGTGTGGCAATCCTCTGGGCTGATCTGGGGGAGAGAGCAGGAAGCATTTCAGAACGTTTCTGATCACTCCTATAATCATCTTGAAGTGACCCAGGAGGTCTTTGTAATCAAGTTTCTACAACATCAAAAACATTATTTGTGTTGAGCAAAGAAATGTTCTTACACACTAACGGAAGCAGGCAACCGCCAGAGGAGTCAGAATCAGTCTGCTTTTTGAGGTTAAGTTTTCCAAAGATTTTCATTTGAGGGTGTAATTTTGAGGGCAGAAGTGGCTTAGAAAGTTTCTTTTTCACAAATTTTCTTCTAAACAGATTTGAAAACAATGTATCTTATTTCTGAAAATTCCACTAAGGAATAGGTCATGTATACTATAGTTGTGGAGATATTTCTGAATTTGAAAATTAATCCATAAACCAAAAAACTCAGGACTGTTTAATATTTTTGCAGCTTTCATGCTGACAGCGTATAACAGGTTTGTGGAAATCTTCTGGTCAACACTTCTTGATATCAAGTAGCATTTACAACTTTGAAGCTTAAATTTTCTTCCTTCCTATTTTCGGCTGCCTTAAGAACACTGACAAACTAGCAGAGCACATGAGTTTTTTAAGGATTTAAGGAGAACAGTTAAGTCCTGTATATGATTAAGCAGTGTCCAGGTATTAGAAAGCGGTGAAGGCTGTTCTTGGCTGATGGACTTAAGCAGGGTATGTCAGATACTGGTACGGTTAGAGATTATTTAAATGAAGGTCTTTGAGAAGGCTAGTGATACAGAGGCTGAGTTAGATTGCTACCTAAACATGGTTAGGAACTGTCAGTGGGCTCTGAAATAAAGCAGCATAAGCTGTTGAGAAAAAAACTTGCCCAAACCCCCGCCCAGGTAATCATGCCTCAGCTAGCTACCGAGCATGTTCCCTGGAGCAGGCTGTCCTGTGAACTGTGTGGCAGAGAGTGCTAATTTGCCATCCCAAGGAGAAGGCTATCAGTTAATTAACATGGATGATAAGCAGTGTGGTGCCTGGGATCACTCCTTGGCTCTGTTCCACTGAGCAGTTTAGCTATAAACAGAAGTATCCTTTCTGGAGTGAGAAGCTTTTCTCTGCAGGTTTCGGACTCACTAGTGGGCATTGCTGATTGATCCAAAGGCAAATTGTGATTTAGTCTCATTCAGTGGGTTGTCTGCTCCTCTTGCTTTGCTTTATAACACAAATTGATGGGAGCCCCTCTGTTGGAGCATTGACAGAACTTGATGCCTGAAATGTCAGGTAAAACACCAGCTTATACCTCATTTTCTTTCACATAGTCTTACTGCATATTTTTATAAGATAAAGACAACTTCTGAGCAACCTAGCTGAATAATCTGGTTCTGTGTGTACAGAAAAAAAAATGCCCTGGCACAAAGTCACAAGTAACATTCAACAGAAATAAATAAATAAAAAAACAAATAAATAAATTTTAATATATATACAGCAGCTTATCAAATCCAGATCTCTTACCTTTTTCTCTTGGGTGCCATGGGTGAGTTAGTTTTGCAGCAGTCTGTATTTGTTTTTATGAGAACTATAATTCTTTCTTTCCATGCTGCACAAAAAGGACTATTTTCCCAGAAGAGCTTAGATGAAAATACGAAGCTATAGTCACAGACTTTAGCTTTTCTTCAGATTCTGTTCCAGTTCACTCTCTTGTGCCACAGTAATAGTTTCAAGATGATATGACTCGTCTTGCATCTGGATGGTTTACAGCAACAAATCTTTTCTGAACCAGGAGGCAGCAAATGCTTACCTCTGGAGGCTTAATGAGCTCATTCTAATAACCAAAAGACCTATTTACATGTCAGTAATGTCTATATAAGCTGGGTTTACTAAAATCCTCAGCCAACTAGAAGATGCACTGGCTCTCGCATCTTGGAGGAACATTAACACTTGCAACTTCTCATTTTGATTATTCCAAGTATTCATCAGGTATCATTCAGAAGTTGGTCACAGCAGCAAGGAGTGATGGGCCTGAATACTAAACCCTGTCTTTCTAAGTTTGGAAAACAAACAAGTCTCTATGGCAGGGTGATACATCTGCTTCTTCCTAAATGATTTGGAATAGATTGTGAAGTTTTTTGCATTTGCAGAGCCTACCATGTAATTGAACAGCACCAAAGGACAATCTCCTGTATGATGTGGGGAGGGCAGGTATTACAGAAAGTATGCAAAAAAGTCATCAGGAAAAAAGCACAGCTGTTTGGAAGGGAAAGCACCTCGCTGGACCTGCAGGAGAGCTTACTATAAGAAGTGAAACAGAGAGCTATTGAGAGAAACAAAGCCACCAAACAAGGTATTTTGCTTTTTAATGTCACAGCTCTTATGGGTGTGTGGTATTTGTGGGAATAGATGCCATATTTTATAACTTCAGCAGACAGCATCCAGGACACAATATGTTATTTCATTAATGCCTCTGCCCCACCTGCATAAGACAGTCATAATATCCTTTATAGACCATTTCTTAGCTTTACATTTATCCTTAAGAAGCTGCTGTTTTTTTAATATGCACGTCTGATGTAAGATGTGTGCTGGCCCCCAAACTGAAAATCAAATCTCATTATTACTGTAAAAGATATGTGCCTTGAAGAATATGAGTATTCCAGAGAAGAAATAGAAAACATTAAGTTAATTTACTAGACAGTAACTACTTAGTCTACTTAGCTATTTGCAACCTGTCAACTATTTACTATTAACGAATTGACCAAGATGTTTAGATGATGGCACTGGAATAGCTGCCTATCCAGTTTTCAATCCCTAATTGCTTAGTTGGCTGCTTCACATTATGTAGATTTTTTTTTTACTGTGCTGTTTAGTAAGTTTGACATTTGTTTACTGAATTTACTAATACTGAAAGCTAAAGCTTGCAAAGACACAAGGTCTTCCACATCTTCTGTAACTTGCTAACTAGTGCAAACAGAACCTTCTGGATTAGGAGTGAGTGTACAGGTTTGCAGTATCTACTGCTCTAAAAAGGAGCATTTCCACAGGTGTGATTTATCAATATTAAGGTTGAGGTCCTCAGAGCATCTGAATTAATGTTGCTTCACTGCTAACTTATCTTTCACATATTGCATATCTAAAACTTGATAAGAAATGAAGTTCACAATATCACTGCTAACCCCTCATACTTCTTTTTTTTTCTCCACCACCACCACCCCCCCCCCTCCCCCCCAAGATGTTGCAGTTGAGAGTGAGAAGACATTACTTACTTGTGGTCATACAACAACAGAAAGAGGCCAGAGGAGAAGTCAACTGCATAGCAACTGAACTTTGGAAGAACAGAAGACTGAGGGACCATGTCTTCCACCTTTTATTCGAGGATTCATAAAAATAGCCTGAATTGGAAAAGCCCAGGAGAATAAGGAAGGGGAAGAGAATAAACAAGAATAGGATTGTGGACCCCTTTGACTTTCCATAAAGAGTGTATGCTCAGCATATCAAAACATTACTAAAAACTAAGGGGTCAATAGCAAAAAAAAAAGTACTGCAGAAGAAAGTAAGATAGAAAGAGCAAATTATCTCCTAGGATTGGCTTTTTGAAGAATGACATTTAGCAAAATGCTTGGCCAAGTTGTGAATTTTCTTGTATTGCCAATGTCCCTGGTCAAGTGTGCTTTTTATCAAATTTGAATTTGCAGAGAAGTGGAGCACTTCTGTTCACTGTGAAAAGGCGGGGGGGGGGGGGAACAAAACACCAAACAAAGGTGGGAAATACTTTCTTTAAAACCAAACTGCCACTTATCCAACAAAATATGCAAAAAAAAAGCCTCATGCATAACATCATTTCTTGTGCAGCTCGTTACATTCCATGAGTATTCTGCTTCTGCTTTTAAAACAAGAAAGCTGAGAACGTTCTGGAGGAGTCTGTGCTTTCCAGAAGGCCCGGTCCTCCAAGTTCCTGTAACATTTCCTTATTGGCTTCTCTCATTAGAAACAAAACAAAACAAAGACAAAAAAAAAAAAGAAACAACAAAAAGCACACAAAAAAAAAAAGCCACAAACTTCTCTTTCTTTCCTGCTGTCATACAGACATAGGTATCTGTATTTTAAGATGTTCGAGTTGCTGTAATGCATCTAGTTTTTGCTTTTTAAAGAATGATATCCATGTTTGTCCCCACACTCTGCTTTTCTGCCAACATGCCAGTCTGAAGTGGCCTATGCCTGCCTGTTTACCATGTAAACATCATAGTGTGGCTGCCCTTCAGGGAATAAAAGTAAATCTTTCAAGACAATCTGAACTTTCAATTCTTGGTAACCCCATTCTCCTATGACTGTAGGAAAGTTAAGCACAGACTCACTGTTTTTGTCTGAGTTATGGCAGGACTGTAAGAAAACATGAAGACGGTATCACAGTTTTGCTGCTTGTGAGCAAAGACTAGGTTTTCTCTGAAACCATTTCTTTATATCCATAGGCTATTTGCCTTTCATATTATCTGTCTTCTTGTGGAGAAGGGTGAATAAGGAGAAGTCACCTACTGGCAAATTTTCATGTTATTGTTTATGATGAATCATGAGACTGAATTACAGGAAATACATGAATTATAGAAATAATCAATTTTCACATTCTGCTAAAATTAAGATCTGTTTTAATAATTTTGTCCATTAATAAGTGCTGTCTGTGCAGTGCATTGCACTGCCCACTCTCTCTTTCTCTCTTTACCTCTTACTTGAAAATGTTCTGTCTGTATGAGATGCCTGATTTCACATTTCCTCTTCTTCCTGCATTACTGTGTTTCTCAGGCCATCCTCAAAGTCATCTACTTACATCCTCAAAGTCATCTTCACTTAACGGAGAGTTTGTGGGTCAGGGTTAAAGGGAGAACAGCTATGGGGGACATTACTGTAGGGATCTGTTACAGACCGCCTGATCAAGAGGAATCTGTGGATGAAGTACTCTATAAAAAGATAGGAACAGCCTCACGCTCGCAGGCCCTTGTCCTTATGGGGAACTTCAACCACCTTGATACTTCTTGGAGGGACGGTACGGCCCAGCACAAGCAATGCACGTGGTTCCTCGATTATGTGGAAGACAACTTCCTCCTGCAAGTAATAGAGGAGCTGACAAGGAGACATGCCATGCTTGACCTCATGCTCACCAACAGGGAGGGCTGGCTGGAAATGTGACAGTCCAAGGCAGCCTTGGATGTAGCGATCATGAGATGGTCAAATTCAAGATCCTCAGGACAGTGAGAAGAGCGTTCAGCAAGCTCACTGCCCTGGACTTCAGGAGAGCAGACTTTGGCCTCTTCAGGAACCTGCTTAGTAAGGTCCCAGAGGATACAGCCCTAGAGGGCAGGGGGGGGCAAGACTGTTGGTTGATATTCAAGGATCACCTGCTGCAAGCTCAGGAGTGTTACACCCCAACCAGAAGGAAGTGCAGCAGGAGGGCCAGGAGACCTCCTTGGATGGATAAGGAGCTGCTGAGGAAAATTCAGATGAAAAAAGAGGCTTATGAAAGGTGGAAGCAAGGACAGGAAGCCTGGGAAGAGTACAGGGATGTTGTCCAGGAAGCTAGGGACCAGGTTAGGAAAGCTAACTGTAGGAGAGGGTCTGTTTCAAGACCATTTTAAGAACCTGCACAAGTCCATGGGACCTGATGAAACCCATCTGCGGGTCCTGAAGGAGCTGGTGAATGAAGTTGCTAAGCAACTGCCCATCATATTTGAAAAACCATGGCAGTCAGGTGAACTTCCCGACAACTGGAAAAAGGGAAATATAACCCCCATTTTCAAGAAGGGGAAAATGGATAAGCCAGGGAATTACAGAGCAGTCAGTCTCACCTCTGTGCCCAGTAAAATCTTGGAGCAGGTTCTCCTGGAAGGCATGCTAAGGCACATGAAAAACAACAAGGTGCTTGGTGACAGCCAGCATGGCTTCACTAAGGGGAAATCCTGCCTGACCAATTTGGTGGCCTTCTATGATGGGGCTACAGAACCGATGGACAGGGGTAGAGCAGTTGATGTCATCTACCTGGACTTGTGCAAAGAGTTAGACACTGTCCCACACAACATCCTTGTCTCTAAAATGGAGAGACATCAATTTGATGGATGGACCACTCAGTGGATAAAGAACTGGCTGGATGGCCACAAACAAAGAGTTGTGGTCAATGGCTCAATGTCCAGCTGGAGACCAGTAACAAATGGTGTCCCTCAGGGATCAGTGTTGGGACAATGTCGCTGACATGGACAGTGGGATTGAGTGCACCCTCAGCAAGTTTGCTGATGACACCAAACCATGTGGTTTGGTTGATGCACTGGAGGGAAGGAATGCCATCCAGAGGGACCTTGACATGCTTGTGAGGTGGGCTGATGCCAACCTCATGAAGTTTAACCATGCCAAGTGCAAGGTCCTACACCTGTGTTGGAGCAATCATAGGCACAGCTACAGGTTGGGCAAAGAGATTCAGAGCAGCCCTGCAGAGAAGGGCCTGGGGGTGTTGGTCAATGAGAAACTCAACATGAGCCGGCTTCAGTGTGTGCTTGCAGCCCAGAAAGCCAACCGTATCCTGAGCTGCATCAAAAGGAGTGTGACCAGTAGGTCAAAGGAGGTGATCCTGCCCCTCTACTTTGCTCTCCTGAGACCTCACCTGGAGTATTGTGTGCAGTTCTGGTGTCCTCACCATAAAAAGGACATGGAACTGTTGGAACAAGTCCAGAGAAGGACCACGAGGATGATCAGGGGAGTGGAGCACCTCCCGTAGGAAGACAGGCTGAGCAAGTTGGAGCTGTTCAGCCTGGAGAAGGCTGCATGGAGACCTCATAGCAGCCTTCCAGTATCTGAAGGGGGCCTATAGGGGTGCTAGGGAGGGACTCTTCATTAGGGACTGTAGTGATAGGACAA
Organism: Pezoporus flaviventris; assembly: GCF_033815535.1. NCBI lineage: Eukaryota > Metazoa > Chordata > Aves > Psittaciformes > Psittacidae > Pezoporus > Pezoporus flaviventris. The sequence goes on from NW_026892644.1 coordinate 5,051,268, forward strand.
GGGGTAACGTGTTAAAACTTAAACAGGTGAAGTTCAGATTGGATATAAGGAGGAAATTCTTTACTGTAAGGGTGGTGAGGCACTGGAATGGGTTGCCCAGGGAAGCTGTGAATGCTCCATCCCTGGCAGTGTTCAAGGCTGGGTTGGACAGAGCCTTGGGTGACATGGTTTAGTGAGAGGTGTCCCTGCCCATGGCAGGGGGTTGGAACTTGATGATCTTAAGGGCCTTTCCAACCCTAATTATTCTATGATTCTATTATACTTGAATTATGAATATGAATTTTAAAATTACAAGTAATGAAGAAAAGATTACTCAAATAAATTGTTTTCAATGATTACTAGTCCAGCTGTTTCACCTTGCAACTGTATGTACTTGTTTTTTAGACTTCACAGAGAATGGTCTCCTTGTTGTTTCTTGGGTAGAGAGAGAAAACATTCAAAAGCTATCATCTCTAAATTTCACACTGAGGTCCTGGCTCTTAGAACAACTTTTCTCCTTCCTCTGGAGCATATCTTAAATAGATTTCTTTTGGGGGAATTCACAGCTTCTTCTTGAAGCACTATCACATCAGCCATTTGTTATTGATTAAGTGTAGAAATATTAGCACATCTCCAATTTAAAGGTTGCTTTTCTCATGCAGGTTTCTTTCTGTTTCTAGTGACTACCCAGCAGTAGGGAACAGTTTTAGTGGACATTAAGTGATCCGTGCCCGGACCACTTCACTGATTGTAGGTCTAAAGCTATACTGTTGGGTTGATGGAGCATATCTGCTTCAGCTTATATTATGACTTAAGGCTTCATGGTAAATTAACAGTCCGAAAGGTTACAAGTAATCTTTCTGCACATGACCAAATGCAACAAATTAAGTCTTTCTTTCGCTGCTTCATGGTCTATTTGAATAGAGATCTGTGACCCTATTGTTTATCCAAATACATAGTGCATAATAATTTTATGCAAATGATGACTCACTTTGTCTTTTATTTTTACAAGAAATTGCCATAAAGCTAAAGCGAAAATGTTCTTACACTAAACTCATTGGCACAAAATTACTTTTCTTGTGTTTGTACTGTAAGTCATGCAGTTGTAAAAATGCTGAACTCTTTGAGAAACTCTTTGAGAAAAACTTAATAAAACTGGAAGACTACATAAAATTGACTGATTGTACTCTCTCATACCTAAAAATACATGTAAATAATATAATCATAAGGAAGGTTGTGAACATTGGCTATTATGAATGATACTATTCTTGCTTTAAAGTATTTTTACTCTTGCTTTACAAGCTTTGTACCTGATATTGGTGATGACTAGAAGCTTCAAATAATTTGTGGCAAATAATGGATTTAATTAGTCTCTTTCTGCATGTGATTTTGTCATGAACATCTTATAATTTTCTCAAATATATTCATGAGATAATTTCTCTAAGTTTTAGTGTATATGTTTTTTCAGAACTGCAAATATTTGAAATTCAATATCTAAGATGTTTTAAAGAGCTTTGATTGGATGTATGAGTCATACAGTATTTTTCTGTTCCAGGACTAGTTAAAAGAACTTATAAATTTTCATGACTAGTCACATTTACAAGTTCAAAATTTGCTGTTCTTATTTTCTACCATTGTTTTTAAAAGGTCCTTTTCTGTGAACTATTCTGCTACTTGACTCCTTTGCCTGAAAAGGCACACAAAATTAGCCTCAAAATTAGTTTTCATACAACCACAGCAGAGTCAGCATTTTAAATATTTCTGGAAATTCTATTCAGGTAGATATATGTCTCATCAACTGGCCTTTTCAAATGTGGTTTGAAACCCTTTGTTTGAAGTGACTTATTACTAGAAGTATTTAGATCTTGAAAACTGGGGGGAGGAGGGAGGGTAGAAAAGATCATTTGTAATTCTTACGTATTTTGTGCTGTGGTTGAGGAAAGGTGTTTAGTGTTCCTCAAGTGTCTGAATTCATATAATCAACACTGAATACTAGCTCAGAATGTCTGGATGGAACTGTATACTCATTTTTGCATTCACAGTTTGCCTACTCTGATAGCACTGAAGGAACTAGCCCTTGAACTAACATGTGATTCTAGGATAGGGTTAAGAGGTATATATGTTTTTATAAGTTCTATAGAACTTATAGAACTCTAAGTTCTATAACTAAATCAAAAGTGTATTTATTTCTGACATATGATTAATTACATGTAGTCATTAAAAATTAAAGCTCTGAGCTACTAATACCCCAAGGCAGCTGTTCTGTTTTGCTGATACATCATGCTGAGTTAAGCTGGTCACTTTTGGCCTGCTCACCTAATTTACACAGTCCTTAATAAAATTAAATACTTTTTTACACTTTGGTTGACCTGCCCTTTCTCTCTAATGATTTGTGGAAGAGATAGAAAGAACAACAGCAACCAAAAAATCTACTGATTATGTACTCCACACTCTTGTAGTGGTCAGTATCATTTAAAATCAAAGTTATTCATGCGAATATGTTCATTAGTATAGACTCATACCCCTGAAGTCATTAGGGTCACATTCAGAATAACATTTAGCCTCACGTACTTTAACCATAAATAATTAAATTTATAAAAAATACGTCAGTGGGACTAATTAAAAATTAAGAATATGCTTAAATTCTTTGTAGACTTGAAACATATAGGAATTGTGAATACTCTGTGATTTCCACTACGGCTCTTCCTGCTCTGTGGTAACTAAATATGTACTAGTCTAAGCAGAGGAAATAACATATTTTACAGCAAGCTTTAAGTGTTCCACTGAGTTCAATCCAATCAAATATTCTGTATGTCTGCTACATCAGAAACATATATTCATACATCTTAATTGCCAACGATCTTTTGGCAAGACTCTTTTCAATAGCAGTTCTAGGGCTTGTTATCAGCAAGAAAATTAGCCAAAAGGTATTCTAAATATCACTCAGGTTTATTAGTATATTTTAACCTCCATTTTCATTCACTTCTGTAATCTCACGTAGAAAGTAACACTGTTTCCAGAACATATAGCAAATACTGCTTTCAGTTATATATTCTTATTTCAAAGTAACTTAAACTTTCTGAAGAGTTATTCTGGAACTGTAGAAAGGTAACTGAGGGCAGAGTATGGCCAGTTTCCAAAAACTACTGTCTCACTCTTATCTGTATATGTTAATTGCCTGGGTTTTATTTCAGGTAGTTAGCAGATGCTCCTTCTGGCAACCTTATGCAACACTATGAAGCTGTTTCCAGTAAATACATTATTGCCTTGAATATCCAATAGACACAATTAAATGCATGTTATTTTTCCAGAGCTATTCCACCACTTAAAACCAGGTAATGCTCTGACAACAAATACTATCTTTAGAGCAAGATGAACTTTTATATTTTGCCCTTTCTAGGGATGTACTTGAAGAATCAGCAGCACTATCTAGCAACCAAAAGGAGTAATTAGAGCTCTCTCTTTCTCTAAGTATGTAAATTCATTTAACAAAATAAACACAAGGATATCCCTTATGTTTTATGATGGCTTGTTCTTCTGCCTTTTTTTCACGCAGAGGGACAACCATACCTTACATAGGATCCCAGCAGGAAAAACCCTAGAAATTCCTGGAAGCCCTGCCATCTGTTGGAGCATAGCAGAATGGGAGCTCTCAGATATATAGGATGTTTTGGTCCACCACATCTTCTACATTTTCTGTAAAGAACAGAAGATAACAAACAGCCCTCCATTTGAATTTTGGGTAAGCCCCTTTAACATAATTCTTATACAAGGATGTTGCTGGCTTACCTGAGGCCCTCTGGGATCACAATTTTGTGATCATTATTTTATTATATTGAGTAAAAATGAAATAATGAAGATCTAGCAAACTAACCAGCACCAAATGAACATAGGTTTTGCAGTTTTTTTTCATATATGAGCTTCATATCCTCAGACAGTAGATAAAGATCTTTGTTATATATCAGTATGCAAATTTGGTAGCACAAAGGGAATATAAAGGTTATTTCTTCAGAGATCTTATCCCGCTGACAGTCCATTAACAAATAGAGCACCTTTATCCAATATTCTTGGCCTTCCACAAAAATACCTGATGTCTGCTTCTTTTCTCCCTTTTTAAAAACAAAGATGGAACAAATAGAAGAGGCAGAACTAAATGATATAAAAGTATTTCCTGTGCAGTCCCTTTCAGTGTAGTACTTTGAACAGATTATCATAGATATTAAGATAATCACTCTCTTTTTCAGTCTATACAAAGAGAGTGATAAGGCATATTTATTATGGAGGAACACACAGATCAAACTAATCTGGCAAACAGCACGGGGAAGTAAGAGCAGAAAGGTCACGTTAGACAGCATCTGGGTGGATTGTGACAAGGAAGAAATGGAGATGAATGACTAGTCTTAGATTAAAGTTTCTCTAAAGTGTCTTACAGTAGAGTAATCATCATTGCAAAGGTGATTAAAATAGCACTCTTAGTCATATTGTACCCACTAATCTGGAGATAGAACATTATTGTACAGCATTTATTCACATATGTAGTGCATGAAGGCAGAATTTTAAAATGGTACATCCCATTCGGCTTGTGAGTCAAGCAAAGATTATGGAACACCCATTTAATTGCCTCTGTAATGCCACAGCTGCAGTGTGCATATTTCTGCATTCAAATACTAGAAGCTACTTTCCTAGCTATTTTAGCTCATTTTACCTTCATTCTTTTCACTTCCCTGCTAAATCAGCTGCCCAATGTCTACAGTGAAAAATGGCTTTCTGCAGTCTTCCAGAGGAAGGTGCCTTCTGCACCCAGCTGGTCTGCAGTAAATCAGAAACCTCTAACATTTCTTCTCAAAAGGGAAAAATCTTCAGTACTCTGCTGAAGAAGACATTGCTGACATTCTTAACAGACCAACAGACACCAATCTGCTCATGAAATCTTCCTAAATTCTTTTCATCAAATTCTACTTAACAGTTATGATATCTATCCAGCCATCTCTTCTAATTCATGGAACTAATTCCTCTGATTCTTAACCAGATGTGTGATCTGAAAATTCCTGAATGCAGCCTGCATGCTGGCAATTTTAGACTACCACGTTGTTGCATTAATTGTGGTTTATCTTTTTTCACATCAGTTTTAGAAAAAGGTTTTTCGTTCATGATAGTTCCTGCCCTCAGGGATTCTAGCCTGCTTTTTGTCTTTGTAAAGGCAAGGTGACCCTGAATATCCTTCAGCCTCTGAGAAATATAAGAAAATAGTTAAGTATTAAAAGAGATCTTGTCCAAATGTCTCCAAGGTGAATAAACTATCCCAGATGCACCTTTTTTATCCACTTTATGCTCGTATTCTGTAGTGCACATGGAGACTGATTAAGGAAGACAAAGTATTCATATAATTGAAAATACTATTGTAAGTACCTTATTTTGAATTTGAGTATGAGAATGTAAACCATACCAAGACTATTTTATTTTTGATACTTTAAATTTGTGAATTGAGAATAAACTCAAAACTGGAAGAAAATAATTGACATCACTATTGCAAAAATATCTATTAAAAATAGAATAATTAGACAGAAAAATATGTGCATTTTCATAAGTTCAATGCTTTTGTTTTTTGATTAATCAAGGTAATAGTTAAACGTGGAACATAATCTTAGAGGGGACTGCAGTCTCTGGTGAGGATGGCTTTGGGAAGCCCTAACTTCTAGGGTAAATCCAAGAGACACTGTCAACTTACTTAGTAAGAAGCAATATATTTATTGCACTCTGCTTTCTTATTTCGTTCTGTCAAGAAGTTGTATATGTTGAACAAGGCACATGCCTCTCTGGTGTGACTGATGCTGCTAGTAACTGATCTGCTGTGTGCTGAACTGTGCTGCATAGCCATAATTGAAAAGGTTTCTTTTAGAAAAGAATAGAAAAGATAAGCAGTTATAAAAGATTTTCTTCCTTTATGCATTTTCTTCCTTCCCACATACATATTCTGAGTGATATTACCTGTTCCCTATTCTAGTCTTCTTTTTATCTCACATAGAGGAAATGCTGGTGCAGTGCCTGGGAAAAATGATGTCAGGTGTCACCATTCTCAAATACCCTGTGATACTCAGAAGACTTTTCAAGATTATCTTGTATAATTTCACTAATAAGAGACAGATGTCTTCAGAATAAAACAGTAAAAAATTGTCCTAATTAGGCCTAGTTTATATATTTTTAATACATTTCAAGCAGTCTTTTCATTGCTCCAGTTTGGAATATAGGCATTTATTACAAATTCAAATAAATTATGGGGCAGACTCAGATAGGACTTTGTCCTTTTGACTAAAGAAATAAAACTGTTACTGATATTTGCTGGCTCAGAGATGCAAGCCCACTGCAGGGAGCTATGCCAAACTGCTTTCCTCAACTGATAACATCCAGGGTAAATAGGCAAGATCTTTTTCTCTCTTCTTCCTCCTCTTCATCTGTGAAATGTGTTCAACTCAGAGAAAGAGATTGGCTTCTTCCCAAGGGATCCAGAACTTCATATCCCTAGAAGCTAATATTCTGCTCTGTTCTGCAGCAGTATCATGAATAATATTCAAGAGTAAAGATACTGTCTGTTCTGCCAGAAAAAAGAAGGCTTTTGCCAGATTTTAATCATGAACCATATAACCTAATAGTCTATGTTTAGAAACTTGTCTTCCAGATGGTGCACATTTCCTTTTTTTCATCTTAGGATTTCTGCTACTCAGTTGGACTATTTATGTTATGCCTTCCTGGTTTTTTTCCCCGTTTCTCTTCAAATAATACTCAGAATTAGTCAATACTGTAAAAATTGAAAATCATTCTCAAACTAAAAGTCTCTCATTTGCAATAGGTAGTCTGCCTCAGGGTAAAAATCATTATTTTTAGATACCATAGTGCAGATTTTTCCAGATGACTCCAAAAATATATCTGAAATTATTTTATAAGTACTCTGAATGTTCTGTCATTTCCTTTTATTTGAGGTGGCAGTAATTTTAATGGATTCACATTGCAAGGTTACATTTTAGACTTTCTTGCACTGAGAGAAAACAGTAAAGTTTTGAAAATAAGGAGTTTGAAGAGGACTGTTCCTTACAGATTGGACCAGCAAGAAAAGAAATCATAAAACACTATTGTGTAATTGTAGGGGCACATCAGAAAAGAAAAAAAGTTTAACAGAACTCCAACCTTACTAAACAATGGTCATTAGAAAGAAAGGAGAGGGCATTTCTGGGTTGGTTTTTTTGTTTGTTTTCATGGGAGAAATAATATCATTCACTTTCTTTCAAGGGTATAGAATTTTACTGGTGAAAAAAAAATTACCCCAGGAGCAGGGAAATGAGAATAAATACTGTCAAGTACAAAGTGGGGTGCATGTTTTATTCTCTCAGGTGAGATAACCCACCTCAGACTTTTAAAAGTGCACTTGATGTCGTGGTAGCAGTGCTATGATGGTGATGAGAGCCTTTCTTTGTCGCTGTCTCTTTGCAAAAGAGGAAGTGCTGTTGTACAGAACAGCCCAAATAGCTTCACTTTTGCTGTCATTCTAAAAGCTGTAGAACAGTGGTACACTGAACATCTAAGAAATAATAGTGAAAAGTAAAAATAGATATAAAGATAAGCAAAAGATTTCAAGAGGTAGAGGAGAAGTGGCAGTAGGAATCAGCATGAAGTCCAAGAAAACATTCTTGGTGAAACCTCTATCTATTCCATTGCTTAGGCATTGACACTGCATTTACTTATAAAAGAGTATTGCTTAATATTAGAATGTTTATTCCTTTTTCCCTTTTTAATGCTTAGGACTTCTAGCAAGAAGGTTGTGGGAAATGGCTCATGCAGATGAGCATTAGTGTCTTAGAAGTGCGTTGTTGGATTAGTAACAAACTAAATAACTTGATGCTGCCTTGATAATGATGGTAAGAAATATGAATCATGGAAGCCTTAGTTATGACTGTTCTATTAAATCTTTGGACAGAGAGTTACCAAGGCTTCAGGGGCCATAAGTGGGATTTTTCTCTCTCTGTCTCCTACAGTATGATCTCAGTGGACTAAGATCATGGAAAAACTCTCCCATATGGTGAAGGCTGAAATTAGTGATGTTTGTATGCTGTCATATTACTCTCCTCCTAGACTCCATTCCCATGATATGGGCTTCTAACTGTTTTTCACTCACTGTCTCCCAGGGCTATATGACACCAAGTCACTGTTATTATCTGCTTCAGCATTTGTGAGGGAGAGGGAGGAGCAGTGCAGGCTGTGGGGAATGTTTCAGGCATTTACATCCCCTCTACAGTGTAACTATGGAGGCTACATACGGAGATTTTCCTGAAAGCGCTCCAGCTTTCAGGAAAAATTGTATTGGGAGGTCAAGGAAGCAAAAGCAGATGAACAATATTCAACCAGGGAGTACTGTACAGAACCAAGAATAAGATTCATGTTGTGGTGATCGTGATGCTACGGTAATATCAGTGCCTAATAATTCCGGTACTTAGTATTGCATCATTTTAAAATCTCAGTGTTGTTAATTGTGTGGTATGGTAGTATATGGTGATATTATGTCTACACTGATGAGGATATTGGAGGTTTTGAGTAGCAAAGAAGAATGAACTTCTCTCAGGTCATACATAAACATTCACATTTTTTTGCAGCTAGGTAAGCTGAGGGATTAGGAGCATCATACAGGGCCTGTTTTTCTTTTTGGATCATTCAAAGCTGACACAAGCTGTTAACACCAAGTTGTTAATACTGCCATTTGATGACTGCGGAGTGGACTATATGAAATGTATTTCATGGCTACCATTCTAGATTCTATATTTGTCAGAAATTGTCAGTGTTGTTGGTTAAAGATTATGTGTACTCAAAGACAAAATTATTCATGTCTGTGAAACTGATGCTTCCCAAAATTATTTGAGGAGTGCTGGCAGGGAAGTTTGCAATGGGAATTGATATACTCATCCAGTGGGGGGAATGTGAGCTTGAAAGAATGAGCAAAATGACCAAAAAAGGGTTTGAAGAAATACATAGACAGTTGGAAGCAGTTAAAAGTGAAAAGCCGAGTTAAGTGTGAACATGAACAGAAAAAGAAAATATAAGAATAAACTGAATAATAATTACTATAGGAAAAATTAGAAAGAACAATTCACAGGACAATGAATAACAAATAGGATCAAAAGGGGAAAAATCTCAAAATTACTATATAATCAAATGCTATTTACAGCCCTGAAAGAAGATTATTTTTAAGTCTGTTTTTTTCTCTAAGCTAGTTACTGACATATACTGCATGGCTGCATCATTTTTTACATTTTTATAATATCTGGCAAAATATATTTCAAGTATATTTTAAGTATTAAAGGTATTTTTTTCACTTGCCAATAATTATTTATTTGACAATTATTTTCAAAAACTTTTTACTGGCCACAGAAGACTGTTCATATATTTTTGAATCCATTAATAAGGTGATAGCAGTGAAGTGATAGCTGGTGATAAGATCTTAGTATGGGACATTACTTTTCTGTTATTAAAAGTAGACTAAGTTTCATATTATAAAAACATTGTCACATATTCATAGACACACAAAATCAGCGAAAGTTTGTTACAATCCAGCAAGATTACTTTTTCTTATTTTTTATTTTTATTTTTAATGAACTCATTTTACCTTGTTTCAACTCTAGCAGGCATTTCTCCTCCCCTCTTATTAGAAATTACGATGTTAGGAAACTGATATCTCTTGAAGAGTGACTTTAAGAACAATTACATAATATTCTGGACAGATATTGACACATTAAGGGATTCTTCCACAGTGAATATGGAGATATCTACCATGTAAAATTCCTGAAATAATAATCAAAGTCCACCGATTCCTTCATTCTTTCCCCCGTAGCTAGCAATATTTTCAAATTATTTCAAAACAGATTGCAAAACATTATTTTAAAATGTTGATAAACAGCAGTGTGGGAACACTGGTGATTAGCTGTTCTATTCATATGAATAGATTAGCTTCAGCTGGTGGGACAGGACTATATTTTTAATGCTTCAGAACACAGGACACAGGCCTGGCAACCTCAGTGAAGCTGTAGCTTGAGCTGTAATAGAAGTATCTTTTGCATCTTAAGTATGAAAAGTGTATAGCTACTCCTGTCTGGAAACCTGTTTCTTTTCCAGTTGCATCAGCCTTTAGTCAGCCATTTTAATGGTAAATCAACCACTGAAGGTGTTTTAATAAGGGCAGGTACTATAGTGAGTCAAAATATGCCTGCACTGGCCATAAAACTTGTGGAGAAAGAGGAATCTCAGGTTTTAGTCTCTAAATTATATAGTCATACATAGCTAATATTTGTCCTTTAACCACTGGGCAAAAGACATTGCAAGTTGCAGCTGATGAGGTATGATTGATCCATTAACATTAATAAATATCTGAAAAGGTCCATTGTACCGTGACATTTTGAAATTTCACCCTGCTCCACATCATGAAAAATGAAAGTCTTGCCTGATATAGATGTTAATGGTGCTATAATTACAGACCTTATTCTAAAAGATCCATCTTGTCTCATGCTTCCCTGTTTCACAAAAATTATTGCTGTTTGTATGCTGAAAGATGTTACTTGTATCCAAATTAGAGACTGATATTAATTTCGTATGGTAGATGTTTGTAGTGTTTGCTCATGGGAAAGAAGTTTACACAGAGATGATAGATGGGAACCAGATACAAGAGTCTTTTGGAATGCTCTCAGTAGGTTGCAAATCTGTTTCTTGGACTTCAGGGTGATAACCAAGTAGTTACTGTGCTTTATTTGTAATGTAGATTTTATGTTCTGAATGGCTAATGTTGTGTATTAAATTATTACACACTACAGTATATACTTTGATTTTGTTAGCAAGATATATTATTAGGGAGATGTGAAACTTAATGGCATTTTTCAGTTAAATGCAATTCTGGAGTAATAAAACTATAGCTTTGATGTGCGATGACATAGTGGACTGGAAAACTGAAGTAACATAGAAATAGTCAATGTGCAGGATGAATGCATATTTGTACAACTGTGGACCACAACAATTTGTAAGGAGGGACCATACCTGTTCTTGTAATTCTTAAAATGGATACCGTCTGTCCATTCCATGCACCTAGAAGAATGAAAGGGCTGTGTTCTTAATAGGCTTCAGGACAAGTTGAAGTAGCCTGTCCTGAAGTTACAGTAGGCTTCAAGATTATTTTTTGTCAATCACTATTCTTCAGTGAGCTCACCTGTTTTGAGTCATACCCAGCACATATTCCTGAAAACACATTTTTGTGTCCAGTCTTCCTTTTCTTGACTGTTATTTCTGGCATTTTTCTAGTTCTTCTCCCTCATTCTTCTCTTCTAATATAAGTCTTCTTTTCTACTATTGTTCAGCTTCTGACTTAGAGGAATAGCTGGGTTTTGTTAAAGCAACACTATTCTCCTTCATTTCCTTTCTCCCCATCTTAGAGATGTAGCAAGGTATTAACTACTGATTAATTACTCAGTTTTTTACCATGTTGTGCTCTGATTGGTGCTAAAAAAAAACAAACTTTCTTAAATTTCCCTTCTTTTGTGTATTTTCCAGGAAGTAGGGAAGTAAAGGAAGATTTTTAAGTGGGTTGGTTTTTTTTCATTCTTGTGTGTTTTCTCTCCAATACAGTCTAACAATAGCCTTTCAATAATTACCGCACTGCTTCTTAAGCAGAAGCAAAGGACTCAAAAGTACTAAGACGAGTAACTTCATTTTAAGCCATCAAAGACAGGGTCTCCTTGCGTTGAAGACAGTACCTGCAGAATTAATGTGTGTTCTTAATCAGAAGAAGGCAAAAATTGGAAATGCATTAGAACTGTTTGAGTGTCATCTGCACAAAAATGAGCATGGGATGCACCATCAGAAAATTATTAGTTCCTATGAATTTTCCTTTCCAGCTCTTCTTTAAAGCTCCTCAGTGTCCTGAAAACAAGGGTTTAGCAAAAGGCATAAAACTTGAGAATGACCAATGACCATTAAACAACATTTTCCTGCTTTTTATAGACAAGTATAGTGACATAGAGGATCAAGTCAGCAGGGAACAACATATATGCGTGAATAGGCTCAAAGAGATCTAGTTCAATGAGATATATTTAACCTTTTCTTCAGTCCAAAACTGCCACAGATAAGCTGCATTATCAGATTCTTCTGAACTGGGGGAAAAATACGTTGCACTGGAGAAATGTTCTTTCCTTTAAAGACATGATTAAGATATAACTTACAGTATTACTAATTGATTCTCTACGAACAAGATAAAAGATATGTGAATTTATTTCTCCAGCAGTGTTCTTCTAATGATACAAGATGCAGTTCATAAAGAGGACAAGAAAATTTATCACCCAGGCTCTCTAATTATACCAGGGATAAAGGATTTAAAAGGTCCTTGAAAAACCTGTCTTTTTGAGACACAGAATGATTAATTCTAGGAAGCTAAATGTTTAACCTAGACACTGACCAGGATCTCAATCCCATGTGAATGACAGTACAATGCATTTCTGCATATTTACTCTATTTAAAGGGTCTAGACAAATTTCTGTCTTCTCTCAGAATATCCCTAGGATGCTGCTGCAGCACATTATATCCCTGCAGACGATAAACTTGCTTTTGCACATGATGTATTTTAAAAATGTATGAAAGGTCTTGTTAATTTGTACTCACCAGTAAAAGATGAATTTCTGTCATGGGAACTTAATTTGGCAAGGATATAGCCCAGCTCCATTTGAAAATATGGGGCATTATTTTTTATTTCATTTCTCTATTTTTCAACAGCTTTTCTAAAGCTCATGACATCTGCAAGGTTAGTGGAATCTGCTAGCTATGGGGGCAGCTGGTCTTTTTCAAAAAGTTAACCTCCCCTAGAATCCTTCTGTTAAGGCTGGCTCTGACTATCATATTAGTCTAATCAGTTTATTTCCAGTTTATAGTTCTATGACTGCATATTCATAAAGGAGAATATAAATACACATTTCAGGTTAATCAATAGTTAATTTATAATATGAATAAGAGAAGTTTTTAAAACAACCTAGATTTGTCTTTCTTATGATTATTTTTTATTTCCTATTTTTGACAACTGTAGAAAGATATTATTTCTCATTATATAGGTGGATTAGTCAGGATATAGAAAAGGGATATTGGGCAGTGTCCCTTCTTCCTTCTTTAAGAATCTGGATTAAATTGATGACAGCAGCAGTGGACATATAGTTAGCATGTCTTTGTCATATCCCTATTCTTGAAGGATCTGTATTCATACTGTACAAAACAGTTTTAATTGCATCTGGCTTCTAGGTCAGCTGCTTAGTTTGGCAGAACGATATTTCAATACCAGTTTAACAATGATTGAAATATACTGAGACTCCTGAAGAAGGAATGAATGTTACATATTCATGTACTTTCAGGTTCCACTCAGTTATCTTTTTTGAGTGGGAGGGAAAAGGATCCTGGCCAGAATATTAATACGCTCAAAAGTTTCTCTGACACAACTTGGCAGAGAAAAAAGAGCTGACTCATTGGAAATACTATGGTCTTCCTTTAGTGGTCTGGCTTTCAAGATAAGCATGAATTCAGAGGGGAGGGCTAGTAGGGGCATACAAAGCTGTTAGAAGGAAATCCTGGGGTATGAAATTGGCCTCTCTCTTAACTCTGTTTTAAACACTGCAGGAGCAACCTCCATTTCCACAAGATGGTGATGAAGTAGGAGAAGACTACTTATGTAGCATGCAGCCAAGTCTCTAGATCTCTTTGCTTGAACTTTTCTTTATAAACCCAGTTCCAAAACAAAATGAAGTAGTAATTATTTAGTTATCACGATGTATATATCCTGGCACAAATTTAAGTGTTATTTACAAGTTAATGTTTGTTGAATAAATACTTATAATCCTTGCTACAATAATATCTTACAGCATTTCTATGGTTTTTAAAAGAAAGCTTAACCTCAAGTGTGCAGTTTAAATTCATGTACAAGAAAGTCTTACTATCTCTAAAAGTTCAGGACAGCACCAAATTTGTGACCTTATGTTAATTTTCTACTGGTATATTTCTTGGACGTTTTTGCTTTAATATATGGCCACAGTTCAAGGGCATTAATATTTATTTCTGAATGGGTTACTTTACTTTGCCAGGTGGAAAAGTGAGGATCAAAAGCCATTATAAAATGGGAAATGGAACTGTTGGAACAAATCCAGAGGAGGGCCACAAGGATGATCAGGGGACTGGAGCACCTGCCATTTGAAGACAGGCTGAGGAAGTTGGGGTTGTTCAGCCTGGAGAAGAGAAGGCTGCGTGGAGACCTCACAGCAGCCTTCCAGTATCTGAAGGGGGCCTATAGAGATGCTGGGGAGGGACTCTTCATTAGGGACTGTAGTGATAGGACAAGGGGTAATGGGTTAAAACTTAAACAGGGGAAGTTTAGACTGGATATAAGGAAGAAGTTCTTTACTGTAAGGGTGGTGAGGCACTGGAATGGGCTGCCAAGGGAAGTTGTGAATTATCCATCCCTGGCGGTGTTCAAGGCTGGGTTGGACAGAGCCTTGGTTGACATGGTTTAGTGTGAGGTGGCCCTGCCCATGGCAGGGGGTTGGAACTAGATGATCTTATGGTCCTTTCCGACCCTAACTATTCTATGATTCTATAAATAGTAAAGAAAATCAGAAAAGGAAGGAAAAGTAGTAAATTTTGATTTCCGGATAGGACATTAAAATAAGGGGTGTGGGGAGAGGGGATGTTGCCATTTTTACTGATATCTTCTTGCTTGAGTGATACTTTGAATGTGCTATAGCATTAGAAAAAAATCCCCCAAACTAAGCAGCTGGAGGACTTAAGGGCATTGGAGTCTTGGAGGTATGTGTAATTCTCTTCAGTCATTACTTACAAAACATGGAGGCAGAACAGAAGTTTTCAAAGCCTATTCAACAAGCACTAATGGGAGAGCTAATTATTTTAATGCACTTTGTACCTACTTGATTAAAGACTTTCTGCAGTATTTCTACTTGGCTTTCTCATAGACTGATGTTGGGACTCCCACTGCATAGATAACATGCAGAAGACAGCTGAAAGCAGATATTTCTCTTGGCTTGCCTCTCTGGTGGCTTACACAGTCTCAGAGAAACGCCTGATATATTACAGGTCAGACCCAAAATATTCAACACACATCATGGTTCTGTGATGACGGCCAAGTAAAAATCTGGTCCAACTTCTCATGCAGTGCATATGGAAATATACTGGTGCACTGGGAAAGGTTATTTTGGTTTTGGCGTTTGGTGATTAACCCTGACAAGAAACCTGAGCCTTGGAAACAGGATTTCTGTGTTTGTTTCATTAGCTGTAATGTGGTAGGACATACATGAAACAGAGTTAAGATATGTCTCTTCTCAAAGGCATGAAACCTTAGGATCTTGTGGCTATTCAGAGGCACAGGCCTTCTGCATGCAGCTGATTTACTGTCAAAGACCTTGTCATGAGCTGGAATTACCAACTGCCAAATTTTGAATATGTCTACATTTAAATAAATGCTGTGGGACATAGGATGAAGAGGGTCACGTAATGGAAGAGAATGCATAGTTCTCTAAGCAGACCAGCTGTGGAGCAATGCAGTCTGTGGTAACAGTAGTGAGGACTACTAGAAGAGATAATTGAAATAGTTACAACCCCCTAACTGAGGATGAAATAGACCAATGTGGGACACAATTTTACATAAGGTAAAAATGATCACTTCTTTTTATTAAAATCTTCTATGTCTAGAGAACACCTGCATTTTGATAGAAAAGACTCCATTTGCCAAAAGGCTTATTTTAACTTTTCAAATATATATATTTAATGTTTCTGCATATGCTGGCTTTGGCTGAGGCAGAATTAATTCTGGCTGGGGTTAAGCCACAACAGTGAATAACAGACTTCCAGCTGCTATCAAAACTTCTCAATTTGTTATGATTGTTCAGGAGGGGCCAGCAGAAGCACTTGCACACTAACTTCAAAAGCTCTTAAATCTGGAGGAACCAGGTATCAAAGAGTGTCAGCCAAAGCACTAACATATTACAGTCAATTGAAATCATGATACAAATAGAAAAAAAAATTTCACTTCAGAACACTTTAAAATAGTTCCTGCTTCCTCACACTGGATGTGTTATCTGATTAGCAGAAAACTGTTAACAGTACAGTTCTTAATTCCAGTAGTTAATCAAATAATATGAAAAATTTTAGCAATAAGTATCACTGTTGTGTTTTTTAGAATTCAATATGGGTATCATCCAAATCTCATGGCAACAGGAAGGAAAAGTAAGGCTATCTTCCTGAAATCCGTCAGCTCGTTATGGAATTAGCCTCCCTGGAGATGACATCTGAACCGCTTTCTACAGAGTTTTCTATTGCAAGCATGAAGTGAGGGTGATAATAAATGCAGCTGTTAAAGAAATTGGTCTGCCTTATCAAATGCAAGTTTGTTTACTTTGAATTAGAAAATGTTTTCTGAAGAAAAAAGGTCTGGTTACTTTTTGTACATCATCCATTTCTTGTAGATTAGTTTCTGATAGTATGCTCTGTCTAGTTTCTTAACTGACTTTTCATGCTAGCAGCTGAATGTTTCTTTTTGAAGACATTCCTTACCACTGAAATTTCTGAAAGGAAGAATGGTAGTATTTATTTTATTGTGAAAAGCTGCCACACCTGGACCTTGAGCTAACAGCTGAAATGATTGAAGTCCTTTCCAGTGACATTCTGTCCAGTACGTGCCCTGGAACACTTTCTGGAATTAGAAAAAGACCCACTGAAATATTACTGTTACTCTAAATCCATTAAAAACACAGTTCTTCTTAAAAATCAGCATTAAATAGAAAAAAAAAAAAGAAAAAGAAAAACCCAACCCACCTGGTTATGAACTGAACTAACAGTCAAATAAAGAATTCTTCTTCCTGCATTAATAACTTTTCTTCTTATTTTTTAGGTTATTGTTTGCCTGCTTCAGGACAGTTCTCCCCTCCCCTTAATGTACCAGAACTTTAGGGCTTAGTCATCTCTTCCCCTTCTATCTGTCCCCCAGTGACAGAACTTTTCATTTATGATTTCGTTCTTTGAAAAAGCTAACGCAACATTTGTGTTCTCATGATTTATCTGTAATCCCCTAAAGATCAAGGAAAACTTGGGCAGAGTATTTTTCAGAATATGTGGGTAATAAAACGTGCCTCAGAAGAGTTTCCTAGGTTCCCAATGTAAAAATCTTGCTTTGTTCTTTCTTTTGTTGTGGACAAGACCTTAAATAACATTTTAATATTAATCACTAACTCGCGATCTAGGATAACAGGATTCTCTTGAGAGTCTTTAACACCATCTAGTTACCCAGAAGAATAACTGCCAGTCAATATGAACGCATCATCACCTGTAGGGATTAATAATTTGGCAGCTGCAGGCCCATTCATCTCTAAATTGAGAAACCTGGGCATGAGGATGGTGCTAAATCTTCTTTATGATAAGGCAAGGAAAGTAATTATCAGTGGGTCATGGGAGCAACTGTCAACTTTATTTTTCTTAATGGCATGTGCATGGTTTCATGTAAAAGCAAATAGTAGCTTGGAGATTTTCATTTGTTAAAAAATGTTACCAAACTAAAGCCATTGATCTTATATTTTAGAATGCTGCTGCTCAATTTAAACTACTTCAGAGGAGCTTTGCTCTTGAGATGTCAAATCTAGGTATGAACAAGTGTCATTAAAACATAATGAATTAGAACTCACTGATCATCCTTTTAAAAGCAGTACATCTATTAAACTAAGCTGATTAGAATATGGTCCAAAAGGGAAAAATTCAGGGTCACTGGCTTCTCGACAGATGTTGATGGAGGAGGACTGGACCTTGTGTTCTGGTCTGCTGGGATGTTGATCGCTTAGGCATTTAAATCACTGTTTTCCTGCAAAATATTCCTGTTTTCCTTTGACAGTTATATAATGATAAACATCTCCTATATTAAGAGGAGAGAATGTGGCAGAAAGTCAAAATCTAGGTACAACAAAAAACAATCAAAACCAGATTGATTTCAATTAAGTATTCAATGTGTCACTGTTGGCAGTGCAGATGTACTATGTGGGGATGATGACCCATGCTTTGCACTGTCAGAGAGGATGACTAGGATCTCTTTTAATGATTTCAGTTCTGCAAAGTGCTGAGCAATTTCCCAAGTACCTGTGGCTCTGACTGGATTGCTTTCAATCACCAAATTCAGAGGCATAGAGTCCCAGAGACTGGGATTCTGAAAGACAGATAATAAGAACAAGAGACTGCTAAATGGAGTGTGGAAAGAAATTGATAATGCTTTCTATTGTAGGAAATTACCTGGTTTACTTGGTACATTTTATCTTTGCTATGCATCCTGGTGCTTTGTCTGCTTCCCTTTTCTCAGATGTATTTGGCTTGTAAAGGACATTGGTTACTCCCTACACGTTTGGAAGCATAAATGCCAGATGTTTCCTATTTTATGTAGGTTATCATTGATTAATACATTCACTGAAGGATCAAATAGTAATACTTTACATATAGTAATTTACAAAAACAATCAGTGTGGCATGCTACTGGGCACATCAGGAGTAACTTCTAGCATCCTTTAAATTTGCATTTCACATAACCTGTCAATTTGTGCCAACAAACAACTAAAAGCTGTGTGGAAAATAAATTTGTGAAATAGAAGTAAAACAATGCAAATGCATATTTGCACAGATTACTTAAAAGAACTTCTTAATTTTAAGAGTTTTTAAGAGTTACAAATAGCAGTTTATCTCAGTATGTAACTCCATCAAATGAAGACAAAGGGAAGTAAAATCTGAAGGTTACAGATCTTATCTTGAACAGCAGCTCATTGTTGGTATGGGCATTTGGACTTAGGAACTACTTCTGCTTTTTACTCTCACTCAAAAGAAATGAAGTCCAGCAAATCATCTGAGCCTTACTGGGGAAAAGGTAGAGTAGTGCTAATTGGCAGAGGACAGAGAACACACATGAACATCATTTAAGAGTAGCTTCTGCTGGAAGTATCGCTTCTGCTGAAAGTATCATATCCTCCCTGGGGATAGAGGCTGGAAGAGTCAAGGCATTTTTCCCAAATTTTTTTACTGCCAAGAAAGTATTTTGAATTGCTGGTAGAATTATCACAATGAATTTGATATGAAATCTATACATTACTGAAATTAGAAAAAAATAAAGTGAGTTATCTATTCAGATAAGAGCATTTGATCTTTAATAATTTATTCTGATGTATCCAGGACTTGGCTAAAGGTCACCTGCAAGGACAAATCCCTTAGATTTTGGGGGTTTGTTGTGTTAAACATGAGGAGTTTTCACTCTGTAACAGATCTGGACATCTTAGATCCAAAAATCCTGCCTGCGGTTTGGGCATGAGTCCTTGAGGCATATCTGCCTTAATGCCTCAGGTCAAGTAATACATGCAGCAGAATTTTCACAAGATGAAGTGTGCTGGTTAGAAACATGCTGTAGCTATTCTCAGAGTGATTTATAGTGAAAGAATGAGTTACATTAATTTCTGGTAATCGTCATGCAATAACAATTCAGTGTGGCAAATATCTTGCCATTTAACTAGGGCACTTGTTAGTGCATATTACAGTTGCTTGAGATTTTGTCTAACTTACAGACAGGCAAACCTTCACGTGTTCATGTAGAAATTACAATATAATAAACATAAATATATACTGCATAATATATCTAATTGCAAATATTATGAGGAATGGCAATTTGGAATAATATAATTGCTAATTGTCAAATAAGACTTTTCCATGAAGTTAAAAAGAACATTACTTTTTTGAACTATATTTTTTTATGTTTTGAAAAGCGTTTCAAAGTTACTTTCTGTCTTTCTTGGTTATGGTGAGCTGAGTTTCTCTTTAAATGGTAATGTTACCAAAATCCTTCTAAGTATATGTATCAGAGTCTAACCCAAAATCATTTACTTACTCGAAGACTCTCTATAAATATTCGAGAATGAATTGGCCCAGTGGCACTCCACATTTACCAAACTAATATATATACTGCTTAAACAAGTTCCAGTGTCTGAGGGAGTCAGTGGCAAGGTACCTGGGTAAGTGGGAGCAGAACTTGGCTCAGATAAGTTCATCATTCAAATAGAGACATTATTCTAGTATCAACTGAGAACACTGAAGCTAGTTTATTTTTAACGTATAATTAACACCGAAATATCTTGCAGGTCTTACTTCCTTTGACTCCCAAGAGGCCCTGCCTCATTCATAGGATCACAAGTAATTTAACTTGGAAGAGACCTCTGGAAGCCATCTGAGACAAATGCCTGCTCAAAGCAGAGCCAAGTTAGATCAGCTTGCTCAAGGCCTTATTCAGTCAAGTATAAATATCTCCAAGGCTGGAGATTCAACAGCTTCTCTGGGTAACCATTCCAGTATTTCTCTACTTTCATTGTGAACATTTTTTCCTCCTGTCCAGTATTTTCAGTGTTGTGACCTGTGTGTGTTGACTCCTCATCCTATCACTGTGCACCTCCAAGAAGAGTCAGGCAACATCTGCTCTATACACTCCCACTAGGTTGCTAAAGATAGCAATTGCATTCTCATTTACTCTTCTCTTCCCAGAACTGAACAAGCACAGCATCCTCAGCCTCTCAGGGTTGATATGCAAGTGTAACTGCCTGGAGCTTATATGCAGCTTTACCAACAACTCACAAGAGTGTACACTGTCTGGCTCCATCCTTCTAAATTATGTTGGTTGAGAGGCCTGGTAGGAAACAGGACCAGAAAAATATGTTTTCAAATACTACAGACCTCAGCTACAACTGGGAATATACATTAGAACCCAAAGTCTTATGTGTCACTGCACCATTTATATTCAGTTTTATACATTTATATTCAACTGCATACTACTTTCACCATAAAATAACCTTTTCACATTAAAAGAGATTACCTATTTCGTTAAAAAAAAGCCTTTTTTGATCCAGTGTACAGTTTCACAAGTACATCAGAATTTTCCTAAGCATTTAAAAAGCACTGCATTACTATGATATTCATGCATTAGCAAAAAGAGATGTAACCAAATTTAAAACCTTAAGATGAGAAGTTTGTGTGCTTGGGTGGAAAAACTCCTCTCAGCAATGCCTCCTGCAGCTAAGCAGCACTGCTGTCTGGTCAGAAATCTACAAGTGTCTTCTGGAGGATATTGATCCTGCTCAGTTTTCTTTGGTTAGTTTTATACTACCATAAAAGTCTGCATTCGTGGGTGGCTTGCATAGCTCTCTCACCCCATTACAGAGGGAACATGTACAATATTCCAAATGCGGTACTGGAAGCAGTTCTGCTCCAACGACAACAAATTTTCTTTACTTTAATCTTTCCAATGACTTCAACAAATTCTGAAGGAAAGCTTTCTCCTAGTGCTTTTATTTCTCCTAGACCTTAATAAGTCTCTCAAGAAAGGAAATAAGTTTTCAGTCAAGATTTGTCCTACAGAAAAAAAAAAAAAACAGGATGCTTTCGCTGACAATTCCCTCACAAGTCTAGCCTGCAACTTTTTGGGTTACTACTTCCAGCACTTTGTCTTTCTGTCTCAGCTTCAATTTGGGAAAAATCCCAAGTGTTTTTCTTCAATATGACAATCAGGTGAATATCATTCCTTCCCTTCTATAGTGAGCATAAAGAGTGAAATGACTTAGATTATGCAAAGTCTCTGGCAGAGAAGTATTAAAGTATAAAAACTTCTCAGAAAGTTAGAAGACTTGTCAGAAGTGGCTGCTACATTTGGTGTTATCAAACAATAGCCTCTGCTGTAAGTAGCACATGATACCTCCCTGTTCTGGCAGGAAATAATCTTGGGGTGCTAATTAAGCACCACGAAGTAGCAAATTGCTAGGTCTGCACTTCCTTCCTCATTTACTTTCCCTCAACTGTCCACGAAATGTCAAAAATAACTGTCACTTTCATACTAGTCTATTAGCCTTCATTATAATAGAATCATAGAATAGTTAGAGTTGGAAAGGACCTTAAGATCATTAAGTTCCAACCCCCTGCCATCGGCAGGGACACCTCCACACTAAACCATGTCACCCAAGGCTCTGTCCAACCCAGCCTTGAACACTGCCAGGGATGGAACATTCACAGCTTCCTTGAGCAACCCATTCCAGTGCCTCACCACCCTTACAGTAAAGAACTTCTTCCTTATATCTAATCAAAACTTCACCTGTTTAAGTTTGAGCCCTTCTTAACTCTTGCTTGAACCCTTAAGTTTGAACCTTGTTCTATCACTACAGTCCCTAATGAAGAGTCCCTCCCTAGCATCCCTATAGGCCACCTTCAGATACTGGAAGGCTGCTATGAGGTCTCCACGCAGCCTTCTCTTCTCCAGGCTGAACAGACCCAACTTTCTCAGCCTGTCTTCCTACGGGAAGTGCTCCACTCCCCTTATCATCCTCGTGGTCCTCTGGACTTGTTCCAACAGTTCCATGTCCTTTTTATGGTGAGGACACCAGAACTGCACACAATACTCCAGGTGAGGTCTCAGGAGAGCAAAGTAGAGGGGCAGGATCACCTCCTTTGACCTGCTGGTCATGCTCCTTTTGATGCAGCTCAGGATACGGTTGGCTTTCTGGGCTGCAAGCACACACTGAAGCCGGCTCATGTTGAGTTTCTCATTGACCAACACCCCCAGGCCCTTCTCTGCAGGGCTGCTCTGAATCTCTTCTCTGCCCAACCTGTAGCTGTGCCTATGATTGCTCCAACACAGGTGTAGGACCTTGCACTTGGCATGGTTAAACTTCATGAGGTTGGCATCAGCCCACCTCACAAGCGTGTCAAGGTCCCTCTGGATGGCATTCCTTCCCTCCAGGGTATCAACCAAACCACACGGTTTGCTGTCATCAGCAAACTTGCTGAGGGCGCACTCAATCCCACTGTCCATGTCAGCAACGAAGATGCTGAACAAGACCGGTCCCAACACCGATCCCTGAGGGACACCAATCATTACTGCTCTCCAGCCGGACATTGAGCCATTGACCACAACTCTTTGTGTGTGGCCATCCAGCCAGTTCTGTATCCACCAAGTGGTCCATCCATCAAATTGATGTCTCTCCAATTTAGAGACAAGGATGTTGTGTGGGACAGTGTCTAACTCTTTGCACAAGTCCAGGTAGATGACATCAGCTGCTCTACCCCTGTCCATCGGTTCTGTAGCCCCATCATAGAAGGCCACCAGATTGGCCAGGCAGGATTTCCCCTTAGTGAAGCCATGCTGGCTGTCACCAAGCACCTTGTTGTTTTTCATGTGCCTTAGCATGCCTTCCAGGAGAACCTGCTCCAAGATTTTACTGGGCACAGAGGTGAGACTGACTGCTCTGTAATTCCCCGGGTCATCCGTTTTCCCCTTCTTGAAAATGGGGGTTGTATTTCCCTTTTTCCAGTTGTTGGGAACTTCACCTGACTGCCATGATTTCTCAAATATGATGGGCAGTTGCTTAGCAACTTCATTCACCAGCTCCTTCAGGACCCGTGGATGGATTTCATCAGGTCCCATGGACTTGTGCATGTTCAGGTTCTTAAGATGGTCTCGAAACAGACCCGCTCCTACAGTGGGCCGAAGGTCTTCATTCTCACAGTCCTTGCGTCTGCCTTCCAAGACTTAGGTGGTGTGGTCAGAGCCTTTGCCAGTGAAGAGTGAGGCAAAGAAGTCATCAAGAACCTCAGCCTTCTCCAAATCCAGGGTACCCAGTTCTCCTGATTGATAGCTTCTGGAGCGGGCCCACGTTGTCCCTAGTCTGCCTTTTATTTGCAGTGTACCTATAGAATCCCTTCATGTTACCCTTAACATCCCTAGCCAAGTTTAAGTGGGCCTTAGCTTTCCTAACCTGGTCCCTAGCTTCCTGGACAACATCCCTGTACTCTTCCCAGGCTTCCTGTCCTTGCTTCCACCTTTCATAAGCCTCTTTTTTCATCTGAATTTTCCTCAGCAGCTCCTTATCCATCCAAGGAGGTCTCCTGGCCCTCCTGCTGCACTTCCTTCTAGTTGGGGTGCAACACTCCTGAGCTTGCAGCAGGTGATCCTTGAATATCAACCAACAGTCTTGGGCCCCCCCCTGCCCTCTAGGGCTATATCCCATGGGACCTTACTAAGCAGGTTCCTGAAGAGGCCAAAGTCTGCTCTCCTGACGTCCAGGGCAGTGAGCTTGCTGCACGCTCTTCTCACTGTTCTGAGGATCTCGAATTCGACCATCTCATGATCGCTACATCCAAGGCTGCCTTGGACTGTCACACTTCCAGCCAGCCCTCCCTGTTGGTGAGCATGAGGTCAAGCATGGCACGTCTCCTTGTCAGCTCCTCTATTGCAGAAGGAAGTTGTTTTCCATACAATCAAGGAACCACCTGCATTGCTTGTGCCAGTCCATACTGTCCCTCCAATAGATATCAGGGTGGTTGAAATTCCCCCATTAGGACAAGGGCCTCTGAACGTGATGCTGTTCCTATCTTTTTATAGAGCGCTCCATCCACAGATTCCTCTTGATCAGGTGGTCTGTTGACAGATCCCCACATTAATGTCTCCCATAGCTGTTCTCCCTTTAACCTTGACCCACAAACTCTCTGTTAACTGATCACCTGTCCCCAGACAGAGTTCCATTCTCTCCAGCCTATCCTTAATATAAATAGCAACTCCCTCTCCCTGCCTGCCAGGCCTGTCTTTTCTAAAGAGCCTGTAACCTTCCATTCCAACACTCCAGTCATAGGAGCCATCCCACCATGTTTCTGTGTGCACACATCTCTAACTCCTCTTGTTTGTTCCCCATGCTACAGGCATTTGTATAGAGGCATTGAGCTGAGCTCCAAATGAAGCTGGCTCTTTGGCTGGAGTGGCTGAAATATCTCTGCATTGCTCTCAGCATTTATTATAGGTGCTGGTAACTACCTTGGTGTGTTGGGATGGAATGATCCCCCCCTCCCCCAGAACATCTAGTTTAAAGCTTTCTTGACCAGCCTGGCAGGCCTCCTACCAAAACAGCTCTTCCCCTTCATTGTCAAACCAGCTCCACTATCCTCCAGTAGACTGACCTCCAAAATTGAGTCCTTTGTCCTAAATACCCAAACCCGTGACTATTGCACCACTGTTTTAACCATTTATTAACCTGCCAAATCTGCCTGGCCTTTTTAAGGTCCTCCCCTTTATCCTAGAGAATGGATGAAAAGACTGGATGAGCTCCAGAGCCCCTAACCACCTCTCCCAGGGCTCTGTAGTCTTCCTTAATATTCTCTGGGCTACTGCTATCGATGTCACTAGCACCCATATGGATGACTAGAAGGTGGAAGTGGAACTTACTAGACCAGGCAGCCTCTCTGCAGCATCACTGATCTGAGCCCCTGGTAGGCAACACACCTCCCTGGAGACTGGGTCAGGCTGACAGATGTGTGCCTCTGTGCCTTAATTATTACTATTACTATTAGTATCCAAGCTAGCTAATTTGTGCAAATTCTCTTCCTTGCCTTCTTTTTCAGAACACTAAAACCACCCCATTTCACAATGGCATATATTTTCTGCCTTGCCCTTTGTGAAACCAGAGTTTAACCTGGGCAAAGAGAATCTCTCCACTCACAAGCAAAATGTCTGTGGGGCAGGGGAACAAAAATAGGGAAGAGGAAATCGGTATAGGACAGGGAAGGGAACACATGAATGAATATGAGACTTTAGGGAGAAAACCATGAAAGGGTTCAGCCTTCTTTGTTCAGAGAACCCTCAACAAATAGCGTGCAATGTGATTTTATTTAAATATCTGCTTTTCCTACTGCAGAGATTAATATCAGGAATTGATATGATCCTAGTGTGTATAGCATGCTCATTAGGGATTATTGTCAACTTCTTTCTTTCTTCCTGCTTCAGATCTAACATACCTATTTGTATTGGAAGCATCTGGTTCTATTCACTTTTTAGTCTATTTTCTGTTATAGTTCTTTTGCAATGTCTTCAGTAGTAATTCTCAGTGGCTAGGTGTTGGGTTTTGGCCTTTGTTCCTTACATATTGAGCAATCTGATAAAACAGTAGTTTCACTCAGCTTTATAAATGCTTTATTTAAACCAAACTAAAAATTCTGTTAGACTCTAGGATGGCCCCCTGTCTGACTTTGAAGCATCTCTATAGAAATGGGATGCAAAAATAATATCAAGATTTATTATGAGAGAAACATTGTCAAGGCAATAACAAATGCTACAGTGGTGCAAATAAACCTTGGGCTTGAAAAACTAAATAAAAAATTATAAAGCGTTAAATAGATCTGGGTCAAATAAAGGCACAGATTTTAGGAATATTTGTGTAACTTTTCATACATGAGCAGTTACATAATATTCTTCAAATGACTGAAATACCAAAGAAGGAGAAATTTATTAATAAAAGAATAAATTGCAGCAAAGGCATAAGATTAGTAAAAGAAATTTAAAAAAAAAAAAAGAAACATGAGAGTTCAGTATCAGTGAGGTAAAGTATTACTGAGATACAGTGTATAAGACTGTTGTGGAAGTAGTCAAAACTTTCTTATTTGGGAAATTTTAATCTAGACTGGAAAAAAAAACAGAAGATATATGGAATAGCCTTGTATTTGCAGAGGTTTAATGGGCCATTATTAAAGATTTTTTTTTCAGCTCTAATTTCTACAAATTGATTCAATGCAGCATAGTCCAAAATGTTCATGTCAAAGACAGAAAACGAAAAAAGAGACTATGCTTCAAATGGTCACAGATGTGGACACTGATCATAAAAAAAGTTAAAATGTTGATGTTAGATAGAAACTTAAAGCCATTGATGCAATATCTTGTAGTGGTTAGGAAAGTAAACAAATTACAGAGCTGTGTCAGCAGAGCACAAGAACAATAACCAGAAGAAACTACTACACAGAAATCCAGTAAGACAATCCTAAAGTACTTTCCTTGACCAGTGTCACTAACTATAGACAGAAATTAGGCTTGCAATGATGAGCAAGCCCTCATCTATGAGGCCATATTGTTATGCTGATGTTCCTTATAAAGAAAATAATATTTCCTGTTAAAAGATTTTTATACGAAAAATATAATCAGGATCAATTCCAGTTTGCAAAATTTGTCTCTTAACTCTCTTAATTTGAAAGTCTAGTCTTCATTTGGGACACTCATTTATGGATCACAAATGTCTGCTGTTTGGGCTTACTTGACCATCACCTTTTTAGAGTGAAACTGAGGACAGTAAATGACTGTATCTTCAATGTAGAAGAATCTTGGATGACAAACTTCCTCACTGTTAGCAAACTTCATATTCCCAATTTCTACCAAATCTTGAGATACTGTTCCAAAGGTGATGTTACAGTAATTCTTGCTCATATTTACCATGATTGCTCTTTTGTTCCAAACCCCCTTTTTAATTCTCTGTTTTGTAACACAATTTGTCTTATTTCAGACGTTTAAAAAGTGTGGTCTATTGTAATTTTTACTGTATTCTGTTTTTAATAAAAAACAGAATCTCTACATTGTCCGGGGGCTTCTCGTTTGGCAGTTAAATTATCTTCATCATAAAGTGGACATTATCAGACTCTTTGAGAGGAAACATTAGACTGAAATAATGGGGCAAAGATCAAAGCCAAAAGCTACACATTGTTTCTTGAGAGGAAAAGAGAAGCTGGCATTTTTTCTTACAACTAATGAAAATTTCCCAGGAGGTTGAGCTGTCTCACCTTGGAAGGTGTAATAAAAGCTGATTTCAGACTAATACAGAGTTCCCAACAATATTTCATATGTATTCAGTTTTCTCTTTATTGCTGGTACTTTTTCACCACCTTAAGCTTCTGTTCGGCAACCCTGCAACCACACACAGAATCTATCCTGTTTATTTCAGTGCTTATTCCCAGAAAAATGAAATTGTAAAGGAGGGTCTCATTGCTGCTGATTTGACTCC
Organism: Pezoporus flaviventris; assembly: GCF_033815535.1. Taxonomy (NCBI): domain Eukaryota; kingdom Metazoa; phylum Chordata; class Aves; order Psittaciformes; family Psittacidae; genus Pezoporus; species Pezoporus flaviventris. The sequence continues at coordinate 5,079,175 of NW_026892644.1, forward strand.
AACTTTTTCTCTTTAGATGCTCTGCTCTTTTTAGCAGTATTTTTGTATTTTATCAATATCGAAATTGAATCTCAGACTCTCTTAATAACATGATAGAATAACTGCTTTTGAGTGTCCACAGTCCTTTACTAAAATGCTTCAAGATAAATGCAATAATTAAAATTCTAGTAAATTAGTAGAACCAGTAAAATATTAGTACATTTTTTACTAAACTTCTTCATATCTCACTAGGAACTTTCATAAATTCCAACTTGTAATTAAGATCAAGTGTTTAATTGTTACATTGAATGAGTTTATTCCAGAGAATTGTGATTTTTCTATTGAAATAGCCTTTTTAAGAAACTTTAAGTGCAGATCATAGAATGCAAGATGCAGAAAATAAATGTGGAAAATAGGGAGAACAAGAAGGGGTAGTACAGAAAAAAGATGATAATGATCAAAAAGTTGATGTATCAAATGAAGAAACTATGAGAATATCACAATTTTGATAATTTATTGACTAAAGTAAAGCAAATTATCCAAAATAAGAGTCAGTCTGCAAAATTTATCTGTTTTCTGGGAACCTTTTAGAAAGTATTTTCCCCCTTACAGACTGCAAGTAACTAGGTACAATGTTTATATAATACGGCCTGTGGTTTGGTTTGTTATTTACTCACAAAGAAGAGCACCATTTATTAAACAACCAGAAGCATTTTGTGCTGTGTTATGGGTTTACTTGCAGGAGATCCATCACAATAAAGAGGACTGCAATTATTAAGATCTGACAAATACACAATCCAAGTGATAAATGTAAAGGCTGTTTAACTACAATTCCAGCAGACTGTAACCTGCAGTGATCTCTAACAATATAAAGCACTTCAACATTTCCCTGTATGGTCAGCTCTGAACGCATGTGGATTTTCAGAAAGTTTTAAAGGCCTATCAGGAAGGTAAATATTACTCAGAAAATATGGGATACATGTCTCAGTTTCTTGAGTTTTTCTGAGTACAGAAAGGGTAGGGTGCTGCTTAAAGGAGGGGACCCAAGGGAGAATAATATAATATAGAAAAAGAAAAATTTTGCTCTGAACTCTGAAATCTCCTTACTCATGCTGCAGCAGTTATAGGCTGCCAGCTTGGAAAGTCTTGGCACCCTTTCCCCTGATTTTCAGAAGAAAGGTCCCATAAAAACTGAGGTAGTATATTTTAAAATTCTGTTGTATATGAAGGTGGCACTAACTCTTTTCTAACTACTTCGATACTCATGTTTTTGTTGGGGTTTTGTGTCATAAAATCAGTCCTTCATAGCCCTAAGAAATATGTGAGTGTGGCCTCAGATTAAGACACCGTTTCCGGGACCAGTCATCTTCAGATACTTACAAGTCAAGTGACATTTTCAGCACAGACAGGCAGAAGTGTTGAACAGTTGACTGGACTGTAAGAAAAGGATGTTCAGTCAACACTCATTTAGATGTGTGAGGGAGGTCCTTGTCATTTAACACACACAAAATGTCCTATGGTAGTATTTAAGCTATTTTACTGATGTAGCCTTCCCATTAGGATCAGGAACTTCTTTTTCAGGGAAACCTTTTACTGGAAGTTCATTCTCCATGGAAGATTTTCTTCCTTTCTTATCTCAAAACTGGCCTTCATTGAAGAACCGTAACAGGAATTAGTTAACTTGATCTGAAGCAATTTTCCTCAACAGTTTTGCCTGGAGAATAAATACAGTGAAGGTTTCTTGTGATTTACTTTGTTTATCCAAACCTGATAAACCAAAGTATTTCCATGAAAATGAATCATCCAGTTTCTCTCTCTAACTGAATTATTTTCTTCCTGGAAAGGCTGTCTTCTGCTTCATGAAGACCACCTTGGCCCCAGCCTGGATTTTGTGCTCTTAGCAACTCTTTGGTCAGATCTTAAGAGTCAGGCAATGTTACTAGCCTTTCCTGCTGCTGCTGTCATTGCTTAAGACCTAATTTAAAGTATCCCTTGCTGACCACACATTTTTCATTAAGACAGAATCTTAGCCTGATGCTTTCATCCTTTTCTTTATTTCTTATTTGTCCAATACATTACATATGAATGAAACTATAAATATACTTGTAGTGTCACTGAAATCCACCAGGATCCTTTGTTTGGTTACAGGTTTGGGGGAGGGGGGAGTTTGCGTGCTTGGCAATAGGCCTAGCTAGAGAAATATGTCAAATCTGACACTAGACAGTACTATAATGCAGGTAATGAAGAATACAGAGAAAGGTGAAAAAGGAACTTAATTATTGTCCTGTAACATGAAAAATATGAAGCAGCAAATCAGTTTATCAAGTTTGAAAGATTACTGGGCTTCCATTCTGCTAAAAGAGGTAAGGAAATACACTTGATTTTATCTTATCTTTCTAAAATATCAGCAAAAATTAGTTTTTCATGAGGATTGTAATCCTCAAAAACAACTATTATATCTGAACATAGCAGCATCAGAAGTTAACATAAGTTTTCACCTAGTAATATATATAATATTTTATTCCACTAATCACTAAATCAGCTGCTTCTAACATAGAGCAGAGAATATTTAGAGATGTTGATTTATCCACAGATAATTATGGAACAGCAGATAGCAAAAACTAATTACAGATAATGCTGTTTTTATAAAATAATGTACAAAAATAGTAAGGCTGAATTAATTTCTACATAAATCCCAAGAGAGCAGTAACTACTATAGAAAAGCCAAAAAGAAAATAAGCAGTTTTGCAGGAACAAATTTCTTCACCTTAATTGTCTACCAAAACCAGATTAAGATTAGCATATTTTGTCCTCTGTTTTCATCCAGGAGGGCTCTATTCCTCACTAGGCTCAGACTTTTTTGCTGTGGAATAGTTTTAGTTGTGGTAAGCTGCTCCAGTAGCATGGACCACTTGCTTTAATCACTACACTACACCCCAGACTGGTAAAAAGTAATTTTATTCCATTCTGTAATTCCATTATTCTTTATGTGCTGAGACTTGGTAGTGATACACGTGGCAAGAGAAAGAGTAAGAAAATTTGTTCAAAATTTGAAAGTAATACAATGTCATTAAGATTTTTCTATTTGAGCTCAGTATGTTTATTTAAGAATATCTTTTGTTAGGTTATTTTAGCAGAAGTAAATACACTGTTACAATTGATTTCAGGTTATAATTGTCTTTTCTGATTTGGCCTGTATAAGATGTCATTTACTTGATAAGATGTGGTACTTTACTTCAGTAAATACCAGTTGATATAGCCATTATTTAAATGCTTCAAAAGGCTATACACATTATATTATTTATCAAAAACAAAACTGCCTGTATCAACAGTAAACAGAAGCAGCTTGATTTCATGCTGCAGATTGGAAAACAACTTCAAAATGCTGATTATCCCAGAGCTACCTTTTCTGACACCCTGAAAGCTCTTGTTTCATTATCACCACCTGCCACTGCTATTATAGGTAGCAATTTGTAGGTGATGACGAAAATTGTAACCAGTGAATCTTTCCATTTTCTAATGAAAAAATAACTATCAAACTCATGCAATACTGAAGGGAAAAAAAAAAAAAAAAAAAAAAGAGAAGGGTTTCTTTCTAGCATGCACAGGTTCTGCCGAGTACAACAAAAGCAGTATACGTTCAGAAACAGCCTTCAGCATCAAGCTTGCTGGTATTTTGCCCCATTCTGCCTAAAACATGAAAACAAAAGAATGGCTGAGAACAAGTTGTACAAAAGGAACTCAAACCTCTTTGACTACTGCAGTTCAGCCGGTATTGGACCCCAAAGGTATGGGTAAACATACAGGCAACTGGACCAAAAAATCTTTCAGACTAAATTATCTAAAAAGATAAATTCGTAAAGCTCTATCATTCCGTGCTTATTCTTGAAGTATGCAGGTTGCTATGTTCTCGTGTCATTAATGTAGATAATAGTACCATTGAAAACTGGCATAAAACCAGTGACTCAAGCTACGTAATACAGCCAGCTGAATTCCTCTCCAATTTCTAATTGTGGAGAGAAAACTTTATAATCTGGCAGAATTTTGATAACAAAAACTTGAATTGACTTGACTACCTTACCTGTTTCTCCTTCAAGGCAATAAAATCTATTTTATAAGATATTGACCCTCCAAAATGTCAATTTGACCGATGACAAATAGATAAATGCTTAAATAATACAGATCTTCCCTGTCAAAACAGTACAACGGGCTGGGTTCACGTTTGCCTCCTCGCCGAGCTGCTGAACTCCTAAAAGTGCCCTTCTTTCACCGTCTTGATAGAAACCTTCATTCTTTCTTAGGACTTGGTAACTGTTACACACTCGCTTCCTTCCTGCAGAGCTGCTCTAGTCTGCAATATGGTGCAGTCAGTGGAAGTAATGAAGTTTATGGCAGGTACAGGCAAATGGCTGGCAGTGCTGCATGCTCCGCCACCATCACATGGGATTCATGCTGACGTCCCTAACTTGTTCCTCGTCTGGTTTAGCAATCCCATGAAAGCGTTGCTCCTCCCGGTGGGGGTTTAAACCCCGCCGCTAAGCCCCACCAGCAGGTGGCTCTGTGGCGCGGTCAACAAAGCTGCGAAGTCTCAGCGAGTGCTGGGGGGACTGGTACAGCGCGTCACGGGTTCGAATCTCACCGCGATGCCGACAGCCACGAGCGTTTTCCTGCGGGATCAGGAAAAGGAATACGTCTTTATATGCTGACGTCCCTAACTTGTTCCTCGTCTGATTTAGCAATCCCATTCAAGCATTGCTCCTCCCGGTCGGGGTTTAAAGCCCGCCGCTAACCCCCACCAGCAGGTGGCTCGGTGGCGCGGTTAGTACGGCTGCGGAGTCTCAGCGGGTGCAGTGGGGACTCGTACAGCGCGTCAGGGGTTCGAAGCCCCCCGCAATCCACCGCCACGAGCTTTTGCCTGCGGCATCCCAAAAACCAATATGCCTTGTCCGCGGACGGGGCCCGCCGCCTTGTGCCCCTTGCTGGTTCCCTGCCGCGCTGGGAACGCAAGCCAGCCACGTTCTGCGCACGGAAAACCCCCAGGGTGGCCCCTGGCTTGCCGCTGGCACTCAACCTTCCAATGACTCCCATCAACACACGCTGGAAGGCCAGGGGGCTGTCCCTCGGGTCACACAGCCATCAAAGATGTATACTACACGGTTCATTCACAGGCAATTAATTCACACAAGTTCACATACTGGTGCTGGTGCTGTCTCATTCGAGTGGCCACGTGATGCTGGCGCGCTCCAGCTGAACCCAGGATGCTAACTCAGAAAGCCGTTAAGGGATCACATCCCACCTATACTAAAGATCTGATTTCACTTTACAGATGTAGATCTCACAAAATCCAGGACAAAGTGACTTGGAGCCGTGCAGAAAGTCTTGCTAGCGGGAGGGATGGTGATGTGGAAATACAAGGGGCTGGAAAAGTTTAGACACATTCATAAACATAATTCGGCATTTTAAGGAAATGCTGCCAAAATGTCTACTTTGAAAAGACCTGTTCCTCTCAGAACAGAACTGATACTGACTATTTAGATGCGATGTTTAAAACTGCATTAACGTGTTTTGCAAGGATGAAAAAGAAATGTCTTGAAATGGTCATTCTCATATTTAGAGTCTCAATCTTTGGAGTTCTGTTCAGGAAACATTGCAAAATGTTTATCTTTTCTTCTGATTCAGGGTGAAGCTAAACTTCTGTATAATCCCGCATAGATCTTGTTTCCAAAACATCTCCGTGCAGCCACAGTCTATCCAGCTGCTTTGGCGGGAGCTCATCCTTTTAAATACTGTCCCCCTAGACAATACTCTTATCTTTAATCACCCTCGAGTACTGCATAGCCATAGCCTAAAGGGAACCCTAGAAACAAGGAGGAGGAAAAGGGCAATTTAAGGGGAAATGTAAGAGTGATGTTAAGAGAGGCAGCGGTTGGGGAGTCCTGAAATTCTCTCTCCTGTTTTACTTGGGTCAGTTAGGTGTAACCACACAGCAGCAAGAGCTAATGTTGTTCTGATTGGGCCTACAAGGAGTGTGTATGATGTTGCCCTTCTTGCATGTAAGTGTTCCCGTGACCAGATGCAGGTTCCTTAGATCAACCTCTTTGCCATAAATTGTCTTATGGTATGACATTCCAGGATCTTAATGCAGAAAAATAACACATTTCTCTCCTTCGCAGTGGTGTGAAATATTAACATAGGATCAATTTATATTTGATCCTGGGGAGAGAATTAAAGGTCATCGTACCTTTGCCTTGCATTCGTTATGCAGCAATCCCTTCTTGCCCTAAAAGATAGGAATTTTCTGAATCATTAACGTGAGCTGGTATTTTGACGGTGTATGTTTTCTCTTTGATTACGTCCTAAAATTTGAATAGATTTTTTTCTTTAAATGATAATTTATTCTTTTTTTTTTTTTTTTTTTATCCAGTTATTGTTCTAGAACTTTAACATTTCTTTTAGCTCTGATTCATGACAAGAAAATGAAATCACAAAACATTGAATGGAGAAAATTTTATTCAAAAGTTTCATTTGGACATAGCCAGACGTTTGGTTCGAATTTTCAGTCAAAACAAAATAGTAGCTTTGTAGGTTAAAAGTATATTGCTGTCATTTTCAAGAAGGATCAGCCTTCATAGACATATTTCAATAGTACATAGTCTAGTGACTCCTCTGATTCACCATGGTACTTGTTCAGACAGAATCTCATGATGTACTGAAATACTAACCTTGAGGGACTCTACCTTTCTGGGAGAATGTAGAAATCTTAATTATAGATACTGTGAGAAAGTCACTGATTTGGAAAGATAAACAATGCTTTGTTTTTTTTTGTTTTTTTTTTTACTGGGGGGGGCGGGGGAAGGGAGGAAAAATTAAAAAAAAAAGAATATTCCATTTTGTTTTACTTATCCAAAACATGCCATTCCGGGAAGAAATGCTTCAACTAGATTTTTCAAACGAAAATTCGGTATTTTTAATGTAACATCTTAATTATAAAGAAACTACATCAATCTGTTTATAATATATTGACAATTTTTACACTGCAGAGTCTCAGACATAGAACATTTGTGTCTAATAAGTGAATAGTGTAAGTATACGAGGGCCGCCATTACAATACAATAATGTTTTGCAACATGGCCTTTGACACCAATATTCAGCATTTAGAATTTTGTTAACATGCATATGCATCTTACAGTGCCATTAAATAGACATTAGAAGCCATATATTTAATGTTGATATACATGCTGTATGCATATGCATGCATTTTTCAAGTCAAGGAAAATTTCTTTTCTCTTGAAAGCTGATCTATCTCATGGTATTTTCAGACTAACTGTACTGTCCAGCTCAAAATCATTTCCTCAACTAGCCTTCTCTCTCTAACTCTCTGTGAACCATTTATTCCTTCTTTTGTGACTTACAAATTTTAAACCTACATTTACGGGAAAAAAATAATAGGAAAAAATACCAACTTTTATGATTTTTATGCTTTCTTTTCCTACACAAAGACCACCAATCAGCTGAGCAAGTCACCTCCTTACTTCAGTTCAATATGCCGTTACTGCTTCCCTTCTCCCAGTAAAAACATGAACACTCACGCACATTCACTTCAAGGCTCCCCATTTAGTTGTCTGTTACTAGGAAGCAAATATTCTGCCTTATACACCAAGGAATGCATAAAGTGGGATTTTACCTCAGAATATAATCCTTAGTCAGAATTGACAGCAGATTTTCACTCTTTTTCATTGCTTTGCTTTCTGATCACACGTTGCATCATACCTGTTCACTCATCTCTTTCTTTTCCTTTCTAGTTAGACAAAGCTAGAATAACCTCTATTGTTATCGTGGTCACAAGAATAAAACGTATCTATGTACGTTTACTAAATTTATGTGCTGGAACCACGCAGATCTTCCCTGTCAAAACAGTACAACGGGCGGGGTTCACGTTTGCCTCCTCGCCGAGCTGCTGAACTCCTAAAAGTGCCCTTCTTTCACCGTCTTGATAGAAACCTTCATTCTTTCTTAGGACTTGGTAACTGTTACACACTCGCTTCCTTCCTGCAGAGCTGCTCTAGTCTGCAATATGGTGCAGTCAGTGGAAGTAATGAAGTTTATGGCAGGTACAGGCAAATGGCTGGCAGTGCTGCATGCTCCGCCACCATCACATGGGATTCATGCTGACGTCCCTAACTTGTTCCTCGTCTGGTTTAGCAATCCCATGAAAGCGTTGCTCCTCCCGGTGGGGGTTTAAACCCCGCCGCTAAGCCCCACCAGCAGGTGGCTCTGTGGCGCGGTCAACAAAGCTGCGAAGTCTCAGCGAGTGCTGGGGGGACTGGTACAGCGCGTCACGGGTTCGAATCTCACCGCGATGCCGACAGCCACGAGCGTTTTCCTGCGGGATCAGGAAAAGGAATACGTCTTTATATGCTGACGTCCCTAACTTGTTCCTCGTCTGATTTAGCAATCCCATTCAAGCATTGCTCCTCCCGGTCGGGGTTTAAAGCCCGCCGCTAACCCCCACCAGCAGGTGGCTCGGTGGCGCGGTTAGTACGGCTGCGGAGTCTCAGCGGGTGCAGTGGGGACTCGTACAGCGCGTCAGGGGTTCGAAGCCCCCCGCAATCCACCGCCACGAGCTTTTGCCTGCGGCATCCCAAAAACCAATATGCCTTGTCCGCGGACGGGGCCCGCCGCCTTGTGCCCCTTGCTGGTTCCCTGCCGCGCTGGGAACGCAAGCCAGCCACGTTCTGCGCACGGAAAACCCCCAGGGTGGCCCCTGGCTTGCCGCTGGCACTCAACCTTCCAATGACTCCCATCAACACACGCTGGAAGGCCAGGGGGCTGTCCCTCGGGTCACACAGCCATCAAAGATGTATACTACACGGTTCATTCACAGGCAATTAATTCACACAAGTTCACATACTGGTGCTGGTGCTGTCTCATTCGAGTGGCCACGTGATGCTGGCGCGCTCCAGCTGAACCCAGGATGCTAACTCAGAAAGCCGTTAAGGGATCACATCCCACCTATACTAAAGATCTGATTTCACTTTACAGATGTAGATCTCACAAAATCCAGGACAAAGTGACTTGGAGCCGTGCAGAAAGTCTTGCTAGCGGGAGGGATGGTGATGTGGAAATACAAGGGGCTGGAAAAGTTTAGACACATTCATAAACATAATTCGGCATTTTAAGGAAATGCTGCCAAAATGTCTACTTTGAAAAGACCTGTTCCTCTCAGAACAGAACTGATACTGACTATTTAGATGCGATGTTTAAAACTGCATTAACGTGTTTTGCAAGGATGAAAAAGAAATGTCTTGAAATGGTCATTCTCATATTTAGAGTCTCAATCTTTGGAGTTCTGTTCAGGAAACATTGCAAAATGTTTATCTTTTCTTCTGATTCAGGGTGAAGCTAAACTTCTGTATAATCCCGCATAGATCTTGTTTCCAAAACATCTCCGTGCAGCCACAGTCTATCCAGCTGCTTTGGCGGGAGCTCATCCTTTTAAATACTGTCCCCCTAGACAATACTCTTATCTTTAATCACCCTCGAGTACTGCATAGCCATAGCCTAAAGGGAACCCTAGAAACAAGGAGGAGGAAAAGGGCAATTTAAGGGGAAATGTAAGAGTGATGTTAAGAGAGGCAGCGGTTGGGGAGTCCTGAAATTCTCTCTCCTGTTTTACTTGGGTCAGTTAGGTGTAACCACACAGCAGCAAGAGCTAATGTTGTTCTGATTGGGCCTACAAGGAGTGTGTATGATGTTGCCCTTCTTGCATGTAAGTGTTCCCGTGACCAGATGCAGGTTCCTTAGATCAACCTCTTTGCCATAAATTGTCTTATGGTATGACATTCCAGGATCTTAATGCAGAAAAATAACACATTTCTCTCCTTCGCAGTGGTGTGAAATATTAACATAGGATCAATTTATATTTGATCCTGGGGAGAGAATTAAAGGTCATCGTACCTTTGCCTTGCATTCGTTATGCAGCAATCCCTTCTTGCCCTAAAAGATAGGAATTTTCTGAATCATTAACGTGAGCTGGTATTTTGACGGTGTATGTTTTCTCTTTGATTACGTCCTAAAATTTGAATAGATTTTTTTCTTTAAATGATAATTTATTCTTTTTTTTTTTTTTTTTATCCAGTTATTGTTCTAGAACTTTAACATTTCTTTTAGCTCTGATTCATGACAAGAAAATGAAATCACAAAACATTGAATGGAGAAAATTTTATTCAAAAGTTTCATTTGGACATAGCCAGACGTTTGGTTCGAATTTTCAGTCAAAACAAAATAGTAGCTTTGTAGGTTAAAAGTATATTGCTGTCATTTTCAAGAAGGATCAGCCTTCATAGACATATTTCAATAGTACATAGTCTAGTGACTCCTCTGATTCACCATGGTACTTGTTCAGACAGAATCTCATGATGTACTGAAATACTAACCTTGAGGGACTCTACCTTTCTGGGAGAATGTAGAAATCTTAATTATAGATACTGTGAGAAAGTCACTGATTTGGAAAGATAAACAATGCTTTGTTTTTTTTTTTTTTTTTTTTTTACTGGGGGGGGCGGGGGAAGGGAGGAAAAATTAAAAAAAAAAGAATATTCCATTTTGTTTTACTTATCCAAAACATGCCATTCCGGGAAGAAATGCTTCAACTAGATTTTTCAAACGAAAATTCGGTATTTTTAATGTAACATCTTAATTATAAAGAAACTACATCAATCTGTTTATAATATATTGACAATTTTTACACTGCAGAGTCTCAGACATAGAACATTTGTGTCTAATAAGTGAATAGTGTAAGTATACGAGGGCCGCCATTACAATACAATAATGTTTTGCAACATGGCCTTTGACACCAATATTCAGCATTTAGAATTTTGTTAACATGCATATGCATCTTACAGTGCCATTAAATAGACATTAGAAGCCATATATTTAATGTTGATATACATGCTGTATGCATATGCATGCATTTTTCAAGTCAAGGAAAATTTCTTTTCTCTTGAAAGCTGATCTATCTCATGGTATTTTCAGACTAACTGTACTGTCCAGCTCAAAATCATTTCCTCAACTAGCCTTCTCTCTCTAACTCTCTGTGAACCATTTATTCCTTCTTTTGTGACTTACAAATTTTAAACCTACATTTACGGGAAAAAAATAATAGGAAAAAATACCAACTTTTATGATTTTTATGCTTTCTTTTCCTACACAAAGACCACCAATCAGCTGAGCAAGTCACCTCCTTACTTCAGTTCAATATGCCGTTACTGCTTCCCTTCTCCCAGTAAAAACATGAACACTCACGCACATTCACTTCAAGGCTCCCCATTTAGTTGTCTGTTACTAGGAAGCAAATATTCTGCCTTATACACCAAGGAATGCATAAAGTGGGATTTTACCTCAGAATATAATCCTTAGTCAGAATTGACAGCAGATTTTCACTCTTTTTCATTGCTTTGCTTTCTGATCACACGTTGCATCATACCTGTTCACTCATCTCTTTCTTTTCCTTTCTAGTTAGACAAAGCTAGAATAACCTCTATTGTTATCGTGGTCACAAGAATAAAACGTATCTATGTACGTTTACTAAATTTATGTGCTGGAACCACGCAGATCTTCCCTGTCAAAACAGTACAACGGGCGGGGTTCACGTTTGCCTCCTCGCCGAGCTGCTGAACTCCTAAAAGTGCCCTTCTTTCACCGTCTTGATAGAAACCTTCATTCTTTCTTAGGACTTGGTAACTGTTACACACTCGCTTCCTTCCTGCAGAGCTGCTCTAGTCTGCAATATGGTGCAGTCAGTGGAAGTAATGAAGTTTATGGCAGGTACAGGCAAATGGCTGGCAGTGCTGCATGCTCCGCCACCATCACATGGGATTCATGCTGACGTCCCTAACTTGTTCCTCGTCTGGTTTAGCAATCCCATGAAAGCGTTGCTCCTCCCGGTGGGGGTTTAAACCCCGCCGCTAAGCCCCACCAGCAGGTGGCTCTGTGGCGCGGTCAACAAAGCTGCGAAGTCTCAGCGAGTGCTGGGGGGACTGGTACAGCGCGTCACGGGTTCGAATCTCACCGCGATGCCGACAGCCACGAGCGTTTTCCTGCGGGATCAGGAAAAGGAATACGTCTTTATATGCTGACGTCCCTAACTTGTTCCTCGTCTGATTTAGCAATCCCATTCAAGCATTGCTCCTCCCGGTCGGGGTTTAAAGCCCGCCGCTAACCCCCACCAGCAGGTGGCTCGGTGGCGCGGTTAGTACGGCTGCGGAGTCTCAGCGGGTGCAGTGGGGACTCGTACAGCGCGTCAGGGGTTCGAAGCCCCCCGCAATCCACCGCCACGAGCTTTTGCCTGCGGCATCCCAAAAACCAATATGCCTTGTCCGCGGACGGGGCCCGCCGCCTTGTGCCCCTTGCTGGTTCCCTGCCGCGCTGGGAACGCAAGCCAGCCACGTTCTGCGCACGGAAAACCCCCAGGGTGGCCCCTGGCTTGCCGCTGGCACTCAACCTTCCAATGACTCCCATCAACACACGCTGGAAGGCCAGGGGGCTGTCCCTCGGGTCACACAGCCATCAAAGATGTATACTACACGGTTCATTCACAGGCAATTAATTCACACAAGTTCACATACTGGTGCTGGTGCTGTCTCATTCGAGTGGCCACGTGATGCTGGCGCGCTCCAGCTGAACCCAGGATGCTAACTCAGAAAGCCGTTAAGGGATCACATCCCACCTATACTAAAGATCTGATTTCACTTTACAGATGTAGATCTCACAAAATCCAGGACAAAGTGACTTGGAGCCGTGCAGAAAGTCTTGCTAGCGGGAGGGATGGTGATGTGGAAATACAAGGGGCTGGAAAAGTTTAGACACATTCATAAACATAATTCGGCATTTTAAGGAAATGCTGCCAAAATGTCTACTTTGAAAAGACCTGTTCCTCTCAGAACAGAACTGATACTGACTATTTAGATGCGATGTTTAAAACTGCATTAACGTGTTTTGCAAGGATGAAAAAGAAATGTCTTGAAATGGTCATTCTCATATTTAGAGTCTCAATCTTTGGAGTTCTGTTCAGGAAACATTGCAAAATGTTTATCTTTTCTTCTGATTCAGGGTGAAGCTAAACTTCTGTATAATCCCGCATAGATCTTGTTTCCAAAACATCTCCGTGCAGCCACAGTCTATCCAGCTGCTTTGGCGGGAGCTCATCCTTTTAAATACTGTCCCCCTAGACAATACTCTTATCTTTAATCACCCTCCAGTACTGCATAGCCATAGCCTAAAGGGAACCCTAGAAACAAGGAGGAGGAAAAGGGCAATTTAAGGGGAAATGTAAGAGTGATGTTAAGAGAGGCAGCGGTTGGGGAGTCCTGAAATTCTCTCTCCTGTTTTACTTGGGTCAGTTAGGTGTAACCACACAGCAGCAAGAGCTAATGTTGTTCTGATTGGGCCTACAAGGAGTGTGTATGATGTTGCCCTTCTTGCATGTAAGTGTTCCCGTGACCAGATGCAGGTTCCTTAGATCAACCTCTTTGCCATAAATTGTCTTATGGTATGACATTCCAGGATCTTAATGCAGAAAAATAACACATTTCTCTCCTTCGCAGTGGTGTGAAATATTAACATAGGATCAATTTATATTTGATCCTGGGGAGAGAATTAAAGGTCATCGTACCTTTGCCTTGCATTCGTTATGCAGCAATCCCTTCTTGCCCTAAAAGATAGGAATTTTCTGAATCATTAACGTGAGCTGGTATTTTGACGGTGTATGTTTTCTCTTTGATTACGTCCTAAAATTTGAATAGATTTTTTTCTTTAAATGATAATTTATTCTTTTTTTTTTTTTTTTTTATCCAGTTATTGTTCTAGAACTTTAACATTTCTTTTAGCTCTGATTCATGACAAGAAAATGAAATCACAAAACATTGAATGGAGAAAATTTTATTCAAAAGTTTCATTTGGACATAGCCAGACGTTTGGTTCGAATTTTCAGTCAAAACAAAATAGTAGCTTTGTAGGTTAAAAGTATATTGCTGTCATTTTCAAGAAGGATCAGCCTTCATAGACATATTTCAATAGTACATAGTCTAGTGACTCCTCTGATTCACCATGGTACTTGTTCAGACAGAATCTCATGATGTACTGAAATACTAACCTTGAGGGACTCTACCTTTCTGGGAGAATGTACAAATCTTAATTATAGATACTGTGAGAAAGTCACTGATTTGGAAAGATAAACAATGCTTTGTTTTTTTTTTTTTTTTTTTTTTTACGGGGGGGGGGGGGGGGAAGGGAGGAAAAATTAAAAAAAAAAAAAAAAAAGAATATTCCATTTTGTTTTACTTATCCAAAACATGCCATTCCGGGAAGAAATGCTTCAACTAGATTTTTCAAACGAAAATTCGGTATTTTTAATGTAACATCTTAATTATAAAGAAACTACATCAATCTGTTTATAATATATTGACAATTTTTACACTGCAGAGTCTCAGACATAGAACATTTGTGTCTAATAAGTGAATAGTGTAAGTATACGAGGGCCGCCATTACAATACAATAATGTTTTGCAACATGGCCTTTGACACCAATATTCAGCATTTAGAATTTTGTTAACATGCATATGCATCTTACAGTGCCATTAAATAGACATTAGAAGCCATATATTTAATGTTGATATACATGCTGTATGCATATGCATGCATTTTTCAAGTCAAGGAAAATTTCTTTTCTCTTGAAAGCTGATCTATCTCATGGTATTTTCAGACTAACTGTACTGTCCAGCTCAAAATCATTTCCTCAACTAGCCTTCTCTCTCTAACTCTCTGTGAACCATTTATTCCTTCTTTTGTGACTTACAAATTTTAAACCTACATTTACGGGAAAAAAATAATAGGAAAAAATACCAACTTTTATGATTTTTATGCTTTCTTTTCCTACACAAAGACCACCAATCAGCTGAGCAAGTCACCTCCTTACTTCAGTTCAATATGCCGTTACTGCTTCCCTTCTCCCAGTAAAAACATGAACACTCACGCACATTCACTTCAAGGCTCCCCATTTAGTTGTCTGTTACTAGGAAGCAAATATTCTGCCTTATACACCAAGGAATGCATAAAGTGGGATTTTACCTCAGAATATAATCCTTAGTCAGAATTGACAGCAGATTTTCACTCTTTTTCATTGCTTTGCTTTCTGATCACACGTTGCATCATACCTGTTCACTCATCTCTTTCTTTTCCTTTCTAGTTAGACAAAGCTAGAATAACCTCTATTGTTATCGTGGTCACAAGAATAAAACGTATCTATGTACGTTTACTAAATTTATGTGCTGGAACCACGCAGATCTTCCCTGTCAAAACAGTACAACGGGCGGGGTTCACGTTTGCCTCCTCGCCGAGCTGCTGAACTCCTAAAAGTGCCCTTCTTTCACCGTCTTGATAGAAACCTTCATTCTTTCTTAGGACTTGGTAACTGTTACACACTCGCTTCCTTCCTGCAGAGCTGCTCTAGTCTGCAATATGGTGCAGTCAGTGGAAGTAATGAAGTTTATGGCAGGTACAGGCAAATGGCTGGCAGTGCTGCATGCTCCGCCACCATCACATGGGATTCATGCTGACGTCCCTAACTTGTTCCTCGTCTGGTTTAGCAATCCCATGAAAGCGTTGCTCCTCCCGGTGGGGGTTTAAACCCCGCCGCTAAGCCCCACCAGCAGGTGGCTCTGTGGCGCGGTCAACAAAGCTGCGAAGTCTCAGCGAGTGCTGGGGGGACTGGTACAGCGCGTCACGGGTTCGAATCTCACCGCGATGCCGACAGCCACGAGCGTTTTCCTGCGGGATCAGGAAAAGGAATACGTCTTTATATGCTGACGTCCCTAACTTGTTCCTCGTCTGATTTAGCAATCCCATTCAAGCATTGCTCCTCCCGGTCGGGGTTTAAAGCCCGCCGCTAACCCCCACCAGCAGGTGGCTCGGTGGCGCGGTTAGTACGGCTGCGGAGTCTCAGCGGGTGCAGTGGGGACTCGTACAGCGCGTCAGGGGTTCGAAGCCCCCCGCAATCCACCGCCACGAGCTTTTGCCTGCGGCATCCCAAAAACCAATATGCCTTGTCCGCGGACGGGGCCCGCCGCCTTGTGCCCCTTGCTGGTTCCCTGCCGCGCTGGGAACGCAAGCCAGCCACGTTCTGCGCACGGAAAACCCCCAGGGTGGCCCCTGGCTTGCCGCTGGCACTCAACCTTCCAATGACTCCCATCAACACACGCTGGAAGGCCAGGGGGCTGTCCCTCGGGTCACACAGCCATCAAAGATGTATACTACACGGTTCATTCACAGGCAATTAATTCACACAAGTTCACATACTGGTGCTGGTGCTGTCTCATTCGAGTGGCCACGTGATGCTGGCGCGCTCCAGCTGAACCCAGGATGCTAACTCAGAAAGCCGTTAAGGGATCACATCCCACCTATACTAAAGATCTGATTTCACTTTACAGATGTAGATCTCACAAAATCCAGGACAAAGTGACTTGGAGCCGTGCAGAAAGTCTTGCTAGCGGGAGGGATGGTGATGTGGAAATACAAGGGGCTGGAAAAGTTTAGACACATTCATAAACATAATTCGGCATTTTAAGGAAATGCTGCCAAAATGTCTACTTTGAAAAGACCTGTTCCTCTCAGAACAGAACTGATACTGACTATTTAGATGCGATGTTTAAAACTGCATTAACGTGTTTTGCAAGGATGAAAAAGAAATGTCTTGAAATGGTCATTCTCATATTTAGAGTCTCAATCTTTGGAGTTCTGTTCAGGAAACATTGCAAAATGTTTATCTTTTCTTCTGATTCAGGGTGAAGCTAAACTTCTGTATAATCCCGCATAGATCTTGTTTCCAAAACATCTCCGTGCAGCCACAGTCTATCCAGCTGCTTTGGCGGGAGCTCATCCTTTTAAATACTGTCCCCCTAGACAATACTCTTATCTTTAATCACCCTCGAGTACTGCATAGCCATAGCCTAAAGGGAACCCTAGAAACAAGGAGGAGGAAAAGGGCAATTTAAGGGGAAATGTAAGAGTGATGTTAAGAGAGGCAGCGGTTGGGGAGTCCTGAAATTCTCTCTCCTGTTTTACTTGGGTCAGTTAGGTGTAACCACACAGCAGCAAGAGCTAATGTTGTTCTGATTGGGCCTACAAGGAGTGTGTATGATGTTGCCCTTCTTGCATGTAAGTGTTCCCGTGACCAGATGCAGGTTCCTTAGATCAACCTCTTTGCCATAAATTGTCTTATGGTATGACATTCCAGGATCTTAATGCAGAAAAATAACACATTTCTCTCCTTCGCAGTGGTGTGAAATATTAACATAGGATCAATTTATATTTGATCCTGGGGAGAGAATTAAAGGTCATCGTACCTTTGCCTTGCATTCGTTATGCAGCAATCCCTTCTTGCCCTAAAAGATAGGAATTTTCTGAATCATTAACGTGAGCTGGTATTTTGACGGTGTATGTTTTCTCTTTGATTACGTCCTAAAATTTGAATAGATTTTTTTCTTTAAATGATAATTTATTCTTTTTTTTTTTTTTTTTATCCAGTTATTGTTCTAGAACTTTAACATTTCTTTTAGCTCTGATTCATGACAAGAAAATGAAATCACAAAACATTGAATGGAGAAAATTTTATTCAAAAGTTTCATTTGGACATAGCCAGACGTTTGGTTCGAATTTTCAGTCAAAACAAAATAGTAGCTTTGTAGGTTAAAAGTATATTGCTGTCATTTTCAAGAAGGATCAGCCTTCATAGACATATTTCAATAGTACATAGTCTAGTGACTCCTCTGATTCACCATGGTACTTGTTCAGACAGAATCTCATGATGTACTGAAATACTAACCTTGAGGGACTCTACCTTTCTGGGAGAATGTAGAAATCTTAATTATAGATACTGTGAGAAAGTCACTGATTTGGAAAGATAAACAATGCTTTGTTTTTTTTTTTTTTTTTTTTTTACTGGGGGGGGCGGGGGAAGGGAGGAAAAATTAAAAAAAAAAGAATATTCCATTTTGTTTTACTTATCCAAAACATGCCATTCCGGGAAGAAATGCTTCAACTAGATTTTTCAAACGAAAATTCGGTATTTTTAATGTAACATCTTAATTATAAAGAAACTACATCAATCTGTTTATAATATATTGACAATTTTTACACTGCAGAGTCTCAGACATAGAACATTTGTGTCTAATAAGTGAATAGTGTAAGTATACGAGGGCCGCCATTACAATACAATAATGTTTTGCAACATGGCCTTTGACACCAATATTCAGCATTTAGAATTTTGTTAACATGCATATGCATCTTACAGTGCCATTAAATAGACATTAGAAGCCATATATTTAATGTTGATATACATGCTGTATGCATATGCATGCATTTTTCAAGTCAAGGAAAATTTCTTTTCTCTTGAAAGCTGATCTATCTCATGGTATTTTCAGACTAACTGTACTGTCCAGCTCAAAATCATTTCCTCAACTAGCCTTCTCTCTCTAACTCTCTGTGAACCATTTATTCCTTCTTTTGTGACTTACAAATTTTAAACCTACATTTACGGGAAAAAAATAATAGGAAAAAATACCAACTTTTATGATTTTTATGCTTTCTTTTCCTACACAAAGACCACCAATCAGCTGAGCAAGTCACCTCCTTACTTCAGTTCAATATGCCGTTACTGCTTCCCTTCTCCCAGTAAAAACATGAACACTCACGCACATTCACTTCAAGGCTCCCCATTTAGTTGTCTGTTACTAGGAAGCAAATATTCTGCCTTATACACCAAGGAATGCATAAAGTGGGATTTTACCTCAGAATATAATCCTTAGTCAGAATTGACAGCAGATTTTCACTCTTTTTCATTGCTTTGCTTTCTGATCACACGTTGCATCATACCTGTTCACTCATCTCTTTCTTTTCCTTTCTAGTTAGACAAAGCTAGAATAACCTCTATTGTTATCGTGGTCACAAGAATAAAACGTATCTATGTACGTTTACTAAATTTATGTGCTGGAACCACGCAGATCTTCCCTGTCAAAACAGTACAACGGGCGGGGTTCACGTTTGCCTCCTCGCCGAGCTGCTGAACTCCTAAAAGTGCCCTTCTTTCACCGTCTTGATAGAAACCTTCATTCTTTCTTAGGACTTGGTAACTGTTACACACTCGCTTCCTTCCTGCAGAGCTGCTCTAGTCTGCAATATGGTGCAGTCAGTGGAAGTAATGAAGTTTATGGCAGGTACAGGCAAATGGCTGGCAGTGCTGCATGCTCCGCCACCATCACATGGGATTCATGCTGACGTCCCTAACTTGTTCCTCGTCTGGTTTAGCAATCCCATGAAAGCGTTGCTCCTCCCGGTGGGGGTTTAAACCCCGCCGCTAAGCCCCACCAGCAGGTGGCTCTGTGGCGCGGTCAACAAAGCTGCGAAGTCTCAGCGAGTGCTGGGGGGACTGGTACAGCGCGTCACGGGTTCGAATCTCACCGCGATGCCGACAGCCACGAGCGTTTTCCTGCGGGATCAGGAAAAGGAATACGTCTTTATATGCTGACGTCCCTAACTTGTTCCTCGTCTGATTTAGCAATCCCATTCAAGCATTGCTCCTCCCGGTCGGGGTTTAAAGCCCGCCGCTAACCCCCACCAGCAGGTGGCTCGGTGGCGCGGTTAGTACGGCTGCGGAGTCTCAGCGGGTGCAGTGGGGACTCGTACAGCGCGTCAGGGGTTCGAAGCCCCCCGCAATCCACCGCCACGAGCTTTTGCCTGCGGCATCCCAAAAACCAATATGCCTTGTCCGCGGACGGGGCCCGCCGCCTTGTGCCCCTTGCTGGTTCCCTGCCGCGCTGGGAACGCAAGCCAGCCACGTTCTGCGCACGGAAAACCCCCAGGGTGGCCCCTGGCTTGCCGCTGGCACTCAACCTTCCAATGACTCCCATCAACACACGCTGGAAGGCCAGGGGGCTGTCCCTCGGGTCACACAGCCATCAAAGATGTATACTACACGGTTCATTCACAGGCAATTAATTCACACAAGTTCACATACTGGTGCTGGTGCTGTCTCATTCGAGTGGCCACGTGATGCTGGCGCGCTCCAGCTGAACCCAGGATGCTAACTCAGAAAGCCGTTAAGGGATCACATCCCACCTATACTAAAGATCTGATTTCACTTTACAGATGTAGATCTCACAAAATCCAGGACAAAGTGACTTGGAGCCGTGCAGAAAGTCTTGCTAGCGGGAGGGATGGTGATGTGGAAATACAAGGGGCTGGAAAAGTTTAGACACATTCATAAACATAATTCGGCATTTTAAGGAAATGCTGCCAAAATGTCTACTTTGAAAAGACCTGTTCCTCTCAGAACAGAACTGATACTGACTATTTAGATGCGATGTTTAAAACTGCATTAACGTGTTTTGCAAGGATGAAAAAGAAATGTCTTGAAATGGTCATTCTCATATTTAGAGTCTCAATCTTTGGAGTTCTGTTCAGGAAACATTGCAAAATGTTTATCTTTTCTTCTGATTCAGGGTGAAGCTAAACTTCTGTATAATCCCGCATAGATCTTGTTTCCAAAACATCTCCGTGCAGCCACAGTCTATCCAGCTGCTTTGGCGGGAGCTCATCCTTTTAAATACTGTCCCCCTAGACAATACTCTTATCTTTAATCACCCTCGAGTACTGCATAGCCATAGCCTAAAGGGAACCCTAGAAACAAGGAGGAGGAAAAGGGCAATTTAAGGGGAAATGTAAGAGTGATGTTAAGAGAGGCAGCGGTTGGGGAGTCCTGAAATTCTCTCTCCTGTTTTACTTGGGTCAGTTAGGTGTAACCACACAGCAGCAAGAGCTAATGTTGTTCTGATTGGGCCTACAAGGAGTGTGTATGATGTTGCCCTTCTTGCATGTAAGTGTTCCCGTGACCAGATGCAGGTTCCTTAGATCAACCTCTTTGCCATAAATTGTCTTATGGTATGACATTCCAGGATCTTAATGCAGAAAAATAACACATTTCTCTCCTTCGCAGTGGTGTGAAATATTAACATAGGATCAATTTATATTTGATCCTGGGGAGAGAATTAAAGGTCATCGTACCTTTGCCTTGCATTCGTTATGCAGCAATCCCTTCTTGCCCTAAAAGATAGGAATTTTCTGAATCATTAACGTGAGCTGGTATTTTGACGGTGTATGTTTTCTCTTTGATTACGTCCTAAAATTTGAATAGATTTTTTTCTTTAAATGATAATTTATTCTTTTTTTTTTTTTTTTTTTATCCAGTTATTGTTCTAGAACTTTAACATTTCTTTTAGCTCTGATTCATGACAAGAAAATGAAATCACAAAACATTGAATGGAGAAAATTTTATTCAAAAGTTTCATTTGGACATAGCCAGACGTTTGGTTCGAATTTTCAGTCAAAACAAAATAGTAGCTTTGTAGGTTAAAAGTATATTGCTGTCATTTTCAAGAAGGATCAGCCTTCATAGACATATTTCAATAGTACATAGTCTAGTGACTCCTCTGATTCACCATGGTACTTGTTCAGACAGAATCTCATGATGTACTGAAATACTAACCTTGAGGGACTCTACCTTTCTGGGAGAATGTACAAATCTTAATTATAGATACTGTGAGAAAGTCACTGATTTGGAAAGATAAACAATGCTTTGTTTTTTTTTTTTTTTTTTTTTTTACGGGGGGGGGGGGGGAAGGGAGGAAAAATTAAAAAAAAAAAAAAAAAAAGAATATTCCATTTTGTTTTACTTATCCAAAACATGCCATTCCGGGAAGAAATGCTTCAACTAGATTTTTCAAACGAAAATTCGGTATTTTTAATGTAACATCTTAATTATAAAGAAACTACATCAATCTGTTTATAATATATTGACAATTTTTACACTGCAGAGTCTCAGACATAGAACATTTGTGTCTAATAAGTGAATAGTGTAAGTATACGAGGGCCGCCATTACAATACAATAATGTTTTGCAACATGGCCTTTGACACCAATATTCAGCATTTAGAATTTTGTTAACATGCATATGCATCTTACAGTGCCATTAAATAGACATTAGAAGCCATATATTTAATGTTGATATACATGCTGTATGCATATGCATGCATTTTTCAAGTCAAGGAAAATTTCTTTTCTCTTGAAAGCTGATCTATCTCATGGTATTTTCAGACTAACTGTACTGTCCAGCTCAAAATCATTTCCTCAACTAGCCTTCTCTCTCTAACTCTCTGTGAACCATTTATTCCTTCTTTTGTGACTTACAAATTTTAAACCTACATTTACGGGAAAAAAATAATAGGAAAAAATACCAACTTTTATGATTTTTATGCTTTCTTTTCCTACACAAAGACCACCAATCAGCTGAGCAAGTCACCTCCTTACTTCAGTTCAATATGCCGTTACTGCTTCCCTTCTCCCAGTAAAAACATGAACACTCACGCACATTCACTTCAAGGCTCCCCATTTAGTTGTCTGTTACTAGGAAGCAAATATTCTGCCTTATACACCAAGGAATGCATAAAGTGGGATTTTACCTCAGAATATAATCCTTAGTCAGAATTGACAGCAGATTTTCACTCTTTTTCATTGCTTTGCTTTCTGATCACACGTTGCATCATACCTGTTCACTCATCTCTTTCTTTTCCTTTCTAGTTAGACAAAGCTAGAATAACCTCTATTGTTATCGTGGTCACAAGAATAAAACGTATCTATGTACGTTTACTAAATTTATGTGCTGGAACCACGCAGATCTTCCCTGTCAAAACAGTACAACGGGCTGGGTTCACGTTTGCATCCTCGCCGAGCTGCTGAACTCCTAAAAGTGCCCTTCTTTCACCGTCTTGATAGAAACCTTCATTCTTTCTTAGGACTTGGTAACTGTTACACACTCGCTTCCTTCCTGCAGAGCTGCTCTAGTCTGCAATATGGTGCAGTCAGTGGAAGTAATGAAGTTTATGGCAGGTACAGGCAAATGGCTGGCAGTGCTGCATGCTCCGCCACCATCACATGGGATTCATGCTGACGTCCCTAACTTGTTCCTCGTCTGGTTTAGCAATCCCATGAAAGCGTTGCTCCTCCCGGTGGGGGTTTAAACCCCGCCGCTAAGCCCCACCAGCAGGTGGCTCTGTGGCGCGGTCAACAAAGCTGCGAAGTCTCAGCGAGTGCTGGGGGGACTGGTACAGCGCGTCACGGGTTCGAATCTCACCGCGATGCCGACAGCCACGAGCGTTTTCCTGCGGGATCAGGAAAAGGAATACGTCTTTATATGCTGACGTCCCTAACTTGTTCCTCGTCTGATTTAGCAATCCCATTCAAGCATTGCTCCTCCCGGTCGGGGTTTAAAGCCCGCCGCTAACCCCCACCAGCAGGTGGCTCGGTGGCGCGGTTAGTACGGCTGCGGAGTCTCAGCGGGTGCAGTGGGGACTCGTACAGCGCGTCAGGGGTTCGAAGCCCCCCGCAATCCACCGCCACGAGCTTTTGCCTGCGGCATCCCAAAAACCAATATGCCTTGTCCGCGGACGGGGCCCGCCGCCTTGTGCCCCTTGCTGGTTCCCTGCCGCGCTGGGAACGCAAGCCAGCCACGTTCTGCGCACGGAAAACCCCCAGGGTGGCCCCTGGCTTGCCGCTGGCACTCAACCTTCCAATGACTCCCATCAACACACGCTGGAAGGCCAGGGGGCTGTCCCTCGGGTCACACAGCCATCAAAGATGTATACTACACGGTTCATTCACAGGCAATTAATTCACACAAGTTCACATACTGGTGCTGGTGCTGTCTCATTCGAGTGGCCACGTGATGCTGGCGCGCTCCAGCTGAACCCAGGATGCTAACTCAGAAAGCCGTTAAGGGATCACATCCCACCTATACTAAAGATCTGATTTCACTTTACAGATGTAGATCTCACAAAATCCAGGACAAAGTGACTTGGAGCCGTGCAGAAAGTCTTGCTAGCGGGAGGGATGGTGATGTGGAAATACAAGGGGCTGGAAAAGTTTAGACACATTCATAAACATAATTCGGCATTTTAAGGAAATGCTGCCAAAATGTCTACTTTGAAAAGACCTGTTCCTCTCAGAACAGAACTGATACTGACTATTTAGATGCGATGTTTAAAACTGCATTAACGTGTTTTGCAAGGATGAAAAAGAAATGCCTTGAAATGGTCATTCTCATATTTAGAGTCTCAATCTTTGGAGTTCTGTTCAGGAAACATTGCAAAATGTTTATCTTTTCTTCTGATTCAGGGTGAAGCTAAACTTCTGTATAATCCCGCATAGATCTTGTTTCCAAAACATCTCCGTGCAGCCACAGTCTATCCAGCTGCTTTGGCGGGAGCTCATCCTTTTAAATACTGTCCCCCTAGACAATACTCTTATCTTTAATCACC
Organism: Pezoporus flaviventris; assembly: GCF_033815535.1. Lineage (NCBI taxonomy): Eukaryota > Metazoa > Chordata > Aves > Psittaciformes > Psittacidae > Pezoporus > Pezoporus flaviventris. Next base: position 5,103,574 of record NW_026892644.1, read on the forward strand.
CTCGAGTACTGCATAGCCATAGCCTAAAGGGAACCCTAGAAACAAGGAGGAGGAAAAGGGCAATTTAAGGGGAAATGTAAGAGTGATGTTAAGAGAGGCAGCGGTTGGGGAGTCCTGAAATTCTCTCTCCTGTTTTACTTGGGTCAGTTAGGTGTAACCACACAGCAGCAAGAGCTAATGTTGTTCTGATTGGGCCTACAAGGAGTGTGTATGATGTTGCCCTTCTTGCATGTAAGTGTTCCCGTGACCAGATGCAGGTTCCTTAGATCAACCTCTTTGCCATAAATTGTCTTATGGTATGACATTCCAGGATCTTAATGCAGAAAAATAACACATTTCTCTCCTTCGCAGTGGTGTGAAATATTAACATAGGATCAATTTATATTTGATCCTGGGGAGAGAATTAAAGGTCATCGTACCTTTGCCTTGCATTCGTTATGCAGCAATCCCTTCTTGCCCTAAAAGATAGGAATTTTCTGAATCATTAACGTGAGCTGGTATTTTGACGGTGTATGTTTTCTCTTTGATTACGTCCTAAAATTTGAATAGATTTTTTTCTTTAAATGATAATTTATTCTTTTTTTTTTTTTTTTTTTATCCAGTTATTGTTCTAGAACTTTAACATTTCTTTTAGCTCTGATTCATGACAAGAAAATGAAATCACAAAACATTGAATGGAGAAAATTTTATTCAAAAGTTTCATTTGGACATAGCCAGACGTTTGGTTCGAATTTTCAGTCAAAACAAAATAGTAGCTTTGTAGGTTAAAAGTATATTGCTGTCATTTTCAAGAAGGATCAGCCTTCATAGACATATTTCAATAGTACATAGTCTAGTGACTCCTCTGATTCACCATGGTACTTGTTCAGACAGAATCTCATGATGTACTGAAATACTAACCTTGAGGGACTCTACCTTTCTGGGAGAATGTACAAATCTTAATTATAGATACTGTGAGAAAGTCACTGATTTGGAAAGATAAACAATGCTTTGTTTTTTTTTTTTTTTTTTTTTTTACGGGGGGGGGGGGGGGAAGGGAGGAAAAATTAAAAAAAAAAAAAAAAAAGAATATTCCATTTTGTTTTACTTATCCAAAACATGCCATTCCGGGAAGAAATGCTTCAACTAGATTTTTCAAACGAAAATTCGGTATTTTTAATGTAACATCTTAATTATAAAGAAACTACATCAATCTGTTTATAATATATTGACAATTTTTACACTGCAGAGTCTCAGACATAGAACATTTGTGTCTAATAAGTGAATAGTGTAAGTATACGAGGGCCGCCATTACAATACAATAATGTTTTGCAACATGGCCTTTGACACCAATATTCAGCATTTAGAATTTTGTTAACATGCATATGCATCTTACAGTGCCATTAAATAGACATTAGAAGCCATATATTTAATGTTGATATACATGCTGTATGCATATGCATGCATTTTTCAAGTCAAGGAAAATTTCTTTTCTCTTGAAAGCTGATCTATCTCATGGTATTTTCAGACTAACTGTACTGTCCAGCTCAAAATCATTTCCTCAACTAGCCTTCTCTCTCTAACTCTCTGTGAACCATTTATTCCTTCTTTTGTGACTTACAAATTTTAAACCTACATTTACGGGAAAAAAATAATAGGAAAAAATACCAACTTTTATGATTTTTATGCTTTCTTTTCCTACACAAAGACCACCAATCAGCTGAGCAAGTCACCTCCTTACTTCAGTTCAATATGCCGTTACTGCTTCCCTTCTCCCAGTAAAAACATGAACACTCACGCACATTCACTTCAAGGCTCCCCATTTAGTTGTCTGTTACTAGGAAGCAAATATTCTGCCTTATACACCAAGGAATGCATAAAGTGGGATTTTACCTCAGAATATAATCCTTAGTCAGAATTGACAGCAGATTTTCACTCTTTTTCATTGCTTTGCTTTCTGATCACACGTTGCATCATACCTGTTCACTCATCTCTTTCTTTTCCTTTCTAGTTAGACAAAGCTAGAATAACCTCTATTGTTATCGTGGTCACAAGAATAAAACGTATCTATGTACGTTTACTAAATTTATGTGCTGGAACCACGCAGATCTTCCCTGTCAAAACTGTACAACGGGCTGGGTTCACGTTTGCATCCTCGCCGAGCTGCTGAACTCCTAAAAGTGCCCTTCTTTCACCGTCTTGATAGAAACCTTCATTCTTTCTTAGGACTTGGTAACTGTTACACACTCGCTTCCTTCCTGCAGAGCTGCTCTAGTCTGCAATATGGTGCAGTCAGTGGAAGTAATGAAGTTTATGGCAGGTACAGGCAAATGGCTGGCAGTGCTGCATGCTCCGCCACCATCACATGGGATTCATGCTGACGTCCCTAACTTGTTCCTCGTCTGGTTTAGCAATCCCATGAAAGCGTTGCTCCTCCCGGTGGGGGTTTAAACCCCGCCGCTAAGCCCCACCAGCAGGTGGCTCTGTGGCGCGGTCAACAAAGCTGCGAAGTCTCAGCGAGTGCTGGGGGGACTGGTACAGCGCGTCACGGGTTCGAATCTCACCGCGATGCCGACAGCCACGAGCGTTTTCCTGCGGGATCAGGAAAAGGAATACGTCTTTATATGCTGACGTCCCTAACTTGTTCCTCGTCTGATTTAGCAATCCCATTCAAGCATTGCTCCTCCCGGTCGGGGTTTAAAGCCCGCCGCTAACCCCCACCAGCAGGTGGCTCGGTGGCGCGGTTAGTACGGCTGCGGAGTCTCAGCGGGTGCAGTGGGGACTCGTACAGCGCGTCAGGGGTTCGAAGCCCCCCGCAATCCACCGCCACGAGCTTTTGCCTGCGGCATCCCAAAAACCAATATGCCTTGTCCGCGGACGGGGCCCGCCGCCTTGTGCCCCTTGCTGGTTCCCTGCCGCGCTGGGAACGCAAGCCAGCCACGTTCTGCGCACGGAAAACCCCCAGGGTGGCCCCTGGCTTGCCGCTGGCACTCAACCTTCCAATGACTCCCATCAACACACGCTGGAAGGCCAGGGGGCTGTCCCTCGGGTCACACAGCCATCAAAGATGTATACTACACGGTTCATTCACAGGCAATTAATTCACACAAGTTCACATACTGGTGCTGGTGCTGTCTCATTCGAGTGGCCACGTGATGCTGGCGCGCTCCAGCTGAACCCAGGATGCTAACTCAGAAAGCCGTTAAGGGATCACATCCCACCTATACTAAAGATCTGATTTCACTTTACAGATGTAGATCTCACAAAATCCAGGACAAAGTGACTTGGAGCCGTGCAGAAAGTCTTGCTAGCGGGAGGGATGGTGATGTGGAAATACAAGGGGCTGGAAAAGTTTAGACACATTCATAAACATAATTCGGCATTTTAAGGAAATGCTGCCAAAATGTCTACTTTGAAAAGACCTGTTCCTCTCAGAACAGAACTGATACTGACTATTTAGATGCGATGTTTAAAACTGCATTAACGTGTTTTGCAAGGATGAAAAAGAAATGTCTTGAAATGGTCATTCTCATATTTAGAGTCTCAATCTTTGGAGTTCTGTTCAGGAAACATTGCAAAATGTTTATCTTTTCTTCTGATTCAGGGTGAAGCTAAACTTCTGTATAATCCCGCATAGATCTTGTTTCCAAAACATCTCCGTGCAGCCACAGTCTATCCAGCTGCTTTGGCGGGAGCTCATCCTTTTAAATACTGTCCCCCTAGACAATACTCTTATCTTTAATCACCCTCGAGTACTGCATAGCCATAGCCTAAAGGGAACCCTAGAAACAAGGAGGAGGAAAAGGGCAATTTAAGGGGAAATGTAAGAGTGATGTTAAGAGAGGCAGCGGTTGGGGAGTCCTGAAATTCTCTCTCCTGTTTTACTTGGGTCAGTTAGGTGTAACCACACAGCAGCAAGAGCTAATGTTGTTCTGATTGGGCCTACAAGGAGTGTGTATGATGTTGCCCTTCTTGCATGTAAGTGTTCCCGTGACCAGATGCAGGTTCCTTAGATCAACCTCTTTGCCATAAATTGTCTTATGGTATGACATTCCAGGATCTTAATGCAGAAAAATAACACATTTCTCTCCTTCGCAGTGGTGTGAAATATTAACATAGGATCAATTTATATTTGATCCTGGGGAGAGAATTAAAGGTCATCGTACCTTTGCCTTGCATTCGTTATGCAGCAATCCCTTCTTGCCCTAAAAGATAGGAATTTTCTGAATCATTAACGTGAGCTGGTATTTTGACGGTGTATGTTTTCTCTTTGATTACGTCCTAAAATTTGAATAGATTTTTTTCTTTAAATGATAATTTATTCTTTTTTTTTTTTTTTTTATCCAGTTATTGTTCTAGAACTTTAACATTTCTTTTAGCTCTGATTCATGACAAGAAAATGAAATCACAAAACATTGAATGGAGAAAATTTTATTCAAAAGTTTCATTTGGACATAGCCAGACGTTTGGTTCGAATTTTCAGTCAAAACAAAATAGTAGCTTTGTAGGTTAAAAGTATATTGCTGTCATTTTCAAGAAGGATCAGCCTTCATAGACATATTTCAATAGTACATAGTCTAGTGACTCCTCTGATTCACCATGGTACTTGTTCAGACAGAATCTCATGATGTACTGAAATACTAACCTTGAGGGACTCTACCTTTCTGGGAGAATGTAGAAATCTTAATTATAGATACTGTGAGAAAGTCACTGATTTGGAAAGATAAACAATGCTTTGTTTTTTTTTTTTTTTTTTTTTACTGGGGGGGGCGGGGGAAGGGAGGAAAAATTAAAAAAAAAAGAATATTCCATTTTGTTTTACTTATCCAAAACATGCCATTCCGGGAAGAAATGCTTCAACTAGATTTTTCAAACGAAAATTCGGTATTTTTAATGTAACATCTTAATTATAAAGAAACTACATCAATCTGTTTATAATATATTGACAATTTTTACACTGCAGAGTCTCAGACATAGAACATTTGTGTCTAATAAGTGAATAGTGTAAGTATACGAGGGCCGCCATTACAATACAATAATGTTTTGCAACATGGCCTTTGACACCAATATTCAGCATTTAGAATTTTGTTAACATGCATATGCATCTTACAGTGCCATTAAATAGACATTAGAAGCCATATATTTAATGTTGATATACATGCTGTATGCATATGCATGCATTTTTCAAGTCAAGGAAAATTTCTTTTCTCTTGAAAGCTGATCTATCTCATGGTATTTTCAGACTAACTGTACTGTCCAGCTCAAAATCATTTCCTCAACTAGCCTTCTCTCTCTAACTCTCTGTGAACCATTTATTCCTTCTTTTGTGACTTACAAATTTTAAACCTACATTTACGGGAAAAAAATAATAGGAAAAAATACCAACTTTTATGATTTTTATGCTTTCTTTTCCTACACAAAGACCACCAATCAGCTGAGCAAGTCACCTCCTTACTTCAGTTCAATATGCCGTTACTGCTTCCCTTCTCCCAGTAAAAACATGAACACTCACGCACATTCACTTCAAGGCTCCCCATTTAGTTGTCTGTTACTAGGAAGCAAATATTCTGCCTTATACACCAAGGAATGCATAAAGTGGGATTTTACCTCAGAATATAATCCTTAGTCAGAATTGACAGCAGATTTTCACTCTTTTTCATTGCTTTGCTTTCTGATCACACGTTGCATCATACCTGTTCACTCATCTCTTTCTTTTCCTTTCTAGTTAGACAAAGCTAGAATAACCTCTATTGTTATCGTGGTCACAAGAATAAAACGTATCTATGTACGTTTACTAAATTTATGTGCTGGAACCACGCAGATCTTCCCTGTCAAAACAGTACAACGGGCTGGGTTCACGTTTGCCTCCTCGCCGAGCTGCTGAACTCCTAAAAGTGCCCTTCTTTCACCGTCTTGATAGAAACCTTCATTCTTTCTTAGGACTTGGTAACTGTTACACACTCGCTTCCTTCCTGCAGAGCTGCTCTAGTCTGCAATATGGTGCAGTCAGTGGAAGTAATGAAGTTTATGGCAGGTACAGGCAAATGGCTGGCAGTGCTGCATGCTCCGCCACCATCACATGGGATTCATGCTGACGTCCCTAACTTGTTCCTCGTCTGGTTTAGCAATCCCATGAAAGCGTTGCTCCTCCCGGTGGGGGTTTAAACCCCGCCGCTAAGCCCCACCAGCAGGTGGCTCTGTGGCGCGGTCAACAAAGCTGCGAAGTCTCAGCGAGTGCTGGGGGGACTGGTACAGCGCGTCACGGGTTCGAATCTCACCGCGATGCCGACAGCCACGAGCGTTTTCCTGCGGGATCAGGAAAAGGAATACGTCTTTATATGCTGACGTCCCTAACTTGTTCCTCGTCTGATTTAGCAATCCCATTCAAGCATTGCTCCTCCCGGTCGGGGTTTAAAGCCCGCCGCTAACCCCCACCAGCAGGTGGCTCGGTGGCGCGGTTAGTACGGCTGCGGAGTCTCAGCGGGTGCAGTGGGGACTCGTACAGCGCGTCAGGGGTTCGAAGCCCCCCGCAATCCACCGCCACGAGCTTTTGCCTGCGGCATCCCAAAAACCAATATGCCTTGTCCGCGGACGGGGCCCGCCGCCTTGTGCCCCTTGCTGGTTCCCTGCCGCGCTGGGAACGCAAGCCAGCCACGTTCTGCGCACGGAAAACCCCCAGGGTGGCCCCTGGCTTGCCGCTGGCACTCAACCTTCCAATGACTCCCATCAACACACGCTGGAAGGCCAGGGGGCTGTCCCTCGGGTCACACAGCCATCAAAGATGTATACTACACGGTTCATTCACAGGCAATTAATTCACACAAGTTCACATACTGGTGCTGGTGCTGTCTCATTCGAGTGGCCACGTGATGCTGGCGCGCTCCAGCTGAACCCAGGATGCTAACTCAGAAAGCCGTTAAGGGATCACATCCCACCTATACTAAAGATCTGATTTCACTTTACAGATGTAGATCTCACAAAATCCAGGACAAAGTGACTTGGAGCCGTGCAGAAAGTCTTGCTAGCGGGAGGGATGGTGATGTGGAAATACAAGGGGCTGGAAAAGTTTAGACACATTCATAAACATAATTCGGCATTTTAAGGAAATGCTGCCAAAATGTCTACTTTGAAAAGACCTGTTCCTCTCAGAACAGAACTGATACTGACTATTTAGATGCGATGTTTAAAACTGCATTAACGTGTTTTGCAAGGATGAAAAAGAAATGTCTTGAAATGGTCATTCTCATATTTAGAGTCTCAATCTTTGGAGTTCTGTTCAGGAAACATTGCAAAATGTTTATCTTTTCTTCTGATTCAGGGTGAAGCTAAACTTCTGTATAATCCCGCATAGATCTTGTTTCCAAAACATCTCCGTGCAGCCACAGTCTATCCAGCTGCTTTGGCGGGAGCTCATCCTTTTAAATACTGTCCCCCTAGACAATACTCTTATCTTTAATCACCCTCGAGTACTGCATAGCCATAGCCTAAAGGGAACCCTAGAAACAAGGAGGAGGAAAAGGGCAATTTAAGGGGAAATGTAAGAGTGATGTTAAGAGAGGCAGCGGTTGGGGAGTCCTGAAATTCTCTCTCCTGTTTTACTTGGGTCAGTTAGGTGTAACCACACAGCAGCAAGAGCTAATGTTGTTCTGATTGGGCCTACAAGGAGTGTGTATGATGTTGCCCTTCTTGCATGTAAGTGTTCCCGTGACCAGATGCAGGTTCCTTAGATCAACCTCTTTGCCATAAATTGTCTTATGGTATGACATTCCAGGATCTTAATGCAGAAAAATAACACATTTCTCTCCTTCGCAGTGGTGTGAAATATTAACATAGGATCAATTTATATTTGATCCTGGGGAGAGAATTAAAGGTCATCGTACCTTTGCCTTGCATTCGTTATGCAGCAATCCCTTCTTGCCCTAAAAGATAGGAATTTTCTGAATCATTAACGTGAGCTGGTATTTTGACGGTGTATGTTTTCTCTTTGATTACGTCCTAAAATTTGAATAGATTTTTTTCTTTAAATGATAATTTATTCTTTTTTTTTTTTTTTTATCCAGTTATTGTTCTAGAACTTTAACATTTCTTTTAGCTCTGATTCATGACAAGAAAATGAAATCACAAAACATTGAATGGAGAAAATTTTATTCAAAAGTTTCATTTGGACATAGCCAGACGTTTGGTTCGAATTTTCAGTCAAAACAAAATAGTAGCTTTGTAGGTTAAAAGTATATTGCTGTCATTTTCAAGAAGGATCAGCCTTCATAGACATATTTCAATAGTACATAGTCTAGTGACTCCTCTGATTCACCATGGTACTTGTTCAGACAGAATCTCATGATGTACTGAAATACTAACCTTGAGGGACTCTACCTTTCTGGGAGAATGTAGAAATCTTAATTATAGATACTGTGAGAAAGTCACTGATTTGGAAAGATAAACAATGCTTTGTTTTTTTTTTTTTTTTTTTTTTACTGGGGGGGGCGGGGGAAGGGAGGAAAAATTAAAAAAAAAAGAATATTCCATTTTGTTTTACTTATCCAAAACATGCCATTCCGGGAAGAAATGCTTCAACTAGATTTTTCAAACGAAAATTCGGTATTTTTAATGTAACATCTTAATTATAAAGAAACTACATCAATCTGTTTATAATATATTGACAATTTTTACACTGCAGAGTCTCAGACATAGAACATTTGTGTCTAATAAGTGAATAGTGTAAGTATACGAGGGCCGCCATTACAATACAATAATGTTTTGCAACATGGCCTTTGACACCAATATTCAGCATTTAGAATTTTGTTAACATGCATATGCATCTTACAGTGCCATTAAATAGACATTAGAAGCCATATATTTAATGTTGATATACATGCTGTATGCATATGCATGCATTTTTCAAGTCAAGGAAAATTTCTTTTCTCTTGAAAGCTGATCTATCTCATGGTATTTTCAGACTAACTGTACTGTCCAGCTCAAAATCATTTCCTCAACTAGCCTTCTCTCTCTAACTCTCTGTGAACCATTTATTCCTTCTTTTGTGACTTACAAATTTTAAACCTACATTTACGGGAAAAAAATAATAGGAAAAAATACCAACTTTTATGATTTTTATGCTTTCTTTTCCTACACAAAGACCACCAATCAGCTGAGCAAGTCACCTCCTTACTTCAGTTCAATATGCCGTTACTGCTTCCCTTCTCCCAGTAAAAACATGAACACTCACGCACATTCACTTCAAGGCTCCCCATTTAGTTGTCTGTTACTAGGAAGCAAATATTCTGCCTTATACACCAAGGAATGCATAAAGTGGGATTTTACCTCAGAATATAATCCTTAGTCAGAATTGACAGCAGATTTTCACTCTTTTTCATTGCTTTGCTTTCTGATCACACGTTGCATCATACCTGTTCACTTATCTCTTTCTTTTCCTTTCTAGTTAGACAAAGCTAGAATAACCTCTATTGTTATCGTGGTCACAAGAATAAAACGTATCTATGTACGTTTACTAAATTTATGTGCTGGAACCACGCAGATCTTCCCTGTCAAAACAGTACAACGGGCTGGGTTCACGTTTGCATCCTCGCCGAGCTGCTGAACTCCTAAAAGTGCCCTTCTTTCACCGTCTTGATAGAAACCTTCATTCTTTCTTAGGACTTGGTAACTGTTACACACTCGCTTCCTTCCTGCAGAGCTGCTCTAGTCTGCAATATGGTGCAGTCAGTGGAAGTAATGAAGTTTATGGCAGGTACAGGCAAATGGCTGGCAGTGCTGCATGCTCCGCCACCATCACATGGGATTCATGCTGACGTCCCTAACTTGTTCCTCGTCTGGTTTAGCAATCCCATGAAAGCGTTGCTCCTCCCGGTGGGGGTTTAAACCCCGCCGCTAAGCCCCACCAGCAGGTGGCTCTGTGGCGCGGTCAACAAAGCTGCGAAGTCTCAGCGAGTGCTGGGGGGACTGGTACAGCGCGTCACGGGTTCGAATCTCACCGCGATGCCGACAGCCACGAGCGTTTTCCTGCGGGATCAGGAAAAGGAATACGTCTTTATATGCTGACGTCCCTAACTTGTTCCTCGTCTGATTTAGCAATCCCATTCAAGCATTGCTCCTCCCGGTCGGGGTTTAAAGCCCGCCGCTAACCCCCACCAGCAGGTGGCTCGGTGGCGCGGTTAGTACGGCTGCGGAGTCTCAGCGGGTGCAGTGGGGACTCGTACAGCGCGTCAGGGGTTCGAAGCCCCCCGCAATCCACCGCCACGAGCTTTTGCCTGCGGCATCCCAAAAACCAATATGCCTTGTCCGCGGACGGGGCCCGCCGCCTTGTGCCCCTTGCTGGTTCCCTGCCGCGCTGGGAACGCAAGCCAGCCACGTTCTGCGCACGGAAAACCCCCAGGGTGGCCCCTGGCTTGCCGCTGGCACTCAACCTTCCAATGACTCCCATCAACACACGCTGGAAGGCCAGGGGGCTGTCCCTCGGGTCACACAGCCATCAAAGATGTATACTACACGGTTCATTCACAGGCAATTAATTCACACAAGTTCACATACTGGTGCTGGTGCTGTCTCATTCGAGTGGCCACGTGATGCTGGCGCGCTCCAGCTGAACCCAGGATGCTAACTCAGAAAGCCGTTAAGGGATCACATCCCACCTATACTAAAGATCTGATTTCACTTTACAGATGTAGATCTCACAAAATCCAGGACAAAGTGACTTGGAGCCGTGCAGAAAGTCTTGCTAGCGGGAGGGATGGTGATGTGGAAATACAAGGGGCTGGAAAAGTTTAGACACATTCATAAACATAATTCGGCATTTTAAGGAAATGCTGCCAAAATGTCTACTTTGAAAAGACCTGTTCCTCTCAGAACAGAACTGATACTGACTATTTAGATGCGATGTTTAAAACTGCATTAACGTGTTTTGCAAGGATGAAAAAGAAATGTCTTGAAATGGTCATTCTCATATTTAGAGTCTCAATCTTTGGAGTTCTGTTCAGGAAACATTGCAAAATGTTTATCTTTTCTTCTGATTCAGGGTGAAGCTAAACTTCTGTATAATCCCGCATAGATCTTGTTTCCAAAACATCTCCGTGCAGCCACAGTCTATCCAGCTGCTTTGGCGGGAGCTCATCCTTTTAAATACTGTCCCCCTAGACAATACTCTTATCTTTAATCACCCTCGAGTACTGCATAGCCATAGCCTAAAGGGAACCCTAGAAACAAGGAGGAGGAAAAGGGCAATTTAAGGGGAAATGTAAGAGTGATGTTAAGAGAGGCAGCGGTTGGGGAGTCCTGAAATTCTCTCTCCTGTTTTACTTGGGTCAGTTAGGTGTAACCACACAGCAGCAAGAGCTAATGTTGTTCTGATTGGGCCTACAAGGAGTGTGTATGATGTTGCCCTTCTTGCATGTAAGTGTTCCCGTGACCAGATGCAGGTTCCTTAGATCAACCTCTTTGCCATAAATTGTCTTATGGTATGACATTCCAGGATCTTAATGCAGAAAAATAACACATTTCTCTCCTTCGCAGTGGTGTGAAATATTAACATAGGATCAATTTATATTTGATCCTGGGGAGAGAATTAAAGGTCATCGTACCTTTGCCTTGCATTCGTTATGCAGCAATCCCTTCTTGCCCTAAAAGATAGGAATTTTCTGAATCATTAACGTGAGCTGGTATTTTGACGGTGTATGTTTTCTCTTTGATTACGTCCTAAAATTTGAATAGATTTTTTTCTTTAAATGATAATTTATTCTTTTTTTTTTTTTTTTTATCCAGTTATTGTTCTAGAACTTTAACATTTCTTTTAGCTCTGATTCATGACAAGAAAATGAAATCACAAAACATTGAATGGAGAAAATTTTATTCAAAAGTTTCATTTGGACATAGCCAGACGTTTGGTTCGAATTTTCAGTCAAAACAAAATAGTAGCTTTGTAGGTTAAAAGTATATTGCTGTCATTTTCAAGAAGGATCAGCCTTCATAGACATATTTCAATAGTACATAGTCTAGTGACTCCTCTGATTCACCATGGTACTTGTTCAGACAGAATCTCATGATGTACTGAAATACTAACCTTGAGGGACTCTACCTTTCTGGGAGAATGTAGAAATCTTAATTATAGATACTGTGAGAAAGTCACTGATTTGGAAAGATAAACAATGCTTTGTTTGTTTTTTTTTTTTTTTTTTACTGGGGGGGGCGGGGGAAGGGAGGAAAAATTAAAAAAAAAAGAATATTCCATTTTGTTTTACTTATCCAAAACATGCCATTCCGGGAAGAAATGCTTCAACTAGATTTTTCAAACGAAAATTCGGTATTTTTAATGTAACATCTTAATTATAAAGAAACTACATCAATCTGTTTATAATATATTGACAATTTTTACACTGCAGAGTCTCAGACATAGAACATTTGTGTCTAATAAGTGAATAGTGTAAGTATACGAGGGCCGCCATTACAATACAATAATGTTTTGCAACATGGCCTTTGACACCAATATTCAGCATTTAGAATTTTGTTAACATGCATATGCATCTTACAGTGCCATTAAATAGACATTAGAAGCCATATATTTAATGTTGATATACATGCTGTATGCATATGCATGCATTTTTCAAGTCAAGGAAAATTTCTTTTCTCTTGAAAGCTGATCTATCTCATGGTATTTTCAGACTAACTGTACTGTCCAGCTCAAAATCATTTCCTCAACTAGCCTTCTCTCTCTAACTCTCTGTGAACCATTTATTCCTTCTTTTGTGACTTACAAATTTTAAACCTACATTTACGGGAAAAAAATAATAGGAAAAAATACCAACTTTTATGATTTTTATGCTTTCTTTTCCTACACAAAGACCACCAATCAGCTGAGCAAGTCACCTCCTTACTTCAGTTCAATATGCCGTTACTGCTTCCCTTCTCCCAGTAAAAACATGAACACTCACGCACATTCACTTCAAGGCTCCCCATTTAGTTGTCTGTTACTAGGAAGCAAATATTCTGCCTTATACACCAAGGAATGCATAAAGTGGGATTTTACCTCAGAATATAATCCTTAGTCAGAATTGACAGCAGATTTTCACTCTTTTTCATTGCTTTGCTTTCTGATCACACGTTGCATCATACCTGTTCACTCATCTCTTTCTTTTCCTTTCTAGTTAGACAAAGCTAGAATAACCTCTATTGTTATCGTGGTCACAAGAATAAAACGTATCTATGTACGTTTACTAAATTTATGTGCTGGAACCACGCAGATCTTCCCTGTCAAAACAGTACAACGGGCTGGGTTCACGTTTGCCTCCTCGCCGAGCTGCTGAACTCCTAAAAGTGCCCTTCTTTCACCGTCTTGATAGAAACCTTCATTCTTTCTTAGGACTTGGTAACTGTTACACACTCGCTTCCTTCCTGCAGAGCTGCTCTAGTCTGCAATATGGTGCAGTCAGTGGAAGTAATGAAGTTTATGGCAGGTACAGGCAAATGGCTGGCAGTGCTGCATGCTCCGCCACCATCACATGGGATTCATGCTGACGTCCCTAACTTGTTCCTCGTCTGGTTTAGCAATCCCATGAAAGCGTTGCTCCTCCCGGTGGGGGTTTAAACCCCGCCGCTAAGCCCCACCAGCAGGTGGCTCTGTGGCGCGGTCAACAAAGCTGCGAAGTCTCAGCGAGTGCTGGGGGGACTGGTACAGCGCGTCACGGGTTCGAATCTCACCGCGATGCCGACAGCCACGAGCGTTTTCCTGCGGGATCAGGAAAAGGAATACGTCTTTATATGCTGACGTCCCTAACTTGTTCCTCGTCTGATTTAGCAATCCCATTCAAGCATTGCTCCTCCCGGTCGGGGTTTAAAGCCCGCCGCTAACCCCCACCAGCAGGTGGCTCGGTGGCGCGGTTAGTACGGCTGCGGAGTCTCAGCGGGTGCAGTGGGGACTCGTACAGCGCGTCAGGGGTTCGAAGCCCCCCGCAATCCACCGCCACGAGCTTTTGCCTGCGGCATCCCAAAAACCAATATGCCTTGTCCGCGGACGGGGCCCGCCGCCTTGTGCCCCTTGCTGGTTCCCTGCCGCGCTGGGAACGCAAGCCAGCCACGTTCTGCGCACGGAAAACCCCCAGGGTGGCCCCTGGCTTGCCGCTGGCACTCAACCTTCCAATGACTCCCATCAACACACGCTGGAAGGCCAGGGGGCTGTCCCTCGGGTCACACAGCCATCAAAGATGTATACTACACGGTTCATTCACAGGCAATTAATTCACACAAGTTCACATACTGGTGCTGGTGCTGTCTCATTCGAGTGGCCACGTGATGCTGGCGCGCTCCAGCTGAACCCAGGATGCTAACTCAGAAAGCCGTTAAGGGATCACATCCCACCTATACTAAAGATCTGATTTCACTTTACAGATGTAGATCTCACAAAATCCAGGACAAAGTGACTTGGAGCCGTGCAGAAAGTCTTGCTAGCGGGAGGGATGGTGATGTGGAAATACAAGGGGCTGGAAAAGTTTAGACACATTCATAAACATAATTCGGCATTTTAAGGAAATGCTGCCAAAATGTCTACTTTGAAAAGACCTGTTCCTCTCAGAACAGAACTGATACTGACTATTTAGATGCGATGTTTAAAACTGCATTAACGTGTTTTGCAAGGATGAAAAAGAAATGTCTTGAAATGGTCATTCTCATATTTAGAGTCTCAATCTTTGGAGTTCTGTTCAGGAAACATTGCAAAATGTTTATCTTTTCTTCTGATTCAGGGTGAAGCTAAACTTCTGTATAATCCCGCATAGATCTTGTTTCCAAAACATCTCCGTGCAGCCACAGTCTATCCAGCTGCTTTGGCGGGAGCTCATCCTTTTAAATACTGTCCCCCTAGACAATACTCTTATCTTTAATCACCCTCGAGTACTGCATAGCCATAGCCTAAAGGGAACCCTAGAAACAAGGAGGAGGAAAAGGGCAATTTAAGGGGAAATGTAAGAGTGATGTTAAGAGAGGCAGCGGTTGGGGAGTCCTGAAATTCTCTCTCCTGTTTTACTTGGGTCAGTTAGGTGTAACCACACAGCAGCAAGAGCTAATGTTGTTCTGATTGGGCCTACAAGGAGTGTGTATGATGTTGCCCTTCTTGCATGTAAGTGTTCCCGTGACCAGATGCAGGTTCCTTAGATCAACCTCTTTGCCATAAATTGTCTTATGGTATGACATTCCAGGATCTTAATGCAGAAAAATAACACATTTCTCTCCTTCGCAGTGGTGTGAAATATTAACATAGGATCAATTTATATTTGATCCTGGGGAGAGAATTAAAGGTCATCGTACCTTTGCCTTGCATTCGTTATGCAGCAATCCCTTCTTGCCCTAAAAGATAGGAATTTTCTGAATCATTAACGTGAGCTGGTATTTTGACGGTGTATGTTTTCTCTTTGATTACGTCCTAAAATTTGAATAGATTTTTTTCTTTAAATGATAATTTATTCTTTTTTTTTTTTTTTTATCCAGTTATTGTTCTAGAACTTTAACATTTCTTTTAGCTCTGATTCATGACAAGAAAATGAAATCACAAAACATTGAATGGAGAAAATTTTATTCAAAAGTTTCATTTGGACATAGCCAGACGTTTGGTTCGAATTTTCAGTCAAAACAAAATAGTAGCTTTGTAGGTTAAAAGTATATTGCTGTCATTTTCAAGAAGGATCAGCCTTCATAGACATATTTCAATAGTACATAGTCTAGTGACTCCTCTGATTCACCATGGTACTTGTTCAGACAGAATCTCATGATGTACTGAAATACTAACCTTGAGGGACTCTACCTTTCTGGGAGAATGTAGAAATCTTAATTATAGATACTGTGAGAAAGTCACTGATTTGGAAAGATAAACAATGCTTTGTTTTTTTTTTTTTTTTTTTTTTACTGGGGCGGGGGAAGGGAGGAAAAATTAAAAAAAAAAGAATATTCCATTTTGTTTTACTTATCCAAAACATGCCATTCCGGGAAGAAATGCTTCAACTAGATTTTTCAAACGAAAATTCGGTATTTTTAATGTAACATCTTAATTATAAAGAAACTACATCAATCTGTTTATAATATATTGACAATTTTTACACTGCAGAGTCTCAGACATAGAACATTTGTGTCTAATAAGTGAATAGTGTAAGTATACGAGGGCCGCCATTACAATACAATAATGTTTTGCAACATGGCCTTTGACACCAATATTCAGCATTTAGAATTTTGTTAACATGCATATGCATCTTACAGTGCCATTAAATAGACATTAGAAGCCATATATTTAATGTTGATATACATGCTGTATGCATATGCATGCATTTTTCAAGTCAAGGAAAATTTCTTTTCTCTTGAAAGCTGATCTATCTCATGGTATTTTCAGACTAACTGTACTGTCCAGCTCAAAATCATTTCCTCAACTAGCCTTCTCTCTCTAACTCTCTGTGAACCATTTATTCCTTCTTTTGTGACTTACAAATTTTAAACCTACATTTACGGGAAAAAAATAATAGGAAAAAATACCAACTTTTATGATTTTTATGCTTTCTTTTCCTACACAAAGACCACCAATCAGCTGAGCAAGTCACCTCCTTACTTCAGTTCAATATGCCGTTACTGCTTCCCTTCTCCCAGTAAAAACATGAACACTCACGCACATTCACTTCAAGGCTCCCCATTTAGTTGTCTGTTACTAGGAAGCAAATATTCTGCCTTATACACCAAGGAATGCATAAAGTGGGATTTTACCTCAGAATATAATCCTTAGTCAGAATTGACAGCAGATTTTCACTCTTTTTCATTGCTTTGCTTTCTGATCACACGTTGCATCATACCTGTTCACTCATCTCTTTCTTTTCCTTTCTAGTTAGACAAAGCTAGAATAACCTCTATTGTTATCGTGGTCACAAGAATAAAACGTATCTATGTACGTTTACTAAATTTATGTGCTGGAACCACGCAGATCTTCCCTGTCAAAACAGTACAACGGGCTGGGTTCACGTTTGCATCCTCGCCGAGCTGCTGAACTCCTAAAAGTGCCCTTCTTTCACCGTCTTGATAGAAACCTTCATTCTTTCTTAGGACTTGGTAACTGTTACACACTCGCTTCCTTCCTGCAGAGCTGCTCTAGTCTGCAATATGGTGCAGTCAGTGGAAGTAATGAAGTTTATGGCAGGTACAGGCAAATGGCTGGCAGTGCTGCATGCTCCGCCACCATCACATGGGATTCATGCTGACGTCCCTAACTTGTTCCTCGTCTGGTTTAGCAATCCCATGAAAGCGTTGCTCCTCCCGGTGGGGGTTTAAACCCCGCCGCTAAGCCCCACCAGCAGGTGGCTCTGTGGCGCGGTCAACAAAGCTGCGAAGTCTCAGCGAGTGCTGGGGGGACTGGTACAGCGCGTCACGGGTTCGAATCTCACCGCGATGCCGACAGCCACGAGCGTTTTCCTGCGGGATCAGGAAAAGGAATACGTCTTTATATGCTGACGTCCCTAACTTGTTCCTCGTCTGATTTAGCAATCCCATTCAAGCATTGCTCCTCCCGGTCGGGGTTTAAAGCCCGCCGCTAACCCCCACCAGCAGGTGGCTCGGTGGCGCGGTTAGTACGGCTGCGGAGTCTCAGCGGGTGCAGTGGGGACTCGTACAGCGCGTCAGGGGTTCGAAGCCCCCCGCAATCCACCGCCACGAGCTTTTGCCTGCGGCATCCCAAAAACCAATATGCCTTGTCCGCGGACGGGGCCCGCCGCCTTGTGCCCCTTGCTGGTTCCCTGCCGCGCTGGGAACGCAAGCCAGCCACGTTCTGCGCACGGAAAACCCCCAGGGTGGCCCCTGGCTTGCCGCTGGCACTCAACCTTCCAATGACTCCCATCAACACACGCTGGAAGGCCAGGGGGCTGTCCCTCGGGTCACACAGCCATCAAAGATGTATACTACACGGTTCATTCACAGGCAATTAATTCACACAAGTTCACATACTGGTGCTGGTGCTGTCTCATTCGAGTGGCCACGTGATGCTGGCGCGCTCCAGCTGAACCCAGGATGCTAACTCAGAAAGCCGTTAAGGGATCACATCCCACCTATACTAAAGATCTGATTTCACTTTACAGATGTAGATCTCACAAAATCCAGGACAAAGTGACTTGGAGCCGTGCAGAAAGTCTTGCTAGCGGGAGGGATGGTGATGTGGAAATACAAGGGGCTGGAAAAGTTTAGACACATTCATAAACATAATTCGGCATTTTAAGGAAATGCTGCCAAAATGTCTACTTTGAAAAGACCTGTTCCTCTCAGAACAGAACTGATACTGACTATTTAGATGCGATGTTTAAAACTGCATTAACGTGTTTTGCAAGGATGAAAAAGAAATGTCTTGAAATGGTCATTCTCATATTTAGAGTCTCAATCTTTGGAGTTCTGTTCAGGAAACATTGCAAAATGTTTATCTTTTCTTCTGATTCAGGGTGAAGCTAAACTTCTGTATAATCCCGCATAGATCTTGTTTCCAAAACATCTCCGTGCAGCCACAGTCTATCCAGCTGCTTTGGCGGGAGCTCATCCTTTTAAATACTGTCCCCCTAGACAATACTCTTATCTTTAATCACCCTCCAGTACTGCATAGCCATAGCCTAAAGGGAACCCTAGAAACAAGGAGGAGGAAAAGGGCAATTTAAGGGGAAATGTAAGAGTGATGTTAAGAGAGGCAGCGGTTGGGGAGTCCTGAAATTCTCTCTCCTGTTTTACTTGGGTCAGTTAGGTGTAACCACACAGCAGCAAGAGCTAATGTTGTTCTGATTGGGCCTACAAGGAGTGTGTATGATGTTGCCCTTCTTGCATGTAAGTGTTCCCGTGACCAGATGCAGGTTCCTTAGATCAACCTCTTTGCCATAAATTGTCTTATGGTATGACATTCCAGGATCTTAATGCAGAAAAATAACACATTTCTCTCCTTCGCAGTGGTGTGAAATATTAACATAGGATCAATTTATATTTGATCCTGGGGAGAGAATTAAAGGTCATCGTACCTTTGCCTTGCATTCGTTATGCAGCAATCCCTTCTTGCCCTAAAAGATAGGAATTTTCTGAATCATTAACGTGAGCTGGTATTTTGACGGTGTATGTTTTCTCTTTGATTACGTCCTAAAATTTGAATAGATTTTTTTCTTTAAATGATAATTTATTCTTTTTTTTTTTTTTTTTTTATCCAGTTATTGTTCTAGAACTTTAACATTTCTTTTAGCTCTGATTCATGACAAGAAAATGAAATCACAAAACATTGAATGGAGAAAATTTTATTCAAAAGTTTCATTTGGACATAGCCAGACGTTTGGTTCGAATTTTCAGTCAAAACAAAATAGTAGCTTTGTAGGTTAAAAGTATATTGCTGTCATTTTCAAGAAGGATCAGCCTTCATAGACATATTTCAATAGTACATAGTCTAGTGACTCCTCTGATTCACCATGGTACTTGTTCAGACAGAATCTCATGATGTACTGAAATACTAACCTTGAGGGACTCTACCTTTCTGGGAGAATGTACAAATCTTAATTATAGATACTGTGAGAAAGTCACTGATTTGGAAAGATAAACAATGCTTTGTTTTTTTTTTTTTTTTTTTTTTTACGGGGGGGGGGGGGGGGAAGGGAGGAAAAATTAAAAAAAAAAAAAAAAAAAGAATATTCCATTTTGTTTTACTTATCCAAAACATGCCATTCCGGGAAGAAATGCTTCAACTAGATTTTTCAAACGAAAATTCGGTATTTTTAATGTAACATCTTAATTATAAAGAAACTACATCAATCTGTTTATAATATATTGACAATTTTTACACTGCAGAGTCTCAGACATAGAACATTTGTGTCTAATAAGTGAATAGTGTAAGTATACGAGGGCCGCCATTACAATACAATAATGTTTTGCAACATGGCCTTTGACACCAATATTCAGCATTTAGAATTTTGTTAACATGCATATGCATCTTACAGTGCCATTAAATAGACATTAGAAGCCATATATTTAATGTTGATATACATGCTGTATGCATATGCATGCATTTTTCAAGTCAAGGAAAATTTCTTTTCTCTTGAAAGCTGATCTATCTCATGGTATTTTCAGACTAACTGTACTGTCCAGCTCAAAATCATTTCCTCAACTAGCCTTCTCTCTCTAACTCTCTGTGAACCATTTATTCCTTCTTTTGTGACTTACAAATTTTAAACCTACATTTACGGGAAAAAAATAATAGGAAAAAATACCAACTTTTATGATTTTTATGCTTTCTTTTCCTACACAAAGACCACCAATCAGCTGAGCAAGTCACCTCCTTACTTCAGTTCAATATGCCGTTACTGCTTCCCTTCTCCCAGTAAAAACATGAACACTCACGCACATTCACTTCAAGGCTCCCCATTTAGTTGTCTGTTACTAGGAAGCAAATATTCTGCCTTATACACCAAGGAATGCATAAAGTGGGATTTTACCTCAGAATATAATCCTTAGTCAGAATTGACAGCAGATTTTCACTCTTTTTCATTGCTTTGCTTTCTGATCACACGTTGCATCATACCTGTTCACTCATCTCTTTCTTTTCCTTTCTAGTTAGACAAAGCTAGAATAACCTCTATTGTTATCGTGGTCACAAGAATAAAACGTATCTATGTACGTTTACTAAATTTATGTGCTGGAACCACGCAGATCTTCCCTGTCAAAACAGTACAACGGGCTGGGTTCACGTTTGCCTCCTCGCCGAGCTGCTGAACTCCTAAAAGTGCCCTTCTTTCACCGTCTTGATAGAAACCTTCATTCTTTCTTAGGACTTGGTAACTGTTACACACTCGCTTCCTTCCTGCAGAGCTGCTCTAGTCTGCAATATGGTGCAGTCAGTGGAAGTAATGAAGTTTATGGCAGGTACAGGCAAATGGCTGGCAGTGCTGCATGCTCCGCCACCATCACATGGGATTCATGCTGACGTCCCTAACTTGTTCCTCGTCTGGTTTAGCAATCCCATGAAAGCGTTGCTCCTCCCGGTGGGGGTTTAAACCCCGCCGCTAAGCCCCACCAGCAGGTGGCTCTGTGGCGCGGTCAACAAAGCTGCGAAGTCTCAGCGAGTGCTGGGGGGACTGGTACAGCGCGTCACGGGTTCGAATCTCACCGCGATGCCGACAGCCACGAGCGTTTTCCTGCGGGATCAGGAAAAGGAATACGTCTTTATATGCTGACGTCCCTAACTTGTTCCTCGTCTGATTTAGCAATCCCATTCAAGCATTGCTCCTCCCGGTCGGGGTTTAAAGCCCGCCGCTAACCCCCACCAGCAGGTGGCTCGGTGGCGCGGTTAGTACGGCTGCGGAGTCTCAGCGGGTGCAGTGGGGACTCGTACAGCGCGTCAGGGGTTCGAAGCCCCCCGCAATCCACCGCCACGAGCTTTTGCCTGCGGCATCCCAAAAACCAATATGCCTTGTCCGCGGACGGGGCCCGCCGCCTTGTGCCCCTTGCTGGTTCCCTGCCGCGCTGGGAACGCAAGCCAGCCACGTTCTGCGCACGGAAAACCCCCAGGGTGGCCCCTGGCTTGCCGCTGGCACTCAACCTTCCAATGACTCCCATCAACACACGCTGGAAGGCCAGGGGGCTGTCCCTCGGGTCACACAGCCATCAAAGATGTATACTACACGGTTCATTCACAGGCAATTAATTCACACAAGTTCACATACTGGTGCTGGTGCTGTCTCATTCGAGTGGCCACGTGATGCTGGCGCGCTCCAGCTGAACCCAGGATGCTAACTCAGAAAGCCGTTAAGGGATCACATCCCACCTATACTAAAGATCTGATTTCACTTTACAGATGTAGATCTCACAAAATCCAGGACAAAGTGACTTGGAGCCGTGCAGAAAGTCTTGCTAGCGGGAGGGATGGTGATGTGGAAATACAAGGGGCTGGAAAAGTTTAGACACATTCATAAACATAATTCGGCATTTTAAGGAAATGCTGCCAAAATGTCTACTTTGAAAAGACCTGTTCCTCTCAGAACAGAACTGATACTGACTATTTAGATGCGATGTTTAAAACTGCATTAACGTGTTTTGCAAGGATGAAAAAGAAATGTCTTGAAATGGTCATTCTCATATTTAGAGTCTCAATCTTTGGAGTTCTGTTCAGGAAACATTGCAAAATGTTTATCTTTTCTTCTGATTCAGGGTGAAGCTAAACTTCTGTATAATCCCGCATAGATCTTGTTTCCAAAACATCTCCGTGCAGCCACAGTCTATCCAGCTGCTTTGGCGGGAGCTCATCCTTTTAAATACTGTCCCCCTAGACAATACTCTTATCTTTAATCACCCTCGAGTACTGCATAGCCATAGCCTAAAGGGAACCCTAGAAACAAGGAGGAGGAAAAGGGCAATTTAAGGGGAAATGTAAGAGTGATGTTAAGAGAGGCAGCGGTTGGGGAGTCCTGAAATTCTCTCTCCTGTTTTACTTGGGTCAGTTAGGTGTAACCACACAGCAGCAAGAGCTAATGTTGTTCTGATTGGGCCTACAAGGAGTGTGTATGATGTTGCCCTTCTTGCATGTAAGTGTTCCCGTGACCAGATGCAGGTTCCTTAGATCAACCTCTTTGCCATAAATTGTCTTATGGTATGACATTCCAGGATCTTAATGCAGAAAAATAACACATTTCTCTCCTTCGCAGTGGTGTGAAATATTAACATAGGATCAATTTATATTTGATCCTGGGGAGAGAATTAAAGGTCATCGTACCTTTGCCTTGCATTCGTTATGCAGCAATCCCTTCTTGCCCTAAAAGATAGGAATTTTCTGAATCATTAACGTGAGCTGGTATTTTGACGGTGTATGTTTTCTCTTTGATTACGTCCTAAAATTTGAATAGATTTTTTTCTTTAAATGATAATTTATTCTTTTTTTTTTTTTTTTTATCCAGTTATTGTTCTAGAACTTTAACATTTCTTTTAGCTCTGATTCATGACAAGAAAATGAAATCACAAAACATTGAATGGAGAAAATTTTATTCAAAAGTTTCATTTGGACATAGCCAGACGTTTGGTTCGAATTTTCAGTCAAAACAAAATAGTAGCTTTGTAGGTTAAAAGTATATTGCTGTCATTTTCAAGAAGGATCAGCCTTCATAGACATATTTCAATAGTACATAGTCTAGTGACTCCTCTGATTCACCATGGTACTTGTTCAGACAGAATCTCATGATGTACTGAAATACTAACCTTGAGGGACTCTACCTTTCTGGGAGAATGTAGAAATCTTAATTATAGATACTGTGAGAAAGTCACTGATTTGGAAAGATAAACAATGCTTTGTTTTTTTTGTTTTTTTTTTTTTACTGGGGGGGGCGGGGGAAGGGAGGAAAAATTAAAAAAAAAAGAATATTCCATTTTGTTTTACTTATCCAAAACATGCCATTCCGGGAAGAAATGCTTCAACTAGATTTTTCAAACGAAAATTCGGTATTTTTAATGTAACATCTTAATTATAAAGAAACTACATCAATCTGTTTATAATATATTGACAATTTTTACACTGCAGAGTCTCAGACATAGAACATTTGTGTCTAATAAGTGAATAGTGTAAGTATACGAGGGCCGCCATTACAATACAATAATGTTTTGCAACATGGCCTTTGACACCAATATTCAGCATTTAGAATTTTGTTAACATGCATATGCATCTTACAGTGCCATTAAATAGACATTAGAAGCCATATATTTAATGTTGATATACATGCTGTATGCATATGCATGCATTTTTCAAGTCAAGGAAAATTTCTTTTCTCTTGAAAGCTGATCTATCTCATGGTATTTTCAGACTAACTGTACTGTCCAGCTCAAAATCATTTCCTCAACTAGCCTTCTCTCTCTAACTCTCTGTGAACCATTTATTCCTTCTTTTGTGACTTACAAATTTTAAACCTACATTTACGGGAAAAAAATAATAGGAAAAAATACCAACTTTTATGATTTTTATGCTTTCTTTTCCTACACAAAGACCACCAATCAGCTGAGCAAGTCACCTCCTTACTTCAGTTCAATATGCCGTTACTGCTTCCCTTCTCCCAGTAAAAACATGAACACTCACGCACATTCACTTCAAGGCTCCCCATTTAGTTGTCTGTTACTAGGAAGCAAATATTCTGCCTTATACACCAAGGAATGCATAAAGTGGGATTTTACCTCAGAATATAATCCTTAGTCAGAATTGACAGCAGATTTTCACTCTTTTTCATTGCTTTGCTTTCTGATCACACGTTGCATCATACCTGTTCACTCATCTCTTTCTTTTCCTTTCTAGTTAGACAAAGCTAGAATAACCTCTATTGTTATCGTGGTCACAAGAATAAAACGTATCTATGTACGTTTACTAAATTTATGTGCTGGAACCACGCAGATCTTCCCTGTCAAAACAGTACAACGGGCGGGGTTCACGTTTGCCTCCTCGCCGAGCTGCTGAACTCCTAAAAGTGCCCTTCTTTCACCGTCTTGATAGAAACCTTCATTCTTTCTTAGGACTTGGTAACTGTTACACACTCGCTTCCTTCCTGCAGAGCTGCTCTAGTCTGCAATATGGTGCAGTCAGTGGAAGTAATGAAGTTTATGGCAGGTACAGGCAAATGGCTGGCAGTGCTGCATGCTCCGCCACCATCACATGGGATTCATGCTGACGTCCCTAACTTGTTCCTCGTCTGGTTTAGCAATCCCATGAAAGCGTTGCTCCTCCCGGTGGGGGTTTAAACCCCGCCGCTAAGCCCCACCAGCAGGTGGCTCTGTGGCGCGGTCAACAAAGCTGCGAAGTCTCAGCGAGTGCTGGGGGGACTGGTACAGCGCGTCACGGGTTCGAATCTCACCGCGATGCCGACAGCCACGAGCGTTTTCCTGCGGGATCAGGAAAAGGAATACGTCTTTATATGCTGACGTCCCTAACTTGTTCCTCGTCTGATTTAGCAATCCCATTCAAGCATTGCTCCTCCCGGTCGGGGTTTAAAGCCCGCCGCTAACCCCCACCAGCAGGTGGCTCGGTGGCGCGGTTAGTACGGCTGCGGAGTCTCAGCGGGTGCAGTGGGGACTCGTACAGCGCGTCAGGGGTTCGAAGCCCCCCGCAATCCACCGCCACGAGCTTTTGCCTGCGGCATCCCAAAAACCAATATGCCTTGTCCGCGGACGGGGCCCGCCGCCTTGTGCCCCTTGCTGGTTCCCTGCCGCGCTGGGAACGCAAGCCAGCCACGTTCTGCGCACGGAAAACCCCCAGGGTGGCCCCTGGCTTGCCGCTGGCACTCAACCTTCCAATGACTCCCATCAACACACGCTGGAAGGCCAGGGGGCTGTCCCTCGGGTCACACAGCCATCAAAGATGTATACTACACGGTTCATTCACAGGCAATTAATTCACACAAGTTCACATACTGGTGCTGGTGCTGTCTCATTCGAGTGGCCACGTGATGCTGGCGCGCTCCAGCTGAACCCAGGATGCTAACTCAGAAAGCCGTTAAGGGATCACATCCCACCTATACTAAAGATCTGATTTCACTTTACAGATGTAGATCTCACAAAATCCAGGACAAAGTGACTTGGAGCCGTGCAGAAAGTCTTGCTAGCGGGAGGGATGGTGATGTGGAAATACAAGGGGCTGGAAAAGTTTAGACACATTCATAAACATAATTCGGCATTTTAAGGAAATGCTGCCAAAATGTCTACTTTGAAAAGACCTGTTCCTCTCAGAACAGAACTGATACTGACTATTTAGATGCGATGTTTAAAACTGCATTAACGTGTTTTGCAAGGATGAAAAAGAAATGTCTTGAAATGGTCATTCTCATATTTAGAGTCTCAATCTTTGGAGTTCTGTTCAGGAAACATTGCAAAATGTTTATCTTTTCTTCTGATTCAGGGTGAAGCTAAACTTCTGTATAATCCCGCATAGATCTTGTTTCCAAAACATCTCCGTGCAGCCACAGTCTATCCAGCTGCTTTGGCGGGAGCTCATCCTTTTAAATACTGTCCCCCTAGACAATACTCTTATCTTTAATCACCCTCGAGTACTGCATAGCCATAGCCTAAAGGGAACCCTAGAAACAAGGAGGAGGAAAAGGGCAATTTAAGGGGAAATGTAAGAGTGATGTTAAGAGAGGCAGCGGTTGGGGAGTCCTGAAATTCTCTCTCCTGTTTTACTTGGGTCAGTTAGGTGTAACCACACAGCAGCAAGAGCTAATGTTGTTCTGATTGGGCCTACAAGGAGTGTGTATGATGTTGCCCTTCTTGCATGTAAGTGTTCCCGTGACCAGATGCAGGTTCCTTAGATCAACCTCTTTGCCATAAATTGTCTTATGGTATGACATTCCAGGATCTTAATGCAGAAAAATAACACATTTCTCTCCTTCGCAGTGGTGTGAAATATTAACATAGGATCAATTTATATTTGATCCTGGGGAGAGAATTAAAGGTCATCGTACCTTTGCCTTGCATTCGTTATGCAGCAATCCCTTCTTGCCCTAAAAGATAGGAATTTTCTGAATCATTAACGTGAGCTGGTATTTTGACGGTGTATGTTTTCTCTTTGATTACGTCCTAAAATTTGAATAGATTTTTTTCTTTAAATGATAATTTATTCTTTTTTTTTTTTTTTTTATCCAGTTATTGTTCTAGAACTTTAACATTTCTTTTAGCTCTGATTCATGACAAGAAAATGAAATCACAAAACATTGAATGGAGAAAATTTTATTCAAAAGTTTCATTTGGACATAGCCAGACGTTTGGTTCGAATTTTCAGTCAAAACAAAATAGTAGCTTTGTAGGTTAAAAGTATATTGCTGTCATTTTCAAGAAGGATCAGCCTTCATAGACATATTTCAATAGTACATAGTCTAGTGACTCCTCTGATTCACCATGGTACTTGTTCAGACAGAATCTCATGATGTACTGAAATACTAACCTTGAGGGACTCTACCTTTCTGGGAGAATGTAGAAATCTTAATTATAGATACTGTGAGAAAGTCACTGATTTGGAAAGATAAACAATGCTTTGTTTTTTTTGTTTTTTTTTTTTTACTGGGGGGGGCGGGGGAAGGGAGGAAAAATTAAAAAAAAAAGAATATTCCATTTTGTTTTACTTATCCAAAACATGCCATTCCGGGAAGAAATGCTTCAACTAGATTTTTCAAACGAAAATTCGGTATTTTTAATGTAACATCTTAATTATAAAGAAACTACATCAATCTGTTTATAATATATTGACAATTTTTACACTGCAGAGTCTCAGACATAGAACATTTGTGTCTAATAAGTGAATAGTGTAAGTATACGAGGGCCGCCATTACAATACAATAATGTTTTGCAACATGGCCTTTGACACCAATATTCAGCATTTAGAATTTTGTTAACATGCATATGCATCTTACAGTGCCATTAAATAGACATTAGAAGCCATATATTTAATGTTGATATACATGCTGTATGCATATGCATGCATTTTTCAAGTCAAGGAAAATTTCTTTTCTCTTGAAAGCTGATCTATCTCATGGTATTTTCAGACTAACTGTACTGTCCAGCTCAAAATCATTTCCTCAACTAGCCTTCTCTCTCTAACTCTCTGTGAACCATTTATTCCTTCTTTTGTGACTTACAAATTTTAAACCTACATTTACGGGAAAAAAATAATAGGAAAAAATACCAACTTTTATGATTTTTATGCTTTCTTTTCCTACACAAAGACCACCAATCAGCTGAGCAAGTCACCTCCTTACTTCAGTTCAATATGCCGTTACTGCTTCCCTTCTCCCAGTAAAAACATGAACACTCACGCACATTCACTTCAAGGCTCCCCATTTAGTTGTCTGTTACTAGGAAGCAAATATTCTGCCTTATACACCAAGGAATGCATAAAGTGGGATTTTACCTCAGAATATAATCCTTAGTCAGAATTGACAGCAGATTTTCACTCTTTTTCATTGCTTTGCTTTCTGATCACACGTTGCATCATACCTGTTCACTCATCTCTTTCTTTTCCTTTCTAGTTAGACAAAGCTAGAATAACCTCTATTGTTATCGTGGTCACAAGAATAAAACGTATCTATGTACGTTTACTAAATTTATGTGCTGGAACCACGCAGATCTTCCCTGTCAAAACAGTACAACGGGCGGGGTTCACGTTTGCCTCCTCGCCGAGCTGCTGAACTCCTAAAAGTGCCCTTCTTTCACCGTCTTGATAGAAACCTTCATTCTTTCTTAGGACTTGGTAACTGTTACACACTCGCTTCCTTCCTGCAGAGCTGCTCTAGTCTGCAATATGGTGCAGTCAGTGGAAGTAATGAAGTTTATGGCAGGTACAGGCAAATGGCTGGCAGTGCTGCATGCTCCGCCACCATCACATGGGATTCATGCTGACGTCCCTAACTTGTTCCTCGTCTGGTTTAGCAATCCCATGAAAGCGTTGCTCCTCCCGGTGGGGGTTTAAACCCCGCCGCTAAGCCCCACCAGCAGGTGGCTCTGTGGCGCGGTCAACAAAGCTGCGAAGTCTCAGCGAGTGCTGGGGGGACTGGTACAGCGCGTCACGGGTTCGAATCTCACCGCGATGCCGACAGCCACGAGCGTTTTCCTGCGGGATCAGGAAAAGGAATACGTCTTTATATGCTGACGTCCCTAACTTGTTCCTCGTCTGATTTAGCAATCCCATTCAAGCATTGCTCCTCCCGGTCGGGGTTTAAAGCCCGCCGCTAACCCCCACCAGCAGGTGGCTCGGTGGCGCGGTTAGTACGGCTGCGGAGTCTCAGCGGGTGCAGTGGGGACTCGTACAGCGCGTCAGGGGTTCGAAGCCCCCCGCAATCCACCGCCACGAGCTTTTGCCTGCGGCATCCCAAAAACCAATATGCCTTGTCCGCGGACGGGGCCCGCCGCCTTGTGCCCCTTGCTGGTTCCCTGCCGCGCTGGGAACGCAAGCCAGCCACGTTCTGCGCACGGAAAACCCCCAGGGTGGCCCCTGGCTTGCCGCTGGCACTCAACCTTCCAATGACTCCCATCAACACACGCTGGAAGGCCAGGGGGCTGTCCCTCGGGTCACACAGCCATCAAAGATGTATACTACACGGTTCATTCACAGGCAATTAATTCACACAAGTTCACATACTGGTGCTGGTGCTGTCTCATTCGAGTGGCCACGTGATGCTGGCGCGCTCCAGCTGAACCCAGGATGCTAACTCAGAAAGCCGTTAAGGGATCACATCCCACCTATACTAAAGATCTGATTTCACTTTACAGATGTAGATCTCACAAAATCCAGGACAAAGTGACTTGGAGCCGTGCAGAAAGTCTTGCTAGCGGGAGGGATGGTGATGTGGAAATACAAGGGGCTGGAAAAGTTTAGACACATTCATAAACATAATTCGGCATTTTAAGGAAATGCTGCCAAAATGTCTACTTTGAAAAGACCTGTTCCTCTCAGAACAGAACTGATACTGACTATTTAGATGCGATGTTTAAAACTGCATTAACGTGTTTTGCAAGGATGAAAAAGAAATGTCTTGAAATGGTCATTCTCATATTTAGAGTCTCAATCTTTGGAGTTCTGTTCAGGAAACATTGCAAAATGTTTATCTTTTCTTCTGATTCAGGGTGAAGCTAAACTTCTGTATAATCCCGCATAGATCTTGTTTCCAAAACATCTCCGTGCAGCCACAGTCTATCCAGCTGCTTTGGCGGGAGCTCATCCTTTTAAATACTGTCCCCCTAGACAATACTCTTATCTTTAATCACCCTCGAGTACTGCATAGCCATAGCCTAAAGGGAACCCTAGAAACAAGGAGGAGGAAAAGGGCAATTTAAGGGGAAATGTAAGAGTGATGTTAAGAGAGGCAGCGGTTGGGGAGTCCTGAAATTCTCTCTCCTGTTTTACTTGGGTCAGTTAGGTGTAACCACACAGCAGCAAGAGCTAATGTTGTTCTGATTGGGCCTACAAGGAGTGTGTATGATGTTGCCCTTCTTGCATGTAAGTGTTCCCGTGACCAGATGCAGGTTCCTTAGATCAACCTCTTTGCCATAAATTGTCTTATGGTATGACATTCCAGGATCTTAATGCAGAAAAATAACACATTTCTCTCCTTCGCAGTGGTGTGAAATATTAACATAGGATCAATTTATATTTGATCCTGGGGAGAGAATTAAAGGTCATCGTACCTTTGCCTTGCATTCGTTATGCAGCAATCCCTTCTTGCCCTAAAAGATAGGAATTTTCTGATCATTAACGTGAGCTGGTATTTTGACGGTGTATGTTTTCTCTTTGATTACGTCCTAAAATTTGAATAGATTTTTTTCTTTAAATGATAATTTATTCTTTTTTTTTTTTTTTTTTTATCCAGTTATTGTTCTAGAACTTTAACATTTCTTTTAGCTCTGATTCATGACAAGAAAATGAAATCACAAAACATTGAATGGAGAAAATTTTATTCAAAAGTTTCATTTGGACATAGCCAGACGTTTGGTTCGAATTTTCAGTCAAAACAAAATAGTAGCTTTGTAGGTTAAAAGTATATTGCTGTCATTTTCAAGAAGGATCAGCCTTCATAGACATATTTCAATAGTACATAGTCTAGTGACTCCTCTGATTCACCATGGTACTTGTTCAGACAGAATCTCATGATGTACTGAAATACTAACCTTGAGGGACTCTACCTTTCTGGGAGAATGTACAAATCTTAATTATAGATACTGTGAGAAAGTCACTGATTTGGAAAGATAAACAATGCTTTGTTTTTTTTTTTTTTTTTTTTTTACGGGGGGGGGGGGGGGAAGGGAGGAAAAATTAAAAAAAAAAAAAAAAAAAAGAATATTCCATTTTGTTTTACTTATCCAAAACATGCCATTCCGGGAAGAAATGCTTCAACTAGATTTTTCAAACGAAAATTCGGTATTTTTAATGTAACATCTTAATTATAAAGAAACTACATCAATCTGTTTATAATATATTGACAATTTTTACACTGCAGAGTCTCAGACATAGAACATTTGTGTCTAATAAGTGAATAGTGTAAGTATACGAGGGCCGCCATTACAATACAATAATGTTTTGCAACATGGCCTTTGACACCAATATTCAGCATTTAGAATTTTGTTAACATGCATATGCATCTTACAGTGCCATTAAATAGACATTAGAAGCCATATATTTAATGTTGATATACATGCTGTATGCATATGCATGCATTTTTCAAGTCAAGGAAAATTTCTTTTCTCTTGAAAGCTGATCTATCTCATGGTATTTTCAGACTAACTGTACTGTCCAGCTCAAAATCATTTCCTCAACTAGCCTTCTCTCTCTAACTCTCTGTGAACCATTTATTCCTTCTTTTGTGACTTACAAATTTTAAACCTACATTTACGGGAAAAAAATAATAGGAAAAAATACCAACTTTTATGATTTTTATGCTTTCTTTTCCTACACAAAGACCACCAATCAGCTGAGCAAGTCACCTCCTTACTTCAGTTCAATATGCCGTTACTGCTTCCCTTCTCCCAGTAAAAACATGAACACTCACGCACATTCACTTCAAGGCTCCCATTTAGTTGTCTGTTACTAGGAAGCAAATATTCTGCCTTATACACCAAGGAATGCATAAAGTGGGATTTTACCTCAGAATATAATCCTTAGTCAGAATTGACAGCAGATTTTCACTCTTTTTCATTGCTTTGCTTTCTGATCACACGTTGCATCATACCTGTTCACTCATCTCTTTCTTTTCCTTTCTAGTTAGACAAAGCTAGAATAACCTCTATTGTTATCGTGGTCACAAGAATAAAACGTATCTATGTACGTTTACTAAATTTATGTGCTGGAACCACGCAGATCTTCCCTGTCAAAACAGTACAACGGGCGGGGTTCACGTTTGCCTCCTCGCCGAGCTGCTGAACTCCTAAAAGTGCCCTTCTTTCACCGTCTTGATAGAAACCTTCATTCTTTCTTAGGACTTGGTAACTGTTACACACTCGCTTCCTTCCTGCAGAGCTGCTCTAGTCTGCAATATGGTGCAGTCAGTGGAAGTAATGAAGTTTATGGCAGGTACAGGCAAATGGCTGGCAGTGCTGCATGCTCCGCCACCATCACATGGGATTCATGCTGACGTCCCTAACTTGTTCCTCGTCTGGTTTAGCAATCCCATGAAAGCGTTGCTCCTCCCGGTGGGGGTTTAAACCCCGCCGCTAAGCCCCACCAGCAGGTGGCTCTGTGGCGCGGTCAACAAAGCTGCGAAGTCTCAGCGAGTGCTGGGGGGACTGGTACAGC
This sequence comes from Pezoporus flaviventris, assembly GCF_033815535.1. Taxonomy (NCBI): domain Eukaryota; kingdom Metazoa; phylum Chordata; class Aves; order Psittaciformes; family Psittacidae; genus Pezoporus; species Pezoporus flaviventris. Next base: position 5,135,831 of record NW_026892644.1, read on the forward strand.
GCGTCACGGGTTCGAATCTCACCGCGATGCCGACAGCCACGAGCGTTTTCCTGCGGGATCAGGAAAAGGAATACGTCTTTATATGCTGACGTCCCTAACTTGTTCCTCGTCTGATTTAGCAATCCCATTCAAGCATTGCTCCTCCCGGTCGGGGTTTAAAGCCCGCCGCTAACCCCCACCAGCAGGTGGCTCGGTGGCGCGGTTAGTACGGCTGCGGAGTCTCAGCGGGTGCAGTGGGGACTCGTACAGCGCGTCAGGGGTTCGAAGCCCCCCGCAATCCACCGCCACGAGCTTTTGCCTGCGGCATCCCAAAAATCAATATGCCTTGTCCGCGGACGGGGCCCGCCGCCTTGTGCCCCTTGCTGGTTCCCTGCCGCGCTGGGAACGCAAGCCAGCCACGTTCTGCGCACGGAAAACCCCCAGGGTGGCCCCTGGCTTGCCGCTGGCACTCAACCTTCCAATGACTCCCATCAACACACGCTGGAAGGCCAGGGGGCTGTCCCTCGGGTCACACAGCCATCAAAGATGTATACTACACGGTTCATTCACAGGCAATTAATTCACACAAGTTCACATACTGGTGCTGGTGCTGTCTCATTCGAGTGGCCACGTGATGCTGGCGCGCTCCAGCTGAACCCAGGATGCTAACTCAGAAAGCCGTTAAGGGATCACATCCCACCTATACTAAAGATCTGATTTCACTTTACAGATGTAGATCTCACAAAATCCAGGACAAAGTGACTTGGAGCCGTGCAGAAAGTCTTGCTAGCGGGAGGGATGGTGATGTGGAAATACAAGGGGCTGGAAAAGTTTAGACACATTCATAAACATAATTCGGCATTTTAAGGAAATGCTGCCAAAATGTCTACTTTGAAAAGACCTGTTCCTCTCAGAACAGAACTGATACTGACTATTTAGATGCGATGTTTAAAACTGCATTAACGTGTTTTGCAAGGATGAAAAAGAAATGTCTTGAAATGGTCATTCTCATATTTAGAGTCTCAATCTTTGGAGTTCTGTTCAGGAAACATTGCAAAATGTTTATCTTTTCTTCTGATTCAGGGTGAAGCTAAACTTCTGTATAATCCCGCATAGATCTTGTTTCCAAAACATCTCCGTGCAGCCACAGTCTATCCAGCTGCTTTGGCGGGAGCTCATCCTTTTAAATACTGTCCCCCTAGACAATACTCTTATCTTTAATCACCCTCGAGTACTGCATAGCCATAGCCTAAAGGGAACCCTAGAAACAAGGAGGAGGAAAAGGGCAATTTAAGGGGAAATGTAAGAGTGATGTTAAGAGAGGCAGCGGTTGGGGAGTCCTGAAATTCTCTCTCCTGTTTTACTTGGGTCAGTTAGGTGTAACCACACAGCAGCAAGAGCTAATGTTGTTCTGATTGGGCCTACAAGGAGTGTGTATGATGTTGCCCTTCTTGCATGTAAGTGTTCCCGTGACCAGATGCAGGTTCCTTAGATCAACCTCTTTGCCATAAATTGTCTTATGGTATGACATTCCAGGATCTTAATGCAGAAAAATAACACATTTCTCTCCTTCGCAGTGGTGTGAAATATTAACATAGGATCAATTTATATTTGATCCTGGGGAGAGAATTAAAGGTCATCGTCCCTTTGCCTTGCATTCGTTATGCAGCAATCCCTTCTTGCCCTAAAAGATAGGAATTTTCTGAATCATTAACGTGAGCTGGTATTTTGACGGTGTATGTTTTCTCTTTGATTACGTCCTAAAATTTGAATAGATTTTTTTCTTTTAAATGATAATTTATTCTTTTTTTTTTTTTTTTTTTTATCCAGTTATTGTTCTAGAACTTTAACATTTCTTTTAGCTCTGATTCATGACAAGAAAATGAAATCACAAAACATTGAATGGAGAAAATTTTATTCAAAAGTTTCATTTGGACATAGCCAGACGTTTGGTTCGAATTTTCAGTCAAAACAAAATAGTAGCTTTGTAGGTTAAAAGTATATTGCTGTCATTTTCAAGAAGGATCAGCCTTCATAGACATATTTCAATAGTACATAGTCTAGTGACTCCTCTGATTCACCATGGTACTTGTTCAGACAGAATCTCATGATGTACTGAAATACTAACCTTGAGGGACTCTACCTTTCTGGGAGAATGTACAAATCTTAATTATAGATACTGTGAGAAAGTCACTGATTTGGAAAGATAAACAATGCTTTGTTTTTTTTTTTTTTTTTTTTTTTACGGGGGGGGGGGGGGGAAGGGAGGAAAAATTAAAAAAAAAAAAAAAAAAAGAATATTCCATTTTGTTTTACTTATCCAAAACATGCCATTCCGGGAAGAAATGCTTCAACTAGATTTTTCAAACGAAAATTCGGTATTTTTAATGTAACATCTTAATTATAAAGAAACTACATCAATCTGTTTATAATATATTGACAATTTTTACACTGCAGAGTCTCAGACATAGAACATTTGTGTCTAATAAGTGAATAGTGTAAGTATACGAGGGCCGCCATTACAATACAATAATGTTTTGCAACATGGCCTTTGACACCAATATTCAGCATTTAGAATTTTGTTAACATGCATATGCATCTTACAGTGCCATTAAATAGACATTAGAAGCCATATATTTAATGTTGATATACATGCTGTATGCATATGCATGCATTTTTCAAGTCAAGGAAAATTTCTTTTCTCTTGAAAGCTGATCTATCTCATGGTATTTTCAGACTAACTGTACTGTCCAGCTCAAAATCATTTCCTCAACTAGCCTTCTCTCTCTAACTCTCTGTGAACCATTTATTCCTTCTTTTGTGACTTACAAATTTTAAACCTACATTTACGGGAAAAAAATAATAGGAAAAAATACCAACTTTTATGATTTTTATGCTTTCTTTTCCTACACAAAGACCACCAATCAGCTGAGCAAGTCACCTCCTTACTTCAGTTCAATATGCCGTTACTGCTTCCCTTCTCCCAGTAAAAACATGAACACTCACGCACATTCACTTCAAGGCTCCCCATTTAGTTGTCTGTTACTAGGAAGCAAATATTCTGCCTTATACACCAAGGAATGCATAAAGTGGGATTTTACCTCAGAATATAATCCTTAGTCAGAATTGACAGCAGATTTTCACTCTTTTTCATTGCTTTGCTTTCTGATCACACGTTGCATCATACCTGTTCACTCATCTCTTTCTTTTCCTTTCTAGTTAGACAAAGCTAGAATAACCTCTATTGTTATCGTGGTCACAAGAATAAAACGTATCTATGTACGTTTACTAAATTTATGTGCTGGAACCACGCAGATCTTCCCTGTCAAAACAGTACAACGGGCTGGGTTCACGTTTGCATCCTCGCCGAGCTGCTGAACTCCTAAAAGTGCCCTTCTTTCACCGTCTTGATAGAAACCTTCATTCTTTCTTAGGACTTGGTAACTGTTACACACTCGCTTCCTTCCTGCAGAGCTGCTCTAGTCTGCAATATGGTGCAGTCAGTGGAAGTAATGAAGTTTATGGCAGGTACAGGCAAATGGCTGGCAGTGCTGCATGCTCCGCCACCATCACATGGGATTCATGCTGACGTCCCTAACTTGTTCCTCGTCTGGTTTAGCAATCCCATGAAAGCGTTGCTCCTCCCGGTGGGGGTTTAAACCCCGCCGCTAAGCCCCACCAGCAGGTGGCTCTGTGGCGCGGTCAACAAAGCTGCGAAGTCTCAGCGAGTGCTGGGGGGACTGGTACAGCGCGTCACGGGTTCGAATCTCACCGCGATGCCGACAGCCACGAGCGTTTCCTGCGGGATCAGGAAAAGGAATACGTCTTTATATGCTGACGTCCCTAACTTGTTCCTCGTCTGATTTAGCAATCCCATTCAAGCATTGCTCCTCCCGGTCGGGGTTTAAAGCCCGCCGCTAACCCCCACCAGCAGGTGGCTCGGTGGCGCGGTTAGTACGGCTGCGGAGTCTCAGCGGGTGCAGTGGGGACTCGTACAGCGCGTCAGGGGTCGAAGCCCCCCGCAATCCACCGCCACGAGCTTTTGCCTGCGGCATCCCAAAAACCAATATGCCTTGTCCGCGGACGGGGCCCGCCGCCTTGTGCCCCTTGCTGGTTCCCTGCCGCGCTGGGAACGCAAGCCAGCCACGTTCTGCGCACGGAAAACCCCCAGGGTGGCCCCTGGCTTGCCGCTGGCACTCAACCTTCCAATGACTCCCATCAACACACGCTGGAAAGGCCAGGGGCTGTCCCTCGGGTCACACAGCCATCAAAGATGTATACTACACGGTTCATTCACAGGCAATTAATTCACACAAGTTCACATACTGGTGCTGGTGCTGTCTCATTCGAGTGGCCACGTGATGCTGGCGCGCTCCAGCTGAACCCAGGATGCTAACTCAGAAAGCCGTTAAGGGATCACATCCCACCTATACTAAAGATCTGATTTCACTTTACAGATGTAGATCTCACAAAATCCAGGACAAAGTGACTTGGAGCCGTGCAGAAAGTCTTGCTAGCGGGAGGGATGGTGATGTGGAAATACAAGGGGCTGGAAAAGTTTAGACACATTCATAAACATAATTCGGCATTTTAAGGAAATGCTGCCAAAATGTCTACTTTGAAAAGACCTGTTCCTCTCAGAACAGAACTGATACTGACTATTTTAGATGCGATGTTAAAACTGCATTAACGTGTTTTGCAAGGATGAAAAAGAAATGTCTTGAAATGGTCATTCTCATATTTAGAGTCTCAATCTTTGGAGTTCTGTTCAGGAAACATTGCAAAATGTTTATCTTTTCTTCTGATTCAGGGTGAAGCTAAACTTCTGTATAATCCCGCATAGATCTTGTTTCCAAAACATCTCCGTGCAGCCACAGTCTATCCAGCTGCTTTGGCGGGAGCTCATCCTTTTAAATACTGTCCCCCTAGACAATACTCTTATCTTTAATCACCCTCCAGTACTGCATAGCCATAGCCTAAAGGGAACCCTAGAAACAAGGAGGAGGAAAAGGGCAATTTAAGGGGAAATGTAAGAGTGATGTTAAGAGAGGCAGCGGTTGGGGAGTCCTGAAATTCTCTCTCCTGTTTTACTTGGGTCAGTTAGGTGTAACCACACAGCAGCAAGAGCTAATGTTGTTCTGATTGGGCCTACAAGGAGTGTGTATGATGTTGCCCTTCTTGCATGTAAGTGTTCCCGTGACCAGATGCAGGTTCCTTAGATCAACCTCTTTGCCATAAATTGTCTTATGGTATGACATTCCAGGATCTTAATGCAGAAAAATAACACATTTCTCTCCTTCGCAGTGGTGTGAAATATTAACATAGGATCAATTTATATTTGATCCTGGGGAGAGAATTAAAGGTCATCGTACCTTTGCCTTGCATTCGTTATGCAGCAATCCCTTCTTGCCCTAAAAGATAGGAATTTTCTGAATCATTAACGTGAGCTGGTATTTTGACGGTGTATGTTTTCTCTTTGATTACGTCCTAAAATTTGAATAGATTTTTTTCTTTAAATGATAATTTATTCTTTTTTTTTTTTTTTTTTTATCCAGTTATTGTTCTAGAACTTTAACATTTCTTTTAGCTCTGATTCATGACAAGAAAATGAAATCACAAAACATTGAATGGAGAAAATTTTATTCAAAAGTTTCATTTGGACATAGCCAGACGTTTGGTTCGAATTTTCAGTCAAAACAAAATAGTAGCTTTGTAGGTTAAAAGTATATTGCTGTCATTTTCAAGAAGGATCAGCCTTCATAGACATATTTCAATAGTACATAGTCTAGTGACTCCTCTGATTCACCATGGTACTTGTTCAGACAGAATCTCATGATGTACTGAAATACTAACCTTGAGGGACTCTACCTTTCTGGGAGAATGTAGAAATCTTAATTATAGATACTGTGAGAAAGTCACTGATTTGGAAAGATAAACAATGCTTTGTTTTTTTTTTTTTTTTTTTTTTACTGGGGGGGGCGGGGGAAGGGAGGAAAAATTAAAAAAAAAAGAATATTCCATTTTGTTTTACTTATCCAAAACATGCCATTCCGGGAAGAAATGCTTCAACTAGATTTTTCAAACGAAAATTCGGTATTTTTAATGTAACATCTTAATTATAAAGAAACTACATCAATCTGTTTATAATATATTGACAATTTTTACACTGCAGAGTCTCAGACATAGAACATTTGTGTCTAATAAGTGAATAGTGTAAGTATACGAGGGCCGCCATTACAATACAATAATGTTTTGCAACATGGCCTTTGACACCAATATTCAGCATTTAGAATTTTGTTAACATGCATATGCATCTTACAGTGCCATTAAATAGACATTAGAAGCCATATATTTAATGTTGATATACATGCTGTATGCATATGCATGCATTTTTCAAGTCAAGGAAAATTTCTTTTCTCTTGAAAGCTGATCTATCTCATGGTATTTTCAGACTAACTGTACTGTCCAGCTCAAAATCATTTCCTCAACTAGCCTTCTCTCTCTAACTCTCTGTGAACCATTTATTCCTTCTTTTGTGACTTACAAATTTTAAACCTACATTTACGGGAAAAAAATAATAGGAAAAAATACCAACTTTTATGATTTTTATGCTTTCTTTTCCTACACAAAGACCACCAATCAGCTGAGCAAGTCACCTCCTTACTTCAGTTCAATATGCCGTTACTGCTTCCCTTCTCCCAGTAAAAACATGAACACTCACGCACATTCACTTCAAGGCTCCCCATTTAGTTGTCTGTTACTAGGAAGCAAATATTCTGCCTTATACACCAAGGAATGCATAAAGTGGGATTTTACCTCAGAATATAATCCTTAGTCAGAATTGACAGCAGATTTTCACTCTTTTTCATTGCTTTGCTTTCTGATCACACGTTGCATCATACCTGTTCACTCATCTCTTTCTTTTCCTTTCTAGTTAGACAAAGCTAGAATAACCTCTATTGTTATCGTGGTCACAAGAATAAAACGTATCTATGTACGTTTACTAAATTTATGTGCTGGAACCACGCAGATCTTCCCTGTCAAAACAGTACAACGGGCTGGGTTCACGTTTGCCTCCTCGCCGAGCTGCTGAACTCCTAAAAGTGCCCTTCTTTCACCGTCTTGATAGAAACCTTCATTCTTTCTTAGGACTTGGTAACTGTTACACACTCGCTTCCTTCCTGCAGAGCTGCTCTAGTCTGCAATATGGTGCAGTCAGTGGAAGTAATGAAGTTTATGGCAGGTACAGGCAAATGGCTGGCAGTGCTGCATGCTCCGCCACCATCACATGGGATTCATGCTGACGTCCCTAACTTGTTCCTCGTCTGGTTTAGCAATCCCATGAAAGCGTTGCTCCTCCCGGTGGGGGTTTAAACCCCGCCGCTAAGCCCCACCAGCAGGTGGCTCTGTGGCGCGGTCAACAAAGCTGCGAAGTCTCAGCGAGTGCTGGGGGGACTGGTACAGCGCGTCACGGGTTCGAATCTCACCGCGATGCCGACAGCCACGAGCGTTTTCCTGCGGGATCAGGAAAAGGAATACGTCTTTATATGCTGACGTCCCTAACTTGTTCCTCGTCTGATTTAGCAATCCCATTCAAGCATTGCTCCTCCCGGTCGGGGTTTAAAGCCCGCCGCTAACCCCCACCAGCAGGTGGCTCGGTGGCGCGGTTAGTACGGCTGCGGAGTCTCAGCGGGTGCAGTGGGGACTCGTACAGCGCGTCAGGGGTTCGAAGCCCCCCGCAATCCACCGCCACGAGCTTTTGCCTGCGGCATCCCAAAAACCAATATGCCTTGTCCGCGGACGGGGCCCGCCGCCTTGTGCCCCTTGCTGGTTCCCTGCCGCGCTGGGAACGCAAGCCAGCCACGTTCTGCGCACGGAAAACCCCCAGGGTGGCCCCTGGCTTGCCGCTGGCACTCAACCTTCCAATGACTCCCATCAACACACGCTGGAAGGCCAGGGGGCTGTCCCTCGGGTCACACAGCCATCAAAGATGTATACTACACGGTTCATTCACAGGCAGTTAATTCACACAAGTTCACATACTGGTGCTGGTGCTGTCTCATTCGAGTGGCCACGTGATGCTGGCGCGCTCCAGCTGAACCCAGGATGCTAACTCAGAAAGCCGTTAAGGGATCACATCCCACCTATACTAAAGATCTGATTTCACTTTACAGATGTAGATCTCACAAAATCCAGGACAAAGTGACTTGGAGCCGTGCAGAAAGTCTTGCTAGCGGGAGGGATGGTGATGTGGAAATACAAGGGGCTGGAAAAGTTTAGACACATTCATAAACATAATTCGGCATTTTAAGGAAATGCTGCCAAAATGTCTACTTTGAAAAGACCTGTTCCTCTCAGAACAGAACTGATACTGACTATTTAGATGCGATGTTTAAAACTGCATTAACGTGTTTTGCAAGGATGAAAAAGAAATGTCTTGAAATGGTCATTCTCATATTTAGAGTCTCAATCTTTGGAGTTCTGTTCAGGAAACATTGCAAAATGTTTATCTTTTCTTCTGATTCAGGGTGAAGCTAAACTTCTGTATAATCCCGCATAGATCTTGTTTCCAAAACATCTCCGTGCAGCCACAGTCTATCCAGCTGCTTTGGCGGGAGCTCATCCTTTTAAATACTGTCCCCCTAGACAATACTCTTATCTTTAATCACCCTCGAGTACTGCATAGCCATAGCCTAAAGGGAACCCTAGAAACAAGGAGGAGGAAAAGGGCAATTTAAGGGGAAATGTAAGAGTGATGTTAAGAGAGGCAGCGGTTGGGGAGTCCTGAAATTCTCTCTCCTGTTTTACTTGGGTCAGTTAGGTGTAACCACACAGCAGCAAGAGCTAATGTTGTTCTGATTGGGCCTACAAGGAGTGTGTATGATGTTGCCCTTCTTGCATGTAAGTGTTCCCGTGACCAGATGCAGGTTCCTTAGATCAACCTCTTTGCCATAAATTGTCTTATGGTATGACATTCCAGGATCTTAATGCAGAAAAATAACACATTTCTCTCCTTCGCAGTGGTGTGAAATATTAACATAGGATCAATTTATATTTGATCCTGGGGAGAGAATTAAAGGTCATCGTACCTTTGCCTTGCATTCGTTATGCAGCAATCCCTTCTTGCCCTAAAAGATAGGAATTTTCTGAATCATTAACGTGAGCTGGTATTTTGACGGTGTATGTTTTCTCTTTGATTACGTCCTAAAATTTGAATAGATTTTTTTCTTTAAATGATAATTTATTCTTTTTTTTTTTTTTTTTATCCAGTTATTGTTCTAGAACTTTAACATTTCTTTTAGCTCTGATTCATGACAAGAAAATGAAATCACAAAACATTGAATGGAGAAAATTTTATTCAAAAGTTTCATTTGGACATAGCCAGACGTTTGGTTCGAATTTTCAGTCAAAACAAAATAGTAGCTTTGTAGGTTAAAAGTATATTGCTGTCATTTTCAAGAAGGATCAGCCTTCATAGACATATTTCAATAGTACATAGTCTAGTGACTCCTCTGATTCACCATGGTACTTGTTCAGACAGAATCTCATGATGTACTGAAATACTAACCTTGAGGGACTCTACCTTTCTGGGAGAATGTAGAAATCTTAATTATAGATACTGTGAGAAAGTCACTGATTTGGAAAGATAAACAATGCTTTGTTTTTTTTTTTTTTTTTTTTTTACTGGGGGGGGCGGGGGAAGGGAGGAAAAATTAAAAAAAAAAGAATATTCCATTTTGTTTTACTTATCCAAAACATGCCATTCCGGGAAGAAATGCTTCAACTAGATTTTTCAAACGAAAATTCGGTATTTTTAATGTAACATCTTAATTATAAAGAAACTACATCAATCTGTTTATAATATATTGACAATTTTTACACTGCAGAGTCTCAGACATAGAACATTTGTGTCTAATAAGTGAATAGTGTAAGTATACGAGGGCCGCCATTACAATACAATAATGTTTTGCAACATGGCCTTTGACACCAATATTCAGCATTTAGAATTTTGTTAACATGCATATGCATCTTACAGTGCCATTAAATAGACATTAGAAGCCATATATTTAATGTTGATATACATGCTGTATGCATATGCATGCATTTTTCAAGTCAAGGAAAATTTCTTTTCTCTTGAAAGCTGATCTATCTCATGGTATTTTCAGACTAACTGTACTGTCCAGCTCAAAATCATTTCCTCAACTAGCCTTCTCTCTCTAACTCTCTGTGAACCATTTATTCCTTCTTTTGTGACTTACAAATTTTAAACCTACATTTACGGGAAAAAAATAATAGGAAAAAATACCAACTTTTATGATTTTTATGCTTTCTTTTCCTACACAAAGACCACCAATCAGCTGAGCAAGTCACCTCCTTACTTCAGTTCAATATGCCGTTACTGCTTCCCTTCTCCCAGTAAAAACATGAACACTCACGCACATTCACTTCAAGGCTCCCCATTTAGTTGTCTGTTACTAGGAAGCAAATATTCTGCCTTATACACCAAGGAATGCATAAAGTGGGATTTTACCTCAGAATATAATCCTTAGTCAGAATTGACAGCAGATTTTCACTCTTTTTCATTGCTTTGCTTTCTGATCACACGTTGCATCATACCTGTTCACTCATCTCTTTCTTTTCCTTTCTAGTTAGACAAAGCTAGAATAACCTCTATTGTTATCGTGGTCACAAGAATAAAACGTATCTATGTACGTTTACTAAATTTATGTGCTGGAACCACGCAGATCTTCCCTGTCAAAACAGTACAACGGGCTGGGTTCACGTTTGCCTCCTCGCCGAGCTGCTGAACTCCTAAAAGTGCCCTTCTTTCACCGTCTTGATAGAAACCTTCATTCTTTCTTAGGACTTGGTAACTGTTACACACTCGCTTCCTTCCTGCAGAGCTGCTCTAGTCTGCAATATGGTGCAGTCAGTGGAAGTAATGAAGTTTATGGCAGGTACAGGCAAATGGCTGGCAGTGCTGCATGCTCCGCCACCATCACATGGGATTCATGCTGACGTCCCTAACTTGTTCCTCGTCTGGTTTAGCAATCCCATGAAAGCGTTGCTCCTCCCGGTGGGGGTTTAAACCCCGCCGCTAAGCCCCACCAGCAGGTAGCTCTGTGGCGCGGTCAACAAAGCTGCGAAGTCTCAGCGAGTGCTGGGGGGACTGGTACAGCGCGTCACGGGTTCGAATCTCACCGCGATGCCGACAGCCACGAGCGTTTTCCTGCGGGATCAGGAAAAGGAATACGTCTTTATATGCTGACGTCCCTAACTTGTTCCTCGTCTGATTTAGCAATCCCATTCAAGCATTGCTCCTCCCGGTCGGGGTTTAAAGCCCGCCGCTAACCCCCACCAGCAGGTGGCTCGGTGGCGCGGTTAGTACGGCTGCGGAGTCTCAGCGGGTGCAGTGGGGACTCGTACAGCGCGTCAGGGGTTCGAAGCCCCCCGCAATCCACCGCCACGAGCTTTTGCCTGCGGCATCCCAAAAACCAATATGCCTTGTCCGCGGACGGGGCCCGCCGCCTTGTGCCCCTTGCTGGTTCCCTGCCGCGCTGGGAACGCAAGCCAGCCACGTTCTGCGCACGGAAAACCCCCAGGGTGGCCCCTGGCTTGCCGCTGGCACTCAACCTTCCAATGACTCCCATCAACACACGCTGGAAGGCCAGGGGGCTGTCCCTCGGGTCACACAGCCATCAAAGATGTATACTACACGGTTCATTCACAGGCAATTAATTCACACAAGTTCACATACTGGTGCTGGTGCTGTCTCATTCGAGTGGCCACGTGATGCTGGCGCGCTCCAGCTGAACCCAGGATGCTAACTCAGAAAGCCGTTAAGGGATCACATCCCACCTATACTAAAGATCTGATTTCACTTTACAGATGTAGATCTCACAAAATCCAGGACAAAGTGACTTGGAGCCGTGCAGAAAGTCTTGCTAGCGGGAGGGATGGTGATGTGGAAATACAAGGGGCTGGAAAAGTTTAGACACATTCATAAACATAATTCGGCATTTTAAGGAAATGCTGCCAAAATGTCTACTTTGAAAAGACCTGTTCCTCTCAGAACAGAACTGATACTGACTATTTAGATGCGATGTTTAAAACTGCATTAACGTGTTTTGCAAGGATGAAAAAGAAATGTCTTGAAATGGTCATTCTCATATTTAGAGTCTCAATCTTTGGAGTTCTGTTCAGGAAACATTGCAAAATGTTTATCTTTTCTTCTGATTCAGGGTGAAGCTAAACTTCTGTATAATCCCGCATAGATCTTGTTTCCAAAACATCTCCGTGCAGCCACAGTCTATCCAGCTGCTTTGGCGGGAGCTCATCCTTTTAAATACTGTCCCCCTAGACAATACTCTTATCTTTAATCACCCTCCAGTACTGCATAGCCATAGCCTAAAGGGAACCCTAGAAACAAGGAGGAGGAAAAGGGCAATTTAAGGGGAAATGTAAGAGTGATGTTAAGAGAGGCAGCGGTTGGGGAGTCCTGAAATTCTCTCTCCTGTTTTACTTGGGTCAGTTAGGTGTAACCACACAGCAGCAAGAGCTAATGTTGTTCTGATTGGGCCTACAAGGAGTGTGTATGATGTTGCCCTTCTTGCATGTAAGTGTTCCCGTGACCAGATGCAGGTTCCTTAGATCAACCTCTTTGCCATAAATTGTCTTATGGTATGACATTCCAGGATCTTAATGCAGAAAAATAACACATTTCTCTCCTTCGCAGTGGTGTGAAATATTAACATAGGATCAATTTATATTTGATCCTGGGGAGAGAATTAAAGGTCATCGTACCTTTGCCTTGCATTCGTTATGCAGCAATCCCTTCTTGCCCTAAAAGATAGGAATTTTCTGAATCATTAACGTGAGCTGGTATTTTGACGGTGTATGTTTTCTCTTTGATTACGTCCTAAAATTTGAATAGATTTTTTTCTTTAAATGATAATTTATTCTTTTTTTTTTTTTTTTTATCCAGTTATTGTTCTAGAACTTTAACATTTCTTTTAGCTCTGATTCATGACAAGAAAATGAAATCACAAAACATTGAATGGAGAAAATTTTATTCAAAAGTTTCATTTGGACATAGCCAGACGTTTGGTTCGAATTTTCAGTCAAAACAAAATAGTAGCTTTGTAGGTTAAAAGTATATTGCTGTCATTTTCAAGAAGGATCAGCCTTCATAGACATATTTCAATAGTACATAGTCTAGTGACTCCTCTGATTCACCATGGTACTTGTTCAGACAGAATCTCATGATGTACTGAAATACTAACCTTGAGGGACTCTACCTTTCTGGGAGAATGTAGAAATCTTAATTATAGATACTGTGAGAAAGTCACTGATTTGGAAAGATAAACAATGCTTTGTTTGTTTTTTTTTTTTTTTTTTACTGGGGGGGGCGGGGGAAGGGAGGAAAAATTAAAAAAAAAAGAATATTCCATTTTGTTTTACTTATCCAAAACATGCCATTCCGGGAAGAAATGCTTCAACTAGATTTTTCAAACGAAAATTCGGTATTTTTAATGTAACATCTTAATTATAAAGAAACTACATCAATCTGTTTATAATATATTGACAATTTTTACACTGCAGAGTCTCAGACATAGAACATTTGTGTCTAATAAGTGAATAGTGTAAGTATACGAGGGCCGCCATTACAATACAATAATGTTTTGCAACATGGCCTTTGACACCAATATTCAGCATTTAGAATTTTGTTAACATGCATATGCATCTTACAGTGCCATTAAATAGACATTAGAAGCCATATATTTAATGTTGATATACATGCTGTATGCATATGCATGCATTTTTCAAGTCAAGGAAAATTTCTTTTCTCTTGAAAGCTGATCTATCTCATGGTATTTTCAGACTAACTGTACTGTCCAGCTCAAAATCATTTCCTCAACTAGCCTTCTCTCTCTAACTCTCTGTGAACCATTTATTCCTTCTTTTGTGACTTACAAATTTTAAACCTACATTTACGGGAAAAAAATAATAGGAAAAAATACCAACTTTTATGATTTTTATGCTTTCTTTTCCTACACAAAGACCACCAATCAGCTGAGCAAGTCACCTCCTTACTTCAGTTCAATATGCCGTTACTGCTTCCCTTCTCCCAGTAAAAACATGAACACTCACGCACATTCACTTCAAGGCTCCCCATTTAGTTGTCTGTTACTAGGAAGCAAATATTCTGCCTTATACACCAAGGAATGCATAAAGTGGGATTTTACCTCAGAATATAATCCTTAGTCAGAATTGACAGCAGATTTTCACTCTTTTTCATTGCTTTGCTTTCTGATCACACGTTGCATCATACCTGTTCACTCATCTCTTTCTTTTCCTTTCTAGTTAGACAAAGCTAGAATAACCTCTATTGTTATCGTGGTCACAAGAATAAAACGTATCTATGTACGTTTACTAAATTTATGTGCTGGAACCACGCAGATCTTCCCTGTCAAAACAGTACAACGGGCGGGGTTCACGTTTGCCTCCTCGCCGAGCTGCTGAACTCCTAAAAGTGCCCTTCTTTCACCGTCTTGATAGAAACCTTCATTCTTTCTTAGGACTTGGTAACTGTTACACACTCGCTTCCTTCCTGCAGAGCTGCTCTAGTCTGCAATATGGTGCAGTCAGTGGAAGTAATGAAGTTTATGGCAGGTACAGGCAAATGGCTGGCAGTGCTGCATGCTCCGCCACCATCACATGGGATTCATGCTGACGTCCCTAACTTGTTCCTCGTCTGGTTTAGCAATCCCATGAAAGCGTTGCTCCTCCCGGTGGGGGTTTAAACCCCGCCGCTAAGCCCCACCAGCAGGTGGCTCTGTGGCGCGGTCAACAAAGCTGCGAAGTCTCAGCGAGTGCTGGGGGGACTGGTACAGCGCGTCACGGGTTCGAATCTCACCGCGATGCCGACAGCCACGAGCGTTTTCCTGCGGGATCAGGAAAAGGAATACGTCTTTATATGCTGACGTCCCTAACTTGTTCCTCGTCTGATTTAGCAATCCCATTCAAGCATTGCTCCTCCCGGTCGGGGTTTAAAGCCCGCCGCTAACCCCCACCAGCAGGTGGCTCGGTGGCGCGGTTAGTACGGCTGCGGAGTCTCAGCGGGTGCAGTGGGGACTCGTACAGCGCGTCAGGGGTTCGAAGCCCCCCGCAATCCACCGCCACGAGCTTTTGCCTGCGGCATCCCAAAAACCAATATGCCTTGTCCGCGGACGGGGCCCGCCGCCTTGTGCCCCTTGCTGGTTCCCTGCCGCGCTGGGAACGCAAGCCAGCCACGTTCTGCGCACGGAAAACCCCCAGGGTGGCCCCTGGCTTGCCGCTGGCACTCAACCTTCCAATGACTCCCATCAACACACGCTGGAAGGCCAGGGGGCTGTCCCTCGGGTCACACAGCCATCAAAGATGTATACTACACGGTTCATTCACAGGCAGTTAATTCACACAAGTTCACATACTGGTGCTGGTGCTGTCTCATTCGAGTGGCCACGTGATGCTGGCGCGCTCCAGCTGAACCCAGGATGCTAACTCAGAAAGCCGTTAAGGGATCACATCCCACCTATACTAAAGATCTGATTTCACTTTACAGATGTAGATCTCACAAAATCCAGGACAAAGTGACTTGGAGCCGTGCAGAAAGTCTTGCTAGCGGGAGGGATGGTGATGTGGAAATACAAGGGGCTGGAAAAGTTTAGACACATTCATAAACATAATTCGGCATTTTAAGGAAATGCTGCCAAAATGTCTACTTTGAAAAGACCTGTTCCTCTCAGAACAGAACTGATACTGACTATTTAGATGCGATGTTTAAAACTGCATTAACGTGTTTTGCAAGGATGAAAAAGAAATGTCTTGAAATGGTCATTCTCATATTTAGAGTCTCAATCTTTGGAGTTCTGTTCAGGAAACATTGCAAAATGTTTATCTTTTCTTCTGATTCAGGGTGAAGCTAAACTTCTGTATAATCCCGCATAGATCTTGTTTCCAAAACATCTCCGTGCAGCCACAGTCTATCCAGCTGCTTTGGCGGGAGCTCATCCTTTTAAATACTGTCCCCCTAGACAATACTCTTATCTTTAATCACCCTCGAGTACTGCATAGCCATAGCCTAAAGGGAACCCTAGAAACAAGGAGGAGGAAAAGGGCAATTTAAGGGGAAATGTAAGAGTGATGTTAAGAGAGGCAGCGGTTGGGGAGTCCTGAAATTCTCTCTCCTGTTTTACTTGGGTCAGTTAGGTGTAACCACACAGCAGCAAGAGCTAATGTTGTTCTGATTGGGCCTACAAGGAGTGTGTATGATGTTGCCCTTCTTGCATGTAAGTGTTCCCGTGACCAGATGCAGGTTCCTTAGATCAACCTCTTTGCCATAAATTGTCTTATGGTATGACATTCCAGGATCTTAATGCAGAAAAATAACACATTTCTCTCCTTCGCAGTGGTGTGAAATATTAACATAGGATCAATTTATATTTGATCCTGGGGAGAGAATTAAAGGTCATCGTACCTTTGCCTTGCATTCGTTATGCAGCAATCCCTTCTTGCCCTAAAAGATAGGAATTTTCTGAATCATTAACGTGAGCTGGTATTTTGACGGTGTATGTTTTCTCTTTGATTACGTCCTAAAATTTGAATAGATTTTTTTCTTTAAATGATAATTTATTCTTTTTTTTTTTTTTTTTATCCAGTTATTGTTCTAGAACTTTAACATTTCTTTTAGCTCTGATTCATGACAAGAAAATGAAATCACAAAACATTGAATGGAGAAAATTTTATTCAAAAGTTTCATTTGGACATAGCCAGACGTTTGGTTCGAATTTTCAGTCAAAACAAAATAGTAGCTTTGTAGGTTAAAAGTATATTGCTGTCATTTTCAAGAAGGATCAGCCTTCATAGACATATTTCAATAGTACATAGTCTAGTGACTCCTCTGATTCACCATGGTACTTGTTCAGACAGAATCTCATGATGTACTGAAATACTAACCTTGAGGGACTCTACCTTTCTGGGAGAATGTAGAAATCTTAATTATAGATACTGTGAGAAAGTCACTGATTTGGAAAGATAAACAATGCTTTGTTTTTTTTTTTTTTTTTTTTTTACTGGGGGGGGCGGGGGAAGGGAGGAAAAATTAAAAAAAAAAAAAAAAAAAGAATATTCCATTTTGTTTTACTTATCCAAAACATGCCATTCCGGGAAGAAATGCTTCAACTAGATTTTTCAAACGAAAATTCGGTATTTTTAATGTAACATCTTAATTATAAAGAAACTACATCAATCTGTTTATAATATATTGACAATTTTTACACTGCAGAGTCTCAGACATAGAACATTTGTGTCTAATAAGTGAATAGTGTAAGTATACGAGGGCCGCCATTACAATACAATAATGTTTTGCAACATGGCCTTTGACACCAATATTCAGCATTTAGAATTTTGTTAACATGCATATGCATCTTACAGTGCCATTAAATAGACATTAGAAGCCATATATTTAATGTTGATATACATGCTGTATGCATATGCATGCATTTTTCAAGTCAAGGAAAATTTCTTTTCTCTTGAAAGCTGATCTATCTCATGGTATTTTCAGACTAACTGTACTGTCCAGCTCAAAATCATTTCCTCAACTAGCCTTCTCTCTCTAACTCTCTGTGAACCATTTATTCCTTCTTTTGTGACTTACAAATTTTAAACCTACATTTACGGGAAAAAAATAATAGGAAAAAATACCAACTTTTATGATTTTTATGCTTTCTTTTCCTACACAAAGACCACCAATCAGCTGAGCAAGTCACCTCCTTACTTCAGTTCAATATGCCGTTACTGCTTCCCTTCTCCCAGTAAAAACATGAACACTCACGCACATTCACTTCAAGGCTCCCCATTTAGTTGTCTGTTACTAGGAAGCAAATATTCTGCCTTATACACCAAGGAATGCATAAAGTGGGATTTTACCTCAGAATATAATCCTTAGTCAGAATTGACAGCAGATTTTCACTCTTTTTCATTGCTTTGCTTTCTGATCACACGTTGCATCATACCTGTTCACTCATCTCTTTCTTTTCCTTTCTAGTTAGACAAAGCTAGAATAACCTCTATTGTTATCGTGGTCACAAGAATAAAACGTATCTATGTACGTTTACTAAATTTATGTGCTGGAACCACGCAGATCTTCCCTGTCAAAACAGTACAACGGGCGGGGTTCACGTTTGCCTCCTCGCCGAGCTGCTGAACTCCTAAAAGTGCCCTTCTTTCACCGTCTTGATAGAAACCTTCATTCTTTCTTAGGACTTGGTAACTGTTACACACTCGCTTCCTTCCTGCAGAGCTGCTCTAGTCTGCAATATGGTGCAGTCAGTGGAAGTAATGAAGTTTATGGCAGGTACAGGCAAATGGCTGGCAGTGCTGCATGCTCCGCCACCATCACATGGGATTCATGCTGACGTCCCTAACTTGTTCCTCGTCTGGTTTAGCAATCCCATGAAAGCGTTGCTCCTCCCGGTGGGGGTTTAAACCCCGCCGCTAAGCCCCACCAGCAGGTGGCTCTGTGGCGCGGTCAACAAAGCTGCGAAGTCTCAGCGAGTGCTGGGGGGACTGGTACAGCGCGTCACGGGTTCGAATCTCACCGCGATGCCGACAGCCACGAGCGTTTTCCTGCGGGATCAGGAAAAGGAATACGTCTTTATATGCTGACGTCCCTAACTTGTTCCTCGTCTGATTTAGCAATCCCATTCAAGCATTGCTCCTCCCGGTCGGGGTTTAAAGCCCGCCGCTAACCCCCACCAGCAGGTGGCTCGGTGGCGCGGTTAGTACGGCTGCGGAGTCTCAGCGGGTGCAGTGGGGACTCGTACAGCGCGTCAGGGGTTCGAAGCCCCCCGCAATCCACCGCCACGAGCTTTTGCCTGCGGCATCCCAAAAACCAATATGCCTTGTCCGCGGACGGGGCCCGCCGCCTTGTGCCCCTTGCTGGTTCCCTGCCGCGCTGGGAACGCAAGCCAGCCACGTTCTGCGCACGGAAAACCCCCAGGGTGGCCCCTGGCTTGCCGCTGGCACTCAACCTTCCAATGACTCCCATCAACACACGCTGGAAGGCCAGGGGGCTGTCCCTCGGGTCACACAGCCATCAAAGATGTATACTACACGGTTCATTCACAGGCAATTAATTCACACAAGTTCACATACTGGTGCTGGTGCTGTCTCATTCGAGTGGCCACGTGATGCTGGCGCGCTCCAGCTGAACCCAGGATGCTAACTCAGAAAGCCGTTAAGGGATCACATCCCACCTATACTAAAGATCTGATTTCACTTTACAGATGTAGATCTCACAAAATCCAGGACAAAGTGACTTGGAGCCGTGCAGAAAGTCTTGCTAGCGGGAGGGATGGTGATGTGGAAATACAAGGGGCTGGAAAAGTTTAGACACATTCATAAACATAATTCGGCATTTTAAGGAAATGCTGCCAAAATGTCTACTTTGAAAAGACCTGTTCCTCTCAGAACAGAACTGATACTGACTATTTAGATGCGATGTTTAAAACTGCATTAACGTGTTTTGCAAGGATGAAAAAGAAATGTCTTGAAATGGTCATTCTCATATTTAGAGTCTCAATCTTTGGAGTTCTGTTCAGGAAACATTGCAAAATGTTTATCTTTTCTTCTGATTCAGGGTGAAGCTAAACTTCTGTATAATCCCGCATAGATCTTGTTTCCAAAACATCTCCGTGCAGCCACAGTCTATCCAGCTGCTTTGGCGGGAGCTCATCCTTTTAAATACTGTCCCCCTAGACAATACTCTTATCTTTAATCACCCTCGAGTACTGCATAGCCATAGCCTAAAGGGAACCCTAGAAACAAGGAGGAGGAAAAGGGCAATTTAAGGGGAAATGTAAGAGTGATGTTAAGAGAGGCAGCGGTTGGGGAGTCCTGAAATTCTCTCTCCTGTTTTACTTGGGTCAGTTAGGTGTAACCACACAGCAGCAAGAGCTAATGTTGTTCTGATTGGGCCTACAAGGAGTGTGTATGATGTTGCCCTTCTTGCATGTAAGTGTTCCCGTGACCAGATGCAGGTTCCTTAGATCAACCTCTTTGCCATAAATTGTCTTATGGTATGACATTCCAGGATCTTAATGCAGAAAAATAACACATTTCTCTCCTTCGCAGTGGTGTGAAATATTAACATAGGATCAATTTATATTTGATCCTGGGGAGAGAATTAAAGGTCATCGTACCTTTGCCTTGCATTCGTTATGCAGCAATCCCTTCTTGCCCTAAAAGATAGGAATTTTCTGAATCATTAACGTGAGCTGGTATTTTGACGGTGTATGTTTTCTCTTTGATTACGTCCTAAAATTTGAATAGATTTTTTTCTTTAAATGATAATTTATTCTTTTTTTTTTTTTTTTTATCCAGTTATTGTTCTAGAACTTTAACATTTCTTTTAGCTCTGATTCATGACAAGAAAATGAAATCACAAAACATTGAATGGAGAAAATTTTATTCAAAAGTTTCATTTGGACATAGCCAGACGTTTGGTTCGAATTTTCAGTCAAAACAAAATAGTAGCTTTGTAGGTTAAAAGTATATTGCTGTCATTTTCAAGAAGGATCAGCCTTCATAGACATATTTCAATAGTACATAGTCTAGTGACTCCTCTGATTCACCATGGTACTTGTTCAGACAGAATCTCATGATGTACTGAAATACTAACCTTGAGGGACTCTACCTTTCTGGGAGAATGTAGAAATCTTAATTATAGATACTGTGAGAAAGTCACTGATTTGGAAAGATAAACAATGCTTTGTTTGTTTTTTTTTTTTTTTTTTACTGGGGGGGGCGGGGGAAGGGAGGAAAAATTAAAAAAAAAAGAATATTCCATTTTGTTTTACTTATCCAAAACATGCCATTCCGGGAAGAAATGCTTCAACTAGATTTTTCAAACGAAAATTCGGTATTTTTAATGTAACATCTTAATTATAAAGAAACTACATCAATCTGTTTATAATATATTGACAATTTTTACACTGCAGAGTCTCAGACATAGAACATTTGTGTCTAATAAGTGAATAGTGTAAGTATACGAGGGCCGCCATTACAATACAATAATGTTTTGCAACATGGCCTTTGACACCAATATTCAGCATTTAGAATTTTGTTAACATGCATATGCATCTTACAGTGCCATTAAATAGACATTAGAAGCCATATATTTAATGTTGATATACATGCTGTATGCATATGCATGCATTTTTCAAGTCAAGGAAAATTTCTTTTCTCTTGAAAGCTGATCTATCTCATGGTATTTTCAGACTAACTGTACTGTCCAGCTCAAAATCATTTCCTCAACTAGCCTTCTCTCTCTAACTCTCTGTGAACCATTTATTCCTTCTTTTGTGACTTACAAATTTTAAACCTACATTTACGGGAAAAAAATAATAGGAAAAAATACCAACTTTTATGATTTTTATGCTTTCTTTTCCTACACAAAGACCACCAATCAGCTGAGCAAGTCACCTCCTTACTTCAGTTCAATATGCCGTTACTGCTTCCCTTCTCCCAGTAAAAACATGAACACTCACGCACATTCACTTCAAGGCTCCCCATTTAGTTGTCTGTTACTAGGAAGCAAATATTCTGCCTTATACACCAAGGAATGCATAAAGTGGGATTTTACCTCAGAATATAATCCTTAGTCAGAATTGACAGCAGATTTTCACTCTTTTTCATTGCTTTGCTTTCTGATCACACGTTGCATCATACCTGTTCACTCATCTCTTTCTTTTCCTTTCTAGTTAGACAAAGCTAGAATAACCTCTATTGTTATCGTGGTCACAAGAATAAAACGTATCTATGTACGTTTACTAAATTTATGTGCTGGAACCACGCAGATCTTCCCTGTCAAAACAGTACAACGGGCTGGGTTCACGTTTGCCTCCTCGCCGAGCTGCTGAACTCCTAAAAGTGCCCTTCTTTCACCGTCTTGATAGAAACCTTCATTCTTTCTTAGGACTTGGTAACTGTTACACACTCGCTTCCTTCCTGCAGAGCTGCTCTAGTCTGCAATATGGTGCAGTCAGTGGAAGTAATGAAGTTTATGGCAGGTACAGGCAAATGGCTGGCAGTGCTGCATGCTCCGCCACCATCACATGGGATTCATGCTGACGTCCCTAACTTGTTCCTCGTCTGGTTTAGCAATCCCATGAAAGCGTTGCTCCTCCCGGTGGGGGTTTAAACCCCGCCGCTAAGCCCCACCAGCAGGTGGCTCTGTGGCGCGGTCAACAAAGCTGCGAAGTCTCAGCGAGTGCTGGGGGGACTGGTACAGCGCGTCACGGGTTCGAATCTCACCGCGATGCCGACAGCCACGAGCGTTTTCCTGCGGGATCAGGAAAAGGAATACGTCTTTATATGCTGACGTCCCTAACTTGTTCCTCGTCTGATTTAGCAATCCCATTCAAGCATTGCTCCTCCCGGTCGGGGTTTAAAGCCCGCCGCTAACCCCCACCAGCAGGTGGCTCGGTGGCGCGGTTAGTACGGCTGCGGAGTCTCAGCGGGTGCAGTGGGGACTCGTACAGCGCGTCAGGGGTTCGAAGCCCCCCGCAATCCACCGCCACGAGCTTTTGCCTGCGGCATCCCAAAAACCAATATGCCTTGTCCGCGGACGGGGCCCGCCGCCTTGTGCCCCTTGCTGGTTCCCTGCCGCGCTGGGAACGCAAGCCAGCCACGTTCTGCGCACGGAAAACCCCCAGGGTGGCCCCTGGCTTGCCGCTGGCACTCAACCTTCCAATGACTCCCATCAACACACGCTGGAAGGCCAGGGGGCTGTCCCTCGGGTCACACAGCCATCAAAGATGTATACTACACGGTTCATTCACAGGCAATTAATTCACACAAGTTCACATACTGGTGCTGGTGCTGTCTCATTCGAGTGGCCACGTGATGCTGGCGCGCTCCAGCTGAACCCAGGATGCTAACTCAGAAAGCCGTTAAGGGATCACATCCCACCTATACTAAAGATCTGATTTCACTTTACAGATGTAGATCTCACAAAATCCAGGACAAAGTGACTTGGAGCCGTGCAGAAAGTCTTGCTAGCGGGAGGGATGGTGATGTGGAAATACAAGGGGCTGGAAAAGTTTAGACACATTCATAAACATAATTCGGCATTTTAAGGAAATGCTGCCAAAATGTCTACTTTGAAAAGACCTGTTCCTCTCAGAACAGAACTGATACTGACTATTTAGATGCGATGTTTAAAACTGCATTAACGTGTTTTGCAAGGATGAAAAAGAAATGTCTTGAAATGGTCATTCTCATATTTAGAGTCTCAATCTTTGGAGTTCTGTTCAGGAAACATTGCAAAATGTTTATCTTTTCTTCTGATTCAGGGTGAAGCTAAACTTCTGTATAATCCCGCATAGATCTTGTTTCCAAAACATCTCCGTGCAGCCACAGTCTATCCAGCTGCTTTGGCGGGAGCTCATCCTTTTAAATACTGTCCCCCTAGACAATACTCTTATCTTTAATCACCCTCCAGTACTGCATAGCCATAGCCTAAAGGGAACCCTAGAAACAAGGAGGAGGAAAAGGGCAATTTAAGGGGAAATGTAAGAGTGATGTTAAGAGAGGCAGCGGTTGGGGAGTCCTGAAATTCTCTCTCCTGTTTTACTTGGGTCAGTTAGGTGTAACCACACAGCAGCAAGAGCTAATGTTGTTCTGATTGGGCCTACAAGGAGTGTGTATGATGTTGCCCTTCTTGCATGTAAGTGTTCCCGTGACCAGATGCAGGTTCCTTAGATCAACCTCTTTGCCATAAATTGTCTTATGGTATGACATTCCAGGATCTTAATGCAGAAAAATAACACATTTCTCTCCTTCGCAGTGGTGTGAAATATTAACATAGGATCAATTTATATTTGATCCTGGGGAGAGAATTAAAGGTCATCGTACCTTTGCCTTGCATTCGTTATGCAGCAATCCCTTCTTGCCCTAAAAGATAGGAATTTTCTGAATCATTAACGTGAGCTGGTATTTTGACGGTGTATGTTTTCTCTTTGATTACGTCCTAAAATTTGAATAGATTTTTTTCTTTAAATGATAATTTATTCTTTTTTTTTTTTTTTTTTTATCCAGTTATTGTTCTAGAACTTTAACATTTCTTTTAGCTCTGATTCATGACAAGAAAATGAAATCACAAAACATTGAATGGAGAAAATTTTATTCAAAAGTTTCATTTGGACATAGCCAGACGTTTGGTTCGAATTTTCAGTCAAAACAAAATAGTAGCTTTGTAGGTTAAAAGTATATTGCTGTCATTTTCAAGAAGGATCAGCCTTCATAGACATATTTCAATAGTACATAGTCTAGTGACTCCTCTGATTCACCATGGTACTTGTTCAGACAGAATCTCATGATGTACTGAAATACTAACCTTGAGGGACTCTACCTTTCTGGGAGAATGTACAAATCTTAATTATAGATACTGTGAGAAAGTCACTGATTTGGAAAGATAAACAATGCTTTGTTTTTTTTTTTTTTTTTTTTTTTACGGGGGGGGGGGGGGGGAAGGGAGGAAAAATTAAAAAAAAAAAAAAAAAAAGAATATTCCATTTTGTTTTACTTATCCAAAACATGCCATTCCGGGAAGAAATGCTTCAACTAGATTTTTCAAACGAAAATTCGGTATTTTTAATGTAACATCTTAATTATAAAGAAACTACATCAATCTGTTTATAATATATTGACAATTTTTACACTGCAGAGTCTCAGACATAGAACATTTGTGTCTAATAAGTGAATAGTGTAAGTATACGAGGGCCGCCATTACAATACAATAATGTTTTGCAACATGGCCTTTGACACCAATATTCAGCATTTAGAATTTTGTTAACATGCATATGCATCTTACAGTGCCATTAAATAGACATTAGAAGCCATATATTTAATGTTGATATACATGCTGTATGCATATGCATGCATTTTTCAAGTCAAGGAAAATTTCTTTTCTCTTGAAAGCTGATCTATCTCATGGTATTTTCAGACTAACTGTACTGTCCAGCTCAAAATCATTTCCTCAACTAGCCTTCTCTCTCTAACTCTCTGTGAACCATTTATTCCTTCTTTTGTGACTTACAAATTTTAAACCTACATTTACGGGAAAAAAATAATAGGAAAAAATACCAACTTTTATGATTTTTATGCTTTCTTTTCCTACACAAAGACCACCAATCAGCTGAGCAAGTCACCTCCTTACTTCAGTTCAATATGCCGTTACTGCTTCCCTTCTCCCAGTAAAAACATGAACACTCACGCACATTCACTTCAAGGCTCCCCATTTAGTTGTCTGTTACTAGGAAGCAAATATTCTGCCTTATACACCAAGGAATGCATAAAGTGGGATTTTACCTCAGAATATAATCCTTAGTCAGAATTGACAGCAGATTTTCACTCTTTTTCATTGCTTTGCTTTCTGATCACACGTTGCATCATACCTGTTCACTCATCTCTTTCTTTTCCTTTCTAGTTAGACAAAGCTAGAATAACCTCTATTGTTATCGTGGTCACAAGAATAAAACGTATCTATGTACGTTTACTAAATTTATGTGCTGGAACCACGCAGATCTTCCCTGTCAAAACAGTACAACGGGCGGGGTTCACGTTTGCCTCCTCGCCGAGCTGCTGAACTCCTAAAAGTGCCCTTCTTTCACCGTCTTGATAGAAACCTTCATTCTTTCTTAGGACTTGGTAACTGTTACACACTCGCTTCCTTCCTGCAGAGCTGCTCTAGTCTGCAATATGGTGCAGTCAGTGGAAGTAATGAAGTTTATGGCAGGTACAGGCAAATGGCTGGCAGTGCTGCATGCTCCGCCACCATCACATGGGATTCATGCTGACGTCCCTAACTTGTTCCTCGTCTGGTTTAGCAATCCCATGAAAGCGTTGCTCCTCCCGGTGGGGGTTTAAACCCCGCCGCTAAGCCCCACCAGCAGGTGGCTCTGTGGCGCGGTCAACAAAGCTGCGAAGTCTCAGCGAGTGCTGGGGGGACTGGTACAGCGCGTCACGGGTTCGAATCTCACCGCGATGCCGACAGCCACGAGCGTTTTCCTGCGGGATCAGGAAAAGGAATACGTCTTTATATGCTGACGTCCCTAACTTGTTCCTCGTCTGATTTAGCAATCCCATTCAAGCATTGCTCCTCCCGGTCGGGGTTTAAAGCCCGCCGCTAACCCCCACCAGCAGGTGGCTCGGTGGCGCGGTTAGTACGGCTGCGGAGTCTCAGCGGGTGCAGTGGGGACTCGTACAGCGCGTCAGGGGTTCGAAGCCCCCCGCAATCCACCGCCACGAGCTTTTGCCTGCGGCATCCCAAAAACCAATATGCCTTGTCCGCGGACGGGGCCCGCCGCCTTGTGCCCCTTGCTGGTTCCCTGCCGCGCTGGGAACGCAAGCCAGCCACGTTCTGCGCACGGAAAACCCCCAGGGTGGCCCCTGGCTTGCCGCTGGCACTCAACCTTCCAATGACTCCCATCAACACACGCTGGAAGGCCAGGGGGCTGTCCCTCGGGTCACACAGCCATCAAAGATGTATACTACACGGTTCATTCACAGGCAATTAATTCACACAAGTTCACATACTGGTGCTGGTGCTGTCTCATTCGAGTGGCCACGTGATGCTGGCGCGCTCCAGCTGAACCCAGGATGCTAACTCAGAAAGCCGTTAAGGGATCACATCCCACCTATACTAAAGATCTGATTTCACTTTACAGATGTAGATCTCACAAAATCCAGGACAAAGTGACTTGGAGCCGTGCAGAAAGTCTTGCTAGCGGGAGGGATGGTGATGTGGAAATACAAGGGGCTGGAAAAGTTTAGACACATTCATAAACATAATTCGGCATTTTAAGGAAATGCTGCCAAAATGTCTACTTTGAAAAGACCTGTTCCTCTCAGAACAGAACTGATACTGACTATTTAGATGCGATGTTTAAAACTGCATTAACGTGTTTTGCAAGGATGAAAAAGAAATGTCTTGAAATGGTCATTCTCATATTTAGAGTCTCAATCTTTGGAGTTCTGTTCAGGAAACATTGCAAAATGTTTATCTTTTCTTCTGATTCAGGGTGAAGCTAAACTTCTGTATAATCCCGCATAGATCTTGTTTCCAAAACATCTCCGTGCAGCCACAGTCTATCCAGCTGCTTTGGCGGGAGCTCATCCTTTTAAATACTGTCCCCCTAGACAATACTCTTATCTTTAATCACCCTCCAGTACTGCATAGCCATAGCCTAAAGGGAACCCTAGAAACAAGGAGGAGGAAAAGGGCAATTTAAGGGGAAATGTAAGAGTGATGTTAAGAGAGGCAGCGGTTGGGGAGTCCTGAAATTCTCTCTCCTGTTTTACTTGGGTCAGTTAGGTGTAACCACACAGCAGCAAGAGCTAATGTTGTTCTGATTGGGCCTACAAGGAGTGTGTATGATGTTGCCCTTCTTGCATGTAAGTGTTCCCGTGACCAGATGCAGGTTCCTTAGATCAACCTCTTTGCCATAAATTGTCTTATGGTATGACATTCCAGGATCTTAATGCAGAAAAATAACACATTTCTCTCCTTCGCAGTGGTGTGAAATATTAACATAGGATCAATTTATATTTGATCCTGGGGAGAGAATTAAAGGTCATCGTACCTTTGCCTTGCATTCGTTATGCAGCAATCCCTTCTTGCCCTAAAAGATAGGAATTTTCTGAATCATTAACGTGAGCTGGTATTTTGACGGTGTATGTTTTCTCTTTGATTACGTCCTAAAATTTGAATAGATTTTTTTCTTTAAATGATAATTTATTCTTTTTTTTTTTTTTTTTTTATCCAGTTATTGTTCTAGAACTTTAACATTTCTTTTAGCTCTGATTCATGACAAGAAAATGAAATCACAAAACATTGAATGGAGAAAATTTTATTCAAAAGTTTCATTTGGACATAGCCAGACGTTTGGTTCGAATTTTCAGTCAAAACAAAATAGTAGCTTTGTAGGTTAAAAGTATATTGCTGTCATTTTCAAGAAGGATCAGCCTTCATAGACATATTTCAATAGTACATAGTCTAGTGACTCCTCTGATTCACCATGGTACTTGTTCAGACAGAATCTCATGATGTACTGAAATACTAACCTTGAGGGACTCTACCTTTCTGGGAGAATGTAGAAATCTTAATTATAGATACTGTGAGAAAGTCACTGATTTGGAAAGATAAACAATGCTTTGTTTTTTTTTTTTTTTTTTTTTTACTGGGGGGGGCGGGGGAAGGGAGGAAAAATTAAAAAAAAAAGAATATTCCATTTTGTTTTACTTATCCAAAACATGCCATTCCGGGAAGAAATGCTTCAACTAGATTTTTCAAACGAAAATTCGGTATTTTTAATGTAACATCTTAATTATAAAGAAACTACATCAATCTGTTTATAATATATTGACAATTTTTACACTGCAGAGTCTCAGACATAGAACATTTGTGTCTAATAAGTGAATAGTGTAAGTATACGAGGGCCGCCATTACAATACAATAATGTTTTGCAACATGGCCTTTGACACCAATATTCAGCATTTAGAATTTTGTTAACATGCATATGCATCTTACAGTGCCATTAAATAGACATTAGAAGCCATATATTTAATGTTGATATACATGCTGTATGCATATGCATGCATTTTTCAAGTCAAGGAAAATTTCTTTTCTCTTGAAAGCTGATCTATCTCATGGTATTTTCAGACTAACTGTACTGTCCAGCTCAAAATCATTTCCTCAACTAGCCTTCTCTCTCTAACTCTCTGTGAACCATTTATTCCTTCTTTTGTGACTTACAAATTTTAAACCTACATTTACGGGAAAAAAATAATAGGAAAAAATACCAACTTTTATGATTTTTATGCTTTCTTTTCCTACACAAAGACCACCAATCAGCTGAGCAAGTCACCTCCTTACTTCAGTTCAATATGCCGTTACTGCTTCCCTTCTCCCAGTAAAAACATGAACACTCACGCACATTCACTTCAAGGCTCCCCATTTAGTTGTCTGTTACTAGGAAGCAAATATTCTGCCTTATACACCAAGGAATGCATAAAGTGGGATTTTACCTCAGAATATAATCCTTAGTCAGAATTGACAGCAGATTTTCACTCTTTTTCATTGCTTTGCTTTCTGATCACACGTTGCATCATACCTGTTCACTCATCTCTTTCTTTTCCTTTCTAGTTAGACAAAGCTAGAATAACCTCTATTGTTATCGTGGTCACAAGAATAAAACGTATCTATGTACGTTTACTAAATTTATGTGCTGGAACCACGCAGATCTTCCCTGTCAAAACAGTACAACGGGCTGGGTTCACGTTTGCCTCCTCGCCGAGCTGCTGAACTCCTAAAAGTGCCCTTCTTTCACCGTCTTGATAGAAACCTTCATTCTTTCTTAGGACTTGGTAACTGTTACACACTCGCTTCCTTCCTGCAGAGCTGCTCTAGTCTGCAATATGGTGCAGTCAGTGGAAGTAATGAAGTTTATGGCAGGTACAGGCAAATGGCTGGCAGTGCTGCATGCTCCGCCACCATCACATGGGATTCATGCTGACGTCCCTAACTTGTTCCTCGTCTGGTTTAGCAATCCCATGAAAGCGTTGCTCCTCCCGGTGGGGGTTTAAACCCCGCCGCTAAGCCCCACCAGCAGGTGGCTCTGTGGCGCGGTCAACAAAGCTGCGAAGTCTCAGCGAGTGCTGGGGGGACTGGTACAGCGCGTCACGGGTTCGAATCTCACCGCGATGCCGACAGCCACGAGCGTTTTCCTGCGGGATCAGGAAAAGGAATACGTCTTTATATGCTGACGTCCCTAACTTGTTCCTCGTCTGATTTAGCAATCCCATTCAAGCATTGCTCCTCCCGGTCGGGGTTTAAAGCCCGCCGCTAACCCCCACCAGCAGGTGGCTCGGTGGCGCGGTTAGTACGGCTGCGGAGTCTCAGCGGGTGCAGTGGGGACTCGTACAGCGCGTCAGGGGTTCGAAGCCCCCCGCAATCCACCGCCACGAGCTTTTGCCTGCGGCATCCCAAAAACCAATATGCCTTGTCCGCGGACGGGGCCCGCCGCCTTGTGCCCCTTGCTGGTTCCCTGCCGCGCTGGGAACGCAAGCCAGCCACGTTCTGCGCACGGAAAACCCCCAGGGTGGCCCCTGGCTTGCCGCTGGCACTCAACCTTCCAATGACTCCCATCAACACACGCTGGAAGGCCAGGGGGCTGTCCCTCGGGTCACACAGCCATCAAAGATGTATACTACACGGTTCATTCACAGGCAGTTAATTCACACAAGTTCACATACTGGTGCTGGTGCTGTCTCATTCGAGTGGCCACGTGATGCTGGCGCGCTCCAGCTGAACCCAGGATGCTAACTCAGAAAGCCGTTAAGGGATCACATCCCACCTATACTAAAGATCTGATTTCACTTTACAGATGTAGATCTCACAAAATCCAGGACAAAGTGACTTGGAGCCGTGCAGAAAGTCTTGCTAGCGGGAGGGATGGTGATGTGGAAATACAAGGGGCTGGAAAAGTTTAGACACATTCATAAACATAATTCGGCATTTTAAGGAAATGCTGCCAAAATGTCTACTTTGAAAAGACCTGTTCCTCTCAGAACAGAACTGATACTGACTATTTAGATGCGATGTTTAAAACTGCATTAACGTGTTTTGCAAGGATGAAAAAGAAATGTCTTGAAATGGTCATTCTCATATTTAGAGTCTCAATCTTTGGAGTTCTGTTCAGGAAACATTGCAAAATGTTTATCTTTTCTTCTGATTCAGGGTGAAGCTAAACTTCTGTATAATCCCGCATAGATCTTGTTTCCAAAACATCTCCGTGCAGCCACAGTCTATCCAGCTGCTTTGGCGGGAGCTCATCCTTTTAAATACTGTCCCCCTAGACAATACTCTTATCTTTAATCACCCTCCAGTACTGCATAGCCATAGCCTAAAGGGAACCCTAGAAACAAGGAGGAGGAAAAGGGCAATTTAAGGGGAAATGTAAGAGTGATGTTAAGAGAGGCAGCGGTTGGGGAGTCCTGAAATTCTCTCTCCTGTTTTACTTGGGTCAGTTAGGTGTAACCACACAGCAGCAAGAGCTAATGTTGTTCTGATTGGGCCTACAAGGAGTGTGTATGATGTTGCCCTTCTTGCATGTAAGTGTTCCCGTGACCAGATGCAGGTTCCTTAGATCAACCTCTTTGCCATAAATTGTCTTATGGTATGACATTCCAGGATCTTAATGCAGAAAAATAACACATTTCTCTCCTTCGCAGTGGTGTGAAATATTAACATAGGATCAATTTATATTTGATCCTGGGGAGAGAATTAAAGGTCATCGTACCTTTGCCTTGCATTCGTTATGCAGCAATCCCTTCTTGCCCTAAAAGATAGGAATTTTCTGAATCATTAACGTGAGCTGGTATTTTGACGGTGTATGTTTTCTCTTTGATTACGTCCTAAAATTTGAATAGATTTTTTTCTTTAAATGATAATTTATTCTTTTTTTTTTTTTTTTTTTATCCAGTTATTGTTCTAGAACTTTAACATTTCTTTTAGCTCTGATTCATGACAAGAAAATGAAATCACAAAACATTGAATGGAGAAAATTTTATTCAAAAGTTTCATTTGGACATAGCCAGACGTTTGGTTCGAATTTTCAGTCAAAACAAAATAGTAGCTTTGTAGGTTAAAAGTATATTGCTGTCATTTTCAAGAAGGATCAGCCTTCATAGACATATTTCAATAGTACATAGTCTAGTGACTCCTCTGATTCACCATGGTACTTGTTCAGACAGAATCTCATGATGTACTGAAATACTAACCTTGAGGGACTCTACCTTTCTGGGAGAATGTAGAAATCTTAATTATAGATACTGTGAGAAAGTCACTGATTTGGAAAGATAAACAATGCTTTGTTTTTTTTTTTTTTTTTTTTTTACTGGGGGGGGCGGGGGAAGGGAGGAAAAATTAAAAAAAAAAGAATATTCCATTTTGTTTTACTTATCCAAAACATGCCATTCCGGGAAGAAATGCTTCAACTAGATTTTTCAAACGAAAATTCGGTATTTTTAATGTAACATCTTAATTATAAAGAAACTACATCAATCTGTTTATAATATATTGACAATTTTTACACTGCAGAGTCTCAGACATAGAACATTTGTGTCTAATAAGTGAATAGTGTAAGTATACGAGGGCCGCCATTACAATACAATAATGTTTTGCAACATGGCCTTTGACACCAATATTCAGCATTTAGAATTTTGTTAACATGCATATGCATCTTACAGTGCCATTAAATAGACATTAGAAGCCATATATTTAATGTTGATATACATGCTGTATGCATATGCATGCATTTTTCAAGTCAAGGAAAATTTCTTTTCTCTTGAAAGCTGATCTATCTCATGGTATTTTCAGACTAACTGTACTGTCCAGCTCAAAATCATTTCCTCAACTAGCCTTCTCTCTCTAACTCTCTGTGAACCATTTATTCCTTCTTTTGTGACTTACAAATTTTAAACCTACATTTACGGGAAAAAAATAATAGGAAAAAATACCAACTTTTATGATTTTTATGCTTTCTTTTCCTACACAAAGACCACCAATCAGCTGAGCAAGTCACCTCCTTACTTCAGTTCAATATGCCGTTACTGCTTCCCTTCTCCCAGTAAAAACATGAACACTCACGCACATTCACTTCAAGGCTCCCCATTTAGTTGTCTGTTACTAGGAAGCAAATATTCTGCCTTATACACCAAGGAATGCATAAAGTGGGATTTTACCTCAGAATATAATCCTTAGTCAGAATTGACAGCAGATTTTCACTCTTTTTCATTGCTTTGCTTTCTGATCACACGTTGCATCATACCTGTTCACTCATCTCTTTCTTTTCCTTTCTAGTTAGACAAAGCTAGAATAACCTCTATTGTTATCGTGGTCACAAGAATAAAACGTATCTATGTACGTTTACTAAATTTATGTGCTGGAACCACGCAGATCTTCCCTGTCAAAACAGTACAACGGGCTGGGTTCACGTTTGCCTCCTCGCCGAGCTGCTGAACTCCTAAAAGTGCCCTTCTTTCACCGTCTTGATAGAAACCTTCATTCTTTCTTAGGACTTGGTAACTGTTACACACTCGCTTCCTTCCTGCAGAGCTGCTCTAGTCTGCAATATGGTGCAGTCAGTGGAAGTAATGAAGTTTATGGCAGGTACAGGCAAATGGCTGGCAGTGCTGCATGCTCCGCCACCATCACATGGGATTCATGCTGACGTCCCTAACTTGTTCCTCGTCTGGTTTAGCAATCCCATGAAAGCGTTGCTCCTCCCGGTGGGGGTTTAAACCCCGCCGCTAAGCCCCACCAGCAGGTGGCTCTGTGGCGCGGTCAACAAAGCTGCGAAGTCTCAGCGAGTGCTGGGGGGACTGGTACAGCGCGTCACGGGTTCGAATCTCACCGCGATGCCGACAGCCACGAGCGTTTTCCTGCGGGATCAGGAAAAGGAATACGTCTTTATATGCTGACGTCCCTAACTTGTTCCTCGTCTGATTTAGCAATCCCATTCAAGCATTGCTCCTCCCGGTCGGGGTTTAAAGCCCGCCGCTAACCCCCACCAGCAGGTGGCTCGGTGGCGCGGTTAGTACGGCTGCGGAGTCTCAGCGGGTGCAGTGGGGACTCGTACAGCGCGTCAGGGGTTCGAAGCCCCCCGCAATCCACCGCCACGAGCTTTTGCCTGCGGCATCCCAAAAACCAATATGCCTTGTCCGCGGACGGGGCCCGCCGCCTTGTGCCCCTTGCTGGTTCCCTGCCGCGCTGGGAACGCAAGCCAGCCACGTTCTGCGCACGGAAAACCCCCAGGGTGGCCCCTGGCTTGCCGCTGGCACTCAACCTTCCAATGACTCCCATCAACACACGCTGGAAGGCCAGGGGGCTGTCCCTCGGGTCACACAGCCATCAAAGATGTATACTACACGGTTCATTCACAGGCAATTAATTCACACAAGTTCACATACTGGTGCTGGTGCTGTCTCATTCGAGTGGCCACGTGATGCTGGCGCGCTCCAGCTGAACCCAGGATGCTAACTCAGAAAGCCGTTAAGGGATCACATCCCACCTATACTAAAGATCTGATTTCACTTTACAGATGTAGATCTCACAAAATCCAGGACAAAGTGACTTGGAGCCGTGCAGAAAGTCTTGCTAGCGGGAGGGATGGTGATGTGGAAATACAAGGGGCTGGAAAAGTTTAGACACATTCATAAACATAATTCGGCATTTTAAGGAAATGCTGCCAAAATGTCTACTTTGAAAAGACCTGTTCCTCTCAGAACAGAACTGATACTGACTATTTAGATGCGATGTTTAAAACTGCATTAACGTGTTTTGCAAGGATGAAAAAGAAATGTCTTGAAATGGTCATTCTCATATTTAGAGTCTCAATCTTTGGAGTTCTGTTCAGGAAACATTGCAAAATGTTTATCTTTTCTTCTGATTCAGGGTGAAGCTAAACTTCTGTATAATCCCGCATAGATCTTGTTTCCAAAACATCTCCGTGCAGCCACAGTCTATCCAGCTGCTTTGGCGGGAGCTCATCCTTTTAAATACTGTCCCCCTAGACAATACTCTTATCTTTAATCACCCTCGAGTACTGCATAGCCATAGCCTAAAGGGAACCCTAGAAACAAGGAGGAGGAAAAGGGCAATTTAAGGGGAAATGTAAGAGTGATGTTAAGAGAGGCAGCGGTTGGGGAGTCCTGAAATTCTCTCTCCTGTTTTACTTGGGTCAGTTAGGTGTAACCACACAGCAGCAAGAGCTAATGTTGTTCTGATTGGGCCTACAAGGAGTGTGTATGATGTTGCCCTTCTTGCATGTAAGTGTTCCCGTGACCAGATGCAGGTTCCTTAGATCAACCTCTTTGCCATAAATTGTCTTATGGTATGACATTCCAGGATCTTAATGCAGAAAAATAACACATTTCTCTCCTTCGCAGTGGTGTGAAATATTAACATAGGATCAATTTATATTTGATCCTGGGGAGAGAATTAAAGGTCATCGTACCTTTGCCTTGCATTCGTTATGCAGCAATCCCTTCTTGCCCTAAAAGATAGGAATTTTCTGAATCATTAACGTGAGCTGGTATTTTGACGGTGTATGTTTTCTCTTTGATTACGTCCTAAAATTTGAATAGATTTTTTTCTTTAAATGATAATTTATTCTTTTTTTTTTTTTTTTATCCAGTTATTGTTCTAGAACTTTAACATTTCTTTTAGCTCTGATTCATGACAAGAAAATGAAATCACAAAACATTGAATGGAGAAAATTTTATTCAAAAGTTTCATTTGGACATAGCCAGACGTTTGGTTCGAATTTTCAGTCAAAACAAAATAGTAGCTTTGTAGGTTAAAAGTATATTGCTGTCATTTTCAAGAAGGATCAGCCTTCATAGACATATTTCAATAGTACATAGTCTAGTGACTCCTCTGATTCACCATGGTACTTGTTCAGACAGAATCTCATGATGTACTGAAATACTAACCTTGAGGGACTCTACCTTTCTGGGAGAATGTAGAAATCTTAATTATAGATACTGTGAGAAAGTCACTGATTTGGAAAGATAAACAATGCTTTGTTTTTTTTTTTTTTTTTTTTTTACTGGGGGGGGCGGGGGAAGGGAGGAAAAATTAAAAAAAAAAGAATATTCCATTTTGTTTTACTTATCCAAAACATGCCATTCCGGGAAGAAATGCTTCAACTAGATTTTTCAAACGAAAATTCGGTATTTTTAATGTAACATCTTAATTATAAAGAAACTACATCAATCTGTTTATAATATATTGACAATTTTTACACTGCAGAGTCTCAGACATAGAACATTTGTGTCTAATAAGTGAATAGTGTAAGTATACGAGGGCCGCCATTACAATACAATAATGTTTTGCAACATGGCCTTTGACACCAATATTCAGCATTTAGAATTTTGTTAACATGCATATGCATCTTACAGTGCCATTAAATAGACATTAGAAGCCATATATTTAATGTTGATATACATGCTGTATGCATATGCATGCATTTTTCAAGTCAAGGAAAATTTCTTTTCTCTTGAAAGCTGATCTATCTCATGGTATTTTCAGACTAACTGTACTGTCCAGCTCAAAATCATTTCCTCAACTAGCCTTCTCTCTCTAACTCTCTGTGAACCATTTATTCCTTCTTTTGTGACTTACAAATTTTAAACCTACATTTACGGGAAAAAAATAATAGGAAAAAATACCAACTTTTATGATTTTTATGCTTTCTTTTCCTACACAAAGACCACCAATCAGCTGAGCAAGTCACCTCCTTACTTCAGTTCAATATGCCGTTACTGCTTCCCTTCTCCCAGTAAAAACATGAACACTCACGCACATTCACTTCAAGGCTCCCCATTTAGTTGTCTGTTACTAGGAAGCAAATATTCTGCCTTATACACCAAGGAATGCATAAAGTGGGATTTTACCTCAGAATATAATCCTTAGTCAGAATTGACAGCAGATTTTCACTCTTTTTCATTGCTTTGCTTTCTGATCACACGTTGCATCATACCTGTTCACTCATCTCTTTCTTTTCCTTTCTAGTTAGACAAAGCTAGAATAACCTCTATTGTTATCGTGGTCACAAGAATAAAACGTATCTATGTACGTTTACTAAATTTATGTGCTGGAACCACGCAGATCTTCCCTGTCAAAACAGTACAACGGGCTGGGTTCACGTTTGCCTCCTCGCCGAGCTGCTGAACTCCTAAAAGTGCCCTTCTTTCACCGTCTTGATAGAAACCTTCATTCTTTCTTAGGACTTGGTAACTGTTACACACTCGCTTCCTTCCTGCAGAGCTGCTCTAGTCTGCAATATGGTGCAGTCAGTGGAAGTAATGAAGTTTATGGCAGGTACAGGCAAATGGCTGGCAGTGCTGCATGCTCCGCCACCATCACATGGGATTCATGCTGACGTCCCTAACTTGTTCCTCGTCTGGTTTAGCAATCCCATGAAAGCGTTGCTCCTCCCGGTGGGGGTTTAAACCCCGCCGCTAAGCCCCACCAGCAGGTGGCTCTGTGGCGCGGTCAACAAAGCTGCGAAGTCTCAGCGAGTGCTGGGGGGACTGGTACAGCGCGTCACGGGTTCGAATCTCACCGCGATGCCGACAGCCACGAGCGTTTTCCTGCGGGATCAGGAAAAGGAATACGTCTTTATATGCTGACGTCCCTAACTTGTTCCTCGTCTGATTTAGCAATCCCATTCAAGCATTGCTCCTCCCGGTCGGGGTTTAAAGCCCGCCGCTAACCCCCACCAGCAGGTGGCTCGGTGGCGCGGTTAGTACGGCTGCGGAGTCTCAGCGGGTGCAGTGGGGACTCGTACAGCGCGTCAGGGGTTCGAAGCCCCCCGCAATCCACCGCCACGAGCTTTTGCCTGCGGCATCCCAAAAACCAATATGCCTTGTCCGCGGACGGGGCCCGCCGCCTTGTGCCCCTTGCTGGTTCCCTGCCGCGCTGGGAACGCAAGCCAGCCACGTTCTGCGCACGGAAAACCCCCAGGGTGGCCCCTGGCTTGCCGCTGGCACTCAACCTTCCAATGACTCCCATCAACACACGCTGGAAGGCCAGGGGGCTGTCCCTCGGGTCACACAGCCATCAAAGATGTATACTACACGGTTCATTCACAGGCAATTAATTCACACAAGTTCACATACTGGTGCTGGTGCTGTCTCATTCGAGTGGCCACGTGATGCTGGCGCGCTCCAGCTGAACCCAGGATGCTAACTCAGAAAGCCGTTAAGGGATCACATCCCACCTATACTAAAGATCTGATTTCACTTTACAGATGTAGATCTCACAAAATCCAGGACAAAGTGACTTGGAGCCGTGCAGAAA
Source organism: Pezoporus flaviventris (assembly GCF_033815535.1). Taxonomy (NCBI): domain Eukaryota; kingdom Metazoa; phylum Chordata; class Aves; order Psittaciformes; family Psittacidae; genus Pezoporus; species Pezoporus flaviventris. The sequence continues at coordinate 5,173,779 of NW_026892644.1, forward strand.
GTCTTGCTAGCGGGAGGGATGGTGATGTGGAAATACAAGGGGCTGGAAAAGTTTAGACACATTCATAAACATAATTCGGCATTTTAAGGAAATGCTGCCAAAATGTCTACTTTGAAAAGACCTGTTCCTCTCAGAACAGAACTGATACTGACTATTTAGATGCGATGTTTAAAACTGCATTAACGTGTTTTGCAAGGATGAAAAAGAAATGTCTTGAAATGGTCATTCTCATATTTAGAGTCTCAATCTTTGGAGTTCTGTTCAGGAAACATTGCAAAATGTTTATCTTTTCTTCTGATTCAGGGTGAAGCTAAACTTCTGTATAATCCCGCATAGATCTTGTTTCCAAAACATCTCCGTGCAGCCACAGTCTATCCAGCTGCTTTGGCGGGAGCTCATCCTTTTAAATACTGTCCCCCTAGACAATACTCTTATCTTTAATCACCCTCGAGTACTGCATAGCCATAGCCTAAAGGGAACCCTAGAAACAAGGAGGAGGAAAAGGGCAATTTAAGGGGAAATGTAAGAGTGATGTTAAGAGAGGCAGCGGTTGGGGAGTCCTGAAATTCTCTCTCCTGTTTTACTTGGGTCAGTTAGGTGTAACCACACAGCAGCAAGAGCTAATGTTGTTCTGATTGGGCCTACAAGGAGTGTGTATGATGTTGCCCTTCTTGCATGTAAGTGTTCCCGTGACCAGATGCAGGTTCCTTAGATCAACCTCTTTGCCATAAATTGTCTTATGGTATGACATTCCAGGATCTTAATGCAGAAAAATAACACATTTCTCTCCTTCGCAGTGGTGTGAAATATTAACATAGGATCAATTTATATTTGATCCTGGGGAGAGAATTAAAGGTCATCGTACCTTTGCCTTGCATTCGTTATGCAGCAATCCCTTCTTGCCCTAAAAGATAGGAATTTTCTGAATCATTAACGTGAGCTGGTATTTTGACGGTGTATGTTTTCTCTTTGATTACGTCCTAAAATTTGAATAGATTTTTTTCTTTAAATGATAATTTATTCTTTTTTTTTTTTTTTTTTTATCCAGTTATTGTTCTAGAACTTTAACATTTCTTTTAGCTCTGATTCATGACAAGAAAATGAAATCACAAAACATTGAATGGAGAAAATTTTATTCAAAAGTTTCATTTGGACATAGCCAGACGTTTGGTTCGAATTTTCAGTCAAAACAAAATAGTAGCTTTGTAGGTTAAAAGTATATTGCTGTCATTTTCAAGAAGGATCAGCCTTCATAGACATATTTCAATAGTACATAGTCTAGTGACTCCTCTGATTCACCATGGTACTTGTTCAGACAGAATCTCATGATGTACTGAAATACTAACCTTGAGGGACTCTACCTTTCTGGGAGAATGTACAAATCTTAATTATAGATACTGTGAGAAAGTCACTGATTTGGAAAGATAAACAATGCTTTGTTTTTTTTTTTTTTTTTTTTTTTACGGGGGGGGGGGGGGAAGGGAGGAAAAATTAAAAAAAAAAAAAAAAAAAGAATATTCCATTTTGTTTTACTTATCCAAAACATGCCATTCCGGGAAGAAATGCTTCAACTAGATTTTTCAAACGAAAATTCGGTATTTTTAATGTAACATCTTAATTATAAAGAAACTACATCAATCTGTTTATAATATATTGACAATTTTTACACTGCAGAGTCTCAGACATAGAACATTTGTGTCTAATAAGTGAATAGTGTAAGTATACGAGGGCCGCCATTACAATACAATAATGTTTTGCAACATGGCCTTTGACACCAATATTCAGCATTTAGAATTTTGTTAACATGCATATGCATCTTACAGTGCCATTAAATAGACATTAGAAGCCATATATTTAATGTTGATATACATGCTGTATGCATATGCATGCATTTTTCAAGTCAAGGAAAATTTCTTTTCTCTTGAAAGCTGATCTATCTCATGGTATTTTCAGACTAACTGTACTGTCCAGCTCAAAATCATTTCCTCAACTAGCCTTCTCTCTCTAACTCTCTGTGAACCATTTATTCCTTCTTTTGTGACTTACAAATTTTAAACCTACATTTACGGGAAAAAAATAATAGGAAAAAATACCAACTTTTATGATTTTTATGCTTTCTTTTCCTACACAAAGACCACCAATCAGCTGAGCAAGTCACCTCCTTACTTCAGTTCAATATGCCGTTACTGCTTCCCTTCTCCCAGTAAAAACATGAACACTCACGCACATTCACTTCAAGGCTCCCCATTTAGTTGTCTGTTACTAGGAAGCAAATATTCTGCCTTATACACCAAGGAATGCATAAAGTGGGATTTTACCTCAGAATATAATCCTTAGTCAGAATTGACAGCAGATTTTCACTCTTTTTCATTGCTTTGCTTTCTGATCACACGTTGCATCATACCTGTTCACTCATCTCTTTCTTTTCCTTTCTAGTTAGACAAAGCTAGAATAACCTCTATTGTTATCGTGGTCACAAGAATAAAACGTATCTATGTACGTTTACTAAATTTATGTGCTGGAACCACGCAGATCTTCCCTGTCAAAACAGTACAACGGGCTGGGTTCACGTTTGCATCCTCGCCGAGCTGCTGAACTCCTAAAAGTGCCCTTCTTTCACCGTCTTGATAGAAACCTTCATTCTTTCTTAGGACTTGGTAACTGTTACACACTCGCTTCCTTCCTGCAGAGCTGCTCTAGTCTGCAATATGGTGCAGTCAGTGGAAGTAATGAAGTTTATGGCAGGTACAGGCAAATGGCTGGCAGTGCTGCATGCTCCGCCACCATCACATGGGATTCATGCTGACGTCCCTAACTTGTTCCTCGTCTGGTTTAGCAATCCCATGAAAGCGTTGCTCCTCCCGGTGGGGGTTTAAACCCCGCCGCTAAGCCCCACCAGCAGGTGGCTCTGTGGCGCGGTCAACAAAGCTGCGAAGTCTCAGCGAGTGCTGGGGGGACTGGTACAGCGCGTCACGGGTTCGAATCTCACCGCGATGCCGACAGCCACGAGCGTTTTCCTGCGGGATCAGGAAAAGGAATACGTCTTTATATGCTGACGTCCCTAACTTGTTCCTCGTCTGATTTAGCAATCCCATTCAAGCATTGCTCCTCCCGGTCGGGGTTTAAAGCCCGCCGCTAACCCCCACCAGCAGGTGGCTCGGTGGCGCGGTTAGTACGGCTGCGGAGTCTCAGCGGGTGCAGTGGGGACTCGTACAGCGCGTCAGGGGTTCGAAGCCCCCCGCAATCCACCGCCACGAGCTTTTGCCTGCGGCATCCCAAAAACCAATATGCCTTGTCCGCGGACGGGGCCCGCCGCCTTGTGCCCCTTGCTGGTTCCCTGCCGCGCTGGGAACGCAAGCCAGCCACGTTCTGCGCACGGAAAACCCCCAGGGTGGCCCCTGGCTTGCCGCTGGCACTCAACCTTCCAATGACTCCCATCAACACACGCTGGAAGGCCAGGGGGCTGTCCCTCGGGTCACACAGCCATCAAAGATGTATACTACACGGTTCATTCACAGGCAATTAATTCACACAAGTTCACATACTGGTGCTGGTGCTGTCTCATTCGAGTGGCCACGTGATGCTGGCGCGCTCCAGCTGAACCCAGGATGCTAACTCAGAAAGCCGTTAAGGGATCACATCCCACCTATACTAAAGATCTGATTTCACTTTACAGATGTAGATCTCACAAAATCCAGGACAAAGTGACTTGGAGCCGTGCAGAAAGTCTTGCTAGCGGGAGGGATGGTGATGTGGAAATACAAGGGGCTGGAAAAGTTTAGACACATTCATAAACATAATTCGGCATTTTAAGGAAATGCTGCCAAAATGTCTACTTTGAAAAGACCTGTTCCTCTCAGAACAGAACTGATACTGACTATTTAGATGCGATGTTTAAAACTGCATTAACGTGTTTTGCAAGGATGAAAAAGAAATGTCTTGAAATGGTCATTCTCATATTTAGAGTCTCAATCTTTGGAGTTCTGTTCAGGAAACATTGCAAAATGTTTATCTTTTCTTCTGATTCAGGGTGAAGCTAAACTTCTGTATAATCCCGCATAGATCTTGTTTCCAAAACATCTCCGTGCAGCCACAGTCTATCCAGCTGCTTTGGCGGGAGCTCATCCTTTTAAATACTGTCCCCCTAGACAATACTCTTATCTTTAATCACCCTCCAGTACTGCATAGCCATAGCCTAAAGGGAACCCTAGAAACAAGGAGGAGGAAAAGGGCAATTTAAGGGGAAATGTAAGAGTGATGTTAAGAGAGGCAGCGGTTGGGGAGTCCTGAAATTCTCTCTCCTGTTTTACTTGGGTCAGTTAGGTGTAACCACACAGCAGCAAGAGCTAATGTTGTTCTGATTGGGCCTACAAGGAGTGTGTATGATGTTGCCCTTCTTGCATGTAAGTGTTCCCGTGACCAGATGCAGGTTCCTTAGATCAACCTCTTTGCCATAAATTGTCTTATGGTATGACATTCCAGGATCTTAATGCAGAAAAATAACACATTTCTCTCCTTCGCAGTGGTGTGAAATATTAACATAGGATCAATTTATATTTGATCCTGGGGAGAGAATTAAAGGTCATCGTACCTTTGCCTTGCATTCGTTATGCAGCAATCCCTTCTTGCCCTAAAAGATAGGAATTTTCTGAATCATTAACGTGAGCTGGTATTTTGACGGTGTATGTTTTCTCTTTGATTACGTCCTAAAATTTGAATAGATTTTTTTCTTTAAATGATAATTTATTCTTTTTTTTTTTTTTTTTTTATCCAGTTATTGTTCTAGAACTTTAACATTTCTTTTAGCTCTGATTCATGACAAGAAAATGAAATCACAAAACATTGAATGGAGAAAATTTTATTCAAAAGTTTCATTTGGACATAGCCAGACGTTTGGTTCGAATTTTCAGTCAAAACAAAATAGTAGCTTTGTAGGTTAAAAGTATATTGCTGTCATTTTCAAGAAGGATCAGCCTTCATAGACATATTTCAATAGTACATAGTCTAGTGACTCCTCTGATTCACCATGGTACTTGTTCAGACAGAATCTCATGATGTACTGAAATACTAACCTTGAGGGACTCTACCTTTCTGGGAGAATGTACAAATCTTAATTATAGATACTGTGAGAAAGTCACTGATTTGGAAAGATAAACAATGCTTTGTTTTTTTTTTTTTTTTTTTTTTACGGGGGGGGGGGGGGAAGGGAGGAAAAATTAAAAAAAAAAAAAAAAAAGAATATTCCATTTTGTTTTACTTATCCAAAACATGCCATTCCGGGAAGAAATGCTTCAACTAGATTTTTCAAACGAAAATTCGGTATTTTTAATGTAACATCTTAATTATAAAGAAACTACATCAATCTGTTTATAATATATTGACAATTTTTACACTGCAGAGTCTCAGACATAGAACATTTGTGTCTAATAAGTGAATAGTGTAAGTATACGAGGGCCGCCATTACAATACAATAATGTTTTGCAACATGGCCTTTGACACCAATATTCAGCATTTAGAATTTTGTTAACATGCATATGCATCTTACAGTGCCATTAAATAGACATTAGAAGCCATATATTTAATGTTGATATACATGCTGTATGCATATGCATGCATTTTTCAAGTCAAGGAAAATTTCTTTTCTCTTGAAAGCTGATCTATCTCATGGTATTTTCAGACTAACTGTACTGTCCAGCTCAAAATCATTTCCTCAACTAGCCTTCTCTCTCTAACTCTCTGTGAACCATTTATTCCTTCTTTTGTGACTTACAAATTTTAAACCTACATTTACGGGAAAAAAATAATAGGAAAAAATACCAACTTTTATGATTTTTATGCTTTCTTTTCCTACACAAAGACCACCAATCAGCTGAGCAAGTCACCTCCTTACTTCAGTTCAATATGCCGTTACTGCTTCCCTTCTCCCAGTAAAAACATGAACACTCACGCACATTCACTTCAAGGCTCCCCATTTAGTTGTCTGTTACTAGGAAGCAAATATTCTGCCTTATACACCAAGGAATGCATAAAGTGGGATTTTACCTCAGAATATAATCCTTAGTCAGAATTGACAGCAGATTTTCACTCTTTTTCATTGCTTTGCTTTCTGATCACACGTTGCATCATACCTGTTCACTCATCTCTTTCTTTTCCTTTCTAGTTAGACAAAGCTAGAATAACCTCTATTGTTATCGTGGTCACAAGAATAAAACGTATCTATGTACGTTTACTAAATTTATGTGCTGGAACCACGCAGATCTTCCCTGTCAAAACAGTACAACGGGCTGGGTTCACGTTTGCATCCTCGCCGAGCTGCTGAACTCCTAAAAGTGCCCTTCTTTCACCGTCTTGATAGAAACCTTCATTCTTTCTTAGGACTTGGTAACTGTTACACACTCGCTTCCTTCCTGCAGAGCTGCTCTAGTCTGCAATATGGTGCAGTCAGTGGAAGTAATGAAGTTTATGGCAGGTACAGGCAAATGGCTGGCAGTGCTGCATGCTCCGCCACCATCACATGGGATTCATGCTGACGTCCCTAACTTGTTCCTCGTCTGGTTTAGCAATCCCATGAAAGCGTTGCTCCTCCCGGTGGGGGTTTAAACCCCGCCGCTAAGCCCCACCAGCAGGTGGCTCTGTGGCGCGGTCAACAAAGCTGCGAAGTCTCAGCGAGTGCTGGGGGGACTGGTACAGCGCGTCACGGGTTCGAATCTCACCGCGATGCCGACAGCCACGAGCGTTTTCCTGCGGGATCAGGAAAAGGAATACGTCTTTATATGCTGACGTCCCTAACTTGTTCCTCGTCTGATTTAGCAATCCCATTCAAGCATTGCTCCTCCCGGTCGGGGTTTAAAGCCCGCCGCTAACCCCCACCAGCAGGTGGCTCGGTGGCGCGGTTAGTACGGCTGCGGAGTCTCAGCGGGTGCAGTGGGGACTCGTACAGCGCGTCAGGGGTTCGAAGCCCCCCGCAATCCACCGCCACGAGCTTTTGCCTGCGGCATCCCAAAAACCAATATGCCTTGTCCGCGGACGGGGCCCGCCGCCTTGTGCCCCTTGCTGGTTCCCTGCCGCGCTGGGAACGCAAGCCAGCCACGTTCTGCGCACGGAAAACCCCCAGGGTGGCCCCTGGCTTGCCGCTGGCACTCAACCTTCCAATGACTCCCATCAACACACGCTGGAAGGCCAGGGGGCTGTCCCTCGGGTCACACAGCCATCAAAGATGTATACTACACGGTTCATTCACAGGCAATTAATTCACACAAGTTCACATACTGGTGCTGGTGCTGTCTCATTCGAGTGGCCACGTGATGCTGGCGCGCTCCAGCTGAACCCAGGATGCTAACTCAGAAAGCCGTTAAGGGATCACATCCCACCTATACTAAAGATCTGATTTCACTTTACAGATGTAGATCTCACAAAATCCAGGACAAAGTGACTTGGAGCCGTGCAGAAAGTCTTGCTAGCGGGAGGGATGGTGATGTGGAAATACAAGGGGCTGGAAAAGTTTAGACACATTCATAAACATAATTCGGCATTTTAAGGAAATGCTGCCAAAATGTCTACTTTGAAAAGACCTGTTCCTCTCAGAACAGAACTGATACTGACTATTTAGATGCGATGTTTAAAACTGCATTAACGTGTTTTGCAAGGATGAAAAAGAAATGTCTTGAAATGGTCATTCTCATATTTAGAGTCTCAATCTTTGGAGTTCTGTTCAGGAAACATTGCAAAATGTTTATCTTTTCTTCTGATTCAGGGTGAAGCTAAACTTCTGTATAATCCCGCATAGATCTTGTTTCCAAAACATCTCCGTGCAGCCACAGTCTATCCAGCTGCTTTGGCGGGAGCTCATCCTTTTAAATACTGTCCCCCTAGACAATACTCTTATCTTTAATCACCCTCGAGTACTGCATAGCCATAGCCTAAAGGGAACCCTAGAAACAAGGAGGAGGAAAAGGGCAATTTAAGGGGAAATGTAAGAGTGATGTTAAGAGAGGCAGCGGTTGGGGAGTCCTGAAATTCTCTCTCCTGTTTTACTTGGGTCAGTTAGGTGTAACCACACAGCAGCAAGAGCTAATGTTGTTCTGATTGGGCCTACAAGGAGTGTGTATGATGTTGCCCTTCTTGCATGTAAGTGTTCCCGTGACCAGATGCAGGTTCCTTAGATCAACCTCTTTGCCATAAATTGTCTTATGGTATGACATTCCAGGATCTTAATGCAGAAAAATAACACATTTCTCTCCTTCGCAGTGGTGTGAAATATTAACATAGGATCAATTTATATTTGATCCTGGGGAGAGAATTAAAGGTCATCGTACCTTTGCCTTGCATTCGTTATGCAGCAATCCCTTCTTGCCCTAAAAGATAGGAATTTTCTGAATCATTAACGTGAGCTGGTATTTTGACGGTGTATGTTTTCTCTTTGATTACGTCCTAAAATTTGAATAGATTTTTTTCTTTAAATGATAATTTATTCTTTTTTTTTTTTTTTTTTATCCAGTTATTGTTCTAGAACTTTAACATTTCTTTTAGCTCTGATTCATGACAAGAAAATGAAATCACAAAACATTGAATGGAGAAAATTTTATTCAAAAGTTTCATTTGGACATAGCCAGACGTTTGGTTCGAATTTTCAGTCAAAACAAAATAGTAGCTTTGTAGGTTAAAAGTATATTGCTGTCATTTTCAAGAAGGATCAGCCTTCATAGACATATTTCAATAGTACATAGTCTAGTGACTCCTCTGATTCACCATGGTACTTGTTCAGACAGAATCTCATGATGTACTGAAATACTAACCTTGAGGGACTCTACCTTTCTGGGAGAATGTACAAATCTTAATTATAGATACTGTGAGAAAGTCACTGATTTGGAAAGATAAACAATGCTTTGTTTTTTTTTTTTTTTTTTTTTTTACGGGGGGGGGGGGGGGAAGGGAGGAAAAATTAAAAAAAAAAAAAAAAAAAAGAATATTCCATTTTGTTTTACTTATCCAAAACATGCCATTCCGGGAAGAAATGCTTCAACTAGATTTTTCAAACGAAAATTCGGTATTTTTAATGTAACATCTTAATTATAAAGAAACTACATCAATCTGTTTATAATATATTGACAATTTTTACACTGCAGAGTCTCAGACATAGAACATTTGTGTCTAATAAGTGAATAGTGTAAGTATACGAGGGCCGCCATTACAATACAATAATGTTTTGCAACATGGCCTTTGACACCAATATTCAGCATTTAGAATTTTGTTAACATGCATATGCATCTTACAGTGCCATTAAATAGACATTAGAAGCCATATATTTAATGTTGATATACATGCTGTATGCATATGCATGCATTTTTCAAGTCAAGGAAAATTTCTTTTCTCTTGAAAGCTGATCTATCTCATGGTATTTTCAGACTAACTGTACTGTCCAGCTCAAAATCATTTCCTCAACTAGCCTTCTCTCTCTAACTCTCTGTGAACCATTTATTCCTTCTTTTGTGACTTACAAATTTTAAACCTACATTTACGGGAAAAAAATAATAGGAAAAAATACCAACTTTTATGATTTTTATGCTTTCTTTTCCTACACAAAGACCACCAATCAGCTGAGCAAGTCACCTCCTTACTTCAGTTCAATATGCCGTTACTGCTTCCCTTCTCCCAGTAAAAACATGAACACTCACGCACATTCACTTCAAGGCTCCCCATTTAGTTGTCTGTTACTAGGAAGCAAATATTCTGCCTTATACACCAAGGAATGCATAAAGTGGGATTTTACCTCAGAATATAATCCTTAGTCAGAATTGACAGCAGATTTTCACTCTTTTTCATTGCTTTGCTTTCTGATCACACGTTGCATCATACCTGTTCACTCATCTCTTTCTTTTCCTTTCTAGTTAGACAAAGCTAGAATAACCTCTATTGTTATCGTGGTCACAAGAATAAAACGTATCTATGTACGTTTACTAAATTTATGTGCTGGAACCACGCAGATCTTCCCTGTCAAAACAGTACAACGGGCTGGGTTCACGTTTGCCTCCTCGCCGAGCTGCTGAACTCCTAAAAGTGCCCTTCTTTCACCGTCTTGATAGAAACCTTCATTCTTTCTTAGGACTTGGTAACTGTTACACACTCGCTTCCTTCCTGCAGAGCTGCTCTAGTCTGCAATATGGTGCAGTCAGTGGAAGTAATGAAGTTTATGGCAGGTACAGGCAAATGGCTGGCAGTGCTGCATGCTCCGCCACCATCACATGGGATTCATGCTGACGTCCCTAACTTGTTCCTCGTCTGGTTTAGCAATCCCATGAAAGCGTTGCTCCTCCCGGTGGGGGTTTAAACCCCGCCGCTAAGCCCCACCAGCAGGTGGCTCTGTGGCGCGGTCAACAAAGCTGCGAAGTCTCAGCGAGTGCTGGGGGGACTGGTACAGCGCGTCACGGGTTCGAATCTCACCGCGATGCCGACAGCCACGAGCGTTTTCCTGCGGGATCAGGAAAAGGAATACGTCTTTATATGCTGACGTCCCTAACTTGTTCCTCGTCTGATTTAGCAATCCCATTCAAGCATTGCTCCTCCCGGTCGGGGTTTAAAGCCCGCCGCTAACCCCCACCAGCAGGTGGCTCGGTGGCGCGGTTAGTACGGCTGCGGAGTCTCAGCGGGTGCAGTGGGGACTCGTACAGCGCGTCAGGGGTTCGAAGCCCCCCGCAATCCACCGCCACGAGCTTTTGCCTGCGGCATCCCAAAAACCAATATGCCTTGTCCGCGGACGGGGCCCGCCGCCTTGTGCCCCTTGCTGGTTCCCTGCCGCGCTGGGAACGCAAGCCAGCCACGTTCTGCGCACGGAAAACCCCCAGGGTGGCCCCTGGCTTGCCGCTGGCACTCAACCTTCCAATGACTCCCATCAACACACGCTGGAAGGCCAGGGGGCTGTCCCTCGGGTCACACAGCCATCAAAGATGTATACTACACGGTTCATTCACAGGCAATTAATTCACACAAGTTCACATACTGGTGCTGGTGCTGTCTCATTCGAGTGGCCACGTGATGCTGGCGCGCTCCAGCTGAACCCAGGATGCTAACTCAGAAAGCCGTTAAGGGATCACATCCCACCTATACTAAAGATCTGATTTCACTTTACAGATGTAGATCTCACAAAATCCAGGACAAAGTGACTTGGAGCCGTGCAGAAAGTCTTGCTAGCGGGAGGGATGGTGATGTGGAAATACAAGGGGCTGGAAAAGTTTAGACACATTCATAAACATAATTCGGCATTTTAAGGAAATGCTGCCAAAATGTCTACTTTGAAAAGACCTGTTCCTCTCAGAACAGAACTGATACTGACTATTTAGATGCGATGTTTAAAACTGCATTAACGTGTTTTGCAAGGATGAAAAAGAAATGTCTTGAAATGGTCATTCTCATATTTAGAGTCTCAATCTTTGGAGTTCTGTTCAGGAAACATTGCAAAATGTTTATCTTTTCTTCTGATTCAGGGTGAAGCTAAACTTCTGTATAATCCCGCATAGATCTTGTTTCCAAAACATCTCCGTGCAGCCACAGTCTATCCAGCTGCTTTGGCGGGAGCTCATCCTTTTAAATACTGTCCCCCTAGACAATACTCTTATCTTTAATCACCCTCCAGTACTGCATAGCCATAGCCTAAAGGGAACCCTAGAAACAAGGAGGAGGAAAAGGGCAATTTAAGGGGAAATGTAAGAGTGATGTTAAGAGAGGCAGCGGTTGGGGAGTCCTGAAATTCTCTCTCCTGTTTTACTTGGGTCAGTTAGGTGTAACCACACAGCAGCAAGAGCTAATGTTGTTCTGATTGGGCCTACAAGGAGTGTGTATGATGTTGCCCTTCTTGCATGTAAGTGTTCCCGTGACCAGATGCAGGTTCCTTAGATCAACCTCTTTGCCATAAATTGTCTTATGGTATGACATTCCAGGATCTTAATGCAGAAAAATAACACATTTCTCTCCTTCGCAGTGGTGTGAAATATTAACATAGGATCAATTTATATTTGATCCTGGGGAGAGAATTAAAGGTCATCGTACCTTTGCCTTGCATTCGTTATGCAGCAATCCCTTCTTGCCCTAAAAGATAGGAATTTTCTGAATCATTAACGTGAGCTGGTATTTTGACGGTGTATGTTTTCTCTTTGATTACGTCCTAAAATTTGAATAGATTTTTTTCTTTAAATGATAATTTATTCTTTTTTTTTTTTTTTTTTATCCAGTTATTGTTCTAGAACTTTAACATTTCTTTTAGCTCTGATTCATGACAAGAAAATGAAATCACAAAACATTGAATGGAGAAAATTTTATTCAAAAGTTTCATTTGGACATAGCCAGACGTTTGGTTCGAATTTTCAGTCAAAACAAAATAGTAGCTTTGTAGGTTAAAAGTATATTGCTGTCATTTTCAAGAAGGATCAGCCTTCATAGACATATTTCAATAGTACATAGTCTAGTGACTCCTCTGATTCACCATGGTACTTGTTCAGACAGAATCTCATGATGTACTGAAATACTAACCTTGAGGGACTCTACCTTTCTGGGAGAATGTACAAATCTTAATTATAGATACTGTGAGAAAGTCACTGATTTGGAAAGATAAACAATGCTTTGTTTTTTTTTTTTTTTTTTTTTTTACGGGGGGGGGGGGGGAAGGGAGGAAAAATTAAAAAAAAAAAAAAAAAAAGAATATTCCATTTTGTTTTACTTATCCAAAACATGCCATTCCGGGAAGAAATGCTTCAACTAGATTTTTCAAACGAAAATTCGGTATTTTTAATGTAACATCTTAATTATAAAGAAACTACATCAATCTGTTTATAATATATTGACAATTTTTACACTGCAGAGTCTCAGACATAGAACATTTGTGTCTAATAAGTGAATAGTGTAAGTATACGAGGGCCGCCATTACAATACAATAATGTTTTGCAACATGGCCTTTGACACCAATATTCAGCATTTAGAATTTTGTTAACATGCATATGCATCTTACAGTGCCATTAAATAGACATTAGAAGCCATATATTTAATGTTGATATACATGCTGTATGCATATGCATGCATTTTTCAAGTCAAGGAAAATTTCTTTTCTCTTGAAAGCTGATCTATCTCATGGTATTTTCAGACTAACTGTACTGTCCAGCTCAAAATCATTTCCTCAACTAGCCTTCTCTCTCTAACTCTCTGTGAACCATTTATTCCTTCTTTTGTGACTTACAAATTTTAAACCTACATTTACGGGAAAAAAATAATAGGAAAAAATACCAACTTTTATGATTTTTATGCTTTCTTTTCCTACACAAAGACCACCAATCAGCTGAGCAAGTCACCTCCTTACTTCAGTTCAATATGCCGTTACTGCTTCCCTTCTCCCAGTAAAAACATGAACACTCACGCACATTCACTTCAAGGCTCCCCATTTAGTTGTCTGTTACTAGGAAGCAAATATTCTGCCTTATACACCAAGGAATGCATAAAGTGGGATTTTACCTCAGAATATAATCCTTAGTCAGAATTGACAGCAGATTTTCACTCTTTTTCATTGCTTTGCTTTCTGATCACACGTTGCATCATACCTGTTCACTCATCTCTTTCTTTTCCTTTCTAGTTAGACAAAGCTAGAATAACCTCTATTGTTATCGTGGTCACAAGAATAAAACGTATCTATGTACGTTTACTAAATTTATGTGCTGGAACCACGCAGATCTTCCCTGTCAAAACAGTACAACGGGCTGGGTTCACGTTTGCCTCCTCGCCGAGCTGCTGAACTCCTAAAAGTGCCCTTCTTTCACCGTCTTGATAGAAACCTTCATTCTTTCTTAGGACTTGGTAACTGTTACACACTCGCTTCCTTCCTGCAGAGCTGCTCTAGTCTGCAATATGGTGCAGTCAGTGGAAGTAATGAAGTTTATGGCAGGTACAGGCAAATGGCTGGCAGTGCTGCATGCTCCGCCACCATCACATGGGATTCATGCTGACGTCCCTAACTTGTTCCTCGTCTGGTTTAGCAATCCCATGAAAGCGTTGCTCCTCCCGGTGGGGGTTTAAACCCCGCCGCTAAGCCCCACCAGCAGGTGGCTCTGTGGCGCGGTCAACAAAGCTGCGAAGTCTCAGCGAGTGCTGGGGGGACTGGTACAGCGCGTCACGGGTTCGAATCTCACCGCGATGCCGACAGCCACGAGCGTTTTCCTGCGGGATCAGGAAAAGGAATACGTCTTTATATGCTGACGTCCCTAACTTGTTCCTCGTCTGATTTAGCAATCCCATTCAAGCATTGCTCCTCCCGGTCGGGGTTTAAAGCCCGCCGCTAACCCCCACCAGCAGGTGGCTCGGTGGCGCGGTTAGTACGGCTGCGGAGTCTCAGCGGGTGCAGTGGGGACTCGTACAGCGCGTCAGGGGTTCGAAGCCCCCCGCAATCCACCGCCACGAGCTTTTGCCTGCGGCATCCCAAAAACCAATATGCCTTGTCCGCGGACGGGGCCCGCCGCCTTGTGCCCCTTGCTGGTTCCCTGCCGCGCTGGGAACGCAAGCCAGCCACGTTCTGCGCACGGAAAACCCCCAGGGTGGCCCCTGGCTTGCCGCTGGCACTCAACCTTCCAATGACTCCCATCAACACACGCTGGAAGGCCAGGGGGCTGTCCCTCGGGTCACACAGCCATCAAAGATGTATACTACACGGTTCATTCACAGGCAATTAATTCACACAAGTTCACATACTGGTGCTGGTGCTGTCTCATTCGAGTGGCCACGTGATGCTGGCGCGCTCCAGCTGAACCCAGGATGCTAACTCAGAAAGCCGTTAAGGGATCACATCCCACCTATACTAAAGATCTGATTTCACTTTACAGATGTAGATCTCACAAAATCCAGGACAAAGTGACTTGGAGCCGTGCAGAAAGTCTTGCTAGCGGGAGGGATGGTGATGTGGAAATACAAGGGGCTGGAAAAGTTTAGACACATTCATAAACATAATTCGGCATTTTAAGGAAATGCTGCCAAAATGTCTACTTTGAAAAGACCTGTTCCTCTCAGAACAGAACTGATACTGACTATTTAGATGCGATGTTTAAAACTGCATTAACGTGTTTTGCAAGGATGAAAAAGAAATGTCTTGAAATGGTCATTCTCATATTTAGAGTCTCAATCTTTGGAGTTCTGTTCAGGAAACATTGCAAAATGTTTATCTTTTCTTCTGATTCAGGGTGAAGCTAAACTTCTGTATAATCCCGCATAGATCTTGTTTCCAAAACATCTCCGTGCAGCCACAGTCTATCCAGCTGCTTTGGCGGGAGCTCATCCTTTTAAATACTGTCCCCCTAGACAATACTCTTATCTTTAATCACCCTCGAGTACTGCATAGCCATAGCCTAAAGGGAACCCTAGAAACAAGGAGGAGGAAAAGGGCAATTTAAGGGGAAATGTAAGAGTGATGTTAAGAGAGGCAGCGGTTGGGGAGTCCTGAAATTCTCTCTCCTGTTTTACTTGGGTCAGTTAGGTGTAACCACACAGCAGCAAGAGCTAATGTTGTTCTGATTGGGCCTACAAGGAGTGTGTATGATGTTGCCCTTCTTGCATGTAAGTGTTCCCGTGACCAGATGCAGGTTCCTTAGATCAACCTCTTTGCCATAAATTGTCTTATGGTATGACATTCCAGGATCTTAATGCAGAAAAATAACACATTTCTCTCCTTCGCAGTGGTGTGAAATATTAACATAGGATCAATTTATATTTGATCCTGGGGAGAGAATTAAAGGTCATCGTACCTTTGCCTTGCATTCGTTATGCAGCAATCCCTTCTTGCCCTAAAAGATAGGAATTTTCTGAATCATTAACGTGAGCTGGTATTTTGACGGTGTATGTTTTCTCTTTGATTACGTCCTAAAATTTGAATAGATTTTTTTCTTTAAATGATAATTTATTCTTTTTTTTTTTTTTTTTATCCAGTTATTGTTCTAGAACTTTAACATTTCTTTTAGCTCTGATTCATGACAAGAAAATGAAATCACAAAACATTGAATGGAGAAAATTTTATTCAAAAGTTTCATTTGGACATAGCCAGACGTTTGGTTCGAATTTTCAGTCAAAACAAAATAGTAGCTTTGTAGGTTAAAAGTATATTGCTGTCATTTTCAAGAAGGATCAGCCTTCATAGACATATTTCAATAGTACATAGTCTAGTGACTCCTCTGATTCACCATGGTACTTGTTCAGACAGAATCTCATGATGTACTGAAATACTAACCTTGAGGGACTCTACCTTTCTGGGAGAATGTAGAAATCTTAATTATAGATACTGTGAGAAAGTCACTGATTTGGAAAGATAAACAATGCTTTGTTTGTTTTTTTTTTTTTTTTTTTACTGGGGGGGGCGGGGGAAGGGAGGAAAAATTAAAAAAAAAAGAATATTCCATTTTGTTTTACTTATCCAAAACATGCCATTCCGGGAAGAAATGCTTCAACTAGATTTTTCAAACGAAAATTCGGTATTTTTAATGTAACATCTTAATTATAAAGAAACTACATCAATCTGTTTATAATATATTGACAATTTTTACACTGCAGAGTCTCAGACATAGAACATTTGTGTCTAATAAGTGAATAGTGTAAGTATACGAGGGCCGCCATTACAATACAATAATGTTTTGCAACATGGCCTTTGACACCAATATTCAGCATTTAGAATTTTGTTAACATGCATATGCATCTTACAGTGCCATTAAATAGACATTAGAAGCCATATATTTAATGTTGATATACATGCTGTATGCATATGCATGCATTTTTCAAGTCAAGGAAAATTTCTTTTCTCTTGAAAGCTGATCTATCTCATGGTATTTTCAGACTAACTGTACTGTCCAGCTCAAAATCATTTCCTCAACTAGCCTTCTCTCTCTAACTCTCTGTGAACCATTTATTCCTTCTTTTGTGACTTACAAATTTTAAACCTACATTTACGGGAAAAAAATAATAGGAAAAAATACCAACTTTTATGATTTTTATGCTTTCTTTTCCTACACAAAGACCACCAATCAGCTGAGCAAGTCACCTCCTTACTTCAGTTCAATATGCCGTTACTGCTTCCCTTCTCCCAGTAAAAACATGAACACTCACGCACATTCACTTCAAGGCTCCCCATTTAGTTGTCTGTTACTAGGAAGCAAATATTCTGCCTTATACACCAAGGAATGCATAAAGTGGGATTTTACCTCAGAATATAATCCTTAGTCAGAATTGACAGCAGATTTTCACTCTTTTTCATTGCTTTGCTTTCTGATCACACGTTGCATCATACCTGTTCACTCATCTCTTTCTTTTCCTTTCTAGTTAGACAAAGCTAGAATAACCTCTATTGTTATCGTGGTCACAAGAATAAAACGTATCTATGTACGTTTACTAAATTTATGTGCTGGAACCACGCAGATCTTCCCTGTCAAAACAGTACAACGGGCTGGGTTCACGTTTGCCTCCTCGCCGAGCTGCTGAACTCCTAAAAGTGCCCTTCTTTCACCGTCTTGATAGAAACCTTCATTCTTTCTTAGGACTTGGTAACTGTTACACACTCGCTTCCTTCCTGCAGAGCTGCTCTAGTCTGCAATATGGTGCAGTCAGTGGAAGTAATGAAGTTTATGGCAGGTACAGGCAAATGGCTGGCAGTGCTGCATGCTCCGCCACCATCACATGGGATTCATGCTGACGTCCCTAACTTGTTCCTCGTCTGGTTTAGCAATCCCATGAAAGCGTTGCTCCTCCCGGTGGGGGTTTAAACCCCGCCGCTAAGCCCCACCAGCAGGTGGCTCTGTGGCGCGGTCAACAAAGCTGCGAAGTCTCAGCGAGTGCTGGGGGGACTGGTACAGCGCGTCACGGGTTCGAATCTCACCGCGATGCCGACAGCCACGAGCGTTTTCCTGCGGGATCAGGAAAAGGAATACGTCTTTATATGCTGACGTCCCTAACTTGTTCCTCGTCTGATTTAGCAATCCCATTCAAGCATTGCTCCTCCCGGTCGGGGTTTAAAGCCCGCCGCTAACCCCCACCAGCAGGTGGCTCGGTGGCGCGGTTAGTACGGCTGCGGAGTCTCAGCGGGTGCAGTGGGGACTCGTACAGCGCGTCAGGGGTTCGAAGCCCCCCGCAATCCACCGCCACGAGCTTTTGCCTGCGGCATCCCAAAAACCAATATGCCTTGTCCGCGGACGGGGCCCGCCGCCTTGTGCCCCTTGCTGGTTCCCTGCCGCGCTGGGAACGCAAGCCAGCCACGTTCTGCGCACGGAAAACCCCCAGGGTGGCCCCTGGCTTGCCGCTGGCACTCAACCTTCCAATGACTCCCATCAACACACGCTGGAAGGCCAGGGGGCTGTCCCTCGGGTCACACAGCCATCAAAGATGTATACTACACGGTTCATTCACAGGCAATTAATTCACACAAGTTCACATACTGGTGCTGGTGCTGTCTCATTCGAGTGGCCACGTGATGCTGGCGCGCTCCAGCTGAACCCAGGATGCTAACTCAGAAAGCCGTTAAGGGATCACATCCCACCTATACTAAAGATCTGATTTCACTTTACAGATGTAGATCTCACAAAATCCAGGACAAAGTGACTTGGAGCCGTGCAGAAAGTCTTGCTAGCGGGAGGGATGGTGATGTGGAAATACAAGGGGCTGGAAAAGTTTAGACACATTCATAAACATAATTCGGCATTTTAAGGAAATGCTGCCAAAATGTCTACTTTGAAAAGACCTGTTCCTCTCAGAACAGAACTGATACTGACTATTTAGATGCGATGTTTAAAACTGCATTAACGTGTTTTGCAAGGATGAAAAAGAAATGTCTTGAAATGGTCATTCTCATATTTAGAGTCTCAATCTTTGGAGTTCTGTTCAGGAAACATTGCAAAATGTTTATCTTTTCTTCTGATTCAGGGTGAAGCTAAACTTCTGTATAATCCCGCATAGATCTTGTTTCCAAAACATCTCCGTGCAGCCACAGTCTATCCAGCTGCTTTGGCGGGAGCTCATCCTTTTAAATACTGTCCCCCTAGACAATACTCTTATCTTTAATCACCCTCGAGTACTGCATAGCCATAGCCTAAAGGGAACCCTAGAAACAAGGAGGAGGAAAAGGGCAATTTAAGGGGAAATGTAAGAGTGATGTTAAGAGAGGCAGCGGTTGGGGAGTCCTGAAATTCTCTCTCCTGTTTTACTTGGGTCAGTTAGGTGTAACCACACAGCAGCAAGAGCTAATGTTGTTCTGATTGGGCCTACAAGGAGTGTGTATGATGTTGCCCTTCTTGCATGTAAGTGTTCCCGTGACCAGATGCAGGTTCCTTAGATCAACCTCTTTGCCATAAATTGTCTTATGGTATGACATTCCAGGATCTTAATGCAGAAAAATAACACATTTCTCTCCTTCGCAGTGGTGTGAAATATTAACATAGGATCAATTTATATTTGATCCTGGGGAGAGAATTAAAGGTCATCGTACCTTTGCCTTGCATTCGTTATGCAGCAATCCCTTCTTGCCCTAAAAGATAGGAATTTTCTGAATCATTAACGTGAGCTGGTATTTTGACGGTGTATGTTTTCTCTTTGATTACGTCCTAAAATTTGAATAGATTTTTTTCTTTAAATGATAATTTATTCTTTTTTTTTTTTTTTTTTATCCAGTTATTGTTCTAGAACTTTAACATTTCTTTTAGCTCTGATTCATGACAAGAAAATGAAATCACAAAACATTGAATGGAGAAAATTTTATTCAAAAGTTTCATTTGGACATAGCCAGACGTTTGGTTCGAATTTTCAGTCAAAACAAAATAGTAGCTTTGTAGGTTAAAAGTATATTGCTGTCATTTTCAAGAAGGATCAGCCTTCATAGACATATTTCAATAGTACATAGTCTAGTGACTCCTCTGATTCACCATGGTACTTGTTCAGACAGAATCTCATGATGTACTGAAATACTAACCTTGAGGGACTCTACCTTTCTGGGAGAATGTAGAAATCTTAATTATAGATACTGTGAGAAAGTCACTGATTTGGAAAGATAAACAATGCTTTGTTTTTTTTTTTTTTTTTTTTTTACTGGGGGGGGCGGGGGAAGGGAGGAAAAATTAAAAAAAAAAGAATATTCCATTTTGTTTTACTTATCCAAAACATGCCATTCCGGGAAGAAATGCTTCAACTAGATTTTTCAAACGAAAATTCGGTATTTTTAATGTAACATCTTAATTATAAAGAAACTACATCAATCTGTTTATAATATATTGACAATTTTTACACTGCAGAGTCTCAGACATAGAACATTTGTGTCTAATAAGTGAATAGTGTAAGTATACGAGGGCCGCCATTACAATACAATAATGTTTTGCAACATGGCCTTTGACACCAATATTCAGCATTTAGAATTTTGTTAACATGCATATGCATCTTACAGTGCCATTAAATAGACATTAGAAGCCATATATTTAATGTTGATATACATGCTGTATGCATATGCATGCATTTTTCAAGTCAAGGAAAATTTCTTTTCTCTTGAAAGCTGATCTATCTCATGGTATTTTCAGACTAACTGTACTGTCCAGCTCAAAATCATTTCCTCAACTAGCCTTCTCTCTCTAACTCTCTGTGAACCATTTATTCCTTCTTTTGTGACTTACAAATTTTAAACCTACATTTACGGGAAAAAAATAATAGGAAAAAATACCAACTTTTATGATTTTTATGCTTTCTTTTCCTACACAAAGACCACCAATCAGCTGAGCAAGTCACCTCCTTACTTCAGTTCAATATGCCGTTACTGCTTCCCTTCTCCCAGTAAAAACATGAACACTCACGCACATTCACTTCAAGGCTCCCCATTTAGTTGTCTGTTACTAGGAAGCAAATATTCTGCCTTATACACCAAGGAATGCATAAAGTGGGATTTTACCTCAGAATATAATCCTTAGTCAGAATTGACAGCAGATTTTCACTCTTTTTCATTGCTTTGCTTTCTGATCACACGTTGCATCATACCTGTTCACTCATCTCTTTCTTTTCCTTTCTAGTTAGACAAAGCTAGAATAACCTCTATTGTTATCGTGGTCACAAGAATAAAACGTATCTATGTACGTTTACTAAATTTATGTGCTGGAACCACGCAGATCTTCCCTGTCAAAACAGTACAACGGGCTGGGTTCACGTTTGCCTCCTCGCCGAGCTGCTGAACTCCTAAAAGTGCCCTTCTTTCACCGTCTTGATAGAAACCTTCATTCTTTCTTAGGACTTGGTAACTGTTACACACTCGCTTCCTTCCTGCAGAGCTGCTCTAGTCTGCAATATGGTGCAGTCAGTGGAAGTAATGAAGTTTATGGCAGGTACAGGCAAATGGCTGGCAGTGCTGCATGCTCCGCCACCATCACATGGGATTCATGCTGACGTCCCTAACTTGTTCCTCGTCTGGTTTAGCAATCCCATGAAAGCGTTGCTCCTCCCGGTGGGGGTTTAAACCCCGCCGCTAAGCCCCACCAGCAGGTGGCTCTGTGGCGCGGTCAACAAAGCTGCGAAGTCTCAGCGAGTGCTGGGGGGACTGGTACAGCGCGTCACGGGTTCGAATCTCACCGCGATGCCGACAGCCACGAGCGTTTTCCTGCGGGATCAGGAAAAGGAATACGTCTTTATATGCTGACGTCCCTAACTTGTTCCTCGTCTGATTTAGCAATCCCATTCAAGCATTGCTCCTCCCGGTCGGGGTTTAAAGCCCGCCGCTAACCCCCACCAGCAGGTGGCTCGGTGGCGCGGTTAGTACGGCTGCGGAGTCTCAGCGGGTGCAGTGGGGACTCGTACAGCGCGTCAGGGGTTCGAAGCCCCCCGCAATCCACCGCCACGAGCTTTTGCCTGCGGCATCCCAAAAACCAATATGCCTTGTCCGCGGACGGGGCCCGCCGCCTTGTGCCCCTTGCTGGTTCCCTGCCGCGCTGGGAACGCAAGCCAGCCACGTTCTGCGCACGGAAAACCCCCAGGGTGGCCCCTGGCTTGCCGCTGGCACTCAACCTTCCAATGACTCCCATCAACACACGCTGGAAGGCCAGGGGGCTGTCCCTCGGGTCACACAGCCATCAAAGATGTATACTACACGGTTCATTCACAGGCAATTAATTCACACAAGTTCACATACTGGTGCTGGTGCTGTCTCATTCGAGTGGCCACGTGATGCTGGCGCGCTCCAGCTGAACCCAGGATGCTAACTCAGAAAGCCGTTAAGGGATCACATCCCACCTATACTAAAGATCTGATTTCACTTTACAGATGTAGATCTCACAAAATCCAGGACAAAGTGACTTGGAGCCGTGCAGAAAGTCTTGCTAGCGGGAGGGATGGTGATGTGGAAATACAAGGGGCTGGAAAAGTTTAGACACATTCATAAACATAATTCGGCATTTTAAGGAAATGCTGCCAAAATGTCTACTTTGAAAAGACCTGTTCCTCTCAGAACAGAACTGATACTGACTATTTAGATGCGATGTTTAAAACTGCATTAACGTGTTTTGCAAGGATGAAAAAGAAATGTCTTGAAATGGTCATTCTCATATTTAGAGTCTCAATCTTTGGAGTTCTGTTCAGGAAACATTGCAAAATGTTTATCTTTTCTTCTGATTCAGGGTGAAGCTAAACTTCTGTATAATCCCGCATAGATCTTGTTTCCAAAACATCTCCGTGCAGCCACAGTCTATCCAGCTGCTTTGGCGGGAGCTCATCCTTTTAAATACTGTCCCCCTAGACAATACTCTTATCTTTAATCACCCTCGAGTACTGCATAGCCATAGCCTAAAGGGAACCCTAGAAACAAGGAGGAGGAAAAGGGCAATTTAAGGGGAAATGTAAGAGTGATGTTAAGAGAGGCAGCGGTTGGGGAGTCCTGAAATTCTCTCTCCTGTTTTACTTGGGTCAGTTAGGTGTAACCACACAGCAGCAAGAGCTAATGTTGTTCTGATTGGGCCTACAAGGAGTGTGTATGATGTTGCCCTTCTTGCATGTAAGTGTTCCCGTGACCAGATGCAGGTTCCTTAGATCAACCTCTTTGCCATAAATTGTCTTATGGTATGACATTCCAGGATCTTAATGCAGAAAAATAACACATTTCTCTCCTTCGCAGTGGTGTGAAATATTAACATAGGATCAATTTATATTTGATCCTGGGGAGAGAATTAAAGGTCATCGTACCTTTGCCTTGCATTCGTTATGCAGCAATCCCTTCTTGCCCTAAAAGATAGGAATTTTCTGAATCATTAACGTGAGCTGGTATTTTGACGGTGTATGTTTTCTCTTTGATTACGTCCTAAAATTTGAATAGATTTTTTTCTTTAAATGATAATTTATTCTTTTTTTTTTTTTTTTTTATCCAGTTATTGTTCTAGAACTTTAACATTTCTTTTAGCTCTGATTCATGACAAGAAAATGAAATCACAAAACATTGAATGGAGAAAATTTTATTCAAAAGTTTCATTTGGACATAGCCAGACGTTTGGTTCGAATTTTCAGTCAAAACAAAATAGTAGCTTTGTAGGTTAAAAGTATATTGCTGTCATTTTCAAGAAGGATCAGCCTTCATAGACATATTTCAATAGTACATAGTCTAGTGACTCCTCTGATTCACCATGGTACTTGTTCAGACAGAATCTCATGATGTACTGAAATACTAACCTTGAGGGACTCTACCTTTCTGGGAGAATGTACAAATCTTAATTATAGATACTGTGAGAAAGTCACTGATTTGGAAAGATAAACAATGCTTTGTTTTTTTGTTTTTTTTTTTTTTACTGGGGGGGGCGGGGGAAGGGAGGAAAAATTAAAAAAAAAAGAATATTCCATTTTGTTTTACTTATCCAAAACATGCCATTCCGGGAAGAAATGCTTCAACTAGATTTTTCAAACGAAAATTCGGTATTTTTAATGTAACATCTTAATTATAAAGAAACTACATCAATCTGTTTATAATATATTGACAATTTTTACACTGCAGAGTCTCAGACATAGAACATTTGTGTCTAATAAGTGAATAGTGTAAGTATACGAGGGCCGCCATTACAATACAATAATGTTTTGCAACATGGCCTTTGACACCAATATTCAGCATTTAGAATTTTGTTAACATGCATATGCATCTTACAGTGCCATTAAATAGACATTAGAAGCCATATATTTAATGTTGATATACATGCTGTATGCATATGCATGCATTTTTCAAGTCAAGGAAAATTTCTTTTCTCTTGAAAGCTGATCTATCTCATGGTATTTTCAGACTAACTGTACTGTCCAGCTCAAAATCATTTCCTCAACTAGCCTTCTCTCTCTAACTCTCTGTGAACCATTTATTCCTTCTTTTGTGACTTACAAATTTTAAACCTACATTTACGGGAAAAAAATAATAGGAAAAAATACCAACTTTTATGATTTTTATGCTTTCTTTTCCTACACAAAGACCACCAATCAGCTGAGCAAGTCACCTCCTTACTTCAGTTCAATATGCCGTTACTGCTTCCCTTCTCCCAGTAAAAACATGAACACTCACGCACATTCACTTCAAGGCTCCCCATTTAGTTGTCTGTTACTAGGAAGCAAATATTCTGCCTTATACACCAAGGAATGCATAAAGTGGGATTTTACCTCAGAATATAATCCTTAGTCAGAATTGACAGCAGATTTTCACTCTTTTTCATTGCTTTGCTTTCTGATCACACGTTGCATCATACCTGTTCACTCATCTCTTTCTTTTCCTTTCTAGTTAGACAAAGCTAGAATAACCTCTATTGTTATCGTGGTCACAAGAATAAAACGTATCTATGTACGTTTACTAAATTTATGTGCTGGAACCACGCAGATCTTCCCTGTCAAAACAGTACAACGGGCTGGGTTCACGTTTGCCTCCTCGCCGAGCTGCTGAACTCCTAAAAGTGCCCTTCTTTCACCGTCTTGATAGAAACCTTCATTCTTTCTTAGGACTTGGTAACTGTTACACACTCGCTTCCTTCCTGCAGAGCTGCTCTAGTCTGCAATATGGTGCAGTCAGTGGAAGTAATGAAGTTTATGGCAGGTACAGGCAAATGGCTGGCAGTGCTGCATGCTCCGCCACCATCACATGGGATTCATGCTGACGTCCCTAACTTGTTCCTCGTCTGGTTTAGCAATCCCATGAAAGCGTTGCTCCTCCCGGTGGGGGTTTAAACCCCGCCGCTAAGCCCCACCAGCAGGTGGCTCTGTGGCGCGGTCAACAAAGCTGCGAAGTCTCAGCGAGTGCTGGGGGGACTGGTACAGCGCGTCACGGGTTCGAATCTCACCGCGATGCCGACAGCCACGAGCGTTTTCCTGCGGGATCAGGAAAAGGAATACGTCTTTATATGCTGACGTCCCTAACTTGTTCCTCGTCTGATTTAGCAATCCCATTCAAGCATTGCTCCTCCCGGTCGGGGTTTAAAGCCCGCCGCTAACCCCCACCAGCAGGTGGCTCGGTGGCGCGGTTAGTACGGCTGCGGAGTCTCAGCGGGTGCAGTGGGGACTCGTACAGCGCGTCAGGGGTTCGAAGCCCCCCGCAATCCACCGCCACGAGCTTTTGCCTGCGGCATCCCAAAAACCAATATGCCTTGTCCGCGGACGGGGCCCGCCGCCTTGTGCCCCTTGCTGGTTCCCTGCCGCGCTGGGAACGCAAGCCAGCCACGTTCTGCGCACGGAAAACCCCCAGGGTGGCCCCTGGCTTGCCGCTGGCACTCAACCTTCCAATGACTCCCATCAACACACGCTGGAAGGCCAGGGGGCTGTCCCTCGGGTCACACAGCCATCAAAGATGTATACTACACGGTTCATTCACAGGCAATTAATTCACACAAGTTCACATACTGGTGCTGGTGCTGTCTCATTCGAGTGGCCACGTGATGCTGGCGCGCTCCAGCTGAACCCAGGATGCTAACTCAGAAAGCCGTTAAGGGATCACATCCCACCTATACTAAAGATCTGATTTCACTTTACAGATGTAGATCTCACAAAATCCAGGACAAAGTGACTTGGAGCCGTGCAGA
Organism: Pezoporus flaviventris; assembly: GCF_033815535.1. Classification (NCBI taxonomy): domain Eukaryota; kingdom Metazoa; phylum Chordata; class Aves; order Psittaciformes; family Psittacidae; genus Pezoporus; species Pezoporus flaviventris. The sequence goes on from NW_026892644.1 coordinate 5,199,827, forward strand.
AAGTCTTGCTAGCGGGAGGGATGGTGATGTGGAAATACAAGGGGCTGGAAAAGTTTAGACACATTCATAAACATAATTCGGCATTTTAAGGAAATGCTGCCAAAATGTCTACTTTGAAAAGACCTGTTCCTCTCAGAACAGAACTGATACTGACTATTTAGATGCGATGTTTAAAACTGCATTAACGTGTTTTGCAAGGATGAAAAAGAAATGTCTTGAAATGGTCATTCTCATATTTAGAGTCTCAATCTTTGGAGTTCTGTTCAGGAAACATTGCAAAATGTTTATCTTTTCTTCTGATTCAGGGTGAAGCTAAACTTCTGTATAATCCCGCATAGATCTTGTTTCCAAAACATCTCCGTGCAGCCACAGTCTATCCAGCTGCTTTGGCGGGAGCTCATCCTTTTAAATACTGTCCCCCTAGACAATACTCTTATCTTTAATCACCCTCGAGTACTGCATAGCCATAGCCTAAAGGGAACCCTAGAAACAAGGAGGAGGAAAAGGGCAATTTAAGGGGAAATGTAAGAGTGATGTTAAGAGAGGCAGCGGTTGGGGAGTCCTGAAATTCTCTCTCCTGTTTTACTTGGGTCAGTTAGGTGTAACCACACAGCAGCAAGAGCTAATGTTGTTCTGATTGGGCCTACAAGGAGTGTGTATGATGTTGCCCTTCTTGCATGTAAGTGTTCCCGTGACCAGATGCAGGTTCCTTAGATCAACCTCTTTGCCATAAATTGTCTTATGGTATGACATTCCAGGATCTTAATGCAGAAAAATAACACATTTCTCTCCTTCGCAGTGGTGTGAAATATTAACATAGGATCAATTTATATTTGATCCTGGGGAGAGAATTAAAGGTCATCGTACCTTTGCCTTGCATTCGTTATGCAGCAATCCCTTCTTGCCCTAAAAGATAGGAATTTTCTGAATCATTAACGTGAGCTGGTATTTTGACGGTGTATGTTTTCTCTTTGATTACGTCCTAAAATTTGAATAGATTTTTTTCTTTAAATGATAATTTATTCTTTTTTTTTTTTTTTTTATCCAGTTATTGTTCTAGAACTTTAACATTTCTTTTAGCTCTGATTCATGACAAGAAAATGAAATCACAAAACATTGAATGGAGAAAATTTTATTCAAAAGTTTCATTTGGACATAGCCAGACGTTTGGTTCGAATTTTCAGTCAAAACAAAATAGTAGCTTTGTAGGTTAAAAGTATATTGCTGTCATTTTCAAGAAGGATCAGCCTTCATAGACATATTTCAATAGTACATAGTCTAGTGACTCCTCTGATTCACCATGGTACTTGTTCAGACAGAATCTCATGATGTACTGAAATACTAACCTTGAGGGACTCTACCTTTCTGGGAGAATGTAGAAATCTTAATTATAGATACTGTGAGAAAGTCACTGATTTGGAAAGATAAACAATGCTTTGTTTTTTTTTTTTTTTTTTTTTTACTGGGGGGGGCGGGGGAAGGGAGGAAAAATTAAAAAAAAAAGAATATTCCATTTTGTTTTACTTATCCAAAACATGCCATTCCGGGAAGAAATGCTTCAACTAGATTTTTCAAACGAAAATTCGGTATTTTTAATGTAACATCTTAATTATAAAGAAACTACATCAATCTGTTTATAATATATTGACAATTTTTACACTGCAGAGTCTCAGACATAGAACATTTGTGTCTAATAAGTGAATAGTGTAAGTATACGAGGGCCGCCATTACAATACAATAATGTTTTGCAACATGGCCTTTGACACCAATATTCAGCATTTAGAATTTTGTTAACATGCATATGCATCTTACAGTGCCATTAAATAGACATTAGAAGCCATATATTTAATGTTGATATACATGCTGTATGCATATGCATGCATTTTTCAAGTCAAGGAAAATTTCTTTTCTCTTGAAAGCTGATCTATCTCATGGTATTTTCAGACTAACTGTACTGTCCAGCTCAAAATCATTTCCTCAACTAGCCTTCTCTCTCTAACTCTCTGTGAACCATTTATTCCTTCTTTTGTGACTTACAAATTTTAAACCTACATTTACGGGAAAAAAATAATAGGAAAAAATACCAACTTTTATGATTTTTATGCTTTCTTTTCCTACACAAAGACCACCAATCAGCTGAGCAAGTCACCTCCTTACTTCAGTTCAATATGCCGTTACTGCTTCCCTTCTCCCAGTAAAAACATGAACACTCACGCACATTCACTTCAAGGCTCCCCATTTAGTTGTCTGTTACTAGGAAGCAAATATTCTGCCTTATACACCAAGGAATGCATAAAGTGGGATTTTACCTCAGAATATAATCCTTAGTCAGAATTGACAGCAGATTTTCACTCTTTTTCATTGCTTTGCTTTCTGATCACACGTTGCATCATACCTGTTCACTCATCTCTTTCTTTTCCTTTCTAGTTAGACAAAGCTAGAATAACCTCTATTGTTATCGTGGTCACAAGAATAAAACGTATCTATGTACGTTTACTAAATTTATGTGCTGGAACCACGCAGATCTTCCCTGTCAAAACAGTACAACGGCTGGGTTCACGTTTGCCTCCTCGCCGAGCTGCTGAACTCCTAAAAGTGCCCTTCTTTCACCGTCTTGATAGAAACCTTCATTCTTTCTTAGGACTTGGTAACTGTTACACACTCGCTTCCTTCCTGCAGAGCTGCTCTAGTCCTGCAATATGGTGCAGTCAGTGGAAGTAATGAAGTTTATGGCAGGTACAGGCAAATGGCTGGCAGTGCTGCATGCTCCGCCACCATCACATGGGATTCATGCTGACGTCCCTAACTTGTTCCTCGTCTGGTTTAGCAATCCCATGAAAGCGTTGCTCCTCCCGGTGGGGGTTTAAACCCCGCCGCTAAGCCCCACCAGCAGGTGGCTCTGTGGCGCGGTCAACAAAGCTGCGAAGTCTCAGCGAGTGCTGGGGGACTGGTACAGCGCGTCACGGGTTCGAATCTCACCGCGATGCCGACAGCCACGAGCGTTTTCCTGCGGGATCAGAAAAGGAATACGTCTTTATATGCTGACGTCCCTAACTTGTTCCTCGTCTGATTTAGCAATCCCATTCAAGCATTGCTCCTCCCGGTCGGGGTTTAAAGCCCGCCGCTAACCCCCACCAGCAGGTGGCTCGGTGGCGCGGTTAGTACGGCTGCGGAGTCTCAGCGGGTGCAGTGGGGACTCGTACAGCGCGTCAGGGGTTCGAGCCCCCCGCAATCCACCGCCACGAGCTTTTTGCCTGCGGCATCCCAAAAACCAATATGCCTTGTCCGCGGACGGGGCCCGCCGCCTTGTGCCCCTTGCTGGTTCCCTGCCGCGCTGGGAACGCATGCCAGCCACGTTCTGCGCACGGAAAACCCCCAGGGTGGCCTGGCTTGCCGCTGGCACTCAACCTTCCAATGACTCCCATCAACACACGCTGGAAGGCCAGGGGGCTGTCCCTCGGGTCACACAGCCATCAAAGAGTATACTACACGGTTCATTCACAGGCAATTAATTCACACAAGTTCACATACTGGTGCTGGTGCTGTCTCATTCGAGTGGCCACGTGATGCTGGCGCGCTCCAGCTGAACCCAGGATGCTAACTCAGAAAGCCGTTAAGGGATCACATCCCACCTATACTAAAGATCTGATTTCACTTTACAGATGTAGATCTCACAAAATCCAGGACAAAGTGACTTGGAGCCGTGCAGAAAGTCTTGCTAGCGGGAGGGATGGTGATGTGGAAATACAAGGGGCTGGAAAAGTTTAGACACATTCATAAACATAATTCGGCATTTTAAGGAAATGCTGCCAAAATGTCTACTTTGAAAAGACCTGTTCCTCTCAGAACAGAACTGATACTGACTATTTAGATGCGATGTTTAAAATGCATTAACGTGTTTTGCAAGGATGAAAAAGAAATGTCTTGAAATGGTCATTCTCATATTTAGAGTCTCAATCTTTGGAGTTCTGTTCAGGAAACATTGCAAAATGTTTATCTTTTCTTCTGATTCAGGGTGAAGCTAAACTTCTGTATAATCCCGCATAGATCTTGTTTCCAAAACATCTCCGGGCAGCCACAGTCTATCCAGCTGCTTTGGCGGGAGCTCATCCTTTTAAATACTGTCCCCCTAGACAATACTCTTATCTTTAATCACCCTCGAGTACTGCATAGCCATAGCCTAAAGGGAACCCTAGAAACAAGGAGGAGGAAAAGGGCAATTTAAGGGGAAATGTAAGAGTGATGTTAAGAGAGGCAGCGGTTGGGGAGTCCTGAAATTCTCTCTCCTGTTTTACTTGGGTCAGTTAGGTGTAACCACACAGCAGCAAGAGCTAATGTTGTTCTGATTGGGCCTACAAGGAGTGTGTATGATGTTGCCCTTCTTGCATGTAAGTGTTCCCGTGACCAGATGCAGGTTCCTTAGATCAACCTCTTTGCCATAAATTGTCTTATGGTATGACATTCCAGGATCTTAATGCAGAAAAATAACACATTTCTCTCCTTCGCAGTGGTGTGAAATATTAACCATAGGATCAATTTATATTTGATCCTGGGGAGAGAATTAAAGGTCATCGTACCTTTGCCTTGCATTCGTTATGCAGCAATCCCTTCTTGCCCTAAAAGATAGGAATTTTCTGAATCATTAACGTGAGCTGGTATTTTGACGGTGTATGTTTTCTCTTTGATTACGTCCTAAAATTTGAATAGATTTTTTTCTTTAAATGATAATTTATTCTTTTTTTTTTTTTTTTTTATCCAGTTATTGTTCTAGAACTTTAACATTTCTTTTAGCTCTGATTCATGACAAGAAAATGAAATCACAAAACATTGAATGGAGAAAATTTTATTCAAAAGTTTCATTTGGACATAGCCAGACGTTTGGTTCGAATTTTCAGTCAAAAACAAAATAGTAGCTTTGTAGGTTAAAAGTATATTGCTGTCATTTTCAAGAAGGATCAGCCTTCATAGACATATTTCAATAGTACATAGTCTAGTA